>NC_139011.1:13132961-14332961 GCF_964374135.1 Grampus griseus | reverse complement strand
TTCTATGATCACAGCTTCCTACAAAATCATTAAGACTCTAGTATTATGCTTTGAGTGTTTGCTTCTTGGCAATAGTTCATGGAATCTGACCAAATCTAAGAGCTTAAAGGGCAAACTTGAATCATTGAGGTCTGTCTTGCAAAGGATAACTTAGTTCAATTGAGTCTTAATAACAAGATACTCTGAATCAGTTATCATCATCATCATCATCTGTATTTAAAAACATCAATCAAATTAGTTGCTCAAGAGCCTTTTACCAAGCTGAGAGCGTAACAAAAAAATCGACATAACTGGTTACCATGTCCTCTGGAAGCCTTTCAGTCAGTCATTCATTTAACATTTATTGGGTACATATGTAGTTTATGGCAGGCTGAGGTAAAGGCCAGCCACTGCCCTTAGGGTTCTTCAGGACCAGTATCTTTACAAGTTACCAGAGTATCATTATAGTGTAGTAGATGTAGTAGCAGTAAGCAGCGAGCCAGCTATAAGGGAGAGAGTGACTAGAGGATCATAGGAGAGAGGTAAAAAAATGAAGTTGGAGACAGTGTAGAAAAATTCTTTTATCACTTGCAAAAGAATCTGAATTTTATCCTGAAAGCAGTGGTGTGTGTTGAATTGTTTTATACAGAAGCAAATCCTGATTAGCATTGTGTTACCTGTGGGGTAGGATGACCAATCAGTTGAAGGGGGAGGGAAAACTGGAGGCAGGAACATGGATCTAAGACTGTTGTAGTCATTGCGGTAAGTGAGGAGGGTCTCATTTAAGGCACTATCAAGATGGGCCAAGAGGGAAGTAATTGAATTGGGGAGAGATTTGGGAGAGGGCAGTAACTGGTTGGATGGAAGAAATGGGGAGACAGGGTAGAGTCAAGGACAAGTTTCCAACTTAAATTCCCCAGGCAATGGTGGGGGGGGGGGCAGGGACAAAAGACAGAGGTGTCAGCCTTTGGCTATCTCTGACAGGAGGGAGATTACAGCCAATGCGTCATCCAAGGCTGATTCAGTCCCTGACATGAATCCTACCTGTTCATCGTTGAAACCAATGATGAAATGACTTTGGCCTCTTAAAACTGAGACCTTTGGAACAGTGCTGAATAGGTATGAATCAAGTTTCAAAGGTAGGAGCCTTAGAGTTCCTACATCAAGGTTCTGGAGAATGTGTAAAAGTGCTTGCTTTTACTGCAGTGGGACACTCTTCTGATAGTGGCTTTCGGTCCTCCTTCTTAATACTCTGTAATCATATGTACGTTTTACGTTTCACCTTTCACCTTGATAATGATTATTATACTTAGCACTTTGTATCTTCAGAGAATTCAACCACATTGAATAATTAATCTGCATAATATCCCTGTGAGTTAGTAGGTGGGGATTATTGCCCCATTTTCCAGATGGGAAAACACAGAGAGATACTCTGTGACTTGCCCAAGGCTATATAGTCTCACATTGACAGAACTGATATGTGAGTCTTCAGCTGCCTTTATCTTATCGTACTCATACTACAAGTTTATTGTCAGTCTTAACCTATTAGACTATGTTTGTCACTTCACTTATTCAAAAATCTTAGCATTTAGACCTAGAAAAGGGCAGGATACAGGAAAGAGTGAAAGTGGCAAAATGACTAAGCCTTGCATGTGGGTGGTGGGAGGGAGGGCAGGGGTTACTGGGAATAGTAATTATAACCAAGTCTCAACTCCACTGTAGCCAGGGAAAGAATTTCCATTTTCCAATGACATGCAGTGAAGCGACATCATTTCAGCTAACAGACCAGCCAGGCATTGTGTCAGGGAGTCTCCTGTGGCCTTTGGTGTAACACTATACACAGCAGCAAGAAAACAGTTATTGTAGAAATTGTGTTTTTTATATAAATATAAAACTGTTGGGCTTCCCTGGTGGCACAGTGGGTAAGAATCCGCCTGCCAATGCAGGGGACACGGGTTCGAGCCCTGGTCCGGGAAGATTCCCACATGCCACGGGGCAACTAAGCCCATGCGCCACAACTACTGAGCCTGCGCTCTAGAGCCCGCGTGCCACAACTACTGAAGCCTGCGTGCCTAGAGCCCGTGCTCCGCAACAAGAGAAGCCACCGCAATGAGAAGCCCGTGCACCGTAACTAAGAGTAGCCCCGGCTCGCCGCAACTAGAGGAAGCCCGTGCACGGCAACGAAGATCCAACACAGCCAAAAATAAATAAAATAAAATAAATAAATTTTTTTAAAAAAGAAAAAATACCAAAAAACTGTGTGGTGTGGTGGAAAGAAAACTGACTTTTCAGCTAGAGCTAGACAGACCTGGGTTGAAATCTCTTCCAAAACGGAGCTGGATGACACTGGGCCAGATCCTTATCCCACAGCAGTGTAAGAAGGATTAGATGATGATGTATGTCAACTGCCTGGCATGGAACCTGACAGTTAGGGCTTCATTAATGGCTGCTGTTATTTTTATTCTCATTCAGAGACAAGATGTAATGCTCTAAGGGCCTTTTGATTTTTCTGTTGAATGACTGGACCAGGTAAATTCAACTCTTGAGGAATGACAGCTTCTTAAAGAAGCCAGTGAAACATTTTGATAATGAGTCAACTAGACACAGTATCACCCCTTGTTCACCGACAAATATGGGAAGGTAATTTCGGTAGGTCAGTCATCAGTGTGTGCCTTCCAAAACATTATAGTCATGTTACAGTAAACTTTATATTTGTTGCGTCACAAAGATTTATTGAAGTGATAAAAGTTATTATGGAAAACAGTGTGCAGTAACTATGGTAACAGTTATTTGATCTCACAGTAATTGGCTAAGCATTTAGTTGCACAATACTTGCACAATGCCTTCCTGGTTAGTTCATTAAACAAAATTAGCTTTTGTTTGAACTGCCTTTCTACAGTGTCCTAAATTTGATTTTAGTTCAAAAGAATTGGAAAGTGTATTTTAAAACTACCTTTCCAACTTACAGTTTAGGGACATATTTGAGGTTGCAACTGGTTTTTATTTAATTCTTTATTTATACCACAGTATGACCGTGATTCATCAGCTCATCCTCTGAAGTGTCTTTCAGTTCAGTAGAGTGGGCTAGGAAATGCGTGGTGAAGTTAAGAGACCAGTTTCTGAATTCAGGCCCTGTTTCTGACTCATTGTGGATCGGGGTCAGCTGGTGCCCTTCCCGTGACTTAGTTTCTATACCTGTGAAATTGGGTTGCTGCATTTTAAGTGTTAGAATCCTGAGATCTCGTGAATGTGGCCATTTCTTGGTAACCTGCTGGTCCTCTGACCACCTACCTGGAGCTAGTAGGGGCCCAGGTGTTCTCAGGTACACCCCCCCCCACCCCGGCCCCAGGTGCCTCTGCTGCCCTGACTAGCATAACTCATGCTGCATTCGGGTTCCTCTCCTTCTGCAAGATGGATTGTACAGCAGATGAGTCACCGAAATGATGTCATTCTCAAAGGACTTCCAGAGCTCTTGAGACCAGGGCCTCTCAAACTGTGTTCAAGAAAGGCATATCTACTCTACCCCCCTCCCCACTCACCCCCAATATACAGGCAAAGCGTAACCCATACTGTTTGGCAGGTGAGAGATCCTGAGCACAAAGGAAAGCTTCAAGCTTTCAACGTTTCAAAACAAAAATAATGAAAATGAAACCAAAAAATGCTTTAACTTATTTACTAAAATTGAGAGGTAAAATTCCAAAGTAAAGGTAGGGTTTTTAAAAATTCAGTGAAAGTTCCTTGTATTAATTTCATTTTAATTCCTGTCAACGTAGTGATTTTATTTTTAGTTCAGTTAATTGTTTAAAGCCAAGACTAGCTTTTAAAAACTAGTTGCTTTTTGAGTTGTGAGGCAAGCTCTTCTCAGTTGACTGGATGTCACCTACCAGTTCTCCATTGGGCAGGTGTTTCAGGGGCCACGACATTTCCAGTTCTGTGCATACTTATTTGCCTAATTAGTTTGATTTCTATATAGGATAAATGCATCTTTAGTTTATCACTGACTAGGGTTAGAATTCTAATGATAAGAATCTACTTGTGCTTGGTTGGTCATGAAAGTTTTTTGGCCAGTCTGCGGACAATAAAAGTAATAAATGAATGGTAAGTTATCCCAGGTGGCTTCAGCACCTGACTCACTTATTTTTTTTTCCCCCACCTGTCCCATTTTTGCTTTTATCCTGTATGATTTTGGCATCTACGCTGGAAGGACTCTTCACACCTCTCTTCTCTTTCACATATGCTTCCTTCTTCAAAGAATAATATTTTTCATTCCATTTAGAAAAAATTTTTGATGTTCTTTGATGCAACTCTCATTGCAGCTTCTGTGAAACTTGCCCCTATTTCTCTCCCACCCTGTTCCCTGTCCCCTGACTCTCCCATGTCATTTGTACCTAATTCTTGGGGCATACTTCACATCGTACCTTATAACTTTGGGTTAAAAGCAATCTTCCTTTGAGTTAAAAACAAACTCCCCCAGAGGTAAACCACTCCTTATTCCTCCCTGTATCTTCCCATGGTATCCAACATGTAAGACCATGCCCATGGACAGCCAGCCAATGAATTAGCTTCATTTTATTGGAAGACCTAGTATTTTTTTTAACATCTTTATTGGAGCATAATTGCTTTACAATGTTGTGTTAGTTTCTGCTGTATAACAAACTGAATCAGCTATATGTATACATATATCCCCATATCTCCTCCCTCTTGCGACTCCCTCCCACCCTCCCTATCCCACGGCTCTAGGTGGTCACAAAGCACCGAGCTGATCTCACTGTGCGATGCAGCTTCTTCCCACTAGCTATCTGTTTTACGTTTGGTAGTGTATATATGTCCATGCCACTCTCTCACTGCGTCCCAGCTTACCCTTCCCCATCCCCATGTCCTCAAGTCCATTCTCTTACATCTGCGTCTTTATTCCTGTCCTGCCCCTAGAAGACCTAGTATCTGAACACAGGACTCTCTGTCTCCAGAACCCAACCTCTTTCACTTTTTCTAATCCATTGGCTCCGTTTTGGTGACTTAGCCCAACATGAATTCCACACTAAGCCAATTCATTAAAGCAGTCACCACCACCCTATATTCCTTTGATCTCTTGGTCTTCTGTGCTATCCGTCAGCCAGAGGTCTCCCTCCCCCTCTGGGTCTCCTGTCCTGCTCTAGTGCTGTGGATCTCTGCTAAAGAAATCACACAGATTCTTCCAGACATGGCTTTTTACAAAGACAGGCCGCCCAGTTTATTTAGACAGAGAATGTCCAACCCACCCCCAGCCCCTGCAGTACCTACGGTGACATTGACAGTCATGAGCACATTCTCGATACAGCCTTCCAGGAAGCCAGTACCGATTGATGAGAATTGAGGTAGGAAATAAAACCTATTTGTCACTCTGATCCACTCCCTGACTTGCTGCTGCTGAGTCATTTTCCCAGTCTCCTCTGTTAGTCTTACCACTAACGAAGGAACTTAACAACATAAAACCCTCCTCCTTACTCCTGAAAAACTGGGTGACTGATTGTTTTCTTTTTTTTTTTTTTGCGGTATGCGGGCCTCTCACTGTTGTGGCCTCTCCCGTTGCGGAGCACAGGCTCCGGACGCGCAGGCTCAGCGGCCATGGCTCGTGGGCGCAGCCACTCTGCGGCATGTGGGATCTTCCCGGACCGGGGCACGAACCCGTGTCCCCTGCATCGGCAGGGGGACTTTCAACCACTGCGCCACCAGGGAAACCCCTGATTGTTTTC
The DNA here is from genome assembly GCF_964374135.1 of Grampus griseus. Lineage (NCBI taxonomy): Eukaryota > Metazoa > Chordata > Mammalia > Artiodactyla > Delphinidae > Grampus > Grampus griseus. Next base: position 14,327,250 of record NC_139011.1, on the reverse strand, counting down.
TGGACACACCTTTTCCTTGCTTTTGCTCTCACTGCTTCTTCTATGTGGCCCATCTTCCTCCTATCACTGTCGGTAGTATAATTAGTAACAGAGTAGTCCCGTTTTATTGTAAGTTTCATGAAGGCAAACTCATGTGTATTGTCCCTCATTGTCTATACGGTGCCTGATAGAATACACATGGTAGAAGCTCAGCGAGCATCTGAATAAAGAAAGAAGGAAAGAAAAACGGAAGGAAGGATGGATTTGGCACAGGTAGTGTACTGCACATATATCTTTTCATTTCCTTTAATGACCCAGAGAAGTCAGTATTATTAGCTCTATTCCAGATGAAAAGATGGAAGCTCACAGAAGTGATTCTGCTAGTAAATGGAAGAACCTGTGAAATGTCTTTCACAGACCTGCCCAATTGCCGTCTCCTCTGGAATGCCTTTTATTATCCCTTCAGCCATGGCCACAGCTCTACACACATGTAGGGGACCCCATCCACATAGATGACACTGTGAATGGCGCCCCCTGGAGTTGTGCCATTTGGTGGCTCTGGTGATAGCTCCCTCCTCTTTGTTTTCATGGTACTTGAGGTCTTTCTAACAACAGTTTTCACACTCTGCCTTACATCCTATATTAAAGTCCTGTTCCCCTACTAGGCGATGAATTCCTTGCGGGGCGGGAAAGTGCTTTCTGCATCTGTGTCTCCTGTTGGACGTCCGCAGAGTGGCTGTTGAATGGTCGGACATCCTGTCTGCTGGTTTACTGAATTTGAACTTCTGTGACATGAGCTCTATCAGCCATCCTCTTCCTCCCTCTGTGCTCCCTCCCTCTATGCTCACCCTGTATCTTTCCTGCCAGTTCCCGAGGAAGGCATCTCCTCCTCAGATGGCCTCTCTCTAGCTATTACGGTCAAGGCCATCACAGTACTCATTAACCGCTAGGGGCACAATGACTAAATGCTATTGTACTTTTCAAGAACCTCAAAAATGTTGGCGATCTCAAAAGAAAAATTATTGGCTCTAAAACACAAAAAAGTACAGGATCAAAAATAAGTGTTAAAGCAAACAAATATAAAACCAAATATTTTGTCATCCTCATAAAATGTTAAATTTAGCAGTGATTACTGAGAAGTCATAGCAAACTATAAATGAGTAGCCGATGGCCAAATAATTTAAAAAACAAGACTACAAAAATTCTTGCAAAACTATTTTGGCAATAAAATTATTTTTAATTTGGGTTATGAATACAACTTTTAGTATGGTTGATACGATGTGTTTTTTTGCTGGGGGGAGGGTTCCAAAAATTAAACATACTTGAGATCTTAAAAATAAAGCATCTGGGTTTACAATGCTACGCACATAGCCCTAGAAGTATTTGCTGGATTTTAATTGATTGCAGTTAAATGATGGTGGTTTTGTTGTTATGGAGGGAAGGAAGCATGAATATTTTGTTATCTTACTTTTATTCTGTTTTGTTCTACTTTATCTTATTGATGAAAAGAAAAAGAAAGTGAAGGGAATTCTCCCGTCTTATGCAGAATGAGTGCCACATTCCTGTGTAGATACTCAGCAATCTTTGGGACTCTCAGGTGGTACCAGTAAGAGCTTCCTGAATGCTCTGTCCTGGCCCTGCTCTCAGGTTTACTTGCCATCCTGTCTGGTTCCTTCTGAGAATAGGAAGTCCAGGGCGGCACAGAAGTCTTGAGGGCAGAAGGCTGGAGTTAATGAAGCAAGGGGATGGTGAGGCCAGGATGTGGGAGCAGCCGGGGAGCAGAAGTACACGCCATACTAACACATGTGGGAACTGACCTCTCCCCTTGCCCGTCACCGTCAGGGTGACTCAAAGTGCTGACCTGAACCACTGTTTTAGATGCTGATTATGCAGCGACCCTGTGGACAGTATGGTAGAGGCATTTCGTCAGCAATGAGTGAGACAGGCTGGGACCTGGGACACCCTTTGCTGCAGTGCTGCAATGCTTGCACCCAGACACAATTCTTCTCAAGCACCAAAAGACAAAGAAACTGTATGGGACTAAAAATAACTGCGTGCATGCACAGTTGGGACAAATTCTGGACCCAAAAGATACAAAAAGACCAAAAAACCGAACTGCCATTTTGAGGGGCCTGTAGCAAAACCAGGGTGTCAGGAGCCAAAGCAGGGTACTGAGCATGCCCCCCTGCACACACCACCACCAGAGGGGTGAGCAAACCACCTAAGCCATGTCTCTGGCCCAAGCCCCGGACACACCCCTACCCTCTCCTCACCTAAGGAACAAGCTCGCCACCCCTTCAGCAAGCAAGCCAGGGAACCTGTTGTTTGTTCTCGCTCCCTGCTGCTGCAGCAGCGGTCCCAATAAAGCCTGGCCTGAATTTCTTGTCTGGCCTCTATTCAATTTCTGTTGATTGGAGGAAGGCCAAGAACCCTGGTCGGTAACATGAGTGTTGAATATTTAAAAGTTAGGTAGATTTTTTTTTTTTGCAGTACGCGGGCCTCTCACTGTTGTGGCCTCTCCCGTTGCGGAGCACAGGCTCCAGACGCGCAGGCTCAGCGGCCATGGCTCACGGGCCCAGCCGCTCCGCGGCACGTGGGATCTTCCCGGACCGGGGCACGAACCCGCGTCCCCTGCATCGGCAGGCAGACTCTCAACCACTGCGCCACCAGGGAAGCCCTTAGGTAGATTTTTGACATGCTTTTGCTTAGATCAGGAGGGGTATTTTTCTTTTTCTTTTTTTTTTTTTTGGATGTTCTTTTGTTTTTCATTCTGTAATATAAATTGCCATCCTAGAAGCTGATATTCGCTTTAACTTGTTCAAAAACTGCTGTAGACCTTCATAGCTTTCGCTAGCTATTCCTAATGTTCGTATGTTATTAAGCTGGAGGTTCATACCTAATATTACCCCCCTGCTAAATCTCTAGCAAGGATTCAACTCACAGTGAGAACCAGGCTGTGATTGGAACTGAGGAACAGTCAGCTGGAGGTCAGAGCCATAGTCCAAGGAGAAAATGTAAAGCCTATTACATGCATTGAGTGGTTGGTATAGTTTAGAATACACCAACTATAACCACCATGAAAGGAGTTGTTTTTTTTTAAATAAGTGGATTCATGTGATCTACCATCACTGAAAGTTTATAGTTGCCAGTTAAATACATATGTATTTTTCAAAGGAAATCATCAAAAAGGACATTCCACTCTTTTTACAAAGCTATTTTCTGGGTAAATATTTTGATAGATGTGGTTCAGTGCACCTGGGAGCCCGAGGCAGTGAGCACAGATGCAGTGCTGAGATAGATCAAGGGTCTTTTTTTTTCTCCCCGTGTATATTGCAAATGGTTGATTGTGGTGGCATGAACGTTAAACATTTTCTTTGCCACTGTCAGAAGAGTAGTTTCCTTGTGAAAAATGGTCTTATTATTTAAGAATGATAATGACCATGCTAAGACTTCTCTCAAATAAATTTACAACGGAGTATATGACAATTCAAGCATTTTGTTGAGTAAGATGCCTAATTAGAATCAAGTTACTAGACTGGAATGAGTAAAGTCTGCTAAACTTGTACCAGATACAACCTAAGTGTTTAGGGTTGGAACGTTTACCAGCTGTAAGGCCTGAAAGATACATTAAGAGGGGAAGATTGCTACTTTGGTTTTTCTTTTTTTCTTTTCTTTTCTTTTTTTTTTTTTTGAAGCTTAGAGTTGAAACACTAAGCAGGGTTAAATCGTAACTTATAATTTATTAAAATAATCAAGTACGCCATCCAACTTTGTTGTTAGCAAATAAACATACACATTTAAAATGGTGGCTGCTTGGGGACTTCCCTGGTGGTCCAGTGGCTAAGACTCCGTGCTCCCAAGCAGGGAACCTGGGTTCAATCCCTGGTCAGGGAGCTAGGTCCCGCGTGCTGCAACTAAAGTGCAACTAAGACCCGATGCAACCATATAAATAAATAAATATTTTTTTTAATCTTAAAATAAAATGTTGGCTGCTTGCCTATCTAAATCAGTTGTGTGAAGTGACATTTTTAAATTGTAACACTTTGTTTTTCCTTTGAGCTAAAGTCTTGGCTTTCATCAGCCTTAAAAAAATTTGCCCTTGTGAAGGTGGCATTGTTTATTTGCAGAAAGATGACATAGTACACCCAGCACAGTCTTCTATACTCTTCATAAATTAGCAAGCAATGGCTTGAACTCTATACCAAGAGCATGTATTTCATTTGTCACTTTTTGTTTTCCTGCTGGAGTGTAAGTTCCTTGAGGGCAGGAACTGTCTTTATGTCCTCATGTAGAGGTGGTTGAATAAATGTTGAAGGACTTACTGCTAAGAAGGTGACAGTTTTCTTGAATACCTTAAAAGCTATCCAGGAAACAAATGGTAAAGATGATTTTTTTGAAGAAACCAAGAAAAACCATTCTTTCTTAGCAACACAAGCAGGAACATGGGTCATGTGAGTTAGTTAAAGGAGTCACACTTCTTCCAGTCCACCTTTGCTGGAAGTTGGTTCATTGTAAACTTAGTCTTGTGTTTCTGTTGGAGAAAAATAGGTCCAAACATTCCCTCAGAGAAAGCCTACATAAATGCAGCAACTGAATTTGATTTTCCAAAGAGTATTTCTAAACTGATGAAATGTCCTTTTAAAACCATTTACCTAAAATGTTCTGTGATTGCAACATCTGCTAAGCCTATTATGTTCTTTTATTAAACAGTTTTATTGTTCTGTGTGCAAACTGCTTATTCAAAGCAATAAAGCAGAGTTGACTGCAGACTTTCTAACAAGCAGGATTTTTTTTTTAACAGTGAAAGAAACTACATATTCCCTATCATTATACATGGTATTAAAACAAAAAATCCTATTCAGAAAGGATTCTGTTAAACTCCTTAAGAAAAAGAAGGTCTCTATTTGAAGTCTAGCTGATTATAATATAAAATGTTACCGAATATGTAATTCTAGCAGTGCTTTTGGCTCCTTAAATGTTTTTTTAGGTTTTTGTTTGGGACCTAGACAGGAGAAATCACTTAAATGTCTGTAGTTTCTTTTTTTTGTTTTGTTTTTTTAAATAAATTTATTTATTTATTTTTGGCTGCGTTGGGTCTTCGTTGCTGAGCACGGGCTTTCTCTAGTTGCAGCGAGCAGGGGCTACTGTTCGTTGCGGTGCGCGGGCTTCTCATTGCGGTGGCTTCTCTTGTTGCGGAGCATGTTGGCGTGCGGGCTTCAGTAGTTGCAGCATGCGGGCTCTGGGCATGCATGCTTCAGTAGTTGCGGCACGCGGGCTCAGTAGTTGCGGCTCCGGGCTCTAGAGCACAGGCTCAGCAGTTGTGGTGCACGGGCTTAGTTGCTCCGCGGCATGCGGGATCTTCCCAGATTAGGGCTCGAACCTGTGTCCCCTGCATTGGCAGGCGGATTCTTAACCACTGAGCCACCAGGAAAGTCCTGTAGATTCTTTAACTAAGGCACAGAATTCAATAGTAATTCACTGACTAATTGAGGAAATATTTTTACTACATTATAAAATCCAAAATTTGGTAAGGGAAATCTCACTTTATCCTGATGTAGTTTATCTGTAACTATATTTGAATTGAATAGACATGTTTAATTTAAGACTTTCTCAAATGCATACTTGCCTCCCTGGCTGCTGCTCTACTAAGCTCCAGTCTTCCTAAATAGTAGCACAACTGCAGAGACCACAGAATTTTTCAGGAAGAAAATCCTGCCCACCCAGAAGGGGTCAGTAAGTGCAAATGTCAACATTTTGCCTATAACCCATGTGACAATTATAAGCAGATTAAGGTGGCCTTAAAAAAGAATCAGAACTCTGACCGGTGACAGCCTTTCTTCCTTAAAACACGTGAGTGAGATATAGTGAGCTATTTGCCCACACTGTGCAGAGCACTGCAAAACAACAGCATGGGCCATTTGACCTGGAGCCAATGAAAGGATGCTAGCCCAATTTGTAACTTTTGTGATGGTGCCGTAACGCTGGAGACATTCTAGTTTTGGAGACAACGAAACTAAGTGGAGAGAGAGCTGTCGGTTTATCTGCAGCAAAGATGAAATCTCAGTCACTAAATGACTAAAATTTCAATGTACTTTACAGCAAGGCCGGCAGAGTAGTCTGTTGGGTATATCAAAAGGGTGATTTAGAATCTTAGAAGGCTCTGATGCCCTTCCAAATCTTCCTTTACACTCTATCTAGCTCATAGTTTACAAACTCAGGACCCTATAGGGGCCAAGGAGGAAAGTAAGTGGGTAGAGCTGGTCCCATTGAAATTGGCAAGCTAGAGAATAGATGCCCAGTCTAGTGGCAGAATTTGCAGTTTTTCTAGAGAATTTGAAAATTGGGACTTTTGAATGAAATCTCTTAATTTTTAAATACTGGCTGTTGATTGGAAATTTAAAAGCAATATGTAGCCGAACAAAACTTGTCTGCAGGCAGTATGTGATTGGTGCGTATTACCTCTGCTTCACTAATTTCCTTGGTTTGAGAGGCAGAACTTACCCTGTTGATTTGGGGCTTTTGTCTCTTAATTTTAAAACACAGATATAACCCTGAGAAAGTCAGCACTTCGGTATGTCAATGAAGACTTGGTAATTTCCATTGAATTCCACTCAGCACACAGTTACTATGCATCGTCTATAGATCATACGTTGTGCTCAGGCACTGACAATGATGACAGCAGTGCTCTACAGCCCACGCCTTCCAAGTGTCTGTCCTCTGTGCAAGAGCAGGAGACCTGTGTTACGTAGGACTTGGAGCCCCAGTGTAGAACCGTGTGAGGCAGCCCCGGACTCTCCTTCTTGCAAAATTTTTACCTACATTGTGGATGGAAATTATGAGAACACTTTTGATGAGGGCAGCTATGCCGTTGTAGGAAGGCCATCTAGCATAGCTGTTGAAAGAGCAAGTCATAAAGCAAACTACCTGAGTTAGAATCTTGATTGTGCATCTTGATAGTTGTGTGACCTTGGGCATATTCTGTAATCTCTCTGTGGTCTCACTTTACACATCTGTAAGTGGGGATAGTAATACTATCTATATCACCAAGTTATCATGATGATGAAATAAGGTAATGTTATATGTAAAGCTCTTAGCACAATGCCTGACACATAGTAAATTATTAACTACTGCTACTGTTGTTGTATTTAATTTAAAAAGCACTGAACTCAGAATCAAGAGAACTGGGTTTAGGCACCCACTCTGCCTCTTTCAGTAGCTGTGACCAACTAGAAATCAATCAACCTCTGTGAATATCAGTAAGATTAGGATAATGTGAAGATTAAATGTAATTATGTATTATAACACATACACAGATGAAAAGTATTATTTCATAGTGGGAAAGGGCCGTCAACATAACAGCATGGGGAGGGAACACAGCACAATCCATGTGTAGATCGTAGGGGAACCCAAGGCCGATTTTGCCTATTTTTCAAAAAAAATTTTTTTTTTTTTACTTTGGGGTACTTCCACTTTGTAAAAACATACCCCCTTGAGAGAATATTTCCCCAACCCTCACAACTCCTTTATTCAACTTGCTTTAGAAGAGTTCCAAACTGTGCCTAAGACTGAGGATGACATGAAGATGCAGAGCCAAGGCTGTAATCCACATGAGGGCATGAGAGGTCTGGCAGAGGCTCAGTGTATTGAGACCAACCAATCCTTGTCTCAGAAATGAGGAAACAGGATTAGAGATTCCACCCATATCCGGAACTGTTGAACCAGTGATTTTTGTACCACCCCCAAGATACTTAGATTCAGTTGTTTTTAGGATTTCAGCTGTCTCTCTGACTTCCCACGTTTTTGAAGACAGCTTTCAAGTTTGTTTTGATATCCTTAAATGTCTTGGGGAAAAAATGACATAGTGGATATGGGGGCACCTGCAGAGCTTCTGTGCCATGCTCAATGGATGTGACTTGAATCTGAATCTAAAGAGAAGACTTTCCTGCATCACTTTATTCTGTGATAATATTAGTGTAACTACTAACAACAACAGCAACAAAAAGTGTAGTACCACAGTCCAGGGAGCACTTTCTTTTTGTTTTGTGAAAAATAAAAAATAGCTTAATACAACCAAGTGAGGCTAGATAGATCAGAACAGTGAAAACCCTGTTCCCGTCTTGGAGCTTGTGGAAAGAGAGCCTCATTTGTACATATTCTTTTTATAGCTAATGTGCTAATGGGCTCAGAGATAACACCTGTGTAATTTATTTTTAAAAATCTTACTGAAATCTCCATATCGGTAAGATTCTAGGAAAGAATAGCAACAGCTGGCCTCACATCTGCTTGAACGATGCCATGTGAAAAGGATTCTAAATATAGTTGGAATTGGGGTCAAATGTATGTCTATGCTGTACTACAAAGTATCAATGGAACTAGATCTGAAGAAGCTATCATTAAAATAACCTAGAACTAAAATGGTATGATTTTCTCTGGAAAGCACCAAATATTTATCTTAAGCAATCTTTGCTTAAGGTAGCAAACTTGAAATATAACTGGTCCATTCCCATTTGCCAGATGGAGAGAAGTACCAGAGCTTAGAGGAGTAAAAATAATCACATCAGCCCAAGAACATAGCTTTTTATAAGCTATTTTTCATCACATTGGATAGCTCAAGAATGCCTTGTTTCTATTTTTCTCAGCCCTTGAATTTTATAGCACCTGAGTTAGCAACTCTCAACATCCTTACTTCCTTCCCTCTCTTTCTCTCTCCCTCCCTTTCTTTCCTTTTTTCCTTCCTTCCTTCAACAGATATTTCTTAAATACCCACTCTGTGCTGAGTAATTTATTACACCCCGAGGAGCCAGAGAAAAAAAAGATAGATACAGTTTTTACTCTCAACAGAGTGTTTAAGTGACATAGTAGATTTTATACTTTAAAGATGGAGGCTTAGATAACACTGTACTTGTACTTACTTACTCTTAGTAAGTATCAATAAATAACAGCTATATGTGGGGCTTCTCTGGTGGCGCAGTGGTTGAGAGTCTGCCTGCCAATGCAGGGGACACGGGTTCGTGCCCCGGTCCGGGAAGATCCCACATGCCGCGGAGCAGCTGGGCCCATGAACCGTGGCCGCTGAGCCTGCGTGTCCGGAGCCTGTGCTCCGCAACAGGAGAGGCCACAACAGTGAGAGGCCCGCATACCGCAAAAAAAAAACCAAACAGCTATATGTGAAAAGAATGCAAGATTCTATGAAACCTGTAACAACAGGTCCAATATAATAGCTACTATTTATGGAACACTTACAATATGCCAGGAATTCCATACACACACACACACACACACACACACACACACACACACACACCCTTACATAGATACTTACCCAGTGTTGTGTTTAATTATTACAACGTTCTAAGGGTAGATGTTATTATCCCAATTTACAGATGAGGAAACTGAAGCTCAGTGAGGTTGGATTGTCCAAGATTATATGGTTAATAAGTGACTGAGCCAGGATTCAAACCCAGCTCTGTCTTGACTAAAATTTGAGCCGTTAACCATTAAGATGCACTTTGAAGTCTTATTTGTACAGTCTCCATTGCCTGTTGCTGCATGCTGACCCCAGACACCCTGCCACTAGTAGCACTAGTTTCCCCACCCTCCAGTGCCTGGAGTAACTAATTTGTACTTCCCTTCCCTAACCTTCTGGTTCTGAGAATCACAGGGCTACCAGAAAATCAAAAGGAATTAATCATCAGCAAAAGTTGAAGGTCTTTGCTTTAACAGTTACTTTCCTTTGTATTGATACATGACTTTACAGTGGTAATGACAAGAACTATTCAATGGGCGATCTCTTCCAGATTTGCACAATTTTCAGAGACTCCAAATAACATCGTCATATGTACCTCATGCACCGTATATTTGCGTAGAGCATTATGTCTTACAAGACACTTTCACGTCTAAGAACGTGCTTAAGCCTCACATTCTGGGCTACAGCATCACCCTGGCCTAGAGCACAGAAATTGCTCCAAAGTCAGTAGTTTCTAGCAAAGCTGAGACTGAGATCTGACTCCTTTACCTCCTAACAAAATCATGTTTGTGTAGTGACTGTAATCCCCTGGATGGAGGGATAGTTATCATTGTTTATCCCAGAACTTCAGGAGACACCGATGAGGTAAACTTTCTCTCCTCTCACTACCTGAGTGCTTCTCTGTAGGGCTTTATTGAGCATGTAAGAAACTTTCAGACTGATAAGATACAGAGTTTGTCTCTTGCTCTCTGATGTTGCTTCAAGCCCAGTGTCACTGTTTCACGCCTGATCTGTTGCTTCCCACAGATGCCTGACCCTACGACATATTGCTTGACAACTCTCCTGGCTAGAGACAGTTAGAAGCTAAAATTTGTTAATATGGATTACGTAATTAGGACAACTTTCTCCTCCGGGACCTTTTCCTTCAGTTATGTCTCTTCCACAGTATCATTAGTCTCTCCATCTCTGCCGGCTTTCCTCTCAGCCTGGAGACCCACTCGAATCTCTCCATCTTTACCTTTACAATGATTGATAGATAATAGAGAGAGAGAGGCCGAGATCATCCTGCATTTGCTGATGCATCTTCCCTTGCTTCCCCTTCTCCAGCGAGCTGCTTAAAAGCGTGGTCTGAGTACCCAGGGGCCCCTTCCTCTCTTCTTTCACTCCTCTGTCACGACAACCTGGTCTCCTCCACCGCGCCAGTGCACAAATCTCCAGCAACCTGCAGATTGCACGGATTTTTAGTCTGTATCTTACTGAGTTTCTTTGCTTCGTTTCAAATCTTAATGCTGACGTCTTAATGCTGCTAGAAGTGCATTGCCCCTTACTTCATCTCCTTTGTTGAGCTTCCTGACCCCTCTGCCTTCAACTAAAATAATATTTTTTAGGATTGTGTCTCTGGCTGCTTGCCGCCCTCTCTGCTGACTTCCCGTGTGTTATTTCAGTTATTGTCACCCCACCACCACCACCTTTATGCTGCCGGGTGACATCTCCAGCCAAAGTCCTGCCCTATTACCTTTCTCTCCACTTGGGTGACGCAGCACTGCAGCTTCAACATGGCCTTTTATCTTCAAAAATCAGCTTTTCCTCCTGCAATTCAAGTAAAAAACGTTGAGTCTTAATAGACCAGCTCCCCTCCTTCATTCCCAGTAATTACATCTCAATTATTTTGCCTCCTAGATCATTTCTCAAATCTGCTATCTCCCTATGCCCTGGTCGTTTCTCCTGGCATTTGTCTTATGTTCTTCCTTGTGTCTGAAATGCTTCTCTCACCTTTGTTTTTATTATTGTTAACGTGGTTAGTGTCTTCTTACTCATTCTTAAAGACCCATTATAAGCCTTATTGCCCCTTTACTTTATGTACATATCTGTCTTAACACTCTCCAGATACCGTTTATCTGTCTTCCCCACTGGGCTGAGCTTCTTTAGTACAAGTACTATTCCCTAGTCTTATTCAGCGTCATGCCCCCAGAGACTACAACCTAAAACTTGCTAAGGACTCAATACATATTTGTTGAACTGAATCAAACTTTCTAGAGCAATCAGAACACGTGAACAGCATTGGGAACAGGAGCTTTGGAGGAAAATATAGACAGTTATCCCAAGCACCTTGTTCGTGCAGCTCTTACAGGACTACTGGATACTAACATGTAGACCCTCTTCTCTCCCCCATCTTTGCCTTGTACATGAACTTTATATGCTCCTTTCTCTTAGCACATCTGTCTGTGCCTCTACTCGTAGTCTGCCTGACTCCTGCTTATTCTCTTGGGCTCAGCTCAAAGGCCGACCTCAGGATGGATTAGATGCCTCTCATCTGTGCTGGTATGTCTAGCATGGCACTTAGCAGAGGGCATTACGGTTTCCTGTTTCCTTGTCCATCTTTCCCAGTAAACGGTGAGCTCATTTAGGACAGAGACCAAGTCTTACTCCTTAACGTTCACAGTGCCTGACGTATCTCTGAGGAATAATGAAAATACACTTTAAAAGTAGATGTTTGTGGGTGTGCCGTTTTGAAATCTCTCAAGTATATCCATCCCTTTCCCTGCATATCCCCCTGCCCCAAATACAAAGCTTAAGTTTCTTTTCTTGAGTAAGACCTTAAAGCCATGTATTTTAGGTGAGTTCAAATTCTGGTGTCTCCAGTAAACAGTTGTTAATCAGACTAGCTGATCAACTACTGAGCTTAAATCAAAACATTCATTATCAAAGCCTTTTTGTTTATGAGTACAAATACACCATTGATGTTTATAAGAAGAATTATTTTCTGCCCTGAATGTTAACTAGCCACAAAAGCTGGTGTACACATGTGATAGTGTTTTTCACAGAGTTTAAAGAATGTTGGCCTTTGATGTTCTGCCCTTGAATGGAAATGAGTCTACTTTTTAAAATCACTGGTGAGGAAAATGGGAAACTTCTAGGCAAACACCTTAGAAGCATTGTTAGCATTCGTAAGTATTAAAATCCAACAGATGCATTGTGTATAACATAGGGGAAAATCTACTTTTTTGGAGAATAGCTCCTATGTCTTATGCTATGAAAATGAATGAGATTAAATAGAATATTAATATTTCATATTAAATAGAAATGTCTCAGTTAAGACATGATTGAAAGCAAAAGACCCTAACACAAAATAGCTTTAGTGAAAAAAAAAAAAAAAAAGCTACAAGGAAGTAAGGGTGTTTCATGGGAAAAGGGATGAGAACCAAAATATGAAGTGGGCTCTTTAGGTCTTCCTCAGACCATAAAATCTCCCATCTTTACTGCTTTACATGACTTGCTTCTTTTTTTTCTCTCTCGCTAGACTAGCCTTCTCAGTTTCCCTGGCCATCTGGCGGAAGATGGCCACGGCATAGCCTTCTAAGTCATATATCCTCTTTCATTTCAGCTGAAGAGCTCAGACTGAATTAGAATCTCTCAGTTCCAATTCCAGACTCTTAGAAGAGAGATGTTGTTCTATATAGCATAGGCCAGAAGTTCACTGTGGTCAAGGAGACAGAGCCATGTGATACATACCTGGTTACCTTGGCACCTGTATGAATGCAGAAAGAGGCAATTCTCAGGCAGGATGGGCCATTACGAGCTAGACGGACAACCCTGACTAGCACCCAAAACCAAGGAAGCATGAAGTGAAAAGTACAACATAATAGCACTCATCCCAGTATATATCATTTATAAACTTATCGCCTGTTTCCTCTACCAAACTATATGCACCTTGAGGCCAGGTACTGTATCTTAATTATGTTTAATCTTAATCTTCAGTTATGTTTAATCCTAGTACCTGGAGCAATGCCTGACAATAGGCATTCAGTTAATATTTACTGGATGAACAGAAACAAATATAAGTTCTGCCTTCATGGGAATTACAGTCTGGTAATGAAAGCAGGCAATAAGCAAACAAGCAAATAAAAAGCTATATGGTAGTAAAAGCATTAAAAACATTTTAAGAAGGGGAGAGAGAGAAAGGAGTAGTTAGTGAGCAAGAATAGAAAATTTCAGAAGGTCGTTGATGGTGTTAAAACCCAAAGTAGCTATATACCAACTTTGTTTATTCATCCCAAGAGGCTGGAGACAATAATCATAAAAGATTCCATTTACATTTCGTTCCATTTATAACTTTAATACACACAAAGAAATTGTAGTTTATATTAAATACATGGGCTACTAAAAGATTGCTATAAAGAACTATGTGAAGAATTATAAATAAATGTGCTTAGTGTTTGCTGATAGCTTTTAATTTTTATCTGACAATTTGTGATTGTTCAACTGCTAACTCAAAACTTGATATAATTATAAAACAGTTCTCTGAGATGGTGAGTGATTAATCAAGTGCACAATTAGAGATATACTTTGGCCAGCTCTGCAAAGAGATCTGGATTAAGATTACAAGTAATCCAATGCAAAAGACATGTTCTCTAAAGAAGAATCTGGCAGGATCAGATGATGATCTTTCAATCATATCAACAAAACACCAGGATGTGTTTTGTGGATATGACTGAAAGATTGTATCCAGTGATTTTAGTGATAGTAAAAGAGACTAAAGGAGAAGGGATGTAGGAAATGTGTTTTATTAGTATGCTTGTTGCCAGTAACTGGCAGAGAAAGAACTATTCTGGAAGCAAACCACCTCCCCTAAACAATAACTAACAAAGCCTTTACCTAGCTATATTAATTAGAGTAACTAACAGGTGCTTCTGTATAAACAGCTACAGAACCCCAGTGGCTTATTATTGTGTATTTTTCCCTATGTAAAGTTCAATGCAGATTGGATTGGGACAGAATGGATCTGGTCCATAAAGTTACTCAAGGACCCAGGCTCTTTCCATCTTGTGGCTCCTTCTGAGTCCCCTCCATTAAGGCTGGTCCATGGAGAAAGAGTGAGATTGGGCCAGATCTAGACAAGGAAGTGCACATCACTTCCACTCACATTTCACTGAGTAGGACTGCGTCACATGTACCACACCTACCTATGGAAAGGCTGGAAAGACATACAGTTAGGGACCCAAGAGGAAGAGGAGAATGTGGATATAGGTGAACATTCCCAGTGTCTACCACACTAGCAATATGTGGATTCAAGAAGCTGTGGAATCATGGGGAAAAAAATGTCATGAAAAAGCCCTTCGGGGCTTCCCTGGTGGAGCAGTGGTTAAGAATCAGCCTGTCAATGCAGGGAAGATCCAGGAAGATCGTACATGCCACAGAGCAACTAATCCCGTGCTCCACAACTGCTGAGCCTGCGCTCTAGAGCCCACGAGCCACAACTACTGAGTCCGCGTGCCGCAACTACTGAAGCCCACACGCCCTAGAGCCCATGCTCTGCAACAAGAGAAGCCATCGCAATGAGAAGCCCGCGCACCGCAACTAGAGAAAGCCTGCATGCAGCAATGAAGACCCAACACAGCCAAAAATAATAGATAAATTAAAATAAATAATTTTTTTAAAAAAAGTCCTTTGTATTTCCAAAAGAATTTTGTTGATAAAATTTAAAATTTTTTCGAACAAGTTGTCTTAAAAAAGAAAAAAAATAGGAATTTAGGAACTGTCACTCAGAAGCTTCATACCACTGGTATTATCATTGGCTTCTATAGGCCACTTACGTGCTTCCCTGTCAGTGATGGAAAATCCAGAAGAAAATTAAGACCATACAGATTCTGAAAAGTACCATATCTAATCACAGTGTGGTAGTTCTCGTCTTTCCGCCCAAAGCACAATTATGATTGTGACATACCCATCAAATAATATCATCTCCTCCAGGAGGGTTTTACAACATGAAAAACAAAATTTAACTGTTGGCAGGTCATACTTGCTTAAAACCTGGAGTAGCATTTCCCAGCCAGAAATTTGGGAAAGAATGAGATTCCATAGTTTTACTTTGACCTGTCCCAGTAGGGCTGGCTTATATCTGATACCATATGCTCCTCTCTATGATAACAGTAGCTATGCGTGAGTTCTGTTTCAGGGATTCTGTAAATCTAAATTCTATTACAGTTATAGCTTACACTATGGAGATTCGCTAGATTCCAGGCATCATTTGAACTACTTTACATCTTCATAGAAATTCCTGTGGCCTGTACTACAATTATTCTCATTTTGCAAATAGTGAAACTGAGGTACAGAGATGTCAGCGAGGAGCAGAACTCGAATTTAAATGCAAGCAGACTAGCTCCAGAGCTCATCCTCTTAAACACTAGGCTAGAGTATAGGAAAACCCAAAATAACAACCGCAAAAGACCACCTGAGGATTTCCTGACAATAAATAGGAAATAAGAGTACTGTCCCACCTTGTACACTCAGGGGTCTTATCTGATAATCCACATTGGAAGTAACCCCTGCCCAGGAAGTTCCAGATTTTATTCAGGAAAATGCAACCCAGGCAAATGAAGAGCATGAATCTTTTTGTAACCAGGAATGACTGACTAAAATTTGGGAGACAGGATTGCATTTTAGATGCCCCAGATTTAATTTGGCATATAGCTGTATTGGTGCCGATAAGCTTTCTCCATGTAGGGTAAAGCATTCTTGGTTTGATTTTTATTTACCAACTCCAGTTGGTTATTTTTAAATGTATTTGAATTCCATTCAATAAATCATAGTTGAGCATCCACTATGTGGAAAGCTTTAGGCTAATTATTGCAGGGAATACAAACAGGAGGGATGCTTAATCAGCAAGGATACTGATTTGTAGAGGTAGCAGGATTATCTTAAACATTAGTGAGGTCTCTGAAACTCTGAAGGCCATTATTTAGGTCTTGAGCCTTTAGCTGATAGGTTACACGCTGACTGTTGTGCCAGAAGTCACCCTTGCTGTAGTTAGATGACCATATTTCCTTCGTCTGATGTGTTAATATTCCTTTTTTTTAACAGCTTTATTGGATATAATTCACCTATCATACAGTTCACCCATTTAAAGTACACAATGCAGTGGCTTTTAGAATATATTCACAGAGTTGTGAAACCAAGCACAATCAATTTGAGAACATTGTCAAAAAGAAGCCCTGTATCCATTAGCTTCACTTCCCATTTTCCTCCAACCCCCTCAGCTCTAGGCAGCCACTAATCTACTTTCTGTCTTTAATAGATTTACTTCTTCTGGCCATTTCATATAAATACGCATATGTGGTCTTTTGTGACTGGCTTCTTTCACTTAGCATAATGTTTTCAAGGTCCATCCATGCTGTAGCGTGAATCAGAACTTCATTCTTTTTAGTGCTGAATAACATTCCATTGTAGGGATAGAACACATTTTATTTATCCATTCATCAATTGATGGTCATTTGAGTTGTATCTAATTTTTGGCTGTTATGAATAATGCTGCTATGAACATTCGTGTACAAGTGGACATATGTTTTCATTTTCATTTCTCGTGGTATTTGGGAGTGTAAATGCTGGGTCATATGGTAACTCTATGTTTATCCTTTTTAGGAACTTCCAGACTGTTTTCCAAAGCGACTACGCCATTTTACACTCCCACCAGCAATGTGTGAGGGTTCCAATCGCTTCACGTCCTCGCCGACACTTGTTATTATCTGTCTCTTTGATTGTAGCCATCCTAGTGGTTGCGAATTGGTATCTCATTGTTCTGATGTGTGTTTCCCTGACGGATTAATATTGTAATATTTATTTTACTAACCTAAGACAAAAGCTTCAATCTTATGCTTTCTTATGCACATAACGGAAACTGCCTTACATTACTGGCTTGACTTTCTAAAACAAAACCATTGTTCTATGCAAGATGAATGTCATTTATGGGGTTTGAGTTACACCTGGAAGAATACAACGTGAAATGACATGGAATTCAGATTATGAACTCATATGGGAAATTTGTTTTGCAGGATGAATTCATTCACAGTGTTTTGAGACCTTTATCTAAGCTACTCAAGTACTCTTATGTGACATTTACTGGATAATCTAGACAGCACTTTGGTTAAATCCACAGTGTGATGTCATCCAGTAAACGCTTGAAAGTGGAGATGCATGTCTCCTCTGGTTTTATCAGTCTAGATTAGCAGTGTGGTTCACAGCACAGTGAACTTTTCTCCTCTGTGATCCATCAGTCTGTCTCTCATTGTGGGCCAATAATCTGTCACCTGAAGCTACTTAAAATAGGTTGGACTTTCTTGAATGTCATGTTGCTGTGATGACATTGGGGTTTGGCTGCAGAAGAGGGGAAGCACTGTTTTATGACTTTTGGTTGCTTCCATATCCCTTGTTTCCAGTAAAAGCACTGTGATTTTTAGCCTTTGCTTATATGCCTAGACTTTACTCTGTACCAGTTGTACCTTTCGTCTCTTTACCTATTGAGGCTCCTGCTGTGGTTATCTTTGTCTTTCTGTCACAGAAAAAAAAATGAGGGGCTTAGAAGGTATCAGGGTTTCACCATCTAGATTTCGCCAGTTAGCAGATATGTTAAAAAGAACATCCCCAAAGGCCATTTGGTGAGAAAAGAAAAAAATAAAAAGTTGATCAGAATGAGAGGATGCTTTCTTCAGAGGTCTCAGGATCCCTCAGAAAGCATCCCCCAAAAAAGAGACCCCCCCCCAAAAAAAAAGAGACCCCAATGGCCTGATCATCCTCCCTGACCCATAGAGAGAATGACCACATAGATCCAGATTCTCCCCGTTAGGCTCTACATGCCTGTTTCCAGTTAGCACATCTTGGAGAAGGTCTGGGAGGAACAAAGGAGGGAAGGAGAGAAAAAGAACTATGAGTGGGTAATTAATCCGTTCATAATATATCATCATATGTTCTGCTTTATTTGTTCCTTAACTTTTTTTTTTTTTTTTGAGGTACGTGGGCCTCTCACTGTTGTGGCCTCTCCTGTTGCGGAGCGCAGGCTCAGCGGCCATGGCTCACGGGCCCAGCCGCTGCGCGGCATGTGGGATCTTCCCGGACCAGGGCACGAACCTGTGTCCCCTGCATCAGCAGGCGGACTCTCAACCACTGCGCCACCAGGGAAGCCCTGTTCCTTAACTTTTAATATGCATTTTTGTAGCTTGGTTTGGGGTGGAGGAGGGGAGATTGGAAGTATCAGCCAGGCTTATGGGCAGAGCTTGAATTTTGCCTCCCCCCAAAATAAAGGGAAGTAATAACTTTATACATTTAGAGAGCTGGGTATGTTTGTTTGTTGAAGCTTTAGTAAATTCCATTTTGAGCATTCTATTAATTAAAATATTATTTTGACTAAAACTTAAGCATATGATGACCCAATGATAATTGTTGCCTCTAATGAAGATCTTAAACTACCCCATATCCGTGCCCATGTGCCTTTAGAAGTATAGAAGAAGAACTAAAGAGTGTTTATTAAAGTAAGAATTATAGTTTAGAGCCTTATTTTTGCAAATAATTAGCCCTTGAGTAATAAAACATAATACTGGCTAGCACTCATTGAGCATTGATTTATGTGCTAGTGTATACTAATAGCTTTACATAGATTATCTCATTTAATTCCTTCCATAGCCCTCTGAAATAGGTACTGTTATTATATCCCCATTTTACAAACTGAGGTTTAATGAAATTTAGTGCCTGCCTTATCCAGAGCTCGCACCCTGAGCTCTCCAACAAACGACTTCCCCTGTGTACATGCCATATTAATGAGTACTATAGCCCCCCCCTTCCCTCAACCAAATCACATACTAGAAATAGCGGGAGGTGGGTAGAGAGTTGGGCAATGGAGAAATGTGAGAGAGAATATGAATGAATGAATGAATGAATGGGATAGCAGACCTCAAATAGGGAAGAAAATTGATGAGTTTTGCTGTAGTAGAGTTTGTTTTTTTGTTTTTATTTTTGTCATGGTAGTTTTTATTAAAGCTTTTAAGATTCCTTTTCCCTCTTTCACATTCTTGCACACAAACGTGGAGCAATAACTGCTTAGGAGAGGCAAACCCAAGGCTGGTTATTTCTATAGGAAAAGACGAGGTGTATCTTCCATGGAACAAAAATGGATCAGAGATTTTGCTTGCTCTTTTCTGTTAAGAAATTAGAATAAAAAAGAATATTATACTGGTTTTCCTTCAGAAAGCCACGCACCTCTGATTACCTATTTTGCATAGAAAATATAGGGTATATTTTAAAATTCAGGAAGCATTTTGTTTGTCATTGCAAGCATAAAGTTATTTATAGTCACTTATTTAATTAAATTACTATGATCACTTCGCTGGGCCATTTTACTGTGATATCCTAAAATCAATGAATTAATTAACATCTCTCACATTCACTCTCTCTCTCTCTCTCTCACACACACACACACACACAACGCTTCCTACACACCCATTTTTAACAGCCTCTATTTCATACCATTCATGCTTTTTACTCAAGGTGTGTCTGAGTATGAAGTAGCTGAAGTAAGATTCCTATAAAAATGGCTTGCCAAAAGGCAGCTCTTGCTGAGGACTTCCCTGGTGGCTCAGTGGTTGAGAGTCCGCCTGCCGATGCAGGGGACGCAGGTTCGTGCCCCAGTCCGGGAGGATCCCACATGCCGCGGAGCGGCTGGGCCCGTGAGCCATGGCCGCTGAGCCTGCGCGTCCGGAGCCTGTGCTCCGCAACAGGAGAGGCCACCACAGTGAGAGGCCCACGTACCTCAAAAAAAAAAAAAAAAAAAAGGCAGCTCTTTAAGCCAATAATCTCCAGTGTAAAAGAGACTCTCTAGAGTTTATCTCACCCAGCCCTCCCCCTCTCCTGCGAAGGTAGCCCTTTTTTAATCTGCTCTGTAAAATCTCCACTAAGTAGTCATCTTTGATTGAGGTACCTCCTGGGACAGGAAGCTCCTTCCATTTTCAGGAAGTTCTAAGTGGTGAAAATGATTTCCTTTGTTGAGCCAAATGTTGTGTTCTCTGATACCTGCTTTTCTCACCACTAACCTTTCTAGAATGAAACAAGGTGCAAACTAGGGTGGAATATCTTAATTAACAAACATTTATTTGTTATTTACAATAGGCAATTATGAAATGCTTCAAAATAGTAATATGTGTACTTTGTAACATTAACCGTTGATGTGGGAGAAAAAACACAGGCTTTGAAGTCAGATAAGAGCAAAAATGATGCTGACCGTATGCACTGTTGTAAGCACTTTCTATAAGTTAACTCAATTAATCCTGACCACAGCCCTCTGAAATACGTACTACTGATGTCCCCGTTTCTACAGATGAGAAGATTGAGACACAGAGTTAAGAAACTTGCTCAAAGTCACCGGGCCAGTAAGTGTCAGAGCCGGCATTTGAAATCAGGCATTCTGGCGGCAGAAACCCCTCTCTCAGCCCCTAGACTCTGCTGACTCAGCCAGAGCATCTAGTCCTGCGGCAGTACCTTATAAGCCAGGCGATGCAGGGAGTTTCCTTAAACCGCCTTCACTTTAGTTTCCTCATCTCTAAAAATGGGCAAGATTATTATAAGAATTAAATGGAATACCATTGAACATGACCAGTGGTTCTTAACATCTGTGAGTTTGGTTTTGCTTTTTTTTTTTTTAAAAATACTTTGTGGTATGTGGTTTGCTGTCACCGGTTTGAGACTCATGTCAACATTGCTTCAGAATAAGCAGGGTGGGTTTTTTTTTTTAAATTAATCTTCTTGATAACTACAGAATTCATTACAGAATTAGTCAGCATGGGTAGGATTAAGTTTGGGGTGATATTAAAGAGTCTGACTTCATAATCCCAAGGGGGTTGTTCCTCGGATACTTAAAATGCACTTCCTTGCTCCATTTATCGCTGAAATATTTATCTGCGTGGATACTCAAGGCAGCACATTTCATGAATAGCTGATGCTAGTAAGAAGGAGTGTGTCGTTTTTTTCCCCTCTATTTCATAGCTCCTTTACTCTGACCCAGTGAACTATTCTGAAAGCAAACCTTTAAAAATATGAATAGCATCACCTGCAAATATTTTGAATTTTAAATCTGTACACGGTGAGACTCAGGAGGTTATAAATATTTTGGTTAAGGGGGGTATATCATAAGTGTTGGCTGAATCACGAGGTAATGTATCCTTGTGCTGCCTTTTTTTGAAAGAGAAAGGAAGACCCCTAGAGAAAATATCACAACTCCTTTTATGCATTTATTTAAGGAGAATTAGGGGCTAATTAATTTCATCGAGAACAGCTGGAGAACTTTTGAGTGTATGGCAAGAGAATGCCATGTAGTTTGAAGACTGTTGCTCTGACCCCAGAGTCATGCTTTTCTTGAACTGTAACTGGGTCACTTCAGGGGCTTTGTCATTCAGATCTCACTCCAAGCCAGATCAAAGATAACAAGGCAGATTCAGAGATGTCAGAGGTCGTGGTATCTCAGTAGAGTGACGCTGTTCTGTTCAACAGTCATCTGTTGAATTTAGTCATTAGGCACTGCGGAGACAAGCATGCAGTGGACACTGTCCCCGCACTCAAGTGTCCAGTCTGTGGGGAAGGCGGGAACAGGTGGTTTCAGTGCAGTTCAGCACACCTTACGGTGGAGGGAGATACTAGGTGCTTTGAGAGTAGAGAGGAGGGTCACCTAATCTAGCCTGGGGGAGGGGGCGTGGGCATGAGGATGGGGCTCATCCAGGAAGGCCTCCTGGGCATGGAGTGCTGAGATGAGTCGTAAGGGTGGATTAGCACATGCCAGGTGACAAATAATGTCCTGACTCACTGACTTCAAATCGTATCTTTATTTGACTGTTACAGAAAAAATTCATTTCTGTGTCTCAATGATTAGCTGATTTTGTGAAGTATAAGTTATAAGAAAACAACAAAACCAGTTGGGCCTTTTGGTCCCTGAAATGAACAGTCTGCCTTACCCATTTGGCCTGACCTCCTCCATCGTAACGAGCAGGATTGGCTGGGGAGTGCGCTGGAACTCCAGCGGCACGGGCTGGTGGAAAGGGGGCCCTGGGGAGATCGCCCGCCTGTATGGCTGGCAGCCCAAGGGAATTGTAGAATCAGCCAGAGTCGGACAGCATCATTCAAAGTAGTCATCAGCCCTGAAGGTTGGTCCCTTGGCCAAAAGTAATAGTAGGCAGTGGCTCCTGACAGGCAGCCTACATCCCTTATTACCTTGGTGACCTTCAGCAATTCCTTCGCCTCTCAGTGCTTTGTTTTCGCTCAAGTAAGGACTAGTAATGGGGGTGAGGATTAAAGGAACTAATTCATAGAAAGCACTTGGGACAGTTTCTTGTTCGCTGTTAGTGGACAGAGTCCAGTTCTCTCTGAAGGGGACCTAAACGTATCGGTACCTGTGCAGTTCAGTGAGGTATTTAGTGCTGAGCTTGAATTCTCTACGGGGTATTGGTTGACCATCCAAGGCAATTTATTCATTCATCATTCACTCAACACATACCTGCTGGATGTTTCCTAGGTGCCAGGCACTGCTCTGAGCACCTGGGGAAAAAATGAGAGGAATCAGTCCATGCAAAGGAAGAGTCCTAGAATGTTCCAGGAATGGCCAAGAGGGCCATGTGGAATGAGCAAGGAGAAGCAATATAGGAAATGAGATCAGAGTGGCAACAAGGGGCAGATCTCACAGAGCCTCACAGACCATTGTGAAGACTTTGAGGTCAAAGTCAAAATGGAGTGAGAACTAGAAGGAATTATAACAACAACTGCTGTTTACAGAGCTTGTAGAAGTGCTTCACCTGTGTTATCTGATTCGATCAGAGAGAGAGAACAGATTAGAATGATGATGTAAGGCAAACGACACTGTCCCCAGCGAGGAATCTGAGCTAAGTGGGGCAAGGGGGCTGCCTGGAGCAGTATTGGAACCCAAATCCGTGTGACTTCATGATACTCTGCTGTAATTGAATGAGCGTATGGATGTGTTTGCCACCAGATTGGTTGTAGCAAGACTGATTTCAGCATCTACTTGACCACTCCACAAGACCAGTGCCCAGGAACTGGGGAGAAACTCGGTGTCCGTGCTTTCAAAGGACTTCAGAAATCAGGGACAGAGAATCGGAGTGCACAGCGCTCCCACACAGAAGTGCTTTTCCGGGACACCAAGCAGTAGGACACAATGTCGGAGCTCCAGCCTCACACTTCCCAGCGACTTCGGTTTCTCCAATGGATGCTGTAAATGTGGTCACTCCACATTTAAAGACCCTGGTGTGAGTGAATGCTTTTTTTTTTTTTTTTTGCGTGGTACGCGGGCCTCAAACTGCTGTGGCCTGTCCCGTTGTCGAGCACAGCCCTCGGACGCACAGGCTCAGCGGCCATGGCTCAGCGGCCATGGCTCACGGGCCCAGCCACTCCGCAGCATGTGGGATCTTCCCGGACCGGGGCACGAACCCGTGTCCCCTGCATCGGCAGGCGGACTCTCAACCACTGCGCCACCAGGGAAGCCCTGAGTGAATGCTTTTTAAGGGCAGGGCAGGGTAGAATCAAAACCCAAAATACCAAAGGTTCAACTTCCTGTTCCTAACCACATTAGACCAGAAAATGAGGCAGCTTTCAGAGCAGGCGTCCCCACCCATGAACCTGCAGTTCAGCTTTGACTCACAGGAACCTGTGGGAACTCAGACTCCTTACTCTGAAAGAAGTTGTTCTCAACTGAATGGACACCCCCAAAGTCAGGTTGAGTGTTCAAGACCAAACTGCAGCGCAGAACGTAAAGGACAAACAGAAGTCTTGTTGGGAATGAGATCATTTCTTTTGCAATTTGTGAGACCAAATAATGACCTACGCAATCAGCTTCTTAATTCATATTCAGCTATTTTGAAATCAGTGATGATTCTTTAAGGAGGTGAACTGTAAGATAAAGAAGAGGAGGTTAATTTTTTCCAAGTGTATAAATTAGCCACCTAATATGTGCAAATTAAGTCGTCTCTGCCCCCCTCCAGCTGTTTGGGAGGGACAGATAATGTTCAATTATGGTGCACTCTATCTAGGTGTTCTGTTAGCCATATATTTCAATTGCTGTACATAGATTCAGCTGTTCACACTCAGCAAAAATGGAGACAAGGACTACAGTGAAATAGTACAGGTGATGCCCATCAACTACTTAAGCTTATATCAGCCAAAGAAACAGCACTCTTTCCAACACGGAAAGAGAAATTGTTCCGCTTTTCTAAGAGATGATCAAGTTGGCTTTGAGTCATATGAAACTTTTATTTTATATTTGACTTTAGAGTTCATTCTCTAGATAAGTTGTGAATTCATTGTACTGACACATATACAGGCCAGAATCAAACCTGATTGTGAATTCCAGTCTCTGACAAGATTTAGACACAGGCAAATTGTTTGACTTCCATTAGTGGCTAGTGAA
Organism: Grampus griseus; assembly: GCF_964374135.1. NCBI lineage: Eukaryota > Metazoa > Chordata > Mammalia > Artiodactyla > Delphinidae > Grampus > Grampus griseus. The sequence continues at coordinate 14,302,579 of NC_139011.1, read as the reverse complement.
TAGCCTCATTTTCCAAATTTATTTTTTTCATTAAATAATGGCATTGTTGTGATGAGTAAGTGAAAAATATATATAAAGATCCCGACAAGTCATCTTGTGTAAGTGATAGTTCCACCCCGTTCGTAAGAAGTGTAGATGGATGTGGATTGTACCTCTGGGAGCCAGTGAAGGTTTTTAGGCTGGGGAGTGACATGATTCATGTAGGTTTTAAGGAAGATGACTTTGGTGTCACTGTGATGTGTGAGCTAAATATAGAGAGACCTAAAGCAAGGAAATGAATGAGCAAATAAATGGTGACAAAGACAAGGGCCTGGGTGAAGGCTGTGTCAGCCGAGATGCAGGACGAACCCAGATTGGAGAGGTTTTAAACATAGGATTGAGAGAACTTGGGGACTATTTGAATCAAGGGGGAGTAGAAGGGTCATCAGAAGTAAAGGATGACTTTGAAGTTTTCTAGCTTCTGGAGATACTGAATTAACTAGTATCTATTTTACGTTTGGTAGTGTCTATATGTCCATGCCACTCTCTCACTTTGTCCCAGCTTACCCTTCCCCCTCCCCGTATCCTCAAGTCCGTGCTCTAGTAGGTCTGTGTCTTTATTCCCGTCTTACCCCTAGGTTCTTTATGACATTTTTTTTCTTAGATTTGAGCTAAGGAATTTAATACATCATTTGATTTAGTCATCATGCCGACTTTATGGAGTAGGTAACATCGAGCGATGTGACAGTTGTAAAAATTTAGACTCAGAGAAGCCCGATGCTGTACGACCAGTCAGTGTATCCCTAGGATTGGAATGTGGATTTTTCTGACACCAAAGCCTCTCTTGAAACTGCAGCAAGAAACAGGCCTTTACTGCAGAGAAGGGGAAATGCAGTAGGGTTGGGAGGGTGAAGATAAAACTTAGTTCTGGAAACGTTAACCTTGAGTCACTTATGTCAGGCAGAGATATCTTGAGGGCAGTTGGAAAATCAGGCCTGTAGCTCGGGGGGGGGGGGGAGATAAAGAAATTTGTGCGTTGTCGGCATATGGTTGGCGTGGGGGAGTGAATGAGGTCACGCAGCAAGGGATGTATAGTTAAAGAGAAACAGACCCTAAGGAAATGAAGGTGAGACGTTGAACGCTCACCTAGTTTAGGAGTTCAGAAACACTCATATACCTAGATGCAGTGGAATTTTTTCTGGCCAAAGTATAGCACTGTGCTCTGGTGTATAAATTTGACTGCCTTTTATTTTTCATTAGTTAGGTATTGAGTGTCACTACGTGTCAGTCATTATTAGAAGTTGGTCCCTGCCTTCACAGAGCTTGTAGTCTAGTAGAGAGCCATAAATGAAAAAGCAATTAAAGAGTAACAGGTCATTATCAAGTACAGTATAGGTTTCTGTGTTATTATAGAATGCTCTTTTAGAGTCCTGTGAAAGATTGGTTCCAAAGCTAGACTTGGGGGTCAGTAGGCAAGGAATTAGGATCACAGGTCGTGATACGGAATAAGTTTATAATTAAGAAACAATTGCTGGACCTAAAAATAACTAAAGATTATCTCTGCGGAAATGCTTGAGAATGATTACAAGAAAATTTGAGATAATATGTACTGAAATTAATTTGTTTACAGGTTATACAGGAAGCTGGGTTTTTTAGGTGTGTAAGGCAAAAATTAAATCTACAAAAGATGACTTCTGCAAGTCTTTGAGGCAGGCTGAGGCACCATCTCTAAGTCAGTCTCCCACAGACAGTTTTTTCTCAAGGGTTGCAGGTTTTTTTCAGGTGAGCACCAGATGAAGTCGTCGGCTTGCCATGAGGAGCCGTGTTACACTAGAAAACACATATCTTTTAATCACAGACTTGCACTCCACACAGCAAGACCTGCACAGCACGGGAGGCACACGGGGAGCTAGCACCACCGAGAGAGAGCCGGCTGCTGCCGCCGCCCCAGGCCCCTTCTGGGACCCCGCTGTCCAATCTAAATCCTGTCTCTGTCTCTTTCTCCTCCCCACGATGCTTGAATCTCTGCACATAAAATGATACGATGCACTCCACTGTAACAAATATTGAGAGTCAAATGGGCACACTGAAATTTCTTAGTTTTTTTTGTCCTGGATGTATAATTGCTCTGACACCTGCATAAAATGTGGAAATAGAAAATTTATTTTCCATCAGAACAGGAAATTACCAAGCCTTCATATTGTACCGTAAGTAGCTCAGTCTCAAATTACAGCCTTTACCTTGATATTCATTCCTCCTTTGGAGAGGTTATTTGCATAATGGTTAAGAGCACAGCCCTGGAGCCAGACTGTCTAGGTTTGAATTCCTAGTCCACCGGTCACTGACTTTGTGACCTTGGGCAAGCTACTTAACCTCTCTGTGCTTCAGTTTCCACATGTGTAAAATGAGGGTAATAATAATACCTACATCCTTAGGGTTATGTGAGGAATATAAGTTAATATATATAAAGCACTTAGAACTGTACCTGGCATATACATAGTAAGCATGTGTACCTGGCATATGTAGTGAGCAATCCATAAAGGTTTGGTGTTAGTGTTATTACTGTATTATGCTAGTGGATAAAACAGCATTTTAAGATGGTAGCCAGGGCTTCCCTGGTGGCGCAGTGGTTGAGAGTCCGCCTGCCGATGCAGGGGATACGGGTTCATGCCCCGGTCTGGGAAGATCCCACATGTCGCGGAGCGGCTGGGCCCGTGAGCCATGGCCGCTGAGCCTGCGCATCCGGAGCCTGTGCTCCACAACGGGAGAGGCCACAACAGTGAGAGGCCCGCGTACCACAAAAAAAAAAAGATGGTAGCCAGGCCAGTGAGGATAGATTTCCCCAACCCACTGCAAATCAGTCACAGGTCAGCTCTCCTTTCACTTAGTGTGGAGGGAAGAGTCCAGCATTTATCTCCTCTTATTCTCTTTCAACACTGAGGATCAATGGTCCATGGTAGAACTAACTGAGAGGGTAGTCAATTTCAAGCCCCATAGCCAGAGACAAGGAACTCTCTCTCCTTTAAAATAGAAACCTCCTTCCTTCCAAACACATGTGCAATGGCTATGTTTAGAAATCTTCCAGGAGCAGGATGGGAAGATAGCTGAAGGCATGGTATATGGAGTGGTGCCTCGTGTATGATAAGGAAGATGGGCAGCCAGCCAACCAGCCATCGTGCTGTCTCTGTTCCGTAGTGTGTTGTCAGATCAGAAGGGGGATATGACTCTTTTCTCTCTAGCTGAACTTTTCTGTCAATCCTACTGAGCTGCCAACTGAAAGCCCCTGGTTGCCACAGTTCTTGGGCTCCTTTGTCTCAGAGCAGCAGAGAACAAATCCTAGATTTTTAAACAGGTGGTATGAGCTCCAGCTTGGAGTCAGCTTCACACCTCATATTGTGACGCGACAGAGCATCTCCCTGCTAAACCCCTTCCCTAACTTGCCGTAAGATCCTCTGATACTGACCTCCTTACAACAGGAAGCTGCAAAGCTGTACACGTGATATAGTTAGTAGAATAAAATCATCAACTTCTTGGACTTATTTCTAAAACCCCACACAGTGGAGTTATAAAGGGCCTTTTGACCAAGCAACAGTGTAGTTTACTCCCTGGAGGATGTATCAGATCTTGTTTCCTTTTAACTGCTTAAGGGTTAAAAACCATTACTGTGGTCACAGAGGTCAGACAGCAGAGTGTGTGAGCTGGATCCAGCCCCCAGATGTGTTTGCTTTGGCCCACATAGTTGCATATACATACATCAGTTAGTTGCAACATAAAAAATTGGGAGATTTCACATAGCAATCCACATTTCCAACTTTTTATTTTAAATATGCCAGATCTGACAGCGCTGGGTCTTCCCTCCTTCCCATGGGGAACAGTTTGCCTGAGTGGGAGAGCTGCCCCCATCGGCCCCTCCACTTTGCAGGGTCCCCTCCTGGCCCACATCCTTTACTCTTGCTCATTTCCTAGCCCCAGAGGCGTTGACGTTTATAAATCTCTTAGAGCCTGGTGCCATTTTCTTCACAATATAATCCCAAATGAAAAGGGAAAAATCTTCTCATTACATTCCATGACCCAAATGTAACAAGATGCTAAATACTGAGTCTCGGGCCTTTGCTCTCTGATTTAAGACGAAGAATCACAAGTAAAACATTCATTGTGTCATTTATTTAAAAATCACACAGTTGAAAATTATCCTTGCCTGATGTTTTTCCTGAGCCAGAGAACAGTCCTTTTGTCCTTGAACCTTTTTCATGGTAGCATTTTATGCTGTTCTGGTTACTACCAGTAATACGGGCTAAACAACAACCCAAATTTGAACCCTCCGGCCTTGTCCTTAGTCCTCTCCTTTTGGCTGCTGAGAGATTTGAGGTTATAGGCTGGCTCTGGGGAAGAGAACGTGGAGATCTAGAGGGGAAATAAGGTACACGTTTCGCTTCCACTGAGTCATGGGGCCACATAACACAAAGGTGATGTATGCCGAAGTATTTGTAAATTGCTTTTACTGGGAAGTCATTTGCCTCTCTCTCTTTCCGAGCTACATGGCTAGCCCTTCCCGCATGGTTCTGCAGGGCCCCCCCTACCCCCGCCATTCAGGCGAGCATACCTCAGTTGCTGAAATCTGCCCCAGCTCGAATTCTTCTTCCTTTGTACCACTTCTTTATTCTGAAGATGGAACGAACGAAGAGTACATTTCTTGTACCACCTGCCAGCCACCTGAGGGCAATTAGAGCGTGGTAACATGAGGCCAGCGCACAGCAGTCCATGAAAGAATTGTGTCATGGAAGTACAAAGCACAGTTATTACTGTGCAGAAGTTTAATCAGTTTGCAAAAATGCATTGAACACTGGGCGCTTTGGATAAAAAAGTCATATGTGAATATTAGTCATTCATTCCATTGTCATCACTGTTTCAGTTTACCATAGAGATGTTTTATTAGTTCGTTTAAATTCCCATGACTCCAATTTCACATGAGGTCGTGGACTCCTCAACTGAAAAGTTTTTAGTAGCTTTGGTAGGTCTGAAATTTTGGAGTATTGAGCAAGGCCTACACTGAGCTAGAACATGATCTAATAAGATTGGACTGTCAAAACAAGAAGCACCAGTCTGTGATTACAAGGTTTTTAAGAAGAAAATGTTAAAGCTCTGGTGTGAGAACCTCAGAAAGATAATAAAACAGGTTGGAAGCCAGTTTCTTTTTCATTTCTACTCTGATAGGTGGGACATCGCCCTATTTAAGCAGCAACAAAGGCAGTGGAATGAAGTGTGATTAAACAGAAACAATAGATAGTATCTTTCTATTGGGAAACTCTAATTGTGTAATCAGTAGGATGAAGCATCAGAAAATACTTGAAACATTTTGTTAGAGCCCCAAAGGATACTCAGAGAGGCTAGCTCCAAAATGCCCAAATAGAGAAGATACATCACTACTGGTTAATAACTCAGATTGGAGTCAGAAGTGAGTTCCATTCCCAGGCCTCCACTGTGAGATTTGAGGCAAGTTATGTAACCTTTTTGCTCCTCAATTTTTTTTTAAGCCCTAAAATGGGAATTGGAACATTATAGAATTGTCATGGGGATTAAAAAGAGATAATGTGTGGAGACTTCTTGGGGCAGTACCTAGTAAATGATGAGTGCCCAATAAGTGACAGCAATTGCTATTTGGTTACATGGAAATTCGCAATCACTTTTTATTTTGGATATTCAATATGGTTTTCGAAATAAAGGCCGATACCATAGTTTATTTCTAAGTTTTCCATAATTATGTTTAAATCCCCAGTCGCTCTCAGCCCCTTTCCTTAGTTTTGCGTATACTTACCAGTATCTCGTTCATTCTCCAGTCATTTTTCACTCTCGGCCAATGCCATTCTAATGAGTAAATGCTTAAGATCCAATCTGAATGGAGGTTTAGGCTGACTCTGGGACTGAGTCACTGATTTATTTCAGCGTTCAGGAGCTTTTCTTTTTTTGTTTCCTGTTCATTTACTGAAGATTATAATTTTTGCGTCATTCCTTCTGCTGAATTACAGTGTAGCAAATGACAGAATGCTTATGAAATGCCTTGTGTTTGTAATCACTTACAATAAAGCCTTAATAGAGAGTATAGTTTATTGATGAACTTATATAGACTACAAGGGGGAAAACCCATTGCTTGTGGTGTTCTCATCTCTAATATGTTACATAATTACTACAACTGAAAGTAATTGATTTTACCAGATTCACTGGGGGTCAGAGTTACATCCTGGTCGTTATTACCTTCAAACTGTCTTCTTTTTGTAAGTTGGGGGAGGATTTTGTTCTGGGGACCCTACTGCTGCAGCATTTGCCCTTTCAGAGAACTTTGATCTGAACACCCACGGCTAGAGGCGGAAGCAGATCATTCCTTTCCTCTACCAACTAATAGAAACCTTGACGAAAAGGGTGCTCCTCAATTCTGGATGAAATTAGGCATCAAATAAGAATTCCCTTTAGCTCAGTTCTTTGCTTCATTTAAAACCCAGAGTCTTTGTAGAAGTCTAGGGGGGAAAAAAGTACACAAATTGTTATTTCATTTTTCCCATAAAATCTCCAAAGAAGGGAATCTTATTTTCACCTTAGACTCTCAGAAACATGGACAATAGAACCAGTTCATTGCTCCAACATAGTTTATGATGTCACCAGAAATTCTTGATAAAACTGTCAGCATGAGTATGCCATTCAATTCATAAACCATGCTTTATTCGTGCTTTGTTGTGTAATATGTCAGCATTTCCCCTTTCTTTCCTGTAAACTGTAACTTTTCTGGTGATTGGCATTTAAAGTCTTTTCCTGATTAAGGAATTGTCAGCTGAAATCATCAGGGATTTCCCCTTAGCTGTTTTGAAAGAACTCTGAAGAATTTAATGTGTTGCTTGGAAATTAAGAAATTTGGAATGGTTTGTGTGAATCTCAATGGTGAAATAGAATCAAGAGAGGATTGTTTTTCTTGAAAATAAGATAGAGTTACAGAAGGAATTAGAAAAACTTTAGAAATAATCAAGTCTTTAAAACATTTAATAAACTGTAATTATCTCTGTTCTGTGCTTTTCAAAAGATGTACTTATTACACTTTAGGAGCTATTCTGAAATAGAAACATTAAAATAAAATTTCAGATGCTTGGAAAGTGGTTTCTTAATTTAATTTCCTGGTTTACTTGGAGTTAACAGAAATCTTTTTTGTTTTAAGACATTGTTAGAAAACTTTCTGAAGTGTCAATCCGTGTTGCATACATAGTGCCACCAGAACGAGGATGGTGACTGGGGTAGTATTAAATATACTAGACAGGACAGAAGGAAACAGATCTATTTCAGGCACAAGGGTTATGTAATGAGCTTTCTGCCCAGTGACAGGATGGGGTGGGGTGAGTAGGAGACAGCTGGTTGGTGTGATAAAGAGTGGGGGACCTGTTTGAGAAGAGTGGTTAGGGAAAGCCTCTCAGAGGAAGTGACTCGAGCTGAGACAGAAGGAATCGTCAGGGATAGAGCACAGGGAAGAACTCAGCAGGTACAAAGGAAAAGGAAACAGCATGTACAAAGGCCCTGGGGCTGGAGTGAATTGTTCCGGAAACAGTGAGGAGGCAGATGTAGCTGGAGCATAAGGCAGGAGGGGTGAGGTAGGACCTGAAAGGTAGGAAGGGGCAGCTCTGGGAGAAAAGAATTAGCAGTTGTGTTCATTTTATGAAAGCTTCTTACTAGTGTGTTTCAGAATTATCCCAACACTAAATATGGCATGTGAAAAACACTTTGAAGAAATAGTAAAAAGCCTGTATGCCAACTCTGAGCCAGCTACAACTTCCAGATTTGTGTTTGATGACAGATAGGCTGTACTCTTAGCTGTAAAGAGCAGGACCTCGTGACTTGCCAGCTACACCTCTCTTGTTGTCGTCAACTTCCACATAAACTAAGGACACCGAAGCAAATCCTCAAAATCAGTTTTGCTTTGTGACTGCTCTTCCGCATTCACCCTAAACCCCAGCATTTGTGCTACATGTGCCCCCTGTAGTTAGGAATAATTTCCTAACGCCCCCTGTTCCTTCACAGACAAAGTGGGGCACAGCTAAGTGTGACGACAAACAAAGGGGAAACCCCACAACTTTACTTTCCTTCTCTCAACAGGTTAGAGACATTGGTTTTGCAGGACAAAATGAAAAATCCAAGAGACCCAAAATGATAGACCCAAGATTCAATTTACCAGCAATTACCAATACCAAATAGTGGCAGAAAGCGACTGATGCTTTCTTACTCTCGTCTTCCAACAAATACCTCCTGGGGAGCCCTGTGTGAGCAGCTTACTATACCACATTTCTGGTTATTTAGAATAGTGGAAAGTGAAAAAGATTGGCATGTGGTATTCAAAGGCATGGGGTATTCAAAGACTGGTATTTGAACAGGGTAGCAAACATACAGAGATTTGAGTTGGATGGATGTAGGAGATGATTTGTTCAAAATACTTTAGCAACTAGAAGCAAAGCTTTTAATGCCTGAGTGGATATTCGGAGCAGCAGGCCAACTCTTCTGTGCCATTAAAAGCTCATACAGATTCCATAAATCAGTAACGTGCCTTTCTAAGCTTGCAGTTTCCTTTCAAGGAGACTTGCATTTTTAGACACTCAATCCCTCCCTGAAAATAACCCAGCCCAGCCCAGGTAGTGGTTGTCTGCCAGTTGTCTTTCTTACGCCTTTGGAAGTGGGGCTGTGATCCTGGCAGTTGCTTTCTTTTCAGTAGCAAGTGCTGTATAGGGACCTGTGGGCTTTCTTTTAAGCTACTGAGTTCCTTCATTGTACACCATGCCTGAGCACTGTGCCAGCTATTGGTGATAACCGTGATTAAATAAGATGCTAGATGGGGTCTAGATGGAGAAATGGGCAGAGTGTGAGAAGTACTATAGGAGCAGAGGTGTAAGCAAAGTGGTATGTAACGGCAGAGTGAGAGCAACTGATTCAAGAAGGGAGGTGAGAATCAAGGAGGGCCTCAGAGGAGTTAAGTAGACTCACATGGATGAGTTTAAAGGAAGAAGATATAATTAGGCACAGGAAATCACATGAGCCAAGACAGACACAGAAGAATGACCATGCATAGCATGTTCCTTCATCATTGACTTTTCTCATGTGACTAGACCTTTTTCCTTTTTCCTTTTAGAGTGTGCGTTGGGAGCAGATAGAAGGAGAGTTACAGGGATAGAGGGACTGGGACAAGCAGAGTGGAGGAGTGTAGGGGTCGGGAGCTCCACATATGAGGAATATATGAGGTTTAGAGTCAAAAAGACCTGGATGGCCCGTAGGCGGTTCCCTTACCTCAGAACTCCAGTTGCCACATCAACAATGTGGGAAAGCTTCTATCTGGGTTCCTCTGAGGATGAAATGAGGTGCATAGTCTATAGCATAATCTGTAGAATAATCAAGGGCTGGACTTGGAGTCAGAAAGACCTGTGTTCAAATTACGCTGCCTTCTTGTGTTACCTGAGTAATTGTGCATGTCCCTGACCCTCAGTTTTCTCACCTGTACAATGGGAATAATATTATCCTCCTCATGGACTTAAGAGGATTCAATTAGCTAATTCATGGAAAGTGCTTATTAGGACAGTGCTGGCTACGCGATAAGCATTAAATGTTAGCTGTCCTCCTCCTTCACCACCACATGTCATAGACCCTCACAAAGTTTAGCTCATTTCCCCTACAGAAGTATAATGGTTTGCAGTTTTCAGTCCCTTGGTAATTTATTCACTCTGACTATGCTGAGAGAGAACTTGGCCTGTTTAGCAATTATATTTCCTCGGAAGGGGTCTTCCTTTCAGGCCTCACTGCATTCATTTTCCTTTGTTGGACAGTAGCCTCATTTTTGCCAAATGCCTGATGGTGACAGGTGTCATCCCCAGGCAATAAATAGCGTACTTTCTTCTCGGATTCTACTCTCCTGGTTTGGTAGTTTCTACACAGTTTTACTACCTTTGACAGCACATGCTTAAGCTGAGTACAACTCAACTATATATATCTAAGCTCAATATTGTAGTAAGCATATGGCCCAAGGCCCTGCTTTCAAGTGGCTGACTACCTGGTTGGGAAAATAGAACTTACAGAAAACAATTAGGCAATTTTATCAAGAAAGTATGACAAGGTACAAAGTCTATTCTAAATATGTTTATGACACTGACAGTAAGTACATGGGTCATGGGGGGCAGGGTGGGGACAGCGGGGGAGAAGTTGCTGGAGTTTTTAGGGGAGGCACCAGGCTTTAGGAACTATCTTATAACCAACCAACATGTCTGAAAATAACCATCAGTTTTGGTTTCATATCATCCCTCCAGCTTCCCAGCAAACCCTAAAGATGAGTCCATCCTGGGAAAAATAAGACTATGATTTAAAGCCAGTGATTCCCCAAAAGATCCCTTTTTTATACCTCTAGTCTCCTCCATGCTTTGAAATTCTTGTTTACCAAACTGTATTTATAAGTAATAATCTGTATTTTCTGTGTTTTATTAATCAAAGACAGTTGCCCAACAGAGATCTTAATCAGCATAAGAAACAGGAACTCAGTATAGCAAACTGTTATCTAATTTCAGTTTACTGAGGAAAAAAAAAAAACTAAACTGTCTTACTTATTAATTATGAGTTTAGGATATAAACTCCTGTTACTGTCATGTACATGTGTATATCCAGGAGCTATGAAAATTCCAGAAACCATAGAGGAAAAGATTGATAACTTGGACTACATAAAAAAAAAATTGAAAATTACTCATGGCAAAACAACAACAACCACCTGAGGAAAGTCAAAGAGAAACCATCAACTGACTGAAGGGGAAAATTGTAATTCATATGGTAGAAGATTAATTTCCTGCACAAGTTCTTACAAATCAATAGCAAAATGAAAAATCAATTTTCTAAAAATTCAAAGGACATAAATAGTTCCAGAAAAAGGAGTACTGGTCACCAGTAAGCATATAATAAGATGTTTAACCTTGCAAAAGAAATGAAAATAAAATCACTTTTTTGCCTATCAAAGTGGTAAAGATGTACACATTTGATAATACTCAGTGTCGTAGAGTATATGGAAAAGTAGGCATTCTCAAAAACTGTCAGTAGGAGTATTGATTGTAAAACCTTTTTGGAGGGCAGTTTGGCAAAATCATTTGCACTTAAAATGCACCTACCATTTAACCTAACAAAGACACCTTAGATAATTTATTCAACAAATAAATCCACTCACAGAACCAAAGGTATGTATGCAGTGATGTATATTGCCACATCTATTATATCAGCCAAAAACTAGAAGTAAGACTTCAGCTTCTGATCAAGATGAGGCAACACAGACCACATTTACCTCCACCTGACCTCCACCTGAAACTTTAAAAAAGAAAAAAAAAAAAAGGATAAATTATATGAAATAATAGCTCCTAAGATGTACATCACACATCAGAAAGCAATGATCTTTGAAGACAGGAAAAGAAAATGAACCCCTGATTGCTCCAGCTCACTGCTTGGAGAGAGTCTCCAGGCCATAGTACAAGAAGCAGAATATAGGCAGATCCCTGTTGTCTGCCTTATTGGAGGAGATGTAGCTCAAAGTCCAAGGAAGCCAAGATAGTTAGTCTAGAGTAGAGAGCTGCGCAAAGACAGAAACTTGGAGAGCTGAGGAGGTCTCCCTTGAGTATTGAGTACAGAGGAGTGAATGCATATGAGGAAATGACCCAAGGCCAGAGAAAGAAAAATCTAAAGGATCAGAGAGAACAGTGCCTGGAACTCACAGAGGGATGGGAATAATGTCTGTTCTCAACAGCCAGAAAGGACAAAATTTCATATTTCAGGGGTATTGTTAAAGTCTTGCCTCAATAGTGGAGCAAAAATTAACCATAGATGAAACACAGCTCTGGTCGCCCTGAACAATCTCAAAAGCAAGATCCCAGAGGACAAAACTGTTTCCAGTTAATTTAACTGCATCCCAGAACAAAACTCAAGAATGTTTATAAGAAGACAAAAATAAATGTCACCCCACAATGCTTGGCATCCAGTCAAAAATTAGCAGGCAAGCATAGTAGCAAAAAAAGACAACCCATAATGAGGGGGAAAAAAATCAATCCATTGAAACTGATCCAGAAATAGCATAGATATAAAAATAGGTAGGCTAGGGTATTAAAATAATTGCTATGACTGCATTCCATATGTTCAGAAGGCTAGAGGAAAGATTGCCCATATTAAGTAAGGAGATACATATTTTTACATCTTTTTAAAGACACAGATTAAACTTCTAGAGATGAAACCTACAATGGCTAAGATTATTTTAAGGAAGGAGGGAGGGAGGAAGGAAGGAAGGAAAGAAAAGAGTGCTGTATGGGATTAACAACAACACAGACTTTGCAGAAGAAAAGACTAATGAACTGGATGACATAGCAATGAAAACTATCCAAAATCAAACACACACACACACACACACACACACACAAGACTTTAAAAAAGTGAAAAGGGTACCAGTGAACTGTGGGAAAATTTCAAGGAGTCATATGTATGTGTCATTGAGGTTCCCAAATGAGAGGAGAGAGATAGGAAGACTAAAAAAATATTTAAGGAAATAATGACTGAAATTTTTCCAAATTTGTTGAACGCTATAAACTCATAGATCCAAATTCAACAAACCCCAAGCACAAGAACACATGAAGGAAACTACACCAAGGCATGTTGTAATCAAATTGCTTAAAATAAGTGATAAAGAGAAAAATCTTAAAAGCAACAAGAGTGGGAAAGGATGCATTGCATACAAATCAACAAATATAAAGATGACAGCACATTTCTCATTAAAAAAAAAAAACAAGCTAAAAAACAGTGGAGCAAAATATTTAAAGTACTGCAAGGAAAAAGACTGTCACTCTAAAATTCTTAAAAATATCTTAAAATATCTTTAAAAAATGATGAAATAAAGACTTTTTCAGACACAAAATATGAAAGAATTCATCAGCAGTACCTGCATTACAAGAAATGTTAAAGGAAATCCTTCAAGGGAAAAGAAAATGATACCAAATGTAAAGCTGGTTCTACATACAAAAAAATAAAGAGCACCATAAATCATAGCTATATAGGTATATATCAACATTTTTTCCTTATTATTTTAACCTCTTTAATCATTAACTTTTTTAAATAAATTTTTTTATTTTTATCTTTGGCTGCATTGGGTCTTCGTTGCTGCGTGCGGCCTTTCTCTAGTTGCGGCAAGCGGGGGCTACTCTTCGTTGCAGTGCATGGGCTTCTCATTGCGGTGGCTTCTCTTGTTGTGGAGCCCAGGCTATAGTTGTACAGGCTTCAGTAGTTGTGGCACGTAGGCTCAGTTGTTGTGGCACACGGGCTTAGTTGAGTTGAGTTGTACTCAGCTTAATCCACGGCATGTGGGATCTTCCTGGACCAGGGCTCGAACCCATGTCCCCAGCATTGACAAGCGGATTCTTAACCACTGTGCCACCAGGGAAGTCCCTAATCATTAACTTTTTAAAGCAGAAATAACAACAATGTTTATATCAGATGTAGAAATAGAATATAGAATATATGACAATAGCACAAAGGCCAGGAGGGGAGAAATGGAAGTATACTGTTTTAATTCTCTTATAGTATAGATGGAGTAGTATAGTAGTATCATTTGAAGGTAGACTGTGATAAGTTAAAGATATGTACTATAATCTAAAACAACCACTAAAATACCACAACAAAGGATTATAGCTAATAAGCCTACAAAGAAGATAAGGTGGAATCATAAGGAATACTCAATTAATCCAAAAGTTACTAGCACCCATTCCCCTCTCCCCCAGAAAAAAGAAAAAGAGGAAAGCAGTAATAAAGAACGGATGGGACAAATAGAAAACAAATAGCAAGATGGTGGGTTTGAACTCAGTCATATCAATACTCATTAAATATAAGTGGTCTAAGCATAGCAGTGAATAGACAGGGATTATCAGACTAGATATAGAAGTAGACTCCAACTATATACTATCTATAAGAGACTCACTTTAAAAAAAAACAAAAAGAAAATCACTTTAAATATAAAGACACAAATAGACTAAAAGTAAAAGAATGGAAGCACATGCTGACACTAATCAAGAGAAAACTGATGTGACTATATTAATTAGAGAAAGTAGATTTCACAGCAAAGAATATTACCAGGGATAAAGAGAGTCATTTTATAATGTGAAAGAGGTCAGTTCATCAAGAGGGCATACATTGATGCATCTAATAAAAAAGCTTCAAAATTATTGAAACAAAAACTGATAGAACCGCAGGGAAAAATAGGTGAATTCGCAATTATAGTCAGAGATTTCACAACAACTGATAGGCAAGTACTCCAAAAATCGGTAAGGATATAGAAAACTACCACCAAATTTCACCTAATTGACATTTATAGAACTTTCCACCTAACAACAGCAGTTGTTACTTTTCAAGTAACAACTTTTCAAGTGCATATGCGGTATTTACTAAAAGAGACCATGTCTCAATAAAATTAAAGGATTCAAGTTACAAAAGTATGTTCTCTGACCACCATGGAATAAGTTAGAAATCAGTAACAGGAAGATATCTGGAAAGTTTCTAAATATTTGGAAACTAAATACTTCTAAATAACCTGTAGTCAAAGAGATCAAAGGGAAATTTAAAAGGATTTTGAGCTAAATGAAATGAAAACATAACATCAAAATATATGGAGTGCAGCTAAAGCAATAGAGAGAAATTTGTAGCATTAGACACCTGCTCATGTTAGAAAAGAAGGAAGTTCTCAAATCAGTCACCTCAGTTTCCATGTTAAAAATTGGAAAAGAAGAACAAATGAAATCAGAGGTAACCAGATGAAAGAAAAAATAAAGATCAGAGTGGAAATTAGTCAAATAGAAATTAGATAATCAGTAGAAAAACTCAGTGAAACTAAAAGCAGTTTGTTTGAGAAATCGACACAATTGATATACCTCTAGCCAGACCAAGGAGGAAAAAACAAAGCAAAACAGAAAGATTCTATTAATTACTAGTATCTGGAATGAGAGATGTTACATCAACATAAGCATTACACATGTTAGAAGGATAAGTGAATATTATGAACAGCTTTATGCCAATTAATCCAACACCATAGATGAAATGGACACATTCCTTTAAAGCCTCAAACTACCAAAGCTCACTTATGAAGAAATAGATACCTTAAATAGTGCTGCATCTATTACAGAAATTTAATTGCAGTTAAAAAAAAAATTCCACAAAGAAAACTCCAGGCCAAGATGGCTTCATGATGAATTTTACCAAATATTTAAGGAAGAAATAATACCAATCCTACACAAACTTTTACAGAAAATCAAAAAAGAAAATACTGGGACTTCCGAGTGGTGCAGTGGTTAAGAATCTGCCTGCCAATGCAGAGGACATGGGTTCAAGCCCTGGTCCAGAAGATCCCACATGCCGCGGAGCAACTAAGCCCGTGCGCCACAACTACTGAGCCTGCACTCTAGAGCTCTCGAGCCACAACTGCTGAGCCTGTGTGCCACAACTATTGAAGCCCACGCGCCTAGAGCCCGTGCTCCGCAACAAGAGAAGCCACCGCGTGAGAAGCCCGTGCACCGCAACGAAGAGTAGCCCCCGCTTACCGCAACTAGAGAAAGCCTGCGTGCAGCAACAAAGACCCAACACAGCCCCAAAAAATTAAATAAATAAATAAATAATTTAAAAAAAAATACTGCCCAACACATTCTTTGAGGTCAGCATTACCCAGATACCAAAAACAGTTATTACAAGAAAGCTACAAATAAAATATTCCTCATAAACATAGATACAAAAATTCTAAACAAATTTTTAGCAAATGGAATCCAAATATATATTAAAAAGATAATACATCATGACCAAGTAGAATTTATTTCAGAAATGCAAATTTAGTTTAACATTTGAAAATTGATCAGTGTAATTTACCATATTAATGGATCAATAGATGCGGAAAAAGCATTTGACAAAATCCAATATTGATTCTTGATAAAAGCTCTCAGCAAACTAAGAATAGACGGGACCTTCTTAAACCTAAGAATGGTGTTTATGAAAAACCTGTAGCTAAAATCATAGTTTGTGGTTAAAAAAAAAAACTGAAAGCTTGTCCTCTCAGGAAACAAGCAAGGATGTCTACCCTCACCACTTCTATTCAGCATTGTACTGGGTATTCTAACAGTGCAATAAGGTGAGAAAAAGCATAAAAAGCATCTAGATTGGAAAGAAAGTAGTAAAACTCTTTATTTGAAGATGACATGATCATCTGTGCAGGAGATCCAATGGAATCTCCGAAAAAGCTACTAGAACCAGTAAGTGAGTTTAGCAGATATGCAGGATACAGGGTCAATAAACAGAAATTATATTTCTAAATACCGGCAATAAACTATCAGAAATTGGAAATTATTAAATGCCATTTATAGTATCAAAAAATATGAAGTACCTATAAATGTATCTGACAAAAGTGTACAAGAGCTGTCCACTAAATACTACAAAACACTGCCGAGAGAAGCCAAAGAAGACCTAAATAAATGGAGAGACACACCATGTAAATGAGCTGGAAGACTCAATTTACTTAAGTCGTTTCTCACCAAATTGATCTGTTGATTCAGGCAACCCCAATCAAAATCCCAAGTTTTTTGGCGGGGAGAGGAGGGAGAGGGCGTGGATATTGACAAGCTTGTTCTGAAATTCATTTGGAAATGCGGAGGACCTAGAGCAGCCAAAATAACTGGGAAAACTGAGGAACAAATTTAGAGTAGTTATTCTATCTGACTTCAAGACTTTTAAAGCTATAGTAATCAAGAAAATGTAGTAAGATAGACACAGTTAAACAAATTAGTGGAACAGAATAGGGTCCAGAAGTAGACCCATATAGAGGCAACCAATTAATTCTCCACAAACATGCAAAAACAATTCAGTGAAGAAAGGATAGTCTTTTTCAACAAGTGGTCCTATAGCAATTGACTATCCATATGTTTAAAAAAATAAACTTTGAAAAGATATTGAAATGGACAGAACGTATTGAAGTGAACACTTAAAATATGCTGGCAACAAATAAGTACATGTGAAGTCTCTTTAGTCATTAGGGAAATACAGATTAAAATCATAATGAGATATCACCACACACCTATTAGGATGGCTAAAATTTAAAAA
This sequence comes from Grampus griseus, assembly GCF_964374135.1. Taxonomy (NCBI): domain Eukaryota; kingdom Metazoa; phylum Chordata; class Mammalia; order Artiodactyla; family Delphinidae; genus Grampus; species Grampus griseus. The sequence continues at coordinate 14,285,446 of NC_139011.1, read as the reverse complement.
CAAAACAAGACAAAACTGACCAAGTGGTAGCAAGGATATGGAGTATGTCAGTCTCTTACACAGCTGATGGGACTGTAAAATGATACAACCACTTTGGAAAACAATTCAACAGTTTAGTTAATGTATACCTACCATATGATCCAGCCATCCCATTCCTAGGTATCACACAAAAGCATTGGAAACATGTCCATACAAAGACTTCTAGTACACAGATGTTCATAACAGCTTTATTTGTAGTCATTCAAAACTGGAAACAATCTAAATGTCCATCAACTGATGAATGGATAAACATTCTATGGTATATCCATAGAATGTAAGACTGCTCAGCAAAAAAGCAGGAACAAACTTTTGATATATGCAGCAAGGAACCAGGAATAAAAAAAAAAAAGCACATACTATATGATTCTTCATATAAAATTCTTTGCAGTGCAAATTGATCTAAAATGGCAGAAAATGGATCAGCTGTTGCCTGGGAGTGGGGAGTGGGAAGGGGTGGAAGGAAGGGATAACCCAGGGCAAAAGGCAATTGGGGGAATGATTGATTCACTATCTTGATTGTGGTGATGGTTTCACGGATACATAACCTATGTCAAACTTATCAAATTATACACTTTAAATATTTGTTCATTGCATGTCAGTTATACCTCAGTAAAAGAGGGGGACCAGAAGCTACTTAAATGTAGGGGATTCATTAAGTGAATTCTAGATACCTATAAAATAAAATATTAAGCAGCTATTTTTAAAAATGAAGTCAACTTGTGTGTGCCAATATGAAATGATCCCCAAATATATTATTAGATGTAAAAATCAAGGTGCAAAACAATATATATATATATATATTTTAAGGTTATTTCTTTTATTTATTTTTGGCTGCATTGTATCTCTGTTGCTGCGCGTGGGCTTTCTCTAGTTGCGGTGAGCGGGGGCTACTCTTCGTTGCGGTGCACATGCTTCTGGTTGGGGTGGCTTCTCATGCTGCGGAGCACGGGCTCTAGGTGCACAGGCTTCGGTAGTTGTGGCACACGGGCTCAGTAGTTGTGGCTCGCGGGCTCTAGAGCACAGGCTCAGTAGTTGTGACGCACGGGCTTAGTTGCCCTGCGGCATGTGGGATCTTCCTGGACCAGGGCTCAAACCCGTGTCCCCTGCATCGGCAGGCGGATTCTTAACCACTGCGCCACCAGGGAAGCCCCCAACAATATATATTAACATATATATGGTTCTCTTTTGAATGAACAGTAGACACGTGTGTGTGTGTGTGTGTGTGTGTGTGTTTGTAAGGGATTTCTTGAAGTATACACAAAAACCTAACAGTAGTTATTTCTGAGGACTGGAATTGTGGGTTGTGGACAGGGAGGGAGTCTTTTATTTCTCATTTTATTCACTTCTGTTGAGTTTTTAACCATATGCATGCATAATTTTTTAAAATAAGCCTAAAAAGAAAACTCTGGTTTAAAAGAGAGAAAGAGAAAGGAAAGGGAAAAACAAAAATGGGGAATTAATTACCAACTGAAAAATACTTGTTTTTTATTCCTTTGAACCATTACAAAATGTTGCCTTTAAAGGAGACTTTAAAGATTATTCCGGGTTAAGAAATTGATTTTATGGGTTTGTCCGAAATAACTTAAATATTTTATGCCTCATTTCTTGGTCAAGTTGAAAGCAAGAGAGTATTATTTTTCAAAAGGCCCTTTCATTGAGCTAAAAAACAAACTTCTTAGTATTGTGTGCGAGGGACAGCTATATTACAAGAAAGCAGGTGCAGAAGTAAGGAGGTTGGGGGTATATTTTATACAGGTATTGGGCATAGAATGTCCAGAAATAAAAGGTGTTGAAAGTAATATTTCTTTAGGAATATTATAGATTGGAACGTTTGACCTGAAGGACTCATTTCTCCAATATGGAAATATAGGTATATAATTGTCAAAGAATTTAGAGGCAAAACTGTATTAGGTAACTAATTATCATAGGGATTATTACAAATGGGTCTAACAAAGGTTCTCAACATCTCTAAATGGGTCTGAGTGGATTATAAATAGATAATCTGGGAACTCCCTTTGAATCTTTTGAGATTAGTATGTATTAAAGAGCTCCTCCTCAATAAAAGGTTGCCTATTTGTGAACTGTTCTAATTATGGGTGAGGTTTTCCAGCACAGGGAAATACATTTTTAAAAACTGTGTGCTTTAGTGAAAGTAACTTTTAAGGAAATAGCACTGGTCATTTTTTCAAGTTTGTTAGTCACTTTTAAGAGGCAAACATCCCCCAAAGACCCTTCACTGGCCCTTTTCTACAGATTCTTTTGATCTTTTTAAAAATTCTCACATTGAAATTGACTGTCAGAATCATGTCTGCAAGCAGCATGTTCTAAACCCAGTGGTAGAGACCTTCGTGATGCATCTGTCTTTACAAGTGATTCCTAAGCTGTTTATAAGATCATGCATTAATGCAAGGGTGAAGTGGAGCTAAGTATAATAATGATATTCCCCATTTAAAGATCAATTTCCATGCCTGTCGCATCAGCTTCTAGTGAAAAGAAAATAAACGTGTATAAAAGCACATGGAGAGCTATGAACCTGTGAATGACTGAGCACCTCAAGAGCCGGAACTGGGTTCTGTGCCCGGCAAAGGGGTATCTTGATGCACATTTTCATTGGAGAGATTCGGGGTGCTGAGCCCTATTGGTTTGGTAACTTGATTAGCTGCCAGGCCAGAAGTGGTGATGAGTAGGTCTCTCCTGAAAGCCCAACTCAGGGATTTTCAAAATGTGGTCTTGAGGATCGTCCATATGATTCAGAGGCTGGTGCACAGAATCTCAACCTTACTGTTTGTTTTCTTACGTGAATCAGTGATAGGATATCCATCATCACTGTTTCATCAGAAACAGTATCAGCCTTTCCATTAATTCCAGTCAGCTGGGTTTCCATTTTCTTGTGGTTTTCCTCTTTCTTTTTAGTGACAGGGGAGTTACAGTCTTCAAATGTTATAGTTGGAAATAATATCCCAGGTCATCTAGTTCTAACCCTCTCATAGATGAGGGAATGTCTGGTTACTGCGTCAGCGAGACCTGAAGTCAGATCTCCTGACCCCAGCTCAGTGCCTTCTCTGCTACCTATGTCGTGCCTGTCCCCTCAGACAAACAGTCTGCAAGCCAAAGAAAAGTGAAGAGCGTTGTTCAGACTCACCCAAGATTGAACTGTGAGTTTAGCTGCAGAGAAAACCACTCTTGAATCATGTTGCAGCATCAAGGATGTTCTCAGTAACGTTGCCACCTGGGAAACCAAGTCTGAAGTGTAGCAAGACCAGGCTGACCTCAATCCACAGCAGGGCATCCTTTCTTAATAGGTTCTCTCAGTGAGACAATAAAGATGTTCTTGGAAGTGTTTGAAAACCCAGCGCAGCCTTGCTGTTGCACCCCGGGTTTGTTCAGCCCAGGGAACTGCAGTAGCTCAGCGCTGCAGGAACCCTAGGCTGTGTGCAGGGCTATTCAACTTGGCTCTTCCTTCAAAGCTGCCACAACCCCTTTGAACTGCCATTGTCTTTTAATATCCTGTTTCCTTTCTTTTTAGTTAACAAGAACATTTCCTTTTGAACAAATACTGTGCTTTGTTTAGTTTGGAGTTAGGTGTTTATGTGGATTTCTACTTGGAATCCACATCAACCTTTGATTATAGACAACTTCATTGCCAGATGATCTTATTCTCCAGCAGTGCCCCTGTCCGGCTTGTTCCACTGGACAAACTCAGAGTCTGGAGGCCCTCCCTTATCTTGTGACCCCATCACAGTATAGAGACTGGTAACGAGTGTGGCCTCTTGGACCAGAATTAGCAGTGGGACATTGGGCAACTTTACCTCTCTGTGCCTCAGTTTCCTTGTCTGTAAAATGGGTATATTTGTAACCTGCCTCATAGAGTTGTAGTGAGACACATAATGAATTGGATTAATTCACACAGAGTGTTCACTTAGCACAGGGCGTGGAACGCAGTGAACACTCAATAAAATGATGGGGGGTAGAGGTAGTGATGGTGCTGATATTAGTAGTAAGAATGGTCATTATTAGCACTTCTCTCCAGACCCCTACAAAAGAACCACCGTTACCTAAACTGTTGACTTTGGGGCCAATGAGGTTAGGAGTTAGAGTCAAAAGTGTGTAAGCTGAACGGGGAGGAATGATGATGTAGGAGCAGGAGTGGATGGGTTGCTTCAAGGATTTGGAGCATGTAGCTTTCAGAGGGGTGGAAATAAAGCTGCTCTCTTGCTGGGGAAAAGCAGAACTCGTTCTGTGACCCACCATGAGAAGTATGGCAGTCTGCTCCACTGCCCTTTCGATAATCTCCTTGGGAAGGAAGGCTAGTCTCAGAGGAACACAGATCTGCGCCAGAGGTTTGAGTACTTCACGGACCAGTGATAAGCTGGCACCTGGAGGACTCTCGATTTAATTCCACGTCTAATGACATTCATTTCTTCAGCCTTGAATGTATACTAGGTGCTAAAGAAAACAGTTTAGATCTAACCCTTTAGAGTTTCACATCCCAACAAGAAGGGGCAGTCCACATGGGAAGCCTGCGGATCTGGGATTTGGGTGAGTGGTGGGCGTCCTGACACTGGCTCTAAAGAGCACGAGGCCTTGAGCGCTCACCTCTCTCCAGGTCACATCTGTAAAGTGCGGGGTTTGAAGTAGATGACCACAGGCTCCTTTCAGTTTTAATGTAATACTGAGTCCACTAAAAGAGAAACCCAAACCTTGTTCCCCTTATGTGTTCGGTCTTTGAGTTTGTGCTGACACTCTCAGAGAGGGGGTAAAATGTCTTATATATAAAGGAAGAAAGGTTTCTCATAATTTTGAACAAGCCATTAGGCTTCTGTGACTGTTTCCTCACCTGTAAAAGGGTTATCAGTACCCAGGGCTCTCCCTCATATGGTGCCTCCTATGAACAGGAGATAATAAAAAGATTGTAAAACGCTGTGTAAATGTCAAGAGCCGTGTAACGGGAAAGAGTGACCTCAAATAGGGTAGGAAAACAGCACGCGAAAGACGAAAACTATAAATTTTCTTCTTCCTGAAGTTTAAAAAATATGTATTTTCTGCTTTGCTTTTTAACAGAAAACAACTGAATGCTTTTTGTACACTTTTCTATGAATACTTTATAATAGCACAGTTTGGGGGCCGACCTTCAAAAATCAGACCGTGGTGTAAGAAGTTACTTCAACAGAATCCAAATTGGGTTTCAGAACCGAAATCCCCTTGGAAAGAATTTAAGACAGACTTAATTGTATTTTTTTTTGAAGTATAGTTGGTGTATAATATTATGTAAGTTACAGGTGTATAATATAGTGATCCACAGTTTTTAAAGGTTATACTCCACTTATAGTTATTATAAAATATTGGCTCTATTCCCCGTTTTGTACAGTATATCCTTGCAGCTTATTTTATACATAATAGTTTTCATCCCGCACCCCTACCGTGCCCCTCCCCCTTCCCTCTCCCCACTGGTACCTACTAGTTTGTTACTGTATTTCAACTTCCAATCAATAATGAAGTTGCAGCCTATAGTCTGGTCCACCTCTTGCAATCACAGGTTTATCTGCAGGGGTAAAATTTGGAAAGTTTAGAAAATGATGGAGGATGTCTGGTCTCTAGGGTGCTTCTTATAAGCCTCAGTCAGCTATGGCCTTTAGAAGGACAAATAATAGTTCCCTAATTCATTTATTTGTCACCTTTCTCTGAAGAGATCAAAGCTGCTTTGTGGACTTAAATCTATTTAATTCTCACAACATCCCTGCCATGTAAGTAGCTCCTATCACCCTCGCTCTGCTGACATGGAACCCACAGCCAGATATGAAAACTGCCTTTTCAAGGGCACTCTCACCATCAATCCAACATCAAGAATGGGAGGTGGATTCAGATTTTCTAAATTATATTTATTATCTTCTTTCCATTTGTCCAAATTCCTCTAAGTGAAGCACATCTGAGAATTCCATAGAAGACATACTTTTGTCTCCAATTCATAGATTCCTAGAAACCTGGCAGATTTGCTGAGCTTTCCTATTTAGTGTTGGATATTCTAGAAATTTTGACCTAAAGCTTATTAGATATTAAGGTCATGTTTGTAGTATTACGTGGTTTATGGAGTCAAATATACCAGGGTTTGGCTAGCTCTGTGAACTTCAGTTTTCAACCAAATGTGAATACTTGCATCAGAGTTGGTTCAGTGAAACGGAGTAATGTGTGTAAAACGCTTACCACAGGGCCTGGCACACATAATAAGCCTTCAGTAGATAAGAGCGCTCAGACTACAAAGCAAACCGATTCTTAGGTTCGTTCTTCCCTTGTCAATAAGGCTTTCACTGAATCTTTAAGCTTTCGCCAAGCAGATCCAGATGTACTACAGGTTTTTGTTTTAAAAAGAAGCTTCTTATGCTGCTATAGCAAGCCTGTTGCCTTTTCCCATTCCTTTCAGCCTTTCAGGCTGGCTGCGCAGGACTCGCTGCTCTTTAGCTTGGATTTCTATCAAAACAAGGTTACCTCTTTACTGACCCTGTGAGTCTCATGAACCAACATTTGATTTCAAAATTCTTTGGGTTTTCTTGCATGTGGTAAGCTCCCATGTAATATGCTTGGAAATAGTCCAGTTTGGGTTCTCCTCAAGAGACAAAGAGAAGGATTAGATGATCTAATGGGCCTTGGAACTTGGAAGAGACAAAGTTGTCTGAATGGAACGCTAAGCTGTGACGCCAGTGTCATAGGCATTTATAGCTGCCAGTGATCTTTGTTCCCATAGGGGGGCACATGCAGAAAATAAAGTGTACTGAGCCCCACTCCAGATCCATGGAATAAGGATCTCCAAGAGTGGGCCCGGGAGTCTAGATTTGTTTCTAATATTGTTTTCTTTGTGGTCCTGATACACTGCCAGGCTTGAGAACCACTGCTCAAGGCCATTTTCCAGATGAGGAAAGTAAGGCCCCAAAACTGCCACCTCCAAGATCACACACATGGCTAATGGCAGAAGCCTGCCTGGAACTCAGGTCTCCCTCCCCGTCAGTCTAGGGTTTTCCCACTACTCACTCGGACCCCTGGGTCCACTGGTGACTCCGGAGGAGTGGATGGAGCTGTCTGTGTCTGTACGTTCTCATCGATGTTATAGAGATAAAAACTCCTGACCTTACAGGGCCATTGGGAGGTTAAATTAGTTAAAGCGTATTCAGTTCACTTCGCTCTTCACTCTGAGCCTGTTCTTTAGACTGAAAGAGTGCTAAACTAAGCCATTTTGCAGAGAGGTCTGAGTCATCTAGTGGCAGCTGTCTGTGCCCCACGGGAGGTGCTTTGATCATTGTCATCTAAATGCGTGTGTTAAGTACTGTCTGTGGCACCTCGCTCCAGGCTGTGCTACGTGAGTTACCTAGATAATGGTCTCTGCCCTTGAGAACAGTGCTGAGGCTAAGGGGCCTAAAGTTTATTCACACAGCAGCAGAACAACACAGATAGGCAGATAGGCAGACAAGACTGGGCATCCGAATATACCGAATTCAGAGAATCTAATCTTTGAGCCTAGAGGGAGCTTGGAGACATCCAGTCTGCCTCCCTGGCTTAGACAAGTGAAGCGCCTTAGCCCAGGTCACATAGCAAGTCGGGAGCAGGTTACCTGATCTGACCAGCATTCTCCCCACGTCCCCCTGCTGGAGCAGAATTGTTTTTCTCAAGGGTTAGAAGGTAACAGTGTCTATTATATTTAATCAGGAAAGTTGGGAGCTGGCATTTCAAGGACATCTTGAGATGAGAGAGCTCAGAATGTGGGCATAGGGGATGGTGGGCAGGGTGTGTGTGAGAAGGATTGGGCCAAAAAGGATTATGAAATAACTTGAAACAATCTAGAAAGAAGTCTTGAAGCAGTAGATGAGGTTCTTGGGCATGTTTTGTCCCACAGAGGGAAGTCACGGTGGGATGGTGAAAGGAAGGTCAAACACTCAAAATTACTGCCACTAAAAGGTCTGGGATGGGGCGGGATGGAGTGGTTGGGTGATGGGAAGCAGATCTGGAGGTTTAAGAAAAATCTTTTCCCCCGTTTCTTGACAGCTGTCATGTGTCGAGGCCCATATTTAGCATTTTACGCAAAATGTTTTTATCCTCAGAGCCACCCTACCACACAGGTGTTGTTTTCCCATTTACAGATGAGGAAACACTCGGAAGGATTGGGTAACTCGTTCAAAAACACAGAAGTACTGAGGGAGGCAAGGTTTAAGCTCATGTTGTCTCCTTCCGTGAGGTCTCTCTGAGAACACTGGGAGGAAAGTTATAGACATCCAGCCAGGAGGAAATTAAAATTGTCCCTTTTTGTCTGTAAACAAAGAAAGGAACAATAGAGGGGATATTGCACAGGCTGAGAGGTGGGAAACCAACACCAGCTCTTGGAGTAGTCTGAATTATGCCCCAGAGAGGACAAGTGGAACGTGGCTAGAGGTTACTTATTTGTCAGATCATTAACATGGGACATGATACAGTGAGACAGAGGAGAGGAAGACTCACAGAAGAAAGATAAGCAGATGTCATATAAAATAAGAGTTAGTGGGCTTCCCTGGTGGCGCAGTGGTTGAGAATCTGCCTGCCAATGCAGGGGACACGGGTTCGAGCCCTGGTCTGGGAGGATCCCACATGCTCCGGAGCAACTAGTCCCGTGAGCCACAACCACTGAGCCTGTGCGTCTGGAGCCTGTGCTCCGCAACAAGAGAGGCCGTGATAGTGAGACGCCCGCGCACCGCGATGAAGAATGGCCCCCACTTGCCGCAACTAGAGAAAGCCCTCGCACAGAAACGAAAACCCAACACAGCAAAAATAAATTAATTAATTAATAAACTCCTACCCCCAACATCTTCTTAAAAAAGTAATAATAATAAATAAGAGTTACTGATGATTTAGGCTGTTTCAGATTGAGGACTAAGCATTGCTCAACTGAAGGGGAAAGTTCAAAGTGGGTAGGTTGGTTGATGTATCCTCTAAACAAATAATATAGTGGCACTGGGTGAGCTAGATCGTCAGAAAACATCATTTATGGCCCTGTGTGCATATGGCACTGTACTAAGACACTATAACAAGGAAGTGAATAGTCAGGACTAGGAAAATAACAAACTAGGAGAGGCCACATATTATCACACAGCACCTTGTAGTGGAGGGAGAAGAACAGGGAAAGTTAAGCCCTGACAGGACCTCAGTGCCAGGAAGAGGGGATCATTGAAGCGGTTTTGAAGAAGATATGAAAGAATTGAGGCAGAAAACAAAAGCAAACGCATCCAGTCTCCTGAAATCCAAGGGAAAAGAAAGGGAGAGAAGACCTGATGGGTGCTTTATTATGTGCTGCGTACATTAAAGAATCAATTTCCTCAAATTAAATAAGGTATTCAGTTAAATTCTCAGTCCTCACAACAGTCCTGCCAGTTGAGTGTTGTCCCATTTTACAGACGAGGAAACTAAGGCTCTGAGAGGTGGTGCCTTTCCAGCCATCAGACAGCTAGGGGAGGCAGGATCCACCTAGATCTGACTCTGAGGCCCTTGCTCCTTCCTCACTGCCCCAGTCACAAGTTGGCTAGGAGATGGGGGGGACTGGTTATGTGCAGAGTCGGAAGCTATGAAAGGATGACGAGGATCAGAATGGATTCAGAGAAGTGAGGATGCTGGTGGTCTCGCTGAGTGAAACTGCTGTGGAACAGAAATGGGAGAAGTTGACCACAGGGAAATTCACGTGGTCGGGTTCACGGTTCATTTGCCATGTGTGGCATTTTACTGTCTGGAACGTGGAAGAGTAAATATTAGCTGCATCCAACTTGTGCTTTTGGAGAATGTGAGCTCCTTGTTTGAAAATGCTTTGCAAGCCACGTTTTAGTCTTTGGGCTTCCAGATCAGCACCTCTTCATATAATAGTTCCAAGAGAAATACTGGCTCCAATGTGTGGTTTTCATATTTTTAAACTGATGGTCCTGTTGGCTACCTAGACATTCACACCAGCAAGACATCTGGAAGTTATGGGAATCCTTTCCCCCAACTAATACAGTGATTTGGCCATCTATGTTCAGTAATGTCCCCAGGTCTGACCTCCTTGCCCTTTTCAATGACCGGTAGGCCACTTAATGTTTGTGAGATTATGGGTTTGTGTGAATTGCAACTAACTGGTGAAAAAATAATTATAATTTGGGGAAATGAGGTTTGTCTATATGAGGACTTTGTAATCTGGAGTATGAAAAGAAGAATGGGCAAATGTTTTGTTTTAAAAGTACCTAAGTGTCTGTAGCATAGTAAGAAAATGTATTTCAGCTACTGACTTAATTTCTGTTATTGTTGCGGACTTATAGCCCTACTCCTCCTCTAAGTATGTGTCAGGTCTGAACATAATTCTTCTTTGTAGTCCATTGACTCTTGGAAAATAGTACTGTGATTATAAGGCTTCCTGAATACTGTTTTCAACATGTTAGTAATAACCACATTGTACCTATCTGCTATACTTGGGTAAACATCTCTGTTGCTCAATTTATACTTAACATTGGTCATAGTGAAACATGTTTTCATCACTTGAAATCCAAATTTTATTTGCTGGGTTAGTAATGGCCACTTATTTCTGTAACATAAATTAGGATGTTGTGCAAGTTTGGTTTGCAAATAGGTTGACTCTTGAAGGCAACAAGTTTGCCTTGGAATCAGTATGAAGAGTCATTTGAGTTGACTACCTAAATATTCATGAAAATCTTTGTTTTTTTGCTTTTCAGATAGTGGTAAACTTTGATAGTTATTATAAGGATAAAGGATTTAAAACTGGAATGGTTTTTTAAAACTATAGAGTCCACCTTCCTTCCTCTTCTCATTCCTTTATTTTTCAGGTTGGAGAAAGAACAATAGCTTAAATGGCTTATGACCTCCCAAGTGGCAGAACCCAGAACTGTCAGTCATTCCCACTTACTATCCACCAAAGTACTGTTTTCCTCTCGTTGGCAAACAGTTCACTTGAAGGCACTGTGTTTTTCTACCCTAGATGTTGGGCTGGAAAAAAAAAGAAACTGCCTTTTACATAAAAGCTCTTGAAAATGTTTCTCTTACATCAGATCAGCAGAACACAAAAGTTTCTTCCTGCCGAATTTCCCCAAGTCCTCTCTGCTTGAATTTTCTTCTCACTTTTCTTTTGAAAAACCGTGTTCCCTTTGCACTTAGGAAGAACGAATCTTATTTGTCCTGACAGCAGTATGCAAACATCTATTGCATCACAGTTCCCAAGCAGAGTAAAAAAACCAACAGTCCTTTTCTGAATTTCATTAGCAATGGCAGCAAACATTTCATCAGAACCTCAGAAGCAATCCAGAGAAGAAAAGAAAAATCAAGTTAGCAATTATATAGTTAACATTATACAAGATGAAAGCCTGCATTAGAAAACCCTGAGTGCTGTAAACTCTACTTTTGAATCTGCCTTCAGGCTGTCTGTCCTTTCAAAATATGGTGCCTGTTGGCAGGAGTAGGATTTGAAATGAAATTCATTACAGGAGTAATAAATACAGTGTGTATGGTGAAATTGAATGTTTATGGAAAAGGTTTTTTGATAAGGACCGAATCAAGCCATCACAATGCTCAAGACATCTTTGGATATGAAATCAGACCAAAGGTTTTTTAAGAGAGTCTCTGAAAACTTATTTATAGCTCTGTCCCTGAATTTGCAATTGACCTGAAGGGGCAAGGATGAGCCGACAACAGGGGAGAACACAGAGTACCTCATCACAAGATATAACTTCTCCTGAGAAATCTTGTCCAAAATGTTACATGTTGATAATTCACATACGGAGAGGAAAATTTTTAACAAGCGCCCTGACACCTTGCTGCTCTGGAAGGGTCACTGCTTAGCGGTATCTGGTGTCATCCAGGTCTGCCTCATTCCCCCAGCATCCCTGAGCCAAGCACTTAGAGTTCTCCAAATGTACCTGGACCTCTCTTGCCTGTAGGCCTTGCGGGAGCTCCCCACCCTGCTTGGAATCCCCTTTCTCCTCTGGAAGCCATTGCTGAAGCTCGTAGAACTTATTCCACTGTATTTTAACGGCACTCTCTCCCCTGACACTAGACAGTGAGTCATTTAGGTCAGGAGCTCTGCTCGGCCTTACTGATGTTGGTGAACACAGGACCCACCAAGGTGACAGGCCCTCAGTTCATGGTGGTGGCTGGGTGGGTGGAAGAGGAAGAAGCAAGCAGACAACCTCCTGGGTAGCTTACAGTTTAGGATGCATTTAAATAATAATAATAGTAATAATAATAATACTGGGGAAATATCAGTAATATCAGAAAACCTGACTTTAGTATTGCTTCCTTTAGTGTAATATACATAATAGGGTATCTGTGCATGTCACTGGAGTTGCTGCTCTTAAACCCATCCGCTGAGGATGATGGAATGGCAAGCATTGCTTTCTCTCACCTTTTCGCCTGTGCTCATCTTACCTCCTCTTCCTTCACGATTCTTCCCAGCATCACTGTCCCTCCTGCAGTCGTGTTTAGGAGCCTCCCGGTAAGCTCCCCCGGACCCCCTAAGCTCACGTCCATCCTGGTACTCAGCCCGCCAGGATAGAGTCATGTGTTTTCTGGTCCATTTCAACCCCTGGCCTTTGCATCCTCCGTGCCTAGGAAACAGGGGTGGTCAGCAGACATTTACTCAGTGAAAGTTACATGAATCATTCCTTGAGCCCCAAAATGAGGAAGAGAAAATAGATTTTCTTGACATTTTATTCCCAATGCATAAGCTTTCAATACTGTAGTCTCTTCTTACAACCTAAGGTTTAACCCTATTTAGGGCTACAACTTTCAGTTATCTGACAGCTGTGAGACCGCTACCAGACTGTCATCCTGGGTTAAAATTTGAAAGCTGATGCTCTTTACCGTGTCCTGACAATGATTAAGTTTAATTGCCATCTTTGTATTAATTCTGAAAAATAAATTAACTGAATTCGTTCTGAAAAATAAGAGAAACCAGTCATATTTTTAGTATTTATTCCTTTCTAGTTTGCCATCATCTGTAAATCTCTTGTCAATTGAAGCACGTTTGACTGTATTCCATTCTCCTCACTTGTTCTCACTTTGCCAGTCAATCTCCTTACAGGTTGAATCATATTTTTGGAATGAAATAGTCATAGGCTTTTTTATCATTAGCTATTTTACAATTTAATTTAGAAGAGGGAACAGAATGATAAAATTAAATACGAGAGGCCCTCTGTGTGTCATCAAGTAACCTCATCTACTTTTGGTAACAAAAATAAAATTCCCTTTAAATAATTTCTAGCTCGTTCTGAACCAACTCTGTACAGCTGAATGGCCTTCAGACTGTGTGAAGATTACGAGAGAACTCATCTCTCCCTCACGATGAGCCCAACCAAGTTTTTCCTGACAATTAAAATTTTCCTTTTCTTAATTTCATTCCATCACTCCTAATTATGACCCCTGTAATTAGTGTGCTGATTACCTCCCCGGCACAGTGTCTCTTCCTCCTTGATGTTCCCCCTTTATGGATTTTTAGCCTCCTCCGCTATTGGCCCCTGAATTCCCTGCTACCTTTTCCCTCACAGGGCTGCTGGTTGAGGGACTCAGAGTGAGTCTTCCCCAGTCACTTAACCAGCTGTCTCACCACATTTGGCTTTTGTCTCAGTTTTCAGCTGAGGAAGAGAATTGTCCTCAGGGAAACCGGAGAGCTACTGTACAGCCTTGTCCTTCTGCGATGTTGGGGGATGTGTGCTCATGAGTCGATGCTGTCTCACTACTTCCTGCACAGTCCAGATCAGGTCCACACTCTAGGCTGGAGACTGTGGCTCAAACAGCATCACCCTCAATAGAAGCTCAGAAAGGTAGTTAGTTGAGATCTTCCTTTTTCTATAGAGTTTGTAAAGCAAGTTCTGAGAGCCATTTTGCTTCTTTCCTTCCTTCCTTCCTTCCTTTGTTTTGTCCCTCCTTACCATCTTTCACTCCCATTAGTGCTACCTTTTGGAGCTCGTGAATGTCCGTAGACCGTACACTGCAGCACTAGAACTTGGGCCCCCCCAAAGACTTTGAAAATGAACAAGATCAGCCAGTCGCCCTGCTTTGCGCTTTCAGAAACTGTCTCCAGGGTTCTCCTTCCTCATGATGTTCTTGTTACTGCCTGGATGTATTTGTTAGGTCCTTTTTTCCAAAGAGGGCAAAACGTTTCATCTCATCTTCACTGTATCCTAATGAAATAGTTGAGAAGAGACAGTGTTCGCCTGAAGGAACTTCAACACCTATCCCCCAATTTATGGTAGTGCCCCGTGGTACCTAGATCTAGACTTAACCCACCCCGCTGAAGTCCATGCCTTACAGAGCTCTTCTCTGGGTCTTGCGCAGAACCGCTTTTCTGCAGAAGAGCTAGGGGGTGAACGGTGTAATTTTTAAGCTGCCCTTAAGATTGGATGCCAGGTATCAACCCTGAGCCCCTATCATGCGCCACGCACTGTGGTGCAGAGATGATGAGCAAAGGTGGTCCCTGTACTTGAGCGGCTTACAGATTAGTCAGGGAGACAGTGGCAGAAACAGGTAATTACCGAGGATTTAAGTTTGGGAGGGATGGGGGAGCCCCTGAGTGAGAAGCTTTCCCAGAGGAAGGCAGTGGCCTTGGTGAGATTCTCTGTGTTTCTGCGTGGCCCAGCCACTGTCAGGCCCGCTTCTGCCTCCCTTAGCGAGCTCCCTCCTAATTGCCACCTGCCCTGGAGTATGTGAGCTCTCACTGGGAAAGAAAATTTATCCCTCCTGACATCTTTAGGTGTGAATAAGGAAAAGAGTAAATGCTAAGCATATTGTCAAGAGCTGTGAATGTCACTGGGCGAGGAAGTTTTAAAAGTGTGATTTCTCCATGTTTACAAAACGAACAAATGACTCAGATCTATTGTACGCATTCACAAGAGCTGTGTCCTAAGCTGCTCCCGATTTTGAAGTCATGTGTCTTCTTCCTTTGCATGTGCGGAAGGCTTTATAGAGGGTGGAAGGGGGGTGGGGGGGACAGAAGGAAGGCTTGGCCACAGGACTTGGTTCTAGGTGTGTGAGCGCCGCCAGGGCCCTTCCTCGGGCTCTGTGGTGTGGAAGATGCCCCATACCCCTCACCCCTTGCTTCCTTTCTTCTTTCTCTCTCTCCTTCCCTCCCTCCCCCTCCCCCTTCCCCTCGACCTCTTCCCCATTCTCCTTCTCTTTCTCCATCTCTCTCTGTCTCTGTCATTTTTCTTCTTCCTCCCAGTTGGCAGGGATTTTTTCCCCCTTTGGTATGTTTTCTGTTAGGCTAACTTCAGACAAGACCCTGAAAACTGAAAACAGATGTCGAGGTGGCGCAGAGCGTCTTGTGGGTTCATCACTCTCGGAAACCCCGACTGTCTCTGCGCACTTTGCAGGCTGGGAGCTGGGCTGCGTTTTGGGTGGCTTCGCTGACTTTGCGGCTGACAGGACTGTTGAGCCTCCCTAGCTCTGGTCCCTCGGGCTCTCACCTTTTTAAATTTCTTCCATATGGAATGCACTTTGGGGATTAGTCCCCTTTCTTTTTTTTTTCTTTCTTTTTTTTTTTTTTTTTTTTTTTTGCGGTACGCGGGCCTCTCACTGTTGTGGCCTCTCCTGTTGCGGAGCACAGGCTCCAGATGCGCAGGCTCAGCGGCCATGGCTCACGGGCCCAGCCACCCGCGGCATGTGGGATCTTCCCGGACCGGGGCACAAACCCATGTCCCCTGCATCGGCAGGTGGACTCTCAACCACTGCACCACCAGGGAAGCCCTATTCCCCTTTCTTTTTTCTATTCTTTTTTTTTTCTTGTTTAAAAATGACTACACTGTGCCACCATAAAGAAGAATTTTTAAATAGATCAAAAATAAACCTTGATACTCTTTATCAGATGCATGTAGAAAGGAAAAATAAGCATATTTAATTAATGCCAGATTCTGAGGCGTCTTGTAACTACCATGCTGGGTAAATCCTACGGAGTAACATACCTGATTAGACTTGAGGCCTGCCCTCACTTAGTAAGACAAATAATTCCCCCTTCACTGAGCTTTATCCCACAATGGACGTCTTCAGTGCCTCTTTACCTTTTATTGTCTGAAGATCAAAATTTATCATTTATTTCGAGAAGCTTTACAAAACAAAGTATGATATTGGTGCTGGCTTTATTCTGTTATTAAAGTCTTGCATTCTACACAGGAATTTCATTTTTGTTTTGTCTAGAGCTTCGAAATTAGAGGAGATGGAAGAGAAGATGTTATATAAATTGGATTACCTTGTAGGGGAGCAGATAAGTTTGAAATATTACAACTGTCATTAGGATAATAAATCTCAAATGTATCAGGGATGGAAATGGTGTCATAGTCCCTGTCTTACCCAAAGCTGAAGTGTTGCAGTTTTAAGGTTGAGCAATTAAAAATTGTAAAGCTCCTTTTTAAAATATTATGATCTTTACACTTGATTTCGTTATCTGTTTCATTTTGACAAATTGAATAAACAAATCCATCCATCCCCATTGCCATGAGTCCTACTTTCTTCTTAAATATTACTTGGTCTCATAAACAGTACCGGTTATAAAAAGTACAAATGAAATAATTATTCTTCAAAAATTAAAAAATGCCCTTGATTCCTTCTCTACTGCCAGTTCACATATACAGTAGTTATGCCACCAGGACACAGTGGACTGCAATATTTTGTCATATTTTCTTTCAGTCTTTTTTCTGTATACCAT
Source organism: Grampus griseus (assembly GCF_964374135.1). NCBI lineage: Eukaryota > Metazoa > Chordata > Mammalia > Artiodactyla > Delphinidae > Grampus > Grampus griseus. The sequence goes on along the minus strand of NC_139011.1, from coordinate 14,268,723 downwards.
ATTTAAGATTATTTAATCACACTACATATATAGTTTTAATTTCATTTTTTCCACCTCTTGTTATAAGCATTTTCTGATGATAAAGATTGTTCTTAATTTCTATCAGATTTTGAGTGGTGATGTCACCATTCATTGAAATTCTCAGTCTGTCAGTCAAATATCTAGATTTCCCCAGTGTTTTTCTCTGTTATAAAAACTGCTGTACTTGAATGTCACTACATGTACACTCTGGCTAAACTCAATAGACTTAAGATGATTTACACATTTTTCATAACTGATGATTATTGTACTTTCCCCTGGGCAAGGGAATAGAATCAGAGATGATATAAAGACATAGTGTGGAATAGTTTGTTTCTTGGAATACGACCTCTATCATCTTGCCTTTTGGTAGTTTGCTTTTGCTTTTTGGTAGTTTGCTTTTGCATTCTCTTTTGGAACAGAGAATGGAGGGTGGAATGACCTAGACGGTGTAAAATGGCTCCCTTTCTGGAAAAAAGTAATTAGATCAAAGACCGGCTTGTCTTATTCTAAAATATTTGCCTACAGAACGGCCTTCTTTACTGTTTTCATCTTATTATCACAGTCAGTTTATATATAACAATAATCAAAGCATTTTCTTGCTTTGGCAACCAGTCACTCAGTGAACATTTATTAAGTTCCAGCACCTTGCCTGGCTCCCTGAGAATATGAAGATAAATAAGGCAGAGCTCCTCCCCTCAAGGAATTCATAGTCTAATAGGGAAGATGGAGAAGTAAACAAATGATTACAGCATCTACAAAGATATTCTGGGGGCTGAAGGAGGTATCACCTCTGCTTTGGGGCTTCACGGAGGAAATACTTGAATTAATTTAGTCTTGAAGTGTGGTCACAGATTGCTAGGGGAGGGGCTAGCAGAGAAGTAGAATAGCCTGGCAAGTGTGAGCAAACTGTAATGAGTTTGGGATGGATATGGGGAATGGGATTGAGGAGGGAGATGAAGATGCTCTGGGCCAACTAATGAAAAGTCTTGTTCTTGTGCTTAAGAGGCCATGGCTTTAGAAAGATGAGCTAGGGTGTAGAAGGAGGTTGGGGAGAGACTGAGGCAGAGAGATAAGTAAAGAACTTCTGCAATATTCTAAATAGGAAGGCTGGGGACTTGAATTAGGACAGCAGCAGTGAGCATGAAAAAAGAAGGAGACAGAGTCAAGGTAGTTTAAAGATAGAGATTGGAAAGCGTATAGAAATAAGTTGCATCTACTGTGTTGGGTACCTGGAGAGGTGGTATTTGCAACCCTCTAAAATAAGGAAACATAAGATGGACCCAGATGGGATTTCTCACCTTCTGATCTTTGCTTGCTTCATACTCTTCTGTGGATCTAAACAATTGAGAGTTGTATACCTTCTCGATGCCGGCAAATCAGTTTTCCTATCATATGGTTTTCTAGTTAATTGCCCAAAGCAAAGAAATAGAATGTGTGCATTCGGTGGTCTGCTTTTTCTTAGAAACCTAGAGATGGGCATCAACCTTCTCTGTACTTGCATAACAAGTACTAAATGCATGTACTGAATTTGGGGATATTTTCAGTATTTATTGACTTAAAGTGGATATTGTATGACCAGATCTCAAAGGATTGGTTTTCGTCCCACCAGTAGAATGCACCGGGTTCTGATTACTTTAAAACCCCCGTATTTTGACATATGACGTATTTTGACAGTATTTAAAGAAATGGAGGCAAATTAATACATGATGTCAGCTGAGGACAAAGAACGTGTCTAAAACAACAACAGATAAATTAACAAGTGCATGATAATGTGACAGGGTACATCTTATGAAAATCTCAGCTCATCTGGAGGTTATAAGCTGAAACTCTTTATTCAGTTTACTTTCAAGATCTTTAGAGGAGTTTGTTGAAAGAGCTGTGGAAGTGAAAGCGGCCAGGAAACTAAAGATGTTGATAGTGCCCGGTCAGCTAACTACACCTGGGCTAATTTAGGCCTCCCTCTGCCCTGGGCATGGAAGGGCTCATCCCATTCAGAATCCTGGGTCGAGCAATCTTGTGGTTTCTCTTTGGGTGAGTCCATAGCACATCGTTTTCATTTAATAGAGCATATATGTTGCAGGTACCCACTCTATGCTAGCTCTGTGGGAATTCTGAGTAATAATATTAATAATCATAACAATATTTATTGACCCCCCTGCTATTTGCCAAACACCCTTCGAAGAATTTTTCATACATTAGTTCATTTAATCCTCATACAGCTCTGTGAAGTAGGTTCATTCTCTGTGAAGTAGACTGTAAACTCCACTTTACAGCTGAGAAGATGGAAACAGAAAAAGGTAAAGTAACTCACCCAGGAGCACCCAGCTGATAAAGTGATGGGACCAGGATTTAAACCCGGGCAAGCTGTCTCCGAGCCCATGTTCCTAAACGCGCTAATCCTCACTGCCTGTGTCCTTCCCTCTTCTTATCACACCTCCCTGGAGAGCCTGGCTTAGTCATCACTTTCTCAGGGAGGTTCACCTTGATTCCTCACCCCACCTTCCGAGATCTTCTAGGTTACCCTTCTTCTTTGTACAAAACATATTTGTTATTTCACTCCCTGCACAGAATATAAGTGTTTGTATCTGTCTCTCCCACCAGACGTGATTTTAATCCTCTTCATATCCATGGGCATTTGTGTAGTGTTTGGCACAGAGCAGGTGTTCCATGAATACAACTTGAGTTGAGTTGTTTTGGCTTGAACACACAGTGCTTGTCCTCAAGGAGCTTTCAATCTACCTAGAAAAGAAGTTCCATCCACATGAAACAACTGAATAATGAAGCAATTTAAGCTAAAAGAGTATGGTATATACAGTAGGTGTTATAGGATTGCAAAGGAAGGAGATTGGCTGCAGGGATTGGGTTAGGTTGAGTCTGGATGGGTTGGCTTGTGTCTGGTTGGACTGGACTGGATTGGATTGGGTTGGATTGCATTGTATTGGATATGTATAGCTTCTTCCAAATGCGTAGAATCTGAGACGAATGTCGACGACGAAGAAGGGAGAGTACTGATCAAAGTGCTGGCCTGAGGTAGCTGCGAATTAAGTGCTCATGTTTAAGGGGGCAGCAGAGTTGTTTCAGACAGTGTGAGCTGAAAGATCCTCCTCATTGTCACCGATCAGTTAGGAGCTTCCTCAGAGAGGCTGACCCTGTTAGTTCCTGGGAGCTTCTTGCCACAGTATCTTGTATGTGCATAGCCCTCACAAGACTGCTTTGTGTTGTATACATCTGTCCTGTGTGACTGAACTCCCTGAGGGCAAGGATTATTTTTTGCCAATACCAAGCATACAACCTGGCACAAAGTAGTGATAAAAATAACCATAGCAGCAACAATTTACAGTTATATAGCATTGGTTTATAATAAAATATATACATGATAAATAACGTTTATCAGAACCTAACGATGTTCTATCCATTGTTCTGATTGTTAACTCAATCTACTTTTGCTGAATATTTTTTGTTGAAATTGTGTTTGTTGAATTTTGCTATCCTATGAAGAGTATAACACCTAGGAAATTTTTGATTCTGTAGGCCCTTTCTGGACATGATCTGCATTTTAATTCTGCAAAAGCTGTTCACACACAGAAGAGTCTTAGCTCTTAGCCAGTGCCAGAGAGTTTCAAAACTAGGATTTCCTCAATAGTAACTTGACCCAACCAAAGTGCTAGCATTCAGGGCAGGCCACTCATCCCAGGAAGAAACTAAGAAGCATTCAGGACAGGCCACTCATCCCAGGAAGAAAGTAAGAACAAGGCTAGATACCCATTAGTAGTAGAGTAGACCCCAAAACAACGCGCACGCACGCACGCACACACACACTCCTCTTAATTCCAAGCCAAAGAGACCGAGCCTGCTGACCCACTTCTTTTTCCGTTTGGAGTCTAAGACATGTCCGAGTTCACAGATGAGGCCACTCATAACCCCGCCTGTGGGCTGCTTGGTGGGGCAACAAGTCAGGAGTCGGCACAGACACATATGCAGACACTGTGACTGCAGAGCTTCCAACTTGGAATCAACCTTCTTTTGCAGGTGAGGGAGGGGATCTCCCATGTACCAGCTGAGCTGCTCCAAATGCACCATCCCAGAACAGTGCAAGTAAAATAATCCAGGCAGCCCAATAAGCATTTCAGGCAGGCAACAAATATTTGTAAAATATTTGCTACTAACTTTTAAGGGAAAAGTGCTTTTAGAAAAATGTCTGAGGCTTAATTGAAAAAGCACATAGCAATCAACTTTTATTCCCAGCTGACGTAAGACTGTCTGTCAGCCAAATTTGGGTTGCCTGAAGACAGACAAGTGACTAATACCAGGGCTGTGTGTGGCCAGGCCCAAGTGTATTTTCTGACCACAAAACCATGTCTGGATTCTCCTTTGTAATTACTACACAGCCTGTTATAATCGTAACACTTACATTTACTTGCTGCCTTTGACGTGGAATTCAGGGTCCAAGGCTGTACCCCAAGCTAGAGTGAAGTCCTCTCTGTTATTTGCCTAAAACCTGTAAAATCATTATTGTGTGAGACATGTGTGTGTGTCTGTGTCTGTGTGTGTCTGTGTTGCCGCATCTGTTAAATATGTTAAGTATATCCTTGTGAAAAGTATGCCCACTCCTGCCTTGTTGGATGAAGCACTTTACTAATGGGATGTTTATTGAACACCTACCACTACATGCCAAGGACATTTTAGAATCTAGGAAACAGCAATGAACAAGACAGTGAAGTCCCTGCTTTCCTGGAAGAGAACAGGAGTAGGGGAGAGTAGAAGAGAGGGAGACAGACAAGAAAGTAGCCCTTAAAGAGATGCTCTGTGCAGTCACAACAGAGCGATGGGGTAGAGGAGGGCTGGTGTCTTCTTTCGCTTACGAGGTCAGAGAAGGCCTCTCCAAAGTGATAACATTGAAACCGACATTTTAAAATGACAAGAAGGAGTAGCACAAGCAAAGATCCGGAGGGCAGAACATCCCAGGCAGGTTAGGATAGCAGCCGAAGACGAGAGAGAGCTTGGCGTGTTCAGAAGCAGAGGAAAGACCGGTGCGGCTCGAGCACGGTGGGTGAGAGGGGGACTGGTCAGAGGAGCTGGCTGTGTAGGCCCCTGTAAGAAGCAGGCGGGGGTGGAGGGGTGGAGGTCGTGCCCCCTGTAAGAAGCAGGGATTCTAGTTAGGAGGCTCCTGAAGAGGTCTGGGCAGAAGGCCGTAGTGCTTTGGACTAAGATGCAGTAGAAATCGAGAAAAGAGGCTAGATTTCGATTTAGGGAATATAGTTGAGAACCAGTCAACAGAACTTGCCAGTGGTTTGGATGTGAGGAATGAAGGGAAAGGAATAATCAAGAACGATTCCAGGGACCTCCCTGGCGGTCCAGTGGTTAAGACTCCACGCTCTCAATACAGGGGGCACTGGTTCGATCCCTGGTTGGGGAACTAAGATCCCGCATGCCTCACAGCACGGCCAAAATAAATAAGATAGGTAGGTAGATAGATAGATAGATAGATTCCAAAGGTTTGGGCTCGAGCACCTAGGAGGAGGATGACTGAGATGAGGATTTAGCTGTTCACTGACAGTCATCACTGACTAACCGTGAACCCACATCTCGGGATCCAATAAAGGCCCTCCCCCACCTCCTAACCTCACATCACTGGGGAATATTCATAGACTTTTGGAAATCCTTGATTGTTTACCTAATTACTACTACAAGCATTTTCATGTCTTCTCCTTTTGGTTTTTATTTTATGACATCAAAAAAAATCCCATTCAAGTTACTAACTCAGTCCTGATACATCCCTCCTGGGTGCTCTGTAGGTATTCCTGCCCAGGTTTCCCTCCTCAGCACTTCGCTTGGGTGCCCTGGGCCCCGGGCATGGATGTTAGGTGTGGGTCTGAGACCCATCTGGGCGGAAGCTGACAGCTGGCGCGTATACTTCTGACAGCATATGCCGTGTTTATGTGGATGGAAAACAGTGTGACTCATCATCTTGTTCTTCCTTTTTTAATCAGAAATTCTTTTTGAGATCTCTTGAATAACAAACGGATTGAATCTGCTTACTTCTTTATTATAATGGTGATATTTTCTACTTTTGCCTTAAAAATATTGTGGAGGCTTCAGTTTTCTTGTCTATTCAGTAGGAATAACAATAGAGTTGTTCTTCATGGGTGTTTTGTGCAGATTAAATGAAATAATGTATATAAAGTGCTTAGCATAGTAGCTGCTATGTAGCAGTCAGTAAACTTGAGGTATTATTAGTAATAAAGTAATAATCTGGGGGAGGGAGGGATGGCTCCCAGAACCTATACACTGGTTTTAGTATTCAAATTAAGCAGGCCAAGAAAGTAGAGCTATACGTTGATTTACCGTACTAACTCCCTGCCTGACTTTGGACAAAACCTATAATGTCTTTGGATCTCCGTTTTCTCCAATAAATGAGGGAATAAGGATAAATAACCTCAGTTTAAAACTTTTGTGATTCTAGTAGACGATCTGTATTTTTTCTCTCCAATCTTCCTTTCAGCGGGCTTATCAAAAAGTTTTGTCTTTGGGCTTCCCTGGTGGCGCAGTGGTTGAGAGTCCGCCTGCCAATGCAGGGGACATGGGTTCGTGTCCCGGTCCAGGAGGATCCTGCATGCCGCGGAGTGGCTGGGCCCGTGGGCCATGGCCTCTGGGCCTGCGCGTCCGGAGCCTGTGCTCCGCAGCGGGAGAGGCCACAGCAGTGAGAGGCCCGTGTACCGCAAAAAAAAAAAAAAAAAAGTTTTGTCTTTTTGTATAGATTAGTGTAAGTGACATTTATTGCCAGATGTGACCTTTTGTTTTAGCACACTGTAGAATCCCAACGTTCATATCACTTTCTATAAATATAGATTTCGGGTGAGGAAATGTTCTAGCTCAAGAGAAGTTTAGCTGTTGCGGCTCTTTCTCTTTTTAGACTCTCGGTCCGTGGGCTATTACTCACCATTGGCATTCTTTCCCAGTCTCACTTATGTCACCTTCTTCTTTCGTGATCGCTGCTGTTGATAGCCACCTACAGCTTCTAAGTTCCCCACTCAGCCTTCCCTAGTGGTTGGCATTGCATTTGAGTTGTGCTTTCTTGCTTCCTCTACTCTTTGAAATTTAAAAATAGAAAATTAAAAAAAAAAAAAACCCACAGTCTTTCACATTGGCTGAACCCTGTTATTCATCCAACAGATTTTCTGGTGAATTCCACAGTATAACGTATGCAGTCAGAAATCTATCAGTTCAGAGGAAGCCCTGTGAGAAATGGACAAAGAGATACTTTTATTTTGACTGTCAAACGCACAATCAGAAATGGGCGGCAGCAGCCCGCAAGAGGAGGCTTTGGAAAGTGAATCAGAGAATCAGAATAGCTCTCAGCTCTGCTCCTTGACTTTTCTCCTTACCTGTCCAACTTTCCTGAAGCATCGTGAAGAATAATTGGGTTGGGGCTTCCCTGGTGGCACAGTGGTTGAGAGTCCGCCTGCCGATGCAGGGGACGCGGGTTCATGCCCTGGTCCGGGAAGATCCCACATGCCGCGGAGCGGCTGGGCCCGTGAGCCATGGCCGCTGAGCCTGCGCGTCTGGAGCCTGTGCTCCACAACGGGAGAGGCCAGAACAGTGAGAGGTCCGAGTACTGCAAAAAAAAAAAAGAATCATTGGGTTGATAAGAGGACTCTTTTTTAAGAGTCTGACTCTTGTGCTATTCATACCAAAGACAGGTCCTGGGAAGCACAAAGACTCTTCATAGATCTAAGGAAAATTATTTCAGAAGCCGCAACTCACATCACAGCAAACATACTAAACTATGGCAACTTCCACATTAAATATAATTTTATTGCTGGCAAAATTTTTTGAAGATATTTTTACAATTTTGCTTTGGAAAACGGTTGGCTACAAGTAAGTGATTTAACCTATAATTGGCTATTAATTTCTCAGCAATTATCTTAGCATACTTGGGAATTATTAAATTAAAACCTAAATCCAGCGTATATATTGCTTCCAAAGGAAATATTTTTGATTACCAAATCAACAATTAATGAAGTTAACCCAACATTACATTTTGTAGACCTTTAAAATTATTTTCCGTTTTGTAGTTATCCTGTTTTGAAACCAGTAAATGGTTTTCAAGGTCTCAGACCTTTTTATCGGCCCTTGAAAAGCTGAAAGGCCCCAGGCATCATACCTTAATGACCAATGGTTAGAAAACGCTCTGTCTGGGAAATCCTAAGCTCTGAGGGCTTCACTCTTGCCTTCTTCAAGGAATAAGCACTGTTTGGGGGACATTTCTCTAAGAAAATACAACAAGCTGGCATATAAATAGCACTAGTTGCTAAAACAAAGAGAAACCCCTACCAAAAAAACAGAGTAATTGGGGGCAGAATCCCTGGGTTTCAGCCATAAGTTCACTGGGTGACCTTGAACAAGTGCTCTGTGGCCCTTTTCCTGTCCCCAGTAGTACTTCTCCAGCATATACTTCATCTGGCCAAGGGGGAAGGCCAGGGCCAGCAGTTGTAGGAACTAAAAGATGTGCAGAACCATCTCAACTTAAGAAAAGGGTCTCCCTCACACATTAAAAGCGAGGCACTTTTTAATGTCTATATTCAATATTTTGCCAAAATGAAAGAAGGAAGGGAAGGGAGAAGAGAGAAAGGGAGGGGAAAAAGGAGGAGGAAGGACTACACTGTCACTGCACTGTCACACTTGTGTTTAAAACACTACTGATCTTTGATTTCAGTGCAGAATGACAAGTCTGCCTTCTCCAGAAGGAAAGGCTTTCATATGAGATTCTCTCAGTACCCCATTCAGAAGCCATCTATTATCTAGTTTCCCTTGGTGAGGGGCAAGGACCATGAAAAGAACACAGATATCAGAATCAAATAAGTTATATTCAAAGCTAGCCCTACCACTCATTTACTCAGCAGTTCCCAAAGTGTGGGCCAGGAACGCCTAGGGTACTCTGAGAGCCTTTCAGGGTACCCACAAGGTCAAAACTATCTTCATAATGATACTAAGATGTCATTTGCCCTTTTCACTCTCTTTCTTTTCATAAGTGAATTTTTCCAGAGGCTATGTGATGTGATATCACGACAGACCGGACACATATATACAGATATCAAAATCCAACTACCTTATGATGATCTCTGATAATATCTGAATTGGAATCTCCTCCAAATCTTTTAGAAAACTCCACTAATGGAATCTAGTTGAGAAACTGAAGGAAGAAAACTATAATATATAGTTCTTCTTCACTCATTAGTGAAGTTCTTCACTCATTAGGCCCTTTTCTTTCTTTGACCAAAGCCTACAAGCTTTTTGCTCCTTTATCAGGTACTGTGTCCTTTGATTTAATTTTATTCATCCCCCAAAATGAGAATAATTCCAATGAAGTATTCCCTGACTTTCGATGTACAATGGATTACTAGAGTTATATTTATTGCTCTGCCCTGCAGACCGTGATGCTCACCTCTCTGCCACCATAGAAAGCATCAGAAACATCATTGTTGTTGGAAGTTGCCTTAAGGAGCCATTACACTATGGAGTGGATGGAAAGACATATTTTAGGATAAATATAATTTTGCTCACTTATTTTCTTTCTTTGAAATTGTTTAAACTAGGTCTTCTTAAACCTCTTATCACTTCTTACTGGACAGAAATTAAATGTGTAGACATTATTTTTAGACTGACGAAAAAATAAATATATAGTATGCAAACCATGAAAAAAAAAATCCAACTATCTTCTATTAAGCCACACATTAAAGATATTTTCCCAAATGTAAAACAATGCCACTCTTATCTCTAACTTTTTTTTGTTCTGGAAAATATAATTACTTTTAATTTTTTTAATGTCATTTATGTTCACGTGTCATGGGGTTGTTCTTTTTAAATGAATTAATAAATACATATTTTTAAATTCCTAAGTCTTAATGTCTAACATGGCAAACCTTGATAAATATAAACCACATTTTAAAAGTTTATTGGCATCCTCAATAATTTCTACAAGTACAAAAGGGTTCTAAGACCAAAAAGTTTGAGAATCGCTGTATCGTCCAACAGTAACTATCATTTATTGAATGTGTCTTTGTGCCAGGAGCTATGCAGAGCACACTAAATTCTTCACCTCTTAATCTTTGCAATAAAGTTATAGAGACGTTAAAAACAGACCTCGCTAGCACGAGGTCTCACAGCTGGAAGTGACAAAGATAACCACGTCCTTCTGACTCCAAAGCCACATTCTTGATTAGTGAACAGTACTCCCTCACAAATTCACTCTCTGTAACTTTGAAAAAGTTATTTCGCTGCTCCAAATCTGTTTCCTTACCAAACATGGGCAGAGTCCTGCCTCCCCTGCAGAAGAGTTAATATGCATCCAGGCGCCTAGCACAGGGGCTAACACCAAAGAGACCCTTCCATCCCTTCCTGTCCTTGACATGTTAGACCAGCGAGACTCAGCAACTTCCCTTTTTTCCCTCTAGATGGTCTTCAAGCAGACAGAGAGGCTGACGGCACAGAAGGAGTTGATGAAGATATGATTGTGACCCAAAGTCAGACCAACTTCATCTGCCCCATTACACAGGTACTGTTTTCTCCTCCTTCCCCTGAAAGAAAAAGCGATTCACTTCATAGAGGCAAAGGGTTCCTGTTTGCTTTCTGACTTCATTTCATGTCTAGAGTTGAGGAGGGAGGAAAGGAAAGGGATGAGAGTTGAAGAGTATACCTGGGAAAGAGTTTTCAGTCAGTGATGCCCTTAGGGATCTAGGAATAAATTCCTGGCCCACAGGCCAAGTGTCATTGGTGCCACTGGTCTCCCTGCATTTTCTGATGTGGTCATCTGCCCTAGGAGTTATCTAGAGCCATGAGATGGGGAGGTTAAACCTCGGAAGCCCCAGGTCTAGGCAAACATAGTGCCAAATAATTGTTGGCTTGGAGAAGTTACTGGAAGCTGATCACTATCATTCCTGAAAGCCTGATGTCTCCTTGATTGCAGTTGGAAATGAAGAAGCCAGTGAAAAATAAAGTGTGTGGCCACACCTATGAAGAGGAAGCCATTGTTCGCATGATTGAGAACAAGCACAAGCGGAAGAAAAAGGCCTGGTGAGTTGCCGCGGGAAGGGAAGTGACACCTTCCCAGCGGTGGTCAGTCCGAGGCGGTGCGTTCACGCTGGAGGAAAAGGCATTTAAACTTCTCCCCTGAAGTCCATTCAGCCGGAGGGATCGTGTCAACATGGAAAAACAGGACATGAGGGAACAAATTAGTAATCTGTTCAGGAAGAAACTAAAGGAGCTTCAACCACACCTTCAGAACATGAGAAAAAGGAATTGGATGTAATGTTAATCATTAGATAATAGGAATTTTTATGAATTTGTGCTGGAGCCTGAAAAAAATAGAGAACTGTGATACTGAGAGATTTCTTTTCCCCTTTCTATATGCACTTACCCAAACAAGAAGGAATGGTTAAAAAAATAATTTTTTTTTTTTTTGCATCCTGCAATACAGGTAGTTTGTTTAAAAAAAATATTAAGTCATCATCCTAAGATAAGAATTCGTATCCAGTTGGTCTTGATGATCAAGATTTGATTGTCTGGGAAAACCTTTCATATCTTTAATTACATAAATAACTTCCCAAATGGTTTAAGTAAATTCATGGATGACTGCAATGAGAAAAAAAATTTTAATTGGAATGTTTAGAGAATCTTTCTTTTATATATATATTTCTACCCCTTTCTCTCTCTCTCTCACGCACACACACACACACACACATGCTCCAACCCTGGGGGACCATGGCTCAGTTCCTGTAATAACCTAGAAACCTGAGTTGGCTAGCCTAGCTTTGACTTGGTTGGCATTTCTTATGCTTTTATCACAGATTTGTCGAAGGAATGGAATTGCAGGTGTGACCAGTTCTCAATGGACTTGTGATAACAGTCCCTTTGATGTGTGGCTTGCTTCTCCATCACCCAGAAGTTTGCTGGTCCAGACCTAGAACTGGAATTCCCCACCACTCCTCATCTGGGTGTGGACTTAAAGATAGGGCATTTGAGACTGCAGATATCTTGATGGTCATTCAGTCAAGTAGTTTGCCCTATTTATTCTAGAAGAACTGCCTAATGATTACAAAATCGAGATTGTTTGAGCACATTTTTATCTGTTTTGACTTTCCAGCTTACAACTGAGATACCATATTTCCCTAAGGAACCTTTCATTTTCCCTTGTGAGTGTAATTTTCTTTGTTTCTGGACTTCTAAGGCTTCTTTTTCTCCTTTTTTCTATGTTTAGTCTCTGAAAAACAAAATTTTAATTTGTTGACATAATTGCTAAGAATAGGTATTCCCAGATAGTTCTGTGTCACAGGTCTTCTTCCTTAAAGTTTGTGACATTCTCCTCTAGTCAGATTTGGAAAGGGCAGGCACTGATACAAAAGCACATTTCTCCCAAGTCCCAGGATGGCTGGGAGCAACTCCCAGAGCAGGCTCACATTTAAGTGCATCTTCTTGATTACATACTTTGATTTTCTAATGTCCTTTGCCTTTTTTGAATTGTAAATGATGTTTGGAAGCACTTGAGTAACACCCGTCATTTGGAAAAGGTGGGTATTTTTCTGTCGTACTTCTATAACTCGGGTGCAGATTCCGCAAACTCTGCAGGTTCTCATAGCTTAGTTAAGAACAGTTAAGTCCAAGTGGAGGAAGTCTGGAAGGATTACAGCGAAGGTACTATGTTTGCTGGGCCTTGAAAAATGAGAAGGAATTCAGAGAATGGTGAAGAAGACTCTTTCTAGCCAAGAGGCTCGCCCTATTCAGAGTCTGTTCCACTTGGGGGATAGTAGGTACAGCAACAGTTATTGCATGTTAGCCGGTGATTAGAAGGATGCTCTGGACAATAGCAATAGGGGAATGGTGTAGGTAAATTCTCTCTCTATTCTATACTCATTGTAGAGGGTGTTAAATGTCATGATTTCATTAGTTTCCTCATCTATAAATTGATGATAATAGTTGTAATTGCCTCATTGGTATGTTTGGAATTTGAATAAGATATATGTAGAGCACTTAAAGTACCTGTTACATGGTCAGTAAACTTTATCCCCCATCATCATTATCCTCATCATCATTCTTGCCACCATTATTCTGTAGGCATGAGAGAACACTGCAGGGTTTTGAGGGAATAAGGCGAGTCAACCTGGGTTTAGGAAGTTACTCCAGTAGCAGTTCAAGAGATGGATGAATAAAGGCATGAGGTGAAGATGTCAATTCAGATGCTTTTGCAGTAGATTAAGTTACAGATAATGAGAGCTGGGATTGAGGCAGCAGTCATAGGTGGAGGGAAATGAGGAGGAACACGATCGTGGAGGTACGATGGACAGAATTTGGGAGCCGGAAGTTGAAGGGAACAAGTGGAAGGATGACTGACATTTCTAAACTGGGTGTCTAGAAGGATGGCGCTGTCATTAGCCGACAGAGAGGTCGTAAGGGGAACACATTTAGGAAGGCATATAAGAGGCACAGTTTGGGTCATGCTAAGTTTGAGGTCCTAGCAATACAGCCATCTGGAGGTATCCAGGAGGCACAGAAAATGTGGGTGTTTGAGCTCGGAGAGAGCTCTGAGTGTGAGATGTTGACTGTAAGGTTATCGATACAGAGGAGTCAGAGCAGCACAGGTACAGCTCTGGACCAGATGTGACAGCCAGCTGAGAACCCCCAAGGACGGGACCTTGGCCTGGCTCTGAGCAACGCGAGGCCAGGATCCAGCTCTGCTCTGCTTACCGCGTTCCCCCAGCACCTAACATAGACCCACAAAAAAGCATTCTGCCATTTTGAAAGGGCAATCAAAGGAAGAAGACTCCAAGCAAGCAGTCTGAGACGTAGCCAGGAGAGAAGGGATGAGAGATAAACGAGTTGGGTATCACAGGAGCCAGTGCTGGAGTGCCAGGTACATTGTATTCGGCAACAGGTTAGAATCCAGGGCCTCTTCAAATCCTGCTCCAGAGGTTCCTGATTAAATGCGAATTAGTGTTGTTTCCCAGGACACATGTTAGGGCGATGAGCAGTTCTGGCTTCCCTTTGTTTAAAAATGTCTATGACACATCCAGTCTGAGAAATCTCAGTTTTTCCTCCTTGTTGGTTCCAACTATGTTTTGTCAGACAGGAGTTCCAGTTACATTGTGTTACTGGCACTGACTCCATTTTAAAGTCTCCATTGTTGAGACTTTAGCCCTAACTAAATACAATAGTTAGAATAATTCCTTAAAACACATCTCTTAATAATCAGGCTGTTTATTATCTTACTAATAAAGCTGCCTTATGATTTTCATCTTAATAAGATATTTCCTGTTATCCATAGTCATTTCTTTCCTTTTTTGTTTAAGAACAGAGGCTATGTTAACAAACAGTCACATTTAAGAGTACAATTAAGTTGAACAGAAAGGTGTCGTTGAATAGCAGAACTCCAGCATTGCTCTTGGAGGCCCTATTTTAACCATTTACCAACAAGTCCATTAACCTCTCAGAGCCTCAGTGTCTTCATCTGTAAAATGGAAATAGCGACATCTCACAGAATTTCAGGATCAAAGGAACAGTGGGGAATTCCAGTCTAGGCCTGGACCAGCAAATTTCTTGGCAGTGGAGAAGCAAAGCACTCAGGAGAAAGCTCTTTTTGGACTATAGCGCGCTGAACAAATAGCAGTTGGGTTATTGAGGTCAAGACTGTTCATGTTTGTATTACTTACCTCACTGCTTGGTGACACATTATTTTAGACTCAGAGGATGTAGGATAGAGTTACACTCTGTGTTTAGGTATGATGGGAATCCATCCCACTCACATTTCCAGACCTGCTTTCTAGAGCTGGGCTGGACTTTGCAATTCTTGGGGCCCAGATCCAGGAGCTCGTCAGACCCAGAATCCTGTACTTTTGAGCTGATGCTGAGGCCTAGGGTCCCCAGAGCCTCTGGGACCCTCTAAGACTTGGTCCCTTCACTCAGCAGACACTTACACGCTTGCCCGCTGCTGCAGTGGAATGTTCTGCCCTGTCCGTGACCCCAGTTCAGGACCCAGCCTCTCCTTCCAGGCCTGTAGGTCTGACTCTTTCACAGTAATGACACGAGAGCTTAAGACTGTGTGTTGCCACGCCTATCTTGCTCACCAGGATGTCGTGGGGATGAATGCACTAATGCTTATAGAGTGTTCTTTCTCCGGAGGAGGAGTGCCCTGATTCAGTATCATGTCATTATGACCTTGTCTTCTCCTCTTTAGTTTAGAAACTTGTGTTTGTTTAATTGAGACGGGGTGAGAAACAAGGTTCTCCTGCATCGACCTCTCCTCCGGGAAGCCTTCCCGGAACCCCCATTTGTGCTGCGCAAGGTGCCCCGCCCCTGTGCTCCCACAACGCCTGCCTCCTGCCAGCGTTGTAGGTGGGCCCGGCTCTTCTCCACAAGGTTCTAGAGAACAGAAGTTGTGTCCTAGAGCAGGAACCAGCTTATCGAGCACCTGAGTGAATTCCTGGACCGTTGTCGCACGCATCCTACTCATTCTCACAGCAACGCTATGCTCTGCCTTCCTAGAGGAAGAAACTGAGGCCCATTAATGACATCAGTTGCCCAGAGTGTCACAGCCAGGAGGCTTGAGCCCAGGTCTTTTTCACCCTTGAGCCTGTAGTGTCTTTAGGCCGTCTGGCTCCCGTTGGGAGGGCTTTTTGGTTAATACCTCTGTGCCCTGGGCTGATACCCTAAGTGAGCTCAGACCTCTTTGTCTGACACGGGTGGCCCTGGGTTAATGTGCACGCCAGCTCTGCAACTGACTGGTGTGGTTAATCCCATCACACATTCTCAGAATGCTCTCATTTACTGACTAAAACCACTGATGTCATCAGGAAGTCCTCCCCACCTCCCTCTCCACTTCCCTAAAGCAGCTTATTCACTGTCTGACTATTGGTATTAAAGACTTTGTTCTGTGAAGTGGGGGAGATTACAGCCTGGCAGTCAGTGAGAATGATCAGTGGGTTGATAAGCATTAACGGAGGGTCATCCCAGCCACCGACTTCAGGTTGCATTTCCATGTCATGGAAGTTGAAGTGATGAAAACTGCCTTTGCTGAAGTCAGGAAAGCGTCCGTATCCTTTTCATAATCTCACCTTATTTACTTTCATACTGAAAGAAAGAATTCACTTTGAGACAGCAGGGTGTTGTAAACCAGTGTAAAGCATTTCTCAAGCACCTCCAATCCTTCCCCTAACGCAAAGCCAAATCATCATTCCTGGGCCAAATCACCCCCATCGTCTTTCATATGATTGCCTTTCTTTAATCACATTTTAACACATGTCCCCAGCCATACAGGACACATTTCAGTATTTTGAATATAAACGTTGTTAGCAAGCATACTATTCATTACATTGGTTAATGCTCCTCTAATATAAAGAGGCCTTGGGCCAGAAACCAAGACCAAGAGAAAGTGTAACTTTTGTGTTGAACTGTGGAGCTTTCTACCGCTGGACAGATTGGAGCTCCCATGATCCGCTTTCTTCCCCTTCTGGTTTATAGCGTTTGTCTTGAATTTGTTCTTTTTGATCTGTGCTTTTTGGAGGGCTGTCTCAGATCACTGGGCCAGAGCTCTGTGTGGGGCAGGAACCTATATTTGTATTTTACAGCTGGGTGCTTGGAACTAGCACAGGGCCAATCACATAAGAGGGTCAAATGAATGCACGAATGTGTGCCCGTCTGTGTGGGAGGTATGCAGTCTATAGACAGATCAGCAACTTGCATCAGGAGGCTGGGGATAGTCATAGGAGATGGTGAAGGGAATGAAAGCTATTGAGCACTGTGTTACCTGGAGCCCCGTGAGATTGGGATTCTGCCCTATTGTAAATCTGAGGACACAGAGGCTCCAGAAGGTAAAGTGAGTTGCCGGTGATCTCATAATGAGCAAGTAGGCATTGGGGTTAGAGTTCAGACCTAGGTTGGCTTGACTCCAAAACTGGGCCCTCCACCAGAGTCTGGTTCATGTTGAGAAGAAATCAGGTGACTTCATCCAGCCCACTGCCTTCAGAGGAGACCACATGTAAACAGAACCGTGACTCACCCACTGATTTCTTCAGCCACAGCTTTTCCCCTGAGTCCCCATCAGCCCACTCAGTCTCTCCACTGTGAGGACTAGTGGGCATTTCAGAGGCAACATGTAGCAACCAGGACTCCTGCCTGACTCCATCCTCTCCCGGCTTTCCCGTTGTTTCCATGGAGATGAAGGGTATCACCATTCCGCTTCAGCTCGGGCCAGACTCTGCACAAAGCTCAGCTCTTTCCTTTACCCTCCACATTGGGTCCATCAGCAAGTCCCATAGGTTCTATTTCCGGTTGTATCCCAAGGCTGCTCACTGCTACATCCTCATCCAAGCTGCCCTCACTCTGCTGGCTGCTGCACAACCCCCCTCCCTCCCCTGCTTCCCCTCTGCCTGTGTTCTGTATTAAACAGCCAGAATCGTGTTTTCTAAATGTAAGCCAAACCCCATCCCTCCCCTATCTCCACCCCTCCATTGTTTTCACATTTAAAATAAAGTCCAAAGCCCCACACGCCCTCCAACCAAGTCTCCAAATGTCCTCCCTCTTGCCCTGGGCATTCCAGCCACACTGACCTTGTTCTTACTCCGGGGCACCAAGCGGCTATCTCCTCGACTTCTACACGTGCTGCTGCCCCAGCCCGAGCCTCACGCAGCCCTTGTTCTAGATAAGACCTCCCAGTGAGCCTTGCCCTGACCCCCTCTAGATAAGCCCCTTAGCTCACACTCTCTCCCTTGACCCTGCTTTTTAGCCTTTGTAGCACTTAATGCCACGTGAACTCACAGCAAGCATCTATGCAGTTGAGTTAGCGAAGATCTGTCTCCCCCACTGCAAAGTGAGCGCTGTGAAGTGGGCATTGCCCTGCCCCCAGTGCTGGACAGGCCCTGGCTCAGTGAACAAATGACCCGGTGAACAAATGAATAAGTGCACATCGGTCCTGATTTTTTAAGTGTGCTCCTTTTTTGGTAAAATGTCCTCACGTAAACACTACTCAGCCGTAAAAAAGAATGAAATTTTGCCATTGGTAGCAACATGGATGGACTTGGAGGACGTTATGCTAAGTGAAATAAGTCAGAGAAAAACAAATACTATGTGATATCACTTATCTGTGGAATCTAAAAAATACAACAAACTAATAAAACAAAAAAGAAGCCAACTCACAGATACAGAGAACAAACTCGTGGCTCTCGGTGGGGAGAGGGAGGGGGAGGGGCAAGATAGGGGTGAGAAGAAAAACAAGGGGTTATTATGGGATTATATGAAATCACCTGTGTGAAACTTTTGAAAATTGTAAAACACTATAGAATTTAAAGAATCTTTCATTCAATTAAAAAAAAATGCCCTCACTTAAATTCTTGCATGTGAGAGAAGTTTATGCTGAAGGCATTAAGGTGAAGCGGCCTGACTTGATTTTCTCATCCCTCACAGTTGCCCGAAAATTGGCTGTAGCCACACAGACGTGAAAATGTCTGATCTCATCCAGGACGAGGTGCTGAGAAGGGCGATTGAGAGCCACAAGAAAAAACGTCGTCAGTCTGACTAGGAAGACCACCTGCCTGCAGGGAACTCCGCAGCCTACCTCCTACCCCAGCCATCTGTAGAGAGGGATGCTTGTCAAAGCACTTCGACTGGCTGCATAGTACACTTTGGGGTAAAATTGAAGGTTTTAGTGTATTTGAAAGCCTTTTTCTATGTTACAGTAAACATTCAAGCATATTATATTGTTTATTTTTAAGTGTTCTGCAATTTTAAATAAAACTTTGATTATCTGCGTGTGCCCTATCTGTGCGCCTCCCGAGGTGTAAATGCATCCAGTGGTAAAGCCAGGGTGGTGCTAGGCTTCTCTATTTCTAATCCTTCAGACTGCTTTTTATTATAGTTTTAACAAAAAAAATGTCTTGCAAGGCATGTTTGAAATGCAAACACATAGAAACACCCCAAACTGCAAGCATTTTCTATCAGGATAGTAAAGAATAGCATGAGGGTGTAAAGCAAAGCCGGCTTCCTTACCTATATTTACTTTGTATATTGACAGTTCCAAATATGTAAATGCTTTTGTCATTCTGATGGGCACAGAATGCTCCAGTAGCTGGCTTATCAGTGCGATGATAATTGATGCCATAATGGAAACTTTGCTGCAGCCTGCTGAGATCCTGAAGCGTCATCGGAAGCAACCACATCCTGGCTGTTCTCAGCCTTGCTCCGTGGCTTTCGGTAAGTGGCTTCAGCCCCGTGGGGCTGGGGGGTCTTCAGCCACGACATAAAGATAATGAATAAGATGTTCTGTACTGTCCCTTCAGCCCCGAAAGTCTGTAGACTTATGACCAGCAGGGTCTTTAAATTGAATACCATTGATTTATATTCCATTTGTATAAATGTGCTAATCGATTCACAGTCTACATGGCAGCCTTTTATCAACTAGAATAATCAATTAAACCTACCAAAGCATACCCTGACTACACTAGGAAACCAAGAATAACTAATAATGGCTAACGTTTATTGAGCACTTACTGTACACCAGGTGCTATTCAAAGCACTTTACATATAAACTCCTATAGTTTTCACAGCCTGATGAGAGAGGTAGTTATTATTCCCACTTTATCGTTCCCACTAAATGAGGCACAGAGAAGTGAAGTGACCCGTGGAAAGTCACAGAGCTAGTAAGTGGCTGAGCTGGGATCGGAACTTAGATCATCTGGTCCCAGGGTCTGGATTCTTTTTTTTTTTTTTTTTTTTTTTTTTTGCGGTACGCGGGCCTCTCACTGTTGTGGCCTCTTCCGTTGAGGAGCACAGGCTCCGGATACGCAGGCTCAGCGGCCGTGGCTCACGGGCCCAGCCGCTCCGCAGCATGTGGGATCTTCCCAGACCAGGGCACGAACCCGTGTCCCCTGCCTGGGCAGGCGGACTCTCAACCACTGCGCCACCAGGGAAGCCCTGGATTCTTAATCGTATGCTCTCCTCCTCCCTATCGATTTATTTAGAATCTAAAAATATACTCAGAGTCCACATTTAAAAATGGAACCTTTTGTAAATAAACAAGCATATACATGTTTGTGCAAAAAAAAAGTTCACTAAAATGCAGGAAGTAACTGGATTTGATATCTAATAGGCAGTAAAGGCCATGAAATAATAACACATTTGAGTTTCAAAGCATAGTCTAAAATGGAGCAATTAATTTTGAAAACACTTTCATGAAATTCAGAAAGGAGTATGACATTCCGTTGTCTACAAACTAATTTTGAGTTTCTTAAGATGCTTTACTTGAATCAGACTTCCAGAGGAAATGATTATGTTTAAGCCAGAACAAACATACCTTTCATGGAATGTGGTTCTTTTGTGAAATAATTTGTTTCCTAAACAGATAGGGGCAAGCATTTCATGCTTGCCCAAGGTTGGATTTGCATTTTCCCCTACTCTTTCCAAAGAGGATTCCGGAATATTGGTGTGGACACTGATATCGGTTAGAAAAATGCAAACACCATTCTACTACGGAAAAGGTATTTGTATCCTGTGACATTTTTCCTTCTTTAGTCTCCAGAAACATATACTTGTCCAGCCAATTAACGAACTTGAAGTTTTATATAAAACTTATTTTTATCTTTGAAGATTCACCATTTGGTTGTCATTCTCAATCTGGTATATTTGTTAAATTACCATGACAAGAGTTTTCCAAAAAAGTGAAACCTTTTCTTCAAATGAAATCGTATTTGTCTTACTGAGAAACCCAATAATAATATGACAGCTGGAAGGGGAGCAGTTCTAGCCAAAGAGGAGGTGGGAGTTCAATCCCCTTTTCCGCAGGGCAGCCCCAGTCTTATCTGAGATCACCCAAGGCCCCATGAGTGACATTTGAAAACTGCACCAGATATTGTAGCTAAATCATTTCTTTCGGATGCCTGGTTTAGGACTTGGATAATTGTGTGAACATGACATTTAAAAAAAATTGCTAGTTCCTTTAAGAAATTTCCAATTGAGTAAGTTTAAAACATTACCACAAACTCCAAACAATCAGATGATTTCTCTCTCACCTGATATAGAAGTTCAAACACGGAGTGCCCAGTTTGAAGCAACTCCTGCTGGGAGCACTGCTCCCAACTGAACATGCCTCAACTCAAGTTTTCTGTGAGGACAGAGAGATTACAGGACTGGGGGAACCGAGGCCACTGGGAACTGATCGCTGGCCACACACCAGGCTCAGGTCTAAGTGCCTTAAACATATCACCTAAGTGAATCCTCCCTACAACCCTAGAGGGAAGCGTTATCGCCCCATTTTACAGATGAGGAAACTGAGGCTCGGGGTCATTAAGTCATTGGCCTGAGGTCACTGGCTTGTGAGTGGTGGTGGTGGAGCTTATATTGGGATGGAACCGTGAGTGCAGAGGGAGTGCTCTCACCCACTGGGCTCCCACTGGGCTCCCTGCCCCAGGGCCGTAGAGGATGCATAAATGGTCAGCAGACCTGCACTTCTATCCCATCTTCCTTATTTCTGCTCCTGAGACCGCCATTTCCGGCGGGGGAGGAGGGGGGCACCGTTTTCCAGTCTCGGGTGCATTTTGCATAGCCCTGTGCTCCTCCCCTTGACCCCTCTGCAAACACCCCACCAAGTCCAGGCCCTCCCTCCTGGCTTCGCACTTAGGCTGTTTTCTAGCCTTCCAGCTGGTCTCCCACCTCACAGCCGCCCCCTCCCATGTTAATCTACTAGAATACTGATTGGGTAATTCTATATCCTTTCCTACCGAATGAACTTCAGGCCTGGCCTTCAGGATTCTACCCACAGACCAGCCCCACTTCTGTCTCCCCAACACTTCAGTTCACCTGCTCTCTTCATGGCAGGGTTTCTTCCAGAAGTAATGGCATATTCCTAACCAGCACATGCAGATGACCTTGGGCAAGTGACTTTACTGATCCAGCCCTCAGATTTGTCACATAAGCTAAAAGGTTTGGACTTCTTGCCAAGGTTTTCTTAAACCCTAAGATTCCTCTTCAATGAATCAGTCCTATGCAAAGTATATGGGCCTTTTGAAGGAAAACAAGCTGACTTGGAAATTAGAGTATATTTGAACCCAATGTGTATGTTGCATCTTTAAGTATTTATTCAGCACACACTTTTTAAGGCCCACTTTATGCCATGTTTTGTGTTAGTCACTTTGGATACAAAAATATTCCTTCCAGAGCGCTTCTTGTCTAGTTGGGGTAGACAGATATGTAAAAAAATAAATTGCATAAAGGGTTATGTGAGTGCCATGTTTGGGGAACAGTAGCACAAAGAAAGGAAATACAGGAAAATTATTAAGTAAAAATTGTGTTTTAGTAAATCAGGTCACAAGATTCAAAATAAGTTAATCAAAAGTTTGTGAAACCTTCTGATTGGGATATGGGGGATAAATCCTGAGGGTGGATAACCCAGTGGTACTGGAAATCTGTTATGTTTTGGAAATCTGCCTTCTAGCTGTGTCAAACTTTGTGGAAGGGGGTAACTATTCTGAAAGGAAGGCAGTTAAATCTGAGTGGGAACAGGAACTCTCATATATTGCTGGTGGAAATGCAAATTGGTGCAGTCACTGAAAAGTTTGGCTTTTAAAAAAAATGTTAAACATGAATTCACCACACAACCCATCAATTCCAGTCCTGGGTATCTACCCGAGAGAAGTCAAAACTATGTTCACACAAAGACTTGTGTGTAAATGTTCATAAGGAGCATGCTTTATAAGAGCAAAAAAGTGGAACCGATCCAGATATCCAACTGGTGAGTGGCTAAACAGAAGCGGTGGGTCCATACAAACGGAATACTATGTGGTTATAAAAAAGAATAAGGTATCAATGCTTGTAACATGGTTGAACATGATGCTGGTGAAAGGAGCCAGTCACAAAGATCAAATATTGTATGAATCCACTTACATGAAATGTCCAGAAAAGATAGCTCTATAAAGACAAAGTAGATTATTGGTGGCCTGAGGCTGGAGGTGAGGATGGAATTGCTTTGGGGTGAAGGAAATGTTCTAAAACCGGATTGTGGTGAGGATTACACAACTCTAGATTTATTAAAAGTCATTGAATCCAACACTTAAAACAGGTGAATTTTATGGGGTATAAATGATATAAATCAGCTGAGGGGGGCACTGCTTTACAGGAGAGGGAGGGGAGGCCTTTCCTCCTGGTCATTTGAAAAGACGGGACAGCTATAACAGCCATTGATGCCCCCAGTTCAGCTGGTAACCACATCTCTATCAATATTCTGAGAATCGATTTTGCATCTTAAAGATTAACGTGAAATAAAAAAGAGTTCTAGTCAAGCCTCAAGAAATCCAAGAAAAAAGAAGCAATTACTTAAACAAAAAATCTGTTAAGGGTTAATGAGAGGATTAATTAAATAGGATTGCTAACAATAAGGAACTTGATTTTACCTATTTCTATGTCTTAATCTCCCAATTGTAGATTCATTTTATCCGCAGTGATCACTAATAGTAATCAGTAGTTCTAATTAGCTACTTTTATTATTTTTTTAAGTATAATGGAGTGAAAACCCTGGCTAGTTCCTTTCTCTGTTCATCCTGCCATTGGGAAGGATGAAACTGAGTCTCCAAAAACGACCCCGTAACCATTTAGTGGTTGGCAGAATGACCCAAACTTATAACAAGACCATAAACGTTTATGACCACTAAAAGGAACATTTAGTGGGGATTTGTTTTCATGAACAAATACAGAATTTGTTTTAAAACAAAAAGAAAAAGCAAGACACACTTACGAAAGGAAGCGCAGCCCAAGGACCATCCTCCGTCATAACCAGAATACAAACCAGAAGTGCAGTGCTGTTAAGAAAGAAGTCAGAAGGCTGCTGGAATGTACGGGAAAAGCTGTCATTCAGAGTCAGGGAAGACTCTGGCCGTCAGGCTTTGCGTGGGCCCTGAGCTGATAACAGTCCCCACAGTTCACAAGGAATGCGGCGACACTGATGAGTCCAGAGATCAGCACAAACAAGGCTCAGGATGATGAAACGTGGATGCTATGCTGGAAGGCACTGGGATGTTTTTGCCCACGGAGAAGAAAAACTGAGGCTTCTGTTTTACACAAAACATGGGACTTTTTGAAATATTGCAAGGACAATTGACAATAAGCTCCATAAGAGGGCCAGTTAAAAGTTCTTTGGTACTCAGAAGAAAAAAATTACTGTAAGCATCTCAGCACAAGAGCTCTTATCCAGGAAACCATGGATCCCCAGGAGACTGTGAACAAAATTCAGAAGGTTTACAAATTCGTACGAGGAGAAAACGGACATCTTTACTTTTACTAACCTCTAATCGGAATTTGATTCCCTACAATTATGAATGCAGGCAGTGAACTCCAGGAGAATTAGCAGTATCTGACTTCATCACCCATAAAAATGACATTTTCACATAGCATTCCTGCTGCTGTAAAGATAAATTTATACTCATCTCTTCTTTTAAAATACAGTACTTAGTTTGCTTCTGGCAATGATGGACTAACAGAAATTGGATTTACCTCCCACCTTTAACAACTAAAAACCTGAACAAAATATGTATGAAATTGTGGTTTTCAGACATTGGATGCTGCCCTTGCTTCCTGCCTGAAGAGTTCCCAGGCTACCGTAGAGGGAGAGGGACCTAGCTGGAGCCTGCAGGTCTGTCTGAGTTGAGGAGACAGAGTTGAAGATCAGGGAGGCCAAGTAGGTAGAATGCGCAGAGCAGAGAGCAGAGAGCAGAGAGCTGCTCAGAGACTGACTCTGGAGACCAGCAGAGGGTCCCCCTGGAGTCTTCAGCTGAGTCATCATCAGCTCGTGCCTGTGAGGAAACTACCTGAGGCTGGGAAAGAACCTCCCAGAGGATCAGCGGGAACAAAAACCAGAGCTCACACAGGCCTGAGATGTTCCTTCTCCCACCAGCCAAAGTGGGGCAGAGTTAGCCCTGGACTAAAGGATGCATTTATCTGCTTAACAGTGCTTATAAGCAAGCCTCAAAAGCAAGGGTAGGCAATTTTTTGTGTGAAGGGCCAGACAGTAAATATTCTCAGCTTTGCAGATCACTTGGTCTCTGTTGCAATCACTCAACTCTGCCATGGTAGCACGAAAGCAGCCACAGACAGTACGGAAATGAATGCTCGTGGCTGTGTGCCAATAAAACTTTATTTATAGACACTGAAAATTTAATCTAATACAATTTTCACATCACAAAGTATTCTCTTTGATTTTTTTCAACCATTTCAAAACAGAAAAACCTTCCTTAGCTCATGAGCCATACAAAAACAGAAAGGGAAGCCAGATTTGGTCCCTGGACTGCAGGCTGTTGACCTCTGATCAAAAATATTGAACTGTCTCTGATTAACAGTGTCCAGACAAAGGCTCAAAGATATTTAAAAGAATATAAAAGAAATAAAAAAGCCAGCACCCAGCAATGTCAAATTCACAATGTCTGGTATCCAGTGAAAAAGTTCCAGGCATTCAGTGAAGCAGGGAAATATGATCCGTAATGAGGAGAGAAATTATTCAATAGAAATAGACCCAGAGATGACACTGATAATAGAATTAGTAGGCAAGGGCATTAAAAGAGCTATCGAAAAATATACTCCATGTGCTTTAGAAAGGTAGAGGAAAGCACAGAATGTTGTGGAGAGACATGGAAGATATAAAAATGGCTAAATCAAATTCCTAGAAATAAAAGAATATATCTGCAGTGAAAATTACACTGGGTGGGGGCTTCCCTGGTGGCACAGTGGTTGAGAGTCCGCCTGCCGATGCAGGGGACACGGGTTCGTGCCCCGGTCCGGGAAGATCCCACATGCCGCGGAGCGGCTGGGCCCATGAGCCATGGCCGCTGAGCCTGCGCGTCCAAAGCCTGTGCTCCACAATGGGAGAGGCCACAGCAGTGAGAGGCCCGCATACCGCCAAAAAAAAAAAATAATTACACTGGGTGGGGTTAATAACAGATTAGACACTGTAGTAGAAAAGATTAGTGGGGTTGAAGATACAGCAATAGAAACTATTCAGTGGAAACACAGGGAGAAAAAGGTCACAGTAAACAGGGCATCAGTGAGCTGAGGGACAGCATTAAGCAGACTGGCACACATGTATTTGGAGCCCCCAAAGGAAGGAAGATAGATAGGAAGCAGAAAAAGTGAAGAAATAAAACACAGTACGTACTGAATCTGCGAGATCCCATTTACTGTGTTAAAAGAGAACCATATCTACTAGATCACAAATTCATTTTTCAAAATGGTTCCATAACTATATTTCAGTATTATTGGTTTCCTTTGTAATCTTATGCTTTCAAAAGCATTGTTCTAAACAGGGGTGGAACACTTCACTCAACCACCCAGGAGTCCAGGGCACGGTGAAGGTCTACAGCCCTGTGGACACTTGTACCTGTCTCTGTCGTGGCCCTCTCTCTCCCACAGTTCTGGGGCATCCTCTGGCGGGGTGTGCTGTATTCACACATCTCCAGCCCCTAACACAGAGCCTTGGCACCTCACAGATGCTCACTGATTAGTAAAGAGGACTTGGAAAAAAGAAGAATGTTCTCTATGTCCTCGGAAGATTAAATAAGAAGGAGTATGCATAAATTAATGAAGGTAAAGTTTCTCCCAGACCCATGGTAGTTAGCATCTGTCAGAGTTCATCTGACACATTTCACATACATTATCCCATTAATCCTCCCAACTGCCCTGGATTCAGATAAGGAAACTGATGACCAAAGATGAAGTCTTTTCCCAGGTCTCTGAGCTTGTGAGTGATGGGGCCAGGGTTGGAACCAGAACCCCCAAAGCACATTCCCCTGTGTCAGGGCTGTGGTTTGACAGGAAAGAACTGCTGGGTGAAGGCAGACCAAGTCCTGGGCCAAACCATGAAGTAAGTGTGTGAAGTCCCTGAGGAACCAGCCTTAGTGGTTCAGATCCTCTCAGATGGAGTCCCCAGAGTCTTCTAACACTTGGGTCTAACTCCCTTTTATTAGGCCATGGGCCCTCAAGGAGGGGTGGTGGGTGGTGATGAATCAGATATTGTGAGAGGAGGTCCCAGCTCTTGGTCTTGCCTCAGCCTCTCACAAGATCTCTAACTTCCTTCAGAGGAGCCTTCAGGACGTCTTTCTTGATTCCGTTGGTGAGCAGTAGAGGGTGGGGTATTGGGAGGCTGTATTTGTTCAGGCTGCATGTCACCTCCATACAGCTTCGGAAGAGCACCCAGTTCTTGCAACCCGAGTCTGATTTCTATCCAAGACAAGTGTTTTCCTCCCCACTACCCTTCACCAAAATGAAAGATAAGCTCCCACATCACTGAAATGATTCTTCTGCTAGAGGTAGAAGTAATACTATGAATATGTAATTCAAGGCTGGCTGGAATACAATCCAGCAAAAGTGTGGAAACTTCTCAGAGCCGAGGGTCAAGCTTCAGCACCCCTGGGTGTTGGAGATGGTGGTGAGAGCTTCCTTGCACTTTATCTCATGCTCTCCAGCTGCACTGGGTACCTTCTACCTTGTGACTTACTGTGGTGTCTCATCTCCCTCCCTCGACTGGGTTCTGAGGGTGGACTCCACATCTGGACCGTGTATGTTCCCCAAGCTTCAAGGTTTCTCAAAGGGAGGTCCAGGAACACCTTTATCCAGGGATTTGAAAAGCTTGTTAAAAATGCAGATGACGACTGAGTCAGAATCCTGGGAGGCAGGTCCAGGAATCTGCGTTTTAACAAGTTCTCCAGCTGATTGTGATTCACACTTCACATGAGGACTGTAGACATCTGACATATAAGGAAAGGCCCAAATGAATTCATGCTGGGTTAATAAAGCCAAACAGAATGACATGTATACACAGTGGAGCTGCAGCTATCTAAACACCACATTCTTAGGTCAAAAGCTCAAAAAAAGACTGTAGGTAAATACAAAGAGTTGTACATCTTTTTCTTTCTTTACTTAAAAAAAAAAAAAATTCATCTGCTGAGTTGAAAGCTTGATGACCCACTTCATCCTGATTGTACGTGTCCCGCCCTCCCTGCCAATTCAGATTTCACTGCAGACTATTTTTAATTGCCCCACTTGGTGGCAGCTGTTCATCTCTATCCCCCAGGGCCCCATATACTGTAAAGTCTGAATTAAACCAAAACAAACAAAAAACCCATCTTACTGGCTTTCCCTCACCAATCTAGCTTTCATACACGTTGAAAGCTTGGAAATGGACTCATGTGGTTCCAGAGAGAGAAATCTCTAACCATCCCCTCATCTGGATCTAGGCTTGGTCCCTATGTTTGGCATGAATATCGGATTCTCCCAGAAAGTAGTGTTTCCCAAACGCCGATTGTTCAAGCTCCTCCATTAGTTTTGCCACACTCTCATAACCTGTACTATCATTTGCTTAATTTTTTTACTTTAATCAAGCCAACTTAAAAAAAATGTTTAGCCTCCTCCTAAGTAATAGTATACATGAAATTGTGGGTTTGATGTGCTAAGTATCTTTTAAAACATATTAAAATAAGTAGGTAATTCTTGAAATAAAAGAAATGGGTATCTTGAAGCAGCTACAATCATCCCGAGTGGCCCTTTGGGAAACTCTTGCACAGAGCGGGGCTAGGGGTCCAGGCCAGGGCCCAGAGCCTTCCCACACTCACCAGGGTTCTCTTAAGAACCACCCTCCACAGGCTGCCAGCGTTGAAATCAAGTCCCTTGAGAGGACATTGACACCACTATGAAGCTCTGGTAATTAATCATCAAGACGTACCCGCCCACCCACTGTGGTTGGGATTTCAGCAGGCACTGCAGAAAGATGGCCCGGGACCAGGTTTGTGCTGAGTTTCACATGAGGAGTGTGAGCCCAGGAACAGGGCTTTCTGGACCCCTGGGCTGCCTGGTCTGGTTCATGCCCCCAGCACTCAGCCGGGCATTCCTGCTTCTCCCCCGAGTCAGTAACCAGGAGCTTACCCACACATCCCATCTGTTTCCTGAAGGCAGGTGACATCCCTGCCAGCCGTGGAAGCTTCATAGGGAGAAACCAGCTCTTGGCACCCTAGAGCACTTGTATTCTACAAATCTTTTTCCTGCGGATCCGTGTTTGCCTTGGAGGCAACGTCCTGCATCTCACCACATGTCAGAGGTGACTGTTTAATACCAGCAAAAGAAAACAAGCTTCACACCGCACCGAGCTAAAGGTGAGGCGACAGCTGGCCGATGGTTGATGATTCACCCAGGTGGACACGGAACCAGAGGCGTGAAAGAGACCGCCACCCAGGGCCCACATCAAGTCACAGATGAGAACCCCAGCTGGCTGCCCCCGGAGCGAAGAGGGATTGCAACATGTTTTTTGCTAACCTCAGCTCTGCAGAGCAGGGCACTCGGGGAGTGAGGTTTAGGGAAGTCAAGCATCCTTCGGCGTTTTTCCCAGAACAGCTGGGCTTGTCAGAAGACGCCAGTTCTAATTTCACTCTCTTTCTCACTAGCTCTGTGACCTCAGGTGACTCCATGAAGTCTGCTGTGTCTCTGTAGCTTCACCTGTGAAAAGGAGGTCTTACCCCCTGCTCTTGGGGCTGGCTGTCCAGAGCCAGGGGGACAGTGCATGTAGAAGGAATTAAGTACTAATGGCCGAAGCCTGGCTGGATGCTTGGGGAACCAGGGAAGCCTGCCTCAGCTCCTGTTCCTGCTTTCAAGACAGTTCATTTGAATGTGTGTGAATGAAGAAAATTAAATAATGCAAAGTACCAACCAATTTATAATGGGTTACCTGGGGGGCTGGGACTGGGGGGTTTGGACCAGGTTTGAGAGTGGGGTAGTTCAGTTTTCTAAAATAAACATTCGTGTCTTTATAATTCATTACATCTTTTTTCAAGGGTAATTCTAGAGTCAAACTGTGCCACCAGCTCGGTGAGGCAGACACAATCCTTCAGGATGTAAGGGGAGTGACAAAGCCCTGTGGGCATCAGTGGTCAGAAAAGACTTTGTGGACCGGGGAGACTCACCTTGGGCCATGAGGAAGGGACAAATTTGAATGGACGGTGGGGGGGAGCAAAGGTCATGGGCAGCAGCAGGAACAAATGCCCGATGTGGTCCCAGTGGGGCAGGAGTGAGGGGAGGTCGGGCGGATGGGAGCCCAGACTTCTACTGGGGACTTGAGCCCGCAGAGGGAGCCATTGGACGCGGGTCAATACGCATGTACTGTCCGAGTGTGCAAGGCCTTTAGCAAATACTAGGAATGTTAGCACTTGGGGCAGTTAAGAGACAGCGGAGAAAGAAAACTCTCAGGTTTAAAGAGGGAGGGAAAAAGGTTCAAACCATAAGCAAAAAGACCCAGGGACAGTTAAACCACAGAACATGTAAAAAGAAGCTGTGCCCAGGGATTTAATAAAATTTCCACATCTTAAAAGTGCACTGGGTGGGGTCTGGGAAATGAAAAACAGTCATTTGTGTCATCCTTTTCTCCCCCAGGGAAACCAACTGAGAGCCACTCAAAGCTTGGGCTTTGGCTGATGGGGGAAGTGGCGAGGGAGCACAGATAAAATCTGACCCCTCCCCTCTCAGACCCAGGAGCTTCGCAGGAGATGCGCTTGGACCTCACAACACATGCCAGCTTGGCTGACACCTTCCAGGGGACACACAGGGCGTTGAGGGCTTCTGTCCTGGGCTGAGTCCCTGTCCAGGGCCCCAAGCCTGGCCTTGGGATTTGGCAAGAGTCCCTGACCTCTCAGCCTCCACCCATGAGATAACAGGACAAGAACCCCTCACACCCTCGAGCAGAGGTTGAAAGGGTGAAATGAGTCAGGGTACTGTTCTCTGTCCTTGTTGTTTATTCACAGCTCAGATAAGACACTTGGTCATGGCCATGGCTGTGAGACTGTTTCTTAGGGAGAAAGAGCGCTTTTTCTGTCAGTTCCCCCGCAGGCAGCCTCCCGTCTGGACTCTTGGTGCCGGGGCAAAGCCTGAAACTCTGGGAGGGATGCAGGAGTTAACAGGCTCCCCGGGGTAGCCTGGGAACCACCCCACTGGAGTTCCACCCAACAGATTTACCGAAAAATTCTTGACCAACGTCCGCGGGTTGGAGGTTCACGCCAAGGACTTAGCCAACACTACCGCTTTGGATTTGCAAATCTGCCCTCTGAATTTGAACATGCAGTTGTTGAAATTTGTTTTCTGAACTATGTGTGTGTGCACACAATAGGAGGGATGTAAAAACACACACCCTTCTTACATATCGTCTGTTCTTGGAAATGCTAAAGCCGTCTCCCGAGGGAACCCAGCAGTAGCAATTGCAGATCCCCGACCTAAGATTCTGAATTCTAGCTCTGCCGTTGACTAGATGTGTGCTTGGAGCAAGTTTCTTTATGGCCCTCGGCCTCAGTTTGCACATCTGTAAAATGGGGGGGAGGTGTTTGTGAGGATAAATAAGGGAATGTATGTGAAGTGTGAAGGTGGATCCTGGCACGTTATAAGTGCTCGATAAATAGGAGCTATTATGAGCAGTTTCCATCCCATAAATCTTTATTGAGTACCTTCTATGTGCCCAACATCTAGGCGGTGAACAAAACAGACAAGAAGTGAGGGAGCTGGGCAATAAACAGGCAGAGGAGCAAAATGCATAGTGTGTGAATGATGACAAGGGCCGAGGAGAAAAACAGAGCAGGACCAGGGAAAAGTGT
Organism: Grampus griseus; assembly: GCF_964374135.1. Classification (NCBI taxonomy): domain Eukaryota; kingdom Metazoa; phylum Chordata; class Mammalia; order Artiodactyla; family Delphinidae; genus Grampus; species Grampus griseus. Next base: position 14,237,059 of record NC_139011.1, on the reverse strand, counting down.
AAAAGTTGCAAATACGGTAATTAGGACAGGCCACAGGAGAACGTGCTGTTTAGGCAAAGACAGGGGAGGGGTGAGGAAGCCCTAGCCACGTGGATGCGGGTGTGAGGGAAGCGTGGTCCAGCGAGGGAGACCCCCACCGCTGCAGCAATGCCACTACTGCTGCAGCCCTGGGCCTCCATGCCCGCTGGGCTTTGTGTGGGGGAGGTGCGTGCTGCTCGGGACTCCCCCCGGAAGGCTTTGTCTCAGCACCAGTTGTCTCCCTCAGGCCCATTCCATCTATTCCGTCCCATCAGTCTATGGCCTTCCCCATCACTCTGCCAGACAGAATGTTCCGCCTTCCCCGAAGCTCCGAGGCCCTCACCTGGCTGTGGCCTGTGCAGGTGCTACTCCGTTAGCCTGGACCCTTCCTTGCGCCCTCACCGCCCTTCCTTTCCACCTGCTAGCTCCTCCCCCAGCTCTCAGCCTGGCTGTTCTCTCCTCCACGAAGCCTCCCCGCCCCTGTAAACCGCCCCCATCCCCGCCCCACCCCCGCCCCACCGGAGTCTGCGTGCGGTACCATCTTTGGTTTCCCCCTGCAGCCTGCGCGGTCCCCATCCCAGCTTGGACACAGGGATGCGCTAGACTGTGGGTTCCTTCAGAGCAGGCTCTCGCGCTGCCATATGGCAGGGTATTTGTGAAAGGAGCGCAGGAAAGCCGGAAAATGTCTCCTCCCCCAGGTCCTCCAGCCTCTCTTGGGAGCTCCATCAGGACCAACCCCCTCTAGGCCTCAGGGAAAACTTAGCCCTTTGGGGTAGCGTACTTTGGGGGGGGCATCTCCTTTTTCCTCCAGAAGCTTCCCGATAGTGTGGGTGGAGGAAGAAGCACAGTCTTCTCCAGTGGGGGAGTGGAGAGGGGGTGGGTCCTTCCTGGGGTGGTTAATCAATTACATTGCCTCAGGATGGGGGGCGGGGGGTGGGGAGGACTGGTTCCAGGACCCCCGGGAATACCAGAATCTGAGGATGCTCAAGTCTCTTATATAGCACGGTACAGTATTTGCATATAACCTACGCACATCCTCCCGTACACTTTCAATCACCTCTAGATTATTTATAACACCTAATACAATGTAGATATAAATACGACGTAAATAGTTGTAAACACCATGTAAATGATATGTAAATAGCTGCCAGTGTGGCAAATTCAAGTTTTGCTTTTCAGAACTTCCCAGAACTTTTTTCCCCAAATATTTTCAATCTTTGGTTGGTTGCATCCACGGATACAGAACCCCTGGGAACTGTATCTTGTCCACAAACCAGCCGAGGGATTTTCTTAATCGCCATGGGTGACATGAAGGAAATTACAGAGTTCAGAATCATCTTGTCTTTTGTCGATATCAAGAGGAGCCCTGAGATGAGTGAAAATGGAAGCAAAAGCTCAGAAAAAATCTAGTGAAAAAACAGTGAGAGCGAGAAGAAACTAAGCCATGGGGAGTAGCTCTGTGAGCCGAGAACTGAGCTTTACTTCGGACCTGCCTCCGCCTGCCGAGGTCCTGAGCAGGCAGAGCTTGAAAGGTCCCTGTCCTAGCAGGGGGGTGAGGCGTGCATCCAAGTGGGTGCAGATGAGTCTCACGAAGGGCCCAGAAGGAGAGTGTCAGGTGGTGATATTGAGGCATTGATGTAATTTTTACTCCACCCTTCCTGGGGGGAGGGGGCGATGATGGATTTGTGGCCTCAGAAAGGGCTTCTGGAGAGATGTTCCTGCTGTTCTAAGTTGGAACATCAGAGGTCTCATTCCACGAAATGCTGAAGACCCAAGGAAGATGGGTTCCAGAACAAACTTGGATCTTGGTGACTGTGTGGTACACCAACCACAGGACCCTCCAGGACCAAGGCATTTGTTTCCGCAGCTGCCAGGAGCTCGAGCTGCAGACCTGAGGCCCTCTGCCTTCCCCGGGGCTGCTGGTTGACAGGGGATCACAAAGGAGCCAACTTTTTAAGGCCACCCCAGCTCCAGAGCCTTTGTTGCAGGTGCATTACTCATCTCCCTCTGCCCAGTGTGCTTCCTTCACCCCCCCGCCCCACAGATGTGGTTCCCAAGAATGCTCCCCACAGACTCCCCATATGCAAATCTCTGTCTCAGAAACTGCGGGGAACCTGACGCAAAGCAAAACCTGCATCTCTGAACTGTTACGTACACGGTGAGTCAATTCCGTGAGGGATCCCACCGGCAGTGTGGGCTGGCCTGAGAACCCGTGGGACAGTCATTGGGTACCTGGGAGAAGGCGTTCAGAGAGCCACACAACTGACTTTTAATGGCCTTTGAGGACAGAGAGGGTCCAGGCCATCACTACTCCCTGGGGACATGTGGACCCTAGGATTTCCAAGCTGGAAAATTTTCTCTTTCTCTCTTTTTTTTTTTTTTTTGGCATTTCTATCCAGTGATCGGCAGCCTTCACCATCTGGAAGTTCTTCCTTACTTCAAATTGGAATCCCTCCTTCTGTGATGTATCCGCATTTCCTCTCCCTTTTCCTTTATGGAGCTGTGTTCTTGCCAAGAAAGAAAGTTAAAAGGGAACAAAGACATATGGTTTTCCTATTCAGACTGACACCCACAGTTGAGGAGAGTCAGAGGAAAGAGTTCAGAATAGGGCAACAGAAATACATTTGCATGGACGGCACCAACATCTGAAACTCATTTTTTAAAAAAGTAACCAAAACAGTGAGTTCTCCTTTTTGTCCCATTTATTAAATTCTGGAGTACTAAGAATATATTGGAGACCCTACTCAGAGGTGGCTTGGTACAGAGAGCTGTGGATTTGGAGATTGACATTATGCATTAAAAGCCTATTTGCCGGACTTCCCTGGTGGCACAGTGGTTAAGAATCCGCCTGCCAATGCAGGGGACACGGGTTCGAGCCCTGGTCCGGGAAGATCCCACATGCCATGGAGCAAGTAAGCCCGTGAGCCACAACTACTGAAGCCCGTGCACCTAGAGCCCGTGCTCTGCAATAAAAAAAAGCCACCGCAGTGAGAAGGCCGTGCACCACAATGAAGAGTAGCCCCTGCTCGCTGCAACTAGAGAAAGCCCATGCGTAGCAACGAAGACCCAACGTAGCCAAAAATAAATAAATAAAACAAATAAATTTATTTTAAAAAAAAAGCCTATTTGCCATATTTGCCTATTTGCCACCTGCTAGCAAGGTGACCGTGGGAAAGGCTCTTTGCCTTTGAGCCTCAGTTTTCCTTATTGTACACCAGCTACACCTGCCTGGGTCACAGGCTTGTTGAGAGAGTTCAGCTGAGGGCATGAAAGAGCCCAGTAAACCAGGAAGCACTATTGTAGTGTGAAGAGTCAAGACTGAAATCCTGAACAATTCCTTGAGCAAAGTCCCACCACATCTTTTTTCTTTTTGAGAAATAGACAAACTAAAATTCGTATGGAAACGCAAAGGACCTAGAAGACCCAAACAATTTTGAAAAAGAGCAAAGTTGGAGGACTAATACTCCCTGATTTCAAGTCCTATTATAAAGCTACAGTAGTCAGGACAGGGTGGTATTGGCCTAATGATAGACAAATAGATCAATGGAACAAAAAGAGAATCCATAAACAGACCTACACATAGATGAATAACTAAATTTAAAAAAAGAACAAACAAGGGTGCAAATGCAGTTCTGTGGAGAAAGGATAGTCTTTTAAATAAATGGTTCTAGGACAATTGAATGTCCATATGCAAAAAAATGAACTTTGGACCATACCTTGTGCCATATACAAAATTTAACTCAGAATGGATCATAGGTCTAAATGTGAAACCTAAAACAATAACATTTTTAGAATGAAAAACATGGGAGAAAACCTTTGTGTCCTTGTGTGAGGCAAAGATTTCTTAATTGCAACCTCTAAAGTATAACCCATTAAATAAGTGGATAAATTGAACTTCATCAAAATTTTTAAACTTCTGCTTTTTAAAAGACACTATTAAGAGAATGGTAAGCCACGCCACAGACTTGGAAAAAATATTTGCAAATCATGTATCTGATAAAGGACTTGTATCCGGAATATGTAAAGAACTCTCAAAACTCAGTAATAAGAAAACAAACAAGTATAAAAAGTGGGCAAAAGATTTGAACAGATCTTTTATCGCCAAATACAGTAAACAGATGACAAGTGAGCAGGTTTGAAAGATGCACAATATCATTAATCATCAGAGAAATGCAAGTTAAAACCACAGTAAGATACCATGACTCATATATTAGAATGGTTGTCATGGACTAATGTTTGCGTCTCCCACAAATTCATATGTTGAAGTCCTAACCTCCAATGTGATGGTATTTGGAGATGGGGCCTTCAAGAGGTGATTAGAGTTAGATGAAGTCTTGAGGGTGGAGCCCCCATGATGGGATTGGGGCCCTTATAAAGGGATGAAGAGACCAGGGCTCGCTCTCTTGCTCTCTCTCTCTCTCACTCTCTCTCTGATGTTTGAGGACACAGTGAGAAGGCAGCTGTCTGCAAGCCAAGAAGAGAGTCCTTACCAGAACTGGTCCATGCTGGCACCTTGATCTCAGACTTCCAACCTCCAGAAGTGTAAGAAGATAAACTTGTGTTGTTTAAGACACCCAGTCTGTGGTATTTTGTTACGGCAGCCTGAGTGGACCAAGACAGTAGCTAAACTTAAAAAGACTGGCTAAAGGTTGTCAGGGGAGTGGGGCAGCTAGACCTTTCACACACGTGAGAATATAAACGGTGCAACCGTTCTGGAAAACAGTTAAGCCCTTTCTTACAAAGTTCAATCATACCTACTGCTATCTAGTCTTTCTCCTCCTAGGAATTTGCTCAAGAAAAATGAAAACGTAGGCCCACACAGAGATTTGTCCACAAATATTCACAGCAACTATACTGGTAATCACCACAAGCTGGAAACAACCCAACTATCCGTCCACAGGTGAATGGATAAACAAACTGGGGTGTCTCTATCACATGGAGTACCAGGGCCTTGGCCAGGGGTCCATGGGGCGTCAGTGGGTCAGATGCGCAGCACTCAGGGTGGAGGCCTGAGGGTGATATTCCAGGGGGGCTGACTCTCTGACGTAGAGCTGATCCAATCCTGCACACCAGGACCTCAGAGACCGCCAGGCGCGGAGCAGAGGTGGCAGCTGGCGGAAGAGTCTGAAGCAGGAGTCTGAGTGCTGACCTGGCCACCGCTTGCCCTATGACCTCGAGCTGATCCCTGAATCTTTCTGGCACAACAGAAATGTGATTCTAACTCCACTTCCTTTGGGATTCCTCCTGACCCCCTGACCCTCCCATCAGAGCCTTCCCACGCTGGGCTGTGTCTGCGTTGTTATCGGGTTGCTCCCTCATGGCAGCGACCTGCTTGTTCACCAGCAGCTGGCACACAGTTGGTGCTCAACCCGTGTTTGCCAAGTGGTCGAAACAGCCGCTACGTGCTAGGCACTTGGCATGTGACAGTTCGTTTAACTTTCTAAACAGTCCTGCAATGTGGGTCTCATCGTCCCCACTTTAGAGATGAGAAAACTGAGCCTGAGTGAAATGACTGAAGTTATCCAGAGACACAGGGCTATTAAGAGGTGGTGCTGGAATTTGAACCCTGGCTCATTAGACTCCAAAGCTCCTGAGTTTGCTGCCCCACGGAGCTCCCCCAGCCTCTGAGGAGGGGACGACCTTGCCTGCCTTTCCCCCACCCCCACCGGCTGGACCCCATGAGACAGTCTAGAGAGTGCTTGGCGAGGCTCGCCTTGCCCCCAGCGGGGTTGCCCCTAAGAGAGCTTTGTGGCCAACGAGGGGGCGAGCTCACCGTGTGGAGTGCGGTGTGTAGGCCGGGTGGCCGGACTGGTTTGTGTTTGGGGTGTGCCACCCGTGAGCCTGGTTGGGTTTCTCGCAGGTTCCCACGGAGCTCAGCTTTTTCTGGGAGGTATCTGATGCTCTATTCCTCGCTGGCTGACCGGGCAACGACTCCGCTCGCCCCTCTGGAGGCCTCAGTCTCCAGCCCGACCGAATTACTCAGGGGAAGTCAGAGCTCATCATTATTTGACTAATCCTCATGTGGCAACACACGGGCGACTGTTTTTTTAGCCAGAGGCAGGGCCCGGCCCGAGTGAGAGCTTTCTCCCTGCAGCTTTGCCCTGTCTGGGCCTGCAGGCTGAAAGCCTTCCCAAACCCTGGGAACATGCATCGCCCCATGTATTAGTTTCCTAGGGCTGCTGTAACAAACTACTACAAATGTGGTGGCTTAAAACAACAGATGTTGATTCTCTCACTGTTCTGGAGGCCAGAAGTCCAAAGTCAAAGTCCCAGCAGGGCTCTAAGACTCCTTCCTCGGCTCTTCCAGCTTCTGGTGGTTCCAGGTATTCTTGCTTATTGGCTGCATCCCTCCAGCCTCTACCTCCATCTTCACATGGCCTTCTCCTCTTTCTCTCTCTCTTTTGTTTTCTTTTCCATTTCTTGTTTATTTTTTTATTGAAGTATAGAGTTGATTTACATATAAATTGTGTTAATTTCAGGTGTACAGCTAAGTGATTCAGTTTTTTATATATATATATATATATATATATATTTGTTTTCAGAGTCTTTTCCACTATAGGTTATAAAAAGGTACTGAATATAGTTCTCTGTGCTATACAGTATGACCTTGTTAGTTATGTATTTTATATATATATATATGTCTATCCGTTAATCCCAAACCCCTAATTTATCCCTCCCCCACCTTTCCCCTTTGGTAACCATAAATTTGTTTTCTATGTCTGTGAGTCTGTTTCTGTTTTGTGAATAAGTTCATTTGTATCATTTCCTCTCTGTCTCTTATAAGGACTCTTGTCATTGGATTTAGGACCTACTGGGATAATCCAAGATAATCTCATCTCAAGATGCTTAATTTAATAACATCTGCAAAGACCCTTTTTCCAAGTAATGCCACCTTCACAGGTTCCCAGTGGACAAATCTTTTTGGGGGGCCACCATTCAAGCTGCTGCGTCCCAGAAGTTGCCTCTGTCAGAGCCAGTTAATGGCACAGACGCTTCCCCCCTTGACGCTTCTCTCACTGTCCTTTCCTCTCCATTCCAACACTGCTGTCCTGTTCAGACTCGCTCTTCTATTGCTGGGACAGGTGCAGTAGACTTCTAACCTGCCCCATTTTCATCTCCTCCTCTCATTCTCTTCACTGCTCCAGGGGGGATTTTTCTAACCCTCAAATTACCCCATATCATTCTTGCATTAGACACTTCAAAAGGACAAGTCCAATCTCCTTGGTGTGGTGTTTGAGGCCCTGAGCAGTGCTCAGCTTCTTGTCCAGGCCTCTGCCTACACCTTCCACTCTGACCCACCAAAGCTGTAAGGCCTTTAGACAAACTGTCCCCTCACCTTGAAATGCCTTTTATTTATGTTCAGTGCCCAGCAGACTGGCCAGAACCTCAGGGTGGTCTTCGCCAGCTCTTCCACATGTCCTGAGCACTTGTCACCCATCAGCGTTATCCACTGACATGCCCAGGGCCTCCCTCAATAGAGTTAGAGCTCCTTGGGAGCCAGAAGGGCACGGGCTTTACCTCTGTGGCCACCATCATGCCCAGCGCAAAGCTTAGCACAGGGCAGGCGCTGGTTAAGGGTCATGGTGAGTGACACAGTAATGGTGAGTCACTCAGAGGAAGAGACCCTGCTTAACTCATTGGTTTAATTCTGACAGCATCTTCTTTTTCCCCCCCGCACATCTTGGTTTTTTTTGGCTGAGCCATGAGGCTTGCAGGATCTTAGTTCCCCAACCAGGGATCAAACCCTGGCCGTTGGCAGTGAAAGCATGGAATCCTAACCACTGGACCGCCAGGGGATTCCCCCCCCCCCCACATCTTAAAGTTATAGGAATTGAGCTCCTACAATGCACAGTGGAGTTGCTTGAAAGAGCTTGCCTTTTGAAATCAGACATCACTATAAAGCCTCCTCGGTCACTTATTCTCTGTACAACCTGGGCAGGTCACTGGATTTTTTGGAGTCTTTACTTCCTCATCCGAAAACTGGGACTGATTTTGCCTCCCTCATAACACTGGCAATATAAACATAGCGTTACCATCTGACACAGAAATTCCACTCCTAGGTGTTTATCAAAGAGAAACGTGTCCACAAAAAAACTGGTACACGAATGTTCACAGCAGCATAGTTTGTAATAGGCAAAAGGTGGAAACAACTCAAATGTCCATCAATGGATGAATGGATAAACAAAACAGTCTATCCATACAATGGAATATTACTCAGCAGTGAAAAGAAATGAGGTATGGATACATGCTACAACATGGGTGAACCTTGTGCTACGTACAAGAAGCCAGCTACAGGGACTTCCCTGGTGGCGCAGTGGTTAAGAATCCGCCTGCCAATGCAGGGGGACATGGGTTCGAGCCTGGTGCGGGAAGATCCCACATGCCGCAGAGCTACTAAGCCCATGCGCCACAACTACTGAGCCCACGTGCCACAACTACTGAAGCCCGCACACCTCAACGAAGAGTAGCCCACGCTCTCTGCAACTAGAGAAAGCCCGCGAGCAAGACCCAATGCAGCCAAAAATAAATAAATAAATAAATAAATTCATAATTGAAAACAAAAGAAACCAGCTACAAAAGACCACGTCCGATATGATTCCATTCATTTGAAATGTCCAGAATAAGCAAATCTATAGAGCCAGGGCCTGCTCCCCTACGGCTTCCTTACATACTTTTCCCCGAAGGTTTTACCAACCTACATAAGGGGCCCAGGGTTGGGCTATAGCAGATGTAACAGAGAGCCTCTGTCACCCTGGGCAGGTCACCTCCCTCTCCTGCCATCTACTTCCTCATTTGTAAACTAGGAATAATCATAGCTGCCTCAACCCTCGAGGAGATGGTGACAGGTGGATGGGATCGCAGAGTGAAAGGACTTTAGAGCCCGTAATTACTATTTTTGATATGACTCCACTTTCCAGGGAAGTACCCAGGAAGACATCTGAGTGGGAATGTGACAGCTCCGTGTACCTGTCTGCTTGTTTCTCTATCTCTCCTCCAGTCTGTCGGCTCCATGGGGGCGAGGACTGTGCCGTTTGGGGTCATTAACGGATGCTCAGTGCCTGGCATGGTGCCAGCACACAGGAGGTGCTGCAGAAATACTTGTGAGTAGAAGAAAACATGAATGACTGTGGCAAAGAGGATTAAAGAAGGAATAAAAATCGTATAATATGTCCAACGGGTGTCTACCCACCTCTCTGCTCACTCCTCCCCTGCCTGCCCCGTGAATGCCAGGGCCCCTCGCCTGCTTCATTCATTCACCAGCTCTTCGTTTGTTGGGCGCCCACCACAGGCTGAGCTGAGCTTGACACCAGTAGATGCTGCCAAAAGGTTTTCCTGAGCGGTTGTCCCCTTTCTCCAATGGATGCACATCCACCCTGCCCCACATACTCATCAGTGCTTGATGATACGCGCGCGCACGTACGCGCACACACACACACACACAGACACACATATTTTTTAGGCCGCTCCATGCAGCATGCGGGATCTTAGTTTCCCGACCAGGGATCGAACCCGTGCCCCCTGCATTGGGAGCACGGAGTCTTAACCGCTTGGACCCCCAGGGAAGTCCGAGCTCTTGATGATATTAATCCTCCCTTTCACTTGAACAATTCTAAAAGGCAACTTTTAAAAGGCGTGATGTTCTCTACTTTCTAATACTCATGAAAACAAACACAGAAATATGAAAAGGATCCATTCAAGCGCCACCTCGAATCAGGTGGTGCAGCCCTGGAGGGACACCTGCATCCCCTCTGAGGACCTGCCCCTCCCAGGCCCTCCCTTCTCCGCTCCATCCTCAGGGTCTCCCTGAGTCTCACCCACTCCCAGGCTGCAGGGATCGCCTACCATGCACTAGGCACCCTGGGGGCTCTGCACAACCCCAGCTCCGCCGCCAGCCCCCACCTCAGCTCAGGCTTTCCTGAGCTCTGGCTCTCACAGCAGACACCCAGGAGCTGCCGGCACAGTCCTGTACAAACACAGGCAGACCTCGGAGGTATTGTGGTTTCGATTCCAGACCGCAGTGAAAAGAATATCTCAATAAAGCGGGTCACACGAAATTTTTGGTTTCCCAGTGCATATAAAAGTTATGTTTACACTATACTGTGTAATGCTATTAGGTGTGCAATAGCATTATGTCTAAAAAAAAGCAATGTACATACCTTAATTTAAAAATACAAAACAAAAAAAAATAACAACAGTCACATCAAAGATCACTGATCCCAGATCACCGTGACAAATCTAATAACAAGGAAAAAGATGAAATATTGCAAGAATTACCAAAACGTGACACAGAGACACAAAGTGAGCAAACGCTGTTGGACTTGCTTGATGCAGGGTTGCCACAAGTCTTCAATTTGTAAAAAACACCGTATCTGCGAGGACGATAAAGCAAAGTGCAATAAAATGAGGCACACTGGTACCTCAAGGAGATTTTCATCTCCAGCCCCACCTTCCGACACAGTCTGGAAAACGGGCTTGCCCTCCAGGTGCGGAGTCAGTCTCTCAGCCCAGCCAGTCAGGAGCTGTGCCCCCCTGGGTCCCCTGCTCCTCCCTCGCCCCTCCCCACATGAGGCACCCAGATCCGGGTCCCCTCCTCTCAGACTACCCCCTTGCCAGTGCCACTGCCTTCATGGGATCCTTGCCCTCTCCTGCTGGCTGGCCTCTGACAGCAGCTCCTAAGGGGCCTCCCTGCTTCCAAGACTCCTACCCCTTTCTGTCCATTCCCTCGAGGCAGCCAGAGTTAGACCTAGAATCACAGATCTGGCCATCCACCCCTCCCTGCCTGTTTCCCAGGGCCCCTGGGACAAAGTCTACAACTTACACTGACACTCAGGCCCCTCCAAGTGTATCCCTCCCCGCTGCCCATTTTCTCCTGTTCCCCTCCCCCTCACTAAGCCAGCCGCGGTGCCTCCAAGGCTCTGCTCAGGCTGAGCCCTTTGCCTGGAATGCCCGTGCCAATCTCTGTGCGATAACCAGAATTCAGCTCAGCTATCACCTTCTCCAGGAAGCCTTCCCTGATCTCACCCTGCCTAAGCCCATCTCAGCTGGGTTTATTAGGTGGCCCTGCTCTGAGCCTCCAGGGCCCCCTGCTCCTCTCCACGCTCTACTGAGCTCATCTGCAGATGACTCCAGGGGCCTGGCTGTCCAGTCTGTCTCTATACCCCTGAGTCTGGCAGGTCGGCAGCGGCACTAAATTGAGCTGAAGCCCTCTCCTCTGTTCTGGGATCTGACCTTACGTAAGGCTCCAAAGCTGCCATGGCAGGAAACAGGTTGTCACCACGGCCTGAGGGACACCGGGGCCAGCCAGGAAGAGAGTGGTTTCTTGGGGGGAGGGGAGGCGGGGCGGTGGAGAGGGGGACCTTCTCACGTCCTTAGCAGCTAGCTGGAATGGCTCTGGGCGGGCAGGCGCCTGTGGGAAGTATGACTGGTATGCAGGCTCCTAGCTGCTCCCGCCCTCCCCCCTCCCCCTGCATCTCAGTTTACACAGGTCTGGCCCTGGGGGGCAGGGCTGGACCCCGCTCTCCCTGCCAGGCACTCTGAGGGGCAAGAATCCCCATTTTTCATGTTGTCACAGAAAAATGTCCACGATGCTTAGAATACCTACTCTACCTTCGTCCGAGGTGATGAACTGAGGCCACGTGGGCATGGTGGCCATGGGCACAGGGCAGTGGGGAGGGGTTTTGAGACTGCCCTGCTCTGGGGTCATCTCAGCCCCCATGGATGCTGGATGGGCGGCCTGGGCAAATTAAACGGAGACAAGAGAGTCCAGACCCTGCCGCTGGCCTTTGAGCTCTGGGCTAGGGACTTGCCACATCTTTCCTCATTTATCCTCACAAAGGAGCCCTAGGCGTTGGGTGATCATTTCAGGTTCAGGAAACTGGGTCAGAGAGGTTAAATCAGCTGCCCTGCTGGAAGAGGGCAGAAAAGACAGGGCCATCTGACTTTCAAGCTCTGTCCTTTTTTTTTTTTTTTTTTTTTTTTTTTGCGGTACTTGGGCCTCTCACTGCTGTGGCCTCTCCCGTCGTTGTGGAGCACAGGCTCCGGACGCACAGGCTCAGCGGCCATGGCTCACGGGCACAGCCTCTCCGCAGCATGTGGGATCTTCCCAGACCAGGGCACGAACCCGTGTCCTCTGCATCGTCAGGCGGACTCTCGACCATGGCGCCACCAGGGAAGACCCAAGCTCTGTCCTTTTTAATACGCTTTTTAAGTAAATAGGAATAAGGCTTCCCTGGTGGCGCAGTGGTTAAGAATCCGCCTGCCAATGCAGGGGACACGGGTTCGAGCCCTGGTCCGGGAAGATCCCACATGCCAAGGAGCAACTAAGCCACAACTACTGAGCCTGTGCTCTAGAGCCTGCGAGCTACAACTACTGAGCCTGCGTGCCACAACTACTGAAGCCCGCACGCCTAGAGCCCGCGCACCGCAACAAAGAGTAGCCCCCGCTCGCTGCAACTAGAGAAAGCCCGTGCACAGCAATGAAGACCCAACGCAGCCAAAAACAAATAAATAAATTTATAAAATTATTTAAAAATAAATAGGAATAGTGATAATATAGCCTTGTTAAAAACAACAGACTAGTATACATATCTGGGAAGAAGCAAAAAGCAAGCTTGGAATTTGAAGAGCTGCCATAAATTATTCCCTCAAGAAAGAATCTCCCAGCCCTCCCCCACCCCAGATTCATGTGGCCTACACCCCTGGCCCATCGGGGAATCTTCTCACGAGTCACTCAGTCAAGGCCTGCGCTCTGTGGCCGTCCCCCTTTCCCCTGTGACAGGAAGCTCCGGTTACCAGGGCCGTGGGCCATACTAGTTACCACCAGGGTCACATCACCTGGCATTCATGCGGTGTCAGGGAACAAGCCCAGCGCGCTCTGGGAACCTGGGCTGCTTGGTGACTCTGCCTCTACATGGGTAAGTCCTGTTACATCTCCTAACCTCAGTTTCTGCAGAAATGGTGTGAGGTTCAAAGGCAGGGAAGCGTGGGTAAGCCCTTCGCAGACTGGAAAGTGATTGACAAGACCGGAAACGTACTGCTGTCATTATCACCGTTTGAGGCCCTGAATGCACTTTCTGGTTCCACCTGGCTTCCAGGAGGTTCCCTGGGAGTCTAACAGTGGCTCATCACTTAAGTGAAGGAAGGACAAAGTACTGATGTTCTCATAAGGTGTTAGAAACACAGTTAATTGGGGAAATATGTAACTCATTCAGAGGACCACCTGGCCTGCCTCTGTCAGCCAGGTGGCTGAGCAATTGCTGGGCCTCTGAGCTGCTCAGGCCTGGGGTGCCCTGTGCCAGCTCAGCCACCAAAAGCAAGACGGACTAGTGTGTCTGGCACACAGCACCCAATACCTAGGGCCCAGTACACTTCTAGGGGCCCACGCAAATGGTTCAATTTTCATTTCTTTTAAAATCAGAAGAAAAAATGAATATGTCCATCATTATACCAAAGTGTTCATAAAATATAACATTAATTGCTAATTTATTTCATGGAGGAAGGGGCCCATGGAGGCAAACTACCTGAGGTCCATGGAAGTCACAGCGAGGTCCTGGCAGAGAGCAGTGTCTGGGGAACAAGGCGAGTCCTTTCCTGGTTTGGGGCCACTCAGCTTGTGAAAGTGGTTTGCAGAAATGGTCCCAGTTCTTCTCGCTACAGAGGCAGCCTGTTTTCCAGCCCTTGAATCTAGACTGGCACTCTCAGTTGCTTTGGACAATAGCTGTGGCGCAAGTGCCCTGGAGTGAGTTCTGAGCCTAGGCCTCCAGAGGTCCTGCAGCTTCCATTCTCTAGCTTTTGGAACCTCAGGACCCCTGTGGGAATAATCCTGGGCTAGCCTGATGGGTGATGAGAGACACAGACTCAGCTTCTTTGTCACCCTGGCCACAGCCGGCCAATCCTTAGAATCAGAGCTGCCCAGCTGACTGTGGACACGGAGTATGACCAGCTGAGATGGACAGAAGAACGGTCTAGCTGAGCCTGGCCCAAAGTGCAGGCTCACAGAGCTGTTAGCTAAATAAATGCTCACTGTAAGCCACTACATTTAGGGGTGGTTTGTTATGCAACAAAAGCCTAATTAATGCAGCTGCCTTCTGCCCGGAGGAAGAACTTTTGAATGAGGAGGGGCGGGCTGTCATTCCATCTTCTAAGTGGGACAAAGCCTAAGGGGTCAACTAGACTAGTGTTGCCCAAAGGAAGTGCAATGTAAGCCACAGATGTGAGCGTGTGTGTAATTCTATTTTATTTTATTTTTTTGGTAGGGGGCTCTTTTTTTAATTGAAGTAGAGTTGATTTACAATGTTGTGTTAGTTTCAGGCGTACAGCAAAGTGATTCCGTTTTTTTTCCATAATAGGTTATTCAGATTCTTTTCCATTATAGGTTATTACAAGAGATTGAATATAGTTCCCTGTGCTCTACAGTAGGTCCTTGTTGGTTGTCTATTTTATATATAATAGTGTGTATCTGTTCATCCCAAACTCCTAATTTATCCCTCCCCCACCCCCTTTCCCCTTGGGTAACCGTAAGTTTGTTTTTCTAGGTCTGTGAGTCTGTTTCTCTTTTTTAATAAGTTCATTTATATTGTTTTTTTAGATTCCAGCATATGTGTAATTTTAAATTGTCTAGGTGACATATTGTTAAAAGTACAAAGAAACAGGGAGATTAATTTTATTATTTATTTGTATTTTATGTTTTAGTTATGTAGAACTACATTCACTCAAATGGAAAGATGTCTATACAATAGTGGAAAAGGCAGGTTATTAAACAGAAGGAAGCCATAGCTATTTAAAAATTCTCCCCTCGAGTAATTCTAATTTTTAGTTTAGGTTTCGAACCACCCCCAAGTTGAGCCCCTTTCTTTCAGAGATGGGGCCAACTGAGGCCAAGAGAAGGGAAGTGACTTAGTACAAAAGCTAGGAGGAGGGCCAGGGCTCCCCAGCCCCCAGACCAAAGCTCTGTTTCCTAGACCCTTCCTCACTGAACCCGGAAAAGGAACGGGGGCCGAGGGCTTCCCTGGGTTTACAGAGCAGTAACTCTAAGGGAGCCAGCCCCTGAACTCAAGGTCAGGGGAATGAGCAAAGGGAAACGTGGGTGGCACTCCCTGATTTAAAGCTGAGATGAGCACTGTTATAATCCTTACTTTATTGATGGGGAAACTGAGGTACCATGTGGTTAAGTCACTTGCCAAGGTCACACAGCTGGAGAGGGGCAGTCATGACTTCAAGACAGGCAGGTCTCTGGAATCCTTACTGTCAAGTGTTCCCTAAAGCTACCCACATTCTTTCTTACCTTCTTTTCTCCCTTTTGGGCCGGGAGTACAGACACTCGTCTGCAGGAGGCGGTGGCTGTCGCGAGGGCTGAGAAGTGGGCCAGAGGAGAGTGAAGAGACAGGACCAGGGGGGCTTCACAGTTGCTGAACACTTGTGCTGGGCCAGGTAAGGTGCTGGGCGCCTTACGGCCACCATCTCATTCCGTCTCCCAGAGTTCAGGGTCAGTGGGAGGTTGGCGCTTTATCTCGCTTGACAGAAGAGCCGGGTGAGGCTCCCAGAAGTTAAGGATCTTGCTCTCCATACTGAGCTGCTGGGGGGCAGAGCTCAGAGGCTGCCTCTGAAGGGGCTACACAGGCCAGGGGCTCTAGGTGAGGCTCTGAGGGAGGTGGACTCTGGCCTGCCCTTCTGTCTCCTCCTTCCCACCTGAGGCACCCAGCCATGGCTGAACACTGCTAGGGAGGGCAGAGAGCAACGGGGTGTATGCGCTGTAGGTGGCCTGCGCTGTCCCCACCAAGGGGCCCCTCCCTCGTCTCTCCCTGCTTCCTTCTTTCCACCACCATTCCAGTTAGCCTCCCTCCCTGCCTGCCTCCTTTCCTTTCTTCCTATCAACAAAGGATAACTGAGGATACACTGGTAGGTGAAATAGATGTGGCTGCTGGCCTGATGGCATTTGTAGTCTGGGGCAGTGGGGAGTGGGGGCAGGCACTAATCAAACAACTGCACAGATAATTTTCCTATGATGGTCAGTGACATAGAGGAACTGTGAACACTGGATGCTGGGCACAGTAGTAACAGTGACTCAGCTAATTTAGTTTGGGGGTTCAGAGAGGTCTCTCTGGGGAAGGGACATTTCAGCTAAAACCTAAAGGATGAGTGGGAGTTGGGGGGGAGGAGAAATGGGCAGGTGGTGAGATGGAGACTTTCAGAAGCAGACTCAGCATGTGAAAGGCCGTGAGACAGAAAGTGGCTGCCACGTTTATATGGAGAAGGTGTGTCTGGAACATGACTAGGAGATGAAGTTAGAGTAGGAAGGGCACAGAGGCGTCCAGACTTTATTATATTTGACAGAGGTATTTGGTGAATGCTCTGAGAGGTAGCATTAGGCACCCCCCCATTGAGGGTCCACTTTCCCTCCCTCTGGCTTCACTCTGAGCCATTGACCACTGGGGTCCAGCCAGGCGTGCTGTCCTTGATGTCTGTGTTTTTTGTGCCCACAGAGGGTGCACTGATTCATTCAAGTTCCCCTGCTCCAGGCAAGTGGCAGCACCTGCTCTGGAACCCAGGCTGCCTCGTTTAATTCCAGGGGCCACTCACATATGTGTCCCGCCTTGTGGGAGCAGGCTGTCGAGAGCCTCTGTGAATCTGGACTCATTTCTTCCTTCCCCAATGCAGTCGCATTGTCTGTGCCCGCAGGCCCTCCCTTGCTCCACAGATCTGTGCTCTCCATCACTCCTGCTTCTCAAGCCTGCCCGACAACCTCCTTGGTTTCCCAAGTACCCTCTCTACTGCCCACAGAAGCGATTTCAAACTTCTCTCCTTGCCATCAGGCTTCAGAATTGCCTCGGCCCCAGTCCCCACTCTTGCACGTCTCCCCATGCCTGGCACACGGAGGGTGTTCGGAATATACTTTCAGGGCATCCCTGAGTGCGGGGCAGAGGCCCCCTGCCTCTCTTCTTCTCTCTGCCCCGGATGAGGCGGACCTCAGGCCTCCTAGCTCCGGAAAGGGACACCTCCATGTTCCCAAGAATCCCCCCTCCTCTATCTGTGTCCCCTACTCAGGAACTGCTTCCTTTCTGTTCCGCAATTACTCACACTTATTCTTATGCAGAGAGAGCAACAATGGACCGCAATTAACCTAGTGTTTCCAGCGAGGAGTTGGCTGAGGGCTGTGAGTCACCCTCAGGGCAGTGCCAGAGAAGAAGGCTCAGCCTCCCCTGCCTCCCCGAGGGAGAGCGTGTTCAGACCCCACATCCTGCCTCTCCCCGGCGAAGAGAGGCAATACGGCGTGAGGAATGTAAGAGGTAAAACTCCAGCTTTGCAGCTAGATGGTTACTGATGCCCTAGGGCAAGTCCTAACTGTTCTTAGCAGCTGTGTCACCTTGGCCATTTAGCTTAACTACTCGGAAGCCGCTCAGGAGGGAGAGGCTGCAGAGCCCTCCTCACAGGGCTGGGTGAAGTCTGAGTGTCCTCATGCCCACAGAAGATCCGCCACATTGAGGGGCTCACGACAGGGAGTCTGTGCAGACATTGGCAAGGATGATGATGATGGATACGATGATGATGGTGGTGTTTGGAGCCATGCTCTGTGGATGTGGGAGGCCACCGGATGGCCTAGCGACCTCTGGGAATGCTCTCGATGCCTCCCCCCAAATCTGGCTTCTGCCCAGGCTCAGGGGACGCCATGGAAACAATGGCTGCTCTGGGGTAGGTGACTTGGGCCTCCTGGGCACTGCCCTTGAAAGGGATAGAAGCTGCCTAGGGGATGTGAAACGCCAGGCAAGTAGACTCCACGGGCCGGTCAGAAGGCAAGGAGGAAAGAGCGTCTCCTCGAGGGAAATCCCTGCTGCAGCCCCCAAAGAGAAAATGCAGGGGTGCCCACTCGCTATCTCCCCAGCTGGTCCATAATCTCCCCCAATTCCCACCGAAGCATCCACTGGCCCTGGTGGTGTCACTTATTCTGGGCACATCCTCCCTGGGGCAATGACAGTTGAATCTCATCTCAGAGGGTGTATTTTGGGTGAAGATGGGAGATGCCTTAGTCTACCTCAGGGTTCCCTGCCCCTGACCTTAGGTTCCAGGCATGGAGAAGGAAAGAGAAATTGGCAAGAAGGTGGGCAAGGCACATTTTTGAGCAGCTCAGCCCAAAACGTTTATTGTGTCCATTTCTCATTTGGACAACACTGCCACAAGCCCATTTTACAGAAGAGGAAACTGAGGCTTAGAAGTAAGGATTTGCACCAGTGACAGAACTTGGGCTGACCTCTGGCTCATCCTACTCTAATGTTGATGGCAAAATTGAGCTCTAGCTTAACTCTCAATGAAATGACAGAAAAAAAATATTTAAAAACAAAACAAAAACACCCTCATATTCATTGGAGCTGTCCCCTTGAAATCCCAGTATTTTTTTTTTTTTACTAAATACAATTTTATTTTTAAAATTTTCTTAAAAATTAAAAAATATTAATTTTTATCCTTTATTGAGACATAATTGACATACAACACTGTATAAGTTTGAAGTCTATAACATAATGACTTGACTTACATACATCATGGAATGATACCACAATAGGTTTAGTGAACATTCATCATCTCATGAAGATACAACATTAAATAAATGGAAAAAAAATTTTCTTTTCCTTGTGATGAGAACTCTTAGGTTTTACTCTCCTAACAACTTTCAGTTATAACGGACAGCAGTGTGAATTATCTTTATCATGTTTACATTGCATCCCTAGTACTTGTTTATCTTACAACTGGAAGATTGTACCTTTTGACCACCTTCCTCCAATCTCCCCTCCCCCACCTCCCACCTCTGGTAGAGACAAGTCTGCCTCTTTTCCTATGAGTGAGTTTGTTTGTTTTTGAAGCATAACTGACCTGCGACACTATGTTAATTCCTGGTATACAGCAGAGTGATTCCATATTTCTGTACATTTCAAAATGATCACCATGATAATTCTAATTGCCATCTGTCACCATACAAAGATGCTGCATGAGTAGCGGCTCTATTCCCCACACTGCACATTTCATACCCGTGACTCATTTATTTTGTAACTGTAAGTTTGTACCTCCTAACCTCCCTCACCTATTTCTCACTTCCTCCCACCCCACTCTCCTCTGGCAACCACCTGTTTGTTCTCTGTATCTATGACTCTGTTTCTGTTTAGTTATGTTTGTTCATTTGTTTTGTTTTTCAGATTTCACATATAAGTGAAATCATACAGTATTTGTCTTTCTCTGTCTGACTTATTTCCCTCGGCATAATATCCTCAGGGTCCTTCTATGTTGTCATGAATGGTAAGATTTTATTCTTTTTTATGGCTAATATTCCACTGTATGTACATAACACATCTTCTTTATCCATTTACCTATTAATGGACACAAGTCCCTCCCATATCTTGGCTATTGTAAATAATGCTGCAATGAACATAGGGGAGCATATATCTTTACAAATTAGTGTTATCATTTTCTTCAGATAAATATCCAAGAGTAGAATTGCTGGATGGTATAGTAGTTTTATTTTTAATTTTTTGAGGAATCTCCATATTCTTTTCCATAGCAGCTTACCAATTTACATTCCCACATTACATTACTAGGGTTCCCTTTTCTTCACATCCTCACCAGCACTTATTTGTTGTTTTTTGGATAATCGCCGTTCTGACAGGTGTGAGGTGGCGACTCATTGTGGTTTTGATTTGCATTTCCCTGATAATTAGTGATATTGAGCATCTTTTCATGTGCCTATTTGCCATCTGTATGTCTTTCTTTTTTACTTTTTAAAAAACTTTATCAGATTTTATTTTTTGCTTTGCTATTAACATATTTTTATAAATATACTCTTCATATTTATTTTATATTTAAGAATCACTGTCAGTTCATTCACCATATTTTATTTTTAAAAAATTTTTGTCTGTGTTGGGTCTTCATTGCTGCGCGCAGGCTTGCTTTATTTGCGGCGAGTGAGGGCTACTCTTTGTTGCAGTGCACGGGCTTCTCATTGCAGTGGCTTCTCTTGTTGTGGAGCACGGGTTCTAGGCACGTGGGCTTCAATAATTGCAGCACTGCAGGCTCAGTAGTTGCGGCACATGGGCTCAGTAGCTGTGCCACAACAGGCTTAGTTGCTCCGCAGCACGGGGGATCTTCCAGGACCAGGGCTCAAACTCGTGTCCCCTGCATTGGCAGGCGGATTCTTATCCACTGTGCCACCAGGGAAGTCCCTTGCTATTTAAATTTGTTTTTAAATTTTATTTTACTTTTATCTTTTTCTTTTATTGGAGTATAATTGCTTTACAATGTTGTGTTAGTTTTTGCTATACAATGAAGTGAATCAGCTATATGTATACCCATATGCCCTCCCTCTCTCTTGAATTTTATCTATTTTTTAAGGAAATAAAATGTTAGAGTTTCAGCTATATACCCATTCCTTCTCCCTTCCCCCTCCCATGTTTATCTTCTTTTACTATACAGTATTTATCCATAAACAATTTATGTTTTATGTTTTGCAGTTCACATCAATGACATTATACACCACACATTATTTTGCACTTTGCTTTTTTTTACTTAACGTGTTCGTGAAATATTTAGGTTTATGTGTAAGGACTTATTTCATTTACTTCATCTGCTATAAACGCACCCATCATATAACTAGAGTTTCTTTATCCACCCTTGATGGAGGTGTTGTTGCTTCTGCTCACACCCTTTAAAAATAGGGCTGCAGTGAAAATCTTTGTGCACACCTTCTCTTGTCTATGGGGAAGTTTCTCCAGGGTCTTGCAGCCTCCTTGAGGACAGGGATTATAGCCCCCCCCCCCCAGCCCTGTCTAGAAATGGGCACATAGCAGGTTCTGATATTTGGATGTTTATTTGTTTCATAAATTTATGTATTTATTTTTGGCTGCGTTGGCTCTTCATTGCTGCACGCGGGCTTTCTCTAGTTGCGGTGAGTGGGGGCAACTCCGTTGCAGTGCGTGGGCTTCTCATTGCAGTGGCTTCTCTTGTTGCGGAGCATGGGCTCTAGGCGTGCAGGCTTCAATAGTTGTGGCACGCAGGCTCAGTAGTTGTGGCGCACGGGCTTAGTTGCTCCGCGGCATGTGGGATCTTCCCAGACCAGGGCTTGAACCCGTGTCCCCTGCATTGGCAGGCGGATTCTTAACCACTGCGTCACCAGGGAAGCCCTGGATGTTTGTGTGTTGAATGAGTGAATTCAAGAAGTTCAAGACCACCCAGACAGCACACATAGGGCAAACTGTGCTAACTGCCTCTCTAAATCCCTTCCCTTTTCCTCGTTAACACAGCATGCCCGCCGAGTAGTGGATCGCCATTGGCCTAAACCATTCATAAGAATCCTGTTCCTGCTTTCCAGCTCCCCTAGTGGCTGGGAGTGGCCACGTGACCCAGTTCTGGCCAATGAGATTGAAAGGATGTCTGGATGGGAGTCTGTGGGTGGGCTTTGCTTTCCTGGTGAAAGGGGGCTCTGAGACTCTTCGCTGAAGATGGCCAGGACAGTATCCCCTGCTCCTGGACCCACACTGCTTTGCAATGTGACTTTGCTGCTCTTCCATCAAGAGGTGGAGTTTATTTCTCACCCCTGTGACTGGCCTTGTGACTTGCTTTGTTTGACCAAAATGTAAAGAGCATAACATTGTGGGACTTCCAAGGCTTTGAATTTCCAAGAACTTTGAAGCAAACTCTTGTTCTCTTGCTATTCTGAAACCACCATACAAGGAGGCCTCAGCAAGCCTCCTAGAGCAGGCAGGGGCTGGCAAACTATTCTTATAAAGGGCCAGACAGTAAATATTTTACTTGTTTTTTTTTGGCCGCACCTTGGCATGTGGGATCTTAGTTCCCTGACCAGAGATCGAACCCATGCCCCCTGCACTGGAAGCACAGAGTCTTAACTACTGGACTGCCAGGGAAGCCCCTAGATAGTAAATATTTTAGACTTTGTGGGCCATTCAGTCTCGGTCACAACTACTGTGCTGTTGTAGCGTGAAAGCAGATAATACGGAAAGGAATGTATGTTCCAATACAAGCTTATTTGCAAAATCAGGCAGCGGAGGCATTTTTGGCTAACCTCTACCTTAGAGAATGAGAGAGCAGTGGAGGGAGATAGTTTCTTACTGCAGCTGTAATAAGTGACATAACACAAATTTACTATCATACAGTTCTGGAGGCTCCAAGTCCAAAATTGGTCTTACTAGGGTAAAATCAAGGTGTTGGCAGAGTTTGTTCTTTCTGGAAGTTTCAGGGAAGAATCCACTCCTTGCCTTTTCCAGCTTGTAGCGGCCACCCACATTCCTTGGGTAGTGGTCGCCTTTCAGCAGTGGCATCACTCTGACCTCTGCTTCCGTCATCACATATCCAATAGCCAGCATCAAGTACCAGATATTTGAGTTAGGCTCTCTTGGACAATATAGCCCCTACTGAGCCTTCAACTGACTGCTGTCACATGACTGAGCCCAATAGACCAGTAGGAGAACTGCTAGCTGGTCCCAGCCCAAACTCTGACCCTCAGAAACATGAGCTAATAAATAATTGTTGTTTCCAGCTACTAAGTTTTACAGTGGTGTTTTAAGTGACAATAAATGACTGATACAGAAATATTTGACACCAATAGTGCCACTGTTTTGTGCCCTTCCCTCCTTTTTCAGCCTTGAGGGTAGATGTGATATCTGGAGCTGCAGCAGCCATCTTGCAACTTGAGGGAAAGACCAACAGAATCACGGTGAGTATGGCTTTGACATCACTGTGCTGCCAAAATAACAACAGTCCTTGTTCAGTTTTGAATTTCTTTTTATGTGAGAAAATAAACCTGTATTTATGTAATACTATAATTCCAGCTACTTGCAAACTAAATAACATCTAACTAATACATGGCAAGTTGTCAGGCCTCTGAGGCAACTAAGAAAGAGTCAGGGATAGCTAAGAATTAAGAAGGCAGAAATGATGTTTGACGGGGGAATTTCGAAACCTGGGTCCCAGTCATGTTCGGTTCCTGCTTCTGAACCTTGACCTGCCATCAGCATAAACATCCGGAGAACCTCCTTCCAGTGGAGAGAACTTGGAAAGGACCCAAATGAGGAATGTCTGAAAGACACCTGGGTTCAGACTCACTGATGAGACTTGGAGCTCTTGTCCCTTGGCTGTGTCTTCTTGAAGAGAAGTGACTCAGGACAGTTACAAAACTCTGAGGCCCGTGTTTATTTACACTTGGACCCTTTCACTACTCTGGGCAGGAAGATTTCCAGCCTTAGGTTGTTCTCCCAAAGGAATTGTTGCTGGGACTGGGGAGTGGCCGGAAAGAAGCTGCACTTGACTCATAGCAAAGAGTCAATGGAGCACACAGGTGAAGGCCAGGTGGTTGTTTCAGCAGGAAACATCCCAAAGCAGGACCAGGGCCAGCCCAGGTCCCCTTCTGCTCCTTCCTCCTTCCTAGAAGGTTCCAATTCCATCTGTGAAGAACCCCCCTGCACTTCCTTCCAAACACACACACACTCACACACACACGCACACGCAAATGCACACGCACACTGGAAATTTGCTTTCTCTCCTTTCATCTACAAACGCTCTTTTCTTCTCCATTTTGTAGATAACAACAACGGTTACTCATTAGTGACTGCTTACCATAAGCCAGGCCTGTGCTAAGAGCCTCATTGGTATTACCTAAGCAAATCCTCACAGCAAGCCTGTAGGTGGGTTTAAAATTGCTCATTTGACAGATAAGGAAACGAACATAGTGAGGTTAAGTGACTTGTCCAAGGTCACACAGGCTGTAAGTAGCACAGCCAGGATTAAAATCCAGGCATTCTGATTCCAGAGCTCAGACTCTTAACCACAACCCTCTCTCACCTGCAGAGGAGGAAAGTAAGGCTCAGAGAGGTTAAATAACCTGCCTGATGTTGCAGAGCCAAGATTTGCACTTGGGTCAGTCTGGCTACAGGTTCCTGTACTTGTTCTTACCCTGACATCCACCTCTGTTTGCCTCTGAACCCTCCTGACAGCATCACCCATCACCCCCAACTGTGGAGAAATGAGCACTAGACTCAGCGTGTGGAAGTCAGATTTGAGCCTTACTTCTGCCCTTTCCTCATCCTCTGACCTTGCGCAAACCGATGTTGTTGGCTGTAAATGGAGACTTGGGTTTGCCCCTCCCACCTGAGTGGACTTTGTTGATTAAATGTGATTAGGGGTGTGGAAGAATTGGATCAACTGTGGGGTTGGTGGTGGTGTTCTTGCTGTTTTTCTAACGCCCCAGACTGGGGTAACTGTATTTCTGGACTAGCGTTTGACCTGCAGGGCCTTGTTCTGGCAGCCAGGTGAGTTTGGGGTTTCCTGATGCTGTGGGAAATTACCACCCTCCATAAAACACTCAGGAGTGCAAGGGGTTTGCAATCAGTTACTGCATCAGGAAGACTCTCTCTCGGTGGGACCATTTTACCCTCGTCGCCACCCAGGTGCTGGCTCAGCCAGCCGGAGCTGGGGCATTGTGGGGAAGGATATAGGTGCTTCCTCTCCCACCACCCAGACAGCGCCTGCAGCAGGACCAGCTGGACCTCGGATCTAACCCAAACACCCCCAGGAAAGTGCTGGTCCTCTGGGGTGATATGATGAGAACCGGGACACCGAAGCCAGCCTGGGAAGTGGGGTGGGGGACATGGATGGACTGGGTAGCAGCCCCCTGCCCCACCCCACCTCAGAGGGTCCTCAGTCCTGCCCTGAGGCACTGTCCTGCACTAAGCAGCTGTGACACAGGGCAAGCAGCACGCCCTCTCTGAGCCTTGGGTTCCTCATCTGCAGAACGGGAGACAAATTCACCCGGATCCCATAGGGAGATCAATGTGTGTTTTCACCCTCACTTTTTATTTATTTCTTTATTTTCAGCTGCATTGGGCCTTCGTTGCTGTGTGCGGGCTCTAGAACACAGGCTCTGTAGTTGTGGCACACAGGCTTAGTTGCTCTGTGGCATGTGGGATCTTCCCGGACCAGGGTTCAAATCCCTGAACCCTCACTTTTTTTTTTTTTTTTTTGCGGTACGCGGGCCTCTCACTGTTGTGGCCTCTCCCGTTGCGGAGCACAGGCTCCGGACGCTCAGGCTCAGCGGCCATGGCTCACGGGCCCAGCCACTCCACGGCATGTGGGATCTTCCTGGACCGGGGCATGAACCCATGTCCCCTGCATCGGCAGGCAGACTCTCAACCACTGCGCCACCAAGGAAGCCCCACCCTCACTTTTTAAATTAAGTCCTCAGTAAGCTCTAGCCACAGTCATTGTTATTATTACTCTCTGACTCTGCCTGGCCTGTTTGACCCCAGCAGCACCATGGAAAACCCGCAGTTTCAGTCACCTCGGCCCTGCCACCATGACCTTGAGACCGTTCCTCTGACCTCCGTGAACCTTATTTTAGGGACGGGACTATACTCACCAAGTCTGTGGGTCAGTGGTATGAATTCAATGAGAAAATGGGTCTGGAGGGCCCGGCCCAGTGCCTGGCGCAGAGGAAGTGCCCGTCAATGGTGGCCTTTATCATGAGTCCGGCTTGGATGGGACCCTGAGGGAAGCGGAGCTGGGGAACAGAGGAAGCGATTGTACAGAGGTGAGTGGGGGAGGGAGCCTCCCCGGGGGCGGGCAGTGACAGTCCTGGGCTGCCCGGGCCCAGCGCAGCCCTACTTCCACTTCGTTCTCTACAGGGGCATTCATCCTCTCAGCCTGGGAACAGCGAGGGAGGGAGCCCTTCCGCGATGCCGCACCGGACACCCTCAGGATTTTCCCATGCCCTCTCTTTGCTCGCAGGTTCCCACCCGCGGGCTCGTAAAACGTTTTTAACCCTCTCCTGCCCCAGGAACTCTTTTCCCGCAAACATCATGAGGGACTGGACTTTCAGATGATAAAAGTCATCCCCGAAGGCAACGGGGAGGTCTTCCGAAGCACCAGCGGGCTAGGGCTGCCGCTGTGCACGTCTCTTCCCACAATTCTGTGCTCAGTGGCCTCATGTGGGTCCTTCAGAATGGGCCACAGGGGAGTATTTACACCGTGGAAATCGGCAAATACTACAGCGCTGCACAGCTTATTAAACATTCACCGGCACCCCTCTGTCCCCCAGCAACTTGGAAATGAGGTTGACGTCGGAGTTAAAGTAGGATTGGTCTTCAGCGGAGGAAACCGGGGGGCAGACCATACAGGTGTGAGAGAAGAGTTGGGGGACCTTCGCCCCCTTCCCTGCCAAACTCCTAGCAAGGTCAACTGCGGTAAGTTCTAGAAAGAGAACTGGAGAGTGATGGTAGTTTGGGAAGCAGAAATCTAATGAGACAGTTGTCCTGATGTCTGTTTGGAGAAGGATGGCAGGGGGCTGGAGTGCACAGAAAGGGAGCTGGTCCGAGGACAGGGGTCAAGCAGCACCCGTGGCGTGGACGGCGGCCATGCTGTCTATCACTGGCATCGCCCTCTGTTCACCCGGCGTCCCTCCTATCAGCTTCCTTCTTCAGAACCCGGCCCTCCCTCTCCCATGAGCTGTGTCTCACACCGACTGCACCCCGGTAGTGAACTGGATTGATCCATTCTGATTGCCAGGTGTACCAGTTAGCTAGAGCTACTGTGACAAAACACCACAGACCAGGTGGCTTAAACAGCAGAATCTTTTTTTCTCACTGTTCCGGAGCTCAAAGTCCAAGATCAAGGTGTTGGCAAGTTTGCTTTGTTTTGAGCCCTCTCTCCTTAGCGTACAGGTGGCTACCACGTCCTCACATGGTCATCCCTTGGAATGTGTGTTATCTGTGTCCTAATCTTCTTTTCTTATAAGGACATCAGGCATATTGGATTAGGGCCCACCCATATGACCTCATTTTCACTTAATTACCTCTTTTAAGGCCCCATCTCCAAGTAAGGTCACAGTCTTCGGTACTGGGGATCAAGGACTTCAACATGTGAATTGGTGGGTGTTGCAGGAGGTTGACCACAATTTAGCTTACGGCAGCAGTAACTGATTCAGAAATGGGCATATGGCCCAATTCAGGGCAATGGTATAAGAGAGGATGTCTGCTGGGGGTGAAGCGGGGGCTTCTGGGGAAACCCTCATCTCTCCTATGGGAGAGCACAGGGAGAGATGCTCTCTTCTTCCTTTGAAAACTGTCATGTTGGGATGTGATACCCAGGCCTGCTGGAGCCGACAATGAAGGTGGTACCTGGAACCCTCCAGGGCTGAGTCGGTGAATCAGCCAACCCTGGAATCGACCCAAAGTTGTCCTTTGGGTTTAAGCTGGTTTAAGTTAAGGTTTTGGTTACACCTGAAAAACACCCTAACTGCCATTTGAAGCAGAGATAGTCAGGGGTCCACCTACACCTACTCTCTCCATCTTCCTGGGCTCATGGCAGGACACATGTCATTTCTCAGCTTCCCTTGGAGTTGGGTGGGACCATGTGACCA
Organism: Grampus griseus; assembly: GCF_964374135.1. Lineage (NCBI taxonomy): Eukaryota > Metazoa > Chordata > Mammalia > Artiodactyla > Delphinidae > Grampus > Grampus griseus. The sequence goes on along the minus strand of NC_139011.1, from coordinate 14,209,638 downwards.
AGTTCTCACCAATGGAACATGAATATGAACGCAGGTGCCCTCTCCAGGCTGTAGTGAGTGTGCCTCCTTCACCCGTTCCTCCCCTCTAGCCAGAGAGGACCTGATGTGGTTGAGACCTGGCCTTGACCATGTGGATGATGTGCTAGAGCCCCAGCATGGAGGGAACCTAGGTCCCTAAAAATCTATCAATCAGTAATGGTCACCTCGGAAAGTTACAGGGGAGAGAAACAGTCTCTGTAACCTTCACACAGCTTCTTCCTGGCTATCTTTGGTAAAGCAGTAGAGCTTTGCTTTAACTAATACATCATCTTTATTCTAAGGTGGAGAGAGTTTTGCCAGAGCAAACTTGATGGTAAATGTTTCCTGCAGAGGACTTTCTTTCCCTTTAGGGTCAGAGATGGCTTCGAGCTACCCCGGCTGAAATAGACTTCTTAATACTGCCAAGTCCCCTTTGTGGATTCCATTCGTGCAAGTAAGTTTCCGATAATGTGGCTTCCTGTGGGCGGCTTGTCCAGGCAAAGGGAACGCTTTCATTGATCTGCTGATGCGTACATCCTGCTCTGCCGGATGCCTGCCTTTATCAATGTAGCTCTCACTATGTGTCAAGTTCACAGAACCCGGTTCAAGTGAATCTGCTTCTGACGTGTATCCAGACTCTACAAGGACAATGTCAGGTTCCAGAGCCTGGCCCATGAGGAGGCTTCTGGCAGAACTAATCTCTCCTTCCTGTGTGTCCCTCTTCTATTATCTATTTCATTTTGCTCAGACCACAGTGCTCTGTGCTACTGACTTCCTTCCCGTTCCACTGGGAACTCACAGAGGACAGGGCTGCACTCCACTACTGGTATCTATCATGATGCCTAGTGCACAGGAGGAGCTCAGTAAGTATGGGCCCAATGAAGGCTGACTTTGGCCAAGGACAGAGATCCCTTCCCGAGCCCCAGTCCAGATTCACCCCAATATACAAAATAGGAAGAGTCCCCAAAGGTCTTGAAACAAGTTTTGATAAGTTGAATTGTGTTTTACATGCACTAGGTAAGCCCTCCCTCAAACCCACAGGTGAAGCCATGTGTAATCTCACTCCATACCCATAGGTTAAGGAGAGGCACTTACTCTATGGTTCCCTCAAGAGAAATGGAGAGAGAGAGACTGTGAGGGAGGGAGGGAGAGGGAGGGAGAGAGAGAGAGAGAGAGAGAGAGAGAGAGAGAGAGAGAGAGAGAGAGGGAGAGGGAGAGGGAGAGAGGGAGAGATCAGGGAATGGAGCAGAGGAACAAGGGAGGACAAGTGCCTGGAGATGGTCCAACCTTGGGTTTGAACTCTGGCTCCCAGTCTTTCTAGCTGTGTGACTTTAAGCAAGTGACTTAGCCTCTCTTTCCTCAGCTGACAAGTGAAGATGATCATATCAATCTGTAGGGCTGTTGTGAGGATAAACGACATAACATATGCAAAGCACATAGAGTGGGTATCCAGCAGAGGTGGGTCTTCTTCTCCAATACAGGCAAATCATCTTTGACTGGACAGTCTCCCAGAGAAGGAGGTGGCCTGAACCCACAGGCTATGTGGACGACTACCCCTCTGCAATATTTCACAGAAAGCCAGACTTTTGTCTACCAGGTTTGCATAAGATGAGTTATAAAGTCTGCAAACCTCTTGACACCTGCCCCTACTGAATTTGCAGCTGCCAGTTAGACCAAAGGGGAAAGGACCTCCACGCTGGGAGCCGGCAGGCCTCTCTGCCACACTGCTGAGATGGCCCTCCCACCCCATGCAATTGCCGTGACCCCACGTGATCTGCCCCAGCCCCCTCCGCCCTTCAGTTCTTGCCTGCAGCCTTCCTCAGGAATACTGCAGAAGAGCCAAAGGCCTCGAGTTTTTTAAATGGAAATCCCAGAAACCAAACAGTCCTGTACACGGGGCCAGGCTTCCTTTGAGAATGAAGGGAGATGGGCTTGGCTGGCTGCCACCAGGGCCTCATTCAAGCTGAGTGAGGGAAAATGGTATGTTTGAAGAGGCAAGATGAATTACTTCAAAATAGCCTGAAGATCTCAGATCAGATCACGGTAGGGTGGAGCTTTTTTTTAATGAGAAAAGGGAAAAAGAAGCCCGTAGGGGTGTGTGTGTGTGTGTGTGTGTGTGTGTGTGTGTGTGTGTGTGTGGTTTGATGAATGCTTTATATGTCAAGATGACTCGCTGTGAGGCAGAGCTAGCAAAGTCTGAGCACAGGGGCCTCCCCAAATCCTGGGAGATGCTCAAGGAGCTTATGGGGCAATTATCTGAGTTTTGAGAAAATGCCTTTTCCTTCCTGTCAGCTCAGCTCATGCTGATCCCGGCAGAAGAGAAGAAAGTGTCTCTAGGCAGTAGGGCCACCTGGTCGTGAAATCCAGCCTGCAGTCTGCTGGCCAAGCCCTCTGCCAGGTGTGGGGTTGTGACCCTCCGGAGGAGGGAGCTCCCTTTTCTCGTCAGCCTCTAGAGGTGTCCTATGGGCTGGTGAGGCCCTGCCTGTCAGACCTCCTAATTTATCCAGAACAGTTTCAGAATGTTATACTGGTCATCCATTGCTGTGTAACAGATCACCCTAAAACTTAGGGGGTAAATGATTCTGTGGGTCAGGAATTCAGAAAGGACAAGGTAAGGACGGATCTTGTCTGCACTGTGATGTCTGGGGCCTCAGCTGGGAAGAAGGGTAGCTGAGGCTGGAGGATTCACCCCCAGGACGGCTTCCTTGCTCACCTGTCTGGCGCCTGGGCTGGGATAGCTGCAGGACAGTCTCAGCTGGGTCTTTCTTCTGGAGGGTCTACCAGTGTCCTCTCCAGCACAGTGTTCTCAGGGTAGACGGACTTCTTACCTAGCCACACAGCGTTCCAACTGCAAGTGTCCTCCAGAACAAGACAGAGGCTGCGTGGACTTTTGTGACCCAACCTTGGAAGCCTCAGAGTGGCACTTTCGTTGTACCTGATTGGTCAAAGCAGTCCTGAGCCTGTCCAGATGCGAGAGACTCTGCCTCTCAATGAAAAAAGTGGCAAAGAAGTTGCAGCTATGTTTTTATAACTATCACAGTGGTCTTCTGGACTGGGCAGACAGGAGGAAAGAGGGGCACCCCTTATACCTAGACTACCCCAGTCCCTCTGATGGGGAACTTCTGTTTCCAGGCTATGGGCCCTTCTCTTTTTTGCCATCTGGAGCGTCTCTTGGGAAAAGAGGATCTCAGGGGAGCACTTCTGAGGATGCAAGCTCAAAGAGCTCCAGGGGCCATGCTGCTAACATATATGTGAGGTGGCAAGTGTTAGGCAATAAGGAACAGTGGGGACTGTGGTAAACTAGACGGTGCATCATCACTGCAACGACCTACAAAACATGCTGCAGATTGGATCTGGCCTCTGGGCTTCTGATTTGTAACCCTTGACATTAAATAAAAGAATCAGTAGCAGAGATGGGGCCTCAGAGATACAAAGGCCAGTGGTTTTCAAACTCTTTTTCTCCAAAACAGTGGAAGCCTTTTCTCAAACACGATCTTACAGAAGCAGCATGACATGGAACATGTGATGGAAACTGGAATGGGCAGCCCAGAAACCCACATCAGCTTCCCGCTCTCTTCTTTTTTTAAAATAAGTTTATATATTTATTGTTTGTTTATTTCTTGTTGGCTGTGTTGGGTCTTCATTGCTGCATGCTGGCTTTCTCTAGTTGTGGCGAGCGGGGACTACTCCTCGTTGCGGTGCGCGGGCTTCTCATTGCGGTGGCTTCTCTTGTTGCGGAGCATGGGCTCTAGGTGCACAGGCTTCAGTAGTTGTGGCTCGCGGGCTCTAGAGTGCAGGCTCAGTAGTTGTGGTGTAGGGGCTTAGTTGCTCCGCGGCATGTGGGATCTTCCCGGACCAAGGCTCGAACCCGTGTCCCCTGCACTGGCAGGTGGATTCTTAACCACTGTGCCACCAGGGAAGGCCTCCCGCTCTCTTCTTAAGTTACTGCCATGAAGCCCAGGGTTCCAAGGAACCCAGTCCGAGAACCACCCGTTTACCATCTTCGTGCAAAAAAGGAGAAAAGTGAGGCCCAAACTGGGGAAGTGACCTGTCCAAATCCACACTGTGAGCTAATGGCAAAGCCAGGCCTTGAACCCAGGTCTTTTCTGACATGAAGACCTATGCCTTTTCCACAGGCAATACAATGAATGCCTTACATGTGCAGGAAGCTTAATAGTCGACAAAGTGTTTTCACCTGTATTAGGACAACCTGCTGCCTTGTGTCTGTCCCCCAACCCCTTCCCAACCTACAGGTGATCTTGGTGAGGGCAAGCAGTTAAGGGCTGGGCCGGGGGAGGGAGGTGATTCCCCAGCCAAGTGGTAGAGAGGGTTAGCCATTGTCCATGTGCTGGAAGAATTAAAGCAAAAATGACCCAAGAGCCAGTGGCCGGGGACAACTCACAGATGAAAGGTGCAGCAAATAACTCTGAAGAAAGTGAGGGGTGTTTCACCATCTCATCTAAGGCAGCTGTGGAGCTGTGCCCGCCCCTGGATCCGGGAAACTTCCAGCCTCTGTCCCTGAGAGGCTTCCAGTCCAGCCACCCTGACAAGTGCATGTAAACCCCGGACAGGCCATCATGGAGATAAGTAATAGATTGTCCATGGTCTTGCAAGGCCACCTTTTCTGTGAAGTCTGCCCTGATCCTTCCTTCCTCTCCCTGCCAAGTTATTCTCTGCCTTCTAGGCCATAGACTGCAGACATTTGTTTATATTTCTGTTTATTCTGCCTTTTCCACTAAGGCTCATTCTGGAAGGGCAGGGATTATGCGAATTACGGATCAGGTCACTGGAAGAGCTTTTTTTTTTTTTTTTTGCGGTACGCGGGCCTCTCACTGTTGTGGCCTCTCCCATTGTGGAGCACAGGCTCCAGACGCACAGGCTCAGTGGCCATGGCTCACGGGCCCAGCTGCTCCGCGGCATGTGGGATCTTCCCGGACCGGGGCACGAACATGCGTCCCCCGCATCGGCAGGCGGACTCCCAACCACTGCGCCACCAGGGAAGCCCTGGAAGAGCATTTTAAAGGCAAAAGGCAGAAATGAGCATACGAGGAGGTGGGAGAGAAGGTGTTGGTGGAGCTCCCAGGAATCCGCCATGGGGACCAGTGCCTCTCTCTTAGGCCTGGGCGATCCAGCCCTGACCTGGCCCTCTGCCCGCTGCATCTGTCCCCACATGGCCAGGGTCTGTGCCTACATAGAGCCTGTACCTGCTGGCCTAGACCAAACTCCAGGTACCCAGGACTGGGGAATCCTCTGCCCCAATGCCCAGAACATGCTTCTAGGGTCCAAGAATTCTTTCCTGGGTCTATTTTCCCAACGTGACCTGCTGTGGGCACCTCTAGGACTGTGGGTGGTCAAGGAAGGGCCAAGGGCAGCACCACGGATGAAGATGTTGGCATGGCCAAGGTGTGCCCTGGAGACCTTACAGGGGGAAGGCAGGAGCTGGGCGGGGGAGAGAGAAGGGGTATCAGGTCACAGACTCTCATTTTCACTTCCGTCCGGCCCCCCACAGATGTTAGGGGGAGGCCTGGATGACCTAAGGCTTCCTGTGTTCTTAAAATTAATAATTAAAAAAAAAAGAAAATATAAAAAAAAGAAGTAATATGAAATCATCATGTTAAGGTCAGATTTGAGGCTCTATGAATGTTAATTTTCTATCTGTGTATGTGAATGTTTGGTGGGGGAAGGGTAAGTTCTTATAAAGATTTTTACTGAACTAAAAAAAAAAAAAAGATGCAGGAGGAGAAATATATGGATAAACTTTCTCTTCATTGGGAGACTGGGTGGCATATAAAGCAGAAAGAGCCAGACTTGAGGTCAGCTGGATCAGGGTTCCGATTCTAACTGGCCGCCTTCCCGCTGCGTGATATTAGACAAGCTAATCGACTTCTGTGAGCCTTCCTGTGGATCTGTAAAATGGTGGTAATAACTAGTTTATTAGATAATTTTGAACGTTAAACAAGAAAATAGACAAGGTTCTACCATATGGGAGGAACTCAGTAAATGTTCATCTCTTTTCCAGTTTTTGGAACCTTATCGTAAACACTAATATTGTTTTTCTTAAATACGTCCCAATTTTTTTGGAATGGGTACGACATTCAGAACCTTCCTAATGGCGCTGCCAGGCGCCTACCTGGGCATGAATGAAAATGAATCAAGCCTGAGCTCATCAGTAGCCCAACTTTGTCCCCAAAAAATCAATACAGGTTTTCCCCACATTATGTAATATATGCTTTCCTGAGACATTGGAGGTAAATCAATTTTTTCCCCAGTTCAACATGTCATCCAGTGAGCATCCGGTGTCAGCTCAGCATTGTGCTGAGGCTACAAAGGGGACACACACATACACACACATGCACAACCAACTGTGATTCTTGCTTTCAAGTTTCCTGTATTTTTACCAAACCACACCACAAATGTGCCCAAGGAGCTTGCTAAATGGCATCACATGGTAGACCCTTTTATAAAGCAAAGACCCCTTTTAAGACAGGAAGAATTACTATCCAATGCACATCCTATTTACTTATATATGTGTATTTGTCAATTTGAATTTTCATGGTGAAGGCCTTTTCCAACTCCAGCATATGGTAAACCGATAATGAATATTTGTTGACTAAATGAACAGAGTTCAGAATCAAGGCATGCCCATATTTGATAATCATATTTGTGTGTGGGTAGATAACTCATAAGGACAAATAGTTTATAGCTATTTGTTCCCATAAGGATCTTGCAGGGGAGGAAAAACAGGCCTTTGTTATGCCCACTTCACAGGTGAGGCAACTGAGGGCTATAAAGAGTCACTGACTTCCTCATATAAGTATCTGAAAAGTCTGATGGAAGTTCAGTCCAGACTTTGCCAGCAGGGAAAGCCCCAGCAATGAAGTCAGGAAAATTTTAGCTCACTTGTCCCCTTGGCTGACTTGATCTCAGGACCTGTCAAGAGTACATGTCTGTCCTCCCAGGCATGCAGGCTGGAGGCCCCCAAAGCTTCAGCCCTTTCTTTTTCCATATCCTTTTGCCTTCCAGGGCTAGACATTCAACTCTGAAATCTGTGCCCTATTCTCCAGTCCCCTGTCTTGGCCCAAATGCCTGTTCTCCATCCCTGTCTCTCATCTCAGGCCCTCCCTGTGGGTGACCCTCTGCCCTTGAGTACATTTGTTTGGTTGTCACTTACTAAGCCCCTCCTTTATAACAGACACTGGGCTGGGGACTGGAGACACACGGCTGAATAAGACATGGCCTCTGCCCTCTGGAAGACAGCTGAGTGGATAGTGCCATGAGAAAAAGCTAGATGGAGGACTCAACAGCACTTAGCAGGACATTTAAATTTGACTGCTGTGCAGGGGAAATCTGTGTGGGGTCTTGAAGGATGAATAGGAGTTCATCAGATTGGCAGTGGGAGGGGAGGGAATTCCAGTGGGAGGAAAGAGCACAGGCAAAAATGCAGCGGTGTGAATTAGTAAGATCTGTTTAGGGCCCTACCAGGAGCTGGCATGGGTATGTTGCTAGCGAGGAGACAAGAAAGGTGAGACTGGAATGGGAAGTAGGGCCAGGAAAGCGGGTGTTTGGATTTTATCATCTGAGGGTCCCTGCCAGGTTTTTAGGCCAGGGCCTGATGTGATCAAATTTAAATTTTAGAAAAAGTACTCTGATAGCAGTGTGGGGAATGGATTAAGGAGCTCAAGGATACATTTTGTTTTGTGTACCATTATATGTCCAGCAGCTAGTAGGTACATTGGCAGAGTAGGTGCCCTTGTATGTTGAAAGGGTGAATGAGTGATCCAGTTAGCAGCTTACTGCAGAAAACCAGAAGTGTCTGAACAAAGATCATGAGAGTAGAGAAGAGTGGATTGACATGGGAAAGGTACAGGGTTTGTATCAGTCAGGAAAATGGAACCCAGGCCAGGAAGTACAGTGGAAAAAAATTAAAGCGAGGAACTAGTTGTGAAGGTATTGGAAGAGCAGAAACAAACATAGAACAAAACAACACAGTGTGCAGGGTGGGCCCAGAGGTTATCAACATCACGAAGCTGCTTCCACCCTAGGGCAGGAGGGATGAAAGTTGTGTCACTTGATCCCAGGAGCCAGAGTGCCTAGAGCAAGCTAGGGCCAGGAAGAGGGAGGCGGTGCCTTCATCGGGTCCCCCAGGAAGCCGACTGGAGATGGAGATTAGCATGAAGGAGGTTTATCAGGGAGTGCCTGTGGAAGGGGAGGGAAGGAATAGGACTGGCTGGAGAGAAGAGCTGTGCTGGAGGCAATCTCAAGGAAGAACTCACTTGACCCTAAATGGGCGGCTGAAGCTGGGTTGCCCTTCAGAGTTGGCTCAAGTTCAGGCGAGGAGGCTGGACTCCACAATCACCTGTCATTGGATGTGGACCTCCTGGGAAGGGAGTGTGAACTGGGGCAAGGTAGCCCTTCTCAGTTGAGGCAGTTTCCAAAACTCCCAAAAGCTGTTCCTAGCAGTCCCGGGGTGGAGGGTTGGGGGGGTGTGGGTGGATAAATCCTTCATTCCTGTAGGGAGATCTGGCAGCACGTGGCAACAGCTACACAGAGGGGCTGGCTAGCGGGGCCTGGGCCACAGAGGAGGTGCAGCCAGTGCCCAAAGCAGCACCCTCCCATCTCCCTCCAGGGCCTCCCTCTGGGCAAAATGGGCTGTAAGCCAGTGGGCAAGGGAGCATGAGAAATAGTCTGCAAGGGGCAGCTCCAAGAAGCTGAGGAGGGGGCGGCAGGGGGTGGCTGTGAGACCTAGCAGGTCCAGGATGGACCCAGTGACAACTGAGTGGGGGATAGGAAAACGGTGGATTCAAGGGGAAATGACTGCCAGGGATTCTGGCCCTGGGGACGGGTGGTGGTGATGCCTTTCTCTCAGAAGAGGCACTGAGGGAGATGCACACCTTGGAGGAAGATGCTGGTGGCCCATGCTGAGTTTGCCATCCAAGTGCTGATGCCCAGCTGGCAGCTCAATGGATCTTAAATAAATAGCACAAAATGAACTTGAAAGAAGGAAAACCTCTGGTGGGTTCTCGCCTGGTTACAGGATTAAGCGCAGCCTTCTCAGCAGGCATTGGAGCTTTTCACGTTTCCCCCAATGACACGTGCGGTGCAGGCTCCGGCTCCGGCCTTGCAGCCACCCTGGCCTCTTAAGCTGACCCTACCCTTCCCCACATCCCTGCCCTCCCCCCACCCCACCCCAGCAACTCGTTTACAATCCCACACATCCCCCCAGGTCTAATGCCTTCTAGAGGGAATCCTCCCTGACTTCTCTTTTCTCTGTACAAATTGTAATCTTCCCTGAGTTCCCACAAATGCTTAAGAGCTTGAATGCATTCAGTAGCTATTTGACCACAGCAAGTAACTTAACTTTGCAGGCTTCCTCTGTGTGAAAAAGGGCAAAAAATAACCCCACTGGGTGGCTGTAAAACTGCAGTGTGTGTAAAGTGCACGTTACAGACCTCAATTAATGTTAGCTATTATTACTAGTTTTCATTTCTAATCCCTAGCGTCTAGTTTAGCAGATGCTTCATTAGTATTTGTTGAACGAATGGAGATTTGATATGGAAAAGGATTTATCCTTGGGGCTCGACCTGGTTTTAGAAAATGAAGTATTTAGCAGAAGTACAGAAGGGACTGTCTGATAACAGTTATCTATGTTGGGTGTCCAGGGACTCCAAATGGACCTGGTTCTCGAAAGAAAGAAAACCGACAGATTCTAGGTTGTTTTTTCACGGAGCTTTGTGCAGGGTCTGACACACATCTCGAGCTCACCCAAATCACGTTGCACGAGTGCATGCACACGCCCTGGCAGGGTTGCCCGGGTGTAGGCAGCATCACTGTCGGTGGCCAGGATGACTTAGACTCCGCTCCCCGGCCACCACCGAACCGGGCTGGCCCCGGCGTCCTAGACCCTGCTGCGCGTGTGGAGGCTGGGGAGAGGGCAGGAATTCGGCGACGGCCACGTGGGCCCCTTCCGCCCTCTCCCCACATCCTTTGTTTCCCACCGGCCCCGGCTCAGGAAGCTCTTTCTGCGAGTCACCGCGAAGGGGCGGCCCGAGAGCCCGGAGGAGCTATTTCCGTGCAATCCGGGCGGGCGGCAGGCGCGGGAGGGGCGTGGAGGTGGAGGCAGCGCAGAAGGCCCAGTGTTTGCTCTTATTTCATCCAACAGAAGGTTCTATTTGTGGAAGCGAACAGACGCTGGGGATTAGAGCTGGGAGGGGGCGGGAAAAGGAAAAAAAAGCCACATCCACTACCACGCGCAGGTCTTCCCCGGAACCACCGCGTGGGGGTGAATGAGTGATTCTGGAATTCATCACCTTCTCTCTCCTCCCTTCCTCTGGCTACCGCCGGGCCTCGGCGACGCCCACGGCTCCAACCGGAGGTCCCAAGGCTTGGGGCACTGGGGGGATCCCCGGGGCAAGAGGTGTCACCCCGCGGCTGCAGCGAGCGGCGGGTGCTGAGAGCCCTGGTGCGCGCGCCCGCAGTCCATTGTGCTCGGAGTGAATGGGGAGCGCGCACCAATCAACGGTTGCTTCGCCCCCCACGGCCCCTCCCCTCCCGCCCACTTCCCCGGGACCCTGACGTCACGGGAACTTTTCCTCCGCCCCCTCCTCCGGCTTCTCGCGCTGAGCCCGCGGCCTGCGGGAGGGCGCGCGCCTCCTCCCGCCTAGACCGGCTCGGGGGGCGTGTGCGCGCGCAGGACACGCCACCTGCGCCGGAGCGCGCTCTGCCCGAAGCATCCCCAGCCGTCGGGCCACCCCCGTCGCCCCCGCCGGCCCAGCTGCACCTCCCCTCCGCTCCGGTGACTGCTCGCCCGGCGGCAGGGCCCGAGTCGTCGCAGCCACCTCATTGCACAACCCGGCTTCCCAACTGTTTACACAGCCCGGCCTGTGAGTGTATGTGTATACAGCGTGAGTCACCGGGAGGCGGAGGAGGTGGAGGAAAAGGAGAAGGAGGAGTGCACTGGCCGGGATCGGTGCGGCGCACACACTCACTCACACTCAGTTACTCTCTCCGAGCGCGTCTGTCTCGCGCACACTCACGCCGGGAGCCCGGAGCGCGTAGGATCCCGGGCGCCGCGGAAAAGTTGGTCCGGCTTTCGCTCCGACACTTCTTGCTTCGGGAAGTGCATTTGCTCCGTGGCTCCGCCGAGCCTGCGGAATCCTGTTCTCGCTGCTCCGGACCTCGGAGGCCGCCGCCGCCTCTGCTTCCCCGACTGTCGGCAGCCTCTACAACAATAGCGAGGCGCCCCGAGCCGGTACCCACGGGGATCCGGGGACCCGAACCGGCCTCCTTTCCCCGGACGCGCGGCCACCGTGGTCCTCGCGTGTACCGCGAGCGCCCGGGAGCGGCTCCGGCTTTGCCCCCCGTGGGGGCAGAACCAAGCTCCGTCTGCAACCTCCATCCCGCGGGCTGGAGTAAGTCGCGGCGCCGGCGCCGACCCAGTTGCACCTTCCCGCGCCGATCCGAGGACGTACAAAGCCGGGGCCGCCCCGGCCGGGGACGGGATGCGGGTCGGTCCCGTGCGCTCTGCTATGAGCGGCGTCTCGCAGCCCCGCGCTCCGGCCTTGCTACTCCCGGTCGGCCGGGGCGCCCCGGCCAAACGCCTGCTGGACGCGGACGACGCGGCGGCCGTGGCGGCCAAGTGCCCACGTCTCTCCGAGTGCTCTAGCCCCCCGGACTACCTCAGCCCCCCTGGCTCTCCCTGCAGCCCGCAGCCTCCGCCCGCCGCTCCGGGGGCTGGCGGCGGCTCCGGGAGCGCGCCGGGGCCCAGCCGCATCGCCGACTACCTGCTGCTGCCCCTGGCCGAGCGCGAGCATGTGTCCCGGGCGCTGTGCCTCCACACCGGCCGCGAGCTGCGCTGCAAGGTAGGCACTCAGGGGCCGGGACCCGGGACCCGGCGGGGGGTCGCGGGGTGAAGGGACCCGGTGGCAGGCAAAGGTGTTTGGGGTCTCGCCCGCCGTCGCCCGGGGGCCGAAGGTGCCGTCAGGACTTGGGCTTGGGGCAAGGCGGATAAGGGGGTTTGAGCCCGTTAAGGCAGCATTTGACCCGGGTCACCCTATTGGGGATTGAGGGGTTCGGATGGAGTGGTATAGTGGGGGCTTGGCGGTCGAGAGGAAGTGCGGTGCTCAGTTACTTTACAACATCTATGTTATTTGCTTAGCGCCGAGTTTAGTGCGTGGCGTTCCACATAAGTTGTGGAATTGATATGGATTCCAGGGCCATGCCATTCCCCCTTTCCCATTCTCCTCGCTTCCCCCGCCCCTCGTTCTGGAAGGACGCCCTGCTGTGGGTGCCTCCTTGGAGCTTGGAGCAGCTGGCAACTCTCTTGCTGGGGCTGCGAGGCACCCGGGCTCAGCCGTGGGTGGTAAGGGGGCGGGAAGTCCGTGTTGGGCTCCGGTCTTGGGGATTCCGGCTGGAACCCGCGCTGGAACCGGAACCCTGTCCTCCCCAGAGAGTAGTCTGAGAGGGTCTTCCAGCGAGGGCGGGGGGTATTTGGCCGCAATAGAAATGTTGGAAAGCCCACACCGACTAGGAACCCTCGCTTCCATTCATGTCTTGCTTTTCCGGCCCGCGATTTTCCTTTGAACATAAGGGGCTCCATCCTGGAGGGGATACAACTCTTGCAAACAGGATCCTCCGCACTCTCCTCCAGCGCCCATAGACGCAGAACATTCCCACAGGCCATGCACCCTTTGCGAGCTGGACACCCGGGCCTCAGACATCCCTGAGAAGCCTCCGGGCTGCTCGTTTTCACCGGAAACATAGGGTCACCCCTCAGTTTAAGTCGCTCTTTGGTTTTCCGCAACTCACCTGACCCCCCGAGCTCCCCTTCCCTGGCCTCGCTGCTGCCACCTACTGTCCGACCCGAACGAAACTTCACATGTGTGATCGAGCCCAGTTTAAAGGGGGGCAAAATCTTTTCTTCGTGGTGGCTGGGGAACAGAGCTCAGAGGGTATGAGTGTGGGCTGGGGTGGGAGGAGGGGGGCAGCGGAAAGGTTTTTCGAGCTGGTGCCGGAGCAACCGAGCGTCAGAGGTGGGGTGGGTCTGGTCATTGTGCAACCCCTTCCAGTTCCTCCGAGCAGATAATAGCTGAATCCAGATGGTGACAGCCCGTGTGTCACCGTTTCCAGTTGAGTCTAGGATATGAGTAACCGGACTAAACAAAAGGCCCTTAAAGAGACCAGCCAGCTTCTTAGAGAAGATGCTACCCATGTCCCGAGTGAAAGTGAGGATGGGAGTTGGTGTGGGGGGGGAGATCAGTAAACAAATGAACCCCCCCACCCCCCCCCCCCCGAGAGGATCCCGTATCCCTCCTGTGGGAATTTTAACTCAAGACTGCTTATACCTGAGTCACAGCCTCGGCAGGTTCCTTAGGGCTGTGTTGACAGTCTTGCGCTTGGAGTCATCTGTTCCTTCTGAGTAATGACAGAGCTGTACGTTCTCCAGCTGTATGTTCTTCCACTTGGAGGCTGCAGAGTCACCATGTCCTGTGCTCTCTCTGGTCTGCAGGAGGTCATGCATTTCCAGAGGCTGCTCCTGGAGATCCCAGGGGGACCTCTATCAGCCACTTTGCACAGCATTACCTGCCAACGAGAAAGGGCCACAGAGGGTGGGGACTTAGGAGCTTAGCTCTCTGGAGCCGGAAGGCCATACCTAGAAGACTTCTTTCAAACCATCCATATGGTAGCTCTTTGGAGATTTGCTAGCCCTAGATGCTACTGCTTTTGGGTGTTAGGAGTAGCCCAGGCTGCATCAGGTGGGGTTGCAGAGCTAACAGGGGTTGCAGGAGGTTGGGGTAAATGAATGGAGCCTCACTTTTAACCAAAGCCCAGAGATTGAGAACTGCAGCCCAGCCGAGGATCTGGGAGGCAGCCTCTGCTTTTCTAGCCTCCTAAGTGAGTCCCCTTCTCTCTGCAGGTGTTTCCCATTAAACACTACCAGGACAGAATCCGGCCTTACATCCAGCTGCCCTCACACAGGAACATCACTGGCATTGTGGAAGTGATCCTTGGGGAAACCAAAGCCTATGTCTTCTTTGAGAGGGACTTTGGGGACATGCACTCCTACGTGCGCAGCCGGAAGAGGCTGCGGGAAGAGGAGGCTGCCCGGCTCTTCAAGCAGATCGTCTCTGCCGTTGCCCACTGCCACCAGTCAGCCATCGTGCTGGGGGACCTAAAGCTTAGGAAGTTTGTCTTCTCCACAGAGGAGAGGTGAGCGGCCTCCACAGCCTCTCCTGTGCCTTTTGACTCCAAAACGAGGGTGCAGGTCGAGCAGTTAGGTGCAGGGTGTTGGTTCAAAACAACACCAAGGGCTCAGTTGTCCCAGAGTTAGTCTTTAGAAATCCTCTCTCCAGAGGGGCCAAAGCCAAAGTTGGTTATTCTGCACCCTTGTGGACGTGGCCTGGGGACACCTTGGTGCATCTGTGGGATGTCACGTGAGGACAGGATGCCCTCCCCGCTTCCACCCCAGGATCAGGTTTATTCCCCATCGTTGTCAGAAAGGTCAGTTCTCCTGGGGTACAAATGTCAGTCTGCCCTTCACAACATCCATTCCTAGAGGATGTCTTCAAATCCTTGTTTATACGGAGTGGGGTTTTTTTTCTTGTTTTTTTCCCCCGTGTTTATTTATTTATTTATTGCACCTAGTAAGTATCACAGAGCTGGTCAGACTGTCGTAGTTGCAGAAACCTATCCCTTTCCTTCACACCACACTCCTATTATGAGTCAGGCTTGGCCCCCAATATTTTCTCCCCATTCTCCGGTGACTTTTTAGACGTCTTGTTTGGATGCATCTTCAGAAGATAGCCACAGTTGAATGAGAAATGGAAGCTGGCTAGAATTGGTTGCTAAATATAGATCATGGCTTACCTCATAAAGAACAAGATGAGCTCGATAAGACAATAATGTGACATTAAGATTCAGAGTTGAGGTTTCAGTTGAGAATTCAGGAAGCCACAGGAGATAAACCTTACCTGATTTTAAGAGGTGGGCCATATCCCTTGTGGAAAGATTAAAAGCAATACCATTGTAGAATTGCACAGGTGTGTGTGTGTTACTTCGTTGTAGGTATTCATGCAGAGCTCACCCCACCTGTGCTTTTTTTACCCTTGACTTCAGGTCCTATGAAAAAGTATAGGGTTGAGTTGCCAGAAAGCATGGCTTTGTGTCTGACCTTGCAAGAGTCATTGGATCATACTGATTAGCAAAGAAAAGCAAAGTGTTGGTAATGAAGAAGTTTCCAATTCCTGGAACACTCTCCTTTGATATGGTGATGTATTTTCTGAAACACACCTTACACACCTCCTTGCTTACTGTTGAAATCTGCTATTGCACAGGCGAATGTCATGTGCGTGGAGTTTGGCAACCCGAGGGTTAAGCAATGACAGGCTGACGCTATTCGTGTAACCAGCACAGGTGCAGGGTTTTAGTACTACAGCAGCCAATCAGTGGCAGACAGTGTGGGTTGAGTCATATTTTCCGTTTACAGAACCAATGGGTATTTTACATAACGACGGGAGGGGGGACGGGGGGGGGGGGAGGTCAGGCTGAGGACATACTGAAGTTAGCACATGTATACTACACTCCAGGGAACAGGAAGGCAGGAAGAAGAAGAAAAAAAAAACAAAAAAGAACTAGACCTTTGAGAGGAAAAGGAATTGACCCAGTAGCCCGTAGCAAATATTTGCGTCTAACTTCGCAACGAGTGACTTACTGACACAGGGCTGTTTCAGAGAAGCTGGGGGGAGCATAAGTGACCACCATGTATTGGAGACTCCCCACATGGCTCTGGGCTTTGGGGGAGCCAAGAGGCTTGAGTGGCTGGATCTGAACAAGGAGGCACCTGCAGCTTCATCAGAGAGCCTTAACTAAAGATGTGTCAAACCTTAGTTGTTACCTGAAGAGATAAACCCTTACCTGAGTAAATGAGCTCAGGTGTTGATGTGTCATCCTAGGGTGTGCGTGCGTGTGTGTGCGTGTGTGTGTGTGTGTGTGCATGTGCACACATACGAGGGCGTTTTAGGGCTCCTGCATCTTTCAAATCCACCAGCTGCTTTTCTTTGTCCTTTCTGTCCAGGCTAAGCATTCTTTGCAATTAAACATCCCAATAAATGTAATTAACATTCCATGTACGTTTCCCGTCATGGCCGTCATGGCTTGGGCTCAGGTGGACAGAATCCCCTCTGTGTGTATATATCGATGTGAACAGGAGTGCTAACAACCTGTGTGCAGTAACAGTGACCTTGGGCTCCGTGTTCTGTAATGTTCTGTAATGCCAAGCAACGGGTCCACGTAGCCCTGGCAGTCAGTGGCATGATAAGAGATAAGATCCACTTGTAGGATGCCCAGGCTCTCCCTGAAGCAGTAGGATAAACTGCTCTTCCCTGATAGCTTTTGGAGAAATGTCAGCATTCCCCTGAGACAGGCTCCCACTGCTGCAATGTGAACTTTGTAAATTGTGTAACCCCTATTAGGATATGTCTTATAAGCTGTAGCATAATGAATAGTATTTGGGGCTTTGCATCATACCCTCCACCCCAGGCTCTCTCTCAATACTTTGCTAATGTGTATTGCAGTTTGTATTGGTTTGTGAAATCCTGAGTCCTCCAGGGTGATGCAAGGCACTGCTAACTGGATGAAGGGGTAACTGGCATTCCTTGGGCCTTTGCGATGAGTACTTGTGGGCGCTATTATTGGGAAGACCTTGGTTTTCATAGTAGCTGGAAGTAATGGCTTGTTTCCTCTCTCCTACAGAACCCAGCTCAGACTGGAAAGTCTAGAAGATACACACATAATTAAGGGAGAAGATGATGCTTTGTCAGACAAACACGGCTGCCCAGCCTACGTGAGCCCCGAGATTCTCAACACCACAGGGACCTACTCCGGAAAGGCGGCGGACGTTTGGAGCCTCGGGGTGATGCTCTACACCCTTTTGGTGGGACGCTACCCCTTCCATGACTCAGACCCCAGTGCCCTTTTCTCCAAAATCCGACGTGGACAGTTCTGCATTCCTGACCACATTTCCCCCAAAGCCAGGTGCCTCATTCGCAGCCTTCTGAGACGGGAGCCTTCAGAAAGACTCACTGCTCCAGAGATCTTACTCCATCCCTGGTTCGAGTCTGTCTTGGAGCCTGGGTACGTCGACTCAGAAATAGGAACTTCCGACCAGATTGTTCCAGAGTACCAGGAGGACAGTGACATCAGTTCCTTCTTCTGCTAATCCCCAAACCTCAGAAACCTCATAATTCTCACACATGGCATTTCCATTTCTAAAGATGGACAGGCCTTTCCTGCAGAGCTGTTTCCCTTAGTGAACCTTCGCCAGCTGTCCCTGTGTCAGATATGGGGGTTCCGCATCTTTTACAGGTGGCAAGGAGTATGGATATCCTGCAGCATGTGAGCAAGTGAAATGAACATTCTAAAGGGAGAGGAAATGAATCGCACAATGGCATTTTGGGCAATAACCATATTTTAAACAGGGTGACAAATAATTTGGGCCAATAAACCTGCCATCTTCGAACTTGTCTTTGGTAGCCAGACTTTTGCTACCCTAGCTTCTCTGATCGGAAAGTTGTTTTTTCTGGTTTGGTTTAACACTCACCCTTTCTTCATCTTTTTGGAGCAGACTGTTTCAGGGGCATAGGAGCCTGCCTGAACCACGAACCCAGAATTTCTCCTCCATTTCCTGCCAAGACCTCATTTGCACTAATGCCTTCTTTCTGACCTTGAAATGCGCCCTCCCATCCCTTCACTATAAAAGCACTTACCAGCTAACTGTGGAAAAGTATCATAAAAGATTCAAACTCCTGGCTATTTTAGAACTCTGAGCTCAGACAGAGAGACTGGAGACTTTTAACAAGAATTTGAGCACTTGGAAACCATTAGCTTTCTTGGTTCCCCTCAAATATGTTAGCATTTATCCTTTACTTTTTTCCCCAAGACCATCTCAGGGTGGAGCATTTTGTCTAGGAGGAGAAAGATAAGAAGGCTCTCCACTCCCTCTCCCAAGAGCAAATGTTAAACATCTTAGTGCTTCAGAGAAAGTGAATTTTGGATAGTCTTAGAGGGTTCTCGGACTAACTTCCAGAATTATACTTTAACCACCGCCATGGGTATGGTCTGCAGTTTTGCATGACAGGTTGTGAATATTTCGGATGTGGTGTGGTTTATGAATACATCTGCATCATCAGTATCTGGGATGAAATAGCAAGCCCCAAATCTTTAAACTTGAAAGGGACGTTAAAAGTCATCTGGTCCAACTTCTTTCGTTTCTCTGCCACCTCCCAATGCAGAAATCCGCCCCCCCGACACACAGCTTCTTTCACAGGTTGGGTCTGCAACCTCTTTTTGAATGCTTCCAGAGATGGGAACTCACTACCTACAAAAGATAGAGCTTAACAAAGAAACTGCAACTTGCATTAAAAAAACAAGTACAGATGAAATATCAGTAAATAGACAGTACTGAAATCAGGTGATTAAACGGGTAAACCAAACATACTGTATTTTGAGAAATGGCACAAAAACAGGCAGTCACTTTTAAGGGCTACGCCTAGGCAAACTACTAACATGCATTGTGAGAATACCGTGTATACCTCACGTACTGTGTACTTTGTACATATAGTGTACCTTTTATACATATGTCCGATTTTTTTGTTGTTGTTTTGGCTCTGACGCTTGTTCTGTTGTCTGTGTCTGTCTGAATAACCTGCGTGTCTAAGGCCACGTGAAATGTGAATGATCATTGGCAATATTACCTTGACAGAATCATGGGACTTGGAGAAGAGGGAGGACAGAAGCCTCTGTCCCACTAACGTTCTTGTGGTTGCTTGAATGTTGTATCTGTGATACATGACCCGGCTGAGGACTCTGGGCTGGCTGGGGCTTCGAAACACTAGATCCTTCCTGTACATGTGTATATATGTGAGACGGCTGTTTCTGACTTGTAGAGAAATTTTAATAAATCTGGTTTCGTAAATGGGTGCAGTGACTTTCTTTGGAGTCCAGTCCGCCACTGCCTGGTGCACTTTCACACCGAGGCTGCAAAGGTCTCTGGCATCAGGGCCTGGGATCTCGAGGAGGAGATGGAGAAGTAAACAGATGATGATTATTATGTGTGACCTTTGACAGCTGAGCCCATTCACTTTTTCCATTGAAGTGAGCAAATTCATTTTGATGGGTGAAACCAATTTGGTGAATCAGGTTGGTGAGGGCTATGGGTTGAATTTAGAGTCGAGAAACATTTCGAGAGGAGCATACATAAAAAAGCCTTGAGTTGTAAGAGTCCCTCTGACTTATGGTCCTTTTTAGTTCAGGGACCCTTGAGAATTTGATGAAAATCGTGGACACTTCTCAGAAAAATGTACATGTGTATCCAACAGAATTTTGTTGTAATTTCAGAGGTCCACATACATCCCTGAAGGCATCACAGGACTTCTGATGAGAACCAACCTCCCCCCTTACCTCCCCCATTAGACTTAATTAAAATGGCTGAGGCTCTTCCATGTTTCCTGTAAGTGTGAAAATGGAACTAAAGGATGGAAAACTGAAAGCAACATTATTTTGAATTACAAAGGCAGAGAAAGAAAGGATTTTGATTTGATTAGGTGTATAGCCTCACTATCACATCAGAATTTATTCTATATGAAGTCAGTTAGCATCCAGAGTGATTTTTTTTTTTTTTTTTTTTTTTGCAGTACGCGGGCCTCTCACTGCTGTGGCCTCTCCCGTTGCGGAGCACAGGCTCCGGACGCGCAGGCCCAGCGGCCATGGCTCACTGGCCCAGCCGCTCCGTGGCATGTGGGATCTTCCCGGATCGGGGCACGAACCCGTGTCCCCTGCATTGGCAGGTGGACTCTCAACCACTGCGCCACCAGGGATGCCCCAGAGTGATTTTTAAAAAAATATTTTCAAAAAAAAAATTTTCATTGTAAGTGTAACAAATATATAGAAAAATGCACGTAGAAGTGTGTGGCTCTGAATTTTCACGAAACAAACACACTGGCCTAACCTACAGTCAGGGCAAGGAAACAAAACACTGCCAGGACCCCAGGAGCCCCCTCCTACCCGTTTCAGTCCCTACCTGACACCTCCTCCAAGGGTTACTACCATGGGACAGAATTTTAACTCTAAGTTCTAATGGTAAAAGTTAGAATGAGGATTAAGTCATCACTCTGGGCTTAAATGAAAAGGCATACAGAGATTACAGGTGACACAGTTGCCCTTTCTAGGACTTAGGCTGAGATCACTCAGGAAAGAGACCTATGACACCAAAGTAAGTGCAACTCAGGCCTCGTGACCCAGGAACTTAAGAAACGGAAAAAGCACAAAGCAACACAAGGAATGGTCAGATGCCTGAGTAGCTAAGAGACTAGGAAGCTGGGAGTTGATCTAGGGCCATTCCACGAAGAAGACCCTTAAACCCCAAAGTTCCTGGGTCCTCAGAACATACACTGCAATTTCTCCCTGCCCTGATGAACCCAGGCGAGGCTCTGCACAACTCCTAGGGCACACAGAAGGCTAATACTTTGGACTTCACAGAACTTTTTAATCTAAGGATTTCAAAATACTTCGCAAGCAATTAAGGTTACAGCACCTTTTTGTACTGTCGTTGCATGAACAAAGTGGAGAGAAATATGGGTCAGGATTGGCTGGGGTGACACGTGATGCCACAAATCCATAAATTTAATCTCTTCAAAGGTTGGAACAAATCTGGGGCAATCACAACCAGTTACATTATAGAAGGTTGGAAGGAGAGTGTACCAGTACTGGTTAAAAGGCTGATCACTTTTATTTTCTCTTGTACCCTCAACATAAATCATTCAAGTAACATATCAATGACTGTTTATTCATATTGTACTTTCTAGAAGTTTTCACTCTTTTTCTCCCCTTTTCCTTCTCCCTCTCCTTCTCTCTCTCCTTTTATATTCACAGCAGCCAAGTGAAATAGGCAAGTCAAATATTATTTGCTCCATTTGATAGATGAGAAAACAGGCTCGAATGTCTTTCAAGAGCTACTTAGAAGTAAGCAGCTCAGGGCTGGGACATAAACTCAGGTCTTTTACTCCTTGTCTAATGTTGCGGCTATGTCTGCACACGGCTGTTTAACTTCTTCTGGTAAGAATGACGACTGGAGAAGACGGTTCAAGACAAATACAGATACTGAGATTTTAGCCCCCTCAAGGTCTTCACAGTGATTCAGTACCTCAGTTATAAAGGTGGGAGCATTACTGAAGATGAGAGATATCCATTATTCAAAAAACATTTACTGTTCACCTACCATGTGCCAGGCACTGCGGTAGACCCTTGGGAAACAGAGACCAAGACTCAGTCATAGCTCAGTGAATAGAAAGCTCCATGAAGTTGGGGACTGTGACCGTCTTTGTCACCCCTGGCTCTCAGCACTCAGCTCAGTGCCTATCACAGGAAGGTGTCCAATACCAACATGGATGGATGAGTGGGTGGGTGAGTGGATGAGCGAATGGATGAGTGGGTGGGTGGGTGGATGAGTGGATGGACGAGTGGGTGGGTGAGTGGACGAGTGGGTGGGTGGGTGGACGAGTGGATGGACGAGTGGGTGGGTGAGTGGATGGACGAGTGGGTGGATGGATGTGTGGATGGATAAATGGAGGGATGTCCTCCAGCAGCTCAGAGCCTAATGGGCCTCCAAGTCAGAGAGCCGAGAGCACAGAAGCCGGGATCTTGTGACTGGGGTCTCTTCCTAGCTCTGAAGCTCTTCCACTATTTGACCTTGAACGAGCAGATCTGCCTCTCTGGCTCTCATTTGCTCATCTTTAAACAGGAGTGATACCCTTTGACTTCTTCGGCCTCTTCAGTTGGTATTCTGTGAAAAGAGACTGATTCTGTGAAAACAGGGCCTACGATAATCTTCGTCAGAGGGACCATCGGAATAGCTTTATGCTTCCTTTTAAAACTAGTCACAGGCAGCGTGAAATTAGAATGAACATTTCATACTGGATGAGAAAAAGCATTGTAGCAATGAAGATTATGGAACTGACTTTTCAATATGACTTTGGCTCCCCTCCAAAAAAAGAAAAGAGGAGTAGGATCTCACTACCAACCCCTGGGAACTGCCCATATGAGATTTCAGTGGATTCTTAAAGACCCCAGGAGCAGTCAATGACTTACGGTTCCTAGAAGAGGTAGGAAAAGAGGAAGATGGTCTCTTTCACGAATATCCCACCTCAGTCCTGCTTATGCTTGACAGTACGCGTCTCATTTTATCTTCTCAGCAACCCTGTGAAGTGAATGATTTGTTCCCATTTAGTAGATACGGATGCCGAGACCTAGAGGCTGAACAGTGTGTCCAAATTCATGCAGTGGGTGGATGGGACTCAAACCCAGGCCTGTTTGACTCCAGATCTTTGCCTTTTCCAGTCCGGTGATTTACACTTTGGGCTTGATGTGCTAGACCAGCAACACGATATCTTCTTTTTGGAGCAGCCATTGTGCTGGGAGATTTTTTGCCAGGAAGTGTACCATATGCTGGGTTACTGCTTGTTTTAGTCTATGATGTCTACGTGCTGAGACTTATCAACAGAGCCCTCATGGCGTACTAAGAGCTGTGCTAAGTGCTTCACGTGAATTAACGAATTACCTCACAGCACCCCTATAAAGCAGTACTGGTATCATCCCCTTTTTATAGATAAAGAGACTGAGGTTCAGAGAGGGTGAGGGATTTATCCAAAGTCACACAGCACAGCATTCATCCAGAGCTCTTAACCACGAGGGCTTACTGCCTGTTGGTTTTTAGAACTGGGAGACTTTGTAAACGATTTAGTCCTAAATGCAATGTGGCATCCTGGAACAGGAAAAGGACGTTAATGAGAAAATGAGTGAAATCCAAATAAAGTCTGGATTTTAATTAGTAATAATGTGTCACTGTTGGTTTCTTAATTGGGATAAATGTACCACGGAAATGTAAAATGATAGGATCAGGGGAAACCGAGTGAGGGATATTCGGCAACTATCTGTACTATTTCTGCAACTTTTCTGTAAATCTAAAATTATTCCAAATAAAATGTTTATTATAAAAAAAAGGTTTAGTCCACACTTACCCCATTTTAGGAGGGGACACCAAGGCTGAGACTGGGGAAGTCACAGCCATACAGCAGCTGGGCCACTCCTGACCAAGCTCCCACCCCCGCCTGCACCCGGCAGCTCAGCTTCCTGGGTGCAAGCTGGTGTGCTGTGCGTGACCTTCTAGAATGTGTCTGAACCCAAATGAGATCAATGTCAGGCACGTCCATGGAGCGAGCCAGAAAAATTTTGGACGTAAGACACGGCATTTTGAAAACATCGGTTCTGAGGTCTGTCCTTTCAGACAGTGACTACATGAGTGTCCCCAGCACTTTCCTCACCTGGCCGTCGCACTTGGTCAGCACAGCCCGGCGAGCCAGGCCCGTGGCTGTGCAGCTCAGTCATGATCTCAACTCCACGCCTCGTTAGCTAGCAGGCAGCAGGCGCATCCCCAGTAGAAGGCTGGACCGTGAGGGCCTGTGGGGTCAGGGTTCAAGTACACTCCAAACGGACTTCCCATCCCCGTTACACGCGAGGAGGCCTTTGGGAGGTGAGGAGCCACCAGACCCGCTCCCTGTGGAGCCGTAGCTGTCAGCAGCCGGGAGGCAGGTTCACCCACACTCCCCCCATTTTATGGATGGGGAAGCCAAGGCTGAGAGAGGGGGAAGAATAGCCGATTCGCCGCCAACGCTCGTCTTGTATTTGAAATTTTCTTTCTCAGTAGCTGCAGTCAGAGCTGGTTTCCAAGTTCTTGCTCATCAGCACCTTTCTCACTTCTTCACTGGGGAAGTGAATTTGTGGAGGACATTTCACGGACAGCCCCTGAACACTCAATATGCTTTCGACACACTGCTGGCTGTCCTGTGCCAACTACGAACACAGAAAGGGAATAATTAGAATGACTGTGATGATAGGAACCCACGTGTACTGACTACTCATACCTGCCCAGCACTGCCTTAGCCCTTTACAGGCATGGCCTCATTTCATTCTTATAACAACTCTGTGAGGAAGGCACTCTTATTTGTCCCATTTTACAGGTGGGTACATGAAAACCCAGAGAGGGTAAGTAACTTGCTCAAGGTCACACAGCTAGTAAATGGGATCTGAACATAAGGAGTCTCATGCTAACGAATATGCTCTTAACATGTGAGTGACCTGCTCCCCCACGGTGGCAGATGTTCATCTTTTATATTTATTCCCACAACTAAAGTCCTATCATGTCAGTAGACCCTGAGCTGTCTTGGGGTAAAACACTTTATACTTCCCAGAGCTGGCAGGAAAGAGGAAAGAGCTTGAACTTCGGGGTGAGAGAGACCTGGTAGCAAATACCAGCTTCATAGCTAATTAGCTATACGACCCAGACGAGTCACGTGACGGCTCCCTGCTTCAGTTGCAGTAATAATGCCACCTATCCCCAGTGCTGTGGCGGTGAGGGTTACATGAAGTAAAGCGGTTCGGTGTCTAGGCCAAGGTGCCTTGTAGGTGGCTTGAAATTCAGGCAAATCCCTTCAAAGTAGAAAGAATCCAGGCTGGGAAGTCAGATGGACCTGGATTTGGATCCCAGCCTCCCTCTTTACTTGGTCTGTGGCCTT
This sequence comes from Grampus griseus, assembly GCF_964374135.1. NCBI lineage: Eukaryota > Metazoa > Chordata > Mammalia > Artiodactyla > Delphinidae > Grampus > Grampus griseus. Next base: position 14,185,000 of record NC_139011.1, on the reverse strand, counting down.
CAGCAAGTTGCAAAATCTTTCTGACGCATCATTTTCTCATCTGTAAAATGGGTACATAAAAATAAGTGTTTTGCAGAGCTGCAGGGCTGCAGGCAGGATCGGTGATAAAACACACAAAGGGCCTGGCCTGGGATTTCGGTCAGAGATTAGTGTTCCCATGTTCCCATTGTCATTATTACACGTCCCCCTCTCTCCTTTGTCATAACTGTTCTTTTCCTTCTGGCTTGCAGGCTTGCCAGGTCAGAGTGTTGACTGTTCTAGGGGGCAGCTTAGATGGGAGGACCAGTCTCGGGGAGTAGGGCAGTGCCCAGAGCATTAGCCTTCCCACTACCTGCTTCCCCGGGGGGTGCTGGTGACCTTGGCCTTAGTCAGTTCAAGTGAGCAGAGAGCAGTCTGGCTTCTCTGGCTTTGCCCAGCTGGCCAGCTCCTCCAGCGTCTCAGAAACCCACCTTGGGAGCCTGGGGGGACTTGAAACTGCTATTTCACAGATACCCAAGAGGCCTCACTGGGATCCCACAAGGAGAACAGGGATTAAAAAAATTAACCCATGCCCAGTTTCTGCAGAGGCAGAGGTAGCTTAGTTCTAGCCAGCAGGGTGGCAAAGGGAGGAGCGTGGAGTTGCAGAGGCCCAGGATTTGAAGCGCGGCTCTAGAACTTACCCGCGGAGGGAACTCACCCACCTCAGCTTCGGTTGTCTTATCTGTGAAATGGGTTAGTGAGCATTCGCACTTCCTGAGATTGTGCAGTTTAGATAAGATCATGCCCGTAAAACATTTCCCACATGCCTGCCATGTATCAAAGTCTCAACAAATGTTGGCTACCAACAACTGGGGTCAATAATGGCCAAAAGCAGTAAGTCAACTCATTAAAAAAATATGCTTAGTGGTGCTTCTCATGAGCGGGGTTGGGGATCTTGTTAAGACGCAGATTCTGTTCATCAGGGCTGGGTGGGGCCGGAGACTCTGCCTTTGCAACCAGCTCCTGGGTGAAGCTGACGCTGTTGACCAATTAGGGCAACATGAGATTGCCATCCATTTTCAAACAGAGACCTGTTAAGTCTCAGTTAAGGTGAGGTCATTCCTGAAAATGGGTATATTTTGGGTAAATCCAGGAGGGGAGCGGCGTGGAACTAATATTACTGAGTAGCTACTTGGCATTGGGTGTGTTGAATGAATCATCGCTTGCAATCCTCACGGCATCTGAGGGATATTATCATCTCCTTTGTACAGATGGGGAACGGAGACTCAGATGTTAAGTGCTCAAGGTCACAGAGCTCACTAAAGACAGGACTGGGTACGGACTTGTCTGCCTGCCTCCAGTCCCATCACCTTTCTCAACCTCAGAGGCAACGGCCAGAGCCTGAGAACACAGCTGAAATAAGACCTTGGTTTCCCAGTTGGCAGAATGAGTGGCCTGTGTGTAAATGACCTCTAAGCTCCCTCCCCAGCCTCCTGTTGGAAGAGTTTGCCAGTCCGTGTGCTCTCTACTCTTACTCAGCATTCACTTGGCTGTGTCCCCATGCTGCTTCCTTATTTGGTGCTGACGTTCTGGTTGCAGATGCATCAATGTCACCCTGTCAAGTTGGGAACACCAGCAGAGCTGCTGGACCCAGTCATCTTCCCAAGAGCTGGCCAAGGCGGTGCAGTGGTGACCAGAATGAACTCAGCACCCGGGCCAAAGAGAACATTCTTCCACACCCCAGAGATGAGGCTTTCAGTGTCCCTGCAGGTAGAGAAGGCCACTTGCGTCAACTGGAAGTCATGTGGGGTCCAGTTTCACCTGGAGCCCAGTCTTGGAGTCTTAACCCCGCAGGGCCTGGGTGCTAAAGGGTTTTGTTTGAACTCACACTTGGTGAGGCAGGCAGAGGCACCTACATGCCTCAGGTGGGCTCACACATACCTCCTGGGCTCATAGAGCAGAGGTTCTGAGAACTGGGCAGGATTTTAGAAGGACATGTTGGCCGGAGCTAAAATCTCTGGGTTCAAATCCTGACTCTGCCACTTTCTAGTGTGTGACCTTGGGCAACTTATTTAATCTCCCTAGGCCTCCGTTTCCTCTTCTGTAAAATGGGGCTAACGGTAGTAGTTGTCTGATAGGGATGTGGTGAGAATTCAATGAATCAATACACGAACAGCCTTAGAACAGTGTCTGGCACATGGCGAGCAAGCAGGCCATCTCCATAAAATGTGACATCTGTCAGAGCAGGGATTTGCCTGTTTTTATTGTTGGATACCTAGTACCTAGAAGAATGACTAGAGTGGTGGATGCTCATGAATATCTGTGCAATGATTGAATCAGAGAGCTCTAGAGTGTGGTTTTCAAACTGTGTTCCAAGGAACACTAGGGTGCCTGGGGCCACAGCATGGTGAGTTGGCGGGAGTGTGAGGGAGAAACACTTGAGAAGGAGTCAGCATCATTCTGTTCCTTTCGCCCGCCCAGAGCTTCTCCAATTTATGCGCTGGATCTATGGTTTCTACATAAAATGATATTTGGAGGAAGACTTTTGCAGCTCAAAAATTATTTGAAACTATCAATATCCAACATTTGGTCCCTAGACCGTCAGACTGCCCCGGGTGAGGGTTAAGAGTGCTGATTTCCTGACTCCACCAATGATCTGCTGAATCCCATTTTCTTGGGAAAGGACATGCATTTTAAATCAATTTCTTAGGGGATTCCTATTCATGCTAACATCCAAAGAACACGCTTCAAATCATTTTACAAGTGGGGAAGTTGAGACCTTGTTAGGTGACGTGCCTGGCTCAGGGGCTCCCAGGCTGGTGTAAAGGTGTCTTAACTCCAAGACCAGTGCTCTTTTCATGCTGCAAATTCTGTGACTCTTAAACAGGTGAGGCCCTTGCAGAGACCCCTCCCAGGTTACGAGAAGGGGTGCTGGGAGGGAGACAGGACCGATCAACACTATCTCGGCCTTGTGGGAACTTTCTGCCTCTGGGAGCTTTGCTCTGCCCACACATACCGCAGGGTAGGCACGCAGCGGGTGTTGGAATGGAAGAAGGAGCAAATGAAAAAATGACATTCTTATGGAGAGATAGAAACAAAACGTGTGCAATGTAATGGCAGGTACTACTGAGATCTGGGAAGAAAGTAAAACTAGGTAAGGGATACAGAGTGATAGGTTGAGGGACTATTCTAGATAGAATGGGGACAGAAGGTCTTTTCTGAGGAGGTGACTTTGAATACAGACCCAAGGAATGTGGGAGATGGAGTCATCTAGTGGAAGAACATTCCAGATAAAGGGAACAGCAAGTGCAAAGGGCCTGAGACAGGAAAGTGCTTGCTGTGTTTGAGGACCTGCAAGGATTGAATGAGGCTTAAATGAAACAATGTGTGTAAATTTCTTAGGATAGTGTCTGCTGCACGTTGACTGTTACAATTACTGGTGTCATTTTATCTTCATGATGAGGACAGGTTCCATCAGATTTGCATTTTATTTTATTCTACTTTCTGTTATTTAAAAGTCATATTCATTGAGGTATAATTTCCCTACAGTAAAATTGACCCTTGTCTAGTGTACACGTGGATGAGACTTGACAAATGCTTCTGCCTGTATGAGTCCCACCACAATAAAGATTTCAAACATTTCTATCACCACAGAAGTTCCCCTGTGCCTTTTGTAGTCACTCTCCTTGTTTATCCATAGCCCCTAACAATCATTAATCTGATTTCTGTCTCTAGAGATTTGGAATCATACAGATATAAATTTTTATGTCTACCTTCTTTCACTCGGCAAAATGCTTCTGAGATTTCTCTATGCTGTTGTATGTATCCTAGTTCGTTCTTTTTTTACTGCTAAGTAGTATTCCATTGTGTGGATGGAAACCTATTGTTTACCCCTTCACCAATTGAAGGACATCTGGGTTGTTTCCAATTTGGGCTTATTACGAGTAAAGTTGCCATCAACATTCATGTACATGTCTCTGTGTGAATGTATGTTTTCATTTCTCTTGGGTGAATACCTAGAAGTGGAATTTCTGGCTCATATGTTTGACTTGATAAGAAATCACTGAATTGCTTTTCAGAGTGGCCATACTGTTTTGCATCCCCATCAGCAATGTATGAGTGTTCCAGTTGCTCCGCATCCTCACCAAGATTTTGTATTGTCAGTTAATTAGTTAATTAATCAATTAATTCATATTTTAGCCTTCCTAGTAGACGTGTAGTGGTAGCTTGCTGTGGTTCTAAATTTCACTTCCCTAATGTCTAGTGAGGTCTGGTATCTTTTCCAGTGCTTATCTGCCCTCTGCATCTCTTCTTTGCTGAACTGGTGAATCTGGTCAAGTATTTTGCCTAGTTTTCAGTTGGGATGTTTGTTTTCTTATTGAGTTGTAGGAATTCTTTTCATATTCCAGATGCAAGTTCTTTATCCAATACATGTTTTGCAAATACATAGTTCCTCCCTGAACATAACTTGTCTTTTCATGTTCTTAAAGAATGCTTTTTGAGGAGGTGAAGTTTTACATTTTTTTAAAGCCCAATTTACCACTTTTTTCTTTTATGCTTCATGTACTTTCTAAGAAAAGTTTTGCCTAGCTCATTGTTACAAAGATTCTATCCCGCATTTATTTTCTTGTAAAAGTTTTATCGTTTTAGGTTTTTTTTTTTTTTTTGCGGTACGCGGGCCTCTCACTGTTGTGGCCTCTCCAGCTGCGGAGCACGGGCTCCGGACACGCAGGCTCAGCGGCCATGGCTCACGGGCCCAGCGGCTCTGCGGCATGTGGGATCGTCCTGGACCGGCGCACGAACCCATGTTCCCTGCATCGGCAGGCGGACTCTCAACCACTTCGCCACCAGGGAAGCTTCTCGTTTTAGGTTTTATTATCTGGGTCGATGATCCATCTTGAGACTTTGAGTGAACTTTCATATATGATATGAATTAAAGGTCAAGGCTTTTTTTTTTTTCCTTCCATATTGATCAGCCAATAGTTTCAGCACCATTGGTTGAAAGATCTGCTTTACTGAAAGATATAAGGCTTTGCCCACCATTCCATGTACAATAGACTTTTTAGTCCAGTGTGAGTGATGACAGAGAAGGGATGAAGGTACAGATTGGGGGGAGCGTTGTGTGAGAAGCGGAGCTCCAAGTCCCGTACCAGTGGCCCACATGGTAGCGAACAGCAGGCATCTCCACGATGAAACTGCCAGCCCCGAAGCAGGGTGCAGGCCGGCCGGGGAAGTGCCTGGTCTGGTGTTTCTCTTAGTGTTTCTCAGAGATTTGCACTCATCTTGCGTAAACTGCGGATTAGGAAGGCATTAGGTAATGAGAGGGTGGCTGGAGCGTATTACACACCAGGCTGGCGTGAGGCCACGGAATGCAGCCTACAGGGACGGCCATGCTCAGCAAGTCAAACAGAGCTGGAACCTGGACGGGATGACTTCCCCTCTCCCTCCTGCAGCCAGAAGGGAGCTTCTGCTGGGTCCGGCTGGTCTCTGGAGCCTCAGTGTCTCACAGCCTCAGGAGGTGACTGTGGGACAGGAAGGTCCTGGGAGCTGCATAATTCATTCCACTTTAAGAAGGAAGCGAGGAAAATATTGAGAAATTTAAGAGAAATGGACAAATGGACCAATACGGTTGGAGTCATTAGCATCCCTCTGTCACTGATAGATCAAGCTGGCAAAAAATCACATGAACATAGACACGATCCAGCAAACTGATCTGATTAACATTACGGTGATATTAGCCTCATATAATGAATTAGGAAGTGTTACTCTGCTTTTATTTTCTTAAAAAAATAATGGAGAAGCTGTAGCCTTTCTTCTCTTTAATATTTGGTGTAATTTACTGGTGAAACCATCTAGGCCTGGTGATGTCTTTTTTGGAAGGTTTGGATTATTGACTCAATTTTAAAAATGAATATAGACTTATTAAAATTATCTATTAAAAAAAAAAGAAGGAGGTATGGTGCAGAAGCTTTGCCTAGAGGAAAGTTAGCGACAAATAAAAATTCATTCCAGCCCTCCTGCTTGCACTGCCCCCTGCCCCAGTCCCTGCATTGCTGACCTCCCTCAGGACCACTCAGATGATTGATGCTCAAATATTTGGGGAGCATCTTGGACGAGCTCACAAATTCTCCCTTCATCTTATAGGATGAAGGCATGACCCCTGCCCTCTAGGTGTTTACGTTCAAGCTGTGGAAGATGTGAATTCACGTGGTTAAAGGTAAAAAGGAAACTAATCTTCACTGAGGGTCTCCTCTGTGCCAGACACTGTGTCAGGGGGTCCAGAGGTTATTGGATTTATTCCCACAGCAACTCTATGAGACCGAGATGGTCATCCTCATTCCTAAGGTGAAAACTGGTGCTCAGAGAGGTTAAGTAATTTACCCAAGATTGCACAGCTAGTAGTGTCAGAGCCAGGGTGTGCCCTCAAGACTCTCAGACCCCAGAGCCTGTGTACTTTCACTAATCATGTTGCCACACTATGTGCTAAGAACTCCTCTGGGGCCTGTGGGGGTCACAGAGGGGAAGGAGCCTCAGTGTCTAACTACAGGCCCTTGATGTCTGGTGAAGGGTGAACAGAAATAACTATGATATTGCAGTAATGCAGACAGTACCATGGTGCTCCGGGGGGTCTGGGTAGCATTTGTGGAGGAGGTAGCATGTCAGAGGGGTCTTGAAAGACAGAGGCCTGTATTCTGCAGATATGGGGCTGGGGAAGAAGACCCTGGAGGGAGAGAACAGTGGTAGGAATAATAACAGCACGCCCAGCATTATTCTGTGCCAAGACCTGTCATGCCTTGCAAATCCAAACTCATTAAATCCTTAGATCAGTCCTAGGAGGTAGATACTATTATTATCTTTATTTTACGGTAGGTCAGAAAGGTTAAATAACTTGCCGGTGGTCACACAGCTGGTAGATGATAGAGCAGATATTAAACCCAGGCTCTGGAGGGGGAAGTGAAGTCAGCCAGGAGTGTCGTATTTGGAGGGGCAGCAGGGCGGAGGGTCAGATTGAAAAGGTAGGCTGGGGCTGGCTCCCAGAGAGTTCACACGCCAGGCTGGGGGGTCCGGCCTTTGTCCTGTGACCTTGGTGACCTCTGGGAGGCTTTGAGGTAGGGGAGTGATGTCAGCAACCTGTGTTCAGGCACATGACTCTGGTAGAAGGGGATGCCCGAGAGGAAGCAAGATCGTAGGTTGGACAGGGGTTGGGAGGTTTCTGTCCTTACCCCAGGGGGCATAGATGGCTGCAGTCTGTATGAGGGTTGGGGAGGTGGGGGTGGGTGGCAGGGGGAGGGGACTTGCCCAGATGCAGGCCTGGCCTCTTATGCAGCGGGCGCTGAGTGGGAGGTGGATGAGCTGTGACATGTGCTCAGACCACGATGAACAGCAGTGTGGCATGAAAGGCTGTGCTGTGTGGTGTCCATGAAATGCCGTTGGAATCCTGTGCCTGGAGGTCAGACCCCTGTGCACTGGGCTGGCTGAAGGCAGTTTCAGGGCAGAGGACAGAGGGGGTGTCCCCAGAGGATGGACAGATGGAAGGAGGAAGCCACGCACAAGTGTTTCCACTGTCTTGATGGACTCATCTGCCCACTGGGGATGCTGCTACCTGCCTGCATCAGAGGGTTCACAGGCATGTTTTGAAGGCCAAATGAAACAGTGCTTGTAAAGCACGTGGTGAATTATTATCTTGTGCCCACCTACAAAAGGAGCTTGGTCCCCTGGGAAACTGGGGAGCAGCTGGTGGCTGTGGGAGTTGCTTCACTGGTCAGCAAACGCACTGGCTTCTGGTGACCTGGAAGGGGGCCTGCTTTGCCCTCTGATGACAGCAGGCTCACTCCCCTTTCTACAGGAGCAGTGACTGAAGGTGGACTTTTCATCTTGGAGCTGAGTAAACCTAGGCCAAATGGAGGCGCTCTCAGTCTTAATTCACCAAACCTCAAGGGCACTATGCCAGGGTGGAGGTGTGGCTGTGACTAGTGCCTGGTTCTTGTCTTCCCGAGGCTCTCAGTTTAGCGGCCCAGGTGTGATAGAGTATTCCTGTCCCCTTTGAGTAGGATTGCACGTCATTGCCACGTTAAACACCCGTGTGGTCGTTTAACTTGCTTTGAACAATGAAATGTCAAAAGAATAAATGTGTATTACTTCTAGGTGGAAGTTTTAAAAGTCAACACCTTCTTTAATGTGTTTTTCTTTTCTCTCTCTCATGATGACCAGCAATGTCTCCAAAATGGGATGTACTGTCCAGTTGAGTTCCTGAGTGAAGCTGAACAGAGGGGCAACCAATCTGTGCTGGACACATAGGGTGAGTGAGAAGTAAACCTGGGCTGTTGTAAGCCACGAGAATCAGGTGCTCTTTGTTACTGCAGCATAACCTAGACCATCCTGACTAATACACCAGGAAACAGTCCACCATAGTGGTGAGGGAAGTGCTGGAAATGAAAAACATCGTGCTCCATGGGAACATAAAGGAGTAGAGGAGGGAACAAAGATTAACCCTGTAGGGAGAATTCTCTGATGGTTTCTTCTTTCGATCCGGTACTCATTTACTCCTTCCAAAATTTACTGAGGTAGAAAGCATTATCCTCATTTTTCAGGTAAACAATTTTCAGCTCAGAGATGTTAGATTTCTCAGTATCATTCAGCTTGCCTTGCATGGAGACGGCATTCAAGTTTAGGTCTCCCTGCTACCTATACCCTGGACTTTTCTTCTTTTTTGTATTAATAATAGCTAACACCTTAATACACATTAATAATAGTAGCACCGCTCATGTGCGAGTATCTGATGGTGTTCTAAGAGCTATGCATGAATGAACTCAGTTAATCCATATATCAACCCCATGAGTAGGTGTATTATAAACCATTTTATAGACAAGGAAACTGAAACCAAGTGACTTACCCCATGTCACACAGCTGGCATTTGAAGCCCAGAAGTCTGGCCCCAGAGTCCATGTTCTTAACCACTGTACTAGGCTCAGCCTGGTTCTTCTGTGCCCATGGGGGAGACAGAGGACCCCTGAAATAACTCCTCACTCTATGTGCTTTGCCTGGGTGATCTCGCCACCACCCATGGCTTCAACCATTGTATGCCAACTGTGTACTCAGACAGATCTTTTCCCACTTCTCATTAAACCTCCCTTCCTGGACGTCTGGTGCATATCACGAACAACCAGTTCCAGTCCTCGTAGGTCATCTTCAGGCTCCAATCAGCACACTGTATCAAGTGATCCTTCTGCTGAAAATCCTGCCGCGTCTTTTCAATGTCTTCCCCTAGTATTGGTGCCATGGCTGTTCCCCTGCCTCTTTCTCCAGTCTTTCTTTTTCCTCCTCCCTTTGCTGATCTTCTTTTCTAGAATATTCTTTTCTGACAGACTAACCCTTTAAGACTGAGGTCAATAGCAGCTTTACTTAGGATAGCCCCAAACTGGAAGCAGCCCAAGTGTCCATCAGTTGGTGAATGGATAAACCACCTGTGGTACGTCCATATGATAGAGTACGGCTGAGAAACAAAAAGGACTGTTCACATACACAACAACGGGGATGACTCTCAGAGCCATGAGGCTAAATGAAAGGGACCAGAAACAAAAGCCTGTATGATTCCAGGAATCCAGGAAGTTCTAGGAAAGGCAATACTATAATAACAAAACTCATCAGTGGTTTCCAGGGGTTGGGGGTGGAGAGGGCAGGGATTGCGTACAAAGATGCTCAAAGGAAAGTTTTGGTTTTTTTGGAAAGAAGGAAGTAAAATGCTCTTTATTCACAGATAATGACCACGTATATAGAAAACCCTATGCAATCTGCAAAAGGACTCCTAGAACTAACAAAGGAAATTTTTTTTTTTTTTTTTGCGGTACGCGGGCCTCTCACTGTTGTGGCCTCTCCCGTTGCGGAGCACAGCCTCCGGACGCGCAGGCTCAGCGGCCATGGCTCACGGGCCCAGCCACTCCACAGCATGTGGGATCTTCCCGGACCGGGGCATGAACCCACGTCCCCTGCATCGGCAGGCGGACCCCCAACCACTGCGCCACCAGGGAAGCCCCCAAAGGAAATTTTTAAGGTGATAAAATTATTCTAGATCATGCTTGTGGTGGTGGTTACACAGGCGTATACATTTGTCAGACTCATAGAACAGTTAAAACAGATTATTTTACTTATGTAAATGATACCTTAATAAAGTTGATTTTTTAAAAAAACCTTATTCATGGGGTCTGGCCTGGGGAAGCCTTGCAGATCTCTATCTCTATACCCCAATCCTCCTCGTGTTGTATTTTCTCAGTCTGTTTTCAGACTCACATCACTTTTTCTGTTTTGTGTCTCACATTAGACTCTGAGCTCCCTGAGGCGTATCTTGCACGATCACCATCACTGAGCACAGTGGCTCACACTCACTGGACACGCAAGGAGTATTTGGCTAAGGAAGAGCTGTTAGTGACTTGCCAAAAGTAACGCAGCCACCTGAAGAAACCTTTCCTTGCGTTCAGGATCCTATTCAAGCCCCCAATCACTTGGCTGGAAAAATCTCTGACCCAAATGCTGCAGGTTGTATCAAACCTCAGTTAACCAGCTCTCTGGTCTGAAGAGAGGTGAGAGCAGAGGGTGCAGATGGGGCCTGACCACACATCACTGCACCTGGAGCAAACTCTGAGCAGAGGGTCTCTTGGTCACCGTCACACCCTTATCCCCTCCCTGGCCCAGCTGTCTATCATGCATCCTGGAATGTAACCAGAATCCGCAGGAGGGAAGGGACCTTATCTGTCTTTCTCATAGATCTCGATGCTTGACATGCAATAAAATGGCAACAGCTCTCCTAAATGACTAGATTGTCAAGTTTGGATACCTGGAATAAGCAAGTTGTTAGTTTGTAGCTAAACATATTAGAGTCATTTTAATTTCTGGAATGGGGGGCAGCCAAGGCAGGGGTCATTCTCCCATCCTACCCCCAATTGTCTTTAACCTTAAATGGTGGTCTGACGCTTTGGGGGTAAGAAACACAAGAGAGGTGGCGTCTCTGAGGTGTTAAAGTCTTGATGACCAGGTACATTTTGGACGGGAGTCGTGAGTGGGACTGGGTTACTGACATTTTGGACGATGCTCTGTAGAAAAATTTTTAAAAAGAATTTCATTTTTTCAGGATAGTTTTAGAGTTACAGAAAAATTGCAGTGATAGTCTGGAGAGTTCACATATATTCCACACCTAGTTTTCTCTATTAGTAATGTCTTAAATTAGAATGGGACTCTTTTCTTTTTTTTGTACAATTAATGAACTGATATTGATATATTATTAGCAACTAAAAATCCAAAGTTTATTTAGATCTCCTTAGGTTTTTTTTTTTTGCGGTACGCGGGCCTGTCCCTGCTGTGTCCCCTGAGCCCCACCAGCTGACATCTTGTGCCAACTATGAACAAGGCCATCTTAGATCATCCAGCCCCAGTCCAGATGCCAGAGATGTACAGTAGCAAAAGTAACTCCGACTGATACTGGCAGAAGATTCCAGCCCAAACTGTTGACCACAGAACCATGAGCTAGTAAAATGGCTGTGATTTTCAGACACTAATTTTTCTTTTTTTTTTTTTTTTGCGGTACGCGGGCCTCTCACTGTTGTGGCCTCTCCCATTGCGGAGCACAGGCTCCGGACGTGCAGGCTCAGCGGCCATGGCTCATGGGCCCAGCTGCTCCGCGACATGTGGGATCCTCGCGGACTGGGGAACAAACCCGTGTCCCCTGCATCGGCAGACAGACTGTCAACCACTGCGCCACCAGGAAAGCCCGAGATCTCCTTAGTTTTTAATCTAATGTCCTTTTCCTGTTCCAGGATTCCATCTAAGACAGCACATTCCATTTTTTTGTGTGTGTCTCCTTAGGCTCCTCTTGGCTATGATAGTTTCTTAAACCTTCTTTGTTTTTGATGACCTTTTGAGTTTGACCTTTTAACGAGGTTTGAGGAGTAACAGTCTGGTATTTTGTAGAATGTTCCTCCATTGGGGTTTGCTTGATGCTTTTCTCATGATCAGTCTGCAGTTACGGGTTTTCGGGAGGAAGACCACGGAGGTAAAGGGTTGCACTTATTTTTAAGATCTAAATTCAGTTAGTTTAGATGAAAATGTATTGTGGTTGACACTATATGCTCGCAAAATTACCATGCTGATAAGAGATAAGAGAACCTGAACCCCAAACGAAAACAAAACAAAAAAATTACACATATTGTTTTGCACCTAAGTTCACACACCCAACTCCCCACCAGCAAAGCAACAATTACTGCAATTTCTGGATCTTGATAACTTTTTCTAAATGGACTCAGAATGAACCAGGAAGCCATTGCGTTTCCCACCTGAGATCAAGCTCTTTCTGCTTCAGGGTTTTCTTTCTGAATGAATCTTCTTGGGATCAGAAGGTAGGGAAATCATTCTGTTCTCAAAGGTCTGCCCAGCCAGGGAGCCCCTTACTTTCTCCCTTCCTTCCTCACACATTTATTAAGTTCCTGTTATTAAGTTCCAGGAGATATGCTTGGGCTGAAAAGATGACCAAGCCCTAGCAGGACTGATGCCTGCAGAGAGTTGGGTTTGGAAGGAGGGACACACAATGAATGAAAGCTGTCACACCTTTCAGGTCCTGGGGAAGTAAGGATGTACCTGGGACTGGGTGACCCAGTGGAGGGGGGGTGTCATTCTTTGGGGTTTGTATAAAGCTTGCCAATCAAAAGAAATCGGGCAGCATAGGAAGCAAATAAAATGAGCATGTTAACGAGCAGGGTGGGCTCTGCTTGCCAGGGGCCAATGGAAGCAGGAGTTAGCAAGGACAGTCTCTCCCTGCATACCATCAGACTTTGGGTGAGCGAGAGATGCATTTCCCTTCCAAGTTCTGCCTGTGTGATGGCAAACAGTTTGCCTTGTACCCAAGCTGGCTTGCGGGAGGTAACCCAGTTTATCCAGAGGCAGCGCTATGTCGTACCAACCCCTAATCCTTAAGTCCTTGGCTCTTTTCCACAAAGCTAATGTCAAAACAACCCCCGGGAGTGGGCAGCACACTGCTTTGTAAAATGTTATGAATCTTGAGCCAGAAGGTTTGGGTTCAAATTAAAATGAATGAAAATTGCCTCTATTTGGGGGCCATATGAAAAGCCAGCTTCTCTACTAAAGAAGCTGTGTGTACTGTGTCATCCAATCCTCCTCACAGTATGAGATAATCATACTAATGGGAGTTACAAATTATTGAGCATTTATTTCGTGCTAGGGCTGTTTAAAGAGCTTGCTGCGGATGACCTCATTTCCTTTTCACAACAACCCTCTAAAGGCATACATCTCAAGCACGGAGCTCCATCAATTTTTACCTCTGTGATCACCCAGCACCTAGATTAAGATACAGGACGTTTCCCAGCAGGCTCCCTCGTGTCCCCTCCCCTCTTCTCCTCACCCCCAGGTGACCACTCTTTTGACTTGTAGCACTGAAGACGAGTTGGACCCATTTAAAAAATTGTTTTTATTAGGGAGAAATTCATATAACAAAATTCACCACCTTAAAGTGCGCAATCCAGTGCCATTTAGTACATCCACACGGTTGTGCAACCAACAGCTCTATCTAGTTCCAAAACATTTTCAGCGCTCCGCAGGGAAACCCTACACTCATTAAGCAGCTGGCTCGTATCTGAATATCGAATGTAATGAATCACACACTGTGGCCTTTTGGGCTTGGCTTCTTTCTCCCCACATATGTTTATGAGGGTCAGTGTGTTGTGTGTGCCATGGGTACCAGTATCATCCCCATATTATAGATGAGGAAACCAAGGCCCAGAGAGGTTAAGTAACCTGCCCACGATCGCACAACTGTTACACAGTGGAGCTGTGACCCCTGGCAGTGTGGCCCCGGAACCCTGCTCCCGGAGCGTGCGCCATATTGCAGGAGAGGAAACCAGCTCCAGGGAGTGAGGTAATAAGCTGAGAGCAGCCAGCCAGGGTTTCAGCGAGATTCCTCTGACTGCAAAGACCAAGCTGTTGATGACTAGGCGACTTCCCCGTTGACTAGTTGTGTGACGTGGGGCACTTTTCTGGGCCTCAGTTTCCCAATCTCAGTAAAGCCTTCTGAACCTTCCTTGCTGGGCTGTGGGAGGTTGGCTGAGAGCCCTTGAAAACCTTGGGGCGCCATACAAACCCAGGCATTAGGATTTAGTTGGCTCTGTGCTGTCACGGTTCTTTGGGAACTTGGCAGGGGCTGGCCGGGCCCTCGAGGAGAGCTGGCACTGCTTGGGGCTGGGGCAGTGGGAGCCCAGCCCTTCCTGTTCTCTCTGAGCGCTTGTAGAGCTTTAGTATTTCCTGTGCTTGGCTCCGTCCAGAGTTATCGCGCCAAACCTTGAAAATCCAGGGTCTCTGCATGTAAGGAAGTTCACCTTCAGAAATATCCCTTCCCAGCCTGTGGCCTAGAATATACATCCTCTGGACAGGCCCTGCTGGAATTCCACAGGATGGCATTGTTTTCCTTATGAAGGTAATTATCTGTTGGTTCAGAAGTCAGATTGGGAGCAAAAAAGAAAGTCAAGGGCGTTTTTCTCATTAGCCCATATGTACCACTTTATTCCCACTTTAAATGGCCTTTTTTTTTTTTTTTTTTTTTTTTGCGGTCGGTACGCGGGCCTCTCATTGTTGTGGCCTCTGCCGTTGCGGAGCACAGGCTTCGGACGCGCAGGCGCAGCGGCCATGGCTCACGGGCCCAGCCGCTCCGCGGCATGTGGGATCTTCCCAGACCGGGGCACGAACCCGTGTCCCCTAGCATCGGCAGGCGGACTCTCAACCACTGCGCCACCAGGGACGCCCTAAATGTATCTTGAAATGAACAATTCCTTTAAACTCCATGTTTAACTGACCTTGAAAGAGGACCTGCCTTACAGATGCTTTAAAAATACTCAATTTTAGTACAGCTGAATTTTTGGCAAAGAGGTACGTTCTGAAGCAGGCTGATATATATATGAATGTGTTTCAGTTGTTCCTGTTTTGTTGAAAGGGCCTAACGCAGATGATATCAAGAAACCCACTATTTGTGCAATATTCCAAAAATATTTACTATATAGGGCAAATAAAATACTTGAAATAATCCTAAAACAGTTGTACCTGGGGCAGATGGCCTCTCAGGGTTTCTTCAGGCTTTATGGCTTCATAGTCTAAGGAAAAATTTTTAAAGTAGTTACTTGACCTGAGGGGACCCCATATTAGTTAGGGCTGTACTCTGAAAATTCAAATGATTATGATCTCTTAAGTACTATTTCACTCTGGGGAAGAGAAATGCCAGAATAAAACCAAAAAACCATCACCACAACGATGGAGAATTAAAATTGACCTGCCTGTTCTTTTCAATGCATATCTTACTAAGGTTTGGATCTTTTAAAATCACCTTATCAGTATAATTCTTTAGAGAATGTTAGGTCGTTCTCCTGCAAGGATAAAACTGCACGAACGCAGGACACCATGATTGGTGTGTTTCACTTCGAGCCTTGCCATCCCTTAAAAATATTGTGGTGTGAATGTGTTCACTAGGCCTGCATAATAACTGACCTCTAGACCTGCTGAACTCTGCCACCTATGACAGTTCACACAGGTTAATACTGAATGTAAACTAAAATTACAATGAGAATTGTTGTATTCAATTTTTTTGGCTGTAATGCTTTTTGTGATTTTTATAAAAGGAAGCACCTGTGTTACTTTATTATTGTAAAATTTTCTTAACCAAAATTTGGTGAATTTCACTAGTCAGTCTACCTCACATTTTGTTCATGATTCTAAATTGTCTTAAGTTGTGTCTACAGTATGTTCTTGGCCTTTAATTTGGTGAATGTATTAAAATTCTCTTCCACCCCCCAACCCCAGAAAAAAAAAAAAAAAAAAGAAAGTCAAGGGACCAGATGTGGGGCAGTGCTCTCCAACGGGCTGGTGCTTTGTTGAAATGAGTCCCGTTATGTGCCCAGGGCCAGAAAGGTCGCATATTATACAGAGCGGACTTTATACTGTCAATCCTATAAATGCAGAAAGTAATGTCATATCATGAAACATCATACTCCTGAATAACAGTTCTCATCACCCTGGGATTCCTGCGAAGTTTCCAGTATTCCTCTCAATCTGGTAGCCATTTCGTATGTACACTGGGAAAAATGAATTCAGGTTCTGGTGGCCTCATCGGTCTGCTCTAGTATTCCTTTGGGCACCAAGTCTTCCACTCTAGCCTTGCTTAAATCCCAACACTTCCCTTTCCAAGTGGTTTCTAAGGGGAAAAATAAAAAGAATGTTCCAGAAGGCTCTGCTGGCTCAGGGATGATTTGCCAGAGCAGTTTCCTGGATTACGACCTCTCCCCCCATCAGCAAATCATGTGAAACCAACTCTCGTCAGCTGTAAACCCTGAATGTGGGAAAAAGAGCTGACACACAGGGCGGGTTTTCATAAAGTTGACATTTCTCATGAATAGCAAATTCCTGAATGTGGGCCGTTGACCAAGCTCAGGAATTCTCATTAGCTGGTGCTAATCAGGCATGACTCTGGCTGCGCCTGCTAAAATACTAAAGTGCTCTGTACGGGCTGCTGAGCCCTTTGCCTCCCTCGCGGCTCCGGCCCTTCTCAGGGACCCCCGCCACCCCACAATCCAGCAGCAAAAGGGTTAGTGCTGACCTGGCAAAGGCCTTCCAGACGAGGTCCAGCTGGGGTCTGCACCTCGTTTGGCTGGATCTGTGGCAAACTGGTGGGTAAATAAATTACACACCCCTCCTGGCTGTGGGGTAGCAGTTCCTTCCTCAGGCCCTGCAGAGACATAGGCTCGGGCCCCAGGCTTCTTCCTGCTTCCTGAGAATGAAACCTCTGATCCCCCCACTTCAGAGTTGAAGGACATCTAGGAAATGAGTAAAGCTGATTGTTTCCCATCCAGAAGCCCAGTCCCACCCCTCTCACATCCACACTCCCAAAACAGTCAACATTAGCTATTTTTTTTTCCTACCCTCATCTCTGTAGCATTTCCTGGTTTTCCCAAACAGAATTAGTCACTTCCTTCTCTGTGTTCCCATCACACTCAGAAGGCACCATATCTCTGTGGTCCAATTTTATTTTATGCACACTGTGATTTTTCTCCTATGGACATGTGAAAGCTTGTATTTCTTTTTCTCTTTTTGCTTTGGCTTCTGGGAAGCTCAAATCCTAATTTGTAGCTTCACACGGTCAAGGGATTGATGTGTATGTACTTTGTGAATTGACTCTCCCTGGCTTTATCTTACCTTCAGCCTTTCTTTCCTCCATTTCTTTGTTTATATATATTTGGATTATCTCCATCTATGTGACCCGCTTCAAATTAAAAAACATTGTTTTGCATTATCAACTTAAATGAGGTATAATTTACATAAATAAAATGTATCCACCTTAAGTATATAGTTTGATGAGTTTGACAAATGTATACACCCATGTACCACCACTGCAGTAATGACAGGGAGCACATTTCTATTACGCAACATTCCCTTATACCTGGTCCCAGCTACCGCTGATCAGCTTACAGCCACTGTATATCAGATTCACCTTTTCCTAGAGTTTCATATAAATGGAACCATACAGTATGTGGTCTTCTGTGCCTGGCTTTGTTCACTTGGCGTAATGCTTTTGAGATGCTTCCATGATTTTATGTATAGCAGCAGTGGTTCCTTTCTATTGCTTAGTGTTCCATTGTGTGGGTATATCATAATTTGTTTGTTCATTCTCCTGTTGATAGACATGTGAGCTATTTCCATTTCTGGGCTATTATGAATATAACTGCTCTATTTATATACAAGTTTGTATGTAGAAAATAAAAGACAGCTGATGTATTATTCAAGGTCCTCCAGAGAAACAGAGCCAATAGGATTTATCTCTCACCTATCTATCTGTCTATCTATCATCTATCTGTCATCTATTATTTATTTATTGAAATTGGCTCACATAATTATCTAAGCTCTCAAGTTCCTAGATCTACAGCTGGCAAATTGGAGACCCAGGAAAGCTGATGTTTCAGTTTGAGTCTGAAGGCAGTAAAAAAAGTCGACGTCCTAGATCAAAGGCAGTCAGGCAGGAGGAATTCCCTCTCACTGGGGGAATGGTCAAGGTTTTGTTCTATTTAGGTCTTCAACTGATTGGACGAGGCCCACCAGCATTAGGGAGGGCAATCTGTTTTATTCAGTCTACCGATTTAAATGTTAATTGTATCCAACGACATCCTCACAGAAACAACCAGAGTAATGTTTGACTAAGTATCTCTGGTCCAATCAAGGTGACATATCAAATCAGCCATCACAGCTGGTATCAGTAAACACACAAATAAACATAATCCAATTGGATTATTGATTTTGGCTTCAGGGCTTGCCTCCCTGAGTGGGCCTGTTTATCAATTAGAATACATTCATCTGCAGGTAATAGGAAGTCCAATACCAATGGCTGGAGTAAACAGATATTTTTTTCTCCTCACATGGCAAGAAGTTTGGAGGTGGGGGATGCTGGCATTGGTTCCCCTGTTTGATGGTGCCACCAGAGATCTGAGTTGTTTCTCCTCTTCATCTTCCACATCCTGCTGTGGTCTTATGGTTACAGGATGCAAGGTCGCCATCCTGAGGCCTCAGGTTACAAGCAAGGCAGGGGAAAGGGGACTAGGGAAGCAGAAGGACTGGGAGACACAGCTGAATCTGTCCCCTCTTCTCAAGAAAGTAGAGGGCAGTTTCCCTGGCGGTCCAGTGGTTAGGACTCGGTGCTCTCACTGCTGTGGCCCAGGTTCAATCCCTGGTCAGGGAACTAAGATGACACAGCCAGAAAAAAAAAAAAAAAAAAAAAAAGAGAGGGAGAAAGTAGACTCTTCCCAGAAACCCCACCTGGGGGATTTCTCCTTATACCTCACTGGCCAGAAATGGGTCATGTTACCACCCTCAAGTTGCAGGAAACCGAGCATCAGGACTGTCATGTGTGGTTTGGTCCAGTCAAAGACACTTGGTTACCTCAAGTGAAATCAGAGCTTGGTAGCAGCAAGGAGTGTGGAGTGGGTATTGGGCAACAACTAACACGTCTGCCACTCATGAAATTCATCATCAATGCCTTCATGTGGTGCCTAGCACACAAGGGTGCCTAAGAAATGTGTGTTTGGTTGGGTTGATTTCAGAAGCACCTGGTGGGGAGAGTTGGACCACAAATCAGAGAAACAGGGGTCTCCATCCCAGCCCTGCCGTTCCCCACTCTGTGATCTTGCGCAAGCCACTGAACTTTCCCAAAACTATTTCCCAATTCTGTGAAATGGGACTCATTCTTCCAAAATTAAGATAATGCCAGTGAAATCACTTTGCAAAGGACAAGACAGATATGAGTCAAAACCACTACTACTGTGGAACCCCAGAAGATTGAGCTTTCTCCTCAAATCTCAAATTCCCTGCCCCTCGTCCTGCCCTGCTGTACCTGACGGCCCATGAGGTTTCTCAGATTCCAGGGGGGATGGAGATAGTGTCCACCTCATGACTGGACTTCATCCTCGCTGCCTTCTGAGCAGCCCATGGACAAATACAGTGAGTCTCCAATCTTCCCCCCTGCTCTTAGCACCTTCTAGAGACTGGAGCTTCAGGTGGAATCCCCATGTATGCACTCACTCCTTGGGCCAGTGCCAGGTCACGGGGTCACCAGGGCTGTTTACTACCCTGACCTTGCTCCCTATCACTCAGGAGTCAATGTTGTGCAAGTTCATCCAACACCGCGTCCCCCCCGACCTCCGCCATGAATGGTTTCACCAAACACCGCAGTGGCCTGGACGCTGGCTTCCCACACTCACCCAACAAACTCTTGGCTCCTGACGTCTTTCTGTAACTTTCTGTCCTTATCTTCTCCTTTTCCTTCCTGTGACATTTTAATGCGTCAAGCTCTTCCTGTCTTGACATTGTGACTTAACCCTACCGGCTTTAGCTTTTTTTTTTTTAAGTTAATTAATTAATTTGGTTGCACTGGGTCTTAGCTGCAGTAGGCGGGCTCCTTAGTCGCGGCACGTGGGCTTCTTAGCTGCGGCATGAGAACTCTTAGTTGCGGCATGCAAGTGGGATCTAGTTCCCTGACCAGGGATTGAACCCAGGCCCCCTGCATTGGAAGCACGAAGTCCCATCCACTGTGCCACCAGGGAAGTCCCAGTCCCCTGGCTTTAGCTTTTTAATTGTAGTTCCTTTTCTTTCCCCTCATTCTCAACTCGTATATCCACTCACCTCAATCCACTACCTTCACCCCCATCACTTCCCTGAAATAAATAAGTTCCTGAGAGCCAAGCGCCCTGGAGATGTGTTAGATTTTCTCTTCCTGGTGCTCTTTGTGGCATCCACATTTCCCGGGACACTTCTTGTCATTCTTCTTGTCTTCTTCAACTTTCACCCCATCCTCCAGCTGACCCTCGAGTGCTGGTGTATCCCCTGTTCTGACCTCACCCTGTTCCTCTTCTTGAAACACATGCAACCTAAACAGTTTCTTCTCCTTCTGCTGTTGATGTTGCCCAGATCAATATTTCCAGCCCAGGTCTCCCATTTCAGAACACTCTTTACCAATATGGAAGCTGAAACACACAGAGGTTAAGTAATATGTCCGTGTTCACAACTATGAAGGGGATGAGTATTTTTTCTTTTTTTTCTTTTTTAATTGAGGTGTAGGTGATTTACTATACTGTGTTACTTTCAGGTGTACAGAAAAGTGATTCAGTTATTTACGCATATATATATTTTTCAGATTATTTCCCATTACTGGTTATTATATTGAATATTGTTCCCTGTGTTAAACAGTAAATCCTTGTTGTTTATCTATTTTATATATAGTAGTTTTTATCTGTTAATCCCACACTCCTAATTTATCCTTCCCCCTCCTCCCTTTCCCCTTTGGTAACCTTAACTTTATTTTCTATGTCTGTGAGTCTGTTTCTGTTTCGTAAATCAGTTCACTTTTATCATTTTTTTTTTAGATTCCACATATAAGTGATATCATACAATATTTGTCTTTCTTTGTCTGACTTACTTCACTTAGTATGATATCTCTATGTCCATCCATGTTGCTGCAAATGGCAATATTTCATTCTTTTTATGGCTGAGTAGTATTCCATTGTGTATACACACCACATCTTCTTAAACCAGTTGTCTGCTGATGGACACTTAGGCTGTTTTCATGTCTTGGCTATTGTAAATAATGCTGCTATGAACCCTGGGATGCATGTATTTTTTGGAATTAGAGTTTTAATCTTTTCCGGATACATACCCAAGAGTGGGATTGCTCGATCATGTGGTAGCTCTATGTTTAGTTTTTAAAGGAACCCCCATACTGTTTTCCATAGTGGCTGCACCAATTTACATTCGAAGGGGCTGAGTATTAACTCCAGCTGTTTATTTCACCGACTTGCTCGCAAACTGTCTGTAGGGGAAAGAAGAGACAAGGTACAGCAAGGGGACTCACATTTATTGAGGACTCACTGTGTGCCAGGGACTAACTGAGCTGGTCACCTTCTTGTCATTGCATGTACTCTTTTGTGATTTCATCAATCCATGTTTTATAGGTGAGGAACTGGGGGACCAGGGAGGTGGAATGCAGTGCCTCGGTCACAGCTGGTAAGTAGGGCAGCTTTTTTTAAAATTTTTTAAAATTATTATTATTTTTTTATTTATTTTGGCTGTGCTGGGTCTTCGTTCCTGTGCGAGGGCTTTCTCTAGTTGTGGCAAGCGGGGGCCACTCTTCATCGCGGTGCACGGGCCTCTCACTATCGCGGCCTCTCTTGTTGCGGAGCACAGGCTCCAGACGCGCAGGCTCAGTAGTTGTGGCTCACGGGCCTAGTTGCTCTGTGGCATGTGGGATCCTCCCAGACCAGGGCTCGAACCCGTGTCCCCTGGATTAGCAGGCAGATTCTCAACCACTGCGCCACCAGGGAAGCCCCAGTAGGGCAGCTTTAACTCATGCCTCCTGACACCAAAGTTCGGGCACTCTCTTTTTCATTACCCTGTGTATCTCTTTCTTTAAAAATCCAGATTTAGACAGATGGCCTTTTAGTTCCAGTGAGTCCAGACCATGTGACCTTTTATGCCATCTTTTGGGATGAGGCCCTGATGGGAATGGCTGCAGAATGGAGGCATAACACAGCAGCAGGCACAGACACTGTCTCGAATTAGCCCGGGTCAGCAGTTGCAGTCTTGGCAGCCACGTAATGTCAACCCTGAAATTCCTTGGACAAGCTCCAGTGGGCTCCACAGCCAGCAGGACACTGCGAGAGCCATGGGAAATCTGCTATCTACTGTCGGGCCTTCCTGTTAAACTGGGACTCAAATTGTTCCAGAATTATCTGGCTGGTTGTAACTGCAGGGGAAAGAATGAGTTAATCCTCCTGTCTGGGCTGTTCGCAAGAAGCTGTGTGCTTTGCTTATTAAAGTCTGCCCAACGTGGGAGGGAATAAATGGCCCTTCCAGGAGGGAGCCTCCTGAAGCAGTAGAAATCATTTTCTCTCGGTCAAGTGCAGGTCGGGGGTTGGAGACCTGCCCACAGGTTTAAAATAGTTGGTGCCAGGCCTGTGGATCTTGTCTGCTGTGTTCTGTTCATTTAACAAGACTCCCTTCTCTCTTACCTCCTTAATCGGGCTTCTGCTGAGAGAGTCTTGTGCTCACAAAACTTCTGAACTGCCTTTTCAAATTGCCCTAATTTTTTCTTTCTCATTTGGTGGTGGTTACTGTCATAAACACAAATTTCAGAAAGTCACAACACACCAAATGAAAACCCAGCCACTCCCTCACTCCCCCGCCAAAGTAAATCTGATGTGTAAATTTAACCTTCTAAAAACATCCAATTTCATCTTGCAGAGAAAGCTCTCTAGATGAGGTGTAAACACAATTTTAAATCATAAAAAAAAAAAAATGACAGAACAGAAAACACAAACCATAAAAGAAAAAAAATGATAAATTCTACTTCATCAAAATGAAAACATATGCCCTTTGAAAGACAGTATTAAGGAAATGAGATGATAAACCACAATCTGGGAGAAAATATTTGCAAGACAAACAATCTAATTAAGAAATGGTCAAAAAATTTGTTAATAAACACTTTCCCAAAGATCATGTACAAATGTCCAATAGGTCCATAAAAAGACGCTCTGCACTGTTAGTCATCGGCGAAATGTGAATAAAAACCAAAGTGAAGTACTAATACACAGACACTGGAATGACTAAAGTTAAAACGACTGACAATGCCAACTGGAATTCTTGCACATTGCTGGTAAGAATGCAAAATGGAATGACTGCATTTTATTTTTAAGATGGTAAAAAAAAAAGTGCTATATTTAGAATTAGCCAACTGGACTCAGCTTAGATGATCCCATTTTTTTTGCAACATCCAAAATATTGTAGGGAGGGATCAAATGCACACTGTCTTCGCACCATGAGACCTGGTCAGAATGTTGGCTTTGGCCAGTCCAGGTAGTAGAGCTTCTTTTTTTTTTTTTTTTCTGTACGCGGGCCTCTCACTGTTGTGGCCTCTCCCATTGCGGGACACAGGGTCTGGACGTGCAGGCTCAGCGGCCATGGCTCACAGGTCCAGCCACTCCGTGACATGTGGGATCTTCCTGGACCGGGTCACGAACCCGTGTCCCCTGCATTGTCAGGCGGACTCTCAACCACTGCGCCACCAGGGAAGCCCAGTAGAGCTTCTTTACAGCGTTGTTTGGTCTCACGGTTATTGACCTTGATATCCATGATGAGCACCAGTGTGAACTTGATCTTCTTGGCCAACTTCATGGTCAGGGTGCCTGATGATGGCAAATGGTCAAGCTTGTTTCTCCTGGGGATGCTCTTCCTTAGTTAGTTGGGCTGCCTCTGGGCCACAGTGTCTTGGGCCGCTGGAAGGTAAGTGACATATGGCTCTTCATGGTTTTGGTGGCTTTAGACATATTTCAGCACTGTCTTCCTGGTCGTTAGAGCCTTTGCTTTGGATTGGGTTTTGGTAGAAACAAGGGCTTCTTTTTTCACTTTTGGTGCCATCTTTGTAAAAATCTGGGAAACAACCTTGGAAAACACTTTGGCACTTTCTTTTCTTTTCTTTTCTTTTTTTTTTTTAACATCTTTATTGGGGTATAGTTGCTTTACAATGGTGTGTTAGTTTCTGCTTTATAACCAAGTGAATCAGCTATACATATGCATCTGTCCCCATATCTCTTCCCTCTTGCGTCTCCCTTGGCACTTTCTTATGAAAGTAAACAAATACTTTCTGTCTGATCCATCAGTCCTTAGAGAAATGAAAGTATAAGTCCACACATATACCTGTATGTGAATATTCACAGCAGCTGTACTCGTAACAGCCCTAACCTGGAAACAGCTGGTGAACAGACAAACAAATAGTGGTACCTCCATGCACCGGAATACTACTCAGCAAAGGAATAAACTCCTGATGTAAGCAACAACACGGGAAGATCTGAAAATCATTACACTTAGTGAAAGAAGCCAGACTTCAAAGGCCACACATGTGATTCCAAAAGTACAGAGACAGAAATCAGGTGAATCGTTGTCAGGGGCTGGGGAAAGAGGGACGAGAAGGAGATTGACTGCCAGAAAGCCCAGGAGACCTTCTGGGAATGACAGAAATATTCTATATCTTGATTGTGTTAATGGGTACGTGACTGCATTTGTCAAAACTCATGAAGCTATACTCTCTCTCTTTTTTTTTTTTTTGCTGCGTAGGGTCTTCGTTGCTGCGCGCGGGCTTTCTCTAGTTGTGGCGAGCGGGGGCTACTCCTTGTTGCGGTGCGCAGGCTTCTCATTGCGGTGGCTTTTCTTGTTGCGGAGCACGGGCTCTAGGCACGCAGGCTTCAGTAGTTGCAGCATGTGGGCTCAGTAGTTGTGTCTTGTGGGCTCTAGAGCGCAGGCTCAGTAGTTTTGGTGCATGAACTTAGTTGCTCTGCGACAAGTGGGATCCTCCCAGACCAGGGATCGAACCCATGTCCCTTGTGTTGGCAGGCGGACTCCTAACCACTGTACCACCAGAGAAGTCACTGTACTCTTAAGAAAGATCAATTTTGTTGCATGTAACTAATGCCTCAGTAAACCTGGCTAAATGTGAGTCATGAAAGTTATTTTGAGCACAGGCTTTAAAATTGGTGGGTCTGGATTTGAACCCCTGCATTCCCACATGTTATCTTTGTGACACTGGACAGATGTCTTGACCTCTTCGTGTGTCCATTGCTACATTTATAAAATGGAGTGTATTGGTCAGGATAGGCTAACTGCTGTAACAAATAGGCCCCAAATGGGTCATAATTCAAGAAAGGGTTTTTGGTTACATTACAGTCTAGGGTTGTTCCAAGTTGGTGCTGGCTGTTCTCCATGCAGTCACCTGGGGACGCTGGCTTCCAGTGGTTTTGTCGTCTTACAGATGTAGCTTCTAAGGTCACCCTGGGGGTCATTTTAGCCACCCATTCAACCAGAAGTTGAAGAGTACATGGAGGTCTCATGGGCCAGGCCTGAGTTATACCTCTATTCATGTTACGGTGGAGAGAACTCAGTCACATGCCACACCTAGCTGCTGGGAAATGTAGTCTAGCTGTGTGCCCAGGGTGAAGAGAAGAACATGGGTTTTGGTGAGCAGCAAGCGGACTGGGCTAAAAGGATATGGCATATAGCATCCCACTAAGGGCAAGATGGTTGGTATGAATGTCAGTCATAACATCTCCATAATATTATCCCAGCCTCAATAATAATTATAATTTATATTATAGAACAGGGCCCCCAGACTCAAATGGCCACAGGACCAAGAATATAAAATAATTGTGAGTTTGGACTGGGTTATAAAAATAGGGAGTGGTGAAGTCTAGAGCTGAGCTGGAGAGACAATATCCTGTCTAATGGCCTATTGACTCCCCCAGATCGTAAACCCCTGTGTTGGGTGAACAAAATGCATCTGTAAAGTACCTATAGTGACTTACAACAAAGTCTCATATTCACAACAAAGTCTCGTATTCTGCAGATGCTCGATGGTCCGCCAGGGAGGCAGATTCTGTTTGTGAGTCGGCTTCCAAAATCCATTCTTCCATTTGTCCTGTTGTGAGAATCGTGGCTGGGCACATAGATGGACAGCTAGATTGCATTTCCCAGCATTCTTAGCAGTTTGGTGTGGCCACGGGCCTGAGTGGTTGCCAGTGGAAGTGATGGGTGCCATTTGTAGGTCTGAGACTTGAGTTACTTGAAAACTCTTCTTTACTCTGGCAACTGGAACCCAGCTGTGATGGTGACCCAACTTGGACCAGGCAGACAGCAATGATATTCTAGTCTAGGGGA
Source organism: Grampus griseus (assembly GCF_964374135.1). Classification (NCBI taxonomy): domain Eukaryota; kingdom Metazoa; phylum Chordata; class Mammalia; order Artiodactyla; family Delphinidae; genus Grampus; species Grampus griseus. The sequence continues at coordinate 14,158,759 of NC_139011.1, read as the reverse complement.
TGGTGGAACAATAGGACATAGGAGCCTGGGTCCCTGAATGACCAGGTGGAGCAGAGCCTCACTGCTGACCTGGACAGCTCATCTCAGGACTGTTTCATGAAAGAGAAGCCTCCATATTATTTAAGCCATTGCATTTTTGGACTTCCTTGTTACAGCAGCCCAGTCTTCACCTGATTGATATGGTCAGACCCATTTGCTAAATGCCTTGCCTGTCTCACCAGCTTTATTGTTTCTGTAATTCTAATCCAGACTTCAGCTAAATTCAAAGTCACTACCATGTCAGAGGCCTTTGGACTTGCTCATGGATAGTCAAAACTACTGACTGTGGAAAATATCAAACATCCAATCAATCAGTCAATCAATCAATCAATCAATCAATCAAAGAACATGTTTAGAAATTGTTTATTTTCAGCTTAGGAACAAGAAGAATGCATCTCAGGAAAAGGAAAGGGGAAGGAAACTCCTTTACTGAGCCTGTCTCATGGGCCAGGTGATGGACTAGGCATTTACAGATGTAATCCCAGGTTCTGACCACATAACTGCTGTTACTTTACATTGCAGATGAAGAAATTGTGGTTCAGAGAGACAAAGTAGCTTGGTCAATACATGGCATGGAGTTGAGGGAATGGGCTCAAACCGTGGTGGCATAAAGGAAATGGGCCTTGTACTGGCTGCGAGGTGCCCTTAACCTTTTGCAGACTCCCTCTTGGAGATGGGAGCTCAAGGAAGCCTGGATGTTTATGAAGGCAGGTGAGCAGAGCTTCCCAAGTTGTAAACCTGATCATGTCATTCTCTTGTTTACAACCCTTCAACAGGCCCTCATGGCCTTCCAGATAAAACCCCAAATTCTTACCGGCTTGGCAACCAAGACTTCAGTCACCTGACCTCTATTTTCTAGCCTCACCCATCATCATGTGCTTCTTGTACTGTTCACAGGGAACAGTTCTTTGTTCCCTTGCCTCCTGCCCTGACTGTCCACTCTTCCCCAACCACCTCCCCTTTGCTGACTTCCATATGTTGCAAGATGCAGACGTCACCTCCTCCAGGCAGCCCTCTCTCCCAAAAAACCCTCTGTTCCTGCTGGGTTCATGCTCCCGCTCTGTGCTCTCTCAGAGCCGTTGATTGGCTGCGTGGCCCCATGTATATTGTGTAACCTATCTGAGTCTCAGCTGTAAAATGGCTGTGATAGGAACTGTATGGACAACACAGAGATGTCGAGAGGTGGAGAGAGGTCATGTCTGTGGAGCTCTCGGCGTAGTGGCTTGCTCAGAGGACGCTCTCAGCCTGTCAACCACTCAGCACTCTTTAGTGTAGTTCTCTCCTTAAGCATCTGCCTCCTGCAGGAGATTGGAAAGGACTTGAAGGCCCCACGTAGTGCTGTATCTCCAGCATCTCGCCCAGGGCAGGACACAGCAGTGATCACTAAAGGTTGTGCAGAAGCCAACACCTAGGAGCTTCTCTGGCTCTTTTCAGGGAAGGCCCTGTAGACTAATGATGTGACTGACTTATTTGGTGGAGTGGTTACCAGCATCTGTGCTTTGAAGATATGCAGGGACCTGCCTGAAGCCATGCAGACGGTATTTGACAGAACAAGGACTTTTGTCCTCTGTGCGGCCACCTGATTGACTAAGGGAAGGAAGTGTTTTGTTTTGGAGTGGGAAGGAGAGGGGACAAAGAAAGCACCAGACCCGCCACTTTATTTTGTTCTCTGCAGCTCGCGTCTGAGACGCAAAGCCCTGGGAGAGCAAGTTCACGTGCATTAGAGCAATGCCAGCCCTCACCATGCCCCGGTCCCAGTGTTCTGACAAACTCTCTATGGCGCTGTCTTGTTTATCTGCCCAGAGATCCTTTTGGGTTGGAACTATTTTAATCTCCATTTTAATCTCCATTTTACAGATGAGGAAACTGAGGTTAAGTAACTTGCTGAGGTCACTCTTTGTAAGGAGCAGGGCTGGAATTCAAGCACAGGCCGTGGGACCTGAAGCACACACGTGACCCTCTGTGCAATGCTGTCCCAGGCTTTCCAACCCAAGTTACATCAGTTACTCAGCACATCTCTCCCAGGCACCTCCTGGCAAAGGCATTATGCTAATACAGAGATGCAATGATTCCCAGAGGAGGGAATAAAGGAAAGCTACACACAATCACTGGCCATCGCTGACATTGATGAGGTATTTACTGTGTGTTATGTGCTATTCTAGAGACTGTGCACGTGTTAGACTTATTTAATTCTCACAGGTAACCTTTGTGATAGGTGCTAGGGTTAATCCCCATTTTACAGCTCAGGAAACTGAGGTTTATAGCTTGCATAAGGATGCATAGCTCCTAAATGGTTGAGCCTGCATTGCACCCAGGCTATTACCCCATGCAGCTTTGCAGGGTGCAGTCATGCTGTGGGTAGCATTTGGAATGGGCTTGGAAAGAGAAAAGGTCAAGGGGAGATGCCTGCAGCTGGGTACCAATGAGTAGGTATCCAGTAAACCCTTCCCACCCCGAAGTCAGTTCATATGGTAATCCACGACCCAGGGCTGATAACATCTCTGGGAGGCTTGGAACACCCATGAGAAACTGAGCGCAATAGTTGAGCAATGCAGCTTCATCTCTTGGGGAATGGAAAAATCTGGAAACGGAGGTTCTGGGAGTTTGGCAGAGCCGCAGGTCTGAGAGTCCCTTCCATTTTCTCCCTCTAGCCTCAATTTACCTTGCCTGTTTCTCCACCTCTGAGCCTTTTCTGTTGCCTATGAAACTTATTCTCCCCTCCCCCTGCCCCTCCAGTCCCCGTCTGCCCTTTAAGGTCCCTCACTGCTTGTGACGGTTGTATGCCCTCCCTCCCTCCCCGGGGCAGAGCCAGCAGGCTGTGGGCACCTTTATCCACATCATTCTTGAAGGGCCAGCTGAGCCCTGGGTAATATCTGGGCTGTGGAGGCAGACCCACCTGCACTGACACTGGTAGAGGAATTAAGCTAGTGACTTAGCTAGTCCTGGATTTGCCCAGGATTAAAGGTTCAGAGAGGGAGAGTAAATCTCCTTAGGTCACGTGGAGAATTATTAGAGAATTCCTTTCCTGGTTCTGCTTAACTAATCTGAGCCTTTAAAATGGGGAGAGTGATACCTTCAAGGGGTGGCATTTCCCTCCGTGCTCAGTCTATGAGGAAATTAGCCCTACTCCCCACCCACTCCTTTGTCTTTGCAGATTTACGAAAAGTTTCCTACCACTTCTTTTATGAAGTGGTAGGAAACTAGAGGTCAGAGGATCTTGCTTAGAGCATTTCAGTAACCCTGGGAGTGTCTTGCCCATACAAAAATGCTCAAAAGATGTTGGTTAACAAAACGGCCTTTCAAAGAATGTCCAGAGCCCAAGCAGAGTCCAGAATCCCTGGGGCTGTTTTGGCATTTCAGCTGCCATGTCAGAACAGTACCCTTGTAGTGCACAGGGGTCGGCTTTCCGGAAAAACCTGTTCTGGGGACAGAGACCAGCCCAGGGGAACAGGGTGTTAGGCAGCCATCCCAGAGTGAGACCCCATTTATCTTTGTGCAGCTGGTTGGAAGGGAGCTGAATAATCATTTACGTGCTCGTTGTGACAGGCACCTGGGCCCCAGGTAGAGACAGGTGGCCTCGGGTGGCCTGGGTATTAATGTGGCTAATTAGGTAGATTGCTTCACTGGGAGATGGGAGAGATGATGGGGCCCTGGGAGTCGCAGTGGGAAGGCAGCCCTTGTGGGACCCAGCCCTCGGTGTGCTCATCGATGTGCTGTTTGGGAAAACTGGGGTGCCCCAGCCAGTTCCTGAGATGGCTGATCCCCACAGCTGCTCTCTGGGACAGTCTGCGTCTCCGGGATGATCTTGGCATGGCTGCAGAGGGAGAGATGGGCCCTCCGGGAAGGAGAAACTCTGGGGCCAGGTAGAGTGGCGCTGACAGATGGCTTGATAATGATCAAAAGGTACACCTCCCAGGTCAGGAGGGAAATGCCGCCCCCTGGAAGTAGGGAAAAGAAGAAACTTGCCAAGGACAAGTCCTTGTAGGGTATTTGATCCCAGAGAAGGGCAAGTGTGTTTTCACTATTGATCTGGGCTTGATCTTATTTCTAGCTCCGAAGAGAATAAAAGTGTAGGCTCTATTTCCTGTTCTCTATGGCTGGAATTGGCCACACCTATAAAGTTCTGTGAAGACTAGTGACACACCAGCTTATGCTGGAGCTTTAAAATAAAAAAAAAGGTAGAGAAAACCAAAGATCAGTGTCGTTCACGAAACTACCGACTTCACTTTACAGTGAGTAAGCAACTACAAATTGGCCAACAAACCCAGTCCATTTCCCTGTATCTCTGCCCTCATCGTAGGGGCTCCAACCCCAGGGAGTCTTCTACTTAAAGATAGCAGTTTGGAGAGCTGAGCAAACCCAGCCCAAGAGCAAGTCAGTGTGACTTAGTTAGTCAAGTGGAAATAAGCCAAAACTTTGGGAAGAGTCTTAAGCACAGCTCTCAGGAAACCAAGTGGTGTATCTCCCACCTATTTTAAAAATGTGTCCCCTGGTTTTTGTGAACACCTATGACTTTGGGAAGCATTTGCTGTGTTTATGTATTAAAAGCTTTTTACAAGTTCTGAGAGAACACTGAATTTGTGAGAGTGTCACTTCTTGGTGTTTTGGGGGGATGGGAGTGAGGGTGAGGGATGGGCAAACCAATGTGACCTTGGCATTTCCTCTTTTTGAGCTGGAGAGCCTGTTGCTTTTCAGGAATAAGGCTCTGATTCTTTATCACGCTAAACTGGAAAAGTGTTTCTCCTTCCCTTGTAGATTCTTCCCTCTCTTGCTGTTTGATGAGACAAAATGTAATTCAAGCACAGTTCTTGGTCCACAGTAGGTGTCTAATAAATGGTAGATCTCTTTCTGGCTCTCTTTTAGTGCCTTTCTCTCCTGGTTGTCATGACAACATATCCCTCCCCCGCCATTGATTATAACATGCTGTTTTGATTTAGTAACAGCCTTTATTTATTTATCTATCTCTTTATTTATTTATTGGCAAGGTTGGTGTGTGTGGTGGGGACAAATGTTGACTGCAAGGGGTACCCTGATTCCCTCAGTGTTAGCATTTGAAAACAAAAAGCGAATCTTAGAATTGAAGGGAATCACTAGCTTATCTGAACGGACTCAGGAGCGACACGGCTCAGAAAAAGAAGCACAGGGTCAAGGCACTAGGCAGCGTTTGATGAAGCTGACCATGTCTGCCATCGGGAGATGCTTCTTCCTTTGGCTTCCAGGAAGCACTTTCTCTCTCTCTCTCTCTCTCTCTCTCTCTCTCTCACACACACACACACACACACACACACACACACACACTCTCTTTCTCTCTCTCAAAAGGAAAATTTCCCCACTGTTATTATGATATAATTGACATGTAACATTGCGTAAGTTTAAGGTGTACAATGCAGTGGTTTGATACATGTATCTAATGTGAAATTTACCAGAATAAGGTTAGTAAACACATCCTTCACCTCACATAATTACCTTTTTTTATGCTCAGAACTTTTACGACCTCTCTCATAGCAACTTTCAAGTGTACAGTACTATATTGTTAACTACCGTCACCATGCTGTGCATTAGATCCCCAGAACTTATTCGTCTTCTAACTGGAAGTTTGTACCTTTTGATCACTTTCACCTCTTTTCCCCACCTCCCTATCCCAGCAACCATCAGTCTGTTCTGTTTCTGACTTGGGTTTTCTTAGATTCCACATGTGAGTGAGATCATGCAGTATTTGTCTTTCTCGGGCTTGTTTCACGTAGTATAATACCCTCAAGTTTCACCCATGTGGCAAATGGAAGGATTTCCTTTTTTAATGGCTAAATATATTCCATTGAATATATATACCACATCTTTGTTCATTCATCCATTGATGGACGCTTAGGTCGTTTCTATGCCTTGTCTATTCTAAATAGTACTGCAGTGAAATGGGAGTGCAGATAGCTCTTCGAGTTAATGATTTCATGTCAGCAGTGGAAATATAGTCAGTAGTGGAATTGTTGGATCCTATGGTAGTTCTGTTTTTAATTTCTTTTTTTTTTTATAAATTTATTTATTTTGGGCTGTGTTGGGTCTTCGTTTCTGTGCGAGGGCTTTCTCTAGTTGCGGCGAGCGGGGGCCACTCTTCATCGCAGTGCGCGGGCCTCTCACTGTCGCTGCCTCTCTTGTTGTGGAGCACAGGCTCCAGATGCGCAGGCTCAGTAGTTGTGGCTCACGGGCCCAGTTGCTCCACGGCATGTGGGATCCTCCCAGACCAGGGCTTGAACCCGTGTCCCCTGCATTGGCAGGCAGATTCTCAACCACTGCACCACCAGGGAAGCCCCTGTTTTTAATTTCTTGAGGAACCTCCATACTGTTTTCCATACTGGCTGTACCAATTTACATTCCCACCAACGGTGCACGAGGGCTTCCTTTTCTCCACACCCTCACCAGCATCCATTATCTCGTGTCTTTTTCATAAGAGCCATTCTAACACATATGAGGTTGTATCTCATTGTGGTTTTACTTGCATTTCCCTCATTAGTAACAGTGAGAACCTTTTCACATCCCTCTTGACCGTTCGTACGATTTCTTTGGACAGATGTCTCTTCAAGTCCTCTGCCCATTTCTCAATAGAATTATTTGTTTTTCACTTACTCACTGAAGGTGCCCTAGAGGCACGGCCAAGGATACCTATCTAAGACGGCTGCCCAGTTTCCTCTCCAGTGATTCCCTTTTCTACGTGGGGTTCGGGGCTGGTCGGGATGCTCTGGCAGTGTGGGGGGTGTTCAGGTGGCCGGCCAGGACCCAGGGGCCTTCTCCTGGCCTCCCGACGGATGGCTGGGGCCCTCTCTGCCACACCCCTGGACTCTTTTTTGAAACACATAGAAAAGGGTCAGGAAGATGGGTTCTCCTCAGGCTGAGGGTGTTTACTGGGTCAGGCGGACTGATTGCAAAATGGAGATTGGGAAAGGGTGAGTGGGGGGCAGGGCCCAGGATCTCAGGGCTGTGGTTGGACCCCAGCAGACCCTCCAGAAACAGCCAAGTGCCCTGCCAGCTGCAGAGACAGGTGATCCTCAGATGCCACTGCTTCCAAGGGCAGCCGACGTCTAAGTGCTCGCTAGAGCCCACAGCCCAGGCCATGCCAGGCTTAACACACCTAGAGTGACACCTGGCACAGAGTGTTCAAGCCGTGTTAGCTGTTGTGATTACTAAAAGCCCTGTGCCTGGCGTTGCTAGGCTCTGCCTCCACTAGAACAGGGCCCTCTGCGCCCTGCCTCTTCCCTTGGTGACTGGTCTCACCATCCACCCAGGAGGGTGGAACGGGTCCTCTGGACATCCTGAGAGGGGCAGGAAGGGCTCTCAGGCCCTAACCTAGCTGCCAGGCAAGACCTGACCTGTTCCCTTTAAGACCACATGTCCGTTAGGCCGTTTGCTGAACCCTACACCAAGCAGGTTAACATGTGTTCCCACATCCCAGAAATGGGGTTACTGAAATGGCAACAACACACACAGACCAATGGTGGCAGCGGGAGGTGGCAGAGGGCCCTCTCAGCAGCTAAGAGGCCTGGACTTTCGTACCGATCACATAACTTTGCACCTTAGTTTTCCCATTATGGTGAGCACAGTTCCCGCTGAATCCTTCCGAGGGGTCTTGGAAAGCATCAGATGGAGTGAGGGGCAGAAGGTGAAGGTCGAACTCCAAGCTCTGCCATTTATTAACTTTGTACCTTTGAACAAGTGACTTATATCCTCCCCCAGCCTCAGGGCTCCTTCCTGTACAATGGGAATTATCATACCAACCACTGGGGTTGCAGACTCTGATCACAGCATTCACGTGAGGAGGGTGAAGGGCACAGCCAGGGCCTGAAATGGGCATCCGTGTGGGCTTGCATGCTCTACAGCACCCCCCGGGAAATGGGGAGTCCTCATGCTGTCTTCATACGGATTGAAGAGCCAGCAGGGTGTAAGGTCTTGCTTTGCGCTGTGCTTAGAACCTTCCTGGAGAGACTGTCCTAGGCCAGATACCCAGGCCGACGTTGCACAGTAAACAATAGTCAGTTAAGATGGCTCTGGAGCCAGGCTGCTTGGGTTCCAATCCCAGCTCCGTTTCTTCCTAGCTGTGTGCCGTTGGGCAAGTCAGTGAACCTCTCTGTACCTTATTTCCTAATCTCTGAAGTGGGGATGATAGCAGTATCCTCTTCTTGGGTTATTTTGAGGATTGAAATGAGTTAATTTCAGAGCACTTAGAGTAAGGTCACATCAGTGCTTATAAGTAAAATAAATTACCACCTATCCTGTGCCCTTCCTGAAGCCCCGACCCCCTGTGTCTGGCCACTGTCAAGAAGAGAGGACACAGGGAGAAAGTAGGCTTCGATGTCCCTCATCCTCAAATGATTAGGTGAGAAGAAAGGAGGAAGGTCAAAACCACCTGCTTGCTTTGGGCTTCATCTAAAGTGAGAAGTGAGGTCTGCTTTCTGCACCTACCACTTTGGTGAACATCTGTCTTTCGGCAACAGGTAACCAGAAACCAGAACTGGTCAAACCAGGGCACATGCCCTGCACCCCCCTTCCCCCTCCCCCTCCTGACCCCTGGTTATAAGCTCTGCTGGCCCTCTGTCCAGGCAGGCGGAAAACACTTCCATAAAGCACAAAGCAGGAGGTCCCATGCCCAGACCCCACGGACTGGCCTCAGGTGGACAGAGCACTGGACTTGGAGCCCACAGAGCTGGTTCTGGGTCTGGGTGTAGCTTTGGTTCTGGGGCAAAGTCTTAAAAGCTCCCTGAGCTTCAGTCTGCCCTTTGGTAGAATAGGGACTGTCATGAATACACGTCAGAGACAATAGAGGCAAACGTGTGTTGTAAATAGGGAAGCTCAGAACAGTGGGTAAGGGATTATCATTGAGTAGAGCTGCCAGTGCGACTGGCAACTTCCACCAGGAGATTCCTGCACAGCCTGTCCTGGGTGCGGGGAGTGGGGGTGTCCAGACTCAGCTAATGGTGTAGAGTCTCAGGAGAACCCCACATGCTTGTGGAGCTTGGTCGGCAGGAGACCGGCTGTGGGCACTAGAGGTGCGGCCACATCCCCGACCTGAGACAAGAGTTCTTATCTGGTTTCTGTCACTGTGGGGCTTTGGCAGGTGGTCACTTTCCTTCTCTGGGCCCTGGTTTCATCTTCTGTGAAATGAGAGGATGGTGGCAGGAAGCAACACTGTGTGGCAAGCTATAGACCGACTAGGTAATGTATGTGAAATACTTTTGCAAACTCTATGGGCTACAACATAGAAATAGTGCTGGCCGGACATTTGGGCTCTAGTCCGGCCTCTGGAGCAAGCATGCTGCGTGACTTTGGGCGAGTCACTTCTCTCTGAGCCTTGTTTTCTTCATCTATGAACTGAGCATCTGGGGCTAGATCAGTAGTTCCAAACCAGCTACACATTAGAATCCACTTGGGGGACGGGTATAAAGACACAGACGTCCCACCCCTTCCCAGACCAACTCAGTCAGAATATCTGCGTGGGGCATCAGGATAATTTCCCAGCTACCCGTTTGTTGCCAATGCTTGGCCAAGGTTGGGACCATCTGTCTGGTTGATCGGGAGGGGCCCCTTCTGGCTTAAGCTTGTTAGATTTCTTGGAAGTTGGTGAGATATGGTGGTCACAAGTGTCACCAACACTGGGGCCGCCATCCTCCCTGCTGAGAAGCAGGGATTCTAGCCCAGCTGCAGAGCATCTGTCCTCACCTCACCTCTGGCTGTGCACTAGAATTTCCTCGTGGAGTTTTTCAAAAACTTCCATAACTGGGCACCGCCGAGAGCAGAGAATACAATATTTGGGGGCAGGACCTCCCTATTGTGAAAGAGCCTCCCAGGTGGTTCTGATGTGCAGCTCGAGTTGAGAGCCACTGGTTTAAAAAGAGCCAGTGGACCGGAGAAACAGAGACCCCCTACCTCCTGGCCCCTTCCTTTCCCTGCCCGGGGCGCTCCCCCCGGATGGTGTGCTCTGAGTGAGGCAGGTGGTCTAGAGGTTAAGGGCATGGACTCTGAAGCCAGGTGGGCTGGAGAATTCCAACTCTACCTCTTTATTGGCTGTGTGACTGGGTTCAAATTATGCGACTGCTCTGAGCCTCCGTTCCCCAATTTGTAAGCTGGGGCTTGTGGCAATACCCACCTCATGGAGCTGTGGAGACTGAAGGAGGTAATGCACGGAAGGTCTACAGAATAGGGCTTGGCACGCAGTGCATGCTGGCTCTAATATGGGAGCAGGGGCTGAGTCTTGTTCACTCCAGACCCTCGAGTTAGAGTCCAGTAGCCCCAGCAGTGACCTGTTAGGTTGGATTAACCAGAAGCCTCTCTATAAACGATAGGCTCATAGCCCATATTTCTAGAGTTCCTTCCTTGATCTTTTTTCCCTAAAAGCTTGTTAGCTAATTTGGCAGTTCTTTACCCTGACTGTGGATCAGAATCACTGGGAGAACTTTTGAAAATGCAGATCACCAGGCCTAACCCTCCCACTGCCCCACCCCTAATGAGTCCTTATTTAGCAGGTTTTAGGTGTGGCCCAGGAATTTGGGATTTGGAAACGCCTCTCAAGGGACTTTCACGTTCAGCCAGGGCAGAGCAACGCCGCCCTTGATGTGAGCCCGTTGACTTACCTCGGCACGCGCGCTCACGGATCAGAGGAAAGTTGCCAGTCTGGGAATCTGGATTTTTGATTCAGAAAATATAACTTTGCCAAACTATTTTCTAATGGTGAGGAAATTTTTCCATGGAGCCGTTTATATTGGGTTGGCCAAAAAGTTCATTTGGGTTTTTCTGTACCATTGTATGGAAAAACCCAAGTGAACTTTTTGGCCAACCCAATATTTTCTCACCTTGTGGTAGATTGAAAAACAGATTTTGCAGCAACTCCCATCAAGAGGAAGAGTCTATTTCGCGATTCCTTGAACCCGAGCTGGTTTTGGGGAGTCGCTTTGACCAGCAGAACGTGGCGGAAGTGCGGTTGTGTGAGCTCTGGAGTCCAGGAATCCGGATGCTTGGTGGCTTTCACCTTCGCCCCTTGGGATGCTCCCCTGAGAACCCCCGTGTAAGGCAGCCAGTTCACCGACTGGAGGATGGGAGGCCACACGGAGGAGAAATGAGGTGCCCCAGACAACAGCCAGCACCATCTTGCAGACTCTTGCTCTTCCATCAGGAAGACCATCTTGGACCTTCCACTCCACTGGCCGTTCAGCGGACCCAGACAAAACCAACAGAGGAGCTGTCTAGCCGACCAGCAGAAGCGTGAGAAATCATCAGTCATTGTTTCAAGCTGCCAGGTTTTGGCCTGATTTGTTACATAACAATAGACGCCTGAGATACATCTTATCCACCCCTTTCAACTCAGGATTTCTATCATCAGGACAGGTCCCCAGAATAAGGGGCAAAATTGATGGACTGGAACAAAACTTATCCCTAACCCCCTGGGGTTTGAACCTGGCTCCCAGGTTTAGCCCAACATGCTAAACAGCCCAGAGGAGGCCCACATGGGGGCTACTGGGGCCAAGGTGATGCAGACCCCAACTGGCCTGTTCACCTGTGGAAGCCTCATCCTGTAGGTGGCCTGAGGCTCCGACTGTCCCCACCAACCTCTGACTGCGCTGTAGCAATATCCATTCTATGGCCCCAGAGCCTTGGGAAACCCTGGCGCAATCATGAATGAGTTAAATGCTATCTGATCAGAAGCCAGAGGGCCTGTTTTCATTTTCAAAACTCCGTGTGTCAGTGACTCTAATGCAATGTCCAGCAATGTCTTGAGCAAGTGACCGGCAGGGGACATAGGATGCTATTTACTCAAGATAGTCCCATCACGCAAAAGCAACTTGCCTAACCGGGTTTGTAAGCGATTGTTACGAGACCACCATTGCAACAGGGATGGCCTTGGGTGATGGTCTCAGGAAGGGGCCGATCCCTTCCCCCAGGCCAAATTTGGGGCCATCTCTCTGTTTTTGGAATCCTTGGGGCCTGGGTTTCTGGCAAAGAGCAGAGAAAAAGGGTGATTGGGAAATCCCACGTGGATGTGGAATGGTCCTTTTAAGGATGGGTGCCCTGGGGAAGAAAGCTTTATGCTTCTTCATGGTCCCTCTCCCCAGCCCCTTGGATTCTGCCTCCGTTTCTCCAAATTCCAAATGCAGTTTTCCTTCCTGAGAGCCAGTCGCGCACACCTTGCTGTTTTGGTCTTCCAGTTTACAAATCCTCTGTTCCCTCTGCCGGTGGAAATGCAGAGCTTTCCCCCAACTTCTCTTACTGCCAGGTGGAGTCTCCATCCTGTACCTCGTCATCCTCAGTGTGAGTCTTAGACCATCTCTTTGCTCCGTACCCCCCAAATCCCCAAGATCTTGAAACTTTAGGAGATGCTCTTGAAGATCTTCTGGGGCTCACAGGGAGGAGCCCCGTCTTCTCCCCTATCCCCCACCCCCCCATCCCCTGCTCGCTCCCAAGTCTTACTATTTCTAAGGCAAAACACCTCTCTCTTACTGGTCTTCCCCTGTAAATCCCCTCCCAGGCTCACCCTGCCTCGCAAGTACCCATCAAGGTATTTATAATTCCCCCCTCCTCACACACCTCAAACAAAAACAGCTCTCTCCTTCAGAGAAATCCTGGCGTCAGCTTTCATTTATACACTTTTTCTGTCTTTACTCCATGGATTGAGATTATAACTGGGCAAGACCTTTTAACCCGGGATCTCCAACTCCCCAGCCATTTGCCTATCTCAGCTTTCAGGAGGGTGAAGGCAGATGTCTCGGGGGGAGGTGAGACATTTCTGCCACTGAATGCCTGTCCCCTGTCGCCGTACCTAAATGCCCACATGTACCAGGTGCTCTTCTCAGTGTTTTATATAATCTCTTTGAATTTGCAAAGCAGTCTTAGGAGGTAGATACTATTAGTATCCAGATTTTACAGTGATACACAGCTGAGACAGAAAGTTAGTAACTTGCCCAAGACCATGTAACTCGGAAGCGATGGCACAGGGATCCTGCCCTGGTGCTGTCCTGGTCTCTGGCCCCCTCTTTGGGGCTTTCTGGCCTGGGTCTGTGCCTGCAGGCCAGTTCTCTCTTAGCAATCAGAGCTGTGGATGGGTGACAAGACTGCGCTGTAGGTGGGTAGAAGTTCAGGATGTGGATTGGAAGGGATGGGGTGTCCAGTGGTGAAATGCTGCGGGCAGGTGGGCTTGCCACCAACCTCTTGCCATTGCACCCCAAGGGCAGTAACAAATCCTGCCGTCTTCGGGGCGGTGGCCTTGCAGAACAGGGTGCTGTGTCTGGGGGTTTGGACTCTTCCTCCTCTTTCCCCCATTTGTCCGTTCCCCATCAAAGTGAGTGAGCCACTCAGCTACTTCAAAGCCCTTTGCAACTCAGGTTGCTCACCATGATGGAGGGATGTTCCCTGAGAGTCTCTCTTGGCCCCTGGAGGCATTGCCCAACACCGTGTTTGTCAAATGATCGACATGGTCCGGTGTTTTGAAATAAAGTTCTTAAAGAGAAGGCAAAAGTTTTTTTTGTTTGTTTGTTTTTTTCCCCACAGAGGAGAATTTCTCTGCACTGCGGGAGGGGTGCATGGTCTCAGATAGATAAAGAAACCTGTCCTAACTCAGAAAATACAAACGTGATTACACTCTCCATTGGCCTTTGGGAGAAAGCATTTTTCTTCCCAGAGCAGCTGAATGATGGGAAGTTTATAAAGCAGTTTATAAAGCTTGGGGGCTGGGGATGGTGAGGGAAGAGGTGATTACCGCGGGCTGAATGGTGGGAAGGCGGAGGAGGGGAGTGGATGATGGGATGAGCCGTTCAGCTCCCTGTGGAGAAAGGCATGTGATTTAAGGGTGTGTGCGTGTACTGGGTGCTGGGGTTAGGGTGGGCTGCTTGGTGTATTGTGGGAAGCGGGAGAGTGATTATGTGGGTCAGTAGTATTAAGGGATGGTGCTAGGGTGGGGCCTGGGGGTATATATGTGTTTTGGCTGGAGTGTAGGATTATGACTCGAAGAGTGTATTAACAGTGTGTTGGGCAACAGGTAACAGAAAACTCAACCCATAGCAGCTTCAATAAGGGGATTATTTTTCTCACAGAACAAGAAGTCTGGAGGTGGGCGGGCAAGAGGTGGTACAGAAACTCAACGGTGTCGTCCAGGTCCAGGCTTTTTTGATCTTCGTGCTCTGCCATCTTGGTGTGTGTACTTTCAGCCTTCTGGGTACGAGGTGGGCATCGTGCCCATTGGCCAGGCAGGAGGAAGGAGCAAGAGATCACACCAGCTGGGGCTGTTTACTTTTTATTAGGAAAGTCATAAACTTTCCCAGATGCATCCTCACTTCCCAGCAAACTTCTGCTTATATTTCACCCGTCACGACTGTGCCATATGGTAACCCCTTCACAGCAAGGGAGATGGGGAAGTTGGTTATTTGGTTTTCCCACCTATCTACTAGAGGAGGACGTGGGAGAAGGAGGCGGGTGTGGCTGTGGATCGGCCCAACTCCAGCGCTGCCCCAAATGGGAGACTGAAATGCGGTGGGGACGGGTTGCAGTGTAGGTGAGAGGGTAGTTGGGAAGGTGGTCCAGCAGAAGGAATACGACCTTTTTATTCAGACATCATGCAGTCACGGAGTTCTTGGCAAGCTGCTTGCCTTTTCTAAGCTCTGGTTTCCATGTGCGTCTGCTCCGTCCTTTCAGGACACGTGCGCTGCTCTGTGTAAATGCCCAGCACGGCACCCAGCACTTAGCTGGTGCCTGGCCGAGGGGATTTTTGTTATAACCGGTGTGAATGTATATGGGGAGTGGGATGAGCAAGGAGAGGAGGGATGCTCAGTGTCTGCTCCCCCATGCCTGTCTTGATCAAAAACTTGCTCTCGTATTCAGCTTTAAGGTGCAGGTCCCTCTGTGTTTGTGTTTCAGGCAGGGTTTCTCAAAAGAGCTTGTGGGGTGAGTAGGGGGTGGCGTTTGGCCCCTTCAGGGCGGAGGCCCACAGAGGAGACAGCCGGGAGGGGTGAGGTATGGGAGCTGGGGCTGGATGCACCCCTTCTTAAGAAGAAGTGAGTGTGAGGCAGGCTGTCAGGCCTGTCCTCATGGTTCCATCGAGGAACCCTAGAACGTGGATGTCATCAACCGCATTCTCAACACGAGGAAGCTGAGACTCAGAGAGGGGAAGTTCATTGTTCAGGATGCCACAGTTTGGGGTTTATGTGGGACCTGGAGGGCAGAGGAAAACCCAGGGCGTCCTGGGGCGTGGGGGTGGGTGGAGAATCAGCCGGGGCTGGGCCTCCTGGCGCAGGTGGGTGTGGGAGACTGTGTGTGAGAAGGTGGGCTCCCAGCTTCCCAGCAGCAGGCCAGGCAGAGACTGAAGGGCACTGAGGTGATGAAAGCTTTGTGACTCATTTCTACCTGGCCCACTGGCTTTTCCACCTGAGCGCTCTGGAGGCCAAGCAGCCCCGGGGGTGCAAGGGTTGGGGGGCTCCGAGTATCTTTCCAAGGCCTCCCCCTCCCCCCACCAGGGCTGGTCATTTTGGGGCTTTTGTCCTTGAGCCTTTGCATATGTCATTCTGGCTCTCAGCTCGCCTTCTCTCCTCCCCACTGATGGCTGCTTTCACAAAAGTGGCCCAAACCTTGCCTCCTCCAGGAAGCCTTCTCTGGTTGCCCCCACCCACCACACACTCCTGCTACCCATCAGCGCTTAGAGGGCATTTGGCTTCTGCAGGTGGGTCCTGCTTTACACAGTATGAAGGTGCAGTTGCTCAGAGAAGACAAATAAAGGGGAGGACTGTTCTTCACTTTACAAACGAGCCAGTCAAGTATCAATCACACACTAGAAAATGATTCGGTGTGAGGAAATTAGAGTTAAGCCCAGGCTACTCCTAAGGCCTACAATGAAGGGCACATGTGTTCAGTTTCAATCATTTACATGTTTTATTTTTTCAAAACCAGTTGAATTCACTTCCCCTCCCCCTTTCTCCTTTTGATGGGAAAACAACATAAAAATAACACCAAAGATTTCTTTTTTTGGAAAATAGAGAAAAAAACCTCTCCACCCATCAGCCCTCTTATTTTTGAACATTCCAGTCTCTGTTCACATGCATATCAACTTAAATAGCTGCAACTGTGGAACTTTGACTTGACTGCTGGGCTCTGAGCTTCCTGAAAGGAAGCAGAGACCGATGTCATTCACCTGACCGCCAGCAGAGTGCCAGCCGGTGGCAGACACAGGATACAAGGGTTATTGTTACTGTCGCTATCACTCCTAGCTTGGTTGAGTCAGAGGTTGAGATCACTGCCCTCCTTTGGCAAGTTGAAGCAACCCCGTCCCTCATTTGATCCTCACAACAATCTGGCAGGTTAGGTGTTATTCCCTTCATTTTACACAAGAGGAAAGCCGCTTACCTGCTCAGAATTTCAGAATTACAAAGTGGCCGAGCTGAGATTTGAACCTAGGACCTTTGAGTTTAGAGCCCATAGTTTTGTCATTGCGCTAGGGTGCAGCACTATTCCCATTTGGGGCTAGATATTCTTGGCTGTGTGGGGCTGTCCTGTGCGTTGTAAGACGCTGAGTAGCATCCCTGGGCTCCACTTGCTAAATGCCAGTAGCGCTCTCACCCCCACCCACTGTGACAACTAAACATGTTTCCAGACGTTGGCAAATGTCCTCCAAGGGACAAAATACCCCAGGACTGAGAACCACCGCAATACAGTAAAGATTAGCAGACCGTGCTGCCTTTCTTTGATGTCCTTTCCCAGGGTTTAGGGCGGCATATATACAGTAGGTGCCAATCCATGGGGCGGCCTGCTAGGGCCCCTTGCTGTCTGGGTTTGTGGTTGGTCCAAAGGCAGGTCCAGGCTGTGTAAGAGGCACGGAAATGAGGATTTGTGTCCAGTCTCTGGCTCAACCCATGGGTGGCTGCAGCATCTCTTGGCACCCTTTCTAAGAATTTGGGGTTTGCCTGTCCCTCACTGCACCCAGATGTGTTTGGGAGACTCATACTTACGGGGTGAGTCCTGGGCTGCTGCTAGCACTGCCCGTAGCACTGGACAGATTAGGAAAATGCACCCCTTCCTTAGCCCTGTCACAGGGCACAAGGCTTGGTGAACAGAACCTGGGCTGGATTCCCACCTCCGCACACCCTCTCAGATGCTCTTGAAGAGTCCACAACCTATACAACCTTTCACAGCAGCCCCAACGTAGGGGCTCTTTCTCCCCTTCCACCCCATGAAGGCAGAGCCTCAATAATGGAAGCTCACGGATGACTTTTGACCTAAGACTCGACCTTTTCCTCCCCCAGCTTTGCCCTGGACTTGCTCATTTATTCACTCAACAAACACGTTAAGCATCTGTTTTGTGCAAAGGACACATTTAGAAACTTGCGTTTGGAGCATCAGAAATGAGGTAGTACGTTGTAGCGTGGTGATTCTCAAAGTCTGGTTCGGGACCCTTGCAGGGGTTCTGTAAGATCCTAGGATTTTCCCTATAGACTTTAATCCAAACAGCGTATTGCACAATCCTGAATGTAGGAGCAGAGGCGGAAGCTCAGCTGTCTTCTCTTAAGCTCAGCATTAAAGAGGTGGGCCAGATGTAAAACAGTGCCACCCTTCTCAGTAATTCTTGTCTTGTTTTGGAAAATAGGGTTATTTTTCATGAAAAGGTATTATTTATGTTAAAGTGAGATGGGTTTCTTGTTATTTTAGGTGAATTAATAAAGATGAAAAATTTTTAAGTTTTAATTTCTAATGGAGCAAATATCAGTAGATAGAACCCACAAAAATGAAAGCTCACTGGGGGCCTCGGTGATTGTTAAGACACTAAAGAGGGCCTGAGGCCAAAAGTCTGGGGACTCCTCATGTGGTGACAGAGCCCTGGGCTTGGAGGCCTGGACTTCAATACCAGCCCGGTTCTTTTTTTTTTGTTTTGTTTTGCGGTACGCGGGCCTCTCACTGTTGTGGCCCCTCCCATTGCGGAGCACAGGCTCCGGACGCGCAGGCGCAGCGGCCATGGCTCACGGGCCCAGCCGCTCCGCGGCATGTGGGATCTTCCCGGACCGGGGCACGAACCCGCGTCCCCTGCATGGGCAGGCGGACTCCCAACCACTGCGCCACCAGGGAAGCCCACCAGCCCGGTTCTTCATTAGCTGGTTGTGAACTTTGGGCAAGTCCCTTACATTTTCGGAGCTTCGGTTTTCTCATCTGTAAAACGGGAGCCCAATGGCCTCCTCAGACGGTGATTGTGAGAATTTCGGCTCACTTGCTGGAACCCGTGGTCTGTTGAAGGTGCTACTGGTCCTGGAGGTGAGCTGAAGGTCGTGTGGAGGTGCTCAAGGGGGAGGTGTTGCGTGGACACCACCATGGGGGGGTGGGTACCAGCCTCCCCTGCAAGGTAAATATGTGAGGATTGGGAAAGGTGGTCAAAGGAAAGGAATTCAGTTTGTGAAATAGCTTCAAAGGGGAATTGGAGGCAATGTGTTTTGCCTTTGATTATTTTGATGGTAACCACTGTTGAGTTTTGTAAACTGCTACTTACGGTCTCTCCCTCTCTTTTCAACGGACAGAGAGGCCTTCTCAGGGTGCAGCTACCTGCCCTTGCTGGGGTCCATTCAGGGAAGGCGACCACCTTGTCTGCCGGCACACAGCCCTGGAAGTGGCTTCAGAGAAGTCCAAAGACCCAGAGCGCCAAGAGGGGACCAGACGTTAGTCCTGACCAGGCAACTGACGTGGAGCTTCACGACCACACATGCCATCTTGGGGCAGCAAAATGACCCTTCCACCAGCCTGTCATGGTACTGAATTTCCACCACATAAGATTTCTTCTTTGGGCTATGGTTCTTTTTTTTTCTTTTTTAATTAATTTATTTATTTTTGGCTGCGTTGGGTCTTCGTTGCTGCGCGTGGGCTTTCTCTAGTTGCGGCGAGCGGGGGCTACTCTTCGTTGCGGTGCGTGGGCTTCTCGTTGTGGTGGCTTCTCTTGTTGCAGAACACGGGCTCTAGAGCGCAGGCTCAGTAGTTGTGGCGCGTGGGCTTAGTTGTGGCATGTGGGATCTTCCCGGACCAGGGCTGGAACCCGTGTCCCCTGCATTGGCAGGCAGATTCTTAACCACTGCGCTACCAGGGAAGCCCTGGGCTATGGTCCTTACTTACCAGAAAACTTCTACCAAAGTATGAATAACTTGTCACCAGCCAACGAATGCCTCATGGTGGCCTTATTTATTTGATAACAGAAAGCCAGGCTTTGGGGTTATGAGATGGAGGATAGGTAAGTTTTAAATGTCACGGGCCCTATCGAGTTTCCAGCCTCTATGTCTTGGCTTTTCCTTCTCCTGGGGCCCCTGAGACCCAGCCCTGGGGTTAGGACCACTTCTGTTCTGGACATGATGGGTCACAAATCTTTAAGTCTAAGCACCAGGGACTTAGCATCCTTTCTCTTGTCCCTCAGCTCCCTTTGGTCTGATTTTTCCCAATTCTGGTTCAAGTCTTTTATGACCTCCACCTAATGAGGCTCTACTTGCCTAAATACCAAGAAATGTCAAATTGGAAACTTGTAGGGTGATAACTGGGAGCTTGTGTTGGCCCTGAGATCTCTATCCTCATCCTGATGATGCTGTTTACCTACTGCCCTTCTAATGAATTCCTGGTGGCTTCGTTAAGGCCTCTAGTGGGTGCATTTGACATCGTAACACTCCCTCTCCCAAATGTCCACATCCTAATTCCTGGAATTTGTGAATATGTTGCCTCACCTGCAAAGGGACTTTGCAGATGAGATTAAGTGAAGGCTCTTGAGATGGGAGATTATCCTGGATTATCCGGAGGGCCTGATATAATTCCAAGTGTCCTTAGAATAGGGAGGCAGGAGGGTCAGAGGCAGAGAAGGAGAGGTGATGATGGATGCAGAGGTTGGGCTGATGCGATTGCTGGCTTGAGGGTGGAGGAAGAAAGAGGCCATGGGCCAAGGAGTGCAGGTGGCTTCCGAAGCTGGAAAAGGCAAGCAGATGGATTCTCTCCTCGAATTTCCAGGAAGGAACACGATCCCGCTCGTTTAGCCCCTGGAAGCCCATTTTGGACTTCTGACTCCCGGAATTGTAATAGAATAAATCTGTGTTGGTTTAAGCTGGTAAGTCTGTGGTGACTTGTTACAGTAAAAATAGGAAACAAATATAGTTGGGAATAAGGACTGTCAGAAGCTGAGAAAGTGGTAGGTAGATACCCCTCAGGATGCAGGGAGATGTCCTAGTATAAATAACGCATGGGTTCTACCGTCTAGGAGCTTACAGTCTAGCAGTGGGACCCAGACTTAAGGCAAAGGACTCCAGCGAGAGGCGCAGAGTGATGAGCGCTAGAGTGAAGCTGCAGGTCAAGGGCAGGTGACAGAGATGCGGCTTCTGGTCAGTGAGTTCCTGGGAGGAGTCCTATAAGAGGTGACATTTGAGTTGGTCTTTAAGGGAAGGATAAGATTCCCGCAAATGGGCAGAGGGAACAGCACAAATGATGGCACAGAAGTGGGAGAGCAGAGTATGAATTTAGAACCCAGGGCAGAGTTGGGTTTGGAGTCAGTGATTTTCTATCAGGATGTCTGGCTATAAGCAACAGACAACCTCAAGTCCTTTCATACAGAAGAAGCCCCGAAGTAGGGAGTGTCCAGGTTGGCCAATATGGTGCCTCGACTGCCTGGCCAGGGACCCCTGCTCTTTCCCTCCCCTGTTCTGCCACTGTCATCTCACAGGGTTTGCCTTGGCCACGGCTCTTCACCGCAGGAGGGCTGCTGGTAATTCAGGGACCTAGTACAGACATGACAGTGTCTAGCAGAGGACGGGGGACTGTTTCTGTTTCTTCACATGAATGTCTACTGATCAGCAAAGAAACCTTCCCTAGAAGTTCCCACTCCTCTTTTCCTCTGCATGTTTCCAAGGCCAGAATTTTATCTCCTGCTTACTCGCAAGAGGACTAGTTTAGGGAAGCATGTGTGTAGAAGAGAATAGACTATCAAACAACATTTGGGTTCTGTTAGCTAGGAAGATGGGGAGATGCATTTTGGATAAGCAACCCAAAGTGTGTGCCACGAGGGATGTGGAATTGGAGATGAGTGAGGAAGGGTGGGGAGGACTTAGATGCTGAGCGGGCATATTGTCAGTTCATTTCCCTGGGTTTAGGGAGCCATGGAAGGTTGTAGAGCGAGGGTGTGACCTGACCAAAGCTGAGCTTTAGAGAGATCACTCTGGCATTGTCATGGAGTGAAGAAGGGTGTCCCTGGAGGCTAAGAGACAAGTTGGGAAGCTAATGCAATCATCCATGTAAGAGGGCAGTGGGAGTGAAAAGGAGAGAATGGAAGTGAGAGGCATCATGGGAGCAGAACGGCTGGAACTCGAAGGCTGATCCCATTTCTCCTCACGTCTAATCCATCACCAATCCTGCTGGCACGGATCTTTGCATTTTCATAGCTGATGCCCTACTTCAGGTTTCCTGCTTCTCCTGCCAGGCTCACCACCCTCCTTGCTTCCTTTTTGCTTTCCTCTAATCTAGGGTGTCTCAAGCTGAGCACTGTCAACATTCTGGGTCAGACAACTCTTTGTTGCAGGAAGTGGGCTGTCCTGTGCCCTGTAGACAGCCCTGTAGATAGTCCACTACCTGCTGGACTCAAGCTGAGGGGCTGAACCAGAAAACCACTGAGGGGCTGTTTCTTGGGAGGGTCTGAAATCTGGCAGGTCAAGTGAAGGCAGTTTTTGTGACCAGAGACATTGTGTGGAATGTGACAGTCTGAGGAGTAATGCATCTGAAAGCTGCAAGTTATCCTTGTGCCTTTAGAGAAGACACCGCTGGGTGCGTGTAAGAGTGCTTGGGGTCTGAACACAGGTGGGTAGTTCTCTCTGATACAAACAGACCTCACAGTTGTGAACGCCTGCTGGCTTTTGTACCAGCTGTGTGGCCTTGAGCACCTCAGTTCATGTCTCGGAGCCTCATTTTTACCATCTATAAAATGGGTATACGTATACATACCCTCTACCAAGTGAGGCGTATTTTGTAGAGTTGCAATTCAGTTAATGACAGTGTATATAAAATGCCTGGCAAGTCCTAAGGGCTCAACAGGTGAATAAATGGCAACTGTTATTGGTACTTAATCTCACTTCAGCAGGGAGTCTTTGCACCCTGCCCTGGAGCTCCTTCAGCTGTGTGTGTGCGCGCGCGCGCGTGTGCGTGCGTGTGCGTGCGTGTGTGTGTGTGTGTGTGTGTGTGTGTGAGGGTGGCAGTCCGGGGAGGTGGCTGCAATGTCTGCAGGCTCTTACTCCTGGGGTAGTCAGGGCCCTCCTGACAGCTCGGCTGCCCCGCCTGCCCAGATCACAGACACCTCACCCCAGGTGGTTAGAGACAGCCAGTTGGGAGTGGTTTGGTTTTTTCACAATGGCAGTTTCCTGAAAGTCACCCTGACTCTGGGCTGGGGATTGCTGGGTACCGGCCAAGGGGGGAAACATAGAAAGAGGAAGACACTTCCTGTTAGAAAGCAGAGGGCTGGGAGGTGAAGCAAGGGGAGCAGGGAACCCGGGCCCCAGAATTGAGGGGGGGACTGTGGACGGGCCTCAGCAGATGCCCGGGATCCTCACGGCCCTGTAGCGGGAGGGGCTGGCATGGCCTCCCGTGGCCTCCCGTGGCCGGGTCTGGCCAGCTCTGCCCAGGTTGGCCTGCAGGCCTCTCCCTGTCTCTGTCCTTGTCCCATCCAGTTTGGGGCACTGCCTTTCTCTGCCTTGACTGAGGTTGCTCCCCTTTGGCACCCTCCTGGCTCTCAGACCCTGGACCGGCTGTTTTCGAACCTACTTAGAAAAAGAAGGAAGGAACCTGAGGGCTTCCCTCCCAGAGAGGCCACCACCCAGCGAGGCCAAGCCGCATGCGGTGGTTCCTTCTGGCTTCCCTGAAACTCCAGGAACGGGGGGCCTCCTGGCTGTGCAACACCCCTCCTCTGCCCGTCCCCATCCCACGGAGCCCTCTGCCGTCCTGGGCTGCCCCGGGCTCCTTCTCTGCAGGGAATATTAAACGTCTGTAAGAGTCCCCAGCTTGCCCAATCGCAATGGACAGAAGCCACCACAAGCCCTCCGGAGGTGACCGGACCAGCTGACTGCTCGCCTGCTCTTTCCTCCCTTTTCTCGGTACCCAGATTCCACCTGCTCACCCTCTTTTGCAGCTGCCTGTTGGCCTGGGGATTCTGAACAGGTTTTAGTACCCCCTGAGCCTCAGTTTCTGAACCTGTCAGATGGACATGTAATACTAACAACCACCTTTCAGGGCTGACATGACCATCCAGTGACTAAATCTCCTTTCACATCAGAGGTTCGTGGCTCGTGTGACCACGTGTCCCAGTTTGCCTGGGACAGCCGGGTTTACGCCCGTTGTCCTAGTGTCATTATTAATAGCCGTCACTTTGACTCTCAAAAGTGTCCCCGTTTAGACACTAAATGACACAGCCATGGTCCATTCCCTCTCCTCACTGCTGGAGTCCCTCTTCCCTCCACCAAGGGTAGGCTGGGTTCTTGCCCCAGCTCTGCCGCCAAGCCCAGTATGGCCTTGGACAAGCCACCCCCCTGAGCCTCTGTGTCCCCCGCTGTGGGGCTACTGTCGTCCGCCACCCAGAGGGCCCGGGGGTGTGCTGTTCTGCTCTGTGCCCCCAGGGCCTGGCACACAGGAGGTGCTTCTCTGGCCGGATGGCGGATCTGCTCTGACTGGAGAAGCCGCCTGTACCTCACCTCCCGCTCACAGTGATGCTGGTCCCTGAGTCAGGGCCGGCGGCAGCCTGTGGTCAGCGCCCCAGGGTCACCCGCTCGCCTCCAGGCCACCCCACCCCAGGCGGGGCGCAGGCCCTTGATTCCAGCTGCTCCACACTTGCTGCCCTGAGTTCTCTGAGCACCTGTTTCCTCAGCCTCAAGCTGGGAGATTGGGCAAGACGGTGTGTCAGGCCGTTGCCAACTCAAGCTGGGTTTCTGGCCGCAGGGGCCACACGTTGTGACAGGCTTGCGGGGTACCGAGACCATGGTCTGGACCCTGGCTCTGCCCCTCAGTCAGGGTGTGATCTTGGGCAGGTCGCTTATCCTCCTGGGCCGCCATTTCCTCAAGTGAACGACGGGGAAATCTTACTTAGGCTGTGGGGTAGAGCCCAGGAGAGGCCGTGCTAGGTGTGCACAGTGCTGGGGGCCCAAGTAGGCACTTGACACACACTTGTTCCTCCCGCCAGAAAATGCTTGTGACAAGAATGCAGCTCTCTCTCCCCTCCCCCTTCCTCCTGACAGCTCCCCTGGGCAGGGAAGGCAGGACCACTGTCCCCAGCTGGACGATGGGAACCTGGTCCCCCTTCACCACACGTTATCTCAGTCCAGAGAGGTGTGACACGTGGCCTAACAACTATGTAACATTTTACCAAGAGGAGAAAGTCAACAAACCGCTGTCATGGAGAGTGTCCAGTGTGGACCTGATTGGCAGCCTCACCCATCACACTGATTTCTCAGGGAGGAAGCAGGACGGTCCGGGTGCACGTTTCCTGAGCGCCTACTAGGTGCTGGCATTTGCACTCATGTGACGCCACCTCATCTCACTACGACTCTGGGAAGCAGCTGTTGTTCCTCGCATTTCAGGACGAAGCCTGAAGAGCTTGCCTTGCCCAAGCCCGTCTAACTTCTTCTCAGCAGACTTGCTGGGGAGACTTGAACCCGGGCGTGTGTATCACCTAAGGCCAAATACCTTCCACCACCTTCCCCATCTGGGCCCCCCAGACCTTCGTTCCATCCCCCTCTCTGTCACAAAGGTGCTTGCCTCTTGGGATGCCTCAGTTTCCTCCCTCCCCATCAGCTGAGACCTTCCTCCCACCTACTTCTCAAGAATGCTTTGAAGATGAATCAGAGTGTGTTTTCCCAAAGCTCCCAGGGCCCTCTGGGGCCTCACCAGGGCAGCGTGTTTTTAGCTAAAGCACAATTACAGCGGCAGTGCAGCCGTAACGAGCGCTCTCCAAGCATCCTGTTGCCGAGGCAAGTGGCAGGCATCATTAGTCCCATTTTAGAGATGGGAAAGCCGAGGCCGGGATTATCATTTGTGACCTGCCCATGGTGCCACGATGAGTCAGCTGAGGAGGCTCCCTGCAGCCTCCTCCCTTTGTTCCCTTTCCCTCTGGCGAAAAAGAGGGTCAGAAAGAATTGCCACCCCTGGGAATGTCGGACTCTTCTTTGGAGAGGGAAGGGGTACAGCCAGACTCAGTGGCTCCAGCCCAACCTAGGGTGGGGTTGGAGAAAAATGAGGATGGGGGTGGTGGTGCCCAGGATCCTCTTCCTCACTGGACTCGGGCCCCCGGTGGTAGAGCTGGGACAGTGTCCCCCAAGTTTCTCCAGCTGTTACTTTGAGGCTAAGACCATGGCCAAGGTGGTGATGGTGGTGGTGGTGGGGATGGTGGTGTATGTGTCCTGGTTCTTCTAGCCTGAAGGGGAAGAAACTGATGTGGAGGAGGGAGGCGGGGAGGGAGGCAAAGAACTCCTGTTTGCTCAGTGCCTTTCATATGCCACACACTTTACATCTCATCCCCATTCTACAGTGAGGAAACTGAGGCCAGAGGGATGAAGCATTTCATATGAGTTGCACAGCAGGTGAAAAGCAAAGCTGGGATTTCAATCCAGGCTTATTTAGCTGGAAAGCAGTTGTTTTGGAAGCAGCCCGCCCTGCCTCTTTGGGAGAGGTGGCTTCTACACAGGATTGGCTTCAAGCTTGTGTGACTTTTGTGATCACACAGGACCCTGCACTCACAGGGACCCTGCCCTTGGTGTAATTGGTCCTGCTGTCACCATCCTTGAAATTCTTAATAATTTTTGAACAAGGGACCCTGCAAATGGTTGGCCAGTCCTGGGTCTATGCACAAAAGGTTATGGGACCCAATGCCCCTAACTTGCAGAAGGCTTTGGGCTGGTCACTTCCACTAAGTGTCCCTATCTGCACTGTAGGAGGCCGGGTGAAAGGTCAGGCCTCGAGAGCATCCCATTCACAGGGCCTGAGCTGCGGACGCTTGGGGAGGACCTCTTGTGGGAAGAAGGACCCCGATGGTGATAGAAGCTGGGGTTCAGCCTGGGAGGACCTGGTACCTGGTAGAGGTTTAGAGAGGCTGACAGGTGCTGGAGACCAAAGAAAAGGGACACATAAGCCCTCTGGGATGCTGTGGGCTGGTGGAGGGCCTTACTTCAGCTATTAGTGCAGAAAGTCACTGAGAAACTGTTGACATGCGTTGTCGTGACTCTGATGGTCAGAACCGGATGGGAGGCGTGACCAACTTTTTCTTTCAAATAAACACACTTGGACTATTTTCAAAGTTGTCACCAGAGGAGACTGTGGACATATTCCAAAGATGTCACTGGAGGGGCTTCTGTGCCCTGAGCACATCCCAGCCGACTGCCTCTGGTTTTAGCGGCATCTGTGGTGGGTGGACGGTTCCATGTGAGTTCTGACTCTTACTCACAGCCTCCCATCTCAGGCACTGGACACGTGACTCTCTGATTTCTCTCTTGGCCCCAGTTGGAGTCTCCCACTCAGCTCCCCTGGTGCAGGGGCAGCCCAGGGGTCAGAGGTCCCCGAAGACTCTGGTTCCTGTGCCTACCGGGGCCACTTTGAAATCACATGTTTGTATTGACTTTTCCTCCTTTTCTGATTCATTCCCCTCACCTCTCATTTTGGCGTCTCGGGGCTACCTCCTAAATAAACTGCGCTTACCTTTGTCCTCGTCTGAGGCTCTGTTTTGGAGGAACACAAGCCGAAATAGGTGGTATTGCTTACAGCACTGTCAGTCTCTCTTCTGGACTGCCTTTCGGAAGCTGAGCCCTGATCTTTTGTATCTCGTCGAACGGGGCAAACCTTTCATCTTCCAGGAGGGGGAGATTTCTGCCAGCAGCCAAACATGATCCAGAGCAAAGCTTGGCTTCGAGGTGGGCGATAAATCACATTTGGTGTGGAGTGGGGCTGGGTGGAGGCCCCAGCAGAGGACTGGCCTTTGCCAAGACTTGGCTTTGAGTCTGATCTTGGTTGTGCCTTTGCTGTGTGATCTTGGGCCAGTGACTTGACTTCTCTGGGACCCAGGGGCTTCATCTGGAAGATGAAAGGCAGTAGCACTCAGCTCCCAGATTTGCTGTGAGAATCGAACCTATCTGTGCAATCATTTTGTGACTGAAAAACAGCTGTACATACACAAGTTATGATTGGTTGAAAACAAGATGGTGGCAGCAGTTCAAGAGGTTGGGGCCAGTAAATTGTGAAGGCCAGTTCCCCATGGGAGTCTGAACACATTTGATCAGTGTGAACATCATTGGAAGGGCCTCCTAAGAGGCTTCTGGGCCAAGACAACTATTTTCTAGTTGTGGTCGTCCTGGTATGCTGGTTACGAAGCAGCCCTTTGTCCTCTGTGGGCGAGCCTTGGAGACACTGTTTGTACAGAGAAATGGTCTGGGTTCTGAGCTTGCTTTGTGCACGTTCGTGAACTAGTTCTTGAAGAGAAACATGTGACCCCAGGGCTTGGCAGACGATGCGCTGCTCTGGTGGGTGTGGGTCGGGGCCTTGGTGTCGGTGTGAACACCACACCGGGGTTGTCCATCTGTTCC
This sequence comes from Grampus griseus, assembly GCF_964374135.1. Classification (NCBI taxonomy): domain Eukaryota; kingdom Metazoa; phylum Chordata; class Mammalia; order Artiodactyla; family Delphinidae; genus Grampus; species Grampus griseus. The sequence continues at coordinate 14,131,157 of NC_139011.1, read as the reverse complement.
GCAGATATTTTTATTGAGCAGTTGCTGCGTTCCAGTCCCTCTGCTGTTGCTGGGGGTACAGCAGGAAGCCCCGGCCCTTCTTGGACCACATTCTAATCGAGGATAAAGGGATAAACAAATACAGACATGAGGTCAGGTTGTGCCATGAAGGAAGATAAAGCGAAGCGAGAAAATGGAGAGGCACCAAGGCACTGATTCTGACTTAGAATCCCAAGGGATTGGGTTAAAGGTAGGGGTAACAGGCAGTGCAAAGGCCCAGAGGTGAGAGAAAGAGAGAGGAGAGAGTCAGGGAGAGGGAGGAAGAGAGGCGGAGGAGATTAGGAGAGAAAGAGGGAGAGAGAGGAGGTAAAGTGAGAGGACTCAGGAGAGGTGAGGAGGACACGGGGAGGCCAGATCACGGAGGGCTCTGTAGGCCAAGGGAAAGTTCAAGTCCAGCGACTCCTCATGTGCAAAGTGAGGGCTTGGACTCGGCAAGTAGTTTTCAACTCTAAAATGTCTGGTTTTCCAAAGCACCGATGCCCAGGCCCTACCCAGCATCTCTGGAGATGGGGCCTGAGCATCTGTGTTTATTACAACTGCCCCCCCCCACCCCGCCCCCCACCCCAGGTGATTCTCTGGGCAGCCAGAGTCAAAAACCCACTGGACCAAAAGGGCTTCAGGGCCCGCAGGAGGAGCTCCTGATGGGGCCGCCTCCCTCCCTTCTGCCCCTTCTGGCGTCCTCCTTAGGCTCAGGCCAGCTTCAGCCTCGGCCAGCCGCCTGCCTCCCCCGTCAAACATCCTGATCTGCAGGAAGAGAAGATCAGCCGTGTCAGGTCCTTCTTCCTATCCACAGGCCCCGAGACCAGAGGGCACAGGCCAGCGGCCACCCTTGGCCTCGGGAGATTTTGTTTACGGTGCACATTTCACTTCAACAGGGCCGCACAGCTGCAGTCTTGCCTCACTGCCGTTGCCAGCAGTGGGGGTCGGCCTTCACCCCGCCTGCTAGTTTCTCAAGTTCCTCTTTTGGGCATGTGCCTGCCCCTCCGTGTTCCCGTGGCTGCGTGGAAGTGGACTGAGGCCCAGAGGGTGACTAAGAGGGGAAGCCCCTGTGCCGAGGCTCCCAGAGGCTCCTGGATTGCGTAAGGGCTATTTCTGAGGCGATTGCAGATGATCTGATGAATCATAGCAAACACACATGGCTCCGGTGGTGGGGACAATCCTTCCTCACGAAGCTGTGGAAAGCGGAGCTTCTCAAAATGAATCAGCAGCCCCGAACACCACGTCTGTGGGAAGAGGATGAGGGTGCGAATTACACATTTCCAAAGTGTAGGGGTGCGGCCTCTGGGGCATGGGAGCGGGGGCTGCAGGGACCCAAGTCTGTGGTTTCCTCCGTGACTCAAAAGGCATCCCTCGCCCACCTGAGCCCACCACTGGAATCTAGCGGCACTCCATCATGGAACAAAGTCTCTTGCACTCACCAAGGAGGTGAAGACTGGAGGAAATCCGAGGAGGTGTTGCCAGTGTAGCTGCTTGATGGAGACACACAGGCTTTGGATCCAGAAACCCCAGAGGCCTCCCCTTGGCTGGGTGGCCCATGTGAGAAGTTCTTGACCATGAAGAGAAGGCTCAAACCATTCCTGTCAGGAGATGGGGAGGCCCTCCCTGCTCCCCCAAGCTCAGAGGAGTGTGAGCTGAGGGGCAGAGATGTGTGCTGGTTGGGGCCTCACACTTTAGAGTTAGACAATACTGGGTTTGAGGTCCAATTCCAATATGGCGACTTGGTGCATGTGCCCAGACATAGCTGAGCCTCATCTTTCTCATTTGTAAAATCAGGAAATAATATCTGCCTGGAAAGACTGTTAATAAGGACCCATGAGGATTGCATGAGGCAACAGGACGTAGATGCTAAGAACTTGGACTCTACAGCCAGGGGTTTAAGTCCTTGCTCTGCTACCGTGTGTCCTTAGGCAGGTGACTTAACTGTTCTGTGCCCCAGTTTCCTCATCTATAAATGGGGATGATATAATAATAGCATCTTCCTCATAACTGATATAATAAATAAGCTAATATATGTAAAATTGAAAGAAGGATGCCTGGTACATAATGAGTTCTCAGTAAGTGCTAGGTATCATTATATAAAGTGATTATCAGAGCACGTTATCATAAATTAATTATAGCCAGAGCTCAAGAAAGTGTAGTTGTCATTCATTATCATCATTACTTTCTTTCCAGAGAGCTGAAGTGAATTTGGGTAAAAGCTGGGAGGTGCATCGGAGAGAAGAAAACCTGAAGTTAGGAACAAACAATCCTAAACTTTGTATGGAACCACAAAAAACCCTGAATAGTCAAAGCAATCTTGAGAAAGAAGAACAAAGCTGGAAGCATAATGCCCCTGATCTCAAACTATATTACAAAGCTATAGTAACTAAAAGAGTATGGTAATTAACATAAAAACAGATACATAGATCCATGGAACGGAACAGAGAGCACAGGAATAAACCCACGCATATATGGCCAATAAATTTTTGACATGGGAACCAAAAATATACAATGGGGAAAGGACAGTCTTTTCAATAAGTGGTTTTGGGAAAATTGGACGGCCACATGCAAAAGAATGAAACTGGATCACTATGTTACACCATATACAAAAATTAACTCAAAATGGATTAAAGACTTGAATGTAAGACCTGAAACCATAAAATTCCTAGAAGAAAACATGGGGGTAAGATCCTTTGAAATAGGTCTTGGTGATAATTGTTTGTGTCTGACACTAAAAGCAAAAGCAACAAAAACAAAAATAACAAGTAGGACTACATCAACTTAAAAGCTTCTGCGCAGCAAAGGAAATCATCAACAAAATGAAAAGGCAGCCTATGGAATGGGAGAAAGTAATTGCAAATCATATGTCTGATAAGGGCCGAGTATGCAAAATATATAAAAAACTCATACAATTAAGTAGCAAAACCCCAAACAATCTGATTAAAAAATAGAGGCCCTGAATAGACATTTTCCCAAAGAAGACATACGATGGCCAACAGATACATGAAAAGATGCTCAACATCACTAATCATCAGGGAAATGCAAATCGAAACCACAGTGAGATATCACCTTGCATCTATTAGAATGGCTATTATCAAGAAGACAAGAGGGAGTTCCCTGGTGGTCCAGTGGTTAAGACTTCATGCTCCCAATGCAGGGGGCCCAGGTTTGATCCCTGGTCAGGGAACTAGATACTGCATGCTGCAACTAAGAGCCCACATGCTGCAACTAAAAGATCCCGCACGCCACAGTGAAGGTCTCACACGAGGCAATGAAGATCCTGTGTGCTGCAGCTAAGACCCAGCACAGCCAAATAAATAAATAAATATTAAAAAGAAAAGAAGACAAGAAATAAGTGTTGGCGAGGATATAGAGAAAAGGGAACCATAGTACACCATTGATGGGAATGTAAACTGGTGTAACTACTATGGAAAACAATATGGAGGTTCCTAGAAAAATTAAAAATAGAACTACCATATGATCCAGCAATTCTACTTCTGGGTATTTACCTGAAGAAAATAAAAATACTAATTTTAAAAGATATATGCACCCCCATGTTCGTTGCAGCATTATTTACAATAGCCAAGATATGAAAACAAAGTGTCCATTGATGGATAAGTGGATAGAGAATATGTTACACACACACACACACACACACACACACAAAATGGAATATTAGCCATAAAAAGAATGAAATTTTGCCATTTGCGACACCGTGGATGAACCTTGAGGGCATTGTAAGTGAAATAAGTCAAAGAAAGACAAATACTGAATGATCTCTGTTATATATGGTATCTAAAAAACAAATAAACAAAACCCCAAACAAACAAAGCTCAAAGACACAGAGAACAGATTGGGGGTTGCAAGAGGTGGGCGGTGAGAGAGATGGGTAAACTTTTTTTTTTTTAGTTTAAATACATTGAATAAAAAAAAATCTGAAGTCAGGAAGACTGTGGAAGTCAGACTTTGGGGTTCCTTTATAATTCTGCTTGGTTTTGTCCAAAGCAGAGGGGCACTTTGCGATTAGCTGGATAGTGGGAGAAAGACAAGGGGGAGAATCTGCCTTAGAGAAGACTGGAGTTCCAGGGTGACCCCATTTATCTCTCTGCAAAGATGAAACAACTTCGCAGAGTGCCCAATCCATACTGCGCAGAGAAGAGCCTGGAAGTACTCCAGCAGTCCGCCCAGCCCCACGGCAGAGTCAACCGTTGAGGTTCAGATGAGAGTTTTCACTCATACGTTTGTCCGAACAGCACGCAATATTTATGGGGCAATAGCTGAAAATTCGAGAGGTTTTCTTCTGTGGTTGTTGCTGGTGGACATGTTTCCCTTACAGACATGCTGTTTGTAGGATCTGAGGTTCTGGTTTGTGACTCTTGTGTGCATAAGCTTGACAGCTGGGCTTGAGGTTAACCTAATTTCTGTAACTAGAATATCCTAATAGAATGGTTCTCACCCCCGGATGCAAATTTGAATCACATGAAAAGCTTTAAAAAATAATGGCGCTTGGGCCCCTTGCCAGACCAATTGAGTCTGAATGGCCATGGGTAGGTTCAGGCATTGTATGGTTTAAAAGCTCCCTGGGTGGTTCCAACGTGCATTGAGGGTTGAAAAGCCACTGTTCCAGTCTATCTGCTGCTCTGAATTGATTTTTTTTTTCTGCTTCCTTTCATCTTGAACTACCTGCCCCATCCCACCCCACCCCGCCCCATCTCACTCCATTCCATTTTTTCCCTTTTATGTTCCACTCCACTCCACTTTATTTTATTGTGAGCCATTCTACTTGAATACATTCCAATGAGATCGATTGGTTGAATGATTCAATCATACAAAAATTATTTATGGGAGGCCTACCGTTTACCTGATACGAGACTAGGAAGGGCAGACAACAGCAGGAAGCAGGAAAGGACGAGGTTCCTGCTCTCCTGGAATTAGAAAGGGAAACAAGCCAATAAATACAGGATATTTACAGATGGAGATTAAAAAAAAATTAGGGAAGAGGGTGTGAGAGTGATGGGTGGTCAGAGAAGGTGACATCTGAGCAGAGACCTGAATGAAATGAGAAAGCTGCCATAAGGTTATAGAAAGTTCTAGAAAAAGAAAAGAAATGAGGCCTGAGAAGGGAACACTTTCCCTTCCAGTTCATTCTATTCCACACATTACATTTCATTCTTTTATTTATTATCTACCCTATTCCAATCCTTTAAATGCTCTCCTAGATCATTATTTCAGTCCTAATTCGTTTCTTTTGACTTGGCTTAACCAACTGGGTTACTAGTCTAATATCAGGTAACAGGTAGAGATGCAATGATTGCTAATTTGGAGGTCAGCCAGTGGAGATGGCGCTGTCTCACTGCGGGGCTCAGCCCAAGTCTGGACAGATGTTCTGCCTGATGACCAGGTTCAGGTTTAGAAAGAAATTAGAAATTGGTTGCCGCAGATACACTTCCCCATGTGTAGCCTGCTGATCTCATGAATTTTTTGTGTCATGATGTACGCCAAATATAGGGCCTTAGTAGACATCATAAACCCATTTGGATTCAAAATACATGCCTCATTTTCTCACCTGCCACAGTGTCTGAAATTGCCTTCTTTGGGTCTCTTAGTGGGAGGCCTTCTAGAGATGAGCAGGTTTAATGGGGTTCAGTTAGTCTATTAGAGTCCCTTGGGATCTTGCATAGACTAGGATCCTGAGGGAATGGGACATAGGGCAGGCGTGTTAGTCTGCTCAGGCGACCATAACAAAATACCATAGACAGGGTGACTTAAGCAATAGACACTTAACTTCTCACAGTTCTGGAGGCTGGAAGTCCAAGATCAAGGTGCTGGCAGATTTGGGGTCTGGTGGGGGCTCTCCTCCTGGCTTGCTGATGGTGGCCTTCTCACCGTGTCCTCACACGGCAGGAAGAGATGGACAGAGAGCTTTGGTCTCTTCAGCTCTTCTTATGAGCACACTAATCTCATCGGGGAGGCCTCATGACCTCATGTGAACCTACTCACCTCCCCAAGGTCTCACCTCCAAATACCATGACATTGGGGATTAGGACTTCAACATATGAATTTTAGGGGAAACATAAACATTCAGTCCATAACAAAAGGCAAGATTTGATTAGAGAGAAGAAAGACCTAAGACCTGGTAAAGTAGGGGACATATCCCAGGGTAGTATGAGGGCCCTGAGGCTGTGGACATGGGGTGAACAGGGAAGGCCAAGGCCATACATGGTACATCAGTGTTCTGCCGAGGGCCAGGCTGATACCTTGTGTGGCAATTTTAAGACAAGTCTGCAAACTCATTGATATACATCCCATTGAGAGGTGAGGTTTATGTTTCTCCCTGCCCCATACCTTTTTTTTTTCTTTTTTTTTTTTGCGGTACGCGGGCCTCTCACTGTTGTGGCCTCTCCCGTTGCGGAGCACAGGCTCCAGACGCGCAGGCTTAGTGGCCATGGCTCACGGGCCCAGCCGCTCCGCGGCATGTGGGATCTTCCCGGACCGGGGCACAAACCTGTGTCCCCTGCATCGGCAGGCGGACTCTCAACCACTGTGCCACCAGGGAAGCCCTCCCTGCCCCATATCTTAAATCTGAGCTAGCGTTAGTGACTCACTTGTAAGCAGTAGAATGCAGTAGGGGTTTTGCCACATGATTTCCAAGGCTAGATCATAAAAGCCCATGGAGCTTCTGCCTGGTTCTCTTGGGTCACTTGCTCTGGAGGAAGCCAGCTGGTATGTAAAAAGTCTGAGACTGCCACGCTGGAGAGGCACATCTGTGCACCTAGCCCCAAACCAGCCTCGACCACCAGCCATCTTGGACTGAGTCTGGATGCGACTGAGCAACCCGGGATGTCCAACCCCACCAAGCCTTCAGATGACTGTAACCCTAGCCGGCATTGACTCCACTCTCATAAGGGACCTAAAACAAGAACCGCCCAGTCAAGCCATTGCTGGGTTCTCAACCTACAAAATCATGAGCAAGAGAAAATGGCGGTTCTTTTATACCACTGAGTGTTGGGGTAATTTATTTCATAGCAATAGTAACCAGAACGCCTTGTACCTTGCCAGCTCTCTGCGGCCCACGGTGATGGACCAAACATCCAGAAAAATGACAATAGCAGCATACAACAGGTTGCCCCAGGTAGTTGGAGGGGAGAGGGAAGAACAAAAAGGGGCATATAGACAGATGCAAACTATTACATATAGAATGGATAAACAACAAGATCCTACTGTGTAGCACAGGAACTGTATTCAATATCCTGTGATAAAACATAATGGAAAAGAATATAAAAAGGAATGTATATATATGTATAACTGAATCACTTTGCTGTACATCAGAAATTAACACATCGTAAATCAACCGTACTTCAACTATACTTCAATAATATAACTATACTTATAGAAAAAAGAACTTGTAGACTTGGAAATGATTTTAGAGATTAACTTGTCCGACACCTTTCCTTTGAGAGGCTGACAGGAAGTGACTTGCCCCAGGTCACCAGGATTGTAGGTGAGAGATCTAAGGACTGGAAACCAGGTTCCCAAATCCAGACTCCTACTTTCCTTCTTCAGATTTTGTGGGTCAATACAGGGCTTTGGGGATAAGGGGATGGTAAGGCGGTTGGTTCTGGTTTCCCTGGAACGAGTTTGGATGTCACTAAATGAAACACTAGCCTAGACCTCCCTGGAAGTGACTCCTCTTGGAATCCTTTGCCTAGAATGTTCCCCCTCTGTCCATCCCTGCATCTCTGGATCCTCCCAGGCCATCTTCTTTCTGATGCATTCAATGATTTAATGTATAAATATTCGTCAGGTACTTCTTATATGCCAAGGGCTGTACTGGGGTCTGGAGCTCGCTTGTGGGGCAAGGTAAACGTGGACCCTGCCCTCAGGAGCCACCCTGACCTCCCCACTTGGAAAAAACAGCTCACATGTGAAACTCCAGCCCTGTTGTTTTCACTCTGCGTAGGACACCACCCCTCTGTGTAATAACTGGATTCGTGACTCATCTCTGGAATCGAAGCTCCTCCAGGGCAGGATTAGTGCCGGTTGGTGGATGTCTCTTCTAAAGCATGTGGCTCAGTACCTGACCCAGCTGCCCTGGCTGCTCTGTCAGGTAGTGAGTTCCCTGTCACCGTCAGAGTGTGTGTGGGAGGACTAGGGTATCAGAGGGTTAGACAGGGAGCCTCATCCCTCTAGTGGAGAGCCTTGGTTCCTTATGTGATATTGTAATGGCACCTGCCATGTACTGAATGCTCACTGTGTCCTGGTGTGGTGCTTTGGGGTTTATATACATTTAATCCTCACATCCAGGAGGTGGTATTGTTTTAATATCCACACCTGCCCCAGCTGGGAAGTTGCTCCATCAGCCAGGCCTCTCATTATTTTAGGATGTGTTGATTCATTTATTTCCATTCTTGAAGTACAAGGGCATTGATGTGTTTCCAAAATTGGATGCAGGGCAGGTGGTTGTAACAGGAGCCGGAAGAAGAGAGAGGAGAGGAGAGGACAGCTCTTTCTCTGCCTTTTCAAGTTGTGGGTCAGAGAACATCAAAGCAGGCAGAGTCTCCTTAGATGTCACCTGATCCAGCCCCCTAATTTTATAGATGAGGAAACTGAGGCCCAGAGAGGGGAAGGAAAGCCATGATGGTCCCTCTCCTTCAGCTGGGTTCTGTTGGCAAGTGAAGGGGTGCGGGCTACTGTGCTCAGTAAAGGTGCCCCACACAAGGTCTTCCTCCACCCCTAGAGAAAGGAAGGTTTAGGGCAAGGCAACTATGCTGCCGTCTGGGACTCACACACACACACACCACAGCCTCATGCAAGAAGGAACAAGACTGGGCTTTCCAAACCAATGCAAGTTAGGTTTCTGCAGCCAAAGCGGAGGGCAGAGTCACGGAAAAGATGCACAGTTCTTACTCAGACTAGAAACATTGGCAATGCCCCTGGCTGGCGTTCTCAGCCCGTTCAGAGCCAGAACTTCAGGGTGAGAGTAATAGAGAGCTTTTTCCTGGGCTGCTGTTGGCAAGGCATGTGGGCAAGTCGCAGGCAGAATTGGCCCCCAAGTAAATAAGACCAGGTTGCCTGGGCTTGAGCAAACCCACGGTAAGAAGGATCCATAGAACATCTGAGCTGGAGGGAGCCTTGAGAACATCTTACTCAGTGGTTCCCCAAATGGGTGGGTTCCACGGCACCTTAGGTATTCTCATCCCCTTCACCTGGGGCAGATCTGCTGCAGGGATATACATTGTGGTTCTCCTACTAAGGTTTGCCATAAACTCCAAGCAGCATTTTTTTCCCCCTTAGATTTGCCCTAATACCATAGGGTCTGCCAGGGCTTAAACTGTAACCGTGTGTACGGTAACCAGAATCTGCTGCATAGCGCTTCTTGGCTGCAGGCTCCATTCAAAGTTGGCAGTCTTCTGTGTCACTTAGAAATTGGTTCGGAGCATTATTCTCTTAAAAAAAATATAACTAAATAAGATCTACTGCAAATAATGAAAAATGTAGTACAGATACATCAAACATAATTATAGCCACAACATTTTCCTTGTGAAAAATACAACTCTTAGGGAAATAAAATGTACAATTGAAAAATTTTCCAAAGGAAAAACACCTTAAAGGAAAATACTTTTCTTTGAGATAGGGAAAAGAGTATGTCATTGTTTTTTCATCAAGATGTAATCTGACACAAAAAGCAGTCACAGAATTGCACCAATTCCATATCCATTTTTCTGAACATGTTAAGAATAAAAGGAGTTTATAAAGCAGAACACACTTTCTGAATTTTACACTTTAAATTGATGGTATTCTCCTACAAAATGTCACATCACACCAGATCTGTTTACAGACTGTACAATACTTTTCGTTTTGTGGCCCGACATGAATATGAACATATGGTTTCTGCCACCTCTCTCTCATTCTGGTGTTCGTCAGAGTCAGGAAAAAATAATGAAGTCACTGAAGTGTTATCTCTCTAGCAATAAAGAAGAAAATATATTTAGTGCATGCTTCATCATTTGTCAAGAAACATTTCTGAAAAATAAAACTCATTTACCCAGTGGTTTACAAAATAGAAAAAGCATTCGCTAGGAAATGCTAAGTCCTAGTGGATGATTAGCTGAATTTGCTCACTCCAGAACCTGAAGAGGCTTTCCAGGTGTTGTGCTTTTGTCTGAGTGGTGGGGATGCCCTGGCCTTTCCCAGAACCCACTACAACTGATGTGGCAGGACCCTGCATCTTCGTGGGTTTTATCGCCCATCCTCTGGAGTGCTTGTGTCTTATAGAGACCTCCAAGGTACTTGCCACGTCTTACTCATCACTTACTGATTAACAGGAAGTCATTAATGTGGTTGACCAATGTGCCGTTCTGTGGAACGTCCAGATGGTCCAAACTGCTACTACAGAGTGTAGAGGAGTCAATGTAGCCCTAGGGGAAGACTGTCCATGTAGAGTGTTGTCCGTTCTACACAGGTGTCAGCTGCTCCTGGTCTACCTTCCTGAGATACATTTGAAGGAATACCTTCATCAGCTTAGCTCAGTGGCCACACTCCAGCCCAGGCTGTTACCCTGCTCAGTAGTGATACTGCATACAGCACAACAATTGCAATCAGAGCTGCTACTTGGTTGTGACAGCCTCTGAATCCTTCTAGGGTATTTTTAGTGGCCCGACTAACAGATTAAATGGAGCTATGGTGGGAACTACCATCTCTTTATCCTTTAGATCTGTAAGGGTGGCATTAATCTTTCCCTGATGTAATACTGATTTTGATTTACTCTCTTAGCTGGTGGGGGTAGAGTGGGAGGTGGTGGAGGCAGTTCCAGAAGTTTCTACCTGCCCTTCCCCTGCTATGACTGTTCTGACTCACAGGCCAAGGAAACTATACGGAAGTTCTGCCAACTATCAAGTATGTCCATCCTGGTTGTATCTTTAGGGACTGATGAAATGACCACTGGGTGATAGGTCTGAGTCTGGACTCCATTTCTTACCCGGCCCCCTGGACCTTCTCATTCTAACAGGGGCCAAGGTAATATTTTGTATTAACTCAGACCTTATATCCAACAGTCCTTAAAATTCCTGGATATTTTCCTTTCTGGAGTGAAACCCTGGAGGTCACTTTGACAGGGTGGTGCAGGGTTCTTCTTCCTGGGGGGCTGCTCTTTCCTTTGGTCAATAGATTCCGTGTCTGAAAATGGGCTCAGGTCTGGGAACTTGGCAAGAGATCCTGATTCTTGATTTTTTCTGGTTGCATAGATTGAGCAATTGCTCATCTAACTTGTCTTTAGGGATGCCGTGTTCTATTAATCATTTCCATGGCTGTCCCGTGACTTTTGCTGCTCCTTTACAATATTTGTGTTCACGTCCCTTCTGACGGCTGAGTGCCATCTGGCGTCTATCATTTTGGGGTCCTATCATTCCCATTCCTTTCTGGGAAGCCTAGCAGACCCAGTGTTTTCTGGCGGAATAAGGTTATAACTTGGCCTTAGATATGGGTTTGGCAGTCAGGAGGTAAGGTGGGCCTCTAACTGAGTGGGAGATGGGGGCATATGTTTTCTTGCAGCACAGAGAAGGGGAGATAACTTTCTGCAACCTTTTAGAGCCAAGCAGGAGTGTTTGTATTTAGTAGGAGTCCTGGACCACTTCTGAAGGCTTAGAGAGTTCTGGAGAGTCTGGGGGCCTCAAGGTTCTTGAGTGCATCCACGTTCATGTTCCTATTCCAGGTCTCAGGGCCCCACTTCTTTCGAATGAAAGCTCTGACCTTCGCATAACAGCATTGCCAGGGTTGAGACTTTTCTGGTGCTCTGTTGCCCTTATGATGAAGACCCGGGCCTGAGTCTCAGCCTTTTCTATCTTCTGACTGCAGGAGATGAAGGCTCTTTAGATGTTGCCAAAGAGGCCCTCTGACGTTGACATTTTGGAGAGCCAACCAATTTTATTGTCATTATAATTAGTACCTTATCTAAACCTCTCCAGAGCCTGAGATTTTGTTCATTCCCTTCCGCAGGTAACCCATCCCAGTTTGCCACCAGTGAAAACCTTCACGTTTCCACTGTTTCATCACCCCAAGGGCTGTGCTTACTCAACTTACTCCCAACCTGTCCCAGGGCCAGAGCACTTATTGTCAGCCAGCTGGTGAATGGGTGAATCAAAGTCCCATTTTAATCTGCTTCTTTAGACCACCCACTTCTGGTATCAACTCTCTAAAGTCAGACACTCTGGGAAATCGATTCTGGGACAGAAATTTGAATTCAGGGTGTTTCATGCGGAGTGCTTTGGGGACCAACACCTGCAGGGATGAAGCATATAGGATTGGCAGAGGGAGATGTTGAATTCTGGTGCAATTGCCAGGGAGGCCTCAGTCAGTCCCATGGGGAACTCTGAAACTGAGCTGGCCCTGCGGAGTTGTCCCAAATTAAGGCCTCGGAGGTTCTCCATTGACCAGCGGTGGGCTGCTCACAGGATGGGGTGATATCTCCGGGTGAGGCAGTACCCTTCAATGAAGAACAATTTCTGGGATGATTCCTGGGTGAGTGAGGGCCTCAGTCCTAAAGCGTGGTCCGGGCAGAGACCATAGCATCCACTACAGCAGTGGCTCTCAAAGTGTGGTCCCCAAACCAGCCACATCACCATCACCTGGGAACTTGTTAGAGATGCAAAATCTCTGGCCCTACCCTAGACCTGCTGACTCAGAAATTCCGGGTATAAGATCCAGCAGCCTGTGTTTTAATAAACCTTCCCGGTTAGTTTGATGCAGTGGAAGTTCGAGTTCCATGGTACTACAGGGGGAGGATCCAGCAGGTCATTTATGAAGAAAAATCCTTCTGCCCTAGTTCAGTTTCAAAGGACATTCCGAGACGCACATCTGATGGTGGGAAGTAGATACAGAGTGATATCTATGTATAAATGTTTTCCTTGATCTACTTTTTAAAATGTGTTCATATGTTTCTCAATGGACTGAGCCATGAGGGCAACTGACTCATTTGTTGCCTCACCTGCTTGGGTCCTGAGGTGTCTCCCAAAGAAAGTTCCAGCAATTTTCAGGAAGAACCTGGGTCCTGAGCAGCTTAGGTGTCTAGGAATATTGACGTAAATTTGAAGCGTTTGCCAGTGGCAACGTAAATCAGAGGCATTTCCACTGAAGCAACAGCCCAGTAGAAAGGGTGTGGGCTTTGGCATCAGGAGAACCTGGGTTTAGAGCCTGGTGGACCCTAGGAGACCATGTTTCCTTTCTTGTCTGTGAAAAAATGGAGTTGACGTGAAGAGTAAGAGGACACCACACGCAGTAGGTGCTAAACATGTGAGCTCCACTTTCATTTCCAGCGTCCCATGTTCTAGTTTTTGCCCTGCCATAGCCACTCAGTGTGATCTTGGGCACGTGCGGTCCCATCTCTGGGCTGTCCCCCATTGACAGAGCAGAGGGCATTGATCTGTTCAAGTGCCTATGAGTGGGAGTCCTGTTGGTCACGCTTGTCCTCCAGGCATTCGGGACCAGGAAGGGAAGAGTCCTCCAGGGTGTTGAAAATCTCCCTTTGAATACAGTCCTAGCTCCTGCCCTGGCCTAGGAGGCCCTGCCTTTGTGATCTGGAGTCTGGAAGCTTCTCAGAACTGCCCTCCTCCTCGTGCTATGTGCTCCAGACACACACTGTCCCTTCCTGTCTTTGAGCAAGCCAGCCTTTCCCCCATTTTATAGCCTCTGCATTTCCAGCCCCCTCTTCTGGAACATTCCACCCCAGTTCCTCGCATGGCTGCCTCCTTCTCATCTTCTGGGCCTCTGCTCATTGTCACCTCCTCAGAGAAGTCTTCCCTAATCTCCCCACTATCCTCAGAGAAGCCTTCCCTAATCTCCCCACTAACTCAGTACCCTCTCCCCTGCCTCAGTTACTATGGCCCCGGCCCATCTGTTTCCCGCAAAGCATTTTTCACAACCTGAAGCTCTCTTGCTTTGTTTTGTTATGAGTTTACTCAGCTATCAGCTGTGCTGTCCACTCGAATGTACAGCTCTGTGAGGCTGGAAACTCTGATCCGGCCTGACTCATGACAGTGTCTCCAGCTGTGACCCTAGCACACAGTCAGTGGTCAAAAAATATTTTTGAATGGGTGAGGGAGTGGAGATGTTCCTGGGAACTCAGCCTGGCTCCTCTCTCTGTTTCTCTGTCTCTCCTTGACCAGCCCGCCTTGGCTCTCCTCACTGAGAAATGGGTTTCAACAGGCAGGCCCATTTCCTCACGTCACCCCATTGCTGCACCTGTGGCTTTTGCCATCCAGACTCAGGAACCAATGGGAGGTGCTGGATGGGCTGGGCCTGGCTCTGCTGCCTCGGGGGGGCCCCCTCCCAGCTTCTCAGGTCTCAGAGGCCAGGGGAGAGACAGCCAAGCGAAAAAGGGGCTGGACTTGGCTTTGCCCGCCAACGAACCAGCAAACACACACAGAGCATCTGGTTTTGAATTTCAGTGAGGATGTGTCAGCAGAGCCTGGGTTACGCCAGTCTGGGGTGGGTGGGGAGGGAGATGGAGGGGGGTTATGTCACTGGTGAGGTGTGGTGGTGTAACGTACAGTGACAACATCAGCCAGGCCCGGATGTGGTGTCAACAAACACAGCACGAGCAGCGCTGCTGGCCGGGAGGTGGGGAAGTGTTGGGTGACCCCTCAGGGAAGGGAAGAGAAATGGTATTTTCCTGGGCAGGTGGACCAGATGCCAGGTGCTTTCACATGAGAATTCCATGAGGATTCTTACATCAGCCAGGCAGGGCTCATATTCCTGATGCCACTTTTGTAGGTAAGGAAATTGAGTTTATTGAAGAAACATGTCCAAGGTCATTTGACCCAGGTATAGGGGGGCATCAGAGGTAGTTCTCAACCCAGCTTCGTTCCCCTCTTCTTAGGGACTCTGGGTGGACACGGTGGCCCACAAAGTTCCTCAACTCATAGAGCACACATCCCAATCCCACCAGTTTTTCCCAGGCTTCTTTGACCTTCCCTGGGACGAATCCTTCATGTTCCCTTATATTTCCAGCTACTGTAGTTGACACATGTGAAGTTGCTGGCTTTTTAGGTCACAAGCAGCTGAATTGTTGCAATTTCACATAGTTTAGCCTAACTCTTTCACCCTTCCACTTGCTAGCAGAGTTCCTTCCCCTTGTACCTGTCCCTTAAAAGACTACGGGCTTACAGAGGGCAGGGCCTCAAAGGGCACTGGAGTTGGTGGGCTTTGGATGGATGGGGGAAGAAGATGCTCTTGGGAGAGAAAGGAAGGAAATTTTTATTTACCAAGTGTCTTCTATGTGCTGGCTTTCTGGATGCTTCTACACATATTCTTCAGTCTCCACTAGAGCACCACGAAGTAGGTCTGATTGTCTCCACATTATAGAAGAGGAAACTAAAGTTCCAAGAGTTTAAGTGCCTTTTGATGGACCACACAGCTTAGGGAATGGCAGAGCTGGACTTAAGACCAAGCTCATCTAACTCAAGAGTAAAGTTCTTTTCACATGAAGAACCTTGATATTTGAAGGACGCCATCAAGGGCAGATTTTAGTACAATGTATTGCAAGCAGGAGGCTATCTAATTATCCGTCTGCGTATTCATTTCATTTATAAGAATTCATACGATGTGTAGGACACTAAAACAGCCCTGGTTATTGGTCTCATAGAGGCCATAATTTAGTTCCTTAGTTTTCCTCTAAGAAGCTATGAATCTACTCATCATTCACTCACTGATACATCAGTCCATTCAGCCATCCATCACACCTATTCATCCGTCCATCTATCTGTCCATCATTCATATAGTCATTCAATTGACTCACATATTTATGCATTCATTTTTTCACATGCTCAATCATATACTCATTTAATTGCTTTGTTACTCTTTCCTCTCATTTATTCCTTCAAGCTCTTAGAAGTTTATTCTTTAATACACCCTGATTCACTCTTCTATTTTCTTTCTCCCTTTGTTGGTCCATTTAATGATATCTAATTCATTTACTCATTCACTCACTCTCACATTCATTCATTTCTTTCAACCATTTACTCATAAACCATCTATGAAGTCTGTTCTGTGTTCTGGGACGCTGTCATCTCTGAGTTCCACAGGGAGGCTGTTGCTGTCCCCGTCTTCTTTGATAAGCCAGTGAAAAAGAGTCCTCTGTGGTGTGTATCTAGTGGGAGCCTCCAGGAGCTGTGGAGGTCAAGGGCACGTACTACAGCCCATCCAGTACAGTTCCTAATCTGGGGAGCCTCTCTGGAAAGGTGACAGTCTTCACACAAAGCGTCACGTAAGAAGTGATGGACTGAGAGATGCTGCCAGCTTTCAGCTTTCTGTCTTTCCTCCCCTCCCACAGAGAAGGCTCTCCTAAAGTACTTGGTCTTCCCCGACTCTGAACAGGGGCTGAGGAGTGACTGGCAGGGTGGAAGCAATGCCTAGGGAGATACGAAGCCTGTTCCATGAGGCTTATCTCAAGCCTGGGTGGCAACTGAAGACAGAAGCCACAAGAAGAGGAGGAGCTTGGCGTCGATCTCATCAGCAACTGTTTGTTTTGTACTTATCTGAGGACGGTAGGGAACGGGACTGAGTTGCAGAAGGAATTTAGAGTTGATACCTGGAAGAATTTCCCAGCATCAATGCTGTAAAGTCAAGAGATACTGCAGCTGCTTTTCATCCTGTACAATACTACAATACTCCTGGACGGGTCTTCAGTACGTGCTTACTGAATACACAGGACTAGTTATCTGGAGACGGGTCAAAAGCCTCCCTGCTATTCATTCCCTCTGGGGCCATTTCTTCTCTAGATTTCACTCCTCTGAGCCTCTGTGTGTTTATCAACCTCGTAGGATTATGGAGAGGATTAAATGCCACAGTATGTGAAAGTGACTAATCTGGCCAGTGCCTTCCACCGAGTATGTGCTGAGAAATATCTGTGGCAGCTGAATCCTGGAAGTCCTGTGCCCCGTAGTAGTCCAGTCAAAATAGACCCAGTAAGTCATTAGCATGTTTTAATTTATGGGGGCAAAGAATGTTTATTCACTTTGGTTATTAGCTAGCATGTTTTGGAGTGAGACAGAGCCGGGAAATATTTAGAGCTGGGTGTGGGGTGGGGAGTAGCTTTGGGAGGAAGAAGAAAGAATAGACTTGGAAGAGTCAATAAAGATGTTAGGAGAACACTTTATCCACCTTCTGGCCCAGTGATAGGAGAGGGTTGGGAGAAAAAAAAAATAGCCATTGAAAAATTTTAAACATCTTTCCCCCACTTTGTGTACCTCTGCTTCCTGGACTGTCCTCCTCCGTGGCAGAAGAGGTTCCAGTCAGTTCCAGTTATCAATAGCATCTCCCCTTTCTTGGACACACTTATCATCACTTGTAGAATGTCTGTTATTCCTGCTGCATTGTGAGCTCCTTGGAGCACCTAGCATAGGGCCTTGCCCATAATGGACATTTTGAAAATAGTTATTCAGTGAATAAATAAGAAGATGGATGAGACTTTCTTTAGATCACTACAAGGAATTGTGCTACCTGCATCTTTGAGAGAAAGGAAAGCAAGTTAAGTTTTTTCAGAATGATGCCACGTGGGATTCTGAGTGACAAGATACAATCTAAATATCTGGGTTTGATGTTTGCCCTTTTGTCTTGACAAATATGATGATAGCAAAATGATGACCAGCAAGGGCTTTAGAGTCGGATGCTGTGGACTTGAATCTTGGCCCTTGTGCTGAGTACCCTTAGGCAAGGTCTTTACCTTGTCTAAGCCTCAGTTTCCTTATCTGTACAATGGGCACATTAATAGCACCACGTATAGTGGAGTGGTTAAGTGTAGACTCTAGAACAGGACTTCGGAATTCAAATATCAATTTTACCACTTAGAAGCAGTGTAATCTTGTGCAAGTAATTTATTCTCATCATCTTCATCTTCAAAATAGAGATAATTATACTATTTACCTTATAGGGCTGCTGGGAGGATTAAATGAGTAAATATCACTGGCATCTTAGATGGATGCATCATGGTGCTGTGCATATGCTCCTGCCAATCACTGTGGTCTGAGCAGCCAGCCCACTGTAGCCAGGGCTGCAGGGCGAGAGTTAGAGGTGGGAGGAGGGGAAACAGACCTTGAGGTCCCTGCCTGGAGTTCCTGTGCACTGGGGCAGCCCAGGCTTCCCCTGTTCTCCCCGTCGCATCCTGCTGCCAAACTGACTTGCTCTGGCTTTTGTTGGATGGCTCGGTTCCGGCTCACTGTCAGCCTTTAGGCAAGGCAGTTTGCTTCACCTGGGCAAGTTGCAACCATCTGGGCTGAGCCTCTCTGGTGACTATACAAGGGACAGGTCTGGGTCGGGCAGGCAAGTAGGTCTGATGAGGACGATGGGGCAGTTTCTGGGGACACCACCTTGTAGGGAATCTGGGCTTTCCCTCCAGGGCTTGGGCATGGGCAAGGGAAAGAAGGGTGGGGACCTGTACCCCCTGAACGTGATAGGCCTCTCTGAATATCAGTGAGAGAGAGCAGGACAGAGTCACAAAAGGAGGCGTATCCTCCTGTTTCCATGTGCCCAGGGCTTATGAGAAATGAGGCAGTACTCTTGCTTGCCATCCCCCTAACATGAACTTCTCCAGGCATTCCCCTTTGGTGTCTGGAGGGTTCTGTGGGAGAGGAAATTTTGTCAAGAAGAGTAGGCGATAATCACTTAGCTTTGGTGACGTTGGGTACAGGTGATGACATGTGGGTATCAGGGAGGGAAGGACCCAGGACGGAGCAAGAGGCTGGATGAGGTAGCCCATGCTCACATTGTGCGGAAGGAGAGCCACGAGAACCCACTCCTTCCTGAAAAGTATCCCCAGCGTGTGAGTACATATGTGTATGTCTTTACTCCCAAGTCCAAATTCTCTGGCTAAAATAATGATATTTTGAACACACCAGGCACTGTGAATCCACCCACAGGAAAAGAATAGTTGATTTGGTTTGGCTATTTCTAATCTGAAAACAATAAAAAAAAAAAAAAAAAAGGAAGAAAGAAAAGAAAAGAGAAAGAAAAAAAGGAAGAAAAAGAAAGAAAGTCACACGAAGACAATTCTTTCTGTTACAACTGTAGGATATTGCTACATTGCCATAATTTGTGTTTTTTGATTGATTTATTCATTGAGCAAACATTTAGTGAATGCCTAAGACGAATCAGTTGCTAAGAATAAGGGGCATATAGTAATGAAACAGAGGGTTCCTGGCTTCGAGAAACTTCCCAGGTAGTAAACAAGCAAATGCTTATGATATGAAACATTTGCTTGAGTCGCTTGATCTTCATAACATCCCTTTGAAGTAGGCATTGTTATCTCTTTCATAGATAATGAAACTGAGACTCCAAGAGGTGAAGCAACAAGGGTACATAGAGAGGACTATGGGAGTGCAGAATGGTTTCCACCTGGGAGTAGAGTCTGGAAAAGCCTTGGGCGGGGTGGCCTTTGAGCGTCGAGATGTAGGCAGAGCTGGCCTGTCGCAGGTGGAGAGCAGAGGCAGCCAGCTCTGGAACTTGGGGCACAGCCCAGGCAATGGTGAGGAGAGGGTTAGCTGCTCACAGAGCAGCCAGGGAGGCTGTTGGCTAAGACTGAGGCCCTGGGACCTTCCAGTGGGAGAAGTTCAATTCCATGAAAACAGGTCAACACCCTAGTCATACGAGGAATAGTCATTGCAAAGATGAATCGCATGGAGTTGCACAACTCCAATGGCATGAGCAGCTGTGTGAGGAGGAATAGCTCAGCCCTGGGGAGAGCATAAGCAAGTCTCTTCTAAGCAAATCAGCTCAGCCAACATGGGCCTCGAGTCCATGGAAGCCAAGGCGGCCTCTAGAGAAAGCCAGCTGTAGGCAGAGGGTTCAACAGAGGCTGTGGCCTCCATTGCCCATTCGTTCATTCTGCAAATATTTACTGAGTACCTACTACGTGCCAGAGGCTATGCTAAGAGAGAATTATGACACCATCTGTACAATCAAGAATTCAGTCTAGTGAACGGATGGACCAGAAAACAGTAGATTACTGTAATGATACAGTAATGAGCTCTTGCTATATGTCAGGCATTGTTTTACGTGCCTTGCGTGTATTAACTCTTGGGGTTTTTTGTTTTGTTTTGTTTTTTTTGCGGTACGCAGGCCTCTCACCACTGCGGCCCCTCCCGCTGCGGAGCACAGGCTCCGGACGCGCAGGCTCAGCGGCCACGGCTCACGGGCCCAGCCACTACGAGGCATGTGGGGTCCTCCCGGACCGGGGCACGAACCCGTGTCCCCTGCATCGGCAGGCGGACTCTCAACCACTGCGCCACCAGGGAAGCCTTAACTCTTGGGTTTTTTACAACAGGCTGGTTATGTTGTTATTCATATTTTGCAGAGGCAGAGATGGGGACATAGAGAGATGAAGCTACTTGCTCAAGGTCACAGAGCTCATACATAAGAGGCGGAGCCAAGATTTAAACCCAGGCCGACTGGCTCCAGAGCCCAGGCTTTGAACCACAGGGCTGGATCACCTCTGGTGCATACCACCAAATCAACTATTTATTCAGAGGCAGCACAGGATGCTACAAGAGCCCAGAGAAAGGGTTCCCGCTGCAGCTGGTGGAGAGGGGGCAGGAAGGACTTCCTGGAGGAAATGAGACCACATGGAGGTCTGAAGAATGGTGGTGGCCGCCCAGGCTGCGGAGAGGTTGTGGGAAAGATCTAGGCAGTGGAGTGGAACCAGAAAAAGCTGCTGGTAATAGGGAACACAGACTGAGAGGAACCCATTCCGGCTGCAGGGCAGGAGGGGCGAGGGTCTGGGGTGGAGGACGAGAGAGGCATGGGTCATGGTTGGAGAGGAGCTGGAAGTGGCTCCCTCTGGTCTGGTGCTACCCTGGGTTCCCAAGAACCCCAGGGACTGTAAGCATATCAGTCATACACTGGCCCACCCAGAGGCCCGATTGCCTTCTTGTAAATAAACAGTCCCTTGCACAAATCCCTGCACATCGAGTGACAAAGGTACATACTGAGGCCTTTCCCTTAGGACATCAAGGATGCAATGACTTCGCCTTTTTGAAATTCAGTTTCATCATCTATAAAGTGGGATTTTGTAATAATCCCAGACAAGGTGGAGCCTGATAGGATGTTTGTGGGGGACCCAGATCCCTTACCCTTGTTTTCAGCAGATTTCCATGTGAGGGAAACTTCACCAAAGAAGTGAAGCCCTCTGGGAGATTTTAGAGCAACAGCTTTCAGATGCAGGTTTCCAAAAATCTCTGAACATGCAGGAATATGCTAATAAAAACAACATGATGATTTCTATTGTGTCACCATCCTCTCCCAGGATGGTGTCCAATTGTTATCAGGGTAGCGTGCCTTCAGACTTAGAGTTCAGATTTGGATGTCAGCCGTAACAGTCTACCAAGCTGGATGAGTAATTCTGATAGGTGAGATTGGATCCATCCAACCCCATCTGCCTCTCATCTTGCATGGTCACTTTCTCCAAACACCACTGGTTCCTTCCTTCGAGGTCCATCAATTTGGTCACTGAGTCATTCTTAATAACCATCAAGGGCTAGTGCCCTTCACAGTATGTTTTAAGATGATGTGGAAGAAGAATAAGTACCCCTGCTTGGTCTGGCAATTGGAACTGAAACAAAATGCAATGGTTCGGGACATGTGTAGCATTCTCATGAAGACCACGTGGAGTCACCCGTGTTGGTTATGTTGATGCAGACGTGAAGAAAATGAAACTTTGTATCATCCTTAGGAAAATGAAGCTGTGGGACCGTATGTACATCATATGTACATCTATATTCTTGAAAAATGTTGCTTGCCGTTTCATTTAATGCTTTATTCCATATATGTACCTATTCATATATATACATATACAAAACCTCAAAAAAGTTTTTTTGTGCTCATGTTCATAAAATATATATTTAAATTTAATAACTAAGAATCAAATTCTTAGTAAATAAACAACACTGTTATATTGTTTTCTGAAAGAAAAAGGATTTAAATTCCCAAGATATTTTTTCTTCCAGGATTTTTTGGTACTCATTTGAAAGGATGATTTTTAAACTCTGAAACCCTCTCTGATTATTTTTTGGCATGATTCTTATACTCCGTCCTGAAGAGTTTTGTAATGTTTATCGCTTTACACAGATGATAAATCATGAAGAAAGAAAAAAAGAAGTGATTATAGATAAGTTTATTTTGCAGCCCTTGGAAAGAATTCCTGAAATACTTAATATGTATTAGACAAAAGATAAATTCAAAGTTGGAAGTTAACCTCAGTACCTTGCTCAGTTTATCAGACACTTGATCTTTTAAGAATCACTTTATACAGTCTCCTAAATTCTGTAATCTCTGAAAAGATGTTAAACCCAAATGAACACAAATCACCATATTGGATAGCCCAAAGACATTTTCACAGAATAACACAGCTTCCTGCCTGTTGCACCTTCACTCTGCATGGAAATGCTTTGAAAAAAATCATCAGCTTTTTCTCATATGCATGAGTTGATAGTATTGAGAGCTTTTCGGAGTTTTTTTATTTCTCGATCTCACATCAAAACTTATTACTACCGAGTCTCAAACTTTGCCGTCGCCTTGTGTGTATGAAATGCTTGCCTCTCTTTTCACCAGCGTTGCTGCAAATCCATTCAGTTTTCTGCTCCTGTTAGCAACTCTGTGATAGGCCTGGCCAGGAATTTTGTTCAGATCAACTCCATGCTGCAAATCCGTTTTTGCAACCATGTGCAAATTGGTTCCAGTTTTCCCTTCAACCTTAATGCATCCTAACAGCCTGTCTTTGTTTATGTTGGGCCTTGAGGTCTTCTTGGATCTCTGCTGCACAAGATGACAAGTCTTCCTTCATTGCCCTGCCAGGAGGCTCATCACACATTATTGACGAAGCCGAGGAAACACTGATCTCATTCTTACGCCTTGAAACATTTCATTCTTCATTGTTCTTTGAAAGATTTCATTTAAAAAATGAAATCACTTTTATAGTGATCAACTAGGAAACTCCTCAGGCCAGGTAAGTTCTCTGAGGGCAGGGCCTTTGACCTGTTTTCAAAAAATTTTCTATTTTTGCACAGCTTGACACACAGTAGGTACTTATTATATATTTATGGAATGAACAAATGAAGTTTTTCTTTTCTTTCATGGTTCACTCTGATTTCAGATATACCCGCCAATACTCCCAATTTCCAGGGAACATAGATTGGTATATTATTTTTATTTATTTATTTTAAAAATTTACTTATTTATTTTTGGCTGTGTTGGGTCTTCGTTGCTGTGCGTGGGCTTTCTCTAGTTGCAGTGAGCGGGGGCTACTCTTCGTTGCGGTGTGCGGGCTTCTCATTGCGGTGGCTTCTCTTGTTGCGGGGCACGGGCTCTAGGCACGCGGGCTTCGGTAGTTGTGGCACGTGGGCTCAGTAGTTGTGGCTTGCGGGCTCTAGAGAGCAGTCTCAGTAGTTGTGGCGCACAGGCTTAGGTGCTCCGCGGCATGTGGGATCTTCCCGGACCAGGACTTGAACCGGTGTCCCTCACATTGGTGGGCGGATTCTTAACCACTGAGCCACCAGGAAAGCCCGAGAGCAAGTTTTATAATTTTTAAAAAATTTTCTCACAGAGCCAGAGTGCTGGCAGGAATTTTTAAAAAGTATGCTGGGACAACAGGCAGGACAGCACCTAGGCCTGTGAAAATGTCATCATCAGTTGACGTCTGTCAGTATGCTCATAGTTCTTATTTGCTACGGTGATGAAAATTAGGTTAATACTGCTGTGGATCGAATATAACTGTGACGTACAATTTCACAGTTAGGAACTGATTTCATATAACCATAACAACAAAATAGTTACCTTTATTGAGTATTTACTATGCACCAGGAACTGTACTAGACACTTTGCATGGGTTATCTCATTTAATCCCAATGCCAGCCCTACCAGAGGGGCACTTTGACTGTTCCCAGTTAGCTGTGCCTTAGAGACACTATGGGCTTTGCCAAAGATCACAGAGTTAGCACCTGTGAAGCTAGTGTGTGTGTTTCTGATGGGCACAATTTTCTTTTCTTTGGAAAAGTGTCATTGGGGGAGAGAGTAGGATGAAGAACAGGGAGACTTCAACTCTAAATAGACACTTCACTGTATCCAGTAGCCTAACCCCTTGTTATGCCCTGAATTGGCCCCTTCTTCTGCAAAGATTAAAAAAACCAGAAAGTTCCAACCTGGTTGTGGGGGGTGAAGCTTTGGTGGCAGCAGGAGTGGAATCAAAAGGCCGTCAGTTATACCCTGGGCAGTCAGGGAAAGGGAGGCTAAGGGAGGGGAAGACGTTGGAAGAACTGTCGGCAATGTTGCAGCTTGGTCGGGATTTGGGCAAGCTGAGAGATTTAGAAAGCTGTCTTATTTAGGACTTATCAGTAGAGTGTTCACCCATGTTCTCTGAGCGTAGCACGTCTTCAGTGGGAAGAGAACACTCAGAAAAGATGCTCTAAGAGGGTATTAATCAGGGTTCTGCAGAGAAACAGAATCATTAGGATATATATTGATAGATGGAAAGAGATTAATTATAAGGGATCAGCTCACATGATATGGAAACTGAGAGGGTCCATGATCTTCCATCTGCAGGCTGGAGACTCAGAAAGCTGGTGGTTCCAGTCCAAACTCAAAGGCCTGCGAAGCAGAGAAGCCAATGGTATAATTCATAGTCTGAATCTGAACGCTTGAGAACCAGGTGTGCCGAGGCCTGAGGGCAGGAGAAGATGGACATCTCAGCTCAAGCAGAGAGAGCAAAATCGCCTTTCCTCTACCATTTTGTTCTATTCGAATTCTCAGCAGATTGGATGATACCCACCTGCACTGAGGGGCGTGATCTTCTTAGTCTATCGATTTAAGTGCTAATCTGAGAAACACCCTCCCGGACACACCCTGAATAATGTTTTATCAGCTCTCTGGGCATTTCTTAGTCCAGTCAACTTGACACATAAAATTAACCATCACAAATCACAAGATGCTTGTCAGGCACTTGCTGCTTTGCAGGGAATCTTGTGTGTACGAGAGTTTTTCCAAGAATAACACCAACTACCACTTGGTGATTACCATGCTGGTCACCCTACAACCACCCTGCAATACAACTATCTCCATCAGCTCCGCTTTGTAGATGAGAAACTCAGCACTGAGAGAGGTAAAGTGATTTGCCCAAAGTCACATAGCTAAGAAGAGGCAGATTCAGGATTGAAAGACAATGCAGAAGAAATCCTGGTGATTGGCAGGCACGCATCTTGTTTAGTTCTTTACTGACTGGTAACTGGCCAGGGTGTGGCCAGACTCGGGTTGACTGAGGTGAAGCAGGTAGGAGCTAATGACCTTCGTTTCTTTAGCACAGGGTGTAATAAGCCTTAGTTTCACTACTGGTAATGAATAGGAGTAACTGCTTAGACCTGGATTGTTAAAAAGCACTTTGACATCTGTCATTACATTTAATCCAGGCACGTCTGTGATGTAGGTCTGTTTATTACAGATGAAGAAGCTGAAGCTGGAGTTCCTTCCAGGTTCACGTTCCTGTGAGTTGAGATATCCGAGCCCAAAGAGGGCAAATCTATCAAATATGGTTAAGAGCAGTAATCTGAGGCCGACTGCTTGCGTTGGAGCCCTGGTCCTCCCACTTCCCAGCTGTATGGCTGGAGGAGAGGTAAGGGGAGAAGACAGGATTTGGGAAACGGGGAGAGGGTTTTCCGGGCAGGGAGAAAGGGGACCTGCCTAAAATAGGGAGGGGCAGTGGGGGCCATTGGTTAAGAAGCGTCTCGGAACCATTTATGGGCACTTGGTGTTGCCTCTTATTAACTTGGGACCTCAGATGCCTGAAGTGGGGTCTCTTAAACCTGTCTCTTGGGGTGTTGGTGGTGAGCATCAAATGGAAGAAAAGAGCTGAGCCCAGTGCGCAGCCTGAGTGTGAGCTCCATGGCACGCAGGCATTGTCACCGTAGTGGCTGAAATGGGGGAGAGCTGTAGGAGCTGGCCTGGGTGACAGTTTGAAGCTGTTGGTGCCTGAGGCCCAGGGGTGTCTCAGGGACAGCTCTTGAGGAGGGGCGATGAGATGCAAATGCCCCTTCAGAAGACAAACCTGGGCTGGAATCACTAAGCCTGTGACCCACCATCAGAATGGTCACCACAACTAAGGCTTCTCTCCAGGAGGCTGTGGACACAGAGCTCCTGGAGTCCCTTTCCTTCCCTCTCCTCTCCTGCAGGCATCTTCATGGCCTTTATTCATTTTTGGCAGGACGGGCGGCATCATTTGTGGAGCCCAGTGTAAAACAGAAGCAGGAGGCCCCTTGTTCAAAATTATTAAGAATTTCAAGATGGCGACAGTAGGACATTGAACCAAGTGGGGGGACATTTCTGAGCACAGGACCCTGTGCAGCTGTACAGACCACACAGGGCCATGAAGCCGGCCCTGACTCTTGGCCCTACCTGTCTCCTCCTGGACACCTGAATAAACTCTGAAAACCTCAGGGTGCCTGCCAGGCACCCTGGACCACACATCAGATAAGTGGGCATTGGGGAACGTCCACTCCTTAATATATTCTCTCTTTAATCATTTATTAAATGCACAGGGAGGCATCGGCAAGACCAATATTTCCTTCGAGAAATTCAGTGTCTAGTGGGAGACATAAATGCACATATACAAACACAGTAATTAACCAATTAATTATTCATTCATCTAGTCAACACACAGTTATTACTACATACCATGTGCCAGGCATCAGAGATACAGAAATGAATCCAATACCGTTAAGAGTATAGAATTTGAGGCCATGCTGTTGAGGTTAGAATCGTGATTCTAGAACTTTCTGGCTGTACGACCTTGGGCGAGTTACCGAACCTCTCTGGTCCTTAGGCTCCTCATCTGTAACATGAGGATAATCATAGTAGTTTCCTTGTAGAATTGTTGTGAGGATTAAATGAGTTAATCCTCATGCTAAATGACCTAACATGAGAAGATTTTCAGAACAGCGCCCAGCACACAGGGCATGCTATGTAAGTTATTTACTCAAGATATTAAAAGTCTAGTGGCAGAGAATCACACACACACACAATACACACAGTGATTAATTTAACAAATAGCTAATCACATCTGCCCTGTTCCGGGCTTTGTGTGTGGCACTGGTTGGGGGAGGAGGGGTATAAGGAAAAGCAAGATGTGGTCTCTTTCCTAACCCTCACCCCGAGCCTACAGTCCTGTGGGCGTGTGACAGCAGACCAGCACCCTGTTATGACAAAAACACTGTTTCAAAATGCGTTATTATTACTTCTCTATTTCATGCTTCATATAATGGTGTGGGGAGAGCAGATGTGCAGTGGGGGGTTGACAAGGTGCTTGGAGAGTGCAAAGCAAAGTACCACCCACTGGTGAGGGAGCAAGAGAGGGGTCAGCGGGTGTGGACTAGTGTCCCTTCTTCATCAGGGACCCTGCTGTCATGTGGAACAGACGCAGCCTTAGGCCTCTGGCAGCGTGAATGGCAAGACAGAGCAGAGCGCAGCCCCATATTTGGCCAGGGAGAAGTGCACTTCACTACACGCCCTCTGACTCACCCTCCCACCCAGCAGCGGGGGGGCTGAGTTCACAGGCCCTCTGACTCAGGCACTATGGGGTGTCCTGTCTGACAGCGGGCAGGGGAGGAGACTGTCCTGTGTCCCGAGCTTCCATCCCTCAGTCGGCCCCTCCTCCCTTCGTCAGCCTCTGCTCTCTCTGTTGCATGCATGTGGGATGCTTCCCCTGCCCTGGAGCCCCTTTCCACGGAGGACTGCCACCCACCCCCATCCAGAAACAGATTCTACAGGAGCTGACTTCTCCGTGGTGAATTTCACCCCAGCCTTACCTCGCATAGTGAGCTAGGAGGTGCTGTGGTTTGGATGGGTGGGTGAAGTCACCTGTCGGGGGAGACAGGTGGGAAAGGGTGGGAAACAGCAGAGACCTGGGTGCTCTGTGTGACCTGGGGCTGCTCACTGCGCCTCTCTGGGCCTCTCTGCGAATGAGTCTCCAAGGAGACAGGAGCTGTCCAGAAGAGACAGCTTAGTTTGCTCACATGCTAATGAGCCGCTGTCTTCTGGCCTCATGCCTCTCAATGTGTGGTCCCTGGAAATGCAGCATCGACATCACCTTGGAGCTTGTCAGAAATGCAGAATCCCGGGCCCCACCCGGACCCACTGAATCAGAACCTGCCTCATCTCCTGATGATTCACGTGCACATTGAAGTTTGAGTCTATTGGGCAGAGGTGTGTCCTGGGCACCTTCAAAACGCCCCAGATGACTCACAGGTGCAGGAGCCCTGCTCTCGTGCATCGGGACGATGAAGCCGGGTCCCACACTCCAGTAACTGCGCACAACATCTGGTCAGGCACAGAAGTGAGCCCAGCAGGCTGGGGTGAGGGCACGTGACAGCTGGTGTATGTGGTGGGCTGTTGCCAAGGGGACAGGGCCCAGCAGCTGTTGTCACTATGCCTGAATGCATACCCTGATCTCCCCAAAGTATAGCTCTTATTAAGATATGTCATCTAATTTTTAAATGTTGGCTCAATATTAGTTCAGAATACTGTATGGTTCAAATAGAATGGGCTGGATGTGGCCTGAGGGCTGCTGGTTTGTAACCTCTGTCCACTGCCCTGGTTTGTCCGGGACTGTCCTGGCTTTAGCGCTGAAAGTTCAGCATCTTTGAAAGCCTCTCAGTCCCAACCAGGGGACTGAGTCCCAACCAGGGCCAACCAGGATGTTAGGTCTTGGTGCAGTGCAGCTTACTGGTTTAGGAGTGTCGATTTTGGAGCTATTTTCCCCAGTGTGAATCCTGGCTCTGTCACTCCTGTCACACCTGTTGTGTGATCTTGGTCACATCACTTAATCTCTATATGCCCTAATCCCTTCATTAGTGAAATGCGGATAATAAGATAGCCTACCTCATAGGCTGGTTGTGAGAATGAAATGAATTCATATACCCAAAGTGCTCAGAACAGTACCCGGCATTCAGCAAATGCTATGTGAAGGTTAGCTATTATTATTTGATGATTGGAAGCTCAGTGTAAACCGTCTAACTCCACCAGGTTTAAAAGTATCCCAGAGGGCTTCCCTGGTGGTTGGGGGTCTGCCTGCCAATGCAGGGGACACGGGTTCGTGCCCCGGCCCGGGAGGACTCCACGTGCCGCGCAGCGACTGGGCCCATGGGCTGTGGCTGCTGGGCCTGCGCGTCTGGAGCCTGTGCTCCATGGCGGGAGAGGCCCCAGCAGTGAGAGGCCCGCGTACCACAAAAAAACCCCAACCCAACCAAAACAAAACAAAAAAGTATCCCAGAGCATGTGCTGTGATGTGATAAAAATGAGAGATCTGGATGCAGGAGACCTGGTCTTGACAGGGCTTAGGTCTACCCCTATGAGCTGTGTGACCTTGGGCAGGTCGCTTGACTTCTCTGGGCCTCATTGCCTTGGTTAAGTTGGAGTAATCACACCTATGTTCAGGAATGCTGTGAGGAACAAATGAGGTGATGTGTGTGAATGTGAGACCCACCTGGCAGAGGTGTGTTCTTGTTAGAGAGGTTGATGCTGCTGCTTCATGCTTCAGAAATGTCCAAAAGAAAAGGTTCAGGGTGATTTTTAAGAAATGAATTCATTGTAAAGATATGTAAATGTTTCAAGAAATTTAATGAATCACTTAATACTACTGGTTGTATCATCTCAAAAGGAAGTCAAATATATATTATATTAGGGTAAACTTCAGCTGCGTTTGTGGTCAGAAAACTAGAGCCCTTATTATAATATAATATTGTATAATATATAAAATATTATACACAAGAATATAATATATAAAATATAATATTCTTGTGTCTGTTGTCCTCCACAAAAGGCAGCCCTCAAGTTGATATACTTTTATTTTTAAAAGAGACTCTTTGTGAATAGTTTGTGGTGATTTTGCTGCAGGTTCTTGACTTTTTTTTTCCATTTGAAAAATCACATACGGTTGAGCGCTTTGTTTAGAAGCCATGTGACTAAAGTAACTTGTATTGGTTATCCGTCATTGCATGACAAACCATGAACCACCCTAAAATTTAGTGGCCTGAAATAACAGCTGTCTGTTTAGCTCATGATCCTGTCAGGTGGTTCTCTCGTTGAGGTCGGGCTTGGATGATCTTGGCTGCACCGGCTCATGTGTCTGTGGTCAGTCTAGTCTCAGATGGCGGGAGTGGATTGCCTGTCTCTCATCATTCAGCTGGTGAGTCTGGGCTTCTTCATATGTTGTTAGGGCTTCAAGACCCCCAGTGTGGAAGTGCTTTTCAAGCCATAATTTTATCATGCTTGCTACTTTTCCATTGGTCAAACCAAGCCACAGGGCTGAGTCCGGAGACAGTGTTGGGAGAGCACTACCAAAGAGCAGAGATCCAAGAACTGGGACAATGACTGAAGTTCAGCCTATCTTATAATTTTAAATGAAGAAAAGATCAACTTGTATATACAAGTTATACAGTTATACAGTATATATGCAGTCTTGTATATTTCCAAGACGATATTTTCTCTTTCAGAAGACTGGAGACAAATTCCAGAAAAAATGAAAAAAACTTTGAATTGACTATGATGGTGCCAGTAAACAATTAAAATGTTTACTTTTCCTCTTGTTTTACATTTGAATGTTTTTGCTGTTTTCTGCTTTTTCCAGGTATCAGGCTCCTTGCAAAACATTTGTTAGAGAAAAGTATGATTTAAAAAGGATAAATCCTTCATAATCCTGTCATTCCAGAGACAACATCTATTAACAGTTTGGTATATACTTTTTCAGTTTCTTTTCCTGTGTATGTAGTAGGAAATGCAACATATATTTTCTTTGACAGGAATTCATTCATTCAACAGTGATTTATTGGAATGCACCTATGTATTGATGGATACATATTGGTGAACAAAACAGCAAAGTCCCTGCTGAAATAAGATAATATCATAAAGATAAAAAGCAATTTGTCTCTTTCCCTCATACTTAACATGTCTAAATATCAGTCCATGAGAGGGTAACTATCACGTATTTAATGCAATGCTTATTTTGTGGCAGGCACTGGGATAAGGACTTTGTATACATTATTTCATTCTAATACTCATTAGAACCCAATGAAGAACGTACTATCATTATTTTCATTTTATGCGGAGGAAATTTAGCAGAGAGATATTAGGGAACACAGCACAGCCAGTAGGTGGTGGGGCCAGAATCTGAACCAGATCTAAGATCTGGTTCCAAAGCCCAAACTCCTAACCACTTTACCCAACTGTTAGTTGCTTCCAGTAGAGCTATCTCTTCCTGTAGGGGTTGCATACTATTTCATTATGAGAGCATTTTAAAATCATAAGTATTCCAAGTGTGTATTTGCTGTGGTTAAAACTACCCATCCATCCTTATTGTCCCGTGAGCTGGATGTGTTTTGCTGGAAAGCTCTTCCCTTCCTTCTTCCTTGTAATTAACTTCTATTCATCCTCAAAACCCTTTGCAGATAGCACCTCCTTCAGAAAGTCTTCTTTCTAGGTGCCGTCCTCTATGGTCCCATAATTTTCAGGACTTTTCTCAATCGTAACACTGATTTTTCCCCCGTTGCCAACATTTATTTGGCTAGCTCCCTCACCTGACAATGGGCTACTAGAAGGCAAGGTCCCTACGTTACTTTCCTTTGTGGATCTATGTAATCCCAGCACCTAGCGCTTGCTTGGGGTATAATAAACCCTTATCAATATTAATTAAATAAATTCATAATTGGACTTTGTATCCAGGGCACAAATTTTAATATTCTATTAAAATTAATTAACAGAGATAAATTACAGGTGGATAAACCAGTAAATTAATGTTCATTATGGAAATAACATATGTACATGGTAAAAATTCAAAAGCGAAGGATGTACCGATGAAAAAATAATTCTTCCACTTTAGATCTTCAATTCTACTTCCCAGAGGTAATCGCCTTCAACAGTTTTTATGTATTACTTTCCAATTTTCCATGTATGTAATCCACACCTGTCTAAATAGCCTCTTAAAAATATCACAGATGGTAGCCTACTGTGACATTTTGCATCTGGACTTTCTCAATTTATTGTGGATGTCTTTCCATATCAACAGAACTGGTCTACTTTTTAAAGGTAACCACACAATAGTCAGTTATAGAAATTGTGCCGTATTTAGTTCAGCTGATCCTTACAAATGGGCTTTTCATTTGTTTCTAGCTTTTTGCCTGCTGAGTTTTACTATTACAACATTTGCTACTGTGAACATTCTCGTATGCTCTATTTTGCTTTCATATTTGAATTTACTGTGTGGTCCAAATAGAAAAAGAAATGGAATTAAGAAAAAAAAAACTAACTCCAATACAAATGTAGTAGAGAAAAGGGCTATAGAAAAGAAATTGCACCGAGGGCCAGTACTGAACTCCATGCCTGAAGTTCACCTTTGCAGAGAATATGTAGCCTTTCATCTGCCTGTGTTTGAACCCCTTCCAAATTTTGAGAGTTATGGGTACTTGGTGGGATCAAGGCCCTGCAACAAAAGATAATGGGGCTGAGGCTCCCTCCCTGCCTCTAGGCAATGCTGCTGCTGGACTGTGAAGTTTAGGGTCTACAGGGTGTGGGATAAAGACACAGGGAAGATTGGAAGTTACCCTCAGGGAGATGGGATGCCCATCAGGACCCCAAACCGCCCAGGGTCCTGCCTTTGCTTTGGCCTCTGCCTGGAATGGTGGGCTCACCTTCCCATCCAGGGGAGCGCCTACCCATCCTTCTTCTTCTTTTTTTTTTTTTTTTGCGTGGGCCTCTCACTGTTGTGGCCTCTCCCGTTGCGGAGCACAGGCTCCGGACGCGCAGGCTCAGCGGCCATGGCTCACGGGCCCAGCCGCTCTGCAGCATGAGGGATCTTCCCGGACCGGGGCACGAACCCGTGTCCCCTGCATCGGCAGGCGGACTCTCAACCACTGCGCCACCAGGGAAGCCCCCGCTGTTGACTTTTGACTTTGTCCCTCTGATCAGGGTAACTGCCAAGTTCAGAGGGGTCTGCTTTCTTCTGATCTGCCAGCCTTACCTTCACGCTAGAAATGGAGTTCCTCATATTCATTCATAGATTTTTTTTTTCATGGCTAATTATTGAGCGAATACCTGGCACCAGCCTGGGCACCAGGGATACAGAGACAGGGTCCATGTCCTTGAGAAGATTCCTACTTGGTGGGGCAAAAAAATGTACCCCAACACTGTCTGTTGGGGGGAATGAAGGGGTTGAAGAAGGGAGTGAGAGGTCTAGAGTCCTAAATAGTGCTATAGGTCTGGAAGAGCTTTTTAATAATCTTTTAAAAAATTGTTACTTTACTTCATGATAGGGGTAACTAAACTCTTAAGTTTCTTTGTTTTGGCTGGAATTAAATCATCCATGCAGGGTGTCAAATGCTTAGATTCGCTGTTGATGACATCTTGGGCATTTCTGGAACACGATGAGCAGATCAAAACCATGGTGCCAATGTGAGCGTGTCCAGTTGTAGATCACACACACACACAACACACATGCACACACACACACCCTTGATTAAGAAAAAGTGGGGAAATATATTTGTTATTACTCAATAAGTGCAGTTTGTTTGTTTGACAAAATCTTTCAAAACATGAAGTCCAAAGGGAAAACTTAAGAAAAGGGCCCTTGAGAATGAAAAGTGTGGGAATCACTGATGTAATCCAGTTGTCTGATGGAAAACTTGATTCTCAATAACTCCACCAATGATCAGCCTCTGTTTGCCTTCTTGCAGTGACAGGGAACTCACGACTCCCTGAGGCCAGGCTGGGCAGATGCCTCACCTAGGTTCAAGGCCCTTGGTTTTACCCCTCCCCACCCCACACGTGCTATCTAGTTTCAGCGCTGCCCAGCTTTCTTCCCAGCTCTGTGGTTAATGGCTGTGTCCTTTGGGCAGCTTTGTTATAGGCTTCGATTCTCAAAATTGTCACGTTCATGATGACGGGATTAGACCATGTTGGGCATGGCAGAGACTGCTGAAGTCCACCAACGTCTAGTTCTCCCTGGGCACGTAAATAAGACACATTTTCCAGCCCCCTTTGCATCTAGGAGATGTCATGTAACTTACTTTGCCCAACGGAGTGTAGGTGGAAGTCATCTCTGACATTTCCAGGCTTGGCTGTTCACACTATAAAATATCCCACAGCATGATCTTCCAGGCTTTCACCATCTCCCATGCCTGGATGATTCCAGGTTGGCTTGGAAGCCACATAATGGTGGAGACACAATATGAAAGCAAACTAGGTCCCTGAGTCACCCTTTTACAGCACAGCCTCTTGACCAGAAACGTCATCATTGGACTTTGTGAGATGAGAACTAAAACTTTTATGATGTTAGGACACTGAGATTTGGAGGTTGTTCATAACAGCTGTCAACGTTAATTATACTGACAGACCAAAAATAACTCATTCCTTCTCTTCTTGAATTCAGAACCAAAAAAGAGATGGAGATAAAAATATCAACTTTTTAACTGATAAAAGTTGGGTTGAAGGATGTGGCACAAGTATGTGATTGGGCTCCCTGGAGTCAGACAGACTTGGCCACCCCTTCAGTGGAAACTGAACATCCTACAGGCACATCCTAAGGTGGATCTTATTTTTGTTTTTGATGTTGGGGGTAGGAGTTTATTAATTTATTTACTTATTTTGGCTGTGTTGGGTCTTCGTTTCTGTGCAAGGGCTCTCTCCAGTTGCGGCAAGCGGGAGCCACTCTCCATCGCGGTGCGCGGGCCTCTCACTGTCGTGGCCTCTCCTGTTGTGGAGCACAGGCTTCAGACGCGCAGGCTCAGTAGTTGTGGCTCACAGGCCCAGCCGCTCTGCGGCATGTGGGATGCCCCCAGACCAGGGCTCGAACCCGCGTCCCCCTCACTAGCAGGCAGACTCTCAACCACTGCACCACCAGGGAAGCCCCTAAGGTGGATCTTAAAGAGAGAGAACGCAGAAGGGCTTATCTGTTTCTGCTCTCAGACTCACTCCACCTCTCATGAGGAGTGAGCCTTGTGCGGAAATGAGGTAGGAAACGTTACCCCAAATAAGATCCCTCCACATGGAACCTTGAGGCCAGGAAACTGATGTTCCCACCAAGGTCCTTCCCAGACATAAGTTCATGAGTATCTGTAAGTGTAAGCCTCCTAGGGTCAGGAGCCACAGCTCCTCCGTGTGCCTCCCCCCATGGCATCTAACACAATGCCAGGCACAGACAGGATGCTGAGCTGAGACTTCTGATTGACTGGTGACACCTCGTGAGCATATGTGACATTTTCCCCACTGGGTGACTCCAGAAGGAGCAGAAATTGCTGTGGTTTGACCCCTCACACTGCCAGTCCTTGCCTAACCCAACAATTTGAGAGTGTGAAAGGCCACGGTGATGACCCAATCCTTCCTTGGGGAGATACCAGCACTCTCCTTCTGCCCACCAAGCCCCGTGCTGGGCAAGGCACTTGACCCTGCTGAGTTCCTCCTGGCCAGCCCATTGCCCTGGGGGTCAGTGGGTATGTCTGAATCTTACTATTGGTTGTTAGTTCCTGAAGTCAGGGACTGAATCTTATTCAAGGTATCATTGACAAGTACCTTTAGTAAGTAGTGTTTGAAAAAAGATAGGGACTTATTTTTCTCTCTGCTAAAATATGTCTGGGTTAAGAAGACAAGCCTGGAATGACAACTGTGACATCACTGATGTTCCAGGCTCCTTTTATCTGTGTGGTTTACCATTTACCATCCTTAGCTCATGGCTCCCAACCTCAAGGTTTTGTTTGTTTGTTTGTTTTGACCGAGCCTCGCGGCTTTTGGGATTAGTTCCCCGACCCGACCAGGGATTGAACCCGGGTCCCCTGCCGTGGAAGCATGGAGTCCTACCCCTGGACTGCCAGGGAATTTCCCCATCTTCAAGGTTGACTTATGGTTATAAGATAGTCATGGCAGTCTCAGCCCTTATGTCCACATTCCAGGTAGCAAGAAAGAGAAGGGACAAAGATACATAAGGTCGCCTAGACAAGTCCACTTATTCTTTCGAGGAGTCTTCCTGGAAGTACCACCCAACAAAGAAAGCCTATGTAACACCAGCCAGCATATAACCAAATGGTCATATCTCTCTACAAGGGTACCTGGGAAATAGAGCTTTTCAGCTCGTTCCATTGCTTCCTGAACAAAATCAGGATTGTGTTACTAAGGGAGAAGAAGAGGGGGGATAAAGGCAGGCAACCCAGTGTCCCCGCCTCACCCATTTCTGTACCCTTGCAGCACTGACCACACAGTGGGTATGTCTATGTTTCACTCGTCCATTATTTCTACCAAAAAATATTCACTGAGGGCTTCCCTGGTGGCGCAGTTGTTGAGAGTCCGCCTGCCGATGCAGGGGACACGGGTTCGTGCCCCAGTCCGGGAAGATCCCACATGCCGCAGAGCGGCTGGGCCCGTGAGCCATGGCCGCTGAGCCTGCGCCTCCGGAGCCTGTGCTCCGCAACGGGAGAGGCCACAACAGTGAGAGGCCCGCGTACCGCAAAAAGAAACAAAAAAACAAAAACAAAAAACAAAAATATTCACTGAATCTACTCAGGGCAAGGCATATATCTATACACTGAGGAAAAGAACAATACAAGATAAACAAATGAAAGTATAATCTAATATTAGGTACTTATACAAGAAGCAAAATAAAGCAGGGCCAGGTGGAGGTACGGGGGACAATGTTAGCTCGAGTGGTCAAGGGTGGCCTTTCATCTGAATGAAGCAAGGAAGTGAGGCAGGCAGGGCTCTGGGGGAAGAATGCTCCCCGAAGAAACCCTGGAGGTGTGGGAGTGTGCTTGGCAAGGCGCAGAACAGATGCCAGCGTGGAGTGGTTAGGAACCAGACCGTGTCTGACCGTGTAGGCCTTGATAGGGGCTTCGACATGTCTCCTTAGAGTGAGGGGGGTGATAGGAGACACCGAGCTGGGGATGGATATGCTCCTATTCAACTTGCCTGTCCTCTCTCATATCTTCCTCTGACCATCCAGTAGACATACGTTAGTCCCCCTCATTCTAGCCACCATATTGTTTTTTTCTCTCTAGAGTGCAGTGTGGATAATTTCTTAAGATTTTTTTTTTTCACTAGTTTTCCCTTTCCCACTAATTGCTAAAACATTGTTTCAGCAATCCATTGGGTTTCTAGTTTTAATTATTGTAATTAAAATTTCTAATTTTAATTATTATACTTTCTCATTTCTAGAAGTTCTATCTGGTTCTTTTCCAAACATGCTTGGTTGGTTTCTTATTCCTTTATCAGTCGTTCAAATCTCTCTTTTATTTCATTATCTGCATGATTGCTTTCTATGTTGTATCGATTAATATGTTGTATCTATTAATTCCAACATCTGCAGAACCATCGTTTGTTGATCTGCTGCTTCTCACTTACGAAGTTTTGTTTATTAGTGTGTTTTCGATTCTTGATTGTGAGTTTATGCTCCTTGGAACAGTATCTGTGGCCATTCTTTTTTTTTTTTGCGGTGCGCGGGCCTCTCACTGTTGTGGCCTCTCCTGTTGCGGAGCACAGGCTCCGGACGCGCAGGCTCAGCGGCCACGGCTCACGGGCCCAGCCGCTCCGTGGCACGTGGGATCTTCCCAGACCGGGGCATGAACCCGCATCCCCCGCATCGGCAGGCGGACCCTCAACCACTGCGCCACCAGGGAAGCCAAAGAAAGGGTATTTTTAAACCTTAAGAGAGCAAGAAAAATGTGTTCTTAAGGTGTATGACAATGCTTTGAACAGGGCAGTGTTTTATAAAAACGCTACATGATAAAATCCATTGCTCTCACTTCTTTTACATTCCTTAGTGTGTGGCCAGTGTCCATGAAGCCCTGGAAAGACCGATGGCCCCTTGTTGGGAGAGGATGAAGAGGACTCAAGGATCACACAGGAGAGTTGGATTTAAGCCCCTTCAGGTGTATTTGCTCAAGGGGATGGATGGATGGTTGGAAGAGGGGCTACAACTAGGACAAACACATGAGACAGTGCCCTTGTACTTGCTGCTCAGAACTGCTCTGGTTTGGATGCTACGTGATGTGCTCACCTTGGCTGTTGGCCCCTGTGCCGGAGGAGCACCTGGGCACAGGCTGCTCTGTCGGGAGAATCTTTTCAGTGAGTCTATGTGACACTGTCTGTAAAGGGCCTTCCTAGGACTTGACAAGCAGAGCGTTCTGGGTAAATGGCCGTTATTTTTATCCAGGCCATCTAGAAAAAGCACTATCTTCCGAGTCTTCAGATTTTGGATGGAATCCTTGTATATTAGGGCTTTGACCTTAGGTGTGTTACTTAAATTCTCTGAGCCCAAGTTTCTTAGCTGTCAAGTAGAGTCAATGAAACCTTTCTCACAGATTGTTTGGAAGCAGAAATCAAATATAACAGTGTTTAATAGTAGGTGTAAAGTACTTCACTTGGTGCCAGGCACACGGTAGGTACTCAAAAAATAACCACCTTGCAGTCCTTCCTCCCTCCCTCCCTCCCACCCTCCTCCCTTCCTTCCTTCCCTCCTTCCTTTTCCCTGCTGTCCTGCCTTTCTGCCTTCTGCAGATGGATGGAATATCTAGCCTCTGGATCCCAATCGCTTAGGTACCTCCCTAGGCCCAGCTGGGGGAACCTTCCAGATTGGCAAGGAGAGATTCAGCTATGTCAAAGTGTCTACCTTTCCTGTTAAGAAAGTCTTGTTTGAGTAATATCTTGGTCCGTTTGGGGTGCTATAACAAAATACCACAGATTGGATACTAATAAACCATAGCAAGTTATCTCTCACAGTCTGGAGGCTGGGAACTCCAAGGTCATGGTGCTGGCATATTCAGTGAGATGGCCGCTGAGGGTTCAGTTCCTGGTTCAAGAAGGGACGGTGCTTTCTCTCTGTGTCCTCAATGGTGGAAGGGGCAAGGGATCTCCCTGGAGCCTCTTTTATGAAAGGACTAATCCCATTCATGAGGGCTCCACCCTCAGGCCCTAAGCACCTCCTAATAGCCCACCTCCTAATACTATCATCTTTGGAATTTAGAATCTCAACGTATGAATTTGGGGAGGAGACACAAACATTCAGACCATAGCAAGTACATTCTGTACTAAAACTATAGGTGTCCCTGCTAAGAAGTTAAGTATGAAGATGCAGAAGGTGCAGAAAACACAAACTTCTATTCTCAAGGGGCTTGAAGCTTCCCTGGGTCCAAACATCAGTTCACGCTCGAAACTGTCCAAAAACATTTTCAGCTGGAGTTCCTGAGGAGGATAAATGCTCTCTTCATTCCTAATTTTTATCCCTTATATTGTATGGACTTCTAAATATGACCCTTCAGTTCAGCACCCAATTGAGGACAAGAATATTGGTTCTTGGAGCATAAGCTGAGGAGTCTTTTCGGGTTCTTAGCTACTCTGAGCGACTCTTTGGGCCTCAGTAAATGTCTTTTGCTTGGTTCATGAAGAGGTTGCCCCTAAGTTCATGGCTTGAGAAGAGATGTTGAGTTGGGGGTCGGCTGAAACCAGAAAATTATTCCTGGAAGGGAGATACTGTTGAGCTGGTGTTTGAAAGGAAGGTAGACTGGGGTCAGCGGGGAGGGTGGGAACAGAACCCTGCTGGAATCCCCTACATCTGGCTCACTCTCCCTGGCCAGTGCTGGTGTTTCGCCTGGTACCCCGGCAACACTTCACAAACACTACTTGAAGTCATCCTCTGAGGCCTGGTTCACTATTCGCTTCTTCTGAATCCTCCTGGGATTGCTTAGACAGGACAAGTCACTCCTCCGTCTGGGCTCCCAGGATCCGTACACACTGCGGCCTCCATCATATTGGATTGTAATTATCCGTGGGCTCCAGACAAAGAAGTTCTCGAGGGCAGAGGCTGTGTCCTTACACCTCTTGCCCCAGATCCTGGTACTTGTGGAGTAACTGAGAACCGCGGGTCAGCCTGTCTGGCACTGGTAGTGGTCAGGGGGGTCTTGAGGAATTAGGGGCTAGCTGAATACCAGGGACCACTGAGTATCAGGCTCCAGGGCTACGACCTGCTTGACAGTAACTCTGTTCCACATTTCCCAGAGACTGTTCTCGTAATACACAGGCAGCGTGCCCAAGCCATGTTCTGACTAGTTTCTAAGACAAGTTAAATCTTTCCTTTTGGGACAATTCCCTCAGCAGGGCAGTTGAGCGTGCTTCTTTGACAACCGCAGCTTTCGCAGTCCTGATTGTTGGGTCATTTCCCGCTTGTTTCCTCGTGGCCCCTCACAGCAGGCCGATGATGCTTGGCTGGGCGTCTGGGCTTCTGGCAGGTGAAGAGATGATCTCCATCTTCCCAGCTCTGGGTGTGGAAGACAGCTCCATCCACAGCCCCGCCCACTGTGCCTGTGCACGGCTGTGATGGAAATTGGTTCCTCATCCAGCAGATCTCAGTGGTGGTTGGGAAGTGCTTGTCAGAAGAGGGAGTTGTGTCATTGTTGGTAAGTGGATGGAAGCCAGGCTGCAGATGAGACCATAGTCTTCCCAGGGCCCTTGCTTGCCACCCTGATGGAAGGATAGTGTCCGCTTCAGAGAGCCTGGGCATTAGATGCCTTGGCTGGACCGAGTTTCACCAGATGAGGGTCATGGAGGTATACCCTAGGATGGCCAGACAATAGAAGGTGGGAATGTCTGTGGAGAATTCACAGTCCTTGGCAGTCCCCGTCGGCACGATGGTGCCTTTTAACCCTTCAAGTCCTTCTCAAAACACCTGGGGCGTGAACATGATTTCTGACACATGAATTTCTAAATTAACATCAACCTGAGTCATCTCAACAATCTCTACCCTGCACATGATCTGTGGGGAGCCTGAGATTTGAACCTTGGGAGTCCTTTCTGCTGAATTCTTTGACTTGGGGATGCACAAAGGGTCTCCCTTTGATATGTATGTCCAGAGGGGGGTACACGGATGATTTAAATCTCTCACTGAAAATGGAAGCACAGATTTAGTTGAGCCGCAGAATAGAGGTGCGTAGCAAGAGCACTGGATCAGGGGTCAATTCCAACTTTGTGAACTTGGGCTAATCATGTCATTTTCTTTTGTTTTGTTTCTAAAATTCATTGACTAAAATTAATATAGTATTTAAATGTGTCATGAACTATTTTTTGTGCTTTATAAATATTAACTCATTTAATCTTTATAATAATCCATGGCATACATATAATTATTAAATTCATTTTATAGATGAGGCAAGTGAAGGACAGAAATGCTCAGTAACTTGCCCAAGGTCACACAGCTAATAAGCAGTGGAGTAAGTCTGAGCTCTCCTGGATCTCAGAATCCTCATCTGTAAAACAGGGATAAAACTTTTTACCCTTCCCATCTCAGCATTTAGTTCCTTTGTGCTCCCACAGAGCTTCACTTGTACCACTGTAATTATTGGAATGAAATCCCATTAAACTATAAGGTGGAGGAGGGCTTGGCTCTGCACTTTGTTCACTGATCACTGGTACAAATGAGTAGGAGTCCCTGACGCGTAGTCGGCCCTCATAAGATGCTGAATGAATGAACGAATTGACCCCATCACTCCGGGTTGTGATGAGAGGGACTCGGCTATTCCCCAAACTTGGCTTTTTGAAGGATGGACTGTGTCTTATTTATCTGTAGGTCTCTAGACCCCAACCTATTCCTGGCACAGGCAGATGCTCACACTGAATGAATGAAGCCACATCACTGCTCTTTGCCTTAGGTAGGAACCTGTCCATTAGTCATGAAGTCATGAGAACACTGAAATGCCATAAGCCAGTGGACATTGACACCTGTGAGCTATGGAGTTATCTTCTGTGGTGAAAAAAGATAAGGTGGAAGAAATGGGGTTCTTCCAATTACTGTGCAATAAATCACTCCCAAGTGTAGTGGCTTAAAACAACAAAGATTTATTATTTCTCCCCATAGTTGGGCAGTTTTTTGCGCTACGTGGTGTAACCGAGGTTAGTCAAGTAACTATAGTCAGCTGGCTTTTGCCGGGGGCAGGAACGTCCAAGGTGACCTCTCATCCTCAGGCCCTCTCTCCTCCATGTGGTTTCTCGTCATTCATCATCCAGCTTGGTTTCTCTACAGCCTAGCAGCTGCCTTCTAAGAAGCAGGAGGCTGAGCTCTCCAAACTCTTAAGACCAGGCTCAGAAGTCCCAGGATGTCCTCTCTACCACGTTCGGTTGAGCAAAGCAAATCACAAGGCCAGACCAGAGTCAAGGGGAAGGAAAATAGACTCCACCTCTTGCTGTGGGAGCAGAATGTATGTACTGACAAGGGAGAAACTATTGGCGGCCATACTGGAGACTCTGCCACAGGGGTGAACGAGGAGTGGTGACAGGAGCCCTTTATTATCCTCATGCAAATGAGCAGCTGCTCAGGGTTAAGCTGTGGTTTGCCTGCCAGAAAACAACTGGTTTCATACTCAGGTGATACTCTGGGATATTCAAACTTCCCATCCTGCCCCGGGAGGTCTGAGCTGACCAGGCTCTTAAAAAATATCAAAGTTTTTCTTCTTCTTTTCCAGGTGGTGAAACGGAGGCAGGGAGAGAAGTGGCATGTGCACTGCACACCAGAAGTCAGAGGGCTACTCTTGCCAAGTGGTTAAGAGTGTGGCTCTTGGGTTCTAATGGTTTTGCCACCAAAATTACTGGACAGGTCATATAATATTGTTGGACCTCTACCTCCTTATTTGTTTGACGTGGGTACTAATGCCTAGTTTATAGGGCTGAATGGATAATGGTGAATAGCATGAGTTCTGAAGCCAGACTGCTGAGTTCAAAAGCCTGGTTCTTCTCTTTACCCGCTATGTTACCTTGGGATAAACACTTACTTGCTCTATGCCTCAGTTTTCTCTTCTGTAAAGTGGGGATAATAATAATACTTGTTGTGTAGAGTTGTGAAGATCCAATGAGTGTAAAAATACAGAGGCATCTAGAACAATGGCCGGCACATGCTTCACAATCAATGGATACTATCTATAATTATCAGAGTGTTTCTAGGAAAATTAAAATGAAATAATGCTTGCAAAAGCCTAGTGTATGCCTTGCGCATAGTAAGTGTAGCTATTAATGGTGGGAAAATGAGCTCCTTTGTCCAATTCCCCTCTAACCATTCTTGCATTCAGGAAACTTTGGAGCAAACAGTCCCAATCTCTCTCTTTAATTGTTCTGCAAGCGACAAGCTTTGCTATTCATTGTGCTGCTGTTTACTTGTAGGCAGGGAGACTGTGCCTTTCAAACAGAAATAGGCTTTACCTTCTCCCCTTCCTGCATGTTCCTACTTCCTGCTTCCCCATAGGGAGTCCACTCCAGAGGAGTCCTCCCACTGGAGGAGCCATACTTCTTTCTCTCTCTCTGTCCTGGCCTCACCTCTGCCTGGGCAGATAAGTTCCAGAGACACCTGGGATTCAATATCTGCTTTGACCATTACTGGTTTGTCATTATGACTGTAACTCAGCGTCCTCACCTGTGTAATGGGAATAACAACAGCCCTAACCTTGTAGAATTAAAGAGGTGATATTGGAAGCATTAAATGAGACGATGTACATAAGAAGGGTGTATCTCGTGCCTGGCATAGAGCAAGTGGTCAACAGTAGTTAGTGGATTATGGTTGCTGTTACTGTTATGTGTATTCCAAGGCCCAGCTAAAATGCTCCCTCTTCCAGGAAGCCTTCCTGAGCTTCTCCAAGTGGAAATTAGCATTTTCTTCTCCTGGACTTCCTTTTCATCATTTCTCTAGTTTTTTGAAATCATGTTTCCCTTTCAACAATAAATTAGAATAATGAAGAAGTGACTCTTCTCCGTAATGGTAAGCTCAGAGATGAGGTTTTGTGCTGGAATCAGCCCTTGTGCTTTACTGGTCCACCTCAGGTCTGGGCACAGAGCAGGTGCTTAAGCCATATCCAGGACAAGTATCCATGATATCATTTACAACTCTATGTGTGTACGTATTAATATGTGTGTATATTAATAGAGTACCTACTATGTGCTAGGCTGAGTTCTAGGGGCTAAAATGAACCCATTCCTTCCCCATCTTCCCTCTTCGGCCTCACACGCCCTTTCGGCTGCCCTTTTGTGATCGCTTTATCTCTTTCAAGCTGCTCAGGCTGGTTCCTTTAGTTTGACCTCACTTGCAGTAAACTATTGGGGGTGGGGGAACACCCTGTGCCTTCTCCAGGGCGGGAGGGAGAGCTCAAGCGTCTTACAGCCGAGTAGCTCTGAGCCTCCTCTTCCTCCCCCGGAAAATGTAGTTCAGGACGCTTCACTCCCGGTGTCTTGACCCTTCCTGGATATAATGACTATCCTCTAGCTATGGCTGGGAGCAGTTTTGTGGCCCTGAAATTCGCTGCAGGTGTTGCATGTGTCCTAAAAGGAGGGGCCCCGCTGGAAATTTAACTTCTGCAAAATTTCATTCTCTTCTTTAGTGAGGAAGTTGCCAGGTATATCAGAGAACAGGC
This sequence comes from Grampus griseus, assembly GCF_964374135.1. NCBI lineage: Eukaryota > Metazoa > Chordata > Mammalia > Artiodactyla > Delphinidae > Grampus > Grampus griseus. Next base: position 14,086,701 of record NC_139011.1, on the reverse strand, counting down.
AGAAAACCAAGGCCAGCTTCCCTGAGCAGGGGAGGGACATAACAAGTAGCCCTCATGCTCTTGAGAGAAGGATAAAAAGATGTTTCCCTATCTGGAAATTTAAAAGATGGAAGGTGTTCCCTGCAGTGCTCGTGGGGCCTGGAGAAAGGGGTTTGTGAAGGGTGGAAAGCAGTATCAGTCCTGACTTAGTGTTCCTGTTGTCTTCTTATACCCTGGGAAATAGCTGAGTATGAGAAAATAAATTAGGAGAATCATACTTTAAGAGCTCTCATGGGGTCCTGTCTGTGGGTTGGGGACTTGGTTTTGACATTTGTGTGTATCCACGAAATTACGGAGGCATGAGTTTCAACAGTGACCCTGTGTGGTGGTAGGCATTCGTGGCCAAGAATCGGGGCAGTTTGTAAACTGAACAGACTCCAGTTCCTTTGTGACTGGTGAAGGCAAGGACTCAGTTTTGTTTTTCCCCAGGGCTTTGGGACAATTTTGTTGGGAAGGGAGGAAACCTCCAGAGGGAGATGCTGGACTTTCTGCTTTTAATATAGATGTGTGCTTAAGAGATTAATTAGAAAAGTCAGTGGAATGTGACCGTATTTATGCTCTGAGTTTATGGAGCGATTCATACCAGTTACATTAATTATCCCAGAGGGCATTGTGAAATGCTAAGAGAGATTTGGGCTTCATTTTTTTTTTTTTAATATTTGAGTATTTATTTAACTCGATCAGTTCTATAACTGACATATATTACACACCAGCTAACAGAATACTGTTGGCCTGAATACTGCAAAATGCCTGTTATCAACATGACATAGTAAGAAAATTTTCAGACTCAAAAGCAACAATATTAGGCTAAACAGGGGTACTTTTGATAGCTCAAACACAATTCTTTTTTCTTTTTTTGAATTTTATTTTGTTTATCTTTTATGCGGGTTCTCATTAGTTACCCATTTTATACATATTAGTGTATATGTCAATCCCAATCTCCCAATTCATCACAGCACCACCCCACCACCACTTTCCCCGCTTCGTGTCCATATGTTTGTTCTCTATATCTGTGTCTCAATTTCTGCCCTGCAAACTGGTTCATCTGTACCATTTTTCTAGGTTCTACATATACGCGTTAATATACGATATTTGTTTTTCTCTTTCTGACTCACTTCACTCTGTATGACAGTCTCTAGATCCATCCACGTCTCTACAAATGACCCAGTTTCGTTCCTTTTTATGACTGAGTAATATTCCACTGTATATATGTACCACATGTTCTTTATCCATTAGTCTGTCAATGGACATTTAGGTTGCTTCCATGACCTGGCTATTGTACATTGGGGGTGCATGGGTCTTTTTGAATTATGGTTTTCTCTGGGTATATGTCCAGTGGTGGGATTGCCAGGTCATATGGTAATTCTATTTTTAGTTTTTTAAGGAACCTCCATACTGTTCTCCATAGTGCCTGTATCAATTTACATTCCCACCAACAGTGCAAGAGGGTTCCCTTTTCTCCACACCTTCTCCAGCATTTATTGTTTGTAGATTTTCTGATGATGCCCATTCTAACTGGTGTGAGGTGATACCTCACTGTAGTTTTGATTTGCATTTCTCTAATAATTAGTGATGTTGAGCAGCTGTTCATGTGCTTCTTGGCCATCTGTATGTCTTCTTTGGAGAAATGTCTAGTTAGGTCTTCTGCCCATTTTTGGATTGGGTTGTTTGTTTCTTTAATATTGAGCTTCATGAGCTGTTTATATATTTTGGAGATTAATCCTTTGTCCGTTGCTTCATTTGCAAATATTTTCTCCCATTCTGAGGGTTGTCTTTTCATCTTGCTTATGGTTTCCTTTGCTGTGCAAAAGCTTTAAAGTTTCATTAGGTCCCATTTGTTTATTTTTGTTTTTATTTCCATTACTCTAGGAGGTGGATCAGAAAAGATCTTGCTGTGATTTAGGTCAAAGATGCAAACACACTTCTTGCTTTGAATATATTTGATATTGCTGCTTTTATTAAAGAGCGTGTTTGTGGCACACACTTTATACATAACATATATATATATATATATATATATATATATATAGTTTTAAAAATTTTGACAGAAATGAATACATTTCAAAGACCACAGTTACATTGTGAAGATTTATTCCCTAAGGGCAGAAAACACATGTAATGTTCTTTTTTTTTTTTTAACATCTTTATTGGAGTATAATTGCTTTACAAAGGTGTATTAGTTTCTGCTGGATAACGATGTGAATCAGCTATGCATATACATATATCCCCATATCTCCTCCTTCTTGCATCTCCCTCCCTCCCACCCTCCCTATCCCACCCCTCTAGGTGGTCACAGAGCACCGAGCTGATCTCCTCGTGCGACACGGCTGCTTCCCACTAGCTAGAGAGGTTTGGTCTTAATTAACTTTTGTTTTTAGGATTATGGGATGAATAGTTCTTTGAGGGCAGGGGATAGTCTGTTTCCTGGGAATGGAGGCAGTGAAGGAAAATGTATGTTTGGGATCCAGTCAGAAGACTGGTTAGTCCAGATCACAGAGTCTGTCAGAGGCAACAGGGGGAGAAGTTGAAGTCCAGGTTACTTCTGGCCGTGGAAGGCCTTGGGTACCTTGCTAAGGGGTCTAGAGTAGCTCAGCTACCTGGCGTGACTGCGCGGGGCTTGGAGGCTGAAGGAGCCGTGTGTCCTGAGGGCTGGTGCATCTCCAAGAGGGCCGCCCACCTGGGCCTTCCGGCCTGTCAGCCCTCAAACTCCTTATCCACCAACCGTTCTCAAAAAACAGCCAACGCGGCAGCTCCGGGTGGCCAGGATTGCGACACCAAATGTGTTTGTTCCCCGTGTTTGTGAAATACCTCAGAGGCACCGTTCCAGTCCCACCTGACTAGTTTTCTGATTGCTACACGGCTCTGGCTCTATCTGCCAATACTCAACCGGGGCTGACTGGTCAGAGATTTTGAGATGTTTGTGGGTTCAGAACTTGAGACCTCATTTCTGTCTGCCTGAGTGAGGAGATTTTTACCTTCCTGAAGCTTCTGAATATCACTGGTTGGGCTTGGAGGCAGTGCTGGTGCCCTGGAGTGAGTCGTGTGACCTTGGGCCAGTCACTTGACCTCTCTGAGCTTTTGTCCCTTCAACTGCATGAAGAGGATAATAATCCCTATCTCGCAGGATTGTAACCCGTAAAGCATACCACCAGATGAAAGGTCAGGATACCAGTTCACTCGCCAGGCTTCCCGTCCCTACAGGTCATTGCAAGCAAAGTTGACCTCAAATTTCTAAGTCGTTAAAATTCAATCTTGCATTTAATTCTTGCAAATGAATTACTGTCGATCTTGGAGAGCAGGCAGAAGAGGCCTGGCTAATATCTAACTTAATGGGAACTCAGAAGTCCCTGGAAATGGCTCAAGAATATGATCAGTGGTACTTGGCCCAAGGAAGGGGGCTGCAAGAGGCATGTGACATAATACATCATTTCATCCTTCAACCTCCTTCTACCAAGGAGGGGAAAAAACTGAAGTTGGGGAGGGGAAGGGCTAAGAATTATTGGGCTTCTATTATGTGCCGAGCACCAAGAGAGTCAGAGAGTAGTTTTGCATATATTTTCTCATTTTGTCATCTAAGAACCTTTGTCAACCCTAAGAAGGAGGCAGCATTGTCCCCAAATAACAATCACTCATTTAATAAATATTTACTGAGTGGTTATCAGGTTCGAGGCATTGCTCTAGGAATTAGAACATATGAGAAAACTGAGGCTCAGAGTGGTGACATGATTTGCTCAAAGTCGCACAGCTTGTATGTGGCCGATCAGGATAAGATCCCATCTCTTTTGAGACTTATTCCACGGTTGTTTTCATTCCGGGATTCTGTACAGACACAGATGCACAAATATGCACACACATTCACATACACACACAAACACATCTGCACTCACATGCACACACCTGCACACACACACACGTACACACACACACCATTCAATGTACAAGTACTCACACTGCACTCGTGCTCACATACAAACATATATACACACATGCAGACAAATATACCCACAGGTACACATACACACACACACACACACACCATTCTAGCACACAAACACAGATGTGTACATACTCGCACATATATTCACACACACCATTGCATTCGTTGCGAAGGATTTTTTTTTTAAACTGCTGGAATCTGTTACTATTTCAGGTTGGTAATGTTGCAGCTGCCCCAATCCCCGAAGCTTCCTTCTCATCCCAACCTCAGCTTCTCTGCCACCACTGCACACTCAGGTTCAAGTTGACACCTTGCAGCTGGGTGTCCCCAGCCCCAGCACCCACCTCCCCTGCTCTCTCACGCATGTGCCAAGCACCTGCGAAGGCCTCTTGCAAGTATTTCGTCATGCCTCGGGGCGGGGATGCATCCATTTTTGTTTCAACATTTTGCTTCCACCTGGCATTTTCTTGGCCAGTGAAGCGGTGAAGTAACTCACTGTGATGCTGGCAGCAGTGAAGGAGGGAAGACGTGCTGTGGTCTGTAGAGTGTTGGTGGGACCACAGCAAGTCTGATCTGTAGTCCTTAGTGATCCCCCGGGAGGCAGGCTGGGCTGCTGGCTTTAGCTCAGCTCATCAGAGGAGGCAACTCAGACTCTTCAGAATATCTCATCCTCCAGGCAACTCCAGGTGGGGCTGGTAGAATTTGAGAAATTTTGGCAATTTCCATGCCTCGGGCCCTGGAGAGTGCCAAGAGGGTCACCTTATACGACTCATCTGTTTTCCTGTGGTATCAGGGGTCTCTATGTATCCAAAGCGCCTTTGCCTCTCCCGTCAAAGGATCTTGAAAATGTGCTTAAGGACTCCAAGCAATCATGGAAACCTTTGGACCCAGGGTCTAGCCTTTACCCGCTCCCTGGCCGCTTGGCCATGTCGCCCAATTGGATGGGTTTGGTAGAGGCAGGCCGTTGAGTTCAAACACTCATAAAAAACAATTCCAAGGCATATTCTGTAGACAACCGGGAATGGAATGGTTTAGCCATGTGCACTTTATCGGGGACAGGTTCACTGGAACACACATACACACACACCCCTACTGGAGAAGATAAAATAGAAAGATGGCAACAGGAGATCCAGGGGTGATGGTGCTGTGCGAGAACACTGCCCAGTGAGAAAGGGAACCGAGTACCCAGGTGCCTCATGGGCATGGGGCCAGACTTTGGGATTGTTCAGTGATAAAGACATGGAATTCTGGAGGTGGGGCTCTCTTGCACTTGAGCTGATAGTCTTATATGGTGATGACTTATGATTAGGTCTTATGTTGTAACCAGACCATAAACCCTTAGCGCACAGGGATCAGGGCTGAAGCACAGTTTCCCTCTCCTGTACCACCTAACTCAGACCCTTGTGGGGAGAGAGTGTTCAGTCAGTACAGGGAAGGAAAGGAGGCTGGGCTGCACTTGTACGTCGCTGTGTCATGTTCACCACCCTTTACAGTGAGTCAACCCGTCTGGTGGTTGAGCTCGCCTTCAGGCATGAGGGCCCCTCACCTCCCTCACCTGGCGTCCTTGTGTAGCCCAGTGTCAGGCCTTGGTGAGCTGTCTTCTTAGCAGGGGAGGTGAGGGTGACGCGCTCAGAGCAGAGGGCAGCCCACGGGCTGCAGTGGACTTACCGAAGCCTCGTCGCGTTCGGACGACACGTCCTGCGGCGCCGTGAAGAGGAGTGTCTCCTCGTGTTACAGATGCCCAGGGAGGCCTTCTCGGAGCACATGGGACTAAGGGGGGCTTCCGGTCAGAAGACAGGAGGCTGGGCCAGGCAAGGGGATGGGGCACAGGCCAAAGAGCAGCACGTGGGGCTCATTCATTCACCCCCAAAATACTTCACGGAGCCCTACTCTGTGCCAGGTACTGTTGCAGCCTTGGGGAGCAGAGCAGGGAACAAGTCCAGTCCACAAAGTTGTGCGGGAGCTGGATAGTGAACAAATATGACAAGTGAGGAAAGCATGAGCTGGAAGAGGACGCAGGGTCGGGGCAGTGCTGAACGGCTGGACAGGGGATGGACAGGGGACGGGAGGCAGGAAGCGGGTGGGCGAGGGCGGAACCCTGAAGGATGAGGGCTCAGCCTGGAAATGGGAGGAGTGGCAAGCAGTGTTCCAAGCATGAAGCTCCAGGGGCAGAAAGAGGTTAGTTAGCTCCTGCAAGACACTTGAAGTCTTGTGTGGCCAGAGTGAAGGGGGTCCAGGGTGGGGTGGGAACGAGACTGGGGTGGGAAGGTAGGAGTAGGGGGTGGGTAGGGCCAGAAAGAGGCCACACAGAACCTTCTGGGCCACGATGAGGATATGGGCTTCATAGAAAGCATCTAAGCAAGAGATGCTATTGACTTGAACTAGAGTGCGGATGGCTTAGAGGGGAGATGGGGCAGCACGGTGAATGATTTAGGAAGGTCCTACTCCCCAGAAGGTTTTCCGCAGGGTTGCTTCTGGCTCTGCCCTTTTATGATCTCACTCGGTGCTGGCCCTGGTTCTTGTGGAGGAGACCCAGGCTCTGCCAGGAGCCCCCCTCCTCCCTGCAGCCCCCCACCCACCACCTGCTCCTGCTTTCTCCCATGGCGACCCCTGCCCTCGTCCTGCTCTGCACCAGACGCCCCATCACTCTACCCCGAGGAGCCTGCAGCTCCCCTTCCCTCTGCCTAAGCCCCTCACTGCTGTCCTCAGTCAGACCCCTGAGTTTTCCAGTAAGAGCCAGGGTCCCTCTGAACCTGCTTCTCCTCTTACTAACTGGGCAGCCTGGGTGCTCCACATCTCAGTGTCTTCAGGAGAAAAAGAGAAATGGCAGCAGCACCTCCGAGGGCTGTTGGGAGGGTTTCCTAAGTGGCTGCTAAGAAAACACCTCACCTGGGCCATAACCTCTGCTGTTCTTAGAGTCCTGGCCTAAGAGGCCCTTCCCAACCTGCCCCTTCCTCTGCATTCAGCCTCCTTTCTGTCCCTCCTCCCAGCTCCCCCACCTCCCCAGCCCCAAGCACACCGATTTCTTCCTTCCCCACGCACTCTCCCGCTGTTCCCTCTGCCTGCAGTGCCCTTGCTTCCCCAAACAGCCTGAGGCCCGGCCCACGTTTGTTTCCTCTGGGCAACCATCCTCAGGCTTGGACAGCAAGCCCCGGCTTGAAGGTAGATATAATTCTTCCTTCCGCCTTGTCTCCCCCTCACTTGGGGGCATTGCCTTATTACAGTATGCATTGGGGCGTATTTCTTTGGTTGTTTCGGGGGCAGTCTCCCCTCGTAGGTGTGTTTCCTGGGGGCGGGGATGTGTGTATCCACCTTGGCGCCCAGAGGACTCCACACAGAGCCCGGTGCATGGTACAATGAGTAGAGCTGGCTGGGCGAATGAATGAAAGGCCCTGGTGCACTCGTCTGCTTGAAGGCAAGGACTGTGTCTAACTAATCTCTGTTTCCCCAGTGCCTGGCACCCAGTAGGACTTGACTAAATTCTCCTGGTCCTTAGTTGAAGGATAGATAAGGCAGCTGGGGGCAGACGCTTGAAGCAGAAAAGGTATGAGGCACCGAGGGGAAAGGTAACGTGGACAATGGAGTTGGGGGCCAAGGGATGATTCCAAACCTCTTTGGGGAGGCCCTGGGGGCCGGGGAGCTGAGGGGTCCCCGGAGGCTCAGCCTCTCCTTCCTAGCTACGTAGGGGGAGGAGACCCTAGCCAGCCCGGAGGGGAGTAGGAACATGTCAAAATGACTCTTGGAATATTTCATGGGCTTCTCTGTTAATAATAAAAATGAAATTATATTAAAATTCCAATCATATGTGGGTTGCAGGACAGGTTAATGATTCTTCATGTAGGTAGATGGGTGCCCCTTTAATGGAGGCAGGTAATGACTGTGGTGATAATACTCTGGCTCTGTTTATGGTTTCTTTCTCCCGAGGAGCTCAAAGCACTTTCCCTTCCTATCTCACCTCTCTTCCCAACTTCCCAGGGAAGTGGTTCTTATTACCCCCTTTCTTGGGTGTCTGGGTGCAGTGACTCACCCCTTGGCTCTGGAGCTCACCTCCTACTCCCCCGGCCTTGGCAGGGCCCTCGGGCCTCTCCCTCCCTGGCTCTGGGCCTGGAGCACCCCATTTCCTGGAAGACCAAGAAGGCCTGGCTCACTGTGAAGGGCCCTCTGGACTGCAGGGCAGGGCAGGGCGAGGGAGAGTTGAGGCACCAGAGAAAGCAGAGGGAGTGGGGGAGGGAGGACTTGCAGAGAAAATGGGAGGTGCTGAGAAGACTGGACAGTAGACTCGCGAGCGTCACGAGAGCGGGAACCGTGTCCTGTTTCTCTTTCTGTCTCCTGGACCAAGCATAGTGCTAGGCATGTTGCGTGACACATGGAAATAACCAAGAGATCAGCCAAGACCCAGCTGAAATGCCACCTCTTCCAGGCAGTCTTCCTTGGTTCCTCCACAGTGTCAGCACGAGACTCTCACAGCCCTTGGAGCCCCTCCTTACCCTTCTTCTCAGCAGCTCTGTGTTAGAGATCACTGTTGATGTGTCAGCCACCCCCACTCAGGTGTCAGCTCCCAGACCAGGCGTGCGTCTGACTCATCCCATCACCCTAAGGCTTTTACTCAGTAGGCCTACACATAAAGGGATCCCGGTGATCCTGGGCAGTGAGATCAGAAAGACCCGGAGTCAAAGCTCGCCTCTGCCTCTCACCAGCTGTGGCTCGCAAGCCCCTTGACCTCTAGGAGCATCCCCTGCCTCGTCACAGTGTGAAGCTGAGAAAAGCCCACTTTGCCGGGTAGCGGCCAGGTTAACCACGGGGACACTGCTCGTCACCTAGCAGGTGCTCAGTATTTATTTCTTATGATTAATTTTAGGTTTGGTGGTTCTTAGCCCTGGTTTCACATCAGACCTGCCCTTCTCAGGAATAGGCACGCTTGGAACCTCCCTGAGAAATCCCGAGCCGGGGCACAGGGCCAAGGCATCTGCTTTTGAAAACAGTTCCTCTGGTTCTTCTGATGTCAAGAGTCTGAATGTTCATCAAATGGGACATGCGATTGAATATAAAGTGGTTCAGAGGTCACTGCACTGACGTCTCTGGTTTCTAGAGTCCAGTGAAGGGACGGGAGGAACTCCTGGGTAAAATGGAACCAAGGTGGCTGACCCGTGGAGGTAGTTTATTAAACGGTGAGAGGAAGCTCACCCCGACTCTGCCTCCTACTAGCTCTGTGCCCCAGTGAGCTCTCTGCCTTCTCTGAACTTCATCTTGCTGCCTTCGGGGGACACGGAGTCCTAAGTGCTGATTTCTTCAGCGAGGATTCTCCGTGTTTTTATTTTATTTTATTTTTTTAACGAATTAATTTATTTTATTTATTTTTGGCTGCGTTGGGTCTTCTTTGCTGTGCACGGGCTTTCTCTAGTTGTGGCCAACAGGGGCTACTCTTCGTTGCAGTGCGCGGGCTTCTCATTGCGGTGGCTTCTCTTGTTGCGGGGCACGGGCTCTAGAGCGCAGGCTCAGTAGTTGTGGCTCACGGGCCCAGCCACTCCGCGGCATGTGGGATCTTCCCGGACCAGGGCTCGAATCCGTGTCCCCTGCACTGGCAGGCATATTCTTAACCACTGCGCCACCAGGGAAGTCCCAGGTGTCATTTTCAACAGTTGTGATAACCAGCTCCATTTTACAGGTGAGAAAACTGAGGCTCAGAGAAGTGAGTGTTCCCAAAGGCAGAGAGCATTTTGGTGGTGGCAGGATCCGCATCCAGGTCTGTCTGACTCTGATATCTGCTTCTTTGCTTTCCTCCACTATGTTTACGACTGGAGGAAAGCAAAGAGGACGACTGTCCCAGAGCATTCGGGTTTATTTAGATTACCTGTGGAGGGGTCTCCCGAATCTTCCCCCAGGGGAGGCAGACACCTCCCCTTTCCCAGAAACAGGCCACTCTCAGTGTTTCAGAAGCTGGAAGCCGTCAGGGCGTGGCTTCCTCTCATCACAGTGGGCGATGGAGCTTGTTCTCAGGCTCCTGATCGGAAGCTGGAAGCGTCTCTTAGCAGGCGGGACCTGGGGTGACGGCCCTGAGTGGGTGATTGTTTTTGCTACTAATCAGGGAGGGTGGACAGGTCTGAAGTCTCAAAAGGCACGGATTTCCAGCCTGGGTATCACCCAGGAGATTCAAAGGGCAGGATTGCGCAAGGGCGAGCGCCACTTGGGTCCAGAAAACAAGACAGCCTTCTTTTCTGTGAAAGATGAGTGAATCAGCTTTCCAAGAACCCAAGCCATTCTCTGTTCTCCCACACATCCCACAGGCTCAGAAGGATGGCCTTGCCAGGGCAGAGTGGAGCAGGGAAGATGAGGCGATGACAGTAGGGTTATGCCCCGTCTTCCTCCCTTCCTGGATGAGGGGCGAGGAGCTCAGAGGATTAGCCTGGGAATGGCTCCATCACACATGCCAACGCTTCCCAGGCCTGCCATTTCCACAGGTTATTCCACACAAGCAGGACTGGGTACGGAGGCTGGCATGGGGAGGATTACTCTGCCCAAGGCGCAGAAGTGAGGGGTGTACAAGCCACAGAGACCACGGCAGAGAAGAGACTTCCATCTCTCAATTCCATCTTCCCCACCTGGTGTCAACAGGCTTCAAAGTCTGAGGTCTGGGTTCAAGTACCAGCTCTACCCCTTGCGTTCCTCCTCTGCTACCCACCCCCCAGCCGTCCTACCTCACAGCAACATTGACCAAGTCATTCCAACCTGCCTGAGCCTTCGTTTGCTCATCTGTGCTGTGGGGATAACATTACCTGCCTCTCCGAGTTGAGAATGATCAAGCAGATCAAACAAAAGAGGTGGCCTGGGTTTAAATCATAGCTCTGAGCTTCGTCACTAACCCACCTGGCCACACTTACCCCCTCTAAGCCTCAGTCTGATTATCTATAAATTGCTCCCCCTCACGGAGCTGTTATAAGATACGGTGCCCAGCAAGAGTGCCAATTGCCTTCTCTTTGCATCCTTATTTCCTCATGATTTTGCCAGGAAAAGAGATTTGGATCTGAAAACGTCAAATCACTCCAGGGACTGGTCTTTTCTGAGTCCCATAAAATGGGATAAGAATAGAATGTGTCTCATAGAGTTGTTATGAGGTTAACTGACATGCTACGAGCACCGTGCTAGGCCGTGCCCAACACATGGGAAGCCCCCTGGAAAGGTCAGCTTTGTGGCTGGCTGTGTATAGTTCTTTTTGCTGGTGATGGAGCCTTGGTCCAAGGGGTCAGAGTTGACCCTGAGTGACAGATCTAGGCAGTGACAGTCCAGGGTGATTAGGCAGTAGTAGCTGGGCTCCTTACTGAGCCTCCAGGAACAGTGTGGGCATCTTGTAACAGAGGCCACCTCTGTCCTGGACCTGTCCTGGAGATTGTATGAAAGAGAGATGTCCATGACCGTTGGATGCTCCTACACTTTTTCATGGCCAAGGAATCAGGTGAGGGCAGTGGCGGGCAGGCTGCGGTCCTTTAGTGGATACTGAGAGGCTGGGAGGCACCTTCCATGGTGTGGGGCACTGGGCACGTGGCAGGGTCCCAGAGGACCCCTGCCCTGGGAGCTCAGCCACTGGTCTGTGGCCAGTGGCTGACTGGATGCTCAGGGCGCACAGGGGAAGGAGGAAGGTCAGAGGAGGTTCGTGGAGGAGGTGACATTTGAGCCAGGCCTTTTAGGTGGAGGTGATGGAGGAAGCAGTTGTCCCCGCTTCCTCATCTTCCACTCATTTCTCCTCTCCACCCACTGCAGTCTGGCTTCTGCCAGGTCATCACCGACCTTCTTGTGGCAAATCCAATGGATGCATCACAGCCTCCTCTTAACTAACGTGGGGTCACCTTTCACTTCCCCCTTGACGGCTGCTTCTCCCCTGCCTCCCCCGCTGTTCCTTCTAAATTTCCCTGTTACCATCTATCTACTATCCATCCATCCATCCATCCTCCCATCCATTTATTTATTCTCTCTCCTATATCTATCTATCTATCTATCTACCTACCTATCATCTATTTACCTACCTCTATCATCTCTGTAATTAAGGAGAGTTTAATGAAGCCATTGTTTACAAGAGTAAGGGAGGATTAAGGGAATCCAACAGGAAGTAGTACAGCGTGCTAGGCTGAATAATCTCAAAGAGCCATTGTTAACCCTAGACTTGAAGGCCGAGTGAGTATAGCTATGAGAGGGGACTTCCTGTTAGCTGCTTCGACAGAGAGACACAGCCACCCAGGGGTGTAAATACCCCCGGCTCTTCTCCCACCCTTGGGTGACTTCACAAAGGTCAGCCTCCCGTGCCCCTTACGTGCTGATGTTGGCCTGTTGCTCTGTCTGACCCCCCACTCCCTCTACATTCTCAACCTGAGGACCCTCCACTGCCCAATGGCTGATGCCCCCAGATTGCTTTCTCGGGCAGAGATTTCTCTCCTGACCTCCTGAACACACAACTATCTGCTTACTGGACATCTCTGGCTGTCCTTTAAGCGTCTCAAACTCAGCATGTCCTCAGTAGAACTCATGGTCTTCCCTTAAACTGTTTGTCTTATATATTCCCTGCCTGCGTGAACGGTCTGCCTGACTCCTGGCCCTCCTTTCCTGTCCACGTCCCTCACCGAGTCCTGCCAAATTCACACCCAGACATTTGACATGTGCAGCCCCCTCTCCATCCCCTCCCCACCCTCTCCCTTGCTTAGGCCCTCTTCATCTCTCCCTGGATTATGACAATTATTTCTTAATTAACTTCCAACTTATATCTCACATCCTTGTGGCAGGTGCTACTAGTCACCTCTTAAGGTCTATTAACTCTCCCTTCTTAGTTAAAGAACCCCAATTTTTAGTTAGCTACATAGCCAGTGATCTAAAAGACAAGATCTGGGGGTTCCCTGGCAGTCCAGTGGCTGGGACTCTGCGCTTTCACAGCAGAGGGCACGGGTTCAGTCCCTGGCTGGGGAGCTGGGATCCTGTGGGCTGCGGTGTGGCCAAAATAAATAAAATAAATAAATAAATAAATTTAAAAGACAACATCAGCCAGCCTCTCTTGCAGCTAGGAATGACCAGGAACCGAAGTTTTGGCCAAGAAGATAGAAGCAGAAGTGTCAAGTGGAAGGGCTGGGAAGTTTCCTTAAAGTGGAGAGGGAGCATTCTTCTTTCTCCTGGCTCTTTGCTGCTGCTTGGAACACGGATCTGATGGCTGAAGCTCTAATAGCTACCTCGGGCCATTTAGAGCATGGCCTTCCATAGCTGGAGGAAGGCCCTTCACATGTACATCAGCCCTAAATCACTATTTCTGGACTTCTTCAGTGCAAGGGTGAAAGCAATATCTCACCTGATTAAGCCACTGTTATTTTTTGTTTTTCTGTTATTTGCAACAAAACACGATTCTCACCATGCACCTTGTACCTGGGACATTGTTGCAGATGCTTCTGTGGCCCCCTGCCCCACACCTCCCTTGAACCACCTGATTTCAGCACAGCTATGAGGACAGCTACACGCATACCTGAGTGTCCTATTTCAAACTTTCAGGGCTTCTTCAAAACCAGAGAAGGCCCATCAACCCCGGCCAAGGAACAACCTGGAAGAATGTTATGGGAGGGGAGGCAGTTCATGCGTCTTGGAGGCTGCCCTCAAACAGTGGGGACTCAAAGTTGGCGACAGTATGAAGTTCATTAACGGTGTCTCCGAGTGTGCCCAGCAGGACCGGTCCTAGCTTCCCACAGAGATAACCTGCGCAATAATGCACCCTCCACTGTATTTTCCCCAAATCCCTAGCTCACTCTCCTCCTCTTGTCACTGCTTCCTGGGGTCACCTTGCAAATAAACCACCTCCACTCATATTCTTGCCTCAGGCTCTGGTGCTGGGGGAACCAACAGGGTTCCCTCTAAAATGCAGTTCTGTTTGTGCCTCTTGCATTTCCAGCTCCATCCCTGAGCCCACAGACTCCTAGAGATGGTACAGCTCCTCCGCCTGTTCCATGCGGCCCCTTCAGCTCTGGTCACTTCCTCCCCAGAAGCCCCGTCCTTTGCCTCTTGGCCTGTGTGCCCTTTGCTCCTGCTGTGTCAAGCCATAAGCAACTCCATGCTCTTGTGCCTTCTCACAGACTGGAACATTCCTTACCTTCCCCCACTGCAAAGGCTCACATGCCCTTCACCATTCTGCTCACATGTCTCATCTTCTGGAAAGCCCTCCCTGACCCCCCAGGTTCAGCTGGCGCTGCCCTACGTCCAGGGTCTTACTCTTCGCTGACATCACACTCAAGCTGGCTAATTAACTTCTTCTACTTTGTCTTCTTTCTAGAGCAGAGACGTTACACACCCCATGCGGTTTTATATCCTGGGCTGAACGCTGAGTCGGGACAGAGCTGCAGCTCAGCGTTTGCTGACTGGCAGCGTGAGCAGAGACAGGACGAGGGGGAGCAAGGCGCAGAGAGGACACGTGTGTGGTCCATCCCTAGACTGATAAGTGGTCCACACCCGAGGCCCCTCACTGTAGCATCCCTTTTCTTCAAGATTTGAGCTCCTGTCTTTTCCTCCTCAACACCTACGGTCTATTGTTTGGCCAACACCCACTTGCTCTTAAGCCAGACTGACTCTGCTCAGGTGCTTTCCTTTACCTGAATTACTCCACCCCCCAGGCCCCACCCACCCAGGAGTATTTCCCTGCCCTTCAAGGCCATATCAAGTATGCCTGCAACCATAAGCCCTTTCCTGTGCCTTGTACAATGTGGGTTCTTAGGAAAGCTTGTTGTGTTGGGTGGGGTGAAGGGAATGTACGTATGTAACCAATATTTACATAGGGCTTAGTATATTCTAGGCACTATCCACGTGCTGTACGCATATCAACTAATTTAATATACAGAACAATTTTTATAAAGAAGGCTTTGCTATGGTCCCCATTTTATAGATGATAAAACTGAGGCACAGAGAGACTAAGTCACTTTTCTAAGGTTGCACAGATAGAAAGGATTTGAACATGAGCAATTTGGCCCCAAGGCCTATGCTCCCAACTGGGGGCCAAGGCAAAAGGCTTTGATGGTCACACGGAGGAGGATGGACTTTTTTGGGAGGCATGGAGAGCCGTGGGAGGGCTTTGAGTTTGCACAGTGTGGACAGACTGAGGGGGTCCCTGGACAGTCTTTTTTTAATTAATTAATTTATTTATTTTTGGCTGCATTGGGTCCTCATTGCTGCACGTGGGCTTTCTCTAGTTGAGGCGAGTGGAGGCTACTCTTCATTGCAGTGTGTGGGTTTCTCACTGTGGTGGCTTCTCTTGTTGTGGAGCACAGGCTCTAGGGTGTGCGGGCTTCAGTAGCTGTGGCACGCAGGCTCAGTAGCTGTAGCTCGCGGGCTCTAGAGCACAGGCTCAGTAGTTGCGGCGCACGGGCTTAGTTGCTCCGTGGCATGTGGGATCTTCCCGGACCAGGGCTCGAACCCATGTCCCCTGCATTGGCAGGCAGATTCTTAACCACTGCGCCACCAGGGAAGTCCCAGAGAGTCTTGTACTATACAGACATGAGCTGCCCTGCCCTGGGCTGTGCAGGCTTGAAGGGGCTATGAAACAGGGGCTGCGGGGCTGCCCTCCAGGCTCCCAGGACAGCGGGGGTGACTTGCAGCTTCTGGGAAGCCTTTGACCAACTGAAGCAGAGCACGTCGGGTGGCGAGGGGCTCTTGTTTTACTGACGTTCTGGGTTGGAAAAGAATGTCAAATGCTTGGTATTTTGATCAAATTCCCCTTCTGGGAGCTCTCAGGTTGAGCCTGGGTGACCAGGGGCAGCTTGCAGAAATCCCACAGGTAGCTGGGGACTGCTCCAGAGGCCTGGGCTTCAGGTAAGGTAGGAGAGTTCCTGGCAGGGAATCTGCTTCTGGCTCCCACCAGCCTCCCCTCTGTTCTGCCTTGGTGGCTGGCTGGGAGCTCAAAGTAGCAAAGATGGTATTTGCAAATGGATGTGCAGTCACAGAAAGACCCCTGGACCAGCAGTCAGGAGCTTTGACTGGCTTTGTGGGGTGATTTGCGTGGTAAGCCAATTCCCCTCTGTGGGCCTCAAGTCTCCCCATCTGTGAAATGCCAGTGTTGAGCTAAATACTCATGAAAGTCTTTCCCAGCCTGATCTTTAGTGATTCGAGCTGCATACGGGTCACCTGGGTGGGCAGGAGGAAAGAGGGGAACTGGGGTACGTTATGGGCTGAATTGTATCTCCCCCCAATCCCTATGTTGAAGTCTTAAACCCCCAGGACCTCAGAATGTGACTGTATTTGGAGATAGAGTCTTTTTTATTTATTTTTATTTTTTTTAAATTTATCTTTGGCCGCATCGGGTCTTGGTTGCAGCTCGTGGGCTCTTTCATTGCATCTTTGTGGTGCACAGGCTTCTCTCTAGCTGTGGTGCGGGGGCTCCTTGGCATGTGGGACCTTAGTTCCCCAACCAGGGATTAAACCCACGTCCCCTGCATTGGAAGGCGGATTCTTAGCCACTGGACCACCAGGGAAGTCCCTGGAGATAGGGTCTTAAAGAGGTGATTAAGCAAGCTGTGCAGCGTGGCCAAGAAAAAAAAAAAGTGATTAAGGTCATTGGGTTGGGCTCTGACCCAACCTGACTAGTGTCCTTATAAGAAGACGAGACTGGGGGCTTCCCTGGTGGCTCAGTGGTTGAGAATCCGCCTGCCAAGGCAGGGGACATGGGATCGAGCCCTGGTCTGGGAAGATCCCACATGCTGCGGAGCAACTGGGCCCGTGAGCCACAACTGCTGAAGCCCGCGCACCTAGAGCCCATGCTCCGCGACAAGAGAGGCCACCGCAAGTAGAAGCCTGCGCACCGCAGTGAAGAGCGGCCCCGCTCGCCGCAACTAGAGAAAGCCCTCGCACAGCAACAAAGATCCAATGCAGCCAAAAATAAATACCTAAATAAATTAATTTTTAAAAAATCTTAAAAAAAAAAAAAAAGAAGAGGAGTCTGGGACACAGACATGCACACACAGAGGGATGACCATGTGAAGACACTAGAAGAAGACATCCATCTACAAGCCAAGTAGAGAGACCCCAGAAGAATCCGCCTGCCGACAACACTTTGATCTTGGACTTCCATCTTCCAGGATCGTGAGAAAATAAAAATTTCTGTTGCTTAAGCCACCCAGTCTGTAGTCCTTTGTTGTGACAATCCTAACAAATTGATACAGGGTGACACCATTGGCTGATTCCCCAGCACTGTCCCCCAACCATGATATCTGGGTCCTCGTGGGGTCCCGCTAAACCAAACATGAAAGGAGTTCAGGCAAGACAAAGGGAGGGGTTCAGTGTAGGTCACCTTGGACACCGTGTGTTGAACCTGCTGTGTTGTCAGGGCTGGATGATGAAGGCTAGCCCTGCCCTCAAGGACCTCCTAATCCTACAAGGAGATAACATATAGCTTGTCCAGTGGGAGTCCTTCAGTGATGAAAATACACACCATGCAGATGCAGGCCTGGAAAGGGAATAATTCACAGTCTGGGATGACTTCACAGAAGACATGCTTCGAAAGGTCAGCCATGGTGCCCACCAACCAGAGAGTGGAGGGAAGAACGTTTCAGGCAGAGGGATCAGCATGTGCAAAGGCACAGAGGCACACGTGATTCCACGAGGGGAGTTAGATATGATACTGGAGGGCAAGACTGGGCTGGATCAGACAGCCCACCATGGAGGCTGGGCTTCATCTTGTTAGGAGGGGTTGACGCTGTATTTCAACATCAGAGGGAATATGACTTCTAAGCTTGGAGCTCTGGAGCCAGACCACCTGGGTCTCAGCAGCGCTAGTTGGGTGACCCCAGGCAGGTTACTGAACCTCTTGGAACCTCAGTGTTCTCCTCTGCAAAAAGATGTTGATAATGGTACCTACCTTGCGGAGGTGCTACGAAGCTGAAGTTGATTAAACACCTACAACATCCTTTGAACAGTGCCTGACAGGGGGATGGCTCTTAACACTCTCTGGCTTGTCAGCTCAGCCTCGGATTTCACACCTGCTCTCCTACGTGGTGGCTGACAAGATGATTTCATCAACCTTTTCTGCTCGGCACAGCGGGGAGTGAGGTCAGTGTAAGAAATCAATCATCACAAACGGGAACTGGGAACTGAGAGGTTCGGAGCCTCCTGGAAATGCAAGGAGAACTTGCCAGGATGCATCAGTGTGGGATTCCAGGAGGCCTAGCCCTCAGAGGGACACCCTCTGTGGCCTCACAGGTCTGTGACGTGTGTGGGGGAAGGAACCGAAAAGGGGACCTGAAAGATGTGTTTTCTCAGAAACAGGCAAAGGGAGCAGCAGGGGTGGAGGGGCAGCATCTCGGAGGCCCCAAGGAGCAGATTTGCTGCCCATCAGGGCTGAGAGGTCCTGAGAGGTTACCTGGCCTGTGGAGGCCACGGTGGCAGCCGCTGGACCAGCTTTGACATGAAGACTTGCTTAGTTTCAGTTTACAGTGTTTGATAAGATTTAAAGATGCAAAGAGTTACCATCTCCTTTTAATGCAAGACTTTTTTTTTTTTTTTTTTTTTTTTTATGTTATGCGGGCCTCTCACTGTTGTGGCCTCTCGCGTTGTGGAGCACAGGCTCCGGACGCGCTGGCTCAGTGGCCATGGCTCATGGGCCCAGCCGCTCTGCGGCATGTGGGATCTTCCCAGACCGGGGCACAAACCCGTGTCTCCTGCATCGGCAGGCGGAGTCTCAACCACTGCGCCACCAGGGAAGCTCGACTTTTTTTTTTTTTTTTTTTTAACAAAAATCCATTTTGACTCCTTTCACCCATCTCTCCCACCCTACTCCCAGCGTCTGGCAACCCTTGACCTGTTCTCTATATGTAGGAGCTTGCTTTTCTGTTTTGTTTTGTTTTGTTTCAGATTCTGCATATAAATGAGATCATACGGTATATGTCTTTCTGTGTCTGAATTATTTCACTCAGCCTAATGCCCTCCAGGACCATCCAGGTGGTTGTAAATGGCATGTCCGGCTTTGGTGAAAATCAGAATATCTGGGAACAGTAGGCCGGAATTCCCATGCGACAAGTGTCAGTGGGAGTTGAATGGTAGATGCCTCCTATTAGGTTTCCTTGGCCCATTTTCTTTCCCTGCACTGTCCCAGTAGGCACTTGTATGTCAGATTACCAAGTTTAAGGCCAATAGTCTCATTTTACAGCTGGGAAGCCTGAGATGCAGAGCGGGGACGTGACATGAACTTTATGAGAACGATCAAGCTTGGATGAGACCCCAGGTCTCCTAACACTCAACCACACGTTCTGCGCCTCTGGTTTTCTTCCTTTGCCTCAGTGCCCTGATGGGAAGGACAGAGGAGCAAGGGGACATGGTCTGCTCTTAGCTCTAATCGATAACAATTTTAATAACAGTAGTCACCATCTATTAAAAGTCTACAAAGTATTAGGGGCTTTGCACACATTTAATCCTCATAAAAACCCTGGAAAGTAAATATTATTATTCCAATTTTTCAGATGAGGACACTGGGACTCAGAAAGGTTAAAACAAGCTTGCCTAAGGTCACTGGGGCACTGTGTGGTAGAGCTGGGCCTTGAACTTGTGGTCTAACTGACCCTAAAGCTCTACAGCCTTGGTGCAGGTCTGTTATGAATCGAGGGCCAGGTTAGGCTCTGGAAGATGCAAAACTTGGAAAGTGTTGGAAATCACAGTCTGAGTGGGTTGCCAGTGACCAATTTGGACAGTTGAGGGCACATCAGGGGAGGTTTTGAGTTGTTGCGTGTCCTGTGGGCTTCAGTGGGAGAGGGGGGATTGACCCCCTCCCTGGTACTGCCCTTCCCTTCCCTCTCATGTGTTCCCCATCACGGAGGGGAAGGCACCTAGCAAGGAGAGTTGGAGGACCCAGCCAGGGTTCGGGAAGCAGGAAGTATTTGTGTGTAGAGAAGGCTTTCCCTTTGTCCAGATACCCTAACATCTCTGTGCTGGGTTAATGGCCCTGGCTGAGGGCTCCTCGGCATTGTGAACTGAACTTGAACGTGGCAGTTGTGACTTGGCTGTGAGGCTTCCTTTCGTTTGTCTGTCTCCTTCTATAGATTTTCGGCTCCCCTTGGCCGGGGCCCACACCCCTTCTATGTCCGTATCCCCGTCACGTGGTTCGGTGCTTGATTTACGTCAGACACACAATGACTGTGCGTCTCTGGAATGAACGAATGAATGATGAGGGATACGGGGATGAGGGATATGGAGGATAACATCATTTCTTCTCTCTGGGTTTAGTCTGCTGGGATTTGAATCTTGGCTTGACACTTCTAACTGAGCGAGTTGGACAAGTTATCCTCTCTGGCCCTCAGTTTCTACATCTGTAAAGTGGAGATGATAATTAATCACACTTATCTCATCTTTGATTGTTGGAATTGATATATTACCCATAAAGTACTCAGTGACTACAATATCTTGTACTGTGTTGTCTAATCTAGAACCACTAGTCATGTGTGGCTATTTAAATAAACTAAAATTAAAAATTCAGTTCATCTATTGCACTAGCCACCTTTCAAGTGCACAATAGCCACGTGTGGCTAGTGGCTACCCTATTGGACATCACAGATAGAGAACATTTCCATCATCACAGAAAGTTCTAGAATATAGTAAGCTACTACCATTCTTATTGTCATTGCTTCTCTCTCTCAGCTCAAGTTGGAGCAAATTACCGGGGCTCTCTCCAGCACTAAAGGGGGAGATCTGCCCTTCTGGCAGACCAGGCTGAGGCCACACCTTGCTTGTACCCTCTCCCTGGAATGCCTTCCCCCTGCCCTTCACCTGGTGACATTCCACTTGTGCCGATACCCGGGCATCAGGCTTTGAGATGCCTCCAAATGGGAGAACCCGACGTAAGCGCCCTCCCCTCCTCCATGAGGCTAGACTCTCTTCAAGGGTCTGGACTGGGTTTTATTCACCCCTCTGTCTCCAGTGCCTGGCATCCGGCAAACACTCAAAATGACTTTGTTGGGGAATGAAGAGGCTGTGCCGAAAGGTTTCCAAGACAGTGCGTTTGCTCAGCCTTGTGGCTGCATCAACGGGTTTCACGTCATGTGACTTACAGTGTGGAAGAGAAAGCAGCTCCGAAGCAGGCCAGGTGGGCGGCCAGGAGGCATGAGCTCGGCTTTCGTGAATGATGGTGGCCACAAGGGAAGTGACCGAAAACCCAGGCGAGAGGCAAAGGGAAGGTGGATGGACAGGCTTCAGCACACCCCTGGTTGGGGTGGGACAAGCCACTAGCATCACTTTGTTTCTGTTACAGTGTCCCCATTTGTCTTCATTTTTGACCTGTACTGATGGAGTCTGGGGAAATGAAAGTTAAATAGAATCAAATATCTTTTAGTCCATAACCCTAAAGACTCTTCAGTTTGGTTTCTCTCATCACTGGGGATTATTTCTTTTACAGGCGTGTGTTCTTTGCCAAGTCTGTATTGTTTCAAGGAGAAGTGGGTCCAGACACTTCTTGAAAGGTAAACTGTTGTATTTAACTTGAGGTAATCAGGTTCATCCCCTTTAATCAACCCACCGATCTAGAGGCCCGTATGGGGGGAGAGATGTAGCTTTTGCTCTCTGTGGTTATTGGAAGTCACCCCTGCTTCCAGTCCGCTCCACCTCAGATCTCTACCTGGCCCACCCTGGCTTCAGTGCCTTCCCCGGTTCACTCCCCTTTGACCTCAGGGCAAACCCTAACTTAACGTCAGGGTCCACATGACCCTTCCACAGCTGACCTCCCTCCTGCCAACAGCCTCACTCAACTTTCTGTTTTCCTAGCCATCCAGCTCTCCATCACCCCTGGGACTTTGCACATGCTCTCTCTGCTTCTTGGTTCATTGTGCCTCTGCCTTCTCATCTGGCAGACTCCTACTTCTTTGTGAGGCCTCGGCTTAGACGTCACTTCTCTACACCTGCCCCATCCCCCCACCCCGGGACTCCCACGGTGAGCTGGTCCATACCTGCCACCTATATTACAACTCCCAGCTGAGGCCCTGACTGCTGGCCAGACTGTAAGCTCCAGGCAGGCAAGGCTGCGACTGTCTCATTAATGATTGTCTACTCAGTGTCTAGACGGAGGCACAGAGGGTGCTTGGTTAATACTTGTTGAATGCGTCAAAAAGGTGCATTAATGAATGTCATCGTCAAGTTCGTAAGCCAATCTCTGATTACGGGTTCTGAGAATCTTGAAAATGCTTTTAAAGTTGAACGTTGAAATGACTTACTCATCACAAGGGTTTATTCATTTATTTGTCCAAAAAAGGTAAAATTATACTCATGGCTTTGTATTCTTTCGCTTTTACACCATAAAAGTTAATAGCGTGGACTTTAGAGCCAGACTTGCCTGGATTTGAACTTCTGCTCTGCCATTTAGAAGCTGTGTGACGTCTGGCAAATCACTTAATTCGTCTGGACCCCACTTTCCTCATCTGTAAGATGGGAATGCTAATATTACTTATCTAGTGAGGTTGTTGTGAAGATTAAATTAGATTATATTTGTAAAGAGCTTAAAACAACCCCTAACACAGAGTTGATAGATGTACTATATGAAATTTATTAAATAAAGAATAAATTTCATAAACAATATGGAGGTCTATTAGATGATAACCTCCTCTCAGAGTGAAGCTTTGGCATGGTCCCAGCACAAGGCAAAGTCATGACAGAAGTCAAGTTCATTGTCAGCATGTGACAATCCTGTTCCTACTCCTTTTGTACCCGCTGTGGTATCTCGTCCTGCTTGTAACTCCCAGAAGTTTCATCTTCTCCACCTTCTCCACCTGACAACTGCTTTCAGATCTGCTAAAAGGCCAATCATACTCTAGTGTAAATGACTTCTGGGGTTTAATGTGCCTCCTCTCCAAAATTACTGTCTTAACATGAAGTGTCCTGATTTCAGGAATCCAGGAGGGCGGGAAGCATATGTTATACATGTTCTACACGTCCAAGTGCAGCAGATCTTGGTCAGCCTTATTTGTCACGTCTCCCAGAATAAGGAGTCAAGAGTGGGAGGGTTAGAACCACGGAACTTAACGCTGAGAATCTGGGAGACGCATTGGGAGGAGAGAGCCAAGTGCCACAGGGCCAGACCGAGCTGGTCTAGCTCTTCCGGAGTGAATAATTGCCCCAGAGACTGTGCGATCTACAAAGCCTAAACGCACCACTGTTTAATAACAGGGATGAGCTTAAAATAAAAAATCAGAATCCAGGCTAGCCCAGACCGCCCCTTGAAGGTTATGGAGCCCTCAGATGCCATGTGACCCGACCTCAAAGGAGAGCTGTGGTTTCAGGGTCAGTGTGACAGGAGCCAAAGATTTAGAAAGCAGAGCTCCGTGTGAGACCCACAGCAGGAGGCCACCTGGAGTCCGTAAATGACACCATAGTTTGAAGTTACATGCAATCAAAGGAAAAAAAAAAAAACAAGAAAAGAAAGAAAGAAAAAGAAAACGAAACCACTTAAAATTTTTGGGACAACATCTCTTGCCAAACTTTTTTGTAAAGACACAAACCACCTGAAGCCGATGAAGATAAAAAGGAAAGTGGCGGCCAGGTCTGCTCTGAGGGAAGATGGCAGCCTCTTGGATTTCAGCTTCTGTTGATCTTTGCATAAACAAGGTGACTTCCAGGCGGGGGTGGCCTTCTCTGTAGCAGCCAACCCGCTGACCAAGATTTGGGCCTTTCAGTGTCCCCATTCTTCCAGCCTGGAAGTGCCCCTTCATTTGGGGCCTTGCTGGGTAACTTACTTTGTGCTGTCACAAGGGTCTCAGTTAATCCTCATGATTGCTACCAGGGTGGCATGAATTATTAGACCCATTTTATGGACAGGGTAACACTGAGTTTCAGAAAGGTGACCTGGCTTGCTCAAGGTCAGGGGGTAAGGAACTGGCAGAGGCAAGCTCAGAACACAGACCTCTGTTTTGCCATTTGGCCTCGAAAGTGCAGATGGGAGGGAAAGAGGAAGGCATGCCTGACTTTAGGGAGGGCTGGGAGCCTTAATAATGACGTCACCTGGAGTTTGTTCAATGTGTCTGTGATACCACGCACAGGCTCTGGAACAAAAGAACAAGAACTCAAATCCCAGATCGATGTCC
The DNA here is from genome assembly GCF_964374135.1 of Grampus griseus. Lineage (NCBI taxonomy): Eukaryota > Metazoa > Chordata > Mammalia > Artiodactyla > Delphinidae > Grampus > Grampus griseus. The sequence goes on along the minus strand of NC_139011.1, from coordinate 14,062,668 downwards.
TTCTAGCGGTGTGAACTTGGACAAGTTACTAAACATGTTTGAGCCTCTGCTTCCTCATCTGTAAAGTGGGGATGATAGTAGGACCTGCTTTATGAGGCTGTGGAGGGGACTGAATGAGCCAAAGCAGGTAAAAGGCTTAGAGCCACTCTGGGCACACCATGAGTGTTAGCTTTATTACAACATCCTGTCACAGAAGCTCTTTTGTTTTGGGTTTTATGATGAAAGGGAGTTCTCTGTTTTTATTTCTATTTTACAGATGATGAAATGAGGCACAGAGAAGTTAAGGTGTTTGTAAAGAAGCAGAGCTGTGGGTTGATTTCGATGCTAAACCCGCGTTGCCCCTGGCTTGTTTGATTTGTCCCCTGCACCAAAGGTCTTGAGATTTCCATCCCAGGTGTCTTGTTAGGAGCTGCACCAGGACCAACACTGAGCAGAATCACGGCCAGGGTATCAGCATCCGTGGACTTTCTGCCCAATTCCTAGTTAGTGGAAGCCTCTAACCTCCCCTCCCAGGTACTGTTCTTCCGCACTAGGCTGCTCTGCACCCATGGATGTGAACTGGTTCCCAATTCAAGTGAATATTAACCGCCCCCTCAGCAGTCAGGAGGCTATGGCAGTGGACCAGACGAGTGCTGACAATACCTTGGACCGGGGCGGAGGTGGTGGTGATGGATGGGTTTGATTTAGGAGGTGAAAATAGACTGTCTAGGCACTGCGATAGGCACTGGAGATACAAAGATTAAACCCATCTTTAAGGGCCTTACAGTCTAAAAAGAGGGAGGTGAACATGTAACAGATACATACACACAAGTGCCACTGGCTCTGATGGCATGACTGTGGACATGGCCACAATTCTTTGGCTTGTGCTCTATCCACCTCTTTGAGATGTTACTTCCTAGCCCCTCCTATCAAGAGACTGAGGTTATTTTCCTACCCCTTGGATCTGGACTGGTCTTGTGAGGTGCTTTGTCAATAAAATGTGATGGAAGGGATCTGTACCAGTTTTGAGCCTAGGTCTCAATTGTCCTTGTGTGCTTCCACCATCTCTAGGAAACTTGCTGAGCTTCTAGAATAATAAACCCAGGTTAACCTCCCTGATGATAAAAGACACACAGCCCTGTTATCTCTGCCACCTTCACTTATAGAAGGTCAACTACCAAGTATGCAATAAGCATCTTAGACCAGCTGGCCTTTAGGCATCTGGCCAGCTGACCACAGATGCATGAGTGAGTTCGGCCAAGATCAGTGGAGCCCAACCCAGATGAGCAGATTGTTTGAGCCAACTCATAGACTCGTGAACCATGACAGATGCTTATTGCTCAAAGCAGGGATTGGCAAACTATGGCCTGTGGGCCAGCCAGCTCTCTGTTTTTGTAAATAAAACTTTATTAGAATACGGTCATGCCCATTTATTTATTGTTTAGTTTCTTTTGAGCTACAAAGGCAGAGTGAATAATTGCAACAGAGACTATGTGATCTATAAAGCCTAAAATATTTGCTATGTGTCACTTTAAGAAAATGTCTTCTGACAGCTGGTTTGAAGCCATTGAGTTTGGGAGTGCTTTGTTACACAGCGATAACAACTGATACATAAGTGCTGTGACAAAGGGACTGGTGGGAACACAAAGGAAGAATTATTAGTTGTCCATTGACCATGAGTTGGAATGGTTGGGAGAGGCTCTGTAGAGGAAGTGATGATACATGTGTCCTGAGTTTAGTGTAACCTTGGACCTAGAGGGAAATGATGAGGAAATCAAGGGTCAGAATGATTGTGACCAGGCCAGTCACGTGACAGGTCTCCTGGTTCCTGTTCAGGGACTTTTCCCCTTGTTCAAGTAGGCAGTTTAACATTTTGGGTAAGAGGAAGCTCCATGGGGCCAGACAGAGCTGGTCTAGCTCTTCCATTTCTGAGATGTGTGATCTTGGGCACCGTAATTTCTCAATAACTTAGTTTCCTTATCCATAAAATGGGGAAAATAATACTAATCTCATAGAGTTGTTGTGAAATTAAATGAGTTGATGGGCACAGGTATATCACTTTATGATTATAAAGAAAGCTGCAGGGATAAAGACAGCTTAGACGTCCTTGTCATGAGACTTTCCCTTTTAACCAGGGAGAGAGATTTCAGCTAAAGGTAAGTTGCTCTAGTGCTGGAATTTCTGGTGGGAAGGTGGTTTGGAACCCATGAAACCTATACCACTTGGGACTACCTGGGGACGCCCACCACCAACAGCTTCTTGGGGCCCCCGTTCTGGGCTGTCCACTCTCTGTTTCACAGCCCACTACAAATGGTGGAAGAGCCTGTGGGCTCAGGAGGTTCAGTCACTTTGTACTTATCTCTAAGTTCCTGTTTCTCTGGGCAGGGACTGAGCCAATTCACATGCCTGTTTAGAGGATGAGGGCAAACAAAGGGTGTCGAGCCAAATGCCAGACAGAGGTCCTTTGAGCATCCGCTGCATGCCAGGCCCTGTGCTGGGCTCTGGGGATCAGGAGAGGTCAGAGAGGGTCTTCCCAGAACTCAGAGTCCACTGTGGGAGGTGGACCAGAAAGCAGATGTCTCTAACACAAGGTACTAAATGTCAAGGCAGAGGGGAACCTGGGGCTCCCAGCGGGGGCACAGCTTAGCTTGGGGCTCAGGAAATGACATTCAGGGTCAGCCTGAGCTGAGTCTTCCAGCGAAAGTAGAAGTTTGCTGGAGTGAGACTGAGGGGGAGCGGTGTTCCAGGCACAGGAAACAGCATGAGCAAAGGCAGAGCGATGGGACAGCACAGCCTGTGCAAGACATGACAGGGACCTGGTGTTGCCTGGCATGGAGTCTGAGTAAAGAAAGATAAGGTGAGGGAGGCCAGCAGAGTAAGCAGGACTTAACACCTCATAGTCACCGAGAAGACTGAGGCACAGAGGGACCTGGCAGGAGGGTGACAGGGTAAGTAGGCAGCGTAAGGGATGGCAGGGACCCTGTCCATGGGCCACCATAACGGGTGATGGTTTCCATTTTCTTGGCCCCCAGGAAGGGCAGGGAGTAAGGAAGTTTCCAGCATCATCTGGGGCCCATTCAGCTCTGAAGCCCACTGTGGTTTCACCATCGGGTTACATTCTATTTCTTACTAAACCTAAGAGGAGATTGTATCATGTTGCTTCATAACGTAGGGGGGACATGGAAGGTGCTGATAAACTGTGTTGAGTGTGTGAGTTGACGATGGGGGAAACAAAGAGGAGGTGGAGACACCCCATCTTGTGCCGTGTGGTTCCAAGAGGTGACAGTCAGGGTCTAGGGACAAGGCCAGTCTTCAGAGCTCAGAGGAGACATTTGGTAAGCATTTGGAAATCCTTTCTGTTCTTCCAGATGAATGAAGAAGTGAATCCAAACCTGGAAGTGGCAATTAAAAAAAAAAGTCCCATCATCACTTTGGGAGCTGAGATGTCCAAGTGTCACAAAAGAGAATTTCTCAATGAGGAACTGGCCAGCAAGGCAGAAAAATACCCTTTAAAAATACTTCCTGCTAGAAGTCAAATGGTAGGCAAACAAGAGTTGCACCATCAATGCAGTGTCCTTCTGGGGTCATTTTCTGAGTTTTGAGTAGGTTGGTTTCTACAAATCCAGCATTTTGTTTCCCCATCGCCAACTCCCCCAAACTCTAGCCACAGAGTTGGAACTTCCAGGTGATCAGCTCGGGCTGGCATTGATGGGGTAATTGATGATCAGTCAGTAGGCAGTGAGGAGGGAGGCAAGCGCTTCCCTGATTATTTTAGAGTCAGAGTGACCCAGGGCATTGGAAGACCTGAGCTCCATTCCTCTGCCCTCACCCTGACTCGTGGGGACCATCTCAGATCAGCGAAGAGCAATTCTACTTTGTACCTAGTAACCTTGGGTTGGAGACCACCGATGTGCAGAACTCATAATCTCCCACTCACGTGGAGACTGTAGGAAGAGTTCCACTACCCCTCCACTATCCCACTATAGGTCCCTATTCCTTAACCTCCCATCACCGGGCAGGCCCTGTGCTAGGCTCAGGGATGGAGAACTTGGTGGTTGAAGGCGTGGCCCGCTGAGTTAGGCTCATTTGGGCTGGATCCCTGGCTCTGCCCCTCACTAGTTGAGTCACCTTGGGAAAGCTATGAACATTGTTTAGCCTCAGTTTCCATATCTGAAAAAATAGGGATGGGCAAACTTACCCCATAGGGAGTAAATGATACCATGAATGCAAAGGGCTTAAGACACGCTTGGCACATAGTAAGAACTCAGTCGGAGTGTGTATGTGTGTGTGTGTGTGTGATTTAAGCACATTCAGTTGGTGCTTGTGCTGAGTATTGAGGACAGAGCAGCTTGTGGACCCTGGGAGCTGGGGCTGCAGGATGCCTGGTAAGCATTTATTCAGTTCTAGTCTGTGCCGGGCTCTGCACCAAGCAGTGGGAAAACTCTGAACGGTTATTGAACAGTCACCGCTGCCGGTTCTTCTCCGCAGTTCACCAGATCCACTCCCTGCCCTGCTCTGTGCCCTGGAGGCCGACCCTGCCAACTGCACCCCTCAGCTCCCTAGCCACCTGTCTTCTGGAGGGCCCTGGCAGGAGACCAGAGGGCAGAAGCAGAGAGAGGTTAGCATCTTTCATGGCAGCTGTGCTTCTCCACCATGGTGGTTCCCATCACTCTCTCCGAAGCCTCCAGTACCGCGATCGCCTCCCTCTGTTCCTTCAGGGGGCGTCGTGGCTTCACACAGCTGCTGGCCCCGGGGGCCTCAGCTCCAGCCCACGTCTGTAAGTGGTCCCTCCGTCGAATGCTCTCCATCTGCACCATCTGGGGTAAGTTCTGTTTTCTCCTGGCACCCTTATGGGTACACCTAACGTTATTATGGATGCTTTTTTAGGCTGAAGTTTCCTTTTCTTAGGATGAACTCCCAGCTCCCCCACCTTGATTTCATCTCTTGGGCATAAGCGAAGTAGCAAATCAGCAGGCTAGAGACTCGTTGAGGTTGGCCTCACCTTGGGAGATTCTCGGTTTGGCTTTCAGTTTTCTTGCCTGCTCTGGGGTGGCGGTCAGCTCTGGGTGGTTTTGGGGTGCTCTCCACTCTGAGGAGGAGAAGGGGGAAGATCAGCAACTGCACCCAGCTGTGCCTGCCAGGGGCACCCGCTGGCAGCTGGCAGCAGCTCCCAGTTCCTTCTTCTGCGCCCCTCCCTCCCCTCCCCACATTACTCAGCCCCTGCTTTCTGCCTTCTCTCTCCCTCTGCCCACGATGCCCAAAGGAGCCTAATAGTTCATTCTCTTATGCAGTAGATCTGCATAGAACACCTACTGTATGCCTGGTCCTGGTCTAAGCAATGAAGGTACATCACCAATAAGACAAGCAATGCCCCTGCCCTCATTTATATTCTAGTGGGAAGAGATAGATAACAGACAGAGATGTACGATCCTAATTTGTCAGGTGATGTTTAGATAAAAAGTAAAGTGGGATGAGGAGGTTAGGAAAATTATGGGATGGGGTATGGGAGCTATTTTATAAAGGTGCTCATGGAAGGGGTCACTGAGAAGGAGAGGGAGGGGTCCCTGCAGATGTACTGGGGAGAGTGCACCAGGCAGAGGGGACAGGAGGGACGAATGCCTGGGGGAGGGAACGTGCTGCCCGGTGTATTCCAGGAAGAGGGCTGGAGGGGAGTGCAGTGAATGAGGAGGGGAGAGGGGCAGGTGAGGTCAGAGAGGCATGGGAACGGATCCTGTAAGGCCTCAAAGGCCGCAGGGGTGCCTGTGGGTTTTGCACTGAGTGAAATGGGAAGCCTGGGGAGGAACAGGGAAGGGATGGAGATTGAAGGATGCCTCTGGCTGTCGAGTGGAGAACACAGGAGGCAGAGTGGAAGCAGGGAACCAGAAAGGGACCATCACAGTGACAATAAAACCCACCCCTACCGCCACCACCACTGTATCCACCGGAACCCAGTCCAGTTTAGGCAGTCTGCCCAAGGTCCTATTGTTCTCACAATCAACAACATCGTTATCACCCCACCTGCTGTGTGAGCTTATGGAAATTATTTTTTCTATCTGACATTCAGTTTCCCCATCCCTAAAATACAGATAATAATATCTACCTTTCAGGGTTGCTGTGAGGATTTATATCACTCGCAAACCGTATCCTCATAGAAAGTGATGTGATAACTGTTCTTCCCATCACCTATAACTGAGGCAGTAACTTGTCTCCTACCCCCTTCATCCTCTACGGGTGTGGAGGTCATCTGACTTGGAGCCTGGTTCCTGGTGGGTGTATAGGGACTGTTATCATTGGAATGATAAGGTGTCGAGCCTTTCTCCTCTGAAACCAGGCTGTGATTGACAGGTGTCCATCAAGGTGTAGATGGCAGACCCTGGAGTTGTTCAGAGCAGCCAGGAGGGCTGGTGGATTGGGCTGGTCAGAGAAGCTCCCTCAGAGAATGTGGGACTGGAGACATGAATTGGAGGGACATCACGGGGGAATTATTGGGTTGGCCAAAAAGATCGTTCAGGTTTTTCTGTAAGATGTTATGGAAAACCCCGAACGAACTTTTTGGCCAGCCCCAATATCTTGTGGCTCTAAGAAATTAAAGTCTGTTAAATCCACGTATTAAGAGTTCCCATCCCATGCCTATGGGGCGGCTGGCTCCAGGTCAGGCGCGGCTCCCCGCAGCAGGGGCTTGGAGTCAGGAAGCGCTGCCTCTGGATCCGCTCTGTGCTGATTACCAGCTTGTCATTAACCTCTCTGAATATTTTTAAAAACAAGGATAACGACACCTAGCACATGAGCTTGATAGGAAGATAAAATAAGTGAGATGTTGATGGCAGACATTCTTCAAAGGCTGCATGGCAGTGGACAAAAGTGAATCACAATTATTCTTTCCATTATCCATGGCCAAGCACACTTGCACTGCTGTGGTGAAATGGCCCAATAGAGCACCGTTTGAGTTTGGATCGTTCTCTCGAGCAGCTGTCCTCTGCTCTCCTCGAACACATGCCCATTCCTACCATCCTCACGTCTCTCTAAAGACTCACTTCCTCCAGGAGCCTGCGCAGTCAGGGAAAGTGTACCCATTGTTTTCTGTGTCACTGAAGGGAGGTTGCTTCTTCCCCTTACCTCTCCCTTGCCATGTGACCTGGGGGAAACGACTTTTTCTTTCTGGGCCCCGTTTCCTTGTCCGCAAAATAAAGATATTTCTCTGGATGACCTCTCAGGTACCCCTTAGCTCTGAGTCTGTGAGTCTATGTATTTTCAAGAAAAAAAAAAAAGAAACAAAACTAAGCAAAAAATTGACATTACCACTTTAAGACGAGAATAATCAAGACTACCTTTACTTGCTAGAAGCCAGACACTGTTCATTTCATTGCTCATTTAATCCTCACAAGAATTCTAAAAAGTCTGTGTTGTTCTACTTCCCAGGCACAGAGAGGTTAGGTTTCTTGCCTCAGATCACACAGCATGCACGTGGTGTGACTGAGCTTTATCCTCAGCCATTGTCCTCCACAGGTCACGCTAGTAACCCAGAGCCTTGGACCATTTCCATTCTCTCCTCCATTGTTTCGGAGTCAACATGGAACACCACCAAGAGCTGGTTGTATCTTTCTTACACCCCATCTAGCCTGTAACTCTATTTACCTAATATTGTCACGTTAGTTACACTTTACTGTTTCCCAGAAAGTTGGGGCTGGGCTGGAAGAATATCCTGAGATGTTTAATACCTGGGTCTTCATGTTGTTAGATGATACGTGCATCCTACATTCTAAATAATTGTAATTATAGCTGATATTTATTGAGCGCTTACTGAATATGGGATCCATTCCAAGAACTGTACCTATGTTAACACTTTCAATTCTCACATCCCCCCTGTCTGGTGAGGTGGTCCTCTTATCATCTACATTTTGCGGATGAGGAAATGAAAGCACAGAGCATGGGCAGAGTAGTGTGCTTCCATCACACAGAGAGTGCGAGGCATAAACTCAGGCTGTCTGGCTGCAGACACCAGTCTCTCACCCACTTCACTTTACTGTCTTTCTCAAGATAGCCTCCTCTGGAAAGGAATTCTATGGAATGTTTTTAGAAATTCTATCATAAAAAGGTCCCATGGCCAAATAAGTTTCTAAAAGTAGGGTTAAATAAAATGAAATGACTTCCTTTACCTTTGGATTCTTCAGAGTCTTGCATAAGCAAATGATGATCAGGCTCTTTAAAAGCAGGACAGAGCAGGTGCACTGGTTAAACTCATTTGATCATGGGGATTCTTTACTTCTGGTGGATCAGCTCAAGACATATTCTGTGAAAATCAGTTCTAAAGGAATTGCAGGTGGGAAGTTTTTGGGGGAGGAGTCAAGTTCCAGATTCTCACTAGCCCTCCCCCATTCTAGTTCTCCCTCAAATATCCCACCATCACTTCACCACCGACTCCACTGACCCTGCAGTGCACCTAGCATGTGGCCAGGAAAAAACAAACTTATGTATTGAATCTCTGAAAATTCAAGTTCACTTTCAGTGCACCACACTGGCAATTTGCCAGTTACAGAACCCTTTTTTAAAAGTAAATAATTTCTGACTTACTTCACTCTGTATGAGTCTCTAGGCCCATCCACGTCTCTACAAATGACCCAATTTCATTCCTTTCTATGGCTGAGTAATCTTCTATTGTATATATGTACCACATCTTCTTTATCCATTCGTCTGTCGATGGACATTTAGGTTGCTTCCATGACCTGGCTATTGTAAATAGCACTGCAAAGAACATTGGGGTGCATGTGTTAACACATGTATGTTGGAATCTAGAAAAATGGTACAGATGAATCGGTTTGCAAGGCAGAAATAGAGACACAGATGTAGAGGACAAATGTATGGACACCAAGGGGGAGAAATGGGGGGTGGGGGGGTGGGATGAATTGGGAGATTGGGATTGACATATATACACTAATATGTATAAAATAGATAACTAATAAGAACCTGCTGTACAGCACAGGGGACTCCACTTCTCTGTACAGTAGAAACTAACACAACATTGTAAAACAACTATACACCAATTTAAAAAAAACCCTTAAAAAATAAAAATAAATAATTTCTGGCAGAGCAGATCATTACTCCTAAGTGATTTACAGTCTTGGTAAATTGGGATTTTCATGGCATAGGTTTTTTAAAGAGAGGCACTTTTGGATTTTCTTGTGTGGATGGGAGGAAAAAGTTGGATGGGCAGGGAATGGCAGCACAGGGTGTGGAAGCCAAAGGAGTAGAAACTGTGGTTTTCCCCCAAAGTTGCACAAAATAATAATAAGACTTCTGCTTTTCATCTACTCTGGGTGGCGATTGGGGAATCCAGCAGCTTGCTTGAGAGGACAGAGTGGATTAAGTTGGAGGGCAGTCTAATTGTTAAATCTTAGGAAGTCTTGGTTGTCTAACCTGTTGGCCTTTCTTGCTCATAGCATCTGCTGACTCTCCTCCTCATGCTTCAACTCTGGGATGCGAGATTTTCTCGTGTTGTCTCATTTTGTCAATTTCCAATTCCATTCTGTAAACGGTTGTCAAGCACCTACGTGGGCTTGCTATGAGCCAGGCGTATGGGTTTAGTGCCCATTAATCCATGCATGAATTCCAGGCCCTGGAGATAAGAGAGTTGACTAAACAAGGTCTCTGCTTTGGAGGAAAACTCATTTAGTAGACAAATAAGGCAGATACACAGCAGATCATAAATTTCGGCAGAATGTAAGGGCCACCAGAGTTGGACAAACACCAAGGTATGAGAGATTGTACCTAGGTGGTATGGTAAGGGCATTCTGGAAAATTTTCTTGGTAGCGGTGGCAATGGAGTTGAGCTTTGAAAGATGAGTAGAGTGTAGCTACACAGAGAAGGTAGAGGGGAAGAACTTCTCAGGGAGGGAACAGTCTGAGCCTGGAGAAGGACTTAAGAAAGTCCACAGAGAGTGTTAATTAGTTTGCCAGGAGTAAAGTGCGCTAGGTTTACGTTCCTTTGCTGTTTCTATGACAACCAGTGATGCCTCATATGTTAGATGCCCCCCACATTGGGGGCAACAATTGAAAGCTTTCCAGGTAAGACAGTTTCTAAAGAGCCCAGATAACTTATTTAACCTCTTGGTACCTCGATGTTTTCATCAGCAGATGGGGATAAAGTCCTTATCTCATGAGGTTAAGATAAGGATTAAGAGTGAATGATGTATGTAAAGCTTTAGAACTATTTATTGAGCACCTAGTAAATGCTCAATAAATATTAATTATTATTATTGTTGTTGTTGTTATTGAATGCTTAAAGATTTCAATAAATAAGCTTGAACATACCATGAGATCTCTAGGGTTAGGTATACTTAATTACTTCTGCATCTTGGGCATTTACCAGTTTCTGAGCTGGCAGTTTTCAGTAAATGTCTTTCAGATGACTTGAATGGTTGAATGAGTAAACATGAGGAAAATATCCCTTCTCTCTAGGATGCACGTGCCTTTTATCCTTGAGGCTCCGGACACCAGACCCCAGCCTGGGTGGGAAGACCCACCCCCCCAACTTCCTCATCCTCCCACACACAGTACCGGGCCAGCCCTTTATCTTCATGTGCATCTTCCGTGAGTTACTCTCGGGTAAAGAAGAACATTTGACCGCGGTTTAGAAAGATTGCCTTACACAATCTCCCGGTTCCCTAGATGGGGCTTTGCTGAGCTGACAGAATGGACACAGAAGAGCTAACTATTTTTAGGATGAGCTAGAAAGATTAGAACTTTGCTCTCTCCTCAAATATCAAACCTGCAATCTGTAGGAATCCAAACAGGAATTATGGGGGAATTGGATGTGGGGAGTTATTCATTGTGCTCCTATTGCCTAAAATTCCCACATAAAAATAACAATAGACCATTGGTGTTGGAGTGACGACTGTATGTCAGGCACTGGCTAAGTGCTTTACATGCACTATATTGTTTCATTCGTACAGCAACCTCATGAGATTGGTGTCAATCTCCCTATTTTGCAGATAGGAAAACGGAGGCATAGAGAATTAACTGTCTTGACCAAAGCCACAGAAGGAGGGTTAGTGAAGCTGGAATTCCATCCCTGGTCTGTCTGGCTTCAAGACCCATGCTTTCCATGAGGATTCAAATGACAGTGACACAAATCAAAACAAAGAGGAGAAAACAAACTCAGCCTCCTGGCTGAAGAATGAAATCATGGATTGGTTGAGTGCATAATTTTCCTGGGTAGAACCGCAGACGTGCAGAAGAGAAAGTCGGGCGTTCTGTCTCTGGGGAGCTCACGTCCTAATAAGGGCTATGTAAGGACTTTTTCCTGTTTCTCGTCTGCCCAGACCTCTCATTCTCCTGTTGGGATCTCCCTTTCCCTCATTGCATGCCACACCGTGGGGCTTGCTCACCAGCGTTCCTGCGGTCCTCTGGCCAAGGGGTAGGTGTTTGCCTCAAACTGGAAAATCAGACTATGGGAAAGCAAATTATGACTCAAGAACTTCAAATGGCTGGAGCTGAGTGATCCGGTTGGCAGCACCCTGAGGATACCTGCATATTAGTTCCCACCAGCTGACTGACCAGCTTTTCCCTCTTTTCCTGAGAGCTTCCTTGTGCCAGATAATATAGGCTGGTTCACTCGGCACACATCCCAACTCCAATCAAACTATGCTTTCTCTATTCTGGAAGGTGGAAATCTCAAAGCTCACTTTCCCAGGCTCCCTCGCAGTTTGGGATGGCTGCGTGGCTTAGCCAATGAGATGCAAGTGTGCATCTGCTGGGGATGTCTCTCCCCTTTCTCTTTCTTCCTACTGGGTTTTAAGAAAGACATGATGGTTGGAGCTGTAGCAGATAAGTTATGAGCATGAGGAAAAAGTGAAGAGACATCAGCCCTGCTTAGTGACATCAGGCAACACCTCCCCTTTGGATCTCTTGCTGAGAACCCCTCCCTGTTTTAAACCACTATGTTTAGGGGTTCTGTTACTTGTAGCCAAATGTACCCCTTGACTGATGTGGAATCTGCATTTTTTTAATAGGGAGGGTGCTTGAGGTAGGCAGAATTTCTTGACACAACCCAAAATACCCTAATTGATACAGGGAAGGGAGGAAAGTACAAAGCAAACCACAACATCAGGGCGAATGCAATATGCTCTCCTGGAGGGAAGAGCTGTCACAATACCAATTCATGTTGACATAGTCTGTGATGTTTTTCTAAGCATTTTCCCACACATTGTTTCCTTCGACCTTCTCAGCTACCCTGTAAAGTACAAATTATTCTTATACCCGTCTTATAAATCTCGGAGTTTGAGTACTATGGAAGTGAAGAAAGGGAAGTGATTAATTCTAGCTGGAGAAACTGGCAGCCTCAGGAAGAGGCTGGTCTTGAGCTGGGGTTTGAAGGATGAACAGACTTTTGATAAATGGAGGAAGCAGTAGGAAGGGCATTGCTGGCTAAAGTGAGAACCATAAAGCTTAGAGGCACGAGAGGCCTGGGTGAGTCTGGCAAACATGGCTGGTGCTCAGGGGAACCTGAGAAGCATGTAGAGGAGGTAGGCTTGGAAAAGCCCGCAGGGGCCAGATGATAAAGATCTGTTGTGTTGGCAGCCTCTTTGGGTTGCAGAGGCATTCAAATAACTTCAACTAACGGGGTAATTGTGAGGGTACGTATAGGAATAAAGGAGCTTCCAGAATTCAGGCCAAACTTCTTGGGGAATCAGGAATATACCACAACCAGCATCACAGAAGGAACACAATCCTCAGGACAGCCGGGCCTCACCGAGGATGGAAGGTAGTTGGATACCATAAAATTACTCAGGACAGAACCCACCTCTTGTAACTGAGTTATCTTCCACTTAGTAGCAAAAATTCACTGGGTTCCTACCCTAGAGCTTTGACATTAAGATGAAACTTTTTTGTGTCCAATTCTCTGTGTGTATCTTCTCTTTAAATTCTTGAGTGTGTATTGGTTAGGATGGGATAGTCTCTGCTGTGATAACAGATAAACCCTGGAAATCTTGTGGCTTTATACAATTATACAAGCATCTCCTGGAACACACGGTCACCAAAGTCTCTCATGGAGGAGAAGAGAGTGACAAAGGAGGGGCACTAGTTCTTAACATCCTTGCTTCTTATCTTCACAATACGTTGATCAGAAGTAGTTACATGGCCCCATCTAACTGCAAGAGATGCTGGGAAAGGCAGGGAGCAGAGAGTCCTTGACAAGCATGAACTCTCTTGATATGAAGCTGGGATGGGTTTGGTCGCTCTCCTCATCTCCATTAGTAAAGCACTCATGCCAGGGAGTCTTAGTCTCTTTGGGCTGCTATAACAAAAATATCATAGACTGGGTGGCTTAAACAGTAAGCTTTTATTTCCCACAGTTCTGGAGGCTGGAAGTCCAAGATGGAGGTACCAGCAGGTTGGATGTCTGGTGAAGGGGTGTCTGATTCCTAGACATTTTCTGGCTGTGTCCTTGAATAGCAGAGAGAGCAAGAGAGCAAAGCCCTCACCTCCAAGTACCATCACACTGGGGGTTAGGGGGTTAGTTCTAGAGTGTGTGCTTCAGGCAGTGCTTGATCCAGCAGTTAGGTGAAAGACGGCCCTGAAGACCTCTCTCTGTTTCTTCACTCTGCCTACTATGATATCAGTTTCCTTTAATGCTGGCTCTCTTTCTGCTTGCAGTATGGCTTCCAGCACTTCCTTGGTTATGTACTTTGTTTGTATCATATCCAGATAGAGACGGAAAATGATTTTTCTCCTTTGTTTTAAGCACATATCCTGCGATTCACTCTCATCGGTTCAGTTTAGATCAAAGCCTACCCTTGGACCAATCACTGTTTGCAGGTAGGTGGACTTCAGTGGTTGGCTTAGCCAAGGTCCCACTCCTGGGATGGGAGGTAGCGTCAGCTTAACCAGAGTGCCATTGATGGAAATCAGTGGGAAGAGAGAACAGGAAGGAGGCCTGGGGAGGCACCACAACTGCCCATGTTATGCCTTCCCTCGTCATCTTTTTTTACCTCCTCTATGCTCTATGCCTCTTTTAATAGTGAAGGATCTTAAGTTGAGCTTTGGGGTGCAAGTGCGAGAGCTTGGTCTTTGTTCTGCTAAGGAAGGACTCTGGCCTTCCTTAAAGGTGGCCTTTCACTCGTGGGGAAACTGAGGCTCAGAAAGGAGAATCGCTGGTTCTGGGCCCCAGAGTCATGGAGCCCCAATTTCCTCTGATACTTCTAGAAACTTCTCCTCTCTGGGACTCAGTTTCCCTCTCTGTAAGATGAACTAGCTTCTTTGGCTCTGAGTTTGCCGGTGAAGCAAGTAGAAGTTAGCTGGAGAGCTTGTAGAAAACACACCTGCCCAGCTCACCCAGAAATTGTGACGCATCTGGAGAAAAGCATGGTGGGTACATGCATTTTGAACAAGCTTCTCAGGTCACGCTGAGCCGCAGCCTCTACCACTCTGAAACCCCTCTGTGGGGAACCTCCCGCTCTGGCCCCAAGACCTCTGAACCTAGTCTGCCCGTGGGCTCCAGGACTGAGAGAAAGGGCAAGGCAGTGGGTGTCCCAAGGGACCCTACCTCCTGTGACCCAAACACGGAAGGAAGACAAGAGACCCGGGTGTGCTGGTGAGGGCTCAGAGCACCGAGCCAGGAATTTACCAGGATGCTGCTGGCCAACCATGCTGTTCTGATGCCCTGGGCAATGTCATCATGCCGGGAGGCCACACACCTGCCAGAGCCATTTGGCCGATGAGGGGAGGCTGTGAGGCCAGGGGCACTGGTCCTTTTCCTTCCCACCCACCTTATAAGTTACTGGATGTTTCTGGAAGGAACAGGTTTTAGAAAGAGGACTGAAATTCGAGGGAAGACCCCAGGATCCAGTCCACGTGCTGCCACCTGGGCACTCCGTGACCCCCAGCCACTGTAAGACTCGACTGCCTCATCTGCAAAGGAGGGCTAGTGGCCCCTGTCCAGCTCTCTTCTTCCCCAAAACACGAGGATTTCAAAGGCAGTGACGCGATGTAGTGAAAGGACTGGGTCCACAATGCACACGTTAGAGGATTATTATTATTATTGTTAAAAATAACAGATGGTTTTGAAGTTGGAACCTGGAGGCTCCTGCAGAATTCAGCCACTGCCGGCCGGCTGCTACCTTTCAGATAGAGATGAAGATATGAGAGGCAGAGAGGAAAAGCTGCTCCTGGAGGCTTCTTTCCTGAGACCTCGTTGTCTCCTTTTTCCCTTTGAGGCCTGCAGGGGATCTGGGAGGCTTCCAACTTAGACAGCGCTACCTGATGGAATAATGCACCTGTCAGCACCTCCAGAGAGATAGCTGGCTGGGTTGGGGAAACAGAAGCCCAGCACACGAAGGGTGGCTCTCCGCCCCACCCTCCGCTCTACCTGTGGCCTCGTGGGTTCTCAGGCTCCTGAGCGCCAGTCATTCAGGTGTTCTTGCTGTTTCTCACCTGTAACGCTGCTAACTTGGTATTGGAGATGAAATCCACCCACATTTCTTTCATTTGAATCCATGTCTTTAGCACAGACATTGCTACTGTAAACGTAAACCCCACTCACTTGCAGGATGAGGTGTGCTCGTTACAATAAAAGTGTGGACATCCTAACAAAAGGGATCTCAGGTCCTTCCTGGGGGTTCTGCTCCACACCTTGGGGAGCCCTGAACCTGCAGACACCGTCGGTGCTTCAGGAGCACCCACAGGTGTCAAGATCCATGCTCGGTGTGTTTACACTCATGGGACAACAAACTCATTCGATCCAAGCCTTGGGGCCCCTTGACGGGTGAAGCAGACAAGGCTCAAGGAGAGATCAAGTGACTTTCCCAAGGTTCCCAGCCAGGAAATGGCAGGACTGGGGATCAGAGTGGATCCTGGGACCCCAGGTCCAACATAAGTGGCATCCTTGGTAGCATTTAGCACTGGGCTTGACACAATGGTGGCCAAGAGGGAGTTTTTGAATGAGGAAGGCAACCTCGGGGAAGCGGGGTGCTACAGTTGAAGGAACACGAGATTAGAACATAAACGTAGATGTTCTAGAACGTCTATTTGGATCAGTGGCTTTCCAGGGGTGTTTGTGAACCCTCTCCCTCCTCCTGAGGGCCAGTTGAGGGGCTGAAATGATGGGGGTTCAATATTTCTATTTTTTCTTTATCAAGAGCAGGTTCTCCTGGCAAACATTTTATATTGTGATTTCGAGTAAGATTTCATCGGAGAAAGAAGAAAAAAAGATTCCTTTGCTAAAACCAGGTTGGAAGAGCTCTGTTTTACATGGCCTTCAAGGCTCCCCCAAATCTCATCATCCGTGGTTTTGTAATTCTAGTGTGGCAGCTACCCCTTCCTGGCTGGACAGTGTTGGATGAGTCATTTAGCGTTCTGAGTCTTAGTGCCTTTATCTTTAAAATGGGCACAAGGAGAGAACCACTACCTAGTTCTCAGAGTTATTATGTGGATGTGCTCTCAGAAGAGCAAAGGATTCTGCAGGAGTATGGGATTGGGGAAGTCGTGCAATCATCGAACACTTAGGTCGTGGCTCTGGTCTGCACTCTGGCTAAATGCTGAAGATGCAAAGAACCTTTGGGCACAAAGTGTAGTAGGAAATAGATACACACAGGCACACAGCCTCCCAGAAAAGAAAGAAATAAGCAGGAGGTTTTAATGCAAAAGTGATGTGTGCCCTGACGTAAGCATGGTGGAGGGTGATCCCACCCAGCCTGGTGATGGGATGGCAGGAGGGGGTGGGGACTGTAGGAAAGTGACACCTAGCTTGAGTCTTAAAGCAGATGCAAACACAATAGTGATACTGGGTGTATATATTTCATTCCCATGGGATTTTAGTCACACAGAGTTAAGATTTCTGAGGTTCCACTTCCCCTTTTGTGCAAGGATCTTATAGAGACAAAAGTAAATGCAAAGCATACTATTGGATCAATGTTATGGACTCTGTTAATGAGTTGTGCCGCACCCTTTTTGCAAACAAGTGTTATTCAAGCAACAAATGTGCTAGGCCCTGTCCTCTTGAGAAAACTCAGCACACTTTCAGAAGCATCCCCTGTGAGATCCTATAGGTCCCTCTGAGTGCCTCGTGTCCAATAACATGTTTGCGCAGATGAGAAGCTTCTCCAGTGCAAACATGGGCCTGGGGGAGGTGAGATGTCTTTACCAAGGTCAGGAAGTACAGGGGGCAGGTTTAGGTCTGGGGTTTCCTCAGACCACAGGCTCTGAGGGCTCTGGAATGGGAGTGGCCGTGAGTACAGGGGACACGCCCAGGTCTGCCCTGTGAGGGCCAGAGGTTGAGTCCTTCATGGATTTCATCCAACAATGGGTGCATGTGTCTATGTCAATTAAGTGAGCTGCGTGCTGAGGGTACAGAGATGAATAAAGTACTCTCCTTGCCTTGAGGAGCTCATAGGACAAAGAGATGTAGAGTGTCAATTCAAATTCACGATCAGTGCCAGTGGAATAACGTGCAAAGTTCTTTGAGAGCAGTATTTGCCTGTGAAGGGTTGGAAAAGACACAGGCTTTAAAACCAGGCACACTTGGGTTTCAATCCCAGGTCTGCCACTCGATGTGAGACATTGGGAAAGTTACTTAACCTCTCTGAGCCTCAGTTTCTCTATCTAGAAAATGGGGAGAGTAACAACCTACCTGTGGGCACTGGTGGATGAAGAGTATAACACTGAGATACAACTGGTAAAGTGCCTGGCTCACTCGGTGCACAGAGACGTCATCACTATCGACGGCCAGCACTCAGGCAAGACAACCACCTTCTCCACTTCTCCAGGAGCTTTGAATGTTCTCATCTGCACCGGTGATGGAAGTGAAATGTGCTTTGTAAAACCATGACACACTAAGCAATTGTGAATTGTCGCTCTTCGTCTCCTTAGCCAGTCCTAACTGCGGTAGAGAAGGTGATGTAGCAGGGTGGTTTGTCAGAGTCCAGTGAGTGACTGCGGGCTGGAAGCCACGGCAGCCTCTCTGATCTTGTGCTCCCTCCCCCACTGCCGTCCAGAGCCTCCAGACATTTCCTCCCCAGCCTCTGAAACCTAAACGTATTTGGACCAGGATGGGCAGATCCTGAGCTTGTTTTTTTTGTTTATCAGTCCTTCTGCTGGGAGGGGGGACTTGCCATCAAGCCTGAGAAAAAAGTCAGGAGTGCTTGGAATGCAATTGCAAAAGAGGTTACAAGAGCCTGGCAAAAATGCTGAAATCAAGTGATGTCGAGAGGTTTTGTTATTTTTGAAAAAATGACTCATTCTGAGAAACCCTAACGGCCTCACAGAACGTTCACCTAGTTGCCTGTATGTATAACCCAGAGCCCACTGCAGAGAAAAACAAATCCTGTTGTCACAGCTGAGGGAGAGGATGGTGGGAGCAGTGAGGGTTGGCGGTGGGAATCAGGAGGACCGTTTGATGGAGGAAGCGTTTACAGGTGACTCCTGCCCTCTGTGTGGACCCTTTTAATTTCCCAAGGCCTTTTCCCCAAATTGCATCGTTTCAGTCATCACCAGAGCATCCCCTTGGAGGTAACTTGTGTTCTTTGGATTGACCTGAGCTGGCCAGGGGAGGGATGGTTGTTCCCGTTTGACATGCAAAGGAAGTCGGTGCCCAGAGAGCTTGAGCTATTTCCGCAAGTTGAGGGATGTGGGGAGAGAAGGTGAGAGAGGAAGAGGAGGAGGAAACCCATGAATGAGAATGAAAATGAGAACCTGTCTCGTGGAGAAACACTGTGAAGGGCTGGTTTCAGCGAGGGCACCTGTTGGCCTCCCCACGGTGGGATGCTCAGGAGAGCACGGGATCAAGAGTTAGCAGGTGGGCTTTTGCTCCACTCCTGTCCTTAACCAAATGCGTGTCTTTGGGGAAACTTGTCTCTTTACCAATTCTCCACTTCCTATCTGTAGAGGCATGGGGGCGGAGGGGAGTCGAACAAACTCAGAGCTTCTAAAATCTACTAGGCATAAGAACATTCTGGAACACTTGTTATTATACCAATTGCTGGATCCCTCCCCAGAAATTATGATTCCGAAGATCTGGGGAAGGGCCAGGGAATCTGCATTGCTTCCAAGCTCCCCAGTGGGACTGCTGACTGGTCATGGTCCCAACTTTGAGTCTCCTGGGGCTGGATGATCTTGAATGACCCTGTTGTTTCTGCTGTTCAGTGATTCAAAACACTCAACAACTCCTGGTCATTGGGAACTGAGCCAGGTGTGGGGAATTAAAAAAAAAAGGAACTAGACATGGTTTCTGCCTTCTGTGTCTAGCACTCTAGGTGGGGATACAGACAGGACAATGGATCCCATTATCACACAGGGTACATGCGGGACATGCAGAGGTGGGAGTGGTCAGCTGCCCGTGGGAGTCAGGTAGGGCTTCAAGGAGGAGGGTGCTGGGTGAGCCTTTGGGCCTAAGTTGTCACTAACTGGGACGATGTGTTGGGGGACGACCCTGGGCGGAGAGCAGTACAGGCTGTTTTATATACTCCACAGAGAAAGCGCTGGCTAAGTGCTCTTTGCATGTGCTCTTTTGCTGCTCAGAACCATCTTCCAGCTCTGCCCTCTGGGAGCCACCAACCACAGCTGCAGCTGTTCCCCATCTGCCTGCAGGGCCCGGGGAAACCAGGGGAGGGGGCTCCTGCTAGGCCAGCATCCCTGGGGACCACAGTGAGGTATAACATATACAACCCCCCCCCCCACTGCCACACACACAGTTGCTCCTCATTATTTGTGAATTCTGTATTTGTAAATTTGCCTACTTGCTAATATTTGCTTGTAACCCCCCAATCTATATTCATGGCTCTTTCACAATCATTTGTGGTCATGTGCAGAGCAGTGAAAACATTTGACTCACCCAACCCTCCTGTCCCCACCTGAACAGTGCGCTGCCTTCTTGTTTCAGCTCTTGTATTGTAAACAAGGGTCCCTTTCGTAGTCTATTTAATGCCATCTTTTGAGCATTTTTGTACATCTTTTGGGTGATTTTGCTGTTTAACATCGCCCCCAAGCATAGTGCCTCGTGCTGTGTAGTGTCCTAAGCACAGGAGGCTGTGAGGGGCCTTATGGGGAATATAGGTGTATTAGCTCAGCTTCTTTCAGGCGTGGGTTATAGTGTTGTTGGCCATGAGCTCAGTGTTAATGAATCAACAATACATACTAAATAAAGTGTCTTGAAACAGAAACATATTGATATATAAAGCAAGGTTATGCTACTGATGGGTTGATGAAAATGTTGTGACCAGAGGCTCATAGGAACCTAACCTATGTCCCGTAGGAACAGTGGTACAGCTTTAACTAATTCAGTGGTCATGGCAACTTTATAGAACATCACTACGGTTCCATGAATAATGAGAATTTGTGTGTGTGTGTGTGTGTGTGTGTGTGTGCAGGCGCGTGCGCCGTGAAGCTACTGCCAAGTATTTCTTTTGCTCAGTATGACAAGTTAGTATGTTTAACAAGACAATTCAGAGTTGCAGCAAGAATTTAATAAAATCCCAACATCTAGGTAATTTTGGAAGCTTTCTTACTAATCCTAACTGGTAGCGATCCTTATCCAATGTAGCCATCTCCTCTTCTGCCTAGATTTGAGCAAAAGGCTTCTTTCTATTCACCCTGAACTTATCCTCAGCTTCAACACCCAGCTGAATTCACAACATCTCACCAACTTGGTTCAGATACAAATTTACATGTAACAGACCTTGGTGTCACAATGTACCTGAATGCAACTTCAATATAGATCATAGGACCGTATTAAATTGGATATCATTTTGGCTTTACCCCTATGATTCTGACACCAGTTTGGACATGTGTTTTTTCCCACACCACCAAGTAATTCTCCGAGACACCATCTGGATGTCCTGCATTTTAACTAAATTCTGACACTACCTACTGCTATCTGAGGTGGTATCAGATCTCACAGGCTAAGGGCTCAGTCCCACAAGACTGCCCCCACTTCAGATGTTTATTGCAAGTCCAGGTTGTTACCTGTGCTCCTGACAGACTGGCAATAAATCGGAGGTTCCCATGACCCCGTCCTTGGGGGGATTAATTTGCCAGAGCGGCTCACAGAACTCCGGAAATCAGCTCAATCACTAGATTACAGGTTTATTACAAAGAATATTAAAGGATATGAATCAACAGCCAGATGAAGAGACAGGTAGGGTGAAATCCCAAATGCGGGAGCTTCTGTGGAGTTTGGGGGCCACCACTATGGCACGTGGAGGAGTTCTGGTTCATCAACCCGGAAGCTCTCCAAAAGCCCATCCTTTTGGATTTTTATGGCGGTTTCAGGATGTCAGAACAATTAATTAAATCATTGGCCTTCGGCCACAGAACTCAATCTCCAGCCCTTCTCCCCGCCCCCGAGGCTGGAGGGTGGGGCTGAAATTTCCAACCCCGTAATCACTTGGCTGGTTTCCCTGGCAACCAGCCCCCATCCTTAGGTGAAGTAGGGGCTTTCCAAAAGTTACCTCACTTAAATAACAAAAGACACCTTGATCACTCTCTTCACTTAGGAAATTCCAAGAGTTTTAGGACTGCTGTGTAAGGAACCAGGATGAAATCACAGTCACATTTGTGCTATGTAATTCCTGCACTTGGTAGACCGATTAAATTTTTTTATTGAAAAAAACTAGTGTCATTTTAATTTTTTCTGATTTACTAGTAGTTTACATTCCTCTGATGTCATTCTTTTTTTAAATTAATTTTTATTGGAGTATAGTTGCTTTACAATGTTTTGTTAGTTTCTTCTGTACAGCAAAGTGAATCAGCTATCTGTATACTTATATCTCCTCTTTTTTGGATTTCCTTCCCGTTTAGGTCACCACAGAGTATTGGGTAGAGTTCCCTGTGCTATACAGTCTGTTCTCATTAGTTATCTATTTTATACATATTAGTGTATATATGTCAATCCCACTCTCCCAATTCAGCCCACTCCCCCTTCCCCGCTTGGTATCCAAACTGTCTTCGGGCATCTATTCAACATCGGTGCACAGACAGCCAAGATTTTGGCAGCAGTATCCATACGTCTGTTCTCTACGTCTGTGCCTCTAGTTCTGCTTTGCAAAGTTCATCTGTATCATTTTTCTAGATTCCACATATAAGCGATATTCTACCATAGTTGTTTTTCTCTTTCTGACTGACTTCACTCTGTATGACACAGACTGATTACATTTTTGCCATGGGGGGAGAGCTGGTTCATGGGATTGAGGAGCTCTCCTTGGTTGGGGACCCTGGACTCCGGGGCAGGGAAACCGCTGTGCAGGGACAGCCCAAGTCCCTGCAGGCTCAGGCAGGAAGTCCCGCTCACGTGCTTTCCCCACCCTGCCCCTCACTTCCAGGCCCAGCCCTCCACCCTGTCCCCTAGGCCACATCAACCCTTTCTAACTTATTTCTGGAAAATGTGCTGAGAACAGGAAAGGCTCCTTCATGGGTTTGGGATTGGATGTGATTTCCCTGGGAACCAGGACTGAGGGGCTCCGCAGCCTTCCCGGACCGTGAAATCCCTGCCTCTCACCGGAGGGGCGGCGCTGGAGGGAGTCCGGAGGTGCCCCCCTGCCTCTGACTCCTCCCCGTGGGGCCGGGGGCGGGGCCTTGCCGGCCAGCGGAGCGAAAGGAAGCACTGAGGCTGAAGGAGCGAGGCGGCTGGCTGGCATCCCGCACAAACACGCTCCGTCACTGTAAATTATTTACGCGCCATATGGAGGCCGGACAGGCTCCTTGACCGACACGTTAATGAGAAGTCCGAGGATCCTCCCTTGGCCGGGATCCCTGGGGGCTGGGGGGCGAGTGGAGAGGACATCCCCCTGATTGGAAACCTGCAGTGAGTCCCCATCTTCTGCAGGAACAGTCTGAACTCCATAGCCCAGCACTCAAGGCCTCTTTCAAGACGCAGCTCTGACACCTGCCCGCCCCCCGCTTCAGGCAGGGCGGCGTCTCACTGCCCTGCACACTGTTCTCACCCCCAGACCTCTGTGTCATGTGCTCTCTCCCCAGCCCCCCGGGCCCCCAGTCCCTTCTGCTTCTCAGCATCAGCATCCTTAAAGGCGCAGCTCAGACGTCACCGCCTCTGCGTGGCCTCCCCTCTCACCCACTGGAGGGTGAACTTGCTCCTTCCTCGTGCCCCCCTAGCCCTGCGCATCCTCCTTAGCAGCGTGGCCTCTGGTCTGAAATGAGACATCAGCTGCATCCTTTGCTGAGAAATCTCGTTTCCTCAGGTAGAACTAGAGACAACGATGGTCTCTGCGTAGAGCTCTGGGGGGAGGATCGAATATACAGCCAGCTTTACACAGTGCTTTGCACCCACCAATCACACCATGGATGAGAATGCCTCATTCTTCTTCTTCTTATTAATATAGGACTGTTTTCCTCTGTTGTAATCGCTTTCCTCATAAGCCTCACTCTTACTAGACTCTACCCTACTGGAGTGCAGTGGCCATGGTCTTATTCATCTCTGTTAAAAAACAAAATTCAGCTGAGTAAAGGTGAAGGTCTAATCGGCCTTACTCAACGACTCGTGAATCAGGCAGCACGCCATCCAGTAAACAAACAGGTACTCCAAGGCGTCGGACCAAATGAAAGGTTTTTATAGGCAGGAGGAGGGGCAAAAAGGTTTCTGCAAAGGAAAAGAAAAGATGATTTCAGGGCAGAACGTCTTCTTTTGGGAACAGGGACCCGCAGGGGTCTGCGTCATGCAGACTGACTCTTCTTCCTTTGGGGGAGGGATGGAGAAGGCCCCTGTGACAGATTACCTCATTGGTGCTGACCAGAAAATTCCAGACTGGCTGATTAAGATTACATTTTGGGGAAAGGTCAAAATTGCAATTAAGTCAGGTTTTATTTATTTTTAAATTTTTATTTATTTATTTAATTTATTTATTTTTGGCTGCATTGGGTCTTCACTGTGGTGCATGGGCTTCTTATTGCAGTGGCTTCTCTAGTTGTGGAGCACGGGCTCTAGAGCGCAGGCTCAGTAGTCGTGGAGCATGGGCTTAGTTGCTGCGCAGCATGTGGGATCTTCCTGGACCAGGGCTCGAACCCATGTCCCCTGCATTGGCAGGCGGATTCTTAACCACTGCGCCACCAGGGAAGCCTTAAGTCATGTTTTAAATCCAGATTTGGTATCGTGAAATTTAGCACAAGCAACCCCGTTTTGGGCCTGCGGTTTTCTCTTTAATATCTCTTAACGCTCTGCTTCTAGCCCAGTGCCTGACACTTAGTAGGTGTTCAATAAAGAGTATATTTTCAATGGTAGCGCACATGTATAATATCCAACATCTGCTGAGTGCTTACTATCGCCAGTGCTTGGCACACAGCAGGTGCTCAATAAAGGAAAATGCAACTGGATTTCAACAACGTGAGCATGTATCGAGGACCTACCAGGTACCAAGGGCTAGATATGCAAGATATGTGGGGGGGCAACAGCTAAAGGTCAGGATGCCTGTGTATAGAGACTGCCAATAAGAGATAGGAAGATGCCAGTGTCACACTTTCATCAGCTTTTCTATTCATTAAGGCATTTGTTGTGCCAGGCTCTGGGGAGACAGAGATGAATAAAATGCACTCCTGGTCCTTCAGGAGACCTGACTGGGTACATAAAACTTACGACACAGGCAGATGACTGCTGTTCTAGAGGCATGAACAAGGTGGGCTCTGGGCTTAGGGGACAGAACCACTGGATTGAGAATCAGTTTGTAAAGGAAGGGGGCAAGGGAGCTGGATGAGATGGGCTGTGCCTTTGCACGTGCTGGTCCTTTTGCCTGGGACATCTCTCCTTATCCTGCCTGCGTCAGATGACGTGTCCTCTCCTCAGGGGATCCCCTCGGAAAGCCCACGTCCTCATCACTCTATCATTACACCTTGTTCATTTCTTCTCAAGCACTAGCCATAGCCCTTAGTGAATTAAAGGCAGGGAAGGAAAGGGAACGTTATTTCTTGAACACCTACTATGTGCCAGGCACTGGGCTCTTCAACTGACAAACAACATTTAATTTTCCCGATGCTCCAGGAGCGTCCATATTATTTTCCTCATTTCGAAGACTACTAAAGAGACTCCAAGAGGGCAAATGCCTTTGCCCAGGGTCACTGGCCAGGAAGTGGTGGAACTGGAT
Organism: Grampus griseus; assembly: GCF_964374135.1. Classification (NCBI taxonomy): domain Eukaryota; kingdom Metazoa; phylum Chordata; class Mammalia; order Artiodactyla; family Delphinidae; genus Grampus; species Grampus griseus. Next base: position 14,037,613 of record NC_139011.1, on the reverse strand, counting down.
TTGGAATCCAGGGCCGGCTGTCTCCCCGCATCCACAGAGCTTTCATGGCACCGGGAGAGGCCAAGTAGGCAAGAAGGGAAACGGAATGATTCGTTTACTGCCCCAGGCATTTTCAGCAACAAGTAAGTGATTTTCCTCATTCCCAGTCTGCCCTTTAAGCAGAGGCTTGGCAGCTGGGCGCCAGGCTGCAGAAAAACAGGTCTTCTCCTTAACTCAGCAGCACCACCTGCAGGATCTGAGTGAACCCTGCAATAAAAAGATCAGGAGCTAGAGGTGGGAGGGGATCGGGAGAAGGGACCTGAGACGTCACCTAAAGACCTTTGATCTTAAAAAGGAGCAGATTGAGACAAAGACAGGAACTTACTCAAAGTCACACTGTTAGTGATGTCAGATTTGAAGCTGTATCTCTCCTGACTCCCAGTTCAGTACCCTCTTCCCTCCCACCCTCCCATCTTCCTCTCCACCTCCCTCCGCCCCCCTCACTTTCATTCTCTGTGTTTCTCCTCTTTCTTTCTTTCTCTCTCTCTCATTCAGTAAGCATTAACTGAGCACTCAATATGTCTTGGGCATATTCATTCTGGTGGGATATAAATATCGATAGTTAAATTGTGCCTTTTAGGATTAATGTTTAATTATGGATTAATTGCCATGAACAATGTACTTTATCATTACAACTAAGACTTACATTACTGTGTACCAGGCACTAGGCTAAAGCATGATCTCAGTGGGTCCTCACAGGTGAGGACACTAAGGCTTAGAGAGGTTTACGAATGTGCCCAGCATGGTTCAGTAGTTGCGGAGCAGGGATTCAAACCCAGATCCTTCTGACCTCAGAGCCAGAGATCTTCATCACTCTGTTGTATTTACTCCAAGGTTAGTTCAAGAAGAATCCATACTTTAAAGTGTCCAAGGTTAGTTCAAGAAGAATGTGTCCAAGGTTAGTTCAAGAAGAATCTATACTCTAATTAGGATGCTGCTGCTATTTAAAATAATTACTTATTTCCTGTCTAAGTGGGGTGCTGACTCTCTTCTCAAATTCGTTGCTTCTGAAATCCCTAGGAGTTTATATGGACGTTCTACTCTGTACCAGGCACTGTGCTAGGTGCTAGGGACACAGAGGTGACTGTAATTCAGCTAGAACCTTGTGGCCCTGTAGATGTCAGTCTTAAGACATAGCAATTGGCAAGCTATTCTAATAGAAGCACGGCACAACTCCAGGGGGCGCCATTCATACTGCCGCTGATGGAATGACACCCCCTGAATTGGGCAGTGTGCTGCCTGTGTGACTGTATATGGTGGCACTGACCCAGTGGGATTGGGAACAAGGGACAGGGGCACAGGGGAGAGGGATGGGGACCAATCACTTCCGCCTTTGCAGGGTAGGGGAACTTCACGGCAGAGGGCACTGGAGTGTGAACGCTGCCAAAGCTGTACAGACTTGGATTTCCTGTTCTCTTCAACTGGGAAGTAGGGTTAAGTTTTGAGGAAATTTGTCTCTGCGTTTCGACCTGTAGAGCAGAAAGTGTATTTCAGTTTCCATTTTTGCATTAGCTCCCGAGTTGCATTTTGTTTTAAGTTCCTGGGAAATTTGCCCTCATTCTCACTTTTGGGTGGATGGGTAGTTTCTTTCTGGGCGGTTGGTTGCTTAAATTGGAGCTCACCGATTGCAGGGGGTGTGTCGAAACAGGAAGATCAAGTATGGGCAACCTTGTAGCTGTTTAAGGAATTCTCTGCCCAAACCACAGGACAGTGACCCCACAGTGGCCCCAGAGAACGGGAGCCTTCATCTCACAGATAACAGCACCCCGTCTCTCCACATCTCCCCTCATTCTCCTCACTATCTAAGAGCACTTTGTGTGTGTGTGCAAATTTTACTCTATTTCACTTAGAGTAGAAAAACAAAAGGCAATGTTTTTCATTTTCCAAATATAAAATGATTTCATAATAATGACTATACTTTAAAATAATCGATCAATCAATTAATTAATTAATTTTTGGCTGCATTGGGTCTTCGTTGCTGCGCGTGGGCTTTCTCTAGTTGCGGCGAGTGGGGGCTACTCTTCGTTGTGGTGCACGGGCTTCTCACTGCGGTGGCTTCTCTGTTGCGGAGCACGGGCTCTAGGCATGCGGGCTTCAGTAGTGGCTCGCGGGCTTAGTTGCTCCCAGACAGGTGGGATTTTCCCGGACCAGGGCTGGAACCCGTGTCCCCTGCATTGGCAGAATAATGACTATACTTTGAAGATGCTAATTCAGACCCCACTAGGGAGGGCATGGTGACAATCACAGGATTTGGTTGGGCCAGTTACTAGAAGGGTGCTGAGGGTGCAAAGGTGTTAAAAAAAAAAAAAAAAAGAACCTGCTTCCAGCCCTCTGGGAGCTCTTACTCTGTGGCTGACCCTGCAGCCACAGGAATGACCACTGTGGGAAAGTCTGGCAGTGATGAAGGAGGAGTGATGAAGCAGGAGGTCCCCACCCCCAGGACCCCTTTAATGGCAGAGCAAGGAGATGGGGGAGAGACTCTCCTCTGTTCTGCCCTGGGAGAAAGATGCTCACCAGCCTCCTGATTTCACATTAATTCAGAGAAGGAAGGTTCCTTTCTTCCCATGTGGTGGGCTAAACATCCGGACTGGGACCACAGTCAGTCAGCCAAGATAGCCTTGTTTCTATGGGAACATGAGTTCTCAGGTCCGAACAATCATCTTAGAAATCAACTATTGCATTACATCCCTTTGTTAAGCTGAAGCACTTCTGCTAGTCATCATTGTAAGGTAAATGCTGTGAAAAAAGCTACGAACTAGGAATTCAGATGCCTGGGTTTCGGCTGCCCCTAGCCAGCTGATTCTGGGCAAGTCACGTCATTTTCCTCTCTGAGGCCTCGCCTGTGGAATGAGGGATTGGGCCAGATGAATTCCCATGCTCTTTTGGAGTCTGAGTCTTTGGGACTTCTGAGTCTCCTTGTTATGTTACTTTCATTTCTAGCATATTATTGCATTTCTGGCTAAATAGACTGCTTCTTTGGTCCAGGGCTTGTTGGCTTCAGTTCCATTTGTCATTCCTGTGTCAGCTGGTTTCTAGTTGGGTCCGGCCAACGGGAGGCACTGGACAATTATTGAAGGGCATTGGGAAGGGAGAAACCAGGGCATTTCTCACCCCCCCAGCTGCCTTCAGAAGTATCTGGCAGAGGTTGCATTTCTTCCTTGCCTCTGGCTCCCACTATGGTTCCAGCTTCTTATAGGGCGACCCCAGGCCTTAGGTTGTTATGGTCCTGCCTCCTTCCTCTATCCCTCCAGCTAAGGGATTTCCTGCTATTATTATTATTATTTTTTTAATTTATTTTATTTAATTTTGGCCGTGCTGGGTCTTTGTTGCTGCGCGTGGGCTTTCTCTAGTTGCGAGCGGGGGCCACTCGTCCTTGCAGTGCACGGGCTTCTCATTGCGGTGGCTTCTCTTGTTGTGGAGCACAGGCTCTATGCACGCGGGCTTCAGTAATTGTGGCTCATGGGCTCAGTAGTTGTGGCTCACAGGCTCTAGAGCGCAGGCTCAGTAGTCGTGGCGCACGGGCTTAATTGCTCCGCGGCATGTGGGATCTTCCCGGACCAGGGCTTGAACCCGTGTCCCCTGCATTGGCAGGCGGATTCTTTTTTTTTTTTTTTTTTTTTTTGCGGTACGTGGGCCTCTCACTGTTGTGGCCTCTCCCGCTGCGGAGCACAGGCTCCGGACGCACAGGCTCAGCGGCCATGGCTCACGGGCCCAGCAGCTCCGCGGCACGTGGGATCCTCCCGGACCGGGGCACGAACCCGTGTCCCCTGCATCGTCAGGCGGACTCTCAACCACTGTGCCACCAGGGAAGCCCCGGCAGGCGGATTCTTAACCACTGCACCACCAGGGAAGCCCTTCTTGCTATTACTAATCTCTGGGTCACCCCCATTATTTTCTGGTGGGCTTTCCAGCCCTTCCATCACCTGTGGAACCCACTTCCTATATTAATTTCTCCTGGTTCCAAATACTTAGAGTGGTTTCTAGTCACTTGGTTGGACTTTGACTGAGCCTTTCAAAGTTTTGTTGGCTTTACCTTGTAACAGCCAGCAATAAAGATGATGATGATATAATGTGGACGATTATAACCCTTTACTTGGGATATAACCTCACATGTTACAAAGCTTTCACTCGGGTTCTGTAATCTGAGTCTCACAGTAACAGTGTGATGTAAGAAAGGCATTTATCATGAATTCTACTTTACAGAAGAGGAAATGATCTCACAGAGCTCAGACGGCTGGGGAGTCTTGATAGAGCTGGTACCAGAACCCAAGGCTTTTGATTTCTCATCTAGCTTTCTGTCCCTCTCTTTTTCATCATTATCCCACTCACCCCACTGGAATGGTGACTTCATGTTGGTCTTTTAGGATGCTGTTTTCTAAAGCGTGGGGGCACAAACCATCAGTTGAGGGTGTATTACTTATCTATTGCTGTGTAACAAATGACCCCTACTCTTCATGGTTTAAAACAGCATCATTTATTATTTTGGAAATGGTCCATGCATGCACTGATGCTTTCTCCATTCCACATTTTCTGGGTTGATTGTTCTTGGAGCTGGACCAAGAGTGGGTTGAGCTTTGAGGAAGGGGAAGGCTTTGAGATTGTACTTTCCCACAGTTGGAGATGGGGCCTGGCTGTGGTGTGATGATGAGTTGGCTGACATGCAGCCCCGAATACACAGGCTTCTGCCCTCGGCAGACCCGGTCCAAAAAGCAGCCTGTAACCAAGGGACGGGGCAAGTGGAGGAAGCATAAACTTATTTCTATTCAACTCATTAAATAGGAAAGACCACTGTGTCTTTCTCTCCATCCATATTCGTCACCTCTGTACTGTAGGGACTTATAAAACCATTAGGAAGAAAATGATTTTATATTCCTAAGCCCTCAGGGATCAAAGACTGGGGGAAGGTTCAGGGTCACCATCTCCATCACATCCATCACTTTGTCACCATCAATAAATATTTATATTTACCCATGCTCACCTTGTGCTATTCTCTTCCTCCCTGCCAAGGCTCTCACCTCAGTTATTTCTGGGAGTCCCAGGGGATGGCTCATGTGTACATGTGAACTCCGTCCTTCTGGCTCCCATGTAGTGTTTACTCTTCCCTTTGTCGTCTCCAGCTTTCTGCTCTGATGTCTACAGCCAAGTTTTGGTGGCTCTTGCCAAGGCTGGTGTGACTGGTATCTGTGTCGGGGCTACTGTCTCCATCCAGCATCTCACTGTGTTCCTGACAACTTGAGGAGAATGCCTATCTCTGTTTGCATCTTGTCTGCAAGACAAGGCCACCTTGCCTCTTAATAGACAAGGACATTTTAATGGAATAATTCTAATTTTTGTTTGCTTCGGTTTTAACCTCTCTGCTCACAGGTTCTGGGTCAAGCTCCAAGATGTAAAGAGGCTATTGAGAAATTTCTGAGCCATTGCACTCAAGCTGTCCCTTTGTTTTCTGCATTGCCCCACTTATCCCCTTGGAACAGTGCCCCAACGCTCTTCTTTTAGGATGACGTTTACTAAGGTATTGGGCACAAACCATTGGTGAGGGGTGTGTTAGTTATCTATTGCTGTGTAACAAATTATTCCAATACTTAGTGGCTTCAAACAGCATCATTTAGTATCTCACAGCTTTATCTGGGTCAGGAATCCAAGAGAGGCTTAACTGGGTCCTCTGGCTCTGGGACTCTCACGTGGCTGAAGTCTTCTCAAGGCTTGACTGGGAAGGTTCTGCTTTCTAGTTCGCTCCTACGGTTGTTGGCAGGATTTAGTTTCTTGCACTGAGGGCCTCAGTTCCTCAGGAGCTGTTGGCTGGAGGCCCTCCTTGGTTCCTTGCCATGTGGATCCCTCCATAGAGCATCACACAACACAGCACTGGCTTCATCAAAATGAACAACTGAGAGGAAGAGAGACTGCAAACGAGACAGGAGTCACAGTCTCTTGCAATCTCATCTTGGAATTGGCATCCCATCACTTTTTTTTCTATTAATTAGAAACAAGTAACTAGGTTCAGCCCACAATCAGGAGGGGATTATACAAGGGTTGAATAACAGGAGATGGGAAGTAAACGACCATGATAGATGAGCCCACGTGGCAAGGAGCTGTGGGTACCTCTTGGATCTGAGGAGAGCCTCTAGCTGGCAGCCGGCACGCAGCCAGGACCCTCAGTGAGACAGCCACCAGAAATGAATTCTGCCGACAACCTGCACGAACTTGGAAGTCGGTTCTTTCCCAGTGGAGGAGTCTGCAGATGAGAACGCATTCCAGCGGACACCTGGATTGTAGCCTGGTGGACCCTAAGCAGAGAACCCAGTTAAGCAATGCCTGAATTCCTGACTGTGAGGAAATAAATATGTGCTGTTTTTAGCCTCTAAGTTTGTGGTAACATGTTGCACAGCAATAGAAAAAAGCTAATTCACCTCCTCTAAGACACATGTGAAAATCTAGAAAACATTTCAGGGCACAGCAAATTTGACTATATAATTTTGTTTAACAGCTGTCGTTAGGTTCCAAATATTTTTGAAATATTCAGAAGGACAAAACCCTCAAATACAATTTTAACAAGTCTTGGTGGAAAATCAGTCTGTCAAGGGACAACTTAGCCACATCTGCAGAGCTGAGTAAAGGGTACTTATTTGATACAGATGAGGAATGCAGCTAGGAGGAGGACATTCTTTGAATAAGTCATTGAGAAGATGCATTTCCTCAGCTAAGAGAAGATTTCTGAAGATTGTGCAGGAAAAAGATGAGAGGGTACATTGAGTTTTTTCCTTTTAAGTCTGTGATCTGGAAAAAAAAGGATGAAAGAGAATGGCGGGAAGTTGACACTGAGTGGGCCAAAAAGCAGCTGTCTCTTGGCCTTGGAGAGTCTAATTAATTTATTTCTGAGAGCTCAGCACTGGCTGGTCACAGGCTTTGGAAGGACTCACATCGTATGCATGGCTGGGGCTGGTATGACTAGTGAGCAAGGCCCTGACCTTGATTTAACTGGTGGTCGGCATTAGGGGAGTCTGTTGAGACAAAGACATTGTAACCAGGGGTTTTATTCATTATAGACTTGCTCCATATCATATTTCAGTGCCAGTGTCTGCCTAATTTAATATTAAGAGTTAAATGATTTGTGCACTTTTAGTGTAACAACTATTTTTCATTGAAGAATCTGTCTTAGTTTGGGTGCTCCCGAAAGCGGACCCCAGGCAGAGATTTGGGTGCCAGCAGTCAATATGGAGGTGATCTGAGGAAGCTTCCTTAGGGGAGTAAGGCAGTCATCCAGGGAAAGGCGGAAGCCAGTGAAGGTGCACGAATGAGTCAGTTGTCACTGTGGGCTCCTGGGATTCAGTTGTGCTAGGGACTCTTTAAGAGGCAGTATTGGCTGATCTCGAAATTGCTGCACTGAGGGATGAGGTAACTGGGGTATTTATTTACTAATTCTTGTCCTCTATTAGTTGAGGGTCACTCATGGAAGCATTGTCTCCCTGGCCTGCCCTGAGAGAGGGGGGTGCACTCCTGTGGCCAAGAAAGAGCTCAGACCAAGAGAGGTAGGGGTTTGGAGTAAGAAGGCAGAGGAGTGTATGGGAACTGTCACCAAACTGCAGGTGACCTGCGGGATGAGCTGATGGGATGAGGGTAGGATGCTGGCGTGTATGAAGTGCAACAGTAATATCCAAAAAGAATGGGAGCCTACAATAGGACATGCCTTTTCAAGCATATTGAGTAACCGGGCTCATTTGGAGAGTCAGCCTTCCAGGTCTGGAAACACTATAAAACTGACTCAAGCCAAGATGCTATTGCAGTTAGGGACCACAACTGCGCATGCCACCTTGTCTCAGAAGCCCAGCCTCTGGCCTCTCTTTGTTAGCTGCCTTTAATTTGTTGGACCCTGGACCTGTGGATGACCAGGTGGCAATGACAAGACAAGGGAAGTACAAGGCAGGACCCCAGAAAGAATTTTGAGGCCATGACAAGCCAGACGCATCTCTGTAACTCTTAGAGCATTCTTGCTGTAACAGGTATCCTTTGCATTAAGAGTAATGAGTCATCTCTTGTTTAAAACATGGGAAGTAGCTGAGATTATTAAGAGTAAAAATGAACTTCCTTGTCCCGGAAGGGAAGGAATTGGTCAAACACTAAGATTTGAACTTAATAGCCAGACTATGAGAATGAAGAATTACTTTTCAAACTCAGATCACTCATGTGAGCAATGCTATTAATAATTGCTACATTTATTGAATGGTTACCACATGCTGGGCTTTCTGCTGTGCTTTTTATGTGCCTGACCTCACCGACTCCTCACAATAACACAATGAGAGAGGTATTCTGTATATCTCCAGTTCATATATGCGGGAAGTGGGACTTAGGTTAAGTACCTTGCCTAGGTCCTGGGAATAGCAAGGGCAGAACTGGGATCTGAAGTCAGGTACGACTTTATGAACTTGAGAAGTTCTGTAAGATGACCGCTAAGATTGAGTATGCCCTCTAAAACGGTTTGCGTATAGGTGGGCCAAGGGGTAACTGGGTTGTTATTGTTAGGTTGGGGGCCTGGGTTTCATAAACTGCTAATGTGAGAAGACCATCAAGACGTCTTGATGTTGCCAAGGGCAGACGCCAAGTCGCCGTGTATTCATGGAAGTGTCCGTGGGTGCTAAATGGTTGGAATAGACCCTGTGGACCACTCCCTGCCCTAACATCCCAAATGTGGGTCCAGACCTCCCAGGAGCATCCAGCCTCCATGGAGTGGGAGGCTCTGGAGTAATGATGTCCTGGGAATTGGGTGACTGTGATGCTTATTTGGGGTTCCACCCTTTGCTGGCTGTTTGACTTCAGCCAAGGGACTTAGTCACCAGGGAAACTACTTTTCTCATCTGTAAAATGAAGATTATGAGACCTGACTCTTGCCTTCCTCACAGGGAGGGCAGGAAGCTTCCTGAGATCACCTCACCAGAGTCTTTTGATCTGCTTGAGAGCATCCTGCTTAATTGCCCAGCCAGGCACTCGAGCAGCTGGGTGAAAGTTTTGTGACCCGAGATTCCCACAGCCCATTATCCACATGCTCCCAGAAGCCCTCTGAGGTTTTCAATGAGAGATTTAGCTGGCGAAGGTTCTGCCAGGCCATGAGCAGAGATTTCTCAGAGCCTTAGTCATGGAATAGGCGGTTTCCCAGGGAAGCTCTTGCCAAGGCTTCCATTTATTCATGTAGTATTTCTTAAGAGCTCCGATGCACACATGGCGATTTCTCACCCCTCCCCAGGCTTGTCCACAGCAGTCATCTCTGGTGTCGTGGAATCCTGCCAACTCTCAAGGACAACTCTTGGCCAGTTTAGCCAGAGCCTGGATGTGCTCTGTGCCCTCTGGTTCCAGCTTTTAAAAGGCTTCTTCAAGAGAGTAGTCTGTCCACCTCCTCACTTCTTGTCTGGACCATCACAAAAGCCTCCTAAGGACTCTCCCTGCCTCCAGCCCCGCTCTCTCTCTGTCTGCCACACTACATCCCGACGCACAGGAGGGATTGCTTCCCTCCTCGAAACCCATCAATCCTTCCCCATTGGCCACGTGGTAAAAATGGAACAAATTGACCTGGCACTGAAAGCCCTGCTCTAACTCGAAAGCTGCCCCCCCCCCATTTCCTTTCTTTCCCCATTTCTCCTCTCTTTCTATGGTCAGTTCATTGATTAAGTTTGCCATTCTACTTTATTCGCTTATCACCTCCTATGTGCCAGGAGCTGCATTACACTCTGGGGAACAATGTGAGAGCCCTGTTGTCATGGGGCTCACGGCCTCCTGGGAGATACAGACACGCACACTGGTGAGTGCCGGCCGTGCAGTTGGGTGAGTGCCGTAACATGGGAAATGGAGGGTCAGCTGGAGGGAGCCCATTGGAGGGGAGCCTGATCTTCCTGGGGTGAGGGTACGATATCTAGCACTCAAGATGGTTAGGATGCAGACTGACAGAGTCAGGTGTGGACGGTGGGAGTGGAAAGTGTGCCCCATCAAGAGTGACTCTGGTGTGAAAGAGGGCGCAGGAAGTTGGGGAGACTGACACAACTATGGCAGTTCACGGCTTGGGAAGCAGCCCAGTTTCTGAAGGTCCTGGTGAGCCTTGCCTGGACCTTTTCCTGGAAGAAAAGGAATCGGAAGCAGGGTGTGGTCTCCGCCGTCCTTGCTGCGCAGCCTGGCAGGTACTCTCAGACTCTCAGGCCTTCGCCAGGGCTGGTGTTTCTCCCTCACGGCCCCTCCCTCCTTTCCCCACCTCTCCCTGTTCTCCTCCGGCTGTGGTTGTACCCATCTTTCATGGGTCCCTTCAAATGCCATCTGGATCTGGGATCAGTATTCATTGTTCCTTCCTCTGGACACTTTGAGTCCATCACTGGTATGTTACTGTTTATTGTATTCCACCTTATATTTTATGTCAGTTGCACCTGTTTTTCTCCCTCACAGGACTGAAAGTTCCTTAAAGGGCATATTAACCTTGGAATATTTACTTCTGCATTTCCCACAGCACTTAGCATACAATGCTTTGAGCCAGGCTTTCCTCAAGCTCCAGTTCCTCTGCTTATTAGCAACGTGATCTTGGATGAGTTACTTTATCTGTGAGACCTCGAGTTGTCTCATCTATAGAATGGGGATCTTGATTTTTATTGCACAAGGTAATTGTGAGGCTCACCTGGTTAGCACTCAATAAGCATTAGTTGCCCTCCTCGCTCCTCTGTTCTCTAGCTCATAAAGATTGCTGCAACATCTTGGGAAAGCATCCCTAAGGGAGGGGTACCTCACTTTTCCTGTGGGTCCAGAGGAAGTGTCTGGTGCCCAGGTGAGATCCCATCTGCACTGGTTTGCTGAGTACCTGGGCAGAAAGGCAGGATATCAACATCATCGGTGGAGCCTTGTTTATCAGTGGTGGGCGACACCACCCAATTCTAATCTGATCATTATTTTTTTTTTTAACACCTTCCATGGAACACTCATCCTTAATGTAAACAAAAAGAAAATGCTGGAAAGGAATCGCAAAACAAATTAAATCATGTGCGTTTCCTTGTCTAGGATTATGCCCTAAACCAAGGTAGGCTCCCAGGGAGAGGAGAAACAGCGGTCTGCCTATGAGTCTTTCCCTTTTCTACCTGGTCGCTGCTCAGCCTGTGTAAGGAATCTGTACTCTGAGACGACAAGGGTCATTGTCATGGCCCTGGTCATCCTTGACAGCACCATCAGCAGCAGGTTGCTTCTTCCCCTCATCACTGCCATTTGGTGGGGGGGCGGCAGGGCAGAGCCCCACCTCCTATGCCATTCTCTGGAGCCCTCATCTGCATACATATTCTCGAAAGTCCCAATCCTGCGTTTGTACAAACTTGATTCTCACTGCAACCCTGCGAGGCAGGTTGAACAACTGCCATTATCTTAATCAGTGAGGAATCCAGTTGCAGAGGAGTCAGGTGACTTGCCCAAGTGATGGCACGAGCCGGGAGAGGAGAGGGGGCCTGCAGGGCTGGGGCTGAGACTCAGGTGGTTTGAGCCTGAAGAGGGTCGTTCGAAAGTGAGGACAGCCTTGTTTCTGGGCAGCCAGCCTTGGTTCCTCCTGATATAATGGTGTCTGAGGAATTTTTTTAAAGCACCAGGGAAAGCCAATTCCTTTTTCTACCTCCTTTTGGTACTTGGAACTCCCACTGTGTGCCTGGGACATCGAAGTGTTGGCTGCATGAATAAAGATTGAAGGAGCACATGAAGAATAAAAAGAAGATAAGAGTTTGCCCTGGGGTTTATGAGGCGGGTGTGATTTCTGGAATATTCCACAGATGCTCTTAACCTTCCTGCCTTGACTCATAGACGTGTGAAATCCCATCAACATATTCATCCTCGTTGAAAGTCCTAGAGACAGATCTTCCCTCTCTCTATTGCTTTACTCATGTTTCCTCATGGGAAGAACAGCTGTGTTGTCATATTGGGGATACTGGGAAAGACTGGTGTTCACTGAGTCACATCTGTCTGTGGAGCAGGGTTTCACGTCTCTTTCTCCTTTTGGACCTGCTGGATTCTGACATAGTTCCTTGCACTTTTGCTCTTCATGCTTTAAACTACCTTCCCTCTCCCTGCAGTTGTTTTAGGAAAAGTGTTGGCTAAAGAACAGAGATGATTCCTTTCTTTTTTTGCCAGCCTCTTAATTAATTAAAACAAAAAGTCTACTTCAATCAGGTAGGGTGTGCAAGGTTTAGAATTCCAAGAGACACATGGATTTTTCAACAAGACCTTTTCCATTTTCTACTCAAGATAATATTGAGATATAATCGTGTGTCACCTGCACTGCCTTCTCAGCTGTCTGCTGCAGAGAGTTCCTTCCTTGACCGGTGAGTGCTATGTGGGTGGGCTCCTTTTGGTGGGCGGTAGGAGGTGCTGGGACCTTGGTTCTCAAACCCAGCTGTACATCATAGTCACCCTGACCACTTGAATCAGAATTCCCTGGAGGTGGGCCCAGGCATTGGGATTTTAAAAAAAAACTCCCCTTATCTAGAATGTGGATCCAGAGGGCATATCCGTATTCTAACATGCGATGTGAACCACTGCTCCAAGGCAGTCTCCATTTCTAAAGAGAGAAATACACCTTTACATTGAAATAAAGTGAATTTTTTTCATTTCCACAGACAGTTCCTTCTATCTATTATCTAGTGGGAATAAGCACCCAGTGGGAGAAGCACCCTAGTACCTGGTGGGAGAAGAAGGGATGAGAAATGGTACTTTCAGCTCCAGCGCCTCCTAAGAGCCTGGAGTCTATAGACCTTCATCCTTTAATCCTCACACCACCTCAAGGGAGGTGTCACAATTCAAATGGAATTCAAGTGAAGAGACTGTAGCTCAGAGAAATTTAGGGACATGCCTGAGGCTTACATGGTAGGTCAGGGTAGAACTAGGATTTGAATGCAGGCCTGCTTGGCCCCAAAGCCCAGTTCCCTTGCTCCCTACCTGTGGGTCGCACTCTGTGGCCCCTTCAGTCTCTTACAGACCCTATGGTGGCAGTTTAGACCCACTCCTGCTCCAAGGCCTCTGGATGACAGGATCTGTTATAATCGTACCCTCCAGATTGCCTGGGGAACTCTTGTGGCCAAGGGTCCTTTCCTCTTAACCCAAAGGACCACCCAATATTCCTAAAATTCCCCAAAGTCAGCCTACATATTAATCCCCCAGGCTGTCCCTCACAGAGGGCATCAAATTTTTTTTTTTTTGCAGTACGTGGGTCTCTCACTCACTGTTGTGGCCTCTCCCGTTGCGGAGCACAGGCTCCGGATGCACAGGCTCAGCGGCCATGGCTCACGGGCCCAGCCGCTCCGCGGCATGTGGGATCTTCCCGGACAGGGGCACGAACCCGTGTCCCCTGCATCGGCAGGCGGACTCTCAACCACTGCGCCATCAGGGAAGCCCTTTCCCTTTTCTTCACTGAACATTACTTGTTTAAATGTTTTACAAATTTAAGGTCATTGGATCTTTATAATAACCCCATGAGGTGGATATCATTATCTCCATTTCTCAGATCAGAAAATTGACATCTCACGACATTCAGTGAGCTGTCTGAGGTCACATAATTAGGATGTGATCGATCCAGGATTCTAATCTGGACATTGGAGTTCCAGAATCTCTTCTCTAACCACTAAACTACACAGGTCACACAAACTTGCTATGAAAACACGAGCTGAGGTGCCCGGGGGGCGGTGAGAATTTGGAATCCATGGAGATGATCAGCTCACAGGGAAGCAGAGCTGGAAAAGGGCTCAGAGAAACCAATGCCTCCTCCTTTATCAGGAGACGGCTAGGCTTCTGGGGAAACTGAGGCCCATGAGGGGAAGTGAGGTCAAACTTTCCCAGCATGATCTTGGTGCTCCAGAAGCTTAAAGGCTAATGAGGGGTGACTGGACCAAATCTCTTTAAAATGAAAACGACAAAAATGTTTTTATTATGGAAACTTAAAACATATCCCAAAGTGGAAAGAATGGTTTCATGGACCCATGCATCCTTCACTCAGTTGAACAATTATCAACATTTTGCCAGTCTCATTTCATCTATCACCTCCCAGTGATTTTAGAGTAGGGAATAGAATTTTTAAAATAAATCCCAGAGCCCTCTTATTTTACACATAAACACTCCAGTGTCCAAATTCATTCTGTTGGAGGATTTGGGGGAGAAAATGAGGCCTAGACCAGCCCTCTGGGGAAGGGCGCTGCCGTTTTCTGCAACAGTCAAAGGAAGATTCGCACACATCCGTCCATCCCTGGACCTTGATTCCGGGCTGTGAGCCCCCTCCCCTGTGAGTAATGCCGGGGCCTGTCAGACTCAGGCAGCTCCTGGTGGAAAGAAGCACTTTGTGAAGCTGTCTGTAACCAGGACAAGAAAAAAAAATGGGCTGAGTGGATCCCTTATGCACAATCATCCTCTTTTCCCAAATGAGCCTCCTGTCCTCTGTGGGGCGTCTGAGCCCTGCCAGATGGGTGTCGATGTCAGCTGAGTCACCCGTGTCATTCTTATTATCTCATTTACCCGTGTTTGACATTTTCCAGCAGCATGACTCACCCGGCCCAGAGGAAAATGCAGAGCCTGGAGAGGTGAGTCTTTTATGGAACCCTCACAGCCACACCTTTGGAAGCAAAATCCTTTCCCTCTGAACTCTCATCTGAGCACCCAAAAGAAGGGGCGAGAAAGGCCGAGGGGCTTTTGGACCTTTTGGAAGGGCCACTGGTCAGGATGACAGGCTCTGGACTAGGTCTAGATAGACTTGTGGAATTCTGGAAAATCTCGATCCCACGCTCCAACCTGCCTGCTGGGTCTTCCCAGAGGGTGTGTTGTTCTTGGACTGGGCCCTTCAGTAGCCGAGGAGAGAAAGCTCTCTACCGAGCGCCCAAAGAAGCATCCTTCTCTAGAGGCTGCCAAGGCGAAAAGCAGGAGGAGGCCAGTGGAGCGTGCCCCCTCTTGGCCCCTTCCCGGGCTCGATGACATCCATCCCTACACAGTGTTGGCCTCCTGGGCTGGGCGTGGGCGCCGTGCTTGGTTCCCCATCCACTCCTGCTTGGAAGAGAGGAGAGGAGTCCTTTTACATCGTCTCTGGACCACGGCAGACATTGGGCCTCCTGCTTCTAGGCAGCCTTCCACCTCTCCATCACCCAGGGCTTTGTTCTTTACACAGCAGTTGAAGTGATCCTTGCATGTGGTAGAATGGATGGTAACACTCCCCTGTTTAAAAGTCTGCAGGGGCTTCCCTGGCACGTAAAATAAAATTCATATCATCACCAGGACCTACAGTCTTGGTATCCAAAGTGTGGTCCACCAGCCTCGGGGTGGGGGAGGAGGCCTGGTTAGAAATGCAGAACCTCAGGTCCCACCCCAGACTTGCTGAGCCAGAAGGCACATGCATATCACGTTAAAGTGTGAGACACTCTACAACCCACGCGGGCCCAGTGGATGGAGCCTAACCTTGTGTCCTTCTCAGAATCACCTGGGGAGTTTTCACAGTGCTCATGCCCAGCCCCCAGGCCCCAGGGATCCTGATCCAATGGCCCCTCACTACCACCTGGAAGGTAGGTTTGATGGGTCCTGCACCTGCAACCGAAGAAGCCAACTCTCAGAGAGGCATGGCGTCCAAGGGCACCCCGCCGTGCAGAGGCTGAGCCTGTTAGAGGATTCATCTCTGGCTGCAAAGGCAAGAGGAACTGAGAGTACGGGCTCTGAATCCAGGCTTCTTGGGGTTTGATTCCTGCTGCACCACATACAAACTGGGCAAATCATTTATCATCTGAGCTTTATTTTCCTTATTTGTAAAACAAGTATAAAAAAGAACTCATGTCATGGCGATGGTAAGAAGATTAAATGAGATACTGTGCTTAGGATGGCATGTGAAGAGCTTAGTAAATGTTACCTGCCACTATTATCGTTGTTATTTATTTTTCCTCACCCTCAGATTTTTGGCCCTTTAAGCAACAGAAGCTCTGAATTATCTGGCTCTAGGCTTTTCTCTAGTGGTTCCATGGCCTATGTGGTACAGTAGAAAAGGCATGAGCTTTGGAGTTCTCTTGTTTGTTGTATGATTTAAACAGGCCACTAGGTCTCTCTAATCCTCTGTGTTCCTTATCTGTGAAATGGGGACATGAACACCCATCTCCAGATTTGGGCTGAAAATAGGATGTGAAGTCAGGTACAAGGCCTGATCATACTGGGCCTTAGTCAGTCTGATCTTGTTAGAATGTGAGTCACGGGTACACCATCAAAGCATCGTCCTTGAAATTTCACCCTACATACCTACATATACCAATGTCACCAAAAAAAAAAAAAAAAAAAGCACAACCTAAAGTGTGAGAACTATGTTTTATTCAGCGGATTCTTCTGAGGACTGAAGTCTGGAAGACAGCCTCTCAGATGGCTCTGATGGACTGCTCCTAAGAGGTAAGGGGGAGCCAGGATACACAGGAGTTTTGCAACAAAAACCAGGTGGCCGGAACATCAAAAAATTACTGTTAATTGAAGAAAACCAGACCTCTCAAGTTAATGAATTTAGCATTTTCTCTGTCTGGGAAGATGCAAGAGTCTGGACTCATTGAAATCATTCCTTTGATATGCACCTTCACTACCTAGGGTCAGTATCCTACATTTCTGTATCCCAAATCCCCTCAGGGTGCACAACTGGGGGCAGCTACAGTGGCTGCTGGCTTGATGGTTGCAACATTCTTTGTTTACTTATATGGCAGGCGACATTTTTCATCCACAGTAATAACCTTGAGCAGCAGGGCCCCGAGGGGAAGATGAGTTCCTCTCTCTGGACAGGAGTCCAGCGTTGGCATTCTAGGCAGATCCCACTCTCTTTTCTGATGCTAAGGGAATTGAGAACCCAAAGGTGAAATGCAATGGGTCACCAACCAGGGATACCTCAGCCCAGTCTGAGGGGCAGAGAGCACAAGTTCTGGAGTCCCGCTATCTGGATGCACATCGATTCTACCCTTATTAGCTGTGTGACTTTAGGCAAGTGGTTTAACCTCTCTGTTCTTCATTTTCCCTGACTGTAAATTAGGGCCGTACCATCTACCCCACCGAGTGACTGTAAGGGTGGAATGAGTTAATAAAGGGAAACGCTTTGAGTCATGTTTAGCACGTAGCAAGAGCTCCGTAATTGTTCTACACTCACTCCCTGGTTAGTTGCAGTGTCTCTTTTGTGATCCCACCTAACAGGACTTGCAATGTTCTGTTCGTTAATCTTGTTTTGCCATGAGCTCATCTCTGTGTTCCCAGAGCCTAGCAGCAGAGGGCTGGATACATACTTGGTGTTTATAACTATTATTATTTTTGTCAGGAGGGATGAGAGCGCTCAGTGATCAGCTGACATGAGCTAGATGCCTGCAAACCAGTGTCACAGGAATTAGGCTCAAATTAGCAAGACCTGCGGCCATAGTCCAGGAATGCCTGGTCCCAGGCCTGGAGTAACCCTAATCGCATCAGTGGGAGAGAATTACTCACCACCTCTGCTGTGCCAGGGGCTGTGCATGTGCACGCCCCTCACTTACGCCCGTGGTGTTGGAAAGACTGGCACGTGACAGTTCATCACCGGAGAGAAAGCATTCTTACTGCCAGCCAATCACCAAACTCTCAGACTTCTATCAAACGCTCTTTCTGTCCACACTGAGTTAGGCAGAGAGGGGGCTTTCAGACTCTTAGAGTGGAGCAGAGAAGCAAACTTTTCTCTTGCTAAAACTGACATTGATGCATTTTATGCAATCAAAATTCTGTCTTTTTACCAAATTCTAAGTCACTTAGGGGTCCCTTCTTGTGAGGAGGTGAGAAAAACCTTCCCCTTCCATAGGTACATTTTCATGTTGTTTTTACAAATGCTCATACGGCACTATTCTGCCAGACACTGTTTAAGTCCTTTATAACTATTAGCTTATTCTAACCTTCATAATGACCCTTGGAGGCAGGTAGCATACCCCATTGTACAGATGAGAAAACCAAGGCACAGAGAGCTAATTGTCCAAGACCCACAGCTAGTATCACAGAGGCAAGGGTCTACCAGCTTGGCTCCAGAATCTGGATCAGATCCCTAGGCTGTGTCGTGTCATTTAATTCTTGCAACCTTCGTTCTGTAACCATCCTGCAAGGTGGCTGTTTCCTCAGAGGGCCCTGAGGCTCTGAGAAGTTAACTTTGCTCAAGGTTACACAGACTTAAGTGACAGGGCCACAGTGGGAATTCACTGCCGTCTGACTCCAAAGTGACAGCAGGTTGAGCTGAAAGCTCAGTCCATGGTGGAAGAATGTTATACCTTCATAGGTGTCAATACCATGGGCGCTTTCCTCGCATCTCCTGTGGACAGTCGGGAGCTCCCACTACTTGAATTCTCCTTTTTCTCTTTTTCCATTTTCTTTCTTCATCTCCACTTCTCACAGGGTTTGGAACCTGTAGTTGAATGCTGGATGGCGGTGCTGATAATCGAGGGCATCTTTGCCTTGTTCACTATAACGGGGGTGTACCTGGTATTTTCCTCTTTGTTTTCCAAGGACATTGGAGTACTGGTGGTTCCTTGGGGAACAGGCAGAGCCTTGCAGAGGGAGGAAGGAGGCGGTGGTACTGACCGAAGCTCTGCCTCTTGTTTGCAGGGGAACTTGGACACGTTATGTAACTTCTCTGATCTTCTGTGTTAACATTTAGAGTTGGCTAAGATTTGGGGTTGGTTGATTAGATTTTTTTAATTTTTAAATTTTTTTAATTTTTTGCCAAGCTGCGTGACTTGCGGGGTCTTAGTTCCCTGACTAGGGATTGAACCCGTGCCCATGGCAGTAAAAACGCTGAGTCCTAAACACTGGACTGCCAGGGAATTCCCTAATTTAGTTTTTTTAAGCTGCAGAATATTTAAATTACAAAGAATCTTAGAAGTACCTCTAAATACAAAATTGCATCATGGGGGCCACAGAGGGCTCTGCAGAACTTAAGTTTGGAAATCACTGGATGAGGTAATACCAAATTTGCACGATCACATGAAGCCAATGGGATTGGTGTATTCATTTCCTAGGCCTATGGTAGCAAATTACCACAAGCTTGGCGGCTTAAAACAATAGAAATGTATTCTCTTACAGTTCTGGACCAGAAGTTCACAATCACAGTGTCTGGCAGGGTTGCAGTCACTCCACAGGCTCTAGGGAAGAATCCCCCTTTGCCTCTGCCTAACTTCTGTGGCTCTAACCATCCTTGCCTGTGGCTGCATAAGTCCAGTCTCTGTTTCCATCTTTACATGAGCTCCTCCTCCGTGTTCTGTGTCTTCTGTCTCTTACAAGGACACTTGTCATTGGATTAGAGTTCACCTGGATATATTCCAGGATAATTTCAACTCAAGATCCTTAAGTTGGGACTTCCTTGGTGGCGCACTGTTTAAGAATCCGCCTGCCAATGCAGGAGACGCGGGTTTGTGCCCTTGCCCAGGAAGATGTCACGTGTTGTGGAGCAACTAAGCCCGTGTGCCACAACTGCTGAGCCTGCTCTCTACAGCCCACCAGCCACAACTACTGAGCCCATGTGCCACAACTACTGAAGCCCGCGTCCCTAGAGCCCGTGCTCCACTACAAGAGAAGCCACCACAATGAGAAGCCCGCTCACTGCAACTAGGGAAAGCTCACATGCAGCAACAAAGACCCAATGCAGCCAAAAATAAATAAAGAAAGAAAGATCCTTAAGTTACATCTGCAAAGACCCTTTAACCAAATAAGGTCATATTCAGAGGTTCCAGGGATTTGGACATGGACGTATCTTTTTGGGGCCACCATTCAACCCACTACAATCAGTAATAACTTTTAAGCATCTACTATGTGCTAAGCATGCCAGGGATACACGGGTAATCAAGACAGAAATGCTGCTCACTGGGAGCCTCTAAGCTCCTTTGACAATCTCTACTGAATTTCAGACTTTAGCATTGATGTTTCCTTTCCTCCCTTCCTCCTCCTTTCCTTCCCTTTAAAAATGGATTTATGGAGATATCATTTACAAATGGTAGCGTTTGCCCTGTGTGGAGAAACAGCTGGGGAAACAGGCTTAGAGAGGCAGCATAATTTCTTCCAGCATACACAGAGAGGAGGTGGCAGAGACTGGGACTTGAACCTCTGTTGTCTACCCCCAGAGCCCGCCTCAGGCTCCATGGTCTGTACTCTTCCTCTGGATGCCTCCAACTCCTCATTTATCGCCTGAGGTGGCTGACAAGATGCTTTCTAGAAACCCTGAGAGCTCTGACCTTGGAAACTCCCATGGTGAAGCGCAGAGGAACACTCCTTATTCAGAGGAGACTTCCTGAAATGGAAATTTGTACGCCTCCTATAAACCTTGCCTGTTTGTGTCTTGTGTCCTGTTAAGTGGATTTACAGCTTCAGAGATCTCATTTCAATTTAACTAATCCTCACAAAACGGACAAGCGATTGAAATGATTCCTGTGAAGAAACTGCAAGCTGAGGACCACGTTAATGATGCCAACCCAGGGAACAGTAGGAGCATGGCTGACTCTGTCCATCTGCAGCCCCTAGCGTTTGCGGCTTTTCAGCTAATTACAAGAGAAAAATAATGGCCGTCTAAGTGTATCAATCACAAAGTTGGCCAAAAGACTTAAAAAAATTATTAAGACTGATATTTGAAATAGGATCTGTGGTCCACTATCATTAATGTTGACTGTGTCCTTGAGTGAATATTGTGTGTTGACATAGCTAGTAAAAGGATGAAGCCATTGCAATCGCCAATACATTTAGAAAATTTTTCAACTGGTTAAAGCCATAATATACTCAACCCAGCCCTTTATAAAATTGGATTAAATGTGATCATTTTAAACTTATTACTTAATGTCATAATCCATCGGTCAAACCCTTGCTACTCTTGCTATGGTGAAATGGCTGAAGAAATATCTAAAAAGTACATAGTGATATATTACAATGGACTCCTTGGTCATTAAATATTGTTGGCAGATGCATAGAACTTTTGCTGAAGAGTTGAAGAAAACTTAAGTAATTCAGTGTGAGAGGTTTGCAATACAATTACTTTCCAAATTACAATTTGGAAAGTACAAATGTTTCCAACGTATTTTAGCTTATGTTATTTCTAGATTCTTCATTTCAGTAATGAAATACATTAAAACACCCTTTCTTGTCAGCTCTTAAAGGAAAGAGATACCAGAAAAAATACATTTTCAATAGTCAATGAATTTCTTAACAAATTTCAAACATTTCTTAAGCAATGTTTTTGGTATTTATGTTGACTTGAATGAAAAGACAAAAAAAAAAAGGTAAATTTCACCAGCTAGTACTATACGTGAAATTTATTGCTGCATTTTTCCATAGCAAGCTATTGAAGCCAGGAGGTTAAAGTCACAAAAGCACAGAGCAAAATAGGATTTCACTGATGTGAATCATTGTACAGAGGCAAGAAGTTTAAAGTATAGCAGAATCTTCACAATACTTTGTAATTAGATAGGGAGTGCACCTGAAAATATTCTGCTCAAGCAGAGATTCTCTTATTCTCTTTTGGCAAAGTACTTGAAACAGTGAATGAACATAAAATCAAGGGTTTCAAATTATTTGACCTTTTCAAGGCTGACACGGGACTGTTGGGAGTGAGCTATAATAGATACATTTGAAAAAACAGAAGCATGCATATAAGTTGTCCCTGCAGGTTAAGTGCCATGATTTAATAATGAATGAGACAGTAACTGCCTTTCAAACACACCTTATAAACCACAGTGAGATACCATCATACATGCATCAAAATGGCTAAAATGAAAAAGACAGACAATACCAAGAGTGGACAAGAATGTGGGACACCTAGAACTCCCACAGTGCAGGGAATGTAAATTCATGGAACCTGTTCTGGCAACTGTTTGGCAGTATCTACAAAAGCAGAACAAAAGCAAACACAGTGACCCAGCAATTCCACTCTAGGGATATACCCAACAGAAATGCAAACATGTGTTTACCAAAAGATGGTTCTGAGTGCACATAGCAGCACTTTTCCTAATACTCGAACACTGGAATTTACCCAAACACCCACCAAAAGTGAAATGGATCAACTCATTGTTGTGTATTCACACAAGACAGTACTACATACGATGAGAATGAATAACCAAGACAATCTCAGTCGTATGGATGAATCCCACCAGTGAGATTTTGAGCAAAAGAAGCCAGACACAAAAATGGGTGCCTCCTATGGGATTCCACTTATATGATGTTAAATAAAACACACACAGAACTAATCTGAAAGTTAGGAGAGTGGAGTGGTTACCCTTGGGGGTGGGGGAAAATAACTGGAAAAGGCACAAAGGGGCTTTTGATGACGGGGCTGCAGATAATGCTTCTTGATCTGTGTCGTTAACCGGGTGTGCTCACGTTGTAAAGCTACATTGATCTGGACGATTATGTTACGTCCGCTTTCCTGTATGCATATTATTCTTGATTGAAAAGAAGAAAAAGATACTTTTTATGTGAAGACAGTGTTTGAGCACTGAAGATTTGAATCATTTCCAGTGTTAACATTGTTAAAAATGACGTACATAACCTATACCTCTACTCTTGAAAAGATTGAAACAGAATATTCTAGCCTGTTTTAAGCTTCTAAATGAATTGTTATTGGATATTAAACTAGGTTGGCTTTTTTTTTGCCGCACTGAGTGGCTTGTGGGATCTTAGTTCTCCTACCGGGGATTGAATCTGGGCCCTTGGCAGTGATAGGGCGGGGTCCTAACCACTGGACCACCAGGGACTTCCCTTGAACTAGTTTTTTTTTTTTTTTTTTCTAAATCCAAAAAATTGTAGGAAAAATGGGTCATCATCAGGGAAGTTGGAAATTTACTTGCCAGGTTTCACCAAATACCTTTGCATAGTTGGTAGATGGAATTGAGAAATAAGTATTATGATGGAATAAGGCATTTATTTGCATTTATTTGTTGCATTTATTTCATTTGAATCTACATATTTTTGTGAGGCTTCTTTTCCAACAATGACAGCAACTAAAAGCAGGTGTCAGACCAAACTGAATTTAAGACCAAACTATTAATCACTATGTCATAAAGATTCAACCAAGACTGAAAAAAACTAGGAAAGCAAAATCACGTTGATCTCACTAAAAATTTTTTTATTATTATCAGTGATTTTTCAGGAAAGCAAAAAAAGTTCTTAGGTATTGCTAAATAAAATAAAAATTACTAAAATTGCTTAATTCTCTTGAATTGCCATATATATTTTATATATCAATAATATATTAGAATAATAGTATGTATATATAAATTAAAAACACATACATTGGAGGTGCATGCTCAAAATTCTGTTATCAATATGGTGCTAGATCAAAAATGCTCAGACACCACTGGTCTACACCAGCATTTAGTCTTTAGAAACAAGTTACTTTAGTTGACGTGGGTCAGGAGTCAGGGAGATGAAGTTTTGAATCCTAGCTCTGCCACTTGCTAAATGTATGATTTTGAGCAATGAGTCCATGTATCTGGATCTGGGTTTTCTCATTAGCAGAATGGGAATTTAACACCTATATGGAAAAGTTTGTTGAGATAATTAAAATGAGTCAGTATATGTACATTTCTTAGCACCTTGGCTGGCGGATGGAGGTTTTAATCAGTAGTCACTACTACTGTCATAGAGTTGCTTAGTAGTGTTTTCCAAACTTTCCTCATAATAAAGGTCTCCTGGGTGCTTGTTAAAAATGTTTTAACAATTTTTTAAATTGTTAAGACATTTGAACAAAATGTCTAAGCCTCAGGTGTTCTGAATTAGAATCTTCATGGGTGGGGCCTTGGAAGTTCTATCTTTAGAAGATGATTCTTACGCTTAAGCAAGTTTGAGGAAGACTGATGAAGCTCTCTTTCCTTTAGTCGTCATTCTCCATGTCTGAGTCTTATCTCCTAAGCCCCATGAACCCCCATAGGACCATCTCTGTCCTGCACAGGGTATAGCAGGGAGTGCTGTAAGCCACTGTGTGTGAAGGCCAAGGTGAAAACTCCATGTCTGGGATGATAAGAAAAAGATGGGTCCCAGCTGGCAGAGCATAGCAACGGGGAGACCAGGAGAGGCAACAGGCCGAGACCTCAGCCGGAAGAAATGGGAGAAACTTCCCCCTTGGCGTGGGGCTTAGAAGTAGGACTAGGTCCTTGGGGGGCAGAGTGGGAGACTTTGGAGGCAAAGCATGACACACAGGCGCAGTGGGCCAGCTCTGAGTCATTAAGTCCTAGGTCCTAGGTGGGAGCTGACCACAACTGAGACATAAAGTCAGATCAGTCCACAAGTAGGAGGACTTGGGGTTTTATCATTTGATCTTGGCAAGAATCCATACATTCCATTGCTATGGACTTTTAGGAGAGGTTGGTTTCATGCCTCTGTCTGATGCACGAGGATAAAGCAGGCTAGAAGCATAGGAGGCGCTTGCTTACAAAGGATCACCCGCGCTAGGTGCTTAATGCACATTCAGCATGCAATTGGGAAATCACACTAAATCCTGTCATTTTTGTCTTCTGTGCCTCTGCGTACTTGTTTCCCCCATTCCTTACCTTGCTCTCCAGGGAAGACCGTTCTCGTTGAGCAGCATGGAGCAGGTGTTCTTCTCTGGCACAGACACTCTGCTGTGTCCTGACAGCCCCGAGTTGCCCTCCCTCTGAAGGTGTGGTTAATTAAGCTAATGAACGTTTTTTCACTAGCTGCTGAAAGCCTCATTAATCTACACACATGTTGCCACAGGCAAATCATAGCATCAAGGGTAGGAGGATAAACAAAAATAACTTCAGAAATTCATTAACCAGACTTGGTCAAGCTTGCTGTTTGGGAACTGAGACTTCTCATCCTCCAGGGGCCAGATGATTAGATGGTTGCATGTGCGCGTGCACGCATGCGTGTGCGTGTGCGTGTGTTTCAGTGACATGAAAGGGACTTCTTAAGCAATATTTTGGAACATCCAGGTTATCGTGCTGGCATTTATGACTCTTGCGGTTGGTGCTAATGGAATCTGTCCAAAGACTTCAGTGTGGAGGATTCTAGAACTGTTAAATAGGCTAAAGTGGATGATCAAGTTTTCCCGGCACAGAAGAGGGAAAACAGGATCATGGGATCACACACAGAAACATAGCCAGCTGTGGCAGAGCTGGTTTGGGCCACCAGTCATTTTCTCCCCGACATTTCACAGGTCCCCTCGACTTGGGTTGGAGCCACATGGCTATTTCCTGCTCGTGGATGGAGAGTGAGGGAAAGAGCTGGCATGGCGCCTTTCTCTGCCGTGGCCGCCTTAGAGGCCCCTGCTCCAGACGCAGCATAACAAGACGGAGAAATGTTTGACCCATCCTCGAATTCTTACGCCTGGAAAATAAAGTGTCATGATAATCCGTGGAGATTTCCTAACTTGTCTGTTACTGCAGAAGAGTCTGCTCCGTCCTGCCCAATATGCCAACCGATGTGCCAACCACGTAAGGCCAAAGGCCTTTTTTGGAATATGGTGGTTAGACTAGCTGTCTCATGATATCTTCATGAGCAGTGTCTGGATTTCAGCATGGCCTTCAGTGGGGTCTTTTAGGGGTAAGTTGGGGTCTCTTTTAGACAAGTTGGGGTCATGAGTGGTGAATGTTAAAACAGTTACATGGATTCTAAGTTACTTGAATTACCATTTGCACTAAGTGTGCTCACTAGCAAATCAACATGAGCCTTAGGAGAGGATATTAAGACCATACTCCCTGCTATGCATCCTTCAAGAGTTTAATCAATGGCCTGGGTGAAGACAGAGACCCTCTGCTTTTTTAATTTGTGTGTTTGCCATAGAGAAGGGAGACACAGAGAGCGTCTTGATGGAGAGAATCAGAACACAACTCTGGCAGCTCAGAACAATGGGGTCACTATGACGATATAGGAGAAAAGCAACACATGTGAATGTATGACATGCAGATTTGTACTCCAGAATCATAGGAGAGGAGAAATGAGGTTCAAGAGCAATTTGAAAATAGCTGTAAGTAGAGGATGATGATGACGATGATGATGATGATTTAAAATAGCTGGAAGTGGGCCAGTACCCAGAGCCAGAGACCAAGTGTCCTCTAGAGCTCTAACAATCTCATTCCTCAATAATCCCTGTACCTAAAGACCTATTTAGGAGGCTGGGAGGAGATGGGATGGGGAGACAAAAGGGAAAGTATAGGTGGTCTGGGATTCAGCTGAAGAGTTTCCAGGTCCTTTAATAAAGTTGAACCCAGATCCTTCAAAGTTGGCAATGAAAGGAAAATCTTCACGAAGACAGAGGTGCTCGTTGTAAGAACAGCTAGAAATTGAATTCTACATTAACCTAAATAGAGTAAAGGAAAAATATACTGTTGTGGAAAGTAAGTCTGGAAGGTGGTTTGGGATTAAAGGGTGAAGAGCTCTGAATGCCATGCCTGAGAGTGTGAATTTCAGGCAATGGGAAGCCAAGGCCAATATTTGAGATAGGGAGTGATGTGATTTGATCCAGTGATGTTTTACTCTTCTTTCCATTGCCAATGTCCAGTCTCTCCTTTCTTTCTAGCGAATTGGAGGATATTTGTGAGGGGCTTGGTCAATTGTTAAATTTCAGGCATTAATACATGCATTGACTCAATGAGCCCTTACAACAATTATGTGAGGTAGGTATAACTATACCCATTTTACAGATTAATAAATGGGGACCCAGAGAAGTTATCAAACTTGTCCAAAGACACTCAGGCCCTCTCTTCTGTATACTGTAGTATTAGGTATTGGCAGACACCCCCTTTCCTTTCCTCCCAGCTCTGAGGATTTGTTTAATCCTGCTAAGTGAAAATGAATAGAGTTTAAGTTTGAAGAGAGTTAGGGAAAGTAAAGAAGTTAAACCTTCTTCTTTTATAAATGAGCAAAATTGGGCCAGAGAAGGTAAGCCGTTTCCCAATGTCATGGCACTGAGGCCTTGAGTTTTATCCAGCGATTGTTTCAAGGTTTGATGCTTTGATTGAGGTTATACAAGTCGCTTATGCATAGGCATTTGCGGGCAAGACAATTGTACAAAGTAGAAAAGACCAATCAAAAGCACTAGTGCAGGGAATTCCCTGGTGGTCCAGTGGTTAGGACTCTGCGCTTCTACTGCAAGGGGCATGGGTTCCATCCCTGGTCTGGGAGCTAAGGTCTCACAAGCCATAGGGTGTGGCTGAAAAAAAACAAAAGCACTAGTCCATGAACAAGAACAGCAGTGTATATGTGTGGTGGGGCAGTAATGGTGGCTCGTCTGTGAATTAATTACTGAAGATGCTTCAGAAGCATGGCTCCCTGGGGACAAAGGTGGACAGGGAACCCCCTGGGTATTCTCCAGGTCTGACTGCAGAGTAATTGTAAAGACATCTCCTAGAAGAATATTTACCAGGCAGTAAGGGTCACACAGGAGCTTTCCAAAGACAAACCTAGCTTGGGTACTATTAGACATCCCAGGGATTCAAAGCAGTGTTGACCAAAAAGTGTGCCCTGGACCAATAGTCCCACATGACTGGCCATGGAAAAAGGATCCATGGTCATCACAGTGACCTCTATAATTGTACATTGCTGTTAAAGTATACTTCCCAAAGTGACTTGAGAACAGTCTTTTTGTAATTATCATTCCTAGTAACTAGTGTTCCACTGTTATTTTTTAGGAACTGTTATCCTGGAGACATTGAGATGTGTAGGCTATCAGGCAACGCTGATACATGAGTGAGTATTCTATGAAGTTAGAAATGCACTGGCCACTTTATGAGAAGAAGCCATGCCGTATGAAAGACTAAAGCAAGAGGAAGTCCTCAGAGGAAGGGCTCCACAGGAAGATAAAGCTCCTGGATCCGCACAAATGTGTGTCAGCAGTTGAATGTGGGTACTCTTCTTCAAAGCAACCAGTAGACTCCACTACCTGCTAACAATGGCTCTCTCATATTAATCTACTTGGATCTGGGGTGGGATGTTTCAGCTAAATTAAGACATCCTGACTCACTGAGAGTCACCATGGTGAACATGGGTTCTTTATAAATTTCTGAGGATTCCACTCCTGATTTAGTCATTCTGGGATGATTCAGAAGGTCCTCCGGGAGCTGAATGTGACTCCAGGGTCACAACTGTGAACACTAGTTCTCAGTAGGTGGCTGATGGAGAGGGCGAACACAGATGGGCAGACCTTACCAAGGGTGGGCCCTGAGGTCATTCTTTGGGTCAAGGTCTAGGATACTAATTATCTTCATTGGATGACAACACCCAGGTGAGCATGCCTTTTAATTATGGCACTCTGAGGTCGTCAGCGTACGCACTGGTATTCCCACTTTAGATGAGGAATTGGAGGGGAAGTGCTTTGCGCAAGATCATGGAGTGGGTTAAGGGTTTCTTGACTCCTAATCCAGGGCTTATTCTCATGCCCTGTGATGCCTTTCATAAATTCAGAGGCCTGGGAGCACCTTGGCCACTTGGATCCCTTGAAGTATCCAGCCAACAGATGGAGAGTTTTTAAAGTCTGTGGATCTGTTTTAGAACCACATAGCTATCTCCCAGGGGAGCAAGTCCCAGACTAAAGCCCCAGTAACATTCACAGTAAAAGTCTAAAAAAAATTAACATCTTAAAACTAACAGTGACATACTTATTGCTGAAATTTCAGTAAATACAAAAGTGCATGTACAAAATTCAAATCACATTTAATTCCACCACCCAGATTATTCATATACTTTTGCAATATTTCCTTCTAAATTTTTCTGAAGCATAGAATTCTGTTTCCTTTGACATCTTTATGAATAGTTTATTATTTTGTTTCCTGACATTTCACTTGTTTACAATCTTTTCTTTCTATAAGTAAACATCCTTAAATATATTTTTTAATGGTTGCATAGGGTGGGTGCACCAGAACCTCTTTAAGGCGATTCCCAATTTTGAATATTTAGATTAGTTAAAGTTTTTGTTAATATAAATGACACTGTTGCAAACCACGTTCCTTAGAGATATCTTTATATAATTTTATAGAAATCTTTTTTTAAAAAAATATTTTATTTATTTATTTATTTGGCTGCATGAGGTCTTTAGTTGTGGCATGCGGCATCTTTCACTGTGGTGCATTAGCTCTTCATTGCAGCACATTGTCTTCTCTCTATCTGTGGCGTGTGGGCTCTAGAGCACAGCATGTGGGATCTTAGTTCCCTGACCAGGGCTCAAACCCGCGTCCCCTGCATTGGAAGGCGGAATTTTAACAACTGGACCACCAGGGAAGCCCCCTAGAAATCTTTAAATAATTGTCCTATTACTTGCTTTGGACAAATTCCTCAAATGAGCATTCTGAAGATTCTTTTTTTTTTTTTTTTTTTTAAAAATCCCATTTAAAAAAGTTTATTTTATTTTTGGCTGTGTTGGGTCTTCTTTGCTGTGCGCGGGGTTTCTCTAGCTGCGGCGAGTGGGGGCAACTCTTCGTTGCGGTGCGCGGGCTTCTCATCGCGGTGGCTTCTCTTGTTGCGGAGCTTGGGCTCTAGGCGCACGGGCTTCAGTAGTTGTGGCTCATGGGCTCTAGAGCACAGGCTCAGTAGTTGTGGTGCACGGGCTTAGTTGCTCCATGGCATGTGGGATCTTCCCGGACCAGGGCTTGAACCCGTGTCCCCTGCATTGGCAGGCGGATTCTTAACCACTGC
Organism: Grampus griseus; assembly: GCF_964374135.1. Lineage (NCBI taxonomy): Eukaryota > Metazoa > Chordata > Mammalia > Artiodactyla > Delphinidae > Grampus > Grampus griseus. The sequence goes on along the minus strand of NC_139011.1, from coordinate 14,007,958 downwards.
GCCACCAGGGAAGCCCTTGATGATTCTTCATATATACATCTTCCCAGCGTAAATTTTGAACCTCATCTGCAGCTCCTGTATCCCAGCCTTCATCTTGCTCCCTGGATCTGATGCCGGCCATGCCCTTGGCCTCCTTTCCGGTTACTGTCTACACACCTCTTCATCATTCTGGGTCATAAATCTTTCAGCCCAATCTGCCCTACCCTCTGCGCCCTGCTGTGTTTATCATCACCCTCTGATGGGGAACTGGATGAGACGGAGACACTGGGCTCCTTTTAGAGCATCCCCTCTACCCTTTAATCCATTAAAACCTTATGAAACGCCCACTGCATGGCCGACTCTTCAACGCTCTCCAGAGACCCTGTCCCGTCTGCCCCGCAACCGCTCGCCCCGTCCTGTCATGGCAACCACAGAAGGAACCGTGTAGCTTTCTGCTGAGCGTGTGTTTCCGTCCCCGATGTGTGGGAAGGCCCAGCAGGCCTGGATCTTTAAGAGTCACCACTTCCCCTCTTGTCACATCTCCATGTTTGCTCAACAGCCACCTAATCTCTCAGTTACTTACGAGTGTCGTCACTTAATAGCCCTTTCTATCCATTTTCCCACCTGCAGAATGGGGACCACGCTTCTGGGCCAAAAGGGTCGCGGTGTGAGCGCTGAGTGTTTTGAGGTGTGTCGGGATCTGTAGATAAACGAGCCTCACGAAGCACAGCGTCCTCACGAGCCTGGTATGGAGCAACCTGCTCTGAGAGGCGGCTTTGTTTCCCACTGAACAGACATCAGCTCCTAATCCCTGGGAGACAGTGTCTTCCAGCTGCTTCCGGATGAACCAAAACAGTGGAGGCCAAGGGAAATTTTTAGTAGACATATGCAGCTCTCAGGTAAACTGGAAATGCAAAATTAGGTCTGAAACAGAACCAAAATAACCCCCAAGTCGGTCTGTGCCGTGATGGCCTCCCTGACATGCTATCTGACACTTTCTGGAGTAACGCTTGTCTAAACCTGGAATGTATACCACCCCTGATACACAAATGACGTTAGATGGTTTATGGATGGGCTTTTAATGACGTTTCACGGTTATGCATATATTTTTGGTGGTTATTTTCTATTTGTAGCAAGCGATATTTCTTTTTTCATTTCTTATCATAAGAATAACTACATTTTGTGAGTGCTTACCATGTGCTGGGCACGGTTGTCAGTGCTTTATAGTAAAACATTTAATCATCACTACAGCCTTGCAATGTATCTGCTCTTATCACCCTTTTGGACACGTGGCCTATTGAGACAGAGACCTTAGGTAGCCTGTCCAAGCTGACATGGCCGGGGAGCAGCAGAGATGGGATTTCAGTCAGGCAGTTTTGGCTTTGGGGCTCCTGTTAACAGCCTGTTGTCTTTCCTTGCAATATGTTTGTGTTTCAGGGACTGATACAAAATATGTTTTAACAGTAGATTCATTGAAAGTTATAAAGGCATGTTGATGGGAATAAACATGATGAATAAAAAAATAAGTTAAAGATATTGAGATGGTGTGAGGTTAAGTTGGCTGTTGTGATGTTGGAACCGAATGACTGAAGGGCAGAGTTCCTCAGAGGGTGGTCTGTGACCACCTGTGTCAGCATGCCCTACAACCTGGTCAAAAATCCACGTTTATTGAGTCAGAATCTCTAGGGTGGAGTCCAAGATTCTTTATTTATAACAGATTCCTCAGGGAGTTTCTATGTGTCCTAAGGCCATAACACACCTTTTGCCCACACCCCAGTCCCTACCCAGGTATAGAAAACAACAACAACAACAATTGTTGATTGGCTGGGAGCTCCACTGGGCTGCGAATCTTTTGGCCTAAAGTTTGGCAAAGACAAAAATGAAGGGACACAGAGCCATTGTTTAGGGAACATGTGTTATGTTTAGGTCTGTGCTGGGTTTGCACCTAATCCTCAGAGCTTACTGTGAGGTAGGAATATACCCATTTTACAGATGAGGAAACTGAAGCTGCAGAGGTGATGTGACTTAATAAGTGGTGGGGTCAAGAGTGAGACCTGGGCACGTGAGGTTTTTAAACTGTACCCTGTCCACTGCACCAGCCCATCAAGGCCAGACCTTTAGGGGCAGTTCATCCCACAGACCAGCTGGAAGATGCTTAAGTCAGGGAGATGAGCTTGAATTTGGATAACTGCACTAACAGGTGTATACAGCACTTAACGTTAAAATTTAAGGTAAAAAGAGGGAGCGTTCAAGTCAAAGAGATGTGTCTGCTTCTAAGTGTACCCAGTGTTGGGTTAGATGCTAATGACACAGGGTGGAGGGGAGTCACTGCCGCTCATTAGATGTTGATTTTGAACGAGTTACTTTAAATCTCTAAACCTCATTCCAACTGGGATCATAATGGGTTCAATCTCTGATGGTTATTTTTGGCATTAAATGGGATGGTGCGTGTTGAGTGCCCAATACTCAATGAATAGTTGCTGGTGTTTCACAAAGATGAAATGTGCTGCTGGTTCCATAAAGGCTTGTCACCTGGCTGAAGACCCCCAGAATCTACAAATCAATAGAATGTCTTCGCCTGGCGAAGACATGTTTTTTCCTCAGAGTAATGTTTGCTTGTTGGGATTGTTAATATTTTCCTTATTTGGGGAGGTAAAATTGCCCTCCCAACTGCTGGTTGTGGGCGTTAAAGAGAAAACACAGGGGACCTGCTGGGCTTGCCCACACCCACGCCGATGCACACAGCACCTAATAAAGATAGCAAACCTCAGTGAAGCAAGCAAACCAGCCAGAAAGGCTTTACTGTTCACACTTCACTAGCACTTAAGCAGCTGCGGTATCTGTGTAAGAAATAAAAATGTCCAGGGAAGTAAATCTCCTTTAGACTTTTGCTTCTGAGCAACATTTTAGTATTAGGGTACCTTATAATAGTGAACTTTTTATTTTCTAATAATTACTCTGTGATGGGAGCTGTATCTAGGATATCCATATTTTGTCTCTCTTAATCCCCCAAAATAATAGGTTTTAGTAAAATGTTTAGTATTTAGTGAAGAAATAATGAATTTCTCCACTTAACAGAGGAGGAAAGGGCAGCTCGGGGAAGCAGAGCGGCTTGCCTTGGGTCCCACAGGTGGGTAGAGGAGCCGGGATTTGAATCCAGGTGTGTCTCACTCTAGGGATCATCCCCTTCACCACGATATTCTCCTGCCTCCTGAGAATATTACTCTTTATTTAGCACATACTATGTCCTGGGTATTAGACAAATCCCACCCATATTCCCTTTGGAGTTGTCACATCTTAGTCACCGAGCATCCCCATACCTAGTGTAAGTTGAGGCACATCATTGAAAACCAAGAACAAGTTATTGGTTGCCTAAAATTGTGCCTAAAAATGGCACAATTTCCTAGCAATAAAGTATCTATCGAATATACACTGTATTAAGAAGAGCCATGTTAATAAGTGCAACCTTAATGATAATATGGATTGAACTAGTCTGGGTTATTGATGGTATTAGTTAGAGTGATAAACTCTATGTCCCGTCCTAAACCACCCTCGGACTTTGGTGGTGGAACAGCGAAAGATTTATTTTTTTATTTTTATTTTTTTAAATTATTTATTTATATTTATGACTGTGTTGGGTCTTCGTTTCTGTGCGAGGGCTTTCTCTAGTTGAGGCAAATGGGGGCCACTCTTCATCGCGGTGCGCAGGCCTCTCATTATCGCGGCCTCTCTTGTGGAGCACAGGCTCCAGATGTGCAGGCTCAGTAGTTGTGGCTCACGGGCCCAGCTGCTCCGCGGCATGTGGGATTCTCCCAGACCAGGGTTCGAACCCGTGTCCCCTGCATTGGCAGGCATATTCTCAACCACTTCACCACCAGGGAAGCCCCCGAAAGATTTATTTCATGGTTTGATGCTGTCTGGGGTGTCTCTTCTCCACACGATGATTTGGGGACATAGCTCCTCCCATCCTGTGATGCTCTCTTCTTAGCCACGTAGCTTCTGAAGTCCCCGCGGAAGGGAAAGAGAGAATATGGTGATAGCTCAAAGGGTTTGATGACCGCTCCATTGGCCGGAACCCCACTAACGTAACTGCAAGGGAGGCTGAGAGAAATGGTCTTGTGTGCTCAGGAAAAGAGGACATGGCATTGGTGATCATCTGGCCAGCTTCTGCCGCGGTTTTCAAGCTACAGAAGTGGACCCTGCCTCAGTTTAGAGTTCACTGGAGTATATTGAGTAGTTCACAGAATGGATGGGAGAGGGCTGGAGAACCAGGCTGGGAACGAAGGGAGGCTGGGCTGCAGCAACTGCAGCCAAGGTCAGCCCTGGGCACTATGGCTATAACGTTGCCACCAGCACAGTGACAGCCCCCTGAACTCCACGCTACGGCTGGATTCTTGACATCACCACTACCTTGAATATGTCTACACCCTTCCAGCATCTTTGATCTAAGATCAGAGTTTCAGACAGACAGACTCTTTCTTAGGTCCTTACCAGCATCCTAGATTCAAGGGATACATCAGATATTATCTCGCTCTCTCTAGGCTTCCAAAGTGGGAGTGACTGTGGGATGACCTAAGACTGCGGAATTCTCTTCAAAAGACAGGATTGATTTTGGGGAAATAAAGAGAGTAAGAGAGTGAGAGAGAGGGATCTACTGTATACCATAGCCTGCTAAAGTACACAAAGTGCTTTTTTGTTGTCCAAATTGCATGATGGAACTGAGGGCAGGAGATTGGCAGGACGTAGTCAAGCCAGTTCACAGAGAGGATCTGGGTACAGAGTGCCCAAGGGACTAGATGTATTAATTTGTGGTTTTGTTTATTTGTCCGTTTATTCACTGAGTACATACCGAGTTCACTCTGTGTGTGAGGCTCTGTGCCGGGCTCCAGGGACCTGATGGTGAATATGACATGGTTCTTAGACTAATGTTTGGGACCCAAACATGGAATCCCCCAAAAGAAGGAGCAACACTGAGGACAGGAGGGCGCCTGTGTCTGGGAACTGTACCAGGATAGGAATTAACAGATGATGCTTCTGACCTGCATCCCAGGGAGGTGAAGTGACCTGTACAATTAGTCAATCATTGACCAGGGACTTTCACTGAAGTCTTCAAGTTCATGTTCTGAGGCTTTCCTTCACCCTGGGTGCTACTCTTTGCAAGGCAGAGGGGGAGGCAGTAGCTTAGGGTCATGGTGAGATCACAGGCTTCGGGGTCCTGCATATTCTGCTTGTTATCTAGGTGACAGTGGTCTAGGGTCACGTAATTTCCGAGACTTAATCTTCCATCTATAAAATGTGGATAATGCTACTGACTTCCCAGGGTTACCCTGAAGACTAATAATCAACAAATCTAAAGAATAATGTGGCCTTGATAAAGCCAGACACAGAGGTGCTCAAACGTTGGCAGCTTCATAGAAAGAAGGTTGAGTTAGGGTCATTGGCGTCAAAAAAGTTACTTTTTACCTGGCAGGGGTGGGGTGGGGATAGGAGAGTGGAATTTACCTGTGTGTGTGTGAGAAGAAATAAGTGCAGATCCCTTTTTTGGATTGCTGGTAAATAAGATCAGAATTCAGAGAAGAGAGAGCACAGTGCAGGCCTGAGTCAAGGGTTTGTGGAAGGACCAGAGAGGTGGCCAGGATGCGGCTTTGGTTCTGTAATCAGACTCCATGGGCTCATATCTGAATTCCATCCCCCTTGTTAGCTCTGTGTTCCTGGTCAAGGATGTTGTTTAATTTCTTCAAGCTTCAGTCTTTTCTGCTATAAAATGGGTATAATGGTAGTACTTACTTATTGGGTAGTTCTGGGAGTTAAATCAGCTGATTCCCAGAAAGTGCTTAGCACTTAGTGCCCTGAATCTTATCCCTGTTGAACTGAGTCTTGAAAATGAATATATAAAACCTGCCTCATTGTAGTTGTAGGGATTGCAGCTGAGTGCCTGGTACACAGCAAACATTCCTTAAATGCCCTTACCCTCAAGGGTGAGGATAATGCCTTATATCTTTTGGTACCTCCCTTGGTCCCTAGCACAGTGCCAAGGTTGCATATGAAGAAGTTGGCTGGGAGGTTGACAACAGGTTGAAGGGCTAAAGAGGGACGCATTCTAAGTAGGGGAAATAGCACGAGTGAAAACAAATCAGTGGGAAATAGCCCAAATCTTCAGGGAGTTTAAGGATACCTTTCACATTTTGTAGTCAATTAAGTCCCCTTTGTCTCCCCCTGGTGGCCATCAAGAGCATACACAGCTCACTTCTTGGGGAAAGTCTTCCACAGCTTAAAAGAGAACTAACCGTCGTCTCCTTTGCCTGAAGACTCTGGAGAAGTTGTGCTTTGGCTGTGATTCAGCCCTGCACCTGTCTCCACTGCAGTGACTTGCTCTTGGTGACGTTTCCCGAGGAATAACAAACAGTGACATGAGACCAGACCAGGAACTAAAGAAAGAGCTGCTATTTCATCTCTTCTCTTGCTATTCGTCCAGATCCTTTGGAACTCCACCCTTTGACCTGCTCTTTCAAGAACCACAGTGTCAAATACCCTCTTCTTTCTTGTGTCACTTGGGGCAATTGGTCATGGAACGATGACAACAGCATTTTGGATGGTTACTCTGTGGCAGGCACTGTTTTAAACTTTCTACATATTTAACTCATTCAGTCCCCCAAACAACCTTCTAGATGTGTCCTACCTTGACTACAATTTTTCAGGTGAGGAAACTGAGGCACAAGGAAGCATGTGGCTTGCCCAAGGTGACACAGCTAGGATTCAGCAGAGCCGGGATTCAAACTCAAGCGACCTGGCTCCAGAGACTACGCTGTAACAGCTGTGCCGTCAGCCTTCCATGTCACAGCCTCCTGGTGACAAATCCTGGCTCATTGTCTCATATTACTGGATCTTTGAGGCATAAAGGCTTTGAGTCCCCAGCTTAGGGCCCCTAACACTTTGCCAATCAGAAGATCATGAAGAGAAATGGTTTTAAAAGCACATCACTGGGGTCCCACCCGCAGAGATTCTGAGTCAGCCAAGCTGGGGTGGGGCCCCAGAGTCTGCATCGTTCACGGAGGTGGACTCTCCTGGAGTCGAAAGAGCATGGCTTTGGGGACCGAATCTGCTTTTTACTTGTTCCTGGATCTTTGATGAATCACTTTCAGCTTCCCTGAGTCTCTGTTTCCTCGTCTGTAGAATAGGTATGATAATCCCGACCTCAAACTAGCTGCTGGAAGGGATCATCTGTTTAAGATGGTTCATGTTAGGTGACTGGCGCGGTGCCTGGCACACAGTGGGCATGCCTTTAGATGTCCTCGCCATCGAGGGTAAGGGCAATGCCTCCTCTTTCTTTGGGTCTCCCATGGTCCCTAGCACAGGGGGGTGTCAGCTAGCCATACACGCCATGCTAAAATGGGACTTTCTGGGTCAGACACTGACATCTCCTCCTCAGAGCTGCAGTCGTACAGTGCCTGGCATGAGCCTTGGCACATGAGTTCCAACCTCAGTTTCTTGTCTGAGCAGGGTGGATCAACACGCCTTCCACAAGGGTTGCTGGGAGAATCCTCACGTAAGGGTATATGTGAGGCAGGGATGTTTTCATCTTCCAAGCATTATCCTTCTTTTTACCTAGACCATTTTTACCTGGGGGCTCAGTGGAGTTGCAACCAGGCCAGGGGCTGAGTGTGTGAGCAGGTTTGAGAAGATGTGAGCTGTGTCCTGGATATCTGGAAGGCAGATCTTGGGGCAGCAGGACAGGGCAGGGCAGGGCTCTCAGAGACTGCAAAGCTGTGTCCCAATACCCTGTGGAAGGGGATGCTTCAGCTCTGGCGTAGAAGAAAGGGCAAGAAGGTCTGGGGAGCCTGTAAGAACATTCCACTTGACCTCCGCGGTGGATGTAGCTGTGGGATTGAGATTCTCCTTTCTCTGAGGGGGGGGCAGGCAAGAAGGCAGCTGGACCGGCTCCAAAAAGGGAATCAATAACGCTCGCTTCTCTTTTGCTCTACGTGCTCCTCTCGCTTCCTGCTTTGAGCACTTTGATATTTTCTCACTTTGCATCTGTAAAGCCTGTCTGTCTCATTACTCGCCAGTGATGACCCCACAAGCAGAAGCTGTCCCTGCGAAAAACCACCAGGGAGCCCACAGCCGCTGCGCGTCATCCTCTGAATCACCCTGGAAAGTGAAACCTGGGGGTGCAGCTGTGTTCCAAGGGCTGGCTGGGTTCACCTGGGGTCGCAGCTGCTCTTTCCTGGTGTCTCTCTGCAGCCTGTGGCAGGTGGGCCCCGCTCGATGCTGCTCTGGGTTTCCACCGACACCTTCTTGCTTTGCACTTTGTGCTCTGCCTGGGATGATTTCTCCGCTCTTCTCCTTCTGGATAACTTCCATTTATCCATTAAGACCGAGCTCCAATATCTCCTTTGAGAAAACTCCCCCATGTCTGGGGGTCTGTTTCTGTTTCGTAACTAAGTTCATTTGTATTATTTTTTAGATTCCACATATAACTGACCGCATATGATACTTGTCTTCCTCTGTCTGGCTTTCTTCACCTAGCATGATAATCTCTAGGTCCATCCATGTTGCTGAAAATGGCATTATTTCCTTCTTTTTTATGGCTGAGACTCACAGACAGAGAACACGAACTTCTGGTTACCAAAGGGGAAAAGGGGAGGGGAGTGATAAGTTAGCAGTTTGGGATTAGTAGATACAAACTACTATGTAGAAAGTAAACAGCAAAGTCCTACTGTATAGCAAAGGGTTCTGTATTGAATATCTTGTAATCTTTAATGGAAAAGAATCTGAAATAGAATATATATAACTGAAGCACATTACTGTACCCTTGAAATTAACACAATATTTAAAATCAACAATTCTTCCATAAATAAAATAAATAAATAACAATTAAAAAAAAAGAAAAAAAGAAACTCTTCCTGGCTGTCCCTCTGCTTTCTCACGAGGATGCCTACGTCTCTGCCCTCGCAAGTTCCTGTGGCATCTCAAACCACTCTGTTATAGTACAGACCCCACGGTGTGGCCATCGTTTGTCTCCCACAAGACTGTGAGCCACCTGTGGGCAGGGACCATATCTTAGCTCCCTTGTAGCCCGAGCATCTGGCCTGGCATGGTAGGTGTTTTGGGAATATATTTTACATGAATTTTTCACAATATGGTTGGTTTCTGTCATGACTCCTACTACGCACATGGGTCTCATACCCCCTGGGTTGCTGGTTCTTGGAATCCAGCTGATGGAAGATTCTGTTCTCTAATAACCTTAACAGAAGTTTGTACAGTATTTCCTTCAGTATTGTTTGTGGTGGGAGTTGACTTTCTCATTTGTGCATCCCATTCTATTGTACAAAGCCCTTGTTAGAAAGGTCAGTGTGGCATGTCAAGTCACGATAGCAAACTATATCAGTTAGAATGAGGTTCAGCTGAAAATTATAGAAAACTCAGAACGAGAGTGGCTTGAATAGGTATTGATTTCTCTCTCATGTGAACATCAGTAGGTGATCCAGTCCAGGACAGCCATGACGGCTGTCTCCACAAAGTCCTTGGGAACACAGCTATTCTTACCTTCCATCCACTCTCCCTAGGGTTTAACCGCTGTCCTCATGGTCCAGTTTGGAGTTTCAATTGTCACACCCACATTCTAAACACAGCATGGAGGAAGGTGGGAAGAAGAGGCAGAGGGGGTGGACCAACCACCTATAAAAAAGTCCCAGAATCTGCCAGAAGCTACCACATGACATTTTGTTGACATCCCATTGGCAAGAACTTAGTCACATGACCACACTGCAAAGACATCTGGGAGATGTGATTTTATGCTGAACAGTCATGTTTCCAGCTAGGGAAGAAGGGGGAAACGATATTGAGGAATGTGTATGGTCTTTGCCCAATTTTGGCCCGGCACTTTACTGTTTAGACATCATTTTAAAATCCATTATCTGGGCTGGTACGCATATGGTAGACAGGATAAACAGCTGGTTCGAGGATAGACAGCACGTAAGTGGTGGAGTCAGAGGAGCTGAGAAGTGTTTTGATGCTGCACACTTGCTGGGCTGGGCTGGTGCTGTCGTCTTTGCAAATACCCACTGGTCCTCCTTGCGTCAGCTTGGGAGAAGAGGAAGGAGAACAGTCTTCCTGTGGGGTAGTGAGTGCCTTAAGTCCAGCGCCAAGAGGCATTTTGAATACCCTCCCCTCCCTCAGGATGGTGCCTGGAACTCAGAAGCACTCAGTAAATTGTGGAATTGATGACTCACTGTGGAGCCTCAACTCTTCCGGTCTAATAATGATTAACAACGTATATTCTTACGGCACATTACAGTTTTTGTCTTTACATCTCTGTGGTTTCCAACTAGCTTCATAGTTTTTGGAGGAATCTACAGTTCACAAAGCTCAGGAAGGGCTTTCTTTGGCATATACAAAGGGTTTAATACTTGATGAAGCACCTTCAAGTGTGATATCCCTTTAGCCCTCACTGAATTTTCCAGAGCTTGTTATCCTGATTTTAGAGATGAGGAAACTGAAGTTTAAAGAGGCTTAGGGCTTCCCTGGTGGCGCAGTGGTTGAGAGTCCGCCTGCCGATGCAGGGGACGCGGGTTCGTGCCCCGGTCTGGGAAGATCCCACATGCCGCGGAGCGGCTGGGCCCGTGAGCCATGGCCACTGAGCCTGCGCGTCCGGAGCGGCTTAAAACTTTCTGTAAAGGGCAAGCTGTACCCTGACCCTAACTGCCTGACTCCACATGGCTGTGGTCTTGGGATTCCTCCATTTTTTTTTTTAATACCTATTCATAGGTTTACTGTTGAAGACCTTTTAAAAATCGAAATATAACTGACCTACAACACTATGTTAGTTCTGGGTGCACAACACAGTGATTTGCTATTTCTATACATTACAAATGATCTGTCGGTCTGGTCACCATCTGTCACCATATAAAGTTATTGGGATTTCTCCATCTTAATCACTCCTTAGAGATCAATGAATCACCAACAATGTGTGTAAAGTGCTGTTTGGGAGACACCAAGGATTAGCAATGTGATACCTGCTGTTCTTAGAGGAACAGGAAAAGCTAACTGCTGAACCAGCCAGCGTTAGGGAGTGTGTGTGTGTGTGTGTGTGTGTGTGTGTGTGTGTGTGTGTGTGTGTGTGTGTGTGAAGAGGGTGGCCTGCCTGTAGGTGGAGGGTCTGAGCAGTTCCTACTCCAGCAGGCGTGGGTGTGGAAGGCACAAAAGGGAATGTGGGGAGGCTGGGGGAGGGGGGGCCTATTTCTGGAGGAGGTCAGGCCCTGTTGTTGCCGCGGGGAACCTTCGGAAATTGAAGCATTTTCCTATTTGTTCTCTGAGATGGTGCCTGCTCTTGCTGGACACCGGGGAAGATGAAATCTGATTAAGATGCTGCCCTTCTCTATCACTTTTGAGGACTGGACAGCCGTACCATGTGGTGGGTACAATCTGCAATCCAGAGTCAGCAGACCCAGGTTCAGGTCCCGTTTCCCCTCCGAGTGTGACATCTGGGCGGGACTATTAACCTCTCTCTGCTTCCTCATGTGTGTCACGGGGATCATGACACAGCTTCTCTGATGAGCTGGTTGAGGGGACTGACCAAGGTGATGCCCCTGCACGTGCTTTGCAAACGGTGACTCATTCTGTGTCTTTAAATACGTCGTCTCTGTCTCCTTTGCCAAGCTTATTATAGAACGCTGGTGCAGAGGAGAAGACAGGTCCATGGGAGTTCAAATCTTGGCGGTGTCATCTACTTCCTTGGCAAGTCACTTTCCATCTCTGTACTGTCATTTCCTAATTTTTCAAATGCGAATAGTAATGGAACCCAACAAATACAGTTGTTGTGAAGGTTTTTGAGATCATGTACATAACAAGTTCTTACCAAGGGTTAGCTATGATATACGTGATGAATATTTTAGAATAATTAATTATGCTATGAGGATTAGGTCACTTAGCAAAGGAATGCATTAGGTGCCTAAATGGTATTTTAATCTATTATTTTGAAATATATCATTACTTTATATTTATTACCGTTAGTTTTATTAGTAGGATTTTCAAAGCTGAAACTGTAGGAATCAAGGCAGCTATTTCTCAATGTAACCAGCAGACGGCGCTCGCGTTGTGTTTAAATTCCGTAAAAGCTTAAAATACATACATATTCATATTTTCTATTTTTACCAGAAAGAGTAAGAAAAAAGAAATTAAAAAGGCCATTGTCTGTGCCATAGGGAGATAATTAGGGAATGTAAAACAGCTGATACAGTAATTAATAAGAGCAGTGACTTGAGAGTCTTGGAAAGCTTTACTGCAGAACTGCAGGAGAGTAATTGACCTCACCGACATAAGAGAAAAAAAAAATCACGAGCTCACACACAGCAGGGAAAGGCTAAGCTCTTACTTCTGTGGATTTAGAACCAAACCAGGGAACCCTGCAGCTGCGCTTCTGAGCCACACCTGGGAAGGCTTTGAAGCGATAAGTTCCACGAGGGCGGGTCTCCAGCCCCCGTTCTCATCCATATTCCCACGGCCTGCGGCAAGGATCAGCGTATAGTAGATGCTCAATAAAAGAGCGCCACAGCACAAGCAGAGTCTCGAAATCCAGGCCTCTGTTTCCTCACGGTAATCCTGGATAGGCTTGGAAATTCTGGGGTCTTGTCTCCATCGGATAAGACCAACATGTGGCCGACCGCCCCACCCCCTTGCCTGGGTGTCATCTGCCTTCTGTGTGAAATGAGGAGGTACATCTTCCATGTCAGGAGGAAATGGGTAAGCATTGGCAGCAGCAGTCAAGTTCGTGCTCATTCGGTTGGAGAATCTGCATATGTCTCCTGGGAAGGAGATAGCTCAGGGCAGGGATTACATGAGCGTTGTCTGAAGTCTGGTTCTGCCTGGACTTGTTGCATAACTGCGAGTGAGTGGCTTGCCTTATGGCTCCTCCTCTTTGACGGAGCGTCAGGAGCCTCTGAATATTTGCTTGTGAGGGTAATGGAATGACAGTCCTCAAAGACTTTGTAGAAATAGACATATATTCTAGGTGCTGAGTCTATGACACGTGTGAGGGTGGCCAGTAGAGAGCTATGGGGGGACGTGCCATTTGGATTTTATCTCTACTATATCCCTCATCTGGCCTGTTTTCCATATCTACAGGTTTTTGTCAACTTATGATGGGGTTACGTCCAGATAAAACCATTGTAGTTTGAAAATATTCTAAGTCGAAAATGCATTTAATACTTAACATCATAGCTTAGCCCAGCCTACCTCAAACACGCTCAGAACACTTCAATTAGCCTACGGTAGGGCAAAATCATCTAATACAAAGCCTGTTTTACAATAAAGTGTTCACTATCTCATGTAATTTATTGAAGCTGTACTGAAAGTTAAAAATGGAACGTTTGTCTGGGTACAGGCTGGTTGTAAGTGTATCGGTTGATTACCATTCTGATCCCCGGGCCGACTGGGAGCGGTGGCCCAGCATCACAAGAAAGCATCATACTGCCTACCTCTAGCCTGGGAAAAGGTCAAAATACAAAATTCGAAGTACAGTTTCTACTCGATACTTTCACACCATCGTAAAGTTGAAAAATCGTAAGTCAAACCATCTTAAGACAGAGACCATCTGTGTGTGGGCTCCACAGAGCGCAGGTCTTCTCTAAACAGGTGTGGTAGCCCTGGAGACCCACCACTCAGACCTCTTTCAAGAGAATCTGCCTCGGGGAACATAGCTGCCGTCCCACGCACACTGAAGCCCTGCTGCCTCCAGGCTGCTCCCGGACAGTAACTGAGCCTGGCTGGGGGCTCTGCTTACCGTGGGGCTCCCCTAGTGAACAGCTCTGGCTTTGGGGCTTCCCATCATCCTGGTCGACACTTTTCCAGAACTGAGCTGCAGTCTGAGGCTCTTCTTCCACAGTCCTTCCTTCGCTCTCTCCCTTCCCAGGTGTCAGACCTTCATCGCCGTCTGAAGGATCCTCCGGGTCTTCTCCATTCCTTCCCCCTCTATCCTTCACTGGTGTGAATCTCTTGTACATCTTATCCTGTCGTGGCAAGTGCTTCCTGCCGGACCTGAGCTGGCATGCTCACCTACTGTGGGATTAAGTCCTGGTCTCTGTTTTTACCCATTCTCTTGTCCTCCAGGCCATGGGGTTGACTTTTCCTCTTTATAGGTTTGCAGAAAGCAAAAAAGTAAAGTTCCAACCAACCACTATCTAAACAGAAGGGGATTATTGCCTTTAATCAACAGGATAAGGTAACAGCACGGCTGTCTACTCATCACGTCAGGGGTCTATATTAGTCAGCTTTTGCTTGGTTAAGCTGCAATTTCAAACCTCAAAGTCTCAATGGATTACAAACCCAAACACTTACATCACATGTTGGCTGTGATTCATGTGTCTTCATTCTGGGATCCGGGTGGAAGGAGCAGCTTCTTTTGGGACATAATGTTCTCCTGGAAGAGGAAAGAGTGCGAGAAAGTGGGTAAAACCATGAGGTAGCTCTTAGAGGTTCTCCCGGGGTTGGCATATATCACTGCAAGTCACATGGCCAGGCGTGATGGCAATGGACAGGTGCATATACTCAGCCCCCTCCTCCCCCCGCCCAGGGAGGCACTGCAAGTCACATGAGAGGGGCAAAGATTATAAACCCTTTACCATGAGGACAGTGAATAATTAGAAGCAATAAGACAATATCCAGTTCATCCTCACTATTCACAGATTCCATAATTGCAAATTCACCTACTAGCTAATATTTATTTGTAACCCCCAAGTCAGTACTCTGGGCACTTTAGAAGTTATTTGCAGACATGTGCAGAGCAGCAAAAAAAATTGAGTTGCTCGATGCCTACCTTCCTAGCTGAGGTGGAATGAGGCAACACTCTGCTTCCGCGTTTCAGCTTTTGTGCAGAGAGGAGCAGAGGGTGGAGAAAGGATGGGACAGGGCAGTGCAAGAGGCTCTGACACTGGCCAGTTGGACTGGGTGTGAATCCCAGCTCTGGCCCCTATTAGTGGGGTGTCCTTAGTCAAGCCACTTAACACTTACGAAGCTTACTTTCCCTCTTATAAAATAAAAGAGTCAAATTGAATCTACCAGGATGGGTTGTTGTTAAGATTTAAGGTTATAATCTATGTGAGATGTGTGTGTGTGTGTGTGTGTGTGTGTGTGTGTGTACTTCCCCAAGGAGCAATGGTTCAGTATTTGCTAATTCAGTATTTGCAGAACTTTATAGAACATAACTATCACTAAAAATAAGAATCAGTAGTACCTCAGGGTCATTGGGAGTCCCTGCCAAACAGCCCCTCTCTTCACCACCCACGCGCTGAACCAATTGATAAATCATAAAATGTCTAAGATGTGGAAACTAAAAAGCCACCTTTATTATTGATGAAGATTAGCAGAGGCTATAATGAGAGCCAAAGTGGGCTTGCTTATTCTCTATCCACAGCCTAGTCTCCCCAAGGCAAATTTTGTATCTGCAGAGCAGATACGCTTTCTCAGGTCCCTGAAACCCAGAGGTGTGGGTGGAGAGGGAAGGAGCCTCACTCCACACCGCTGATGGATTAACTCCTCCCTCTTGAGAAATACGGACCCACGGCTGTTGTTCACAAACCAGGAAACATGCCACCTCTGTGGGGAGATGTAAGGAGCAAAGGGCTAGAAGCGTTTGGGGAAGACTTGCTGCTCACGGCCAGCAAGTGTGGGGAAGGGCATTCCCATCTAACACCTCAGAGGAAGATACAGACCCAGCACATGGGCGTAGTGGGTGAGCTGGGGCTTCCCTTCTGTCACTGCTACATGCTGACTGCGGTTCTAGGCTCTGATCTTTAACATGCAATCGAGAAAGGGAAATCACAGCCTGGTGTCCTCCTGGGAAGGTGACCTGCGGACACCCTGATCCTGGCCAGTTTCTCCTTTTGGGTCATTTGTATAGAATCTACTTTACTTGCCTAGGGCTGCAAGTAAAAATCCTTCCTGGCCGCTTATTCCTCGATCATTTTGAGCCCGTGATGGAATCGTTCCCCCAGTGGTTTGTGGTAAGGAGGAGGGGAAACCAGATGTTGGCTGGACCTCGGACAACAGAGGAAGCTGGGTTGGCCACTGCTGCAGTCTCGGTAGGCATTAAATGCAGGCAGGGAACTGGGGCCTTAAGAGCGACAAGTGTCATCCAAGATCAGGCAGCTCAAGAGGAATAATTGATCTCTGTGCCTTATCTTTTGAAGTGAAATCTTCCTGAAAGCATTTTTAGGCTAAGCATGAGGGCTGTTTCCTTGGTTACAAAGGCTTGCTCACTAGGGCAAAGGTGGGGCACGTGGGCCACCTGTAGGTATTCAAAATGGCCATTGCTGGTTGCCTGTGTATTAGTATCTTAGGGCTGTTGTAACAAAGCACCACAAACTAGGTGGTTAAAAACAGCAGCAATCCATTCTTGCACAGTTCTGGAGGCTGGCAGTTCAAAATCAAGGTATGGGCAGGGCCGTGCTCCCTCTGAAGGCTCTAGGGGAGGAGCCTTCCCTGCCTCTTCCAACCTCTGGTGGGTGTTCGGCAATCCTTGGCATTCCTCGGTTCATAGAGGCACCATTCCACTCTCTGCCTCGGGCTTCACACGTTCTCCTCTGTGTCTCTGTGTTCAAATTTCTCTTTTTATAAATGCACCAGTCACTGGATTAAGGCCCACCCTAATCCAGGATGACCTCATCTTAACCTGATTACATAGGCAAAGACTCTATTTCTTTTCTTTTTTTTTAATCTTTTAATTTTGTTCAAAGTGTTCTTTTTATTTTTAACATCTTTATGGGGGTCTAATTGCTTTACAATGGTGTGCAAAGACTCTATTTCTGAATAAGGTCACATACACAGATTCCAGGTGGTCGTGAAATTTTGAGGAACACAGCACAGTGCCCATGTACGTGTATGTGTGTGAACTGCATCTCAGACAGGTTTTGCACACTTCCATTACGTTCTGCCTCCCCTGTTTCTGCCTTAACTCAGACCCCATGAATTCTCCAGTGCTTTAAGATTCTATAAAATACTTTCATATTCCTCATTTCATCTGATCCTATCAATAACCCCCAAATGTATTATTTTTTCCCATTGTCAGAAAGAAACTAAGGCTCAGAGAGGCTAAGTGACTTTCTGAAATCCCACACCTGTTGTGTGGCAGGAACATGTCTGGTTCTGTGCTCATTCCATATGACTGCCCATAACTTTGCATAAAAAGCAGCATGATTCTTCCATTGCTTCCCCAAACCTCTTTCACTAATGAAGGAAAAAGCCTTTTTAAAAAATTTTTATTCAGCTTAAAGTTGTTTGGCAATGTTGCCTTTCCAGAGAGTCATCAGTCCATCAATAATCCAATCAATCCAATAATATTGAGCACCTACCCTGTTTGAAGCGGCGTGCTAGCCCCTGAAGACAGAGTGATGAATGGAAGTCTACAGTCTAGCAGCAGATGAGACAGATATGCAAACAAATGCACAGATGGATGGATTCTCACACACTGTGATGGTTATTACGGGAGAAGACGACGGGGTAGGGATCTACTTTGGACTGGCATGGGGGGTCAGCGAGAAGTGGTGGAAGGCGACTTGGGAACAGAGATCTGAAGCGTGAGCAGGACTTAGCCCGCTGAAGAGGAGGTGTAGTGTTCCAGGCAGGGCAGCCTGCCAAATTCGGAGGGAGCTCGGTGGGCTTGAGGGGGTGAGGGGGAGCGGTGTAGCTGGCAGGGCAAGAAGGGAATCAGAGACATGGGTGTGAGGAGGGGATTTTAGAAGTATGGCTGAGAGCTGATGGGGGCTGATGCTTTGGCAAGGGAGATGGGAAGCAGGGGTGGGGTTTGAGAGAGGTTTTCAAGGGGAACCGAAGAGGTGAAGTGCCTCTTGGCTCTGCACAGATCCGTGGGCTCTGACCTGCTGTAGTGAATCTCCTTCCCGGCGATGGCTTACTTGCCCACATTTGTACCTCTGGGTGAATCATGGTAGGTGGCGTCAGGAAAGAGTGAGTGCCCTGTGCCCTGAGCTCACCTCTGGGGGACCTGTTCAGGCTCACGCAGCAATTTTGCAATCTGTTGACTGAGGTCACTGTCTGTTTTATCTGTCAGACCTCATGAGACTGCTCTCAAATGACTGACCAGAGCCACAGCCTCCAAACCCGACAGAGGCCGTCCACGTTCCCCATTCATTTCTAAACATGAGCACACTTCAAAGAACTGTTTTCATTCAGGTCGGAAAGTTCCTGAATCCTGGTGAGAGAAAGAAAGAGCCTGGAGGTGACACCACTCGCTTCGTATCCAGGTTCCCCAGGGCACGGGGCATATACCTCTAACAGGACTTTCTGGTGGCCTTTTGGGTTGCTGCCGGGCGCTGGGCAGCAGAGGAAACCTGAGTGGGGGCAGCTCAGGGCTTGGCAGAGGGCCGTGTATGAGAAGCCGGACATTTTTAGAAATGAGAGAACGTGACCACGAACACCTTTGAAGTTTAAGGTGTATTTTCCACTGCTGTCTTAATCCAAGAAGCCGTGACTGGTGGCCTGTGTGCATGTGGTGTTATGTGTGTCTGAGTGTGTGTGCAAGGGTGTGAAGGGGGGGTGGGGGCAGAGAGGGAGAAGATGCTATCTGTGGGGCTTTCTTGGAATATTTGTGTGAGAATCAGATTCAGAGTCAAGAACCATTTGTCGGGCACCTACCATGCCCCAGATACTCTGTGGGGCACACCCATTTTTATTATCTTTTGGGTCCTTATGTAACTCAGTGAAGTAGGAAATATGTTCCCCATTTTACAGATGAGAAAACTGAGGCTCACAGAATTGAATGGGCTACATCCTGTGTTTACCTCCATCATCACACCCTCACTCTGTCATAATGCCTGCCATGCTTCTTCACCTGCCTCTGCACTCAGCTTCCAATCCTTGAGGGAGGGACTATGTCTTTAGTGCCTCTAACGCTGTGCCTGGCACATAGTAGGTGTTCACTGCTTTTCTTCAATTGACTTTTTGTTGAAGTTTAACATATAGAAAAAAAGTGCACAAATCATCACTATATAGCTTGATGAATCGTCACACGGGGAACATACCCTGTGACCAGGATCAAGAAACAGAGCGACTATTACCCCAGAAGCCTCCACGGTGCTCTGTTCCGGTCACCAACCCCTCCGCTCATCCCTGTCAATGGTCACCACGATCCTGATTCTAACACTGTCACTCAGTTTTGCCTTTTTTACTTGATGTGGATAAAATCATATATACGTCCCATATTATGAAGGTTCGTCCATTCTCACTGCTGTATAGTCTTCCAGTCTACAAACATAGCACAATTTACTTGTCCATTCTACTGTAGAAAGACATTAGCTTGTTTCTAGTCTTTGGTAATTATGAATAGGGCTGGTATAAATATTCCGATATAGGTCTCTAGGTGAAAATGCTCAGTAAATATTTGGCGAAACAATAATTAATTGCTGCATGAGAAATCACACAAAGTATTTTATAAGTGAAGCCCCTAAATCCATTATATAGAGGGAAGTGCATACGAGTTTGGGGGAGAAGTTGGATGTGTAAGAGGATCCCTGGGAGGGAAGTCCTTAAGGAACAAAGGAGGAGGCTCTGCAATGAGTGAGTCCATAGAAAGATCTCGAAGGGAGGAGTACAGGGGCAGAAAGTGGGTGGGAGGCTGAAGGCTTGAATGGCCAACACCGATGTTTGGTCTGCATCTTACGGGCAGGAGGGAGTCCTGGATGGCTTTGTAGCTTGACAGCACTGCCAGGTTTTTTTTTTTTCTTTTTTTTAAGGGAAATTACATCGTCCATGGTTGCCATGGTGAATTGGGGAAAAACGACAGGAATCAGGGAGCCAGGGTGAGAGGTCGCTGCAACCACTGAGCTGTGTGTTAATGAAGTTGTTGTGGAGTAGAAAAGACCTGCTGGGAGAAACATGGAGAAGAAATAACTTAAAATACTAGTTACCAAGCAGGACACCTGGGAAAGGCATATTTAAACATGGTTGCAAGGGTTTGCGCTTGTAACACAACGGGTGCAGGCCAGGTGGATTAGTGAATCCAGGGAAGCGGGCGAGGCGGCTGCACCTAATGGTTTCTGTTTCCTCAGTGACCTTGGATGTGAGGTATCTCTCTGCTGAGAGTGAGGGGCAGGCTCCGCAGAGTAGGAGAACTGAAGGGAGAGAATCAGGTAGAAACTAATGGACTCTGAACCCAAGAAAGAATTATAAATCCCTAGGTAGAATATTGAGAACTTCTAGAAAAAATCCTGATTATTTGCAGTCATGAGTTAACAAAACACTAGCTCCCTTTATAGTCTTTCTAATCTGTCATTTGTGGCATTTTTAATGTGAAATTTCTTGATTCCTTTCTATCCAGCCTGTTTGAAGTGTGGGTGTTAACTAGTCTTCCTGCTGTGTCTGTTTTATTGTTCTTTTCTAATAATCAGCTTTTGGCTTTTCTTTTGCTGTGTGTTTTTGTTTCCAGTTTATTAACTTTTCCTCTTGTCTTTATTATGTATTTTCTTCTCTTTTCTTCAGATTTATCCTGTTGTCTTTCGCCTAAATGTTTGCAAGCTTAGCTCCTTAATTTCCCATCTTTCTTCTTTTCTAATATAACATTTAAGGCTACAGTGTTCCTTTAAGTGCCATGTTAGGTAAATTCCGCAAGTTTGATGGATAGTGTTTTTATTATCATTTAGTTGCAAAATATTTTCTAATTTCCGTCTTGATTTCTTCTTTGATCTTTGATTTCTTTCATCAGTGTCTTATAGTTTTCTGAGTACAGGTCTTTTACCTCCTTAGGTAGGTTTATTCCTAGGTATTTTATTCTTTTTGTTGCAATGGTGAATGGGATTGTTTCCTTAATTTCTCTTTCCGATCTTTCATTGTTAGTGTATAGGAATGCAAGAGACTTCTGTGCATTAATTTTGTATCCTGCAAGTTTACCAAATTCATTGATTAGTGCTAGTAGTTTTCTGGTAGCATCTTTAGGATTCTCTATGTATAGTATCATGTCATCTGCAAACAGTGACAGTTTTACTTCTTCTTTTCCAATTTGGATTCCTTTTATTTCTTTTTCTTCTCTGATTGACATGGCTAGGACTTCCAAAACTATGTTGAATAATAGTGGTGAGAGTGGACATCCTTGTCTTGTTCGTGATCTTAGAGGAAATGCTTTCAGTTTTTCACCATTGAGAATGATGTTCTCTGTGGGTTTGTCGTACATGGCCTTTATCATGTTGAGGAATGTTCCCTCTATGCCCACTCTCTGGAGAGTTTTTATCATAAATGGGTGTTGAATTTTGTCAAAAGCTTTTTCTGCATCTATTGAGATGATCATATGGTTTTTGTTCTTCAGTTTGTTAATTGGTGTACCACATTAATTGATTTGTGTATATTGAAGAATCCTTGCATCCCTGGGATAAACCCCAGTTGATCATGGTGTATGATCCTTTTAATGTGCTGTTGGATTCTGTTTGCTAGTATTTTGTTGAGGATTTTTGCATCTATATTCATCAGTGATATTGGTCTGTAATTTTCTTTTTTTGTGACATCTTTGTCTGGTTTTGGTATCAGGGTGATGGTGGCCTCATAGAATGAATTTGGGAGTGTTCCTTCCTCTGCAATTTCTTGGAAAAGTTTGAAAAGGATGGGTGTTAGCTCTTCTCTAAATGTTTGATAGAATTCACCTGTGAAGCCATCCGGTCCTGGACTTTGTTTGTTGGATTTTTAATCACAGTTTCTATTTCATTACTTGTGATTGGTCTGTTCATATTTTCTATTTCTTCTTTGTTCAGTCTTGGAAGGTTATACCTTTCTAAGAATTTGTCCATTTCTTCCAGGTTGTCCATTTTATTGGCATAGAGTTCCTTGTAGTAGTCTCTTAGGATGCTTTGTATTTCTGCAGTGTCTGTTGGAACTTCTTTATCATTTCTAATTTTATTGAGTCCTGTCCCTCTTTTTCTTGATGAGTCTGGTTAAAGGTTTATCAATTTTGTTTATCTTCTCAAATAACCAGCTTTTAGTTTTATTGACCTTTGCTATTGTTTTCTTTGTTTCTAATTCATTTATTTCTGCTCTGATCTTTATGATTTCTTTCCTTCTACTAACTTTGGGTTTTGTTTGCTCTTCTTTCTCTAGTTCCTTTAGGTGTTAGGTTAGATGGTTTATTTGAGATTTTTCTTGTTTCTTGAGGTAGGCTTGTATTGCTATAAACTTCCCTCTTAGAACTGCTTTTGCTGCATCCCATAGGTTTTAGATCATCATGGCTTTGTTGTAATTTGTCTCTAGGTATTTTTTGATTTCCTCTTTGATTTCTTCAGTGATCTCTTGGTTATTTAGTAATGTATTGTTCAGCCTCCATGTGTTTGTGTTTTTTATGTTTTTTCCCCTGTAATTGATTTCTAATCTCATAGCATTGTGGTCGGAAAAGATGCTTGATATAATTTCAATTTTCTTAAATTTACCGAGGCTTGACTTGTGACCCAAGATGTGATCTATCCTGAACAATGTTCTGTGTGCACTTGAGAAGAAAGTGTGATCTGCTGTTTTTGGATGGAATCTCCTATAAATATCAATTTAATCTCTCTGGTCTATAGTGTCATTTAAAGCTTGTGTTTCCTTATTAATTTTCTGTCTGGATGATCTGTCCATTGGTGTAAATGGACTGTTAAAGTCCCCCACTATTATTGTGTTACTGTCAATTTCCTCTTTTATAGATGTTAGCAGTTGCCTTATCTATTGAGGTGCTCCTAAGTTGGGTGCATATATATTTATAATTGTTATATCTTCTTCTTGGATTGATCCCTTGATCATTATGTAGTGTCCTTCCTTGTCTCCTGTAACATTCTTTATTTTAAAGTCTATTTTATCTGATATGAGTATTGCTACTCCAGCTTTCTTTTGATTTCCATTTGCATGGAATCTTTTTCTATCCCCTCACTTTCAGTCGTATGTGTCCCTAGGTCTGAAGTGGGTCTCTTGTAGACAGTGTATATATGGGTCTTGTCTTTGTATCCATTCAGCAACCCTGTATCTTTTGGATGGAGCATTTAATCCATTCACATTTAAGGTAATTATCAATATGTATGTTCCTATTACCATTTTCTTAATTGTTATGGGTTTGTTTTTGTAGGTCCTTTTCTTTTCTTGTGTTTCACACTTACAGAAGTTCCTTAACATTTGTTGTAGAGCTGATTTGGTGGTGCTGAATTCTCTTAGCCTTTGCTGTCTGTAAAGCTTTTGATTTCTCCTTCGAATCTGAATGAGATCCTTGCCGGGTGGAGTAATTTTTGTTGTAGGTTCTTCCCTTTCATCACTTTAAGTATATCATGCCACTCCCTTCTGTCTTGTAGATTTCCTGCTGAGAAATCAGCTGTTAACCTTATGGGAGTTCCCTTGTATGTTATTTGTCATTTTTCCCTTGCAGCTTTCAATAATTTTTCTTTGTGTTTAATTTTTGTCAATTTGATTACTATGTCTTGGCATGTTTCTCCTTGGGTTTATCCTGCCTCAGACTCTCTGTGCTCCCTGGACTTGGGTGGCTCTTTCCTTTCCCATGTTAGGGAAGTTTTCGACTATAATCTCTTCAAATATTTTCTTGGGCACTTTCTATCTTCTCCTTCTGGGACCCCTATAACGTGAATGTTGTTGCATTTAATGTTGTCCCAGAGGTCT
This sequence comes from Grampus griseus, assembly GCF_964374135.1. NCBI lineage: Eukaryota > Metazoa > Chordata > Mammalia > Artiodactyla > Delphinidae > Grampus > Grampus griseus. The sequence continues at coordinate 13,984,354 of NC_139011.1, read as the reverse complement.
CTTAGTCTGTCTTCATTTCTTTTCATTCTTTTTTCTTTATTCTGTTCCATGGCAGTGAATTCCATCATTCTGTCTTCCAGGTCACTTATCCGTTCTTCTGCCTCAGTTATTCTGCTATTGATTTCTTCCAGTGTATTTTTCGTTTCAGTTATTGTATTGTTCATCTCTGTTTGTTTGTTCTTTAATTCTTCTAGGTCTTTGTTAAACATTTCTTGCATCTTCTCGATCTTTGCCTCCATTCATTTTCCGAGGTCCTGGATCATCTTCACTATCATTATTCTGAATTCTTTTTCTGTAAGGTTGCCTATCTCCACTTTATTTAGTTGTTTTTCTGGGGTTTTATCTTGTTCCTTCATCTGGTACATAGTCCTCTGCCTTTTCATTTTGTCTATCTTTCCGTGAATGTGGTTTTCCTTCCACAGGCTGCAGAAGTGTAGTTCTTCTTGCTTCTGCTGCATGTCCTCTGGTCTCTGATTTGACTTCTCTTTCCCTTGCTTTGGCTCACTGTCGGGCCAGCATTGTATCTCTTTGTGGCCATGGTGAGAGCAGTATCATAACATTATGGATGGGCAGGGACGAGGCCAACCTGGAGCTCCAGATGCCAGTAGGCTTTTCACCATTAATTAGAGAAACTTTTATGATGAGGCTTGAGACCATCCCACCCAGACTTGGTATGCAGTGGGGCATAAGTGGGAGGAGGGAGGTGATGTCAAAGGCCAAGTGGCTGGTGAAGACCTGGACACTTTCACTCACCCCCACCACTCATCAACCTGGAATTACTGCACCCCTCCCAGATCTTTGCACATGCCTCCTCCAGACTTGCCTCTGCTGAGAAACCTTCCATGATTCACACTTTCTGGGAAATCACACGTGGCCCTTTGCTTAGAGGCAGACCGTCTCTCTTTTCCCTTCTCTCTTTCCTGCTCCAAGACTCAAGGATTCAGCCTGTTTTCCTCTTGCTCCATATCTGCCACACTCCAGTAGTCCTTTGGGGGTCTTCTCATCCTAAAGAGGGAGGGAGGCTCAAAGTATAGGGAGTTTCCCTGCAAATGGAAAGAGGCAAGGGCCTGGGAGTAGCTTGGAGACTTCACAGGTGGGCTCTGTGTCACAGTCCTGCAGGGCGTGGGAGGCTGTGTGGGGCCTCTAGAGACTGGACAAAGGCTCTGGGCTTCCAGCCTTGGCAAAAGTCCCTGAGGTCAGGCTTGAGGTGGCCTTGGATGGGGAGCACATCAGAAGAGCCACATGGAGGAGAAAAGAGAGGGTCCTCCTGGGATGATAGACACTGCATAAAATTTCTGGGACCCTCATGGGACCTAAGAGGAGGGGTACAGGGGGAGGGTCCCACTGGAATTGAATTTCCTGCCATCTTGGTGGGATGGTGGCTTAAAGCACATTAAAATTTGATTTAGAAATGTGACATTTCTTATACCCCATCATTAGAATGTCTGTAATTTACTTTTAAATACTTCAGTATCTCAGTGTGTTTTCCTATATGTGCCAATTACAATAGTTTAAACCACACCCTGGGTGCAGTCAGTTTCATAAATCAGAAGTTCACCTTCGAGGAGTGGGCAGCATGAAATCTAACCAGAAAGCTCACAGTCCAGAAATGCCCATGACAATCTCTTTTGTTACCTTTTCCCTTTGATCAATACCAGTGGCTTTGTTAATTATCTCAATAAGTTTAGAAATGGGTTTCACTGGTGACATATGTGGGATATTAATTAGCTTAATGAATGTGATGAATGTTAGAAAGGGGCTTTTACTGGCAAAATTAGTGCTACTGATGATGTGTTGATTGCTTTATTTTAAAGAAAATCCCAACATTTGCACCATCTAAGAATCTAGTAAGGAAGATATATACTGACAGACGAGATATGCAGGGAAGATGTGATGTTGTAGTTCAAGTCTGGAGGCCATCTACAGGCAGAATTCCCTCTTCCTTGGGGCACTCCAGTCTGTTTTCTCTTAAGACCTTCAGCTGATTAGATGAGGCCCACCTACATTATGGAGAGTAATGTGCTTTTCTCAGAGTCTACTGATTTAAATGTTAATCTAATCTAAAAAATGCCTTCATAGCAACATTTGGACTGGTATTTGACCAAACACTTAAGTACCATGGCCTGGCCAAGTCAGCACATAAAATTAACCATTGTAAGCACTGTCTGGTCTGAGTCGTGTTTTCATATGACCTGGTAGTGAGCCTGTAGGGGAGTAATTTAATCCACCCTGAAATTTAACCTATAGTACCTTCTGAGCTACTATGATTTCCCCCAAAGAACCTAACAGTCGTGCATTTCCAAGTTGTCAGATAATAAATGTGTCAGGCCTTGTAGTTATACTATCCCTGATGCAACTACTCAACTCCACCATGGTATATGAAAGTAGCTGTAGGTTGCATGTAAACAAATTAGCCTGCTCCTTTCCAATAAAACCCTACTGGTGGAAATGGAAATTTGAATTTTATGTAATTTTCGTGTGTCATGAAGTAGTATTCTTTTGATTCCTCTCTCAACCATCTAAAAACAAGAAAAGGATTTGTAGTTCTTGGGCCATACAAAACAGGGGGTGGGAAATGGTAGTCTGACACCTTTGCTGTATACCATAGCTGTCTCCATGAAAATTCACCTGTACTGTCTCTCATTCTCACATCCTACTTATATCCGGGTGTCAATTAAGGTATTTAATAAAACAACCTGTTCTGGCAGCTCAAGACATCAGCTTCTTCTGAGAATGTGCGTTTTAATTGCAGCTTCTGGGAAGAATTCTTTCTTCAAAGAAGGTTATAACAGTAAAATTTCCTTTTGGGGTGTTGGGAAATTCTTTTTATTTTGAAATTTTTTTGTCTGGAAGATGGTTTAGTAACGTACCATAGAACGAGGGACACAGAATATTAGAGTTAGAAGATGCCTTAGATGATCTCATTTTGTTGAATCATTGATTTATTCATCCATTCAACATCTATTAAGCAATTTAGGAGATCTACATTCCTGCTCATAATACAACATCTTTAGCAAATGACATTCTTGCCTTTGGTGTTTCCTGAAACAAACCTTGCATCTTGGACCTTGGACCAGCCTTCTCAGCTTCTCCAACCCTCGGAAATGCTTTTAGGCTCAGAGCAGGAGTCAGTACCTCAGGAAACCTCTGACTTCCCTCCTCCTAAGAGAATGAGCTAGTTCTTCCTCGGAGTTGCCCCTGAATCCATCATCTTTTCATTTCTGCCTCTGTTTTACTGATTAATGAAGTTATGTTTCACCCTTATTTTTCTACCCTTCTAGACACTTAGCATCTTGAGAAGCTGTCATATTCTTTTCTACATCCCAGAATCTGATACATAGTGGGTACTCAGCAAACACGTGTTTGAAGTCATTTACTCAGGTGACAGGTATTTTTGGGCCCCTACTATGTGCCAGGCACTGCTCTGAACAGTGAGAGAAAACAGACGAAAATTCCTGCCCCCTCGAGTTTCTATTGTCATGGGGTAGGAGGTGGAAGACAGGTGAGCTCATTAAGTGAGCATATAGTATGCTAGAAGGTGGTAAGTACTATGAAGAAAAGTAAAGCAGGCAAAAGGGGGCAGGGAGTGCCAGGGGTGGTGGTGGGGTTGTCATCATAAATAGATGATTAGCGAAGACTGAGAGGCGGTGAGGAGAGAGCCACGTTGCTATCCAGGAGAAGCATTTTCTGGGAGAAGGAAAGCAAGTGTAAAAGTCTTGAGGTGCGTGTGTGTCTGGAATGGCCTGGAAATGGCGCAAAGGCCAGTGTGACCAGAGCTGAGCGAACAAGGGAGAGAAGTGAGTTTCACTGCACTGATATGAAAGACGAAGGGAACTAGTTGCCTTCTGTAGACTTGGAGACAAAAAGGGAAACTGAGGCTCAGAGAGGTGAGTGATTTTTGGAGGATCATGCAGTAGAGCTGGTCAGTGTCAGATTGGTGTCCCTGGGGCCAGACCCCAATCTCTGCCACAGAGGACACTGTACAGCCCTCCTGGTGTACGCAGGACCCCAGAGAGCCCAGTACTCTGTCACAGAAACAAAAGACCTCAGTGTCTTACAAACCATGTCCTTATATCCTGACCTGAACAAAAACGAGAATAGGATTCAGCCAGACACTGTGTCCAGGGAGACCGTGTCCTCCAGAGCTTGACCCCCGTCAGCAATTTTGAAGTTACCCACGTTTCTTTCAGCTGGGATGTTTTCTTGCTCTGAAAACTTTTAGCAGACGACAAGGTATTGCCCTAGGTGTATTCCAGAACACAAGTCGTTGCTAAAGTGGTTAGACAACCACTTCGCTTCAAAGCCAGGGACTACTCCCAGGGATGGTACCGTTTGGCGAGCATTTTATACTTGTGAAATGTTGCTCTGACATGTTATCATTTATTTCTCTCAACAGATCAGTGAGGTTGGAGAGCTTTCTCAAATGTACTGTACGTCTGGGAGAACGATGAGGGCCAGGAAGGCTGCTGATTTAGCGGTGGTCATTCTCATTGTCCCACCACCACCACCACCACCACCACCACCATCATCATTTTTGTTTGTGGCAAAGGTATGGATAAGCCTAAGTCACGGCTCCTGTCTGTAAGACATTTACAATCTAAGAGAACAAACGTATGGACGCCAAGGGAGGAAAGCAGGGAGGGGGGTGGGATGAACTGGGAGACTGGGATTGACATATATACACTAATATGTATAAAATATATAACTAGTGAGAACCTGCTGTATAACACAGGGAACTCCATTTCGCTGTACAGTAGAAACTAACACAACATTGTAAAACAACTATACCTCCCCCACCCCCAAAAGACATTTATAATCTAGCTGGGTAGAACAGTTTATTTACTCATCCAGTCACATATTCATTCAATAATGCCTCCATTCTGCAAGTTGTTATTGAGCAATTGTTGTATTCCAGGTAATTAATGGAGATCCGAACATGTACTCCCTGCCCTGGGGAAGGCGTTAGGAAAAGGCTTCAGGAGGAGAGAAACTTTGCTTAGTTTAAAGGATGGACAGGATTGTATGTGGAAGGCAGAGAAATGGGGACACTTAGTTCAGGTTGAGGGGAGAGCGAGTGTAAAGAGGAAGAGGTAAGAAAAGGGGTGCGTGTCCAGGGAAGGATGCTAAGCTGAAAGGCACTTTTTTCTCTAGGTAGCTAGGAGCAGGGGAGTGACATGGTTAGACGTGGTTTTTAGGAAGACCACTCTGACTGCAGTGCCGAGGATGAGTTGGAGGACAGGGTTAAGTCAGGGTGGTCCCTCTGGAAGCACTGTGGAGCAAGATGCATGCAATGTGCTTGTGATGGGGACACACAGCTCGAGGATGGTGTGGGCAGGAAAAGTTACGTGTGGGGTGTGGAGGGGAATGCTTCTTTCCACGCCTGGTATTCCCTTCTACACGGAGGAGGCTGCCTTGTAGAAAGCCCCCGGGCATGAGCCCAGCTCTGCCCCTGGGACCTGCCTCAGTCCCGTGAGGCTGAATGGATGTCTGTCCAATTCTGGGCTTCAGGAAGAGGCATCCTGTTTGCTCAGGTCTGTAATACACAATCTCCAGTGTCAGTTATCAGGAAAAAGATGATGTGTTTCTTCTCTATAAGTTGACTCTTCTGTCTTATTTCTCAGTTAATTCAGAACTGAGCAGGGAAGAGAGTTTTATTATTGGACCGCCTCAGAGAGTCAAGAGAACTGCTTTGATGCTGGCCTTGATATTATCGAGCTGTTGAATGAACGCCAGCAAGCACTTCCCTCCAGATTACTTGCTATGTGAGCAATAAAGTCTTGTTTGTTTAATTGAGGGGCGCACATCAGGCTTTCTGATAAATTGAGTGAATGCCTTCCTAACTGATACAAGAAGGTCTTGACACCATTAAATCGGGACCCCCAGCGAGGACAGGGCCAAAAAATGCGGCCGGGGAATCATCAGTGTTTAGATGGAAGTGAAAGTCATGGGTGGGGATAAGTCTGAAGTGCCCAGTGAGGAGAACCCAGGAATGACTGGCCTTTCAAGGGTCAGAAGACTGGGACAAAGCAGCTGAGGAGGCCAAGTGTTCAGTGTCTCTCAGGTAACCTGATAGATGCCGTGGTGCCCACGCTCTGGGCATCTAAACCACTCATTCACTCAGTGCTCGTTTACTGAGGGGCAGCTCATCGCTAGACACAGACCTTGCTTAAGGCCACGGGCTAGTGGCCATTTAGAAATCAGTCCTCCTGCAAATTGGGTTCTCTGATTTCTGGGGATCCCCACCTAACATTTCCATGTGTAAGAGAGAGGACCTATCTCATTTCTAAATGAACCCCTGGGCAGGGCTCTACAAGGAGGGTCCTTGTGGAATCCTGAACTGGGTATAGTGTGGGAAAAATAAGATACTGTGTGACCTTCAACAGTCCAAAAGTTCAACCGTGGCATCTCTAGGAGTCTTGGAAAAACCACGAAACATAATGTGTTCTATACTTGCCTTTGCAAATGTCAGAGTTTTCTCTGTCACTGCTAAGTGTGAGCAGATTCAGGTAGTGCCAGATGTTCCTTCTTTATGGAGCCCCCTCGCCTCTTTCCCTTCTTGGTGTGGAACAGGAGTTTGATGACCTGACTGGAGGAGAGGTGGCTGCAGTAGGAATCTTCAGGGTTTTTTCTTTAAGTAGTAGTAGATTTTATTTATTAAAAAAAATTTTTTTTTGGAGTATAGTTGCTTTACAATGTTGTGTTAGTTTCTGCTGCACAGCAAAGTGAATCAGCTATACGTAGAGTTCCCTGTGCTATACAGTAGGGTTCTCGTTAGTTACCTATTTTATACATAGTATCAATAATGTATATATGTCAATCCCAATCTCCCAATTCATCCCGCCCTCCCGCTTTCTCCCTTGGTGTCCACATGTTTGTTCTCTACGTCTGTGTCTCTATTTCTGCTCTGTAAATACGATTGTCTATACCAATTTTTTCAGATTCCACATGTATACGTTAATATACAGTATTTGTTTTTCTCTTTCTGACTTACTTCACTTTTCTCTTTCTGACTTACTTCACTCTTCACTCTTACTTCACTCTAGGTCCATCCACGTTTCTGCAAATGACACAGGATTCAGTTTTGAGTCCACCACGAGGCAGCGCAATGTCACGGTCAGAGAACACAGCCGAGGGGACCACACACCTGAACAAGCCCAGTGACGGGGCCTCTCTTGTAAAGTCGGGGCAGATGCTACTCGGCACAGCAGTCGTGGGGGCATTAAGCCCCATCTCCTCTTTCTCTGTAACTGAAGAAACAAGTTTGCTTTCTACTGCCTTCATACGGAACTTCTTCAGTGACAAGCTTGGACCCTCAAGTTCAAACTTCAGCCCTGCCACCAGCAGTCCGATCTTGTGTGAGTCTCCTTGCTTCTCAGGGCCTCAGTTTCCCCCCTCGTAAAATTGAACTTAACCTAGAATATGGCTTCTGAAGGTCCTTCTGATTTAAGCTGCTTGGTGGCTGCCATTAACGTTGGTTTCCAATTCTGCTGCTTGTAGTTCCTCTTTCTGCCAGAAGGTGGTGGTATTGAGTTCTTTAATATTACAAAGAGCTCTATTTGCTTCAAGTTCTGGGAGACCCAAGTTGGCCTCCCTTAGATGCTTTGAATGGAAACGTTTTGTTGCAGGGGGTCTCCTTTAGGCTCTGGCTACTCTGCCCCCTTCCCAGCCCTGCCGACCCAGGCTGCCATCCGGTTCAGCTCTTTTCAAGTCTCAGAGCGCTTGGCTGTACTGTCTCAAGACCACTGGCCTCAGTTCAGGGCCACAGAAAAGAGGCCGGGGACCTCTGGACCGTTCCAGGGCATGGGGATGACAGAGATCTGAGGGTTGGCCCCCAAGGCAGTGGCGGGTGCAGGTTACACCTGAGATCAGACTGGCTGAGGGCCTTGGCAGAAAGAGTGTTTGGTTTGAGCAGGACTCACCGGACCATTCCTTACCCCTCGTCTCAGACTCATGTCCCCAGATCCCTTCCCCCTGCTGCCTGCTGGTCCCTCATGATTGGAACCTGCAGGTCTGGCTCTCCAGGTCCAACTGGAAGCTTCAGCTTCAGGCTGTGGCCAAGAGTCCTCAGATCACCTGGATTTTGGTGGGGTGGATGGTTTGGGTGTCACTGAGGACACCATTGACCTCTCACAACTGCGTCTACCCAGAAGCAAGGCCCAGGAGGTAGTCTTTGTGTCCTGTCCTAACAACTTGAGGGGTGAGCCTAGATGGAGTAGGCCAGCTGTCACCCATCAATAATGATCAGTGTCACATCCTGTCGATAAGGATAGAGCTGGAGCTGTCCTGCAGAGACCAAGGCTTGTGAACGACCGTGATGAAATCAGGAGTGTCCTCACGCAGGGACCGGCTCCCAGGTGAGTCTGTCTTTCTTGGCTCAGGTCCTGGGACCCATCAGCCTCCTACTCCTTTAGGAGCTGCCCCTGCCCACCAGACCCTGGACCCTGTGGGCACTGTCTCGTCTCAAGCTGAGCTGGGGAACCGGTATGGTCACACCAACCTGCACTTAACTTGCTCCCTGCTAGGACAAATTGCGGGGCTTTGGAGTTTCAGGGTTTTGCTGTGGGTCACTAAGTAGAACTGGACAGCTGATGTCTTCAAAACAGTAAACACAGCAGAGAAGAAAGAGTATAAGTTCTGGAAATGCAGGGACTGGATGAGGCTCCCACTCTATGACCACTGCCCTGTGCTGTAGTACCTACAAGTTATTTAATTTCTCTAATAAGTGAATTAAAATATGATATATTTAATATATTAATTATATGTAAATTTATATATTAAATAACATTATTATATAATATATAAAATATATTATATGGTAATGTATTTGTTATATATTATATACAATGAATATGTTATTTAATATATAATATTATATATGTTCACTTATTTTCATTTACTTATTTATGTATATACAAATGTTTGGATGTTTGTTTGGCTTTTGGCTTTAGGTCATGATGTTTTGTGGTATGTATATCATTTCATGTCCTGACATTGGTATATTTATTGCACTTTAGGAAATATAGGATAATTATTAATATCCCCCTTGAAAGGACTCTTGTGTGGTCAGTGATTTACTGGATTCTGGTGACATTTTCCTTGGGTTTAGTTTCGATTGCCTTGGTTTGATAAATCTCTTTAAAAGACACCTGACATTTCCCCAATTCTTGGGTAGTAGTTCCCCTTTCATTCTGGAATCCTACGTCAACCACTTAAGAGCACGTTTGGATGCCAACTTTCTAGCCGTAGTGAAGCAATAACAAGGGAATAGTCTCAGGTCTTAGGGTGTCAGGTAATGCTGCAATTCTTTCTCCTTTTTTTTACTCTGTAGAAACATCATGGAAATGGGTACCTACTCTATGGAAAGCCTGAGCAGCAATGATCTTACTCAGAAATCACAGGGTGATAATTTGAATGATGGCAGATAGAATTATTTGGGGTTTGAAGTAATAATAATGCCTTTTATATGTATAATATTTTTGTTTTTTCAGAGCAACTTCCTATGTATTACTTACTGTGACATCACCAAAGTCCAGGAGTATGCCTGTTGAATGTTATTTATCACTATTTCTTAGATAAGAAATCCAGAGCCTTGAGACGTGAGGTAATAATTGTAAAATCCTCTACTTATTAAGCTTGTTCTTTGCAAGGCCACGTACCCATCACATACTTGTTTAGCACATCGACCTTATGCACATCAGCCTTATGAGGAGGACATTATTATCACCGCTTTTCAGATGATGCAGCTGAGCTCAAGAGAGGTGACGTAACTTGTTCGAGGTCACACCACTAGTGAGAAGAACCAGGATTCAAACATTTGTATATGAAACCTCCCAGTCTCTACTTCTTTCACTGTAACCTGACCCTCTTCCCCAGAGGGAGGGTGGTGTTGGTGGGGGGGGGCGGGGAGAGGGGGCAGGAGCTGGCCTGGGAGTCAGGAAGGCTGTGGTCCTGCTGAGTCTGTCTCTAACCTACGGAGTCATGTTGGGTAAGTCCCTTCCCATCTCTTCCTTTCAGCTTCCTTGTGTAAAGCATGGAGTGTAGAAATGAGGCAACTTCCAGCTCTAGGAGTCTATGACATATCTGAATTACTCCCTAGGTTATAGAACTGGGGATAATTGTAGTGGGGCATTGGTGCTCAGTCTATAGCTCTTATCCATGTCTTTCACGTCTAAATGACAGTTTTCCTCAAAGAAGAATCTACTGTTATAGGCACAGTTATTGACTCTGTAGAGAAGAGTGTTGGAGAGGAATGGCAGTGGGCAGCCTGCCTTGTCCCTTTGGGATGGCGAGGATATAGGAGTGTCACATAAACCTAGTGATTGCTGCAGAAGTTAGCTGAGCATGAACAGCTGTGCAATCTTGGGTTCCCCCAAAGCAGAGACTACAACAAGGGCTCATATTTGGGTCGTTTATTTTGGGAAGTAATCCCAGAGGTCAGGAGTGGAGGGGCTGGGAAGAGCGATGGGGAAGGAGGGAAAGCCAATCCTATGGGTGAATTCTTGGTGTGGTTACTGTCGTGGACAACTGAGTTACTGCTGTGGTCAACTGGGACTTGATCCTACTGGGATCTTGACTTGGACTGTTCTCTGGAGACATGGAAAACGATGTTGGTCTTCCAGTGGTCATGAAGCGTCCTGCGGGTGTTAACTCCCTTGCATTTGCAGTTTGCACATACACCAGAGTGGCTGAGCAGACTCCAGCATGCAATTCATTAGGTGACAGGCCCCAGGCAGAAGGTAAAAGATGCCCAAGGCAGCAGAAGAGAGATGCTCTATCCTGTAGCTGCAACAAGAGCCAGGGATAAATGGTGGCCGAGAGGACAAGAAATGGGGCATCAAACATGTCTGACACAACTGCCTTGCCTGGTACCCAGCCCAAATGGGCCGTGGGGTGGGTTGCAGGGTGAGATCTGAGTGTGGATATGGAGGGACTGGAAGAGATTATCCAAAGCACATCTCCCATGTTAAGGAAAGGGTGCAGTGGAGCGTCCCTGTAGGTTCTCCCATGTGTGTTCCATGACAGAGACAGTATTTGGATACCAATCACTCAGAGCTCATAGGTGACCTAAAGAACACTTGTCTAGTAAAAAGACTGTCCTCCTCTGCCCTCTAAACTCCTCTTTTTCTCTGAAGGAGCTGGGAGTGCAGACAGAAGAGGTGGGGGAAGACAGGATTGAACATACTACCTCCCCTCCCCTGCCAAGTCCTTCAGACCAATACATTGAGCACTGACGTGGGCGGGGAGGTGACTGCCAAGTTAGACATGATGCCATGTGTTCAGCTGCACTGAGCTGCATTTTTTAACAGCTAGAAGAGACTGAAAAGCTTTGGGCGGTCACTGAGGGATGGAACAGGAGAGAGGACACGGTGGCATAGAAGGTAGGGCTTAGAGGGGAAAAAGATTTCCTGATTAGACTTCACCAGGTTTAGCCTGTTCACACACTGGCCACAATTCTTATTTAGCTGTTTATCACGTAGGACAACTGGATCAGCAACACTTCTTTTCTCAGCAGCAGATTCCTCAGTTCAGGCACTGTTATGTATCCTACATATAATATTAGGGATAAAGTGCATTTTATGATGGTGGCTGCAACCTCCAATGCCTTCAGGAGCCAGACAGGGAGCAGAAGTGAGGGAAGCAGGCCTGGCTGGGACTGATGAACCAGAGAGCCAGTGCCCTACTTCAAGCTCTAGCCTGTTGTCTTGCAGAAACAGCAGGGTAGGGAGTTTAGATCAATGGGCATGTCAGACACTTAGATTGATTGCCACCACCATACCACCCTCTGTCCCCATGGTACACTGTACTAATGGCCCTATTTCATTACCCCTTTACGTATCCAGCCCCTCTTCATATAATTTCACAGTGTCATCTCATTGTGGTTGGGAATGCTTTCTTGTCACTGCGATCACCTCGTTGCTATGACTTGTTTGGGCCCAATGGTATATTAGCAGCTGAGACACACATGGAGGCTTGAGAGAGTAGGTTTGTCCTCTTGCATCTGTGCCATCACCATGAGGAGACCGCATCTGAGCTGGCTGCCCATCCCGGAAGGGGAGCGAGAGAAGGTGGAACAGAGCTGGACCACACCAGCCAAACCCACCCTCCATCGGCTGACCCTTCACTGACCTGCAGATTATGAAAATAAATGCTGTGGGGTGGGTGGTTATCCAGCGATTTTGCAGCGGTAGTTAAACCAATGCAATACCCATGACACTGATAACAGGGCACTGTTGCCTGCTGAGCCTCTAGGTGGCCTCAGATTCTTCCACTGTTAATCCATGGGGAGAGCAGATGAATTGTTTGTCAGACTCCCAGGAGGCGACAGAGCCTGTGAAGGCTGCCCTGGGTGTTTGGCTGTGTTCACGATGCCAGTGGTTGCCCCTTCTTCCTTTCCTTTGTTCTGGCTGCACTGTCCTCAGAGGGCAGGTGGCCCAGCCACCATGAGCTATTCAGCCCTCACAGGGTACCTGATTTAGTCTACTGGGTCCCTTTTCTTAGCATTTGTACTCGGGGCTTTCTACACTTCAAAGAGCTTCTCACCCACATTCACTCATTAATTCATTACTCCTGTGAGTAAAACCTGAAGCAGTGAGAGGAGAATGTCATTAGCAAGCATACCAGAGGCTCATTATTTAGAACAGGTTGCCCAGAGCCAGGCTCCCTCTGCCAGAGCTAGTAACCCCTTCCCTTCTCTGCAGGCAGGTGTGTACCAGGGTCGGAATCCATCAGGCACTTGGTGGTTGCAAAGCACTTACTGTGTGCTCATCTAGCTACACTGGTTGCCATGGGGATATAAGAAGTTGTAAAACACGACTTCTGACCTCAAGGACCTGCAGTCTAGTGAGAGCACAGGCTCTGGAGTCATGTAGACCTGAATGTGAATCCTGGCAATTTATAAGGCCTTGGGCTAAGGAGCCCCTCTGAACCAGTTTCCTTAACCATAAAATGGGATACTGTTGCTTCCTTATGGGCAAACTGAGGATAAGCAACATGATGCCAACAAAAGGTGCAGGGAAAGGCCTGGTGCTCGGTGAGTGCTCCAGAAACCACAGTGTTTCCTGATATCACGCAGACCAATGCCTGCATGCACATCTCTCATTCCAAGCCTGGCACAGGCCTACAGGCCAGTGTGGCAGAGGAAGGAGACCTGGCAGAGGGTAGAAGCTTTGGGGATGCCTTTATTTCAGTGGTGAGATGAGGAAGAGGGAGCAGAGAGGGAAATTGAAGGGCTGGCGGGGTAGCAGGGACACCAGGGGGATACAAACAGGTAGGGGCCGAGGGAGAGTGCCGAGAATGGTGAGGGCGGAAGGTGGCAGCCAGCCAGCGGCAGAGGAGAGATGGAGCAGGATATAAACTGAGGACATTCATCCATTCAATCACCCAGTGGCTACTGAGTGCCTGGGGTGGCCATGAAAATGCTCCACTCAGATCTCGTCCTTAGGGGAACGTGAGTGACCACCCGGCCTCTGTCCCCCTGGATCACCCCTACACAGGTGCTGAGGGTACGTATCTCCTGGGCTGTTACCAGCCAATGATTGCAGATGGCGGGCTATCCCTTTGGGATGCGGGACTCCTCTGCTGGGCTCCCCAGTGGTCTGGCAAAAGCAGTCTTGGAGATTCACTGCAGTCTAAGACTTCTTTCCCAGCCCTTCTTCCTCCCTGCTCTCCTTTCATAGATGTCAGGCCTGAATTACAGACCGAAGCTTCTCCTTGCTCCCCAGTCCCCTTAGCCAAGCCTTCAAAGGTGGCATCCCCAGCACATCTCTTGCACTTCTAGCTGCTTCATTGCTTTGGCTTCCTGGAGGATCCAAGCTAACACACTAAGGTAGCACCTCATCGGTGTCCTGCACCGCTTTATGCACCGGGGGTGTCAGGGTGACCAAGACAAAAGTCATTAATGTCGTGTTGCTGGTGGCAGGGGTGGTGGAGACAAGAGGATAAATAGGCAAGCAAAGAAATGAATACGCTCATTTTAGACAGTGACACCTGCTACGAAGAAAACAAAATGGGAGACCGCTTTAAATTGCAGGGTGAGGGATGGCCTTTGAAATGGTGAGGCCAGAACGCTGAGGAGTCAGCTATGCAAGTGATGGAGTCTGGGTGTGTGAGGGGTGATTGCATCTGTCAACTTGACTGGGCCAGTGTCCAGATGTCCGGTCAAAATTCTGGATGTTTCTGTAAGGTTGTTTTTAGATGAGATTAACATTTAAATTGGTGGGCTTTGACCATCTACAGATGAATGGATGAAGAAGATGTGGTATATATACATGATGGAATATTATTCAGCCGTAAAAATGAATGAAATAATGCCATTTGCAGCAATATGGATGGACCTAGAGATTATCATAGTAAGTGAAGTAAGTCAGACAGAGAAAGACAAGTATCATATGATATCACATATATGTGGAATCTAAAAAAAATACAAATGAACTTATTTACAAAACAGAAATAGACTATAGACTCACAGACACAGAAAACAAACTTATGGTTACCAAAGGGGATAGTGGAGGAGTGGGGAGATAAATTAGGAGTTTGGGATTAACAGATACACGCTACTATGTATAAAACAGATAAACAACAAGGACCTACTGTGTAGCATAAGGAACTATATTCAATATCTTGTAATAACTTATAATTGAAAAGAATCTGAAAAGGAATATATATATATATATATATATATATATCTGAAAAGGAATATATATATATTCTGAAATCTGAAAAGGAATATATATATATATATATATATATATATATATATATATTCCAGAGGCCCCAGAGGGAAACTGTAACAGAATAAATTTCTGCTCGTTTAGTGCCCTGAGTTTGTGGGAATTTGTTATGGTAGCCCTAGGAAACTAATACAGGCACGATCAACGTCATCTCTTCCTCCTAAAAGCCTGGGCTCTCACCTGTCGGGGGAACATGCACTGCCTTGGAATACCTGGTTTGTTACGGGCTCTGTTCCCTCTCCCATTCCTTTTGAACTTTCTATGTTTCCATCTTAGGAGGCCAAGCGGTATAGAGAAGTGCCACGGTCTTGGGAGGCAGACATGGTCTTGGGAGGCAGACAAGCTTTGAAACACGGCCTCTTCGTTCCCTTGCTGTGTGACTGCTGAGTCCCAGCTGATTTCAGGTTTCTTGCAGTTTTAATTTATGTAGAATACTGAACACAGGCTGTGGGATCTGGTATGTGCTCCACCTTTACAAGTGAGTCTAAAGGTCAGAAATTGGGCTGGATTCGTCTTTGCATTCCTTGAAGAGTTCCTGGAGGGGGGCAGGGATAAATGAGGAGTTTGGGATTAAAATATACACACTACTGTATATAAAATAGAAAACCAACAAGGGCCTGTTGTATAGCACAGGGAGCTATGCGCAATATCTTATAATAACCTATAAGGGAAAAGAATCTAAAAAAGAATATATATATATATTATATATATATATAATATATATAACAGAATCACTTTGCTGTACACCCAAAACTAACACAACTTTGTAAATCAACTACATTTCAATAAAAATTAAAAAAAAGAAAAGAGCTGGAAAAGAAAAGGGAAAAAAAAGAGTTTCTGGAAATAATACATTTGCAATAAACATTTGTTGATTGGTTGTTAGTTGACTGATCGTAGACATAGCTATTTATAGAGTAACAGCTGTGTGCCAGCCATTCATCTCAACGTTTAAACTATTAATTTAATCCCCATGGCAATTCCTTGATATAGATAGTATTATCTTTGCTTTACAGGTTACAAAAAAGAGGTGAAGCTATGATTGGCACCTAGGTCTGCTTCCTGGGTCTACCCTACTACCCTGATGAAGAGACGCTTTAGGAAAGAAAGGTGGATCCCTCCAAGCTCTTACCGTCAGCTTCCTGACAGCCAGCCCACATCCTTCCTGCTGCGGTCTGCCTGTGTTCTGCTAACCCCCCAGGCCAATCTCTGCTCTTGTTCCACTCCAGCTTTCCCAGCCAGCGTTGTCCTTCCCTTGCTTTCCCCACGGTGTGTGTAGGGTTAAAGTTTGTTGCTAAACCTGTGTCTCTTCCTGGGTCTTTTCGCATAACATTTAATAGCTGCTAATGACTGTGACCCCTGCGGCACTCATCTAGTGGACTTCAAGTTGGCATTTCAATTAGTTGTGCTGATTGCTGGGTTTGGGCATTTCATGTATTTGTAGGGAAGCTTAGCCTAAGAACCGTCAGCTAAGGGACTTATTACCTCGGAGCTTCTTGGGGGGAATAAATAACCTCATTACAGCGTCTTTTGCTCTGGTTGAGAGACAGGAAGAAAGTTGACTCTCTCAGGCAGTTATTTGTGTGGGGAGGGGCTGGTGCCCATGACTACGTGTAACCAGCAGGGGGGCCTTTCTCCCCTCCCCTCCACTTCTCCTTCCCTCCTTCGTTTCACCCCCTCTCTCCTCTCCCCTCCCCTCTCTCCTCCCTTTCTTTCTTAGCCTTGCCTCTTCTTTTCTTTCTTTCTTTCTTCATGTCTTTCTTTCCTTGGCTAAAGTCTTTGATGACAATAATAGTAACTTAGTGTCTACAGGCCTCACAGGCTCATGAATACAAATAGGGTCACATTAACAGTTGAACCTGGAATTTACACACACACACACACACACACACACACACACACCTGCAAAGTCCAAGTGCTCTCTTTCTCTAGGTATCCCTGAGTTTTTGAAATGGCAACTTTCCAAATGCACATTAGCCAATGCGCATGAGGAAGGAGCAGGGAGGGGGATGGGGTTAATACTAAATCCCCACTTCAGGCTCTATTAGCTCGGTGGTCTTGAGCAGGTGCTTAAACCTCTCTGGCTTTCCGCTTTCTCATCTGTAAAATGAGAATAATGTCCTGTATCATAGACTTGTCAGGGGACAAGAGCGTAAAGGTGTAAAGAGCTGAGCACAGTGTAAGAGAAAAATAACTGGCAGGTATTGTGATTACTCTGACTTTAAATACCACGGGATTACTTATCATCAGCGATGTCCAGCAGTCTGTCTGTCCTTCCTTCCTTCTTTTCTTTCCTTTCTTCCTTCTAGAAATGAAACCTTACGGATAAAGTTGTTATTACTCTAAGCAGAAACACCTCCCTTCTACACTTAGCCTCGAGATTCTGGGGCTACAACTCTGCAAGGCTGGATGGGGCAGAGGGGAGTTGTTTCTTGCTGTGAGGTCCCTGGGGCTTCCTAGGGCTTCTGCTTCTGTGAGCATCTCCTGGACGCGACAGCGCCCTCAGGTGGCAACAGATTAATTCCGTGTGCCCTTGGATTCAGCCTCACCATGTGCCGTCTCGAAGACATGGGTCCGGCAGTGCCTCTCCTCTGATCTGAGTCCCAGGCCCACGGGGTCTTCCTCTGAGCTCAGAGGTACCAGCCTCAGCCCACCAGTGTCCCCTTCTCAGACTTTCACCTCCGTGGGGCCCCTTCTCCAAGTTTCCAAGTTTTAATAATCATTTCAACCTCTCCCCTTGGTTAACTCAGCCCTAAGTGATTACTTTAGAATTTTCTTTTTATTCTTTCAGTTACCAAGTTAATAACTTTTTGGCTGGTTCACAATGTTTAATTTTTATTCTCTCTGTTTCAATAGCTGTTGTGGTTTCTGTCTCCTGATCAGACCCTGATTTATACAAGTGCCAAGCAGGGACCAGGCACTATTCTGGGCTCTATGGAGAGAGCAGTAAACAAAATACGGAAAATACCCCACCTCACTCTCTCCTGGAGCTTACATTCTGTTCAGCTAAAACAGAAAAACCCTAAACACATATATAAAGAGAATATGGTATGTCAGAGGGTGGTAAGTACTATCTGGAAAATATACCAAGAAAGAGGTGTAGGAGTACCGGAATGGGGGTGGTTTGCTATTTAAGCTGTAATGTTTATATGACACCACTCATCATGTATATGAAAATACTTGGGTGCCCAAATATTGGGAATTATTTTGTTTGTTTCATTCATAGCATAGCCTTTTGCAAATCTTAGAGACTGTGTAAAACCAGGAAGAGTATAGAATTAACAGGGCTCTAAATAGATGGCATATCTGGGGGAAAAAAGCAAAATGTTTTAATTGGTGGCTAGTGAGTGTGTGTGTGTGTGTGTGTGTGTGTGTGAGAGTGTGTGGTACGCCTCTGAATTTACAGCATAAACTTTGCGTCCAGTAGTCTTCCTCAGAACAGATTCTCAGGCTCATTTTAAGCCATAGATAGTAAATACATTGCAGGACGGGACTCCAGTTTCCAAATCAAAGCGCTTAGAATTTTCCTCCTCATTTCACAATTCTCAAAGGAATGCAATCGTATTCGCCCATATCTATTCCTCATTTACTTTCCTGGGCACAAAGTAGGCCTCTTAAATTGGAGAATTCCACCACTGGGGCTTTTCATTTGGATGAGTTGCCTAGGGTAGGAGCTTTTCCAGGTTTCACAGAACTGAGTCCCTGGGGAAGTCCTGATCAGTCTTCGGGACAGAAGGGCGTGCTCACAGGTTGTAATGAACTCTCCAGGCCAGGAGAGAGGGAACTGGACTTGCATCACGATGACCAGCCTAACTTCTCGCTGACAGGTGTTGTGTTAGCTCCTCCGCAGTGCTTTTACTCTGGCCCAGAAACAATCTGGACTCCAAATGGTTCTCCTTTGTATCTTGCAGAACCATCTTTTGTGTTGGTCAGAACACTTAAGTGGTAAAGCCAGAAAATGAAAGAGCAGATGTGTGTTACCCAGAGAGATGTACCAGCCTGCGCACCATCTGGGACTGGTTTCCTTACCGGGCGTTTCCACACCAGATGAATCCTCACGCCCTGAGCTCAGAAGAAATCACAGGATTTTCCTCTTTGACTTTCTGCAAGTGTCCTGATGCAAGGAATGCTATGATTATTACTGAGGAGGAGAAACAGATTCGTCTTTTCTTTCCTAGTTACAGTCCCTTTGGCATCATTCAAAGTTGGAGAAATTTTATTTTATTACTTATATTTTGTTTATTTTATTACTTATATTTTGGAGAAAATTTATTTTATTATTTATACTTATTTGTGAAGGACCCACTTAGAGTATAATTTGTGCCCACTGCTGGGAAAGCCCATCCTCCCTGTCAGATCCTGGAGGGCTCGAATCATGTGTTGTATTTCCTGTGTTCCTCTTTATAGCACTTAACTCAGGACTGGGCACTTAGTAGACATGAATAAAACCACAAAATATTAGTCATTAGAGAAGTGACTTCTAATGCTCTCATTTTGCAAATGAGGAGCCTGAGGTCCTAAGAGTCAAAGTGATTTGCCCAATTGTTGATACTTCTACTTTTTCTGCACCTATGGCAGCCCCTGTTACTACTACCCCTCTGACTACTCCTTTTACTCTTACCTGAAACCCAGGGCTCTCTATCATTCCTCTCTGGTACACAGTCACATTCAAAGAGACACACTTCAACACGGAAAAGTATTTACCAAGCACTTACAAACTTTACCAATAGCCCTTGAAGAACATTAATGAGAATCCAACTCAAAACCCAGAGCCACATCCTCCTTCCCTTTCCAAGCCTCTCATCCTCTCATTCCTCACGGGTGGCCCACAACATCTTCTTCCTCCAACCCTTTTGTCTCTCCACCTGGTCAGTTGGCTTTGGCCTTTTTTCTCTTGCTTCTTCTTTTGGCTTCTTTGCCTCCTCTCTTCCTATCCTTCCTATTCTGTATTTTAAAAAATCCCAGAAGCAGGCAGACAAAGATGGAACAGGGAGGGAGGGGAAGGAGAAATGGGCAACATAAAAGTTCTCTTTAGTTTCAGGAGGAGAAGAAAGGGCTGGGAACTCTACCTTGTTCTTAATGGTTGTCCTTATCAAACTGCTATTATTTCTATTTCTACTGGTACCATTGACAATCACTGTCACTTGTATTCTATTTCTTATTTTATAAAGAACTCTTACAGCCAAGATTTAATTGGAATTGGAACCCACATCTCATGAAGGCCAAGCCTCCATTTTTAATTTTACACACTGGTTAAATGAATGAGAAAATGAATGAAATGGGTATCCTTGCCCAGTTTATTTAGCACCTCCCAATCAAAAGCAAAAAGGAAACAACCCAATTTTCTTTCTCATGTATTCTCAATACTATGACATGTTTTTGTTTGCTGACATAAAAGAAGTTCATATCAACAAACACAGCAAGAGAGCAAATGATTTCCGCTGAGAAACTGTGATGGTAAATTTCATGTGTAAACTTGACTGGGCCATGGAATACCCAGACATTCAGTTAAACATTATTCTGGGTGTATCTGTGAAGATGTTTTGTATGAGATTAATATTTGAACTGGTAGACTGATTAAAGCAGATTGCCCTCCCCAGTGTGGGTGGACCTCATCCACCCAATGTGGGCCTGAATAGAACAAAAGGTGGGATAAAGGAGAATTATCTCTGCCTGACTGTTTTTTCAGCTGGGACATCAGTCTTTTTTTTTTTTTTTTTGCGTTACGCGGGCCACTCACTGCTGTGGCCTCTCCCGTTGTGGAGTACAGGCCCTGGAGGCGCAGGCTCAGCGGCCATGGCTCACGGGCCCTGCCGCTCCGCGGCATGTGGGATCTTCCCGGACCAGGGCACGAACCCGTGTCCCCTGCATCGGCAGGCGGACTCCCAACCACGGCGCCACCAGGGAAGCCCATCAGTCTTTTCTTGCACTAGGACTGGAACTTACATCATCAGCTCTCCTGGTTCTCAGGTCTTCAGGTTTAGATGAGAACTATACCATTGGCTCTGCTGAGTCTCTAGTTTACAGACAGCACTGTGGGACTTCTCAGCCTCCATAATTGTGTGGGCCAAATCCTTATAATAAATCATATGTATTAGTTTTATTCTCTGGAGAACCCTGACTAATACAAAACCTTTCTGTATGTTTGAGTACACCTGTGTGGATCACTGCTACACCATAATGCTAATGCATGAATTCCGGATAGAGACAGAACTGGATTCAAATCCTAGCCTTGCCACTTATTAGTGACCTCAGGCAAGTTACTTAACCTCCCCAGTCATCAACTTCCTTTCCTGCTAAATGGATATAAGAAATATCCTACTCCTAGCTGAGATTGTCGGCTGCCACCCAATGTCCATCTGTCTTTTGATGCTTTCTAACCAAAATCCAAATTTGTTTATGTGATTCACCCTCTGCGTGGCCATGTGTTTCTTCTCTACGCCAAGCACTAGGAACTGGTTTAGAAATGAGCATAGAATGCATTTCTGGTCAAGAAGACATGGAGATATTTCTATTAGATACTTATGTGTGGAGGTGAGGCTCAGAACTGGGCTGACCATCTGTGACCACAAAGGATCAGGCTTCCTGAGGATGGCAGAGAGAATGATGGTGCCTGAGGTGCTTTCTTAATGGCACCATGGAATTTATTGGTCATAGAGACATCTATCTCTGGATTTCCTATTATTATACCTTTCCTCATGGTTTAAGCCAGTGAAGCTGGGATTTCTGTTTCTTGGAGTTGAAGGAATTCTAAGATATACTCATTGTTTGTGTTGTGGTGAATATTAAGTGAATTAGCCTATGTAAGACACTTCACACACCGCTTGGCATTAGCAAAGAAAGAATAAATGCTAGCTGTAATAAAAAATATGGCGAAATTCATTATATCTGTCACCAGGAATAGCCTAAAGTGTAACACATTGTTTACTTGGTTCTCTAGAAGTTCTTACAAGGTAGAAAAATAAAGGAGATGGAGGCCAGCTGCTATGTAGAGAAAAGTTCACTGCTTTTTCTATATTTATGATAATTTCCTGAGGCTAGATTCCCAGAAGTGACATAACTGAGCACAAGCATTTTAAATTATCTTCACACGTATTATTAAATAGTTGTCCCAGAGGTGGAATCTTTTCATATGACAATCAGCAATATCGGGAAATGCTTTTTTATTTTTATTTTTTAACCTCATCTTGGTCAGTATTTGGAATTACTATATAAAAAATTTTTTCGGGTAGGCAAAATGTGGAATCTTTATTTTAATTTTATTTCTTTGACTAGTAGTAACTTTTAAAGTTCTTATCTAGGCATTGAAAAATCTTCTGGGGCTGGTTGAAGTTCAGTACTCACCAGTAGGGGTTGTGGGAGTCTGGGAAGGAGAACTTCCCCATCTCCCCAGTAATTGACAGTGGTTTTCTGTTTGAAGTAATTAAATGGCTTGAAATAATTAGACTTTGTTGTATCTTGCACCACCTAGAATTTCCTGGCTATGTTTCACTTGAACTTTTTGAGTCCTCTCCCTGAGTGGGAACAGAAAAAGAGTAGCCAACACTATGAATAGCATCATATTACCAAGGCTGTCCCTAAGGTGTATAGGAGCCCCAGAAGATAAATTTTTATAGGCCCCATGTCTACATAAACAGCTTGAGTCACCCTAAATTAACATGATAGCACCATTTTTTTTTGAATTTTATTTATTTTTTTATATAGCAGCTTCTTATTACTTATCTATTTTATATATATTAGTGTATATATGTCAATTCCAATCTCCCAGTTCATCCCACCACCACCACCACGCCCTGCTTTCCCTCTTGGTGTCCATATGTTTGTTCTCTACATCTGTGTCTCTATTTCTGCCTTGCAAACCGGTTCATCTGTACCATTTTTCTGGATTCCACATACATGCATTAATATACAATATTTGTTTTTCTCCTTCTGACTTACTTCACTCTGTATGAGTCTCTAGGTCCATCCACGTCTCTACAAATGACCCAATTTTGTTCCTTTTTATGGCTAATATTCCATTGTATATATGTACCACATCTTCTTTGTCCATTTGTCTGTCAATGAGCATTTAGGTTGCTCCCATGACCTGGCTATTGTAAATAGTGCTGCAATGAACATTGGGGTGCATGACTCTTTTTGAATTATGGTTTTCTCTGGGTATATACCCAGTAGTGGGATTGCTGGGTCATATGGTAATTCTATTTTTAGTTTTTTAAGGAACCTCCATACTGTTCTCCACAGTGCCTGAATCAATTTACATTCCCACCAACAGTGCAAGAGGGTTCCCTTTTCTCCACACCCTCTCCAGCATTTGTTGTTTGTAGATGTTCTGATGATGCCCATTCTAACTGGTGTGAGGTGATACCTCACTGTAGTTTTGATTTGCATTTCTCTAATAATTAATGATGTTGAGCAGCTTTTCATGTGCCTCTTGGCCATCTGTATGTCTTCTTTGGAGAAATGTCTACTTAGGTCTTCTGCCCATTTTTTAATTGGGTTGTTTTCTTTTTAATATTGAGCTGCATGAGCTATTTATATATTTTGGAGATTAATCCTTTGTCAGTTGATTTGTTTGCAAATATTTTCTCCCATTCTGAGGGTTGTCTTTTTGTCTTGTTTATGGTTTCCTTTGCAGTGCAAAAGCTTTTAAGTTTCATTAGGTCTCATTTGTTTATTTTTGTTTTTATTTCCATTTCTCTAGGAGGTGGATCAAAAAGGATCTCGCTGTGATTTATGTCATAGAGTGTTCTGTCTATGTTTTCCTTTAAGAGTTTGATGGTGTCTAGCCTTACATTTAGGTCTTTAATCCATTTTGAGTTTATTTTTGTGTGTGGTGTTAGGGAGTGTTCTAATTTCATTCTTTTACATGTAGCTGCCCAGTTTTCCCAGCACCACTTATTGAAAAAGCAGTCTTTTCTCCATTGTATATCCTTGCCTCCTTTGTAACATGACAGCACCATTCTGATGGCCAAATCTTACATGAGTCCGGCCAAAGAAATACCAAACTTTCCAGTGGGAGCAATAATCTTTCCAGGCCAGCCCTCTGGAACCAGGGCCCAGCCATTAGGTTTCTGGACAATTTAATAGGCACAAGTCCTGGAGCTCTATTGGGCATCTGGTCAACCTCACACATAGTAGGCGTGGTAGTAGAGAGTTGAAGAGCATCTCAAAAGGGAAAAACGAACCTGAGGGTCTATTCCTGGTCCAGGCTTGGTACACTCTGCCTGATGGCTTGCCCAAGACCCATCTTAGGTACCAGAAATGTCTTTAGAAAATCAGGAGAGCACTTTAACTCATGCAGGTTCCCTTGCCTGGGTCTAAGGACTATTTATTATCACTACACTAATAGCTAATTGCAGTTGTGCTTTTCTCATCCTAGGTCCTACGCAATATTGCTATTATGCCATCTTACAGATGCAGAAGTAATGCTTAGATGCTAACAGACTGGCTTGCTCAGGCAGTCTGATGTAGAACCTGTGCTCTGACCACCTCTGCTGCAGTACCTTAGCTCCAGAGTGAAGACCCCTCTAAGCTGTTTGTCTCCATCTTCCTTCCATTTGCCTTTTAAATCTCTTTTACTTCCAAGGGTTCTCACATTTGTTTTTTTCCCAGTAGGTGTCTTACTTCCATCTGTACCCAAAACTACCTAACTCATTAATGACTCCCATACCAGCCCCTTTCTTTGATGGTGTTTCATATTACAAATGTCTTAAAAAGATTAGAAAAGATCATTTTAAACAACAGGTAATTATGTTTGTAGAATATGTTCCATTGTGGTGGGATGACTCGGGTCAAACGACCAGGGTCACACTCAGCTACAAAGGACCTTTCTCCATATATGCAGGTCTGCTTAGCACTTTGGTTTTTGAATAGCTGCCCCAAGAGCTTTGAAAAATATCTTTCCCCATCCATTATTTTCCAGGGAAATGTCAAACGAACATATAATTTTGAAAGAAGCATCTCAAAGTTAAGATACAATGTAATTGGCAATTGTATCCCTTCCATTACTCCAAATCCTATTATACCATATTCATTCACTCTTTCACCTGCTGGGATACACAACAATGGCAGATAAATAGCAAAAAGGAAAATTTTGAAGTGTGCAGTTATTTCTAAATTGCTACCTTTCTCCTTAAGTTTTAAAAATGATGTTAAGGTGTGCTACCTGATTCTCCCTTTTCACAACCCCACAAAACATATTTGGGAAATATGGACAGAAAGTGAAATTTGACTATATATATTATATGGCATATTGTTTTGCTGTGCAGTTTGCAAATGTATTAAAATAATTGGACTGTTAGCCCACCATTCATTGGAAGAGTTTGCATTATACAGGGATCAGTAAGATATTTGTCATTCTCTTATGAAAGAGACCTCATCTTATTTGCTTTGCATTGCTAAAGATGGTGTGTGTGAGAACTGAAAGCTTGCCATTCAGCCACAGAGGCTGGGGTGTGAATATTTTATATCTGTCAGTGGGATTCCTTTTGGCATAAGAACACAATGAGTTTGATTTGGGGGAGGCAGGAGATCCTATACACCATTTTTCTTGTAACAGAAACATCTATTGTGTGACCCAGTGAGCTGGTTTGAATTCCTCTAGCCCATGGTTCCATCTTCAATTGTCAAACAGCTATACTTTCTCCAGCTTTTGACACTTCCATTTTATGTGATTCTATCGAAAGGGAATTGTGGGACCCAAGATTTAATTTGAAGCCTGTTTATTGTAATAAGCAGATACTCTGAGGGCCACTAGGCTGAATCTCTGAGGGCTGAGATGGTTGAATTCAGACAAATACAAAGATTTAGCAGGAATGCAATAAGCTAGGAGAATTCACTGCAGTGGGGAGAGGCAGCTATGGAAAAAGGGCTTTGGTATATTATAATAGTCCAGTCTGAGCTATTCTTAGATAGGGGAGTGAAAAGGCTTCTTTTTCCTTTCTCCTGTGCAAAGCACAAAATCAGGACCAATGCATACAAAGTGCATAGGAAGCAGATTTCATCTTAACCCAACAATGAGCTTCTTATTGATTCCATTTGTCCCACAATAGAATGCCTCAAGGAGGTAAGTAGTTAAAAGCCACAACCCACAACAACCCAGTATGGCAAGTAATATGGTGACATTTAACTGGCAATAAATCTGAGGCTCAGAGAGGCTGTGGCCAGTCTGTAGTCACATATTTACTAAGTGTTGTATTTTGAGCCTAGACCTGTCTGACTCCAAACCCTTTGATTTCTCTACCCTGCCAACACGTTCACTTGTAACTCAGTGAGGTCCTCATGGTAGGAGCCTCTGGGGAGAGACAGGTTAGCAGGAGAAATTTATGCTGGATAATCTTTCAGGTCACTTCTACTTTCAAGGCTAGTGATTCGATGATCTTGTGACTCCAGCAGTGTCCTTGCTAAGACAAGATGGAAAAGGAGGAGATGTATATTTCAAAGCTAGTACAAGAGACGCTTGCTTTTTTCAGTTCCTCCCCTGAGTTAGTTCCTCCTTTCTCAGGGCCCCTGTATACCATGGCAGGATGACCTTCAGCACTTAACATACTGGGCCCTATTTAATTTGTACCCATGTCTGCCTCTCTTGCCAGACTCTCAAGGCTGTTAAGAGCCATCTCTCGGTATGTATTCCTTTTCCTGTGGCAACCTCTCTAATCTCAGGATGCAGCCCAGTGTCTGATGCTTCGATGTTCTTGGAAGAAATGAATGAATATGGTGATTTGATTTGTTAAAGTGCCTTTTTACCACCAAGCTGGGGATATTGTAAAAAATCCAGAGAAAATATAGATTATGCCTCTCAGACCAATGACTTCAAATAGGGAGAGGGAACCTTGGGTGTGGGAGGTGTGCCAAATGACCATTGACTGTATAAGTGATCCTTATAGCAAGTGAGGTAGACACCTATGAACATTAATATGTCAACATCAGAAAGAGCAAGCTGAGGCTGTAAAAGTGCTAAGAAAAATTAAAAGATGAGTTTAGCTGTGTTTAGTGTAGGAAAGGTAACAAAGAGCTTGGGTCAAGTGATGTGGTAGGAACACGGCAGAGGGAAACAGATGTTATATTAGTGCATGTTTTGCTTTCATCATTTTTTTGTGGCCAACCCCTGAGCTTTTCTATCTAACCCTCTTTTCTAGGAATTTTCTTTATCTTTGACCAAATGATTTACATGGGAGTTGTCATAAAAATATAACTTGACTTGGTCCTCTGGCCCGGAGGATTGGTCTAGAGATGGACAGCTTACTCAAGCTTGGCCAGTGAATCCTTTTCTTGGAAATTTTGTAACTGGGGCAAAAGACATCTTGAGGGTTGTCAATTTCAGGTGACCAAATCCATAAGACAGAAAATGTGGGACAATTCAATGACATTTATTCTTAATATAAAAATCCAGGGCTTCCCTGGTGGCGCAGTGGTTGGGAGTCCGCTTGCCGATGCAGGGAGCGCGGGTTCGTGCCCCGGTCCGGGAGGATCCCGCATGCCGCAGAGCGGCTGGGCCCGTGAGCCATGGCCGCTGAGCCTGCACGTCTGGAGCCCGTGCTCCGCAACAGGAGAGGCCACAACAGTGAGAGGCCCACGTACCACAAAAAAAAAAAAAAAAAAAAATCCAGTCTGTAGTGGTAGACACTAAAGGCACCACACAGAGAGGGACAGGGATAGAAACCAGTATGGGAGACCAGGCAGGTTCCAGTCTGTGGTTCCACTGTCTTCAGACCCTGTCATACTCTTGCTTTTCTTCATTAGGTTGATTAACTTCTTTATTTCCTTTGCATAAGGAAGTTGCAGTTGGTTCTCTGTTACCTACAATCAGAAGGGTTCTAGCAAACACATTTGTCCATCAAGAAGAATGGCTTCAACTGGACGTGTTAGAGACCCTCATGTGATTAAACCCCAGTAGATACGTGAAAGCCTAAGAAAGAACTGAGTGTGTGCAAGCGTCTCAGTGTTTCATAGAACTCTTTCATTCTTGTTCTATGAAAAACTCCGTGGGTATTTTGATAGGGATTGCACTGAATCTGTAGACTGCTTTGGGTAATGTGAACACTTTAACAATATTAATTCTTCCAATCCATGAACGTGAAATATCGTTCCATTCATTTGTGTCTTCATTTTCTTTCATCAATGTCTTACAGTTTTCAGAGTACAGGTCTTTCACCTCCTTGGATAAATTAATTTCTAGGTATTTCTTTCTTTTTGATGTAATTGTAAATGGGGTTGTTTTCTCTTTCTGATAGTTCATTATTAGTGTACAGAAATGCAACATATTTCTGTATATTAATTTTGTATCTTGCAACTTCATTGACTTTGTTTATTAATCCTTATAGTTTTTTTGTGAAGTCTTTAGGGTTTTCTAGATACAGGATCATGAAGTCTACAAATAGTGACTGTTTTACTACTCACTTCCAATTTGGATGCTTTTTATTCCTTTTTCTAATCTGACTGCTGTGGTTAGGACTTCCAGTATTAGGTTGAATAAAAGTGGCAAGAGTAGGCATCCTTGTCTTGTTCCTTATCTTAGAGGAAATTCTTTTCAGCTTTTCTCCATAGAATATGATGTTAGCTGGGGGTTTGTCATAAATGGCCTTTATTATGTTGAGATATGTTCCCTCTATACCAACTTTTTTGAGAGTTTTTATCATGGACGGATATTGAATTTTGTCAAAACCTTTTTCTGCTTATTTTATATTTTGTAACTGGATATTATAAAAGTACAGGTATAACTGTGATAGTTTCTTTACAAAATGGATTTGACTACATGTTATCATATAACATAGTTGTTGAGTAATAAATTTTTGAAACTCAAAAAATAAACGGAAGTGTAGAAGTAGGAAGTATCAGCCACATATCCAAAAAACTGGGCCACAGCAGTTAAAGTAGGCAGCATGGTTGAATAAATGTGTTTTTCTTGTTTTAAGATAAAAGATACATGGCTTAAGAATATTAGTAGGCAGAGGGGAAGGAAATTATTCTTCTTTTAGAATAGATTGACTTTTTCTCCGTGAGTATAAATTCACTCTATTAAACTATTCACATTAACCAGTCACCTAGACATCAGTAACTCCTCATCTTATTTGCAATAGTTGTCATTATATAACTTTTCCTCTTCAAGTCTTTCAGGACTTTCCAGAACCTTCTGTGTGGAGTTCACAGTTGACAACATGTTGGTCCTTCTTGATTTGGTTCTTGCTTACTTTGGTGGCCTTATCTCCACCTGCCTTCCAGGATGCCATGATCCAGCTATATTGCACAACCTGCAGTTTCTGGAAGGCTCCACTCTCTTTTATATAAATTATCTACCTTTCAGTGCTGTTCTCTCTGCCTGAAATTTCCTTTCCCATGCACTTTCTGCTTGGATTAAGTTCCCCTCTTAGCTCAGGTGATGTCTCCTCTGGAAAACATTTTCCTGGTCCCAGTCATCTTGGTGTTTTCAGAGCAATCCATCTTTCCTCTTTCCTAATAGAGCGATTTTCTGGTGAGTAGCTGTCTAGATTCTGAGCTTTTGATAGCAGGGACATTGTATTTTGCCGCTGTTTCTTAGTTTGCCACCTGATAAGATGACAATAATTTTCTATCAAGCTGAATGACATAAGAGCAAAGAACACTTCGCCATTTGCAGCATGAATTATTTTCAAATTCTGCTGCCTATTTCTATTTTGTGGCTTTAAGAGACAAAGTTTTTATTTTTGCTATTTTTATAGCTGATTCTAACTTCCTTTTCCTTACATCACCCTGTGGTCCATTTCAGGTCTGTATAGAGTTCTTGGAAGCAGTTATGGTAACAATGGACGCACAGTACTTTTCTTCTTCTTTCCATCCTAATTGCCATCTCAGGACCACATCCTCTCCCAGTATGTGCAGTATTTGAGCAGGTTAGTCAGTCTAGGAATAGCTGTTTCTAGTTTCAAGTGGTAATATTTAGGGCAGTTAATAAACATCTCTGCAGAACTCATTTTTCCTTTAGCATTAATTTCTTGGGATACATTTTCCAAATTGATATTCCTGGATCAGAGTGTAAACATTTGTATGACTCCTGTCGCCACTTATCCAATTGCTTTCTGCAAGGATTGTGCCACTTTATAGGGCAAAAACCAAACTTATTTCTCCTCATGGTGTTTGGCCAGTTGAAGAAAAGAGTGAATGAATAGAGTTGTTTTTATTATTTTGGTACATATAAGGTAGATGTTTGGAATGATTTTAACATTTATTTCTTTATTAGTAAGGAAGAAGATTTTCTTGTGATTTGTATATTTTTCGAGTCAATTATGTACAAATATGGAGAGAATCACTTGAATGCACAAGGAAAAGAGTGAATACTAAGACTGAAAAGAAGCAGAGATAATTGATAGAAATCCAAAAAGGTTACTAGAGAAGAGGAAGTGAATTTATACTTGTAAAGATGGAGGGACACATTTTCTCCTAAGAGAGGCATAAAAGAAGACAAGACAGCTAAGGGAGCAGAGATACAATAATAGGAAATAATAACTAACATTACTTAAGCACATAATGTGTGAGTTACTGTGCTAATTGCTTTCTATGGGTTCTTTCTTTTAATTGTCAGAACGACCCATTTCACAGATGGGAAAACTGAGGCTCAGCAAGATTATGTGATCTGTTCATTGTCACATAGCAAGTCTGTGGACAGCCAGGTCTCAGACTTAATTCCCCAGTCTATACTGTTAACCACTGTCCTGCACCATATAGCTGAGTTCTGGGAGATACATTTTTTGTGATCCTGATTCAGTAAAAGAGAAGCAGGGTTGATCTTCTGAGAGGGGCCGTGGTGAGGAGAGTGCTCCAGCAACACAAGATGATAGCAGCAATTGTGGGCTGCATTCTGGTATCAAACTGGCTGGCATATTTCTGTGACACTTTTCATTAGGTTTGGGAACAAGAGAGGAAAAAAGGCAGAGAAAGGGATGTTCTGGGTTTGTGTGTTGCTGGGTTGCAGCTGGAACTAGGGAAGGGGGTTCTGCACTCTGGAATCAGGGGGGCAGCATTACAGTGATTGACAATGTTGGTCAGGCCAGACAGGGACTCACCCATGGCCATGGGGATTAGCTGTCTGCATAGTTCTGTCACCCCTACAACTATGAATGCTATGACCGCTCTACTAGTCAAGATTCTCCAGAGAAACTGAACCAATAGGATACATATTAAAAGAGATTTATATGAGGAATAGGCTCATGCATTAATGGAGGCTGAGACACAGGAAAATGCTTGGTATAACTTAGTCCAAGTCTGAAGGCCTGCTAATCAGGGGAGCTGATGTGTAAATCCCAGGCTGAGGGTGAAACAAGATGAGATGAGATGAACCAGCTCAAGCAGTGAGGCAGGAAGAAAGGGGTGGAAACGTCTTCCTCTCCCTTGCCAACTAAAAATTGTTTCTCACCACCTGCCTCTATAAGGATTAGGTCACCAGCTACTGCAGTCACTGGCCTTCCACACACCCTGAAAGGAGTTCAGGGTGGAGATCAGGAACGAAGCACTCTGTGCTCTGGGGAAAACTTGTAGAACAGTCCTTCAGATAGTTAGATATTTTCAGGAGATTTTATGAGCCCAATTTCTTGTATCTCCTCATATCTAGAAGAGCATTAAAATCATTAACAGTGACATCCACTCCTCATGACTAGCAGCAACCTTCTCCCAAAATATGTGCATGACTGCATGTCCCCCTTCACTAAAATCATACATACGCTGACGTCCCCCCTTCCCTCTTCGGAGCAGTTCCTCAGAGCTCTCTGAGAGTCTGTCTCCCAGGCTATAGTCCCCACATAAAACTTAACTCACAACTCTCACTTTGTGCACTTTTTTTTTTTCAGTTGACACGCTTTTGTTCTATTTCAGGCCCTCAAAGGATCAGATGATGGCCACCCACGCTGGGGAGAGCCATCTGCTCTACTGAGACCACTGATTCAAGTGCTAGTATCTTCTGGAAACATCCTCACAGATGTGCCCAGAAATACTGTTTAATCTGGGCACTCCGTGTCAAGCTGACACACGAAATTAACCATTATAACTGCTCACTGCCACATAACACTTATCGATCACCTGTAAGGTGCCAGTCCCTGTGCTAGGGGCTTTGCATGGCTTATTTAGCCCCGCAGACAAACCTCTGGGTCCTATGCAGCATACAGTTCTGTGCCTTCAGATTCATCCTTCCTGTGCTGCCCTGCACCCCAGAGGATGGACCTTTGCAAACGGTGCTTCCCAGGCTCTTTGGCTTACTGGATGCTGGTTAGACCAAAGAGGGATGCCACCAGCAATGGCTATGTCTCCTTCATGGCTCCGACTCCCACCATCCCGCCCCTCCCACTGTGCTTGCAGACTCACAGGTAGCCCCCGTGGGTTCCAGCTCCTGCCTCTGAGACAGGTGCTGTTATTATCCTCATTTGATGTGTGAGAAGCAAGGTACAGAAAGAAGTAGCTTCCCCAAGCTCTCCAGCTATTAAGTGATGGTGCTGGAATGCAAACCAGGCAGTCTGACAAGGAAACTGAGGCCTGGAGAATCAAGGAACCAGTCCAAATTCACACTGCTGCTAGTCGGTGTTGGAGCCAGAATTCAGATGCAGCCTGTCTGAAAACAGAGGGGCTGCAGACAAGGAAGTGAAGGAGTGATTCAGAAGCAGAAAGCTTTTTTGTCCTGATTTTGCTGCCCTCTGAGCATGGAAGCCAGGCCAGCACTGTCCAGGGAAGGAAAAAGAGAATGAGGGGGAGGGGGAAAGCTTTGGCTTTTGCCTGAATGGCCAGATCCACACAGCAGGCATCAGAAGCTGGGCTTTTACACTCAGGCCCTGGTCCTTCCCCTGCTGGCCCTGATTAGCTCCGGGCATCAGCGCTTCTCTGAAGCCACTGTCCATCAGGGGCTGGTTCTCTCGCTCTTTGCCCAGGCTTTTGATCAGAGGGTGCCTACCACTAAAGACACAGCTAGGAAGCTCTTCTTTAGTGCTTTCCTGGGATGGCTTCAAAGGTTGGAAAGCAATTTGCAGCTTTTGTGTGGAAGGCCGTGGGGTGTGGGAGGGAGGGCTCCAGTTGGCAGGGGAGCTAATTAGGCCCAGTAACTCTTTGGTCATCTCCCAAGTCACTTGAAAGCCCTCTGAGAGGAGGGAGTGGGGAGGATGGAGACCACTTTGTGCTCAGCAGGCAGCTCGCTGCCTCTGTGCAAGCGGCAGGTTTGGGAAATGAGGTCTGGGGAGACCAGTACTTAACAATCCTCAGAAGATTTACCAAATGGACTCACCAAGAGTGGTTGCCCTGTATTTACATCCTGCAGCAGATTGTAGTAAGGCCAAAATCCTATCATGCTATACATTTTTTCTGGGATGCCTTTCTATGCAGAGCTGCTAATTACGGGTCACATATGCTGTTGTATCCTTATTAATAAAAGATCTCCACTATTATCAATGAATTAACTGTTTCCATAGTGACTAATGCACTTTGCAAGAGTGAAATTGGAATATTCTAAAAGCAGATTCCCTAAGGAAATGCCGACCTACTGCCAGGTTTTTTGGGAGGAGAGGAGTGGAAAGATGTGTTATTAGACTACTTCTGGGGGAGAGACGAGGTACACACAGCTATAATAAATGGCTTCATTTTTAAGATTGAATAGAACCAATTCTAATTTTAAATTCAATACCTGCTAACCCTCTTGGTTTCAGTTCCCTCATGGTTAAGTAAGGATAATTGTGGGCTCTCATAAGATTGTGAATAATAAATAAATAACCCAGGCAAAGCACATAGCAAGTGTTCGGTGGACATTAGTTGTTATTATTATCACATAAACGTTTCTTAGTATTAGTTTTGGAGGTTGATAAGTAACCACCAGCCGCCAGCTGTCTAATCCTTCAGTCTCTCCAGGCAGAGGCACTCAGCTCATCCCTGTTTTATCCTCAGCAGGTCATGCACTTATTTCTATTGCTTTCTTAATTAGTGCCCATTTGGTTTTTAACAGAAATGCATACAGGTTTGCAAAAGAATTAGGTGAAATCTTACAACTTATTTACGCCAGGGGCTGTTAACTGTTCTCTAGCTCAGTGATTTTTCCTTTCCTCCTGTCCTTTGTGTTTTGATCTGCTTTCTCTGTCTATCTGTCCTCTTTAATGTTTTTTGTAGCAACTTCAAGGGACCCCTCTGCAATGTCCCCAGGGTCCAGGTATTCTGGAAGGGCTTTGTCGTCCTGGCTGCAAATCCTCATAAGCAGGCATACTTCATGTCCCCCCAGGTAGCTTCTCTGTCCTGTGTTCCTCGGGTAGCAGCATTTACAGCCTGAATTTGCACATGGTGAGCAGTGAGGCTTAGCTGCTGGGTGGCTTGGCCTCCTCGGTGTTCTGTATTGGAGTCTTGAGCAAACGGGGTAAATGTCATTTCATACTTAGGATGTACCAAGCCCTCTGTTCCCTATTTTATGGGAATTAGTACTTTTAATTAACACAACTTTCTGAAAGGTAGGCAGTAGTAGAATCAGGCACACTTAGATTTGAATTCTGGTTCTATTTACCAGATGTATGACCTTGCACAAGTCACTTACGGGCTTCAGTTCCCTCATCTGTAAAACGTCAGTTGTGGTAACTGCTTCAAAATGCTGTTGGGAAGATAAGTGACCTGTCATACGTAAAGCGTTAAGTCAGATAAAATAAGTGTGAATTCTTCTTACCCCTTTAGACTTCTGTTTGACCCTCCAAAACCGCCCTACATTTTAACCTTTCCCCTTTTTCCCCTAAATGCACTCTACATCTCCCTGTTTCACTCTGCGACAAATCTCACCTCTTTAGGGTTGCTGGAATCTGCAGTAGAGGCACTCCACATGTCTTCTGTGGTTATGCTTCTCAGCAGTTTTTTTTTTTCTAGACTGTCTGTGTCCTTTAGGAAAGCCCCTTTAATTTAGGTGAAAAAAGCACTGACATCCTGGCAGTGTTCCCAGGAAGACTCAGCCCGGGAAGTTTTATAATTTTAGCATTTAGGTCTATTATCCATTTTTTAAGTTAATTTTTGCTTATGCATGAGATAAAGGTCTTAGGGTTTTTATTCTTTTATTTCTTATGGATATCCAGTTATTCCAAACACCATTTGTTGAAAGATTATCCTTCACCATTTAATTGTCTTGGAGACATTGTTAAAATCAGTTGAACTTGAACGTAGGGTGAATTTCTGGACTCTATTCTGTTCCTTAGTCTCTAAGTCTATCCTTATATCAGTGTCACACTGTCTTGATTATTGTAGCTTTAGAATAAAATTTGAAATGGTGTAGTGTGATAGGCTGAAAAATAGTCCTCCAAATGATATTTATGTCCTAATCCCTGGAACCTGTGAATGTTATCATATATGGCAAAAAAATGGGTCTTTGTAGATGTGATTAAGTCAAGGATCTTTTTTTTTTTTAACATCTTTATTGGAGTATAATGGCTTTACAATGGCTTGTTAGTTTCTGCTGTATAACAAAGTGAATCACTATACATATACATATATCCCCATATCTCCTCCCTCCCTCCCTCCTCCCAACCTGCTTATCCCACCCCTCTAGATGGACACAAAGGACCGAGCTGATCTCCCTGTTCTATGTGGCTGCTTCCCTCTAGCTATCTATTTTACATTTGGTAGTGTATATATGTCCATGACACTCTCACACTTCATCCCTGCTTAGCCTTCCCAGTCCCCGTGTCCTCAAGTCCATTCTCTCTGACTGTCTTAATTGCTGTCTTGCCCCTAGGCTCATAAGAAACTTTTTTTTTTTTTTTACATTCCATATATATGTGTTAGCATATGGTATTTGTTTTTCTCTTCCTGACTTACTTCATTTTGTATGACAGACTCTAGGTCCATCCACCTCACTACAAATAACTCAATTTCATTTCTTTTTATAGCTGAGTAATATTCCATTGTATATATGTGCCACATTTTCTTTATCCATTCATCTGTTAATGGACACTTAGGTCAATTCCATGTCCTGGCTACTGTAAATAGAGCTGTAACGAACATTGTGGTACTCTTTTATGGTTTTCTGAGGGTATATGCCCAGTAGTGGGATTGCTGGGTCATATGGTAGCTCTATTTTTAGTGTTTTAAGGACCCTCCATACCGTTCTCCATAGTGGCTGTATCAATTTACATTCCCACCAACAGTGCAAGAGGGTTCCCTTTTCTCCACACTGTCTCCAGCATTTATTGTTTGTAGACTTTTTGATGATGGCCATTCTGACTGGTATGAATTGATACCTCATTGTAGTTTTGGTTTGCAGTTCTCTGATGATTAGTGATGTTGATCATCCCTTCATGTGTTTCTTGGCAATCTGTATATCTTCTTTGGAGAAATGTTTATTTAAGTCATCTGCCCATTTTTGGATTGGGTTGTTTGTTTTTTTGATATCCAGCTGCATGAGCTGCTTGTATATCTTGGAGATTAATCCTTTGTCAGTTGCTTCATTTGCAAATATCTTCTCCCATTCTGAGGGTTGTCTCTTCGTCTTGTATATGGTTTCCTTTGCTGTGCAAAACCTTTTAAGTTTCATTAGGTCCCATTTGTTTATTTTTGTTTTTATTTCCCTTTCTCTAGGAGGTGGGTCAAAAAGGATCTTGCTGTGATTTATGTCATAGAGTGTTCTGCCTATGTTTTCCGCTAAGAGTTTGATGGTGTCTGGCCTTACATTTAGGTCTTTAATCCATTTTTTAATCCATTTTGGAACTTGTGTCAAGGATAGAGGCCAATTTCTTTATTATGTTTAAAAAAAATGAATGAATTAATTAATTTTTATTTTTGGCCGTGTTGGGTCTTCGTTTCTGTGCGAAGGCTTTCTCTAGTTGTGGCGAGTGGGGGCCACTCTTCATCGCAGTGCGCGGGCCTCTCTCTATCCTGGCCTCTCTTGTTGCGGAGCACAGGCTCCAGACGCACAGGCTCAGTAGTTGTGGCTCACGGGCCTAGTTGCTCCGTGGCATGTGGGATCTTCCCAGACCAGGGCTCGAACCTGTGTCCCCTGCATTGGCAGGCAGATTCTCAACCACTGTGCCACCAGGGAAGTCCCAATTTCATTATTTTTAAAAATATATTTCTCAATGTTTACCCTACCATTAGACCTGTAGTAGCTGTTTAATATACTTCTGTCAGCTTGATTTAAACAGAATGGTAATTCTGAGTCTTGAAATTCCAATTTTGCTTCTAACTCATGTTAAAAGATAAACTGAGGCATAATAAAAAATTTAAGAGTTTGAGTGCAAACTTCCAGTTATAAGATAAATAAGTAATAGGGATGTAATGCACAATACGATGACTGTACTTAAAACTGCTGTATGCTTTATTTGAAAGTTGTTAAGAGAGTAGCTCCTAAGAGCTTTCATCACAAGGAAAAAACATCTCTTCTTTTTTTTGGAACCTATATGAGATGATGGATGCTAACTAAATTTATTGTGGTGACCATGTCACAATAAATGTAACTCAAATTATTATGTTATATACCTTAAATTTATACAGTGCTCTATGTCAGTTATCTCTGGGGGAAAAACGTTAGGAAAAAAAGGGTTATGTGAGCAACAATCAATTTGAACAGGGCAGTGGCAAAGCAGAAGTGGTTAGGAGCCCTTCATGACCTGATTCAGGGGAAAGACTTACATAAAGTGCGGAAGCGAAGAAAGGAATTTATTTGATTGGCTGTAGCTTAAAGCCTAGTTGGCTGTTTGCGATTGGCTGTCCTAAGCTCTTTGATTTGTAACCTTGAGGCATTTATAGGTTTAGGTTTTGGTTTGCTTACCTAGAGCTACCTCAGCATTAGGGCCACCTCAGTCTAATGGCCTTATTGTTCAATTAATTAAACAGTTGCTTTGGAAACTTGGATAAATAAAGTGAATTTTAGGGACTTTACACTTCTTATCTTATCGATGGGAATTATAATCCTATAATAATAATGTTAATAGGAATAATGTCTCCTTTTTTTCCCAAGGAATGTGATGGAGAATAATAGCTAAGCCTGAAGTGAACGTGATTGGCAAAACTTAAATGTACCCTGAATGATAAACCATACATTTCTCCTAGAATCGGCTTACCAAGGGTGTTCAGGGCAGAATATTCTCCATCTCCACATAACGAGGATGGCATGAGCAGATGTCTGGCCTCATCATGTTTTCAAAACTGCCTAATGGTGTTCAGAAAACGGTGTGCTCTGTGTTGGAATAACCATTTCAAAGAGAGGCAATAGGCCACAAGGTGCTTTCAAGATCTCAAAAGAAGCACACAGACCTTAGGTTCACACAAAATTAACACCTTCATTGTCTTTCACAGCCAGACCTGATGGAGGTTATTATTCTGGTTTGCTTTGTAGATGTGTAAGGAGAAGACCCTCCTTAAAAACAGGAAAAAGCTGGTCTTGCAATGGCATTCAGATTTTCATAAGTTTTGCATCACATGAAACTTGTAGTCCCCATATGTATTATTGCTCCCAACAGCCACAACTTCATAAAATAATCCAGGTAACATTCTCCAACATTAATGAACTATGAAATTTCCTAGGTGCCGAGAGCAAGCTTTTGACGGGCAGAGAGCTCTGGGATGTGTTGGAAAACCTCTGAATAGACTCAGTGTCTGGACTGAATTCTAGGTTGTTCCTGTTCAAGGGTGCCTGTGAGTTCATTCCCTCCTCTCTCAAAAGAGTGCAAGTCTATTAGCCGTTATTATTGACATAACTAATACACGGCACACCTATTTTTAATAATTGCCTTTTTAAAAAAATTGCGCTCTTTTTTCTTTCCAGTTTTATTGAAATAGAATTGACATACAGCACTGTACAAGTTTAAGGTGTACAGCACAATGATTTGACTTACACACATCATGAAATGATTGCCACAATAAGTTTAGTGAACTTCCATCATCTCATATAGATATAAAAGAAAAGAAAAAAACTTTTTTCCTTGTGATGAGAGCTCAGGATATACACCCTTAACAACTTTCATATATAACATACAGCAGTGTTAGTTATATTAATCATGTTGTACGTTATATCCCTAGTACTTATTTATCTTATAACCAGAAGTTTGACCTTTTGACTGCCTACATCTTATTCCCTATTTTTAATAATTATCTTTTAATATTTTTCAGAGCTCAGTAAAATGGAAGAAAATCAATAATAAGTAAATCAAATAAATTCATTTCCTTTGGTCACATCCAAAGAAATACTGAATCATAAAGAGCTGAACCATTTCTCCAGAACTGAAATAGGTCAGTCATGCCTGCCAGCCTCACCCTTGCAGAAATATTTTAAGGCATGGGCAACCTCTGTCCACCTGCGCTGTAGTTTGGAACCCGAAAAGGGAAAATAGGCCAAGCCATTCCAGTCCTTGGCCATCAGAATCTATAATTGCCACTGCCAAGCATCTTTTAGTCTTGGTGCAAGTTCCAGCTGGAGCTATTTCCATCTGTACAACCGCAGGTGGTTATAGGATTAGCCACACACATTTATAGGCTGTAAGGAAAAGTCTAGTAACAAATCCATCCTTGCTGTGCATCACTTGTATGTAACAATGGACCGGAAACGGGTCTATCCTTAAAATAGACGCACCAAAATGCTTTTGTTTTTTAAATCTTCTGGAGTTGCTTATTTAGGCAGAATCACTGCTGAAGGCTGAGTGAATGAAAGGGCAGGGGTAAGCAAGCTTGAAATACATCCGCATCCTCTGCTATCCACTCAGTTTGAGCCCTTTCCGTGTCCTTCAGAAGCCTGCGTCAGCCACTCGTGCCCTCTGGAGGGGTCACTTTTCACTAGAACCCCTTGCACTTCCTGTCTTCTGCCTTGGGATTTGGTCTGGTTATAGGGTCTCACTTGAGATATTTCTCACTCTTCCAGACCACGTGGATGCACATTTCCACCATTCACACTCACCAACAATGGAAATGACAATTTCAGTCACAAGGTTCTATTAAGTCCTTCTCTTGTTTCTACACCATTGTTGATTTCTATTGTGCATACAAGAAAGAGAACTTAAATCCAGGATCTTGATGATGAGGTGACACATGTGGTAGGATGGAAACGGTGATATTTTAATCCTGCAACTGCTTCTCACGAGCTTACTTTTGAATTTGTTCAGAATCGGTTGAGGAAGAGAGGGTTAAGTGCGCCTTGAAAATTCCCAACAATTTTGATCTAATTTCCCTGACACCAGGGACTTCTCCAGTCTCAGTTTAGGTCTTTTTTTTTTTTTTTTTCAGTTTTACTTAAATTGGAAAATTGCCACTCAAAATGATTTTTAGTCTTTATTTGATAGTCACTTTCTCCTTGCAATAAACAGCTCTTCCAATCACTAGTTAGCAGAAAGCTGGACTTCCATCAGTAGTGAGAGGGTAATACTGCCTCCTGGAAGTTGCCCTATTGATTTGCATCCAAGTGGATACGGGATTTCAAATCAGAGTTTTATTAAAAGTCTAGAAAGGCCCAGTCTAACAACACAGTCCTGTTCTTTTTTTTTTTTTTTTTTTGCGATACGCGGGGCTCTCACTGTTGTGGCCTCTCCCGTTGCGGAGCACAGGCTCCGGACGCACAGGCCCAGCAGCCATGGCTCACGGGTCCAGCCGCTCCGCAGCACGTGGGATCTTCCCGGACAGGGACACGAACCCGTGTCCCCTGCATCGGCAGGCAGATTCTCAACCACTGCGCCACCAGGGAAGCCCCCACGGTCCTGTTCTTTTACATTTGTTGA
This sequence comes from Grampus griseus, assembly GCF_964374135.1. NCBI lineage: Eukaryota > Metazoa > Chordata > Mammalia > Artiodactyla > Delphinidae > Grampus > Grampus griseus. The sequence continues at coordinate 13,943,958 of NC_139011.1, read as the reverse complement.
ATTGTCTTCCTAATGGCCCTTAGGACTGAGAACCAAACCCCTTATTTGGATAAAGGGCAGGACTGACGTGTCATCAGGGTGTTGACAGAGGCAGAAGCCAGGGCTTTGCGTGCATGTGTGTGCATTAGCATCCCAGGCATGCTTCATGGGCCACTATACCTGAGAAAGTTTTGAGACTCACCTGGCAAGATGAAATAATGGGTTTCCACATTTAGCATCTTGGCTCTCCAGACACCAGAACTTTTTAGCTCTGACTTAAAAGCTTAGCACAATAGAGATGAAAAAATATCCACTTTTGATCACAAGGAGAAAATACTTCTTGAAAGTCTCTTATGAACCAGAAGGATGAGTGAAAAGTGAGGGAAATGAGACTAGTTAGATTTTTATACTCCACAAAGCCAGGAGAAGGAATTTTCTGAGTGTCCTTTCTCAAGAGTAAGTTCTTGAAACCCAGCTCAGGATTTGAGCAAAGCTAGCTTGGCTTGTCCTTAATGTAGGCTAGAAAAGCAAAAAATGAATAAGGAACAATGTGAACCCTGGGGATCCAAGGGACATTTCTAAAAGCTCCTTATATTTTGTGACTGCATTCCAGTTCCAATCCTCCCTTTTCTAACCCATTTGGTTTATGGCTGCCAGATTAATCTTCTTGATTACTTTGTGTATGACACTTTCCCTGCTCAGAAACCCACAAGAGTGTTTTTATGTCCCTGGAAGGAGACCAGAGTCAATAGCGTGGCTTTCAAAGGTCATCTAGTGCTCGTGTCTGCGTACCCACAGGACTCTTCCTCCAGAGCTACAGGCAAAGGAATCACCCTGTTTTTCCTCAGCATCTCACGCACATCCTCACCTCTCGGCTTTTGCTTATGGATGTTGCCGTCAAACTCTGGTGTGCGTGAGAATTACTTAAGCTCATTAGAAGTATCAGCACCACTTTCATTCTGTTCTTCCATGTGGGATGTCTCTTTATGCTTCGCTCTGCTTATCTAATAAGCCCTTGTCTTCTTTAAAGGCTGACTTTCGACTCACCAGCAGCCCAACTTCAATAAGCAGGTGTAAAAGGAGGAAGGCATTCTAGGCAGGGGGAAAACAAAGTCAAAACTGGAGCTGTTTGGTAACCACCAGTCAAAATCTAGGTGTGCAGATTGCATCTAAGTGACTTAGCATTGCCTGATGTGGCTGCACAGGGGAATTTGCATGTCCTTCATTGGAAAGGTGTCAGCTTAGAGGTTGGAGAGGATTGAGTCTCTGTCCTCTTACTTCCTGGGGCTGGGCTAGCTTGGGTAAGTCCCCTATTCTTCTGACATCTAGTTCATTCCCTTGGAAAAAGTGTATGCCTTTATTTAGGGATTAGATGTTACGACGTGCAATGTGTGTATAATGTAGTGGGTACTTAATATTGGTTCTCTCCCCTTCTGTCTATTAGGGTGAGGGGGACAAGACGAGGAGCCAGTTGTTGTGACATGGTGACAGATCCCACCAGTGCCCTGCCATATCCCCTATTTCCAACTGCCAACCCCTCCATCCCTGTGCTTGAGAACTTTCTCTCTGAGGCATGTTTTTCCTCCCTGTGGGTGGATTGAAAGCTGCCCCTAGTGCTACTAGGGGCAGCTTTCAACCAATCACTAATGGGGACTGTAGTATAAACACCCTAGCTTCCTCATCCCTTGGGCATATTTTGCACTGACTGTCAGAGTGACCCAATGGCATTGAAGTCTAGACATTCGGACACCGTGCTCCCACTTGGCCACCTTCTCTCTCTTGTCTCATCCACTCCCCTGCTAGTATTTCCTTCACCTTCTACTTGCACGTGACTTGCATTTGAATCCCCATCTCAGGGACTGATTCTTCTAGAAGAATACAAACTAAAAGAGAATCCTAATCTACATTTCTTTTTACAACTCCTCCAGTAGGGCTGGCTTAGTTGTTCCCAACTGTTTTCTGAATCTGGGTGGCAGAATACACACATCATTTCAGTCCTCATAAGCCATGCTGTCATCGTGTAACATAAGAAATGTGACAGTGGCAATAACACGTTACATCTTAGTCACTCTAATGTGTAAACTAATACCACAGTTGGGCGCACTCCATGTCTCTGATATTAAATGATGACTGAATTATTGATAACCGGTCCCACATTCTCTTGAATCAAATATTAATACAGCAATATCTTGCATGTGGTAGCTGGATTCCTTCTGAATGATTTCATCACTCAGAAATCTGACCACGTCTTTCACCTCACACAAGATGAATTGGGTGCATTTTGGAAAGACAACTTGAGGAGATGGAATGTTCAAACATTGGCTGTTGTGTTCTATCAGAGTTGACATGTGGCAGGCTTTCCCTGGGACAAGTGTCAAACACCAAAGAAGGATTTCTATTGTCTGAGACTTTCATTAGGGTCTGTTATAGAATCTGTTCTTGCTGACCTATTTCATGGTAGCCTTGAAATTGTAAACACAAAACACAGCCGTGTCAGAACTGAAATGAGCTGTTCATCTGCACAGTACATATTTGGTATTTGGTTTCAGGTATTTTGGCTTATGTAACCTCACCCTCCTCTGGGTTCCTGTAGTGCTTTCAATCTGTACTGCTCTTAGGGTGCCTAGATATTCCTTGTATGGATACATTTATTGTTGTAGGTCTTGCCTCTTCTACTGTTCTCCTTGAAGTCATGGTATTCAATTTTGTTGACCTTGAGATGTTCTCTCCCCAAAGGCCTTATATCTTACCCATCCTTGCATCCCAGAGCTTAGTGAAGAACACAGGACATTGTAGGTGCTCCACAGATGTTCTTTGAAAGACAACTTTCACCACTGAATGCTTGTAAAAGATCTACCATCTCAGTAAGGTTAGGGGGCTGAGGGATGCTTAGTTCATACTTTTATCATCTCTCTTCTCAATCAGAAATAATCTTTTTAACTAAAGATTTAAAAAGGAAGGAAAAAATGCTAAGAGGTCTGAGAAAATCCTTTGGGAGTTATTAAAAGTGTATGTTAGCTTTTATTGATTTTATTAATATTACTGGTACTCAGTGTCATACCCTTTCATTCAACAAACATCTATGGAATATTTGCTATGATCTGGACACTGTGCTGCATTCTTGGGATTTTTAGTTTATTAAAACACTTTGCGGGCTTCCCTGGTGGCGCAGTGGTTGAGAGTCCGCCTGCCGATGCAGGGGACATGGGTTCGTGCCCCGGTCCAGGAAGATCCCACATGCCGCGGAGCGGCTGGGCCCGTGAGCCATGGCCGCTGAGCCTGCGCGTCCAGAGCCTGTGCTCCACGACGGGAGAGGCCACAACAGTGAGAGGCCCACGTACCCCAAACAAACAAACAAACAAATAAACACTTTGCCACTCATTGCTATGTGCTTCTAGGTAAGTACGAGTCATTAATAAGCATGAACAAGGGTCTTAAACAGTCATAAAATTTTCTTAGTGTGTTTCTAAAATAGAAATCAGCTGGAGTTGCTATTCTTAAACAAATGTTATATTTTATGTAAAGAGTAAACTTAAAAGATCTGGCACTGACGAACTTCTAGATGCCAAGGACTGTGCTGTACGTGAATTAACTCTGCAAAGCAAGTATTGATTTATGATATATCAACCTGATCTGTTTGTCTTATTAAACATGTATGTTACTAATGTGTGTGTTATTTTATTTAATTAGCCATCAGATGTTTCTTTTCCTTGGAGATGAGGGAATGAGTTTGCATAGTTAACTCTCCTCTTTAAGAACACGAGTCTTATTTAGAATTTTGGAACACATTTTAAGCTACCTTCGTACTTAGCTACTGTATATAATCCCTAGGAGTGTTTGTCTCCCATTCTTTGTATTCGCTTTCTCCACTAACAAAGAAAGAAATAGCACATATTGAAACTTTATAAATAGATGTTCACTGAAAAGAAGAAACAAAATCCTCATATATATCTCTCTTCCAAATTTCCTAAAAAGTTAAATACTCCTTACTGTAGTCATCATTTTGTTTTACACCAGCAATTCTTTATACTTAGTGTTTCATTTCCTCTCTGGACTATTATTATGAACGAATAGGATTTCACAGGTACAACTTGTTTCAATTAACTGTAAGATCATAATAATTATTTCTGAAGGTGAAATTTTCACAGCTTGGTGGTGCTAGATCCTTTAGTTAGCATCTTTTGCCTTTTAAGTAGTGTTCCACAATGACTCTTAAACTCTACCCATAATTTCTTCCGCAATATGTAAAAGTCTGTGATATGACGTGAATGAAATTATTTTCAGTGTTTTCCTCTGTGAATCTTCAAATATAATTTTAAGTGTTTTAAAGAGTTGATGATACTCCTATCTCTGTGGCTGTGACTCATGGTAATTACTCTCTACCCCCTCCCACTTTTTATAATTGTGCTGTTTTTTTTTTTCCATTGATGCTTATCTCCCCACTTGGCTAATTCATTTTTTTCCCGTTTCCACCCAGCTCTGTGTGTTTCTGGGGACTGATTTCTTTGGACTCTATTAAGGGTTCCATTGTCCTCTGGCTTATGGTTTGACCTGGACAATGAAATACACCACTTGGAGACTGGAGAGTCTGAGGGGTTTGAGGAGAGAAAGTTTGGGTTATTGATATCCTCACCTCTCCCTTATTTCAGTGTTGCAGTTTGGAGAATGACTGCATCCTTCTACACTAGAGTTTCTGCAGGTATTTTCTTCCCCATGGTTTCAGGTCTCACCGGTAACACTATTTCCTCCCATTGTCCCTTCAACCGAAGGGGTGGTGATGACTCATTGCTAGTCTCTGAGTCCCTTCACATCATTAGCTGGTTCTCTTAATTCCATCAAAGGTCATACATTCTCTTTAGTTAAATCCTTTTGAGTGGAATGCTGTTTCCTGTTGGGACCCTAACTGACACAACAAGTTTTACAAAATCCCCATGTTTGTTCCTGTTGTCAAAGCTTGAGTGCTCAACTTAGAGCAGATAGGGCTCCTGTGTTGTCTGCTAAAGCTCTGATAAATGTGGCTGTGAGGATGCACGCTCCTCCCTCTCTTCCTGGAAACATTAGAGTTACAATGTACATTGCTGTGAGGTTGGATGAACTTTAATACATCTAATAACCAGTTTCTGACCATCCACCTAATCTCCCTGATTCTGAAATGAAAGATTAAAAACACAGCAGGATTCTTTCAATTTCAGACTCTCCTGGAAACCTATGTTACTCTATTACTTTTCAGCTCTTGACAGTAGTTTTTAATCTTAACTCTTCAGATAGGAAAGCAGAGCGCCATTAAGATCTCATGGGTTGAAGATAAGGGATAACTAGTTTCTAAAATGAGACTATCAGGACAATCCACTAAAATATGTAATTGGGTTTATTTTAAAACAACATCATCAAATAAACTTAACTTCTACCATCTCTGTTTCTACCCCCCTGCTTTGTCATGTCCAAGTTCAAATCCCTTCTATAAAGGTGGTGGTGGCTTTTCCCTTCTTTTTTCTTTATATATATGTAAGCTTATATATTTATTTACTGGCTGCATTGGGTCTTCGTTGCTGCGTGTGGGCTTTCTCTAGTTGCGGTGAGCGGGGGCTACTCTCCATTGCAGTACTCGGGCTTCTCACTGTGGCGGCTTCTCTTGTTGCAGAGCACAGGCTCTAGGCACGCGGGCATCAATAGTTATGGAGTGCAGGCTTAGTAGTTGTGGCTCGTGGGCTCTAGAGTGCAGGCTCAGTAGTTGTGGCGCACGGGCTCAGTTGCTCTGCGGCATGTGGGATCTTCCTGGATCAGGGCTTGAACCTGTGTCCCCTGCATTGGCAGGCGGATTCTTAACCACTGCGCTGCTAGGGAAGTCCCACTTCTCCCTTCTTTATCCTGGTTTTGTTATTCTCCTTGGGATGTGGCTGGTGGGAATTATTTGGCCCCTCTGGAAGCAGGAAAGTTGTGTTCCCTTCCACTCCAGAATTCTCACTACTGTTTTTCTCATTATCCTTCACTTTGGATTAGAGCTGATCCATCCTTAAGTGCATGAAACCAGGATTACACATTTTGATAGTTTGTTTCTGAGAATGTTTACCAAACTGAGTGACCAGGCATTATCCTTCTCATTTCTCCTGTGGATTGGCTGTCGGCTCTTTTCCAAGGATATGCCTGGGAAGAGCTAGCTTAGTCTTCTGAGAGGGCCCATGAGTTAATTTCTCTCACTTTTGTAGAATGTTTATGGTACAGGATGAGAGATATGGGAAAAGTTCTCTTAGAAGGTAGTCATGGGGGTCTCTTCTTAAGACTTATCTCTATATTTTCTAAGCATTGTAAATTCTAAGAGGTGGAATGGCTGTAAATGTAAGATTACTACCTTCAGCATAGTGTGATGGTCTGTTACATTGACAGCCACTGTTGCTCCATGCTTTCTTGTATCCATGTCTTTGACTAGTCTCTTTCCCTTGAATGTGTGCTAGCCTGGTGACTACCTTTAGCAAACAGAATGCAGTGAAGTGATGTCATGCAAGTTCTAGTCCTAAGTCTTACAAAGTTCTAGAAGCTCCTTCTTTTGCTTTCTTGGGAGCTATGAGCTACCATGTAAGAAATCTGTTTACCTTGCTGGAGAGATCATGTGGGGAAGCCACATGGAGGGACCACATCAAAAAGAAGAGGTCGGGCTTCCCTGGTGGCACAGTGGTTAAGGATCCGCCTGCCAATGCAGAGGACACGGGTTCGAGCCCTGGTCTAGGAGGATCCCACATGCCGTGGAGCAACTAGGCCGGCAAGCCACAACTACTGAGCCTGTGCGTCTGGAGCCTGTGCTCCTCAACAAGAGAGGCCACGATAGTGAGAGGCCCACGCACCGCGATGAAGAGTGGCCCCCGCTTGCCACAACTAGAGAAAGCCCTCGCACAGAAACGAAGACCCAACACAGCAAAAACAAATAAATTAATTAATAAACTCCTACCCCCAACATCTTCTTTAAAAAAAAAGAAGAGGCCATGAGGGTGATGGAGAGGGTGAGGGAGAGGAACCCAGCCATTCCAGGGTCTCTAGCTGAGCCCAGCCCTGAGCTGATCCACTAACTAAATGCAATCACACCTGCCAGCCAAACAAGGAACACAGCCACTCAGCTGAGCCCAGCTGACACACGGAAACATTCAACACGCTGCTGAATGCACAGGGTGAGCAGGATGGAAACACACACACTGTAACCTGCGTCCACATGACATGGACTCCCCTACAGACTGCATCTTGGATGAGCTATTTTTTTTTAGTAGATTTTATTGGAGTATAATTTCTACACAATACTGTGCTAGTTGATGTTGCACAACAAAGTGAATCAGCCATATGTATACACATGTCCCCAGATCCCCTCCCTCTTGCGTCTCCCCCCCTCCCTCCCTATCCCACCCCTCTAGGTCATCGCAAAGCACTGAGCTGATCTCCCTGTGCTATGCGGCTGCTTCCCACCAGCCAGCTATTTTACATTCCGTAGTGTATATATGTCGATGCTACTCTCACTTCGCCCAGCTTCGCCCTCCCACCCCATGTCCTCAAGTCCATTTTCTATGTCTACCTCTTTTTTTTTTTTTTGCGGTACGCGGGCCTCTCACTGTTGTGGCCTCTCCCGTTGGGGAGCACAGGCTCCAGACGCGCAGGCTCAGCGGCCATGGCTCACGGGCCCAGCCGCTCCGCGGCATGTGGGATCTTCCTGGACTGGGGCACAAACCCGTGTCCCCTGCATTGGCAGGCAGACTCCCAACCACTGTGCCACCAGGGAAGCCCTATGTCTACCTCTTTATTCTTGCCCTGCAACTAGGTTCATCAGTACCTTTTTTTTTTTTTTTTTTTTTTAGATTCCATATATATGCGTCAGCATACGGTATTTGTTGTTCTCTTTCTGACTTTTGACCCACCTCCTAGAGTAAAGGAAATAAAAACAAAAATAAACAAATGGGACTTAATTGGATGAGCTTTCTACCTTCCTTCTCCTGGCTGCGTTCTTCCCAGTGAGGGGCATCTTTATGATGCCCCGATGTCCAGACACAAGACCATAGCCCCACAGAAAGACTAGGGTTCCCCCTTCTACTTAATGTTTCCCTTCTGAGTTCTCGTTTCCTAGTTGGACATTTTAAAGTGTTGTTTCACTATTTTCCATACTGAAAACTATACAGTAATCTCAATGTTCATTCAAATCTAACGGGTGGTGTGAGGTTACATTTGGTCGCACCCCCTCAGTTATTCATTTCTAGAGAAGACAGCATAGGAGATCTTCAAAAAACCCTGGGCAGTTTCAGACTTCAGGTTTGCTGGCATAGCCATGAGTGCCGTTTGTTCAGGATTCTGGTTTTTCTATTTCTGCACGTAACTTAGGGTCACATCCCCTTGTGGTCAGGTGGTCCATGAATTGGAATGCAAGTGATGCCTGATCCTTCTGGCTGGAGCTTTTAAATACAGTTGCGAGACCATCCAGAGCTCTCTTGCCCTCCGCCAGAATTGGCATTGATGGCCAAGGACCTAGAGTAAGGTGATGTACGGAAGAGCTCTCTTGTGGACCCTCAGTAGACATGCAAGAATATTGTTTTAAACCACTGATACTTGGGGGTTATTTGTAATTGGAGCATCACCTAGCCTATCTTTTTTTTTTTTTTTTTTGGCTGCACCGTGTGGCATGTGAGATCTAAGTTCCCTGAGCAGGTGTCGAAACCATGCCCTCTCCACTGGGAGCATGGAGTCTTAACAACTGGACCACCAGCCTCTCTTGATTGATCCATTTATTGTTATGAGAGAGTTCCTGCCAGAGAGACCCCTTACTTGTTCTTTCTTTCTTATTTTCATCTTTGTGATTAAAGCCTTCCTTAATGGAAAACATATCTATCTTTCTGGTGTATACTTTCCTGAATTAGTTCTGAAATACAAAACAAAGGCCAAAACTCTTAAGCTAACATATGGGGTTTTCTCAAGTTTTTCCCCATTCCTTTTTCCTATGTGCTTCTTCTTGTGTATGTTTAAATGCTTTGAACTCCAGCCAAGTTGGGCTACTCACTGCTTGCCTTGCATATCCTGCCTTTCCTTCCTTCTGTGTGCAGTAGAGTGATTCAGAGCAGGTTCTTCAGAGTCAGACAAGTTGGGCTCCAGCTCACAGCTCTCTGCAGTTCCGTGGGACCATGAACAGGTCATTCAGTCTTTCAGAGGTGGTTTTTTCTTATGTGAATAGGAGCTATGGTGTCCTCCCTACAGTATCAGGGAGAGGATTAATGAGAAAATGCTTGAAAAGTGTTTATTTAGCACAACACTCCATTCATGGTAGGTCCTCAACATCTGGAAGTTTAGCTATGATATTATGCATTTCTTTTAGATGGAATTTCCTATCAGTGACCCTAACTCAGTCCTTCAAGGATAGTTTAAATGCTTTGTCAGACACCTGTGTGTTTTTATTTCCAGCCCACAGTTCTTTCTTTATCTGTAGCAACTATATACCAACTCTTATCTTCTGAAGTCCCAAAGTAATTACTGGTATCTCTTCCAGGTCTAATCTGACATACCTTACAGATTATGATCTGACCTATACCTTAATGTTTTGCATATACATCTTTTATCATGTATTAGATTTTAAGCTTCTTGAGGGTAGAATCCATGTCTATTTCTCAATTTTGTATGTCCTACAACATCCCATACTGGGCCTGAAAACCACTCCAAGTAGGAACTCAGTAAAGAATTTTTGAATGAATAATGAGTGGAAATTTACCACACTTGCCTGGGTCACATCACAGCCATTCTTCCTTTTTCTAGGTCCTTTGTTTCTGCTGAATATTTCATTTACCACAAGAAGTCTAAGAAGGAAGAGGCAAACTTGGGAGCCCCACTGAGCTAGGTAATTACAAGCACTGTGTAACTAAATTTTCCTTTTAGTCCTTTGGGACAGGTATTTGTTAAGCCACACATCTAGGGCCACACAGGTGGTAATTGGCAGAGCTGGGCGTGTTGATTTCTAGAAACCATGCTGTTTTCATTATATGATATTTGTTTTTGAATCAGGCCTTGTAACAATCTTTACAACTTTTTCTCCAGCCCTCAGGCCAGCTAGCTCATTTTCGGTTCTGACTCTATTAAATGGGATAGAGACATTTTAAAATATGTAGCTCTTAAACACACTGGGATTTCTTCTTTCAGACCCTGACAGAGCTTTAGAGATTGAGACAGAGACGCTCAGAGTGAATGCTCATGGCAGATCAATTCTAAATGAGGATGTGGCAGTCCTGAAATGACCTTGAGAATCAACTGGAAATAGGTTTTTAGTTACACAAACCCCTCCCCTGAACTCCACAAAGAAACCCTACAGGGTGAGAATAGTCTAAGGAAGATAATTTCTCCTGGAGTCCATGGACACAAGCAGAAAGTAAAGAATTCAGTTAAATGGGAGGAGACACGGGACAATGTCCTCATATTTGTATGCAGGAAAGAAGACAGGGCTCCTCTACAGTATGACCTCCCAGATCAATATGTCTCTTGACAGCTAATAGCTGCACTTGGAATTTGAACAGATCAGGGTGAGGAAAGACTGTGGGAGGTTGTAAGAGATGGATCATTGGGTAGGGGCAATGCCAAATTACTATCCTTGGCCAGGAAGTGCAATTCATTGATTTTAGGACCTGGCCACATTTTGGGCTCCTCTCAGCCAAAATTAACTCTGCTCAGGATGCTAATTGGAGAGGAATGCGTTATTTTCTTTGGATCAAATTCAACTCCTAGACAAGGCCCTATGATTCTCAGGTCAGGATTTGGTTCCAAATCATCCCCCAAGCCTTACGCAGGCCTTTACTGCTCCTATTTTGCCTCTCATCCCTGCTTCTTTGTGAGTGGGCTCTTGTCAGTTCAGGTTTGACTCAGTTCTTGTACAAACTGGCCAACTTCCCCTAACCACTGGAATTTCTGAGCAGTACATGAGATAATTTCCAGGCAGAGTTTATCTCCTATTCTTATTTCTCATAATCTTATGGGTACTTTTATGGAGCATTTTTCTTTTCAATTCAACCTCTTGGGTTATTCTTATACTGTTACCTCCCTCACCGGATTCCCTGATTAATCCTTATATTCCATAAGGTCATACTATATAGATAGGTAGATATACACACATGTATACATAAGTGTGTGTATATGTGTATATATATATATATATATATATGTCTGTAACTTATGTGTGTACATATATACATGTATATTGTTCACATATCTGTGATGTACATATACCAATAAATATTTGTTGAATGACGTTAAATTTATGGAAACAACTCACTTGTCTTATTGTAATAATAAATTATTATATTTTTGTAATAAATTCTTATGCAGCACCTACTATGCCAGAAACTCTTCCAAGAACTTTTTGTATATTAACTCTTTTAATCCTTACCCCGGCCCTCTAAGGTTAATACTACTATTTTCATTCCTGTCCTCAAGATGAAGAATCAGAGGCACAAAGAAGTTAATTGTCCAAGGTCACACTAATCCAACCCAGGAAGTCTATCTTCAGCGTCCATGCTCCTTATCTCTACACTAGGTTGCTTCTCCATATTACCCTAATGGAAGGGAAGAGAAGTTAATCACATGTGGGCAAAACATTTCTGCAGAAATTTGTAATACTACCCGTTACAGGAACTTACAGCTACACAAACATACACATTTTATTTGTTCATTTGTTCATTCACTCATTCATTCTTTTATTTGTCATTCAGTGAATACCTGTTAAATATTTATCAATGTGTTTGTATATGCTAAGTACATGGGATAGATGTGTTGTGTGTGTGTGTGTGTGTGTGTGTGTGTGTGTGTTAAAGGAAGCATATGTATTTCTTCTGTTCCAGAGTCATGAACTTACTGTTTACTTAGTGGAATCCTAAATGTTACTTTTGGCTTAACCCCTGATTCTTTTATTCTCTGGTATTTTAAGAAAAGGAGAAGTAGAGGCAAGAGGTGAAGAGGAAACCATGAATAATTGATCTCATAAAATCCACTTACATAGTTGAATGTTACGCTGAAGGTGACAATCAGTTTGCCATGCCAACTTCCCCTTCTAGTTTGATCTGCTCACACGCAACCCTTGAAATTGTTTTCCTTGTGTGCCTCATAACCCATTCCCAGCCATTGCTGATGGAACCAGAGAAAGACACAGAACCCACAGTGAATCATTATACAAGCGAATGTAGAGACACAGAGGCGTCAGAATATTAAAGGTGCTCACCTGGTAGTGACGTAGAGTTGAGTCTCAGGTATTGGGCTGTGTCCCAATCAGACAAGACAGCTGAGAAAGAAAGGAGTTGATGCCAGAGAAAAGCAGTTCAGGAACACTACCTGGTCTCTGTGAGACAGAAAAAGTAGCTGAAATTTCCAACTTCCCAGCTCCAATCCTGTGAGATCTATCTGTGTTTGTTTAAGTCTTGGGTTTTCTGTGAGATTCCTTGTTATGTCTTCCCAAGGAAAACCCTAGGTGCTTTCGAAATAGCCTCAGTGGATTTCTTTTCCTCCCAGATACAAAATGACCTTTGGTTTAGCCAGGAAGTGACTCTGCTTTCCTTCAATGAGAAAACTTTTGGAAAATAAAACTCTCTAACCCAAGAATTAGGAGGTTGGTTCCATACTATTGTTGGCTCTAGGTGTCATCAGGTCTCCACTTCTCTCTGTAGAAACATGGATTACCCCTCCCCGCCCCGTCTTTGCTTTCTTTTTACTCCTGAGCACTGTGTAGTGATATCTGTCAATGGCCCTGAAGAATGAGAATGATGGCAATAATGTTGGGAAGGCCTGCCCCTAGAGGCTAAGCTCAAATGGCTGTGGTTTCAGCTATGGGGCAGGACATGCCAATTTTGCCCATGGGTTATGATTTGGATGTATCTCGATTCTGCTCAGGGCTAAGGTATCGGCTGTTCCCCAGAATCGATGTAAACAAGTGGGTAAATCAATATAAACAATTAAAATAGGTTTTAATAGAAGGTTAAACAGAAATCCTAGAAATATCAGACTGAATCACTCCTTGGTGGGTGGGTTTTGGGAATTTCTCTACCCTTTTAAGTACCTGCTGATGCGCAGAGAAATAAAAAGATTATGGGGGCTGCCTATTTGCTAGGTTGCCTTCAATTATCTCATCTCTAAAGTGGGGGAACGGGTAATGGATTAGATGACCTGTGAGAGTCCTTTCAACATTATGTTTGACTATGAGTGGAGTCAGAGTCATCATAGTAAAGTCAGCAGTTTAAGTATCCACAAAGGTGTTATGCAACAGGTCTTCCTGCATATATTACGTGATATTTGCCCAAGGGGACCAATAAATGATAGTGCATAAGTGGTTGTTATGGGGAAGTTCAGTTTGTGTTAAAAATTTCATCCTGCCATTCTTTGGATGGATTTTCCAACAAAATAAAATTTCCACTGTAAGTGCAGCCAAAGATGGGGACCTGCTAGGAGAGATTAACAATAAAGCTTATGGTGGGGAGTCAGGGGGGAAGCAGGGTTTTAATTAAGCAAGGCAAGGAATCTAGTGCTTTCTGTGTAGCAGGTGCTCAGTACAAGCAAGTTCTTTTCTTTTCTCTTCCCATTTTCATCCATTTTTCTGTTTTCTAAGACTCTTTGCTTCTGAAGATCCATACAAGCACATGCTGGATGGCTTAGCCTGTCTCCCTAAGAAAGTAGCAAAACTCATTCCTAGCTGAATTAAACTCATTCCTTTCCAGTGCCAAGAGAACACAGTGAAGGAGGATAAAGGGAATTTTGGGGTAGACTAATTCAACCACTTTCAGAAGCAGGATTCCTCATGGGGAAATTCTTGCTGACTGACCACAGAAATGGAATGCATCTACAGGTACTCTGAGGACAAGATGAAACACTGGGTAGGGGAAAAGGAAGTGAAAGCCAATCTAAGCTAAGATGAAGTAATGATATTTTTCATTTAATTCGGGGTGTTCTTATAGTAGAATCAACCTCATTGTATTGTATGTTTAGGTGTCCAGTAAATATTTCAACAATAAAATGTTCCAGGGTAACATAATTAAAAAACACTTCATGAGAGCTATGTCTTAGCATATCATTCATTCAGAAAATACATAAAGATAACTTTTGCTTTTCAGAGAATAATCTGTGGGTTTTTTGGGGGGGAGGGGATGGTGATGGTCCCAGCTTTGGAACCCACAGGAGAAAATATAATGGGGAAACTAAAGAGTGTAGGGATGGCTACAAGTTTGCGTGGCTCTTACCTGTTTCCTCTCCTTGGCAGCAGTCAGCTTGATATCCTACAGCCATCCATCTCTTGCAACAAGATTAAATAGGAAACTGGCCTCTCAGGGCATTGAGAACTCAACTTGTCAAGATCTCACGGTCATGGACTTGATTTTGACGTTTACAAATAGTTGAGGTCCTACTAGTGGTGATGCATGGGTGAGAACTCATGAAAACATACATCAAACAAAAGGCACGTGGTTTTCTACGCATAGAGTTTTACCTTCTTCAAAGTCCCACCCTCTGAATGCTATTTAATGCTTAAAATAGCCTTGTAAGGCAGAGATTAATTTCGCCATTTTTAGATGAGGAAACTGAGGCTCAGAATATAAGTTATTTTTTCTGTATGATCTGGCAAGGTAGGAACTTAAAATTTCCACAGCCAAATTCAGTTTTCTTTCCCACAACACCTGCCTCTATTGATTAGAACTTGTCCAAGGGCTCTAAGGCTTACACTTACTGTGAAAATCATTATATTAAGAAAATTTAGTTTGTCCTGTACCCAGCTGCTGTTCTCATTTTCTGCTATAGGGCCAGTAAATAGTCTTGAATGATCTATTTCAGTAGTTTTCTAACTTGAGGGCACAAAAGAATCACTGAACATCTTTTAAAAATGCAAATTACTGGGTCTCATCTCCAGAAATTCTGAGACAGTTGGTCTGGAGAAAGGCCAAGGAACCTGCATTTTAATAAGCACTGAAGATGATTCTGTTTCCTATGTTGGACCACATACACAGTTCCAATTATTTTTCTACTTAATGCTGCAATAACAAATGGCGATCTAGACAATTTGCTTTCCACTTGTTTTTGTCTCTGAATTCATAATGCTTTATCATCTCTCAATACTCCTAAATTAATTTCTTCTTCCTGAAATGAAGACTCTGCCAATGAATTTTGCAGCTTTTTTATAACTAGATGTGATCAAAAGTTTTCTTAGTCTCTCATGCCCTGGACAATCCCATCATGTATGGTTCAGATTTCACATGTTGTGATGACATAGACCTATGAAATCTTTTAACAATTATGATTCTTCTAGCCTGAGCAGCCTTGAGCCTGGTGTCATAAGTATCCAAAATTTAGAGTTATAAAATACGGTTTTTAATTACTGTTCCACCACCTTAGCTGTATGAATCTAGTCATTTAACTTCTCTGAGCCTTGGTTTCCTCATCTGCGTCATGAGGATAATGACATCTGCCTCATAGGATTGCTACGGAAATTAAAAAGATCAAGTATGTTGATTTTATAAACTGCAAACACTATAGAAATGCCTATTGATTTCCTGGGTATTGGCTCCAAACCAGAGTATTATCTATCACTGACTGTTTTCAGAAGGGTTATGTGGCTGAAACAAAACTGGGTTGCAGAGACTGGTTTCATCCAAGGACCTGATCAATGTGCCCTCAGCGCCCCATCCGGCCGCCCCGCCAGGTGTCTATGTGCGCAAGCCCAGTGAGCTGATGGTTTTAGGACAGATGAGAGAAGAGCTACTGAAGAGACTAGCATGGCATCTGCCCTGTGCCTGCCGTGTGGACTGTGCCTGGTCCTCAGGTAGAGAGCAGGCAGTGTGTTCCAGACGGAAAGAATGCACACTGCAGAATTTCAGAGAGGGACATTCTCATTTGTGCATTGAGGTTAGTGTGAATGGATTAACACAGTGAAGACTGAGGAGAGCACAGCACTGCTGGTTACCTCGGGGGTCTGCAGCTTTGAGAACCAGAAAAGGCCCTAGGAAGAAAAGCAGGATTTAGTTCTTATTAGGTGGTACCAGCAGAGTTGCCTCCCTTGAAAGACCTGTGGGCAGAGGAATATCATTAAAAAGAGTGAAGGGGAAGAAATGTCAACACATATGAGTCACCATTAAGGATCCTGAGAAACAACTGGGGAGACGTGGGGAGGGATGCCAAGTGCCTAGTTGCTGGAGTTGTGTAGATGGAGTTTCCCCAGGCTCAGTTCTAGCTTGTATTTTCTTCCTAATCTAAATTCTCTTTCAAGTAAATCTCTTCCTCTATGCTGATGAGAATCCAAAACACATAGCTCTGGCTGAGATCTGTCGTCCAAACGCCAAAAGGGTAGGTATGTACTCTGCCTGCTCAACAGCTCCCCGTGATGTCTTTGGGCACCTCAAACTCCCATCTCCAAAAGCATCATCAGTCAACAATGCAACCTGATGCTACCCTTGTGTTCCTTAGGTCAGTTTATGGTCCCACCACCACTCAGCTGTAGCAGTCAGCTCCCTTCTCTTTCTGTCGCCATTTTTATTTCTTCCATCATCAAGCACTGTCAGTTTTACTTCTAAATATTCAGGGTTCAATCTACATTTCTCCGTTCCGTCAGTTACTGTAGTTGAAGCTACCGCATATCTTTCAGCTGAACAGCTCCTTAAAATACCCCTTGGCTTCCCCAAATCTCCTCTTGCCTTCCCTCATTCTATCTTGAATAGCTGCCAGAAAGCTCTTTTAAAAAGGCAGATCTTACGGTGCCATTGCCTACCTTAGATCTCTTCAATGCTCTAGCGTTGTTCTTAAGGTGAAGACATACTTGTTAAGGTCGCTGGTATAGCCATGCATATGGGGACCGTGCCAGCTCTTACTCTTTCCCCTGTTCTTCTGCTTCAGCCGACAGGGTCCTTCTTTAGTTCTGTGGAGGTGCCCAGCTCACTCCCATCTCAGGGGCGTTTCAACTGTGTTTTTGCTAGTGCCAGAGACTCTTCTCCTCTTCATCTAGTTCACACCATGGTTTACATGCCAATCAGAGAATTCTAGTGAGGTATTAAAAACAGGCCAAAAAACCCTTTTCTAATCTAAATTCCCTTAGCATCCGATACTTCCCTATCATGCTATATACCACATTTACCTTGACCTCTTGTGTGTGTGGGGGGAAGCTGTGTCTATCCCATTCACTTTTATGTCACCAGTGCTTAGCGCAGATGACATAACACCTAGCAGATAGTAAATATGCATTCAATGATTGAATAAATATGAAATCCTCACACCATTTTTTTCCAAGTTTGTCACAGAACTCTCATTTTCAGCAGGATTCTACCCAGTGACTTGTCAAACCTTCATATTAATGTGCCAGACTGACACATGTGCCAGGCATCTAGGGTTGTTAACTAAACAGTCACATTTCTTTCTTCCCTCTAAAAGTAATTACTGGTTGCTAAATATTCAAACACGCATTGAAAAAGCAGCTCTTTACATTATGTTAAGAAATAAATTACTATTTCTAATTGTGTCTAGTAGTTAATTACTTCTAATTATTAGTCTGAGTAATAAATTACTGCTTCTGATTATGTTGTGGGCACAGTTGGAGCATTCAAAAATGCAATTTTCACAGTTGTTTACATCAGAACATGTTTACTGAATTATTGAGCCATAATTACCCCCAAATAATGGTAGCAAAAAATAATAAACATTTGATAAATTCAACTGAAATATGTCACTTCTTTGTCAGCTTGTTTTAAGAGATCAAGTATTAAAACGAAACAACCATGCTTGACTTTTCCAGTCTCTTTAGGGGGTAGCACTATGTTAAAATTAGGATATTTGCTTTATTTTGGTTGAATAAGAACTAAATTAGAATGTCTTTTGTTATTTAAAACAAGGAAAATAATCAGGACTCTAATAGTGATAAAAATTAGGTTACACAGCCAGCATACAACTCATAAGAAGAAATAAATTATACCTACTTAAAGGGAAATTGTAACAAAGAGTAAAACTCCATAACTATTTTATTGAGTTACAGCATATCCAAAGTACACAAATAATAAGTGTAGAACTTTAAGACTTCCAAACCCTTGGCTTGAATCTGTCACCTCACTTACCAGTTTGTCAGGTCAATGACAGAAGTAGATAATCTATGGTAAACTGTGGGCTGATTTTTTAAAAATTATTTTATTTTATTTATTTATTTTTGGCTGCATTGGGTCTTCGTTGCTGTGCGTGGGCTTTCTCTAGTTGTGGTGAGCAGGGCTATTCTTCGTTGCGGTGCATGGGCTTCTCATTGCGGTGGCTTCTCTTGTTGCAGAGCACGGGCTCCAGGTGCGTGTGCTTCAGTAGTTGTGGCACGCAGGCTCATTAGTTGTGGCTCACGGGACCTAGAGTGCAGGCTCAGTAGTTGTGGTGCACGGGCAGTTGCTCCGCGGCATGTGGGATCCTTCCGGTCCAGGGCTTGAACCTGTGTCCCCTGCATTGGCAGGCGGATTCTTAACCACTGCGCCACGAGGGAAGTCCCGGGCTGATTATTTTTTAATACCTCCTACTATTTGCTACAACCACATCACTATTTTTCCCCCATAGGGTTCTGTTTCCATCCCTTGTGTGCTGGACAGACTCTTAAGATTCCCAAGATCTTTATCTCCTGGGGAGGCCCTTGTGTGATTTCTTCCCTTTGAGTGTGGGTAGAACCTGTGACTTGCTTCTAGCCAACCACTTATGGCTGAGATATTGGGACATACATGACTTCATGGATGCGATTATGTGATTAATTACATAAGATTGTAAGGCCCGTTTTGCTGGAGTCTCTGCCTCCCTTACCGGCTTTGAAGAGGCAAGCCACCATGTTGAGAAACCCTATTTGGCAAAGAGCCATGAGCAGCCTCTAGGAGCTGAGGGTGATCTCCACCAACAATCATCAAGAAACTGAAGTTCTCAGTCCTACAACCACAAGGAACTGATTTGTGCCAACAGCCTACACAGACTAGGAAACAGATCTTTCCCAGTCCAGCCTCAGATGAGATGGCAACTCTGCTGATACCTTAACTGCACCCTTGAGAGACCCTAAAATGATCTCCCAGCAAAGTTGTGCCTGAACTCCTGGCCTGCAGAGATTGTGAGATAACAACTGTGTATTGTTTTAAGGTGATAAATTTAGCAGTGATATTGAAAATTAGAAGTGCCTGAATTCAGTCTTCTTATTGACCCTGATAATTAGAGAATCCTAAAAGACAGATTTTCATACTAAGACTACTAAAAGCTGCCAACACTATACCTCTCAAATGTTCATCTATGGCCCAGTCTATACCAGTAGATAGAGCACAGAACTTGGGCCAGAAGATCAATTAAGTCACATGGTTTGCCATGTGAAATTGCCATTTCAGTAAATGGCATATGGAATATCATAAATTTCACAAATTTAAGCTCTTCTTGATTCTTCCACTAATAGCAATTTAGCTTCTAATAAGACACTTCATTTCATTTTTCCTTCTTTCCTTGCCTATTAGATCAGAAATAATAATAACTAAGATGTGCTAACATTTTACCTACTTTCTCTCACTATGCTATCACAAATGCCTGTGGTAGGTATCAATTGCCTCATTTTTCAGGTGAGGAAATTGAGGCTTGGAGAAGTAACATCACTTGTATAAAGTCTAGTAGTACAGCTAGAATTCAATTCTGGCTAAGCTGATTCTAGAGATCATTCTTGGCTTCATTATGCCGCAATTCTTCCCTTATAGCAACATTATAAAGAGGTCAAACCGAGTAAGGCTTTATGCCACACAGGTGTGAGTCTGAATTCCAATTTCAGTCCTGTGTGTCTTTAGGAAAGTTACTTTACCTCATGGAGTTTCAATTTGCTTGTCTAAAATATGTGGATAATAGTAGTTACCTCAAGTTTCTTTTGATAATCAATTGAGATTACATTGCAAGTGAAGGTCATAGTAAACATTCAAAAAATGCTAACTTTTAAAAAAAACAATATTATGAGGCCAAAAATGAGTTTAAATAAATGAAAGCATTTTGAACTCAGAAATCTTGGTATATTTGTTAACACTTATTAAAAGCGTGTGGTCCTTAAGTATTTAGAAAATAAAGAGCTACTTCTTATAAAATTACATTGAATCATTATAATGACCAACTATTCACATATTGGGTTCAAGAGAATTGGTCAAAAAAAGAAAAAGAGAAAAGCGTTGTATTGTCATCAAAGTAGATGAACGTTTTGTAAGCAAAAATAAACAAGTTTTTGATAAGGTTAAGTACCAAACCAGAATGAACACACTGGGGCTTTCTAACGACCATGAGCACCAGAGTCCACCTTTCCTTTTCTCTCCAGTTTATAGTTAGTTGTGTTGGCAAAAGTTATAAGACAACTAATCTGGAGGGAGAAGAGTTATGAGTAGAGGAGTGACATCATCTTACTTGAGTTTATTTATTTATTTATTTATTTATTTATGGCGGTGTTGGGTCTTCGTTTTTTTGTGCGAGGGCTTTCTCTAGTTGTGGCAAGCGGGGGCCACTCTTCATCACAGTGCGCGGGCCTCTCACTATTGCTGCCTCTCTTGTTCTCTGTGGAGCAGAGGCTCCAGATGCGCAGGCTCAGTAATTGTGGCTCATGGGCCCAGTCGCTCCGTGGCATGTGGGATCCTCCCAGACCAGGGTTCGAACCCGTGTCCCCTGCATTAGCAGGCAGATTCTCAACCACTGTGCCACCAGGGAAGCCCTGACTTGAGTTTTAAAACAAGGCTTTGCGATCATGAGAGACTACTACAAGTAACTCTATGCCAATAAAATGGACAACCTGGAAGAAATGGACAAATTCTTAGAAATGCACAACCTTCCAAGACTGAACCAGGAAGAAATAGAAAATATAAACAGACAAGTCACAAGCACTGAAATTGAAACTGTGATTAAAAATCTTCCAACAAACAAAAGCCCAGGACCAGATGGCTTCACAGGAGAATTCTATCAAACATTTAGACAAGAGCTAACACCTATCCTTCTCAAACTCCTCCAAAATAGAGCAGAGGGAGGAACACTCCCAAACTCATTCTATGAGGCCACCATCACCCTGATACCAAAACCAGAAAAAGATGTCACAAAAAAAGAAAACTACAGGCCAGTATCACTGATGAACATAGATACAAAATTCCTCAACAAAATACTAGCAGATAGAATCCAACAGCACATTAAAAGGATCATACACCATGACCAAGTGGGGTTTATCCCAGGAATGCAAGGATTCTTCAATATATGCAAATCAATCAATGTGATACACCATATTAACAAATTGAAGGAGAAAAACCATGTGATCATCTCAATAGATGCAGAAAAAGCTTTTGACAAAATTCATCACTCATTTATGATAAAAACCCTGCAGAAAGTAGGCATAGAGGGAACTTTCCTGAATATAATAAAGGCCATATATGACAAACCCACAGCCAACATCGTCCTCAATGGTGAAAAACTGAAAGCATTTCCACTAAGATCATGAAAAAGACAAGGTTGCCCACTCTCACCACTCTTATTCAACATAGTTCTGGAAGTTTTAGCCACATCAATCAGAGAAGAAAAAGAAATAAAAGGAATCCAAATTGGAAAATAAGAAGTAAAACTGTCACTGTTTGGATATGACATGATACTATACACAGAGAATCCTAAAAATGCTATCAGAAAACTACTAGAGCTAATCAATGAATTTGGTAAAGTACCAGGATACAAAATTAATGCACAGAAATCTCTTGCATTCCTATACACTAATGATGAAAAATATGAAAGCGAAATTAAGGAAACACCCCCATTTACCACTGCAACAAAAAGAATAAAATATCTAGGAATAAACCTATTTAAGGAGACAAAAGACCTGTATGCAGAAAACTATAAGACACTGATGAAAGAAATTAAAGATGATATAAACAGATGGAGAGATATACCATGTTCTTGGATTCAAGAACCAACATTGTGAAAGTGACTATGCTACCCAAAACAATCTACAGATTCAATGCAATCCCTATCAAACCACTAATGGCATTTTTCACAGAACTAGAACAAAAGCTTTCACAATCTGTATGGAAACACAAAAAACCCTGAATAGCTAAAGCAATCGTGAGAAAGAAGGGCAGAGCTGGAGGAATCAGGCTTCCTGACTTCAGACTATACTACAAAGCTACAGTAATCAAGACAGTATGGTACTGGCACAACAACAGATATAGATCAACGGAACAGGATAGAAAGCCAGAGATAAATTCATGCACATATAGTCACCTTATCTTTGATAAAGGAGGGAAGAAAATCAATGGAGAAAAGACAGTCTCTTCAATAAGTGGTGCTGGGAAAACTGGACAGCTACATGTAAAAGAATGAAATTAGAACACTCCCTAACACCACACACAAAAATAAACTCAAAATGGGTTAAAGACCTAAATGTAAGGCCAGACACCATCAAACTCTTAGAGGAAAACATAGGCAGAACACTCTGTGACATAAATCACAGCAAGATCCTTTTTGACCCATCTCCTAGAGAAAGGGAAATAAAAACAAAAATAAACAAATGGGACCTAATGAAACTTAACAGGTTTTGCACAGCAAATGAAACCATATACACGATGAAAAGACAACCCTCAGAATGGGAGAAGACGTTTTCAAATGAAGCAACTGACAAAGGATTAATCTCCAAGATATACAAGCAGCTCATGCAGCTGGATATCAAAAATAACAAACAACCCAGTCCAAAAATGGGGAGATGACTTAAATAGACATTTCTCCAAAGAAGATATACAGATTGCCAACAAACATATGAAAGGATGTTCAACATCACTAATCATTAGAGAAATGCAAATCAAAACTACAATGAGGTATCACCTCACACTGGTCAGAGTGGCCATCATCAAAAAGTCTACAAACAATAAATGCTGGAGAAGGTGTGGAGAAAAGGGAACCCTCTTGCACTGTTGGTGGGAATGTAAATTGATACAGCCACTATGGAGAACAGTATGGAGGTTCCTTAAAAAACTGAAAATAGAACTACCATACAACCCAGTAGCAATCCCACTACTGGGCATATACTCTGAGAAAACCATAATTCAAAAAGAGTCATGTACCACAACGTTCATTGCAGTTCTATTTACAATAGCCAGGACATGGAAGCAACCTAAGTGTCCATTGACGGGTGAATGGATAAAGAAGATGTGGCACATATATACAGTGGAATATTAGCCATAAAAAGAAACAAAATTGAGTTATTTGTAGTGAGGTGGATGGACCCAGAGTCTGTCATACAGAGTGAAGTAAGTCAGAAAGAGAAAAACAGTACCGTATGCTAACGCATATATATAGAATCTAAAAAAAAAAACCAAAAAGGTTCTGAAGAACGTAGGGGCAGGACAGGAATAAAGACACAGGCATAGAGAATGGACTTGAGGACACGGGGAGGGGGAAGGTTAAGCTGGGATGAAATGAGAGAGCGGCATGGACATATATACACTACCAAACGTAAAATAGTTAGCTAGTGGGAAGCAGCCACATAGCACAGGGAGATCACCTCGGTGCTTTGCGACCACCTAGAGGGGTGGGATAGGGAGGGAGGGAGGGAGATGCAAGAGGGAAGGGATATGGGGATATACATATGCATATAGCTGATTCACTTTGTTATACAGCAGCAACTAACACAACATTGTAAAGCAATTATACTCCAATAAAGATATTAAAAAAACAATAACACTTTGCTTTTTCGGTTGAGAATAGAATGCAGGGAGACAAAGTTGGAAACAGGGAGGCAGAAGGTTATTATGCTTGTCTAAGAAAGTGATGGGCTAATGTGGCGTAGAAGAGGGGGTGAGAATTGGAATTTGGATTCACTTTAAAGGTAGAGCCAGGGGGATTTGCTGGTGGATTAGATGGGTGTGGAGTGGGGTGGGGAAGGAGAAGAAGGAGGAAGGAAGACAGAGAATGAGACAGATAAGAGAGAGCGAGAGACAGACAGAGAGAGACAGACAGGTATTTTAGATTTTGGTCTGAGCCAGTGGAAGGACAGAGGTCCTGTTTGCTGAAATGGGGAAAACTTCTGGAAAGCTGAATTGAAGAGGAAGATAAGGGTTCAAATTTGTGCATGTGAAGTTTGACTTGCCTGTTAATGCTCTAATGCTCATGTAGAGGTGTTGAACAGTCCGTGGAAAAGCGGGTCCGGTTGGAGGTGTACATTTGGAAGTTGTCATGTATAGATAGACTATGTTTAAAGTCAGGAGACTTGATAAGATCTCTAAAGGACTGGAGATGGGGGAGAGGTGATGCTGGCTCTCAGTCAGGGAGTAGCAGTGGTGGGAAGAGGTTAAATTACAACCAGAGTTAATGGTGGGGAGCAAAAAAGTGTTGCAGTTGACCCTGAGGTTTTTTGACGTTAGAAGTGGAAGAAAGGACTTGACATTTACTGAGATGGGGCTGATGCGAGTGAGGCAGAGCGGGTGTGGGTGACTTAATCAGATTTTCCTTTTATTAGGGTGGAGGTGGCAGCTGTGGCAGAAGATGGAGCAGGGCAGTTAGTTGTGAGGGAGCAAAGCTGAATGGTAGTGTGCTAGATAGAGTGCTTCATAACACAGAGTTCACCCTCCTTTCAGTTTGGAAGGAAGTTCAAGGTTTACTCTTTGTCAAAGTCTGCAAGGGCCTTCCAGGGCAGTGGCGGAGGCTATCATTTTCCTCTTACCTTTCATCCACCAGCAAATCTACAATCTTCCAAGGTGAGATGCAAGCAAGTGAAACTCAAAGAAAGACAGGAAAGCCCTTTCCTGCAACAGAGAACATATGGTGTGCAAAAGCCTGAAATATTTACTATCTATCTCTTTTCAGAAAAAGTTTGCCAACATCTTACCTAAGCATAACTAGTACATCTGAATCCAAGCTGTTTACCCTAAAAATTTTCCAAGAGATGTTTGTGTTTGTGTGTTTTTATACACACAAACACACACACATTTTGCTTATATATATATCTATCTATATCTATATATATATAAGCAAAATGTTATTTGATTTCATAGTCAAACTATAAACTCAAGGGCAACAGAAGAGATAAGTCACAGGAGTTAGAATTCACTGAGTTCAAAGTATTTTTGAGTGGAACAATGTTTCAGCATTTCTTTCTGGGAACGAGATTTATTTGTGCTGGTACCATTTTGAAAATCTGGGCCTTAATATGTACACCTGTATTCCTACAAAAGTCCCTGTCCTCTACAGAGTTTGTTGACAGTATCAAACATACGCCTTTGAAATATCTGTTAGAGATGTGGTGTGTTTGTGCTAGATTGCTAGGTATTGGAAGTATTATGAAACCTTAAAGAACAGAGTTGAAAATGTCATCAATTACAAAACAATATATTGGTCTCAGTACGCATGTGTACATGTATGTGCATGTGTGTGAGCGTGTGTGTGTGTGGCAGGGTACAGAGAAAAACTGGGGAACAGTTGGGTAAAGGCAAAGCCCAGCTGGCTCAACTATTTTGGGATCTGGAGACATCTAATACATCCAAACTTTGGAAAACACTATATGACAATTTGTTGGAACATGAAAAAGAGAGAAAATTCAGTGGGGTATCATGTTCAAAATATAGAATTACTGTCATTGTCATGGATAACCTCAGCATTGGTGACACTTTCAACAAATCCAGCCTATGGGTCATCTTGGAACCTCTCCATTTGTGTATAAGGAGAGACACATCCTGGTCCTTGTCATTAATTGGAACTGCTTGACATGTGCATAATGAATAATAATCAGTCCAAACTGTGCAAATATGGGAGTTGCTCCCTTGGGGCCAGTGAGCGTCCTGTCTTGGGGAGTGTTGAAGCAGGGGATGGGCAGTTCTTCATCAAAGGTGCTATAGATGTCACTAGACCATTACCTGGCATATAGTTGGTGCTAAAAAAATATTCACTGAATGATAAAACCAAGGGAGTTAGATTAGAGAACTTTCAAATTTTATTCACGCCAAACCTCTGATCCTAAGCTCAGTGAACACTTTTATAGCATATCCATTTCCTTTTCTGGGCATACAGATAGTACTTCTCAGCCTCTCCTGAACCCTAAGAGATCTTTCTTGTTCCCTCCTTTTCCATGGCTACCAGAAGGTCAATGTTGAAGATCTTGGTGTCAAAGATGAAAGGAGCCTGGATTCCTGAGTTACTTTTAGGAGGAGATTAGTCTAGCAGAGTTGCCTGCTCACTCTGGCCTGTGATGTGAGCAGAAAATAAATTTTTTATTTTGTTAACGCCACTCAGATTGGGGGTTGTTTGTTGCAACATTAGTGTTAGTTTCCTATGTTGATGCATTTGTATTACATGACTAAATTAGATAAAAACAACTAAATTCAGGGAAAGATACACCTTAAATCGAAAAATTACTTTCTATAGAGCAGTGAAAATGAATGAACTACAGCCGTATGCATAGAAACAGAAACATAATGTTGGGTAAAAACATTTACATAATGTAAATTACACAGGAATACATACCATATGATACCATTTATATAAAGCTCAGATATACACAAAACTAAGCAATGTATTGTTTAGTAATACAGACATGTGGTAAAGTTGAAAAACAAAGCAAAATGCAGGACAGTATTAAGCTAGGGGAGAGTAGGTAGAGGAGTGTCAGGAGGGAGGGCAACATAGGGATTTAAAACTCTCGGCAGTGTTCCTAAATCTGGTTGGAAGTATTTATTTAATTATTCTTTATAATATAAATATTTACTGTATGTATTATTTTGTACATATGACAATATTATGTTGGAGTCACATCATGTGTACACCTAACTTACCAACCCAATCATATATGTATACTGGATATTCAATTACACATAATTATATACCATATATTCAAGTATGGTTTGCATAAAAATACTTGATTATGTGCTGCGTATTACTGCATATACTGCAAATTTATAGACACTTATTAGTGCAGAAGCCATGTACAAAACCTAGAGTCTGGGTGATTTAATGGATTTTCAAAGATAATTTTGATTAAATGCATGTGTTTACTTAATCACTCACATTGGAACCCAAACTTTGATAAGATGCCACTTTGTTGTATGACATGGATCACACTAAGGGAGTGTTTCCCAAACTGAGGTCCCCAGATCCCTACAGGTTGATAAACTAACTTTGGAATTTTGAAATCTTGGGAGTAATTGTTAACTTGCTTGCAGTCAGAGCACCCACGCCAACAGGTCATTGTCTATTTTAGCCTAGAATTAAACAACTCAGGCTGGTTACAGTGCTTACATATTTCATGCTGATTAGAAGTACTGGTTAGCAATTTATCTGTCTTTGATTAATTAAACAGGGGAAAAGCCAATTTGTTACTAGTATCAACTTGGAAGATGGCATTTATCAAAGGACAAGCCTCATGGGAAGAAATCAATAAAATGAATCCCTTCTGGTGAAAAGGTTTAGAATCAGTGTCCTATATTAATTCAAGTTCATTTTGTGTTTATTCATTTATTAACGCATACATTCAACCAATATTTGCTGAGTGCCAACTCTGCGCCAGATAGTTCTAAGCACGGGGGTTAGAATAGTGAACAAATCCAATACCCTTGCTGTTATGGACTGAAGGTTTATGTCCACTGCAAATTCGTATGTTGGAGCCCTAACACCCAGTGTGGCTGTATTTAGAGATGGGGCACCTAAGGAAATAATTAGGGTTAAATGAGGTTATACTGATGGGGCCCTGATCTAATTGGATTAGTCTCCATATAAGAAAAGACACGAGCGTGCCTTCTCTCTCTCTGTATCTCTCTCTCTCTCTCCCCCTCCCTCCCTCCCTCCCTCCCTCCCTCTCTCTCTCTCTCTCTCTCTCTCTCTCTCTCTCTCTCTCTCTCTCTCTCTCTCTCTCGCTCTCTCTCTCGCTCTCGCTCTCCCTCTCACTCTCGCTCTCTCTCTCCCCCTGCATGCACACACCAAGGAAAGGCCACATGAAGACAGGAGAGGCTAGCTGTCTGCAAGCCATGAAGAAAGCTCTCACCAGAAGCCAAATGGACTGGAATTTTTATCTTAGACTTCTAGTCTCCAGAACTTGAGAAAATAAACTTCTGTTGTTTAAGTCACCCAGCCTATGGTATTTTGTTATGGCAGCCCAAGCAGACTAAGATACTTGTCTTTGTAGAACTAATAGTAGTGTGGTGGGTCTTAGTATAAGTAGTAGTATTGCTGACAAAGGGAAGGGAGCCAACATACCTGTTGGGAGGCATATAACGTAACGGTGCAAAACATTTCTCATGGGGTCTGACAGCTCTGGGTTTAAGTCCCTTCTCGGTCATTTAATAACTGAAGAAATTTGGGTAAGGAACTTAATTTCTTGAAGCCTCGATTTTCTCTCATGTAAAATGGGAAAGCAGTATCTACCTTATAGGGTTATTGAGAGGAGTAGATGAGCTTGTAAAGCACTTGACAAGCCCTTGTACGTAGAAAAGCCTCACGACATTAGCGATCTCATATAAAAATTCACATACCCCATTCAATCTCCACGACAAACCACAAGTGAGTGTTAGCTGTTTTCTTCATTTTGGAAATGTGAAAACTGGGATCAGAGAGGTTGGACAGCTTTCCTTAGATGATACATGTTCTCAAGCGCAGAGCTGGTGGAACTTGGATCCAGATCTGCCCACCACCGAAGCCTGAGTTGTCTCCCTGCCTCATGGCTGCTCTGTGTATCCAGATTGAAAAAGCTAAAAGATCTGATCTAGTCCTTTCCTTCCAGATCTGTGATTCTCAGCCATGCGTGGGGAAGGTGGAGAGAGCCAAGTTTGAAAAAGCACATAGTTTCTTTGATTTGATTTTATGAAAAAACATATACTATCTTACCATTGGCTTTATCCACTCCATAATTTAACTCAAGATGTTGGATTAGGAAGGAAAAGAGTGGTTTCTTTTTATACAAAGAGGGCATGGTTTAAAAAATAGATTGAGACCTTGCTCTCCTGGGGCCTCCTCAGTGGCAGTTTCCTGTCTTGGGCCTCTTTGCAGCAGTTAGAGCTTAACCCAGGAGGCTCATGGGAAGGTTCAGTGAAACCGAAGTGAGGCTTAAAAAAATTATGGCTTTCGTATAGCTGATAGAAACCGCGTGCTAATAAAGATGACTGGTGGACTTGCATGTGTGTGGCATTGGCAGGAGTACCTGCCTACAGTATTCTAGTTATTCTGCTTCCAGGTGAGCAATAGAGAGCTACATTTCTGCTAATTATCACAGTCAATTGGTTGAATTCTGAGTGAAAAATCTTCAGGGTAAAATCACTGTTTCTCACTGTTCACAAAGAGTTATTGAGTTATATTACACGCGATGGTCGCTCCATGACTCACAGCAAAGAGACTGCTCATGCACGCGCGAGCGCACACACACACACACAAAATGCAACAAAAACGTCAGCTAGCAGCAGAGGCGTATGTAAGTGATAGAAGCACGGAGACAAAACTGGCATCAAACGGCAGTTCAGGTCTTATTTTGGCACCAAACTTGTGAACAATACCAACAATACTTTTAGTTTTTAAAGCTTTTTAGATTCTGGAATTGTGGATGAGGAATTATAAATAATATTTCCATTTGACAAATGTGGAAATTGAAGGCTGGCAGGATTATCTGCCTTGGACATTTGTAAGAATTGCTTGTCTAGTTCCATTTTGAAGTTAGACAGGCTGAGTTTTGAATAGACACTTAGACACTTTTAAGCAGTGTGACGTAGGCAAATAGTTCATGCTCTGTGTATCTATTTCTTCAATGAGAAACCAGCAATAGTAATCCCCATCTTGAGAATCATCAAAAGAATGGAACCGTGTAACATATTTCACTGTATAATATGACTATTAACAGATGTAATAATCATTTGGCTGGGCTCTCTTTGTTCAGTATTTTTCTTCCATGCAGGAGTCAATGAGAACTCTCTAAATACACTGACGGGAATGGTGAAGTCAGGTGAGCAGCTAAATGGACTTTTAAACACACATGACCAAGGCTTTTAGTTGCAGGAGACATGCTTTTGGAGAGAGCAGTGGTTTTCTTCCAGGCTAAAACCCTGGCTTTGAGTATCAAAAGTCAAAGAGCCCCGAGGACTCATGAAGTATAGATTTTTATACCATAGGTAACAGTAGGTTATGAATGAAGGTTGGTATAAAAATAGTTTTTCTCCCCTGCCATAATACATATCCCAAAGGAAAACAAAAGATTTGGACAATGGCAGATACTCCCGAGGGGACTTTTTTTTTTTTTTTTTTGCGGTACGCGGGCCTCTCACTGCCGCGGCCTCCCCCGTTGCGGAGCACAGGCTCTGGACGCGCAGGCTCAGTGGCCATGGCTCACGGGCCCAGCCGCTCCGTGGCATGTGGATCTTCCCGGACCAGGGCACGAACCCGCGTCCCCTGCATCGGCAGGCGGACTCTCAACCACTGTGCCACCAGGGAAGCCCCTGAGGGAACTTCGAGCCCCATCCCTGGGCTGAATCTGTTTTTATTGGACTAGAAGGAGGGGATTAGAACTTGGCTAGGTTTCAGAGGACCTGAGAACAGATGGGACTTTTGTGTGAATCCCCATGACATACACAGAAGACCTACAAAATTCCTGAGAATTTTATATCATCATAAACACTGTCAGCTTCGACTGAAAGACAGTACTAAATGAAAGAAGGCTCTCAGCCTTCTACAGTCTACTGGCGGGAAACAAGCTGATAAAACTACTCGGCTGCAGGCAAGTGCTACCTTTTATGAAAAAGTAAGGAAACTCGGGATAGAGCCTCATGTTCAGAGGGTAGAGCTATGGGTCTGGAGGAGGGAGCCTTGAGCCCAGAGGGAAGAGCCACATGCCTCAGAGAACTATTCACAGGCCTTGAAACCTAATGGAATCTTCCTGCCTGGATTTCAAAATTGCTTGACTATTTTTTGCCTTTCAATTTCTTCCCTTTTTGAACAAGAATGCCTATAACTGTCATTTGATGTCTGTCCCAGCATTGCCTTTGAGAGTAGATAACTTATTTCTCGAGTTTCACAGGTCGGCAGATGGCGAGGAATTATGCCCTAGGATGAATTATACTCAGAATCTCACCCTTGCCTAATTTACATAATTTGGATACTGAGATTTGGGACCTTTGAGCTGATTTGATTTATATGAGGTTTTAAACTTTGCGTTGATCCTGTAATGTGTTGAGGCTTTTGGAGAATTTGGGGTGAAGTAAATGTGCTTTGCATGTGGGACAGACATGAATCTTTTGGGCTAAAGGCAGAGGCTGTGGTAGGTTGAATAATGGCTCCTCAAAGATGTTCACACCCCTAGTCTCAGAACTGGTGAATATGTTTCTTTATATGTCAGAGGATGTTGCAAAGGTGACTAAATTAAAGGCATTGAGACTGAGATATTACTCTGAATTATCCTGGTGAGCCCAATATAATTACCTGGGTCTTTAAAAACATGAGACCATTTTCTAGCTTTAATCAGAAAAGGAGATGTGATGTTGGAAGCAGTGTCGGAGAGATGCCACATGGCTGACTTTGAAGGTGGAGGAAAGGATCCACAAGCTAAGGAATGCAGGCAGCCTCTAGAAGACGGAAAGGTCAAGGAAATGGAACCTTTCCCAGAGCCTCCAGAAAAAACACAGTCCGCTGACACCTTGATTTTGACGCAGGGAAACCCGTTTTGGGCTCCTAACCCTCCAGAACTGTAAGACAATAACTTTGTGCCATTTTAAGCCACTAAACTTGTGGTAGTTTTTAATAGCAGCAACAAAAAGTGAATGTAGGCATATAAAGGTATTTCTCATGTGACTCTTATTAGAAAACTGGTAAAAGCCATCACTAAAGACGTTTGGAGTAGGGAGAGCTTCCAACCATAGACTTCATGGAATAAGCAGCATTTGAGCTTGGCACTAGTTATAACTGATGGAGAGGACTCTCTAGTGTAATCAAAGACACAGTGGCCTAGATGGATATGCAGAGTGCAATGGGGGGATTAGTGGTCATCTGGGGTGTCACTCATTAAAAGAACCAGACACTTTCTGCCCACTGCTTTGAGATCACTTTAGTTACTGTGCCTCTGGGACTAAAAACGTCAATATATGTTGAAGTCAGAATTCCTAAATCACACTGTTCATTATCATTGCTCTTGGGAGGCTCAGTGATTTTTATGCACATAACAGAGACTTGTATGAACTATTCCTCCCTGAGATGTCATTCTTGGTTTTACTTCCTTTGTCAACTTCCTGAGTGACCTTGGGCAAATCAGCAACCATCTCCTGGGTCTTACTTTCTTCTTCAAGAAGATAAAACAGTGTCCTAGTCTCTTTCTTTTACTTTTTTTTTTTTTGGTCACTCTTACACCTCTGCCATATTCCCAGCTTTTAGGAGAGTGGGAGAATAAGTTAGAAACCTTCTTTCAAGGTCTTTGAACTTTTCTATAGAGTGATTCTCAAACTTATTTAGGAGATAGAGCATCTGGAAAGCATGGCACTCTTTGAAGAACGTCATGAAATACTGATTGATATATTTAATGCCAGTATATGTAATAGGAACAGTTCTACTTCCAGACAATATGACAATCTGTGCATTATTTAAAAACCACCACCTTGAGTACACATGTCCATGAAAGGAACAAGCTGTTGGTCTAAATGTGATTGGCTGTTTCTGAGTTGTTCTGCTAATATTTGTCTGCTGCTTGTTCACTTATTTTTCCATCTGCCAGTACTTTAGGTAGCAGATGTCCAACGTTTAAGAAAAATATATCTGGGAAGAAAGCTTGAAATTGGAAAAAATGTGATTCTAAACTAATTTTTTTCCTGATAATTGGAAAAAATTACCATTATTTGGTTTCATGGCAGAACACCTCCATTAAGCCTTCAGAGATCTGACATTCAGTATGAGCTTTGAGAACTTCCATCACTGTGAGTACATAATGAGATTCCTGAAGGGAAAGGCCAGCATCTTATTTCTTTTTGTATTCTCGAACATATTTAAATTGTTATTTTCTCCTCACTATTTAATAATAATAGCTACTATTCACTGAACACTTACTGTTTCTCAGATATTGTGCTAAGTCCTGAGTACGTATTAGGATGCTATTATTACTATCCTAGTCCTAGAGATGAGATAGTGAATCTCCCACAGATTATCTGCTCAAGGTCACAAAGCCCATAAACAGAAGAGTCAGGATTCAAACTTAGGACCTGATCCCTGAGCCTGATCCAGAGCCTTGAACGACCTCTCTACTCCCTAAACCTAAACCTCACTTCCTCCTAGATGAAGTCCCTCCCCATGCCCACCCTCAATTCTAGAATGCTCTAAATTCTCCCACCTTGAGATGCTTATGGCACTCACTCTGTGCCTGGGTCTATGCTTTTCCTCCTCAACCAGTTTGGCACCTCCTAGAGTACTGAGCACTGTATGATCTTGTGGGTCATGCTGTGAGTTGTGAGCTGGAGAGCGGTGCAAAATGGCAGACAGACAAATGATTTTTGCAGTAGGAAGTTCCTCTCACTCTTTGCCTTTGACTTGGTTTCAGTTCAAATGTCAACTTTCAGAGAGATACTCCTGATCATAATACCTGAAAATGTCTCTCTTTCCCCAGATGCCACTCTTGTTTCTTTTCTCCCATGGCACATACCCCATACCAGAAAGTACTTGTTTACTTACTTGTGTATTGCCTGGTCTCTCTCCCCAAGAATAAAAACTCCAGGAGGGTAGGGTCCTTATCTATCTTGCTCACATCTGTATCTTCAGTACCTAGAACAATGATAGTATGTAACGTTTAGTCAAGTATTTGTTGAAGAAATACATGAATGAATATACTGAAATGGTTTTGAAATACTTTACTCATTAAATAAATACTGAGTATTGACTTTGTGCTGGACATTGTTCTAAGTGTCAGGAATGCCATGCATTGTAAAGCAAACCACTTTAAAAAATTTCACTCTGGTTGTATCTTCAAATTATCAGCAATCTGACCGTTTGGTCAAAATTAGGATGATCATATATCCTGGTTTGTCTTGGACTATGCTTTTGTCCTGACTTAATCATAAAGAGTGTCCCTTTCACTCTCCAAAATGGCCTGGTTTGGAAGGTAAATTAGATAGTCACCATCATTAAACTTGATGTATCAGTGTAATAAAAACTAACAGAGAGGCAAACAGCAGACAAAGTAAAACCCTGGTATATGTCAGTCAAACAGTGGATCTGTTTGCGGTGTATAGTATTCATTTCGTGATGTTAAAATCATTCACGCTGGCCGAAGCAAAAACATAAAGGGGCATTGACAGGTTTATGTAGCTGAAAAGTCTGCTGAGTTGCTCCCCTTATTCCTGAGTAGTTCCTGGCTCACCTTTCCTAGTATCTAATGGCAGTGACAACCTCTGCCTCATCCCATTTCAGTTCAAGTCTAGCAGAGGAGAGCCAGAGCCTTAGCCAGGAGCACTTGTATGAGTTCTGAGATCGACTCTGACTGGCCCAGCTTGGGTCATATACCCCTCTTATCCCCAAGGAAAGGTTGTGTGCTGACTGGGTTATGTTTTTTGTTTATAAAGGCATGGCTTATGTTTTCCATCCTTGTAGCTGAATAAGGAGCCCTACAATACCACATATCCTGAGATGGAGGAACAGTAGCTCTGTCCACAAATGGAAATCAGGAATTTTCCAGAAGAAAAGAGAATGTAATCAAAATATGGGCAGGGAACCTTAAGTGTCCTCTACAATGTGTGTGTTTGTCTGAATTGTGCACACATGTATATTTTTGGGCTGATCAACTATCTTATTGAATCTGAGCAATAGCTTCAATCAAACAATTTTATATCTACACATTCTCTTTCTCAGGTTCCTGCTTTATAGATCCAAATAAAGCTTTACTTTTCCATCCTATCACCACTTCATGTAAGAATCCCGTACTATCCCTACAGTATATGGCAAGTCTTCATTGCTCACTCATAGGACTTCTATGTACAGATGTTCAAGTTGTACACTGCACATAGACTACAAGTGAGTTGTGCCATATGGAGACCCTATGTAATCCCTTATAGATATTCCCCTAACAGATGAGGAAAATGGGGTTAATTGATTTACTCAAGCTTGTCCTCTAAATCTTATGCTCTTTCACTTAGAGAATCTGGTCAACTCAAAGGAGTTCTCATGCTGTTTTGCCTGGAAAGGAAGTAATTACTCTTTACCATTACATTCTCTCCATGACTTTAAATTAACACTACTGAAGCCTTGGAAATTATAAGGTATTCTCATTTTTGTTTTACATTTGGATAGATTAAGCAAAAAAAATCAGTGAAACATCTGTAGTGCTTATACCCTTAAGACCAGAAGTAAGTAGACATGATTAATTCTGTAAAGAGGTATGCAAGGCACCAGAAATTATAAATTTCGCTGGGGTCTCTCTCTCTTTTTTTTTTAACATCTTTATTGGAGGATAATTGCTTTAAAATGGTGTGTTAGTTTCTGCTTTATAACAAAGTGAATCTGTTATATATACATATATATACATATGTCCCCATATCTCTTCCCTCTTGCATCTCCCTCCCTCCCACCCTCCCTATCCCACCCCTCTAGGTGGTCACAAAGCACCGAGCTGATCTCCCTGTGCTATGCGGCTGTTTCCCACTAGCTATCTATTTTACATTTGGTAGTGTATATATGTCCATGCCACTCTCTCACTTTGTCCCAGTTTACCCTTCCCCCTCCCCGTATCCTCAAGTCCATTCTCTAGTATGTCTGCCTCTTTATTCCCGTCTTGCCCCTAGGTTCTTCATGACTATTTTTTTTTTTTTAGATTCCATATATATGTGTTAGCATATGGTACTTGTTTTTCTCTTTCTGACTTACTTCATTCTGTATGACAGACTCTAGGTCCATCCACCTCACTACAAATAACTCACTTTCGTCTCTTTTTATGGCTGAGTAATATTCCATTGTATATATGTGCCACATCTTCTTTATCCATTCATCTGTCAATGGACACTTAGGTTGCTTCCATGTCCGGGATATTGTAAATAGAACTGCAATGAACATTTTGGTACATGACTCTTTTTGAATTATGGTTTTCTCAGGGTATATGCCCAGTAGTGGAATTGCTGGGTTGTATGGTAGTTCTATTTTTAGTTTTTAAAGGAACCTCCATACTGTTCTCCATAGTGGCTGTATCAATTTACATTCCCACCAACAGTGCAAGAGGGTTTCCTTTTCTCCACATCCTCTCCAGCATTTATTGTTTGTATATTTTTTGATGATGGCCATTCTGACTGGTGTGAGATGATATCTCATTGTAGTTTCGATTTGCAGTTCTCCAATGATTAATGATGTTGAGCATTCTTCCATGTGTTTGTTGGCAATCTGTATATCTTCTTTGGAGAAATGTCTATTTAGGTCTTCTGCCCATTTTTGGATTGGGTTGTTGTTTTTTTTTTTTTTGATATTGAGCTGCATGAACTGCTTGTAAATTTTGGAGATTAATCTTTTGTCAGTTGCTTCATTTGCAAATATTTTCTCCCATTCTGAGGGTTATCTTTTCGTCTTATTTATGGTTTCCTTTGCTGTGCAAAACCTTTTAAGTTTCATTAGGTCCCATTTGTTTATTTTTGTTTTTATTTCCATTTCTCTAGGAGGTGGGTCAAAAAGGACGTTGCTGTGATTTACGTCATAGAGTGTTCTGCCTATGTTTTCCTCTAAGAGTTTTATAGTGCCTGGCCTTACATTTAGGTCTTTAATCCATTTTGAGTTTATTTTTGTGTGTGGTGTTAGGGAGTGTTCTAATTTCATTCTTTTACATGTAGCTGCCCAGTTTTCCCAGCACCACTTATTGAAGAGACTGTCTTTTCTCCACTGTATATTCTTCCCTCCTTTATCAAAGATAAGGTGACCATATGTGCGTGAGTTTATCTCTGGGCTTTCTAACCTGTTCCATTGATCTATATTTCTGTTTTTGTGCCAGTACCATACTGTCTTGATTACCATACTGTCTTGTAGCTTTGTAGTATAGTCTGAAGTCAGGGAGCCTGATTCCCCCAGCCTCCGTTTTTCTTTCTCAAGATTGCTTTGGCTATTCGGGGTCTTTTGTGCTTCCAAACAAATTGTGAATTTTTTTGTTCTAGTTCTGTGAAAAATGCCATTGGTAGTTCAATAGTGATTGCATTGAATCTGTAGATTGCTTTGGGTAATAGAGTCATTTTCGCAATGTTGATTCTTCCAATCCAAGAACATGGTATATCTCTCCATCTATTTGTATCATCTTTAATCTCTTTCATCAGTGTCTTATAGTTTTCTGCATACAGGTCTTTTGTCTTCTTAGGTAGGTTTATTCCTAGATATTTTATTCTTTTTGTTGCAATGGTAAATGGGAGTGTTTTCTTAATTTCACTTTCAGATTTTTCATCATTAGTGTATAGGAATGCAAGAGATTTCTGTGCATTAATTTTGTATCCTGGTACTTTACCAAATTCATTGATTAGCTCTAGTAGTTTTCTGGTAGCATCTTTAGGATTCTCTATGTTTAGTATCATGTCATCTGCAAACAGTGACAGTCTTACTTCTTCTTTTCCAATTTGGATTCCTTTTATTTCCTTTTCTTCTCTGATTGCTGTGGCTAAAACTTCCAAAACTATGTTGAATATAGTGGTGAGAGTGGGCAACCTTGTCTTGTTCCTGACCCTAGTGGAAATGGTTTCAGTTTTTCACCATTGAGGACGATGTTGGCTGTGGGTTTGTCATATATGGCCTTTATTATATTGAGGAAAGTTCCCTCTATGCCTACTGTCTGGAAGGTTTTTATCATAAATGGGTGTTGAATTTTGTCAAAAGATTTTTTGGCATCTATTGAGATGATCATATGGTTTTTCTCCTTCAATTTGTTAATATGGTGCATCACATTGTTCTATTTGCATATATTGAAGAATCCTTGCATTCCTGGGATATACCCCACTTGATCATGGTATATGATCCTTTTAATGTGCTGTTGGATCCTGTTTGCTAGTATTGTGTTGAGAATTTTTGCGTCTATGTTTAACAGTGATATTGGCCTGTAGTTTTCTTTCTTTGTGGCATCTTTGTCTGGTTTTGGTATCAGGGTGATGGTGGCCTCATAGAATGAGTTTGGGAGTGTTCCTCCCTCTGCTCTATTTTGGAAGAGTTTGGGAAGGATAGGTGTTAGCTCTTCTCTAAATGTTTGACAGAATTCACCTGTGAAGCCATCTGGTCCTGGGCTTTTGTTTGTTGGAAGATTTTTAATCACAGTTTCAATTTCATTGCTTGTGATTGGTCTGTTCATATTTTCTATTTCTTCCTGGTTCAGTCTCGGAAGGTTGTGCATTTCTAAGAATTTGTCTATTTCTTCCAGGTTGTCCATTTTATTGGCATAGAGTTGCTTGTAGTAATCTCTCATGATCCTTTGTATTTCTGCAGTGTCAGTTGTTACTTCTCCTTTTTCATTTCTAATTCTATTGATTTGAGTCTTCTCCCTTTTTTTCTTGATAAGTCTGGCTAACGGTTCATCAATTTTGTTTATTTTCTCAAAGAACCAGCTTTTAGTTTTATTGATCTTTGCTATCATTTTCTTCATTTCTTTTTCATTTATTTCTGATCTGATCTTTATTATTTCTTTCCTTCTGCTAACTTTGGGGTTTTTTTGTTCTTTCTCTAATTGCTTTAGGTGTAAGGTTAGGTTGTTTATTTGAGATGTTTCCTGTTTCTTGAGGTAGGATTGTATTGCTATAAACTTCCCTCTTAGAACTGCCTTTGTTGTATCCCATAGGTTTTGGGTTGTCGTGTTTTCATTGTCATTTGTTTCTAGGTATTTTTTGATTTCCTCTTTGATTTCTTCAGTGATCTCTTGGTTATTAAGTAGTGTGTTGTTTAGCCTCCATGTGTTTGTATTTTTTACAGGTTTTTTCCTGTAATTCATATCTAGTCTCATAGCTTTGTGGTTCAAAAAGATACTGGATATGATTTCAATTTTTAAAATTTACCAAGGCTTGATTTGTGACCCAAGATACGATCTATCCTGGAGAATGTTCCATGAGCACTTAAGAAGAACGTGTAATCTGCTTTTTTGGATGGAATGTCCTATAAATATCCATTAAGTCCATCTTGTTTAATGTATCATTTAAAGTTTGTGTTTCCTTATTTATTTTCATTTTGGATGATCTGTCCATTGGTGAAAGTGGGGTGTTATAGTCCCCTACTATGATTGTGTTCCTGTCGATTTCTCCTTTTATGGCTGTTAGTATTTGCCTTATGTATTGAGGTGCTCCTATGTTGGGTGCATAAATATTTACAATTGTTCTATCTTCTTCTTGGATTGATCCCTTGATCATGATGTAGTGTCCTTCTTTGTCTCTTGTAATAGTCTTTGCTTTAAAGTCTATTTTGTCTGATGTGAGAATTGCTACTCCAGCTTTCTTTTGATTTCCATTTTCATGGAATATCTTTTTCCATCCCCTCACTTTCAGTCTGTATGTGTCCCTAGGTCTGAAGTGGGTCTTTTGCAGACAGTATATATATGGGTATTGTTTTTGTATTTATTCAGCCAATCTATATCTTTTGGGTGGAGCATTTAATCCATTTACATTTATGGTAATTATTGATATGTATGTTCCTATTACCATTTTCTTAATTGTTTTGGGTTTGTTATTGTAGGTCTTTTCCTTCTCTTGTGTTTCCTGCCTAGAGAAGTTCCTTTAGCATTTGTTGTAAATCTGGTTTGGTGGTGCTGAATTCTCTTAGCTTTTGATTGTCTGTAAAGGTTTTAATTTCTCCATCAAATCTGAATGAGATCCTTTTTGGGTTGAGTAATCTTGGTAGTAGGTTTTTCTCCTTCATCACTTTAAATATGTCCTGCCACTCCCTTCTGGCTTGCAGAGTTTCTGCTGAAAGATCAGCTGTTAACCTTATGGGGATTCCCTTGTGTGTTGTTTCTCCCTGCTGCTTTTAATATTTTTTCTTTGTATTTAATTTTTGATAGTTTGGTTAATATGTGTCTTGGCGTGTTTCTCCTTGGATTTATCCTGTATGGGACTCTCTGTGCTTCCTGGACTTGATTAACTTTTTCCTCTCCCATATTAGGGAAGTTCTCAACTATAATCTCTTCAAATATTTTCTCAGTCCCTTTCTTTTTCTCTTCTTCTTCTGGGACCCCATAATTCGAATGTTGGTGTGTTTAATGTTGTCCCAGAGGTCTCTGAGACTGTCCTCAATTCTTTTCATTCTTTTTTCTTTATTCTGCTCTGTAGTAGTTATTTCCACTATTTTATCTTCCAGGTCACTTATCCGTTCCTCTGCCTCAGTTATTCTGCTATTGATCCCTTCTAGAGAATTTTTTAGTTTCATTTATTGTGTTGTTCATCACTGTTTGTTTGCTCTTTACTTCTTCTAGGTCCTTGTTAAAGGTTTCTTGTATTTTCTCCATTCTATTTCCAAGATTTTGGATCATCTTTACTATCATTTTTCTGAATTCTTTTTCAGGTAGACTGCCTATTTCCTCTTCATTTGTTAGGTCTGGTGGGTTTTTACCTTGCTCCTTCATCTGCTGTGTGTTTCTCTGTCTTCTCATTTTGCTTAACTTACTGTGTTTGGGGTCTCCTTTTCACAGGCTGCAGGTTTCGGGGGCTCTGGCTCACCCAGGCCGGGTGGAGGGAGGGTTGTGGATGCGGGGTGAGCCTGCGGCAGTGGCAGAGGCTGGCATGATGTTGCACCAGCCTGCGGCACGCCGTGCGTTCTCCCGGGGAAGTTGTTTCTGTATCCCGGGACCCTGGCAGTGGCGGGCTGCACAGGATCCCCGGAAAGGGGGTGTGGATAGTGACCTGTGCTCGCACACAGGCTTCTTGGTGGCGGCAGCAGCAGCCTTAGCGTCTCATGCCCGTCTCTGGTGTCCGTGCTTTTAGCCGCGGCTTGCGCCCGTCTCTGGAGCTCCTTTAAGCAGCGCTCTTAATCCCCTCTCCTCGCACACCAGGAAACAAAGAGGGAAGAAAAAGTCTCTTGCCTCTTTGGCAGCTGCAGACTTTTCCAGGACTCCCTCCCGGCCAGCTGTGGTGCACTAACCACCTGCAGGCTGTGTTCACGCCGCCAACCCCAGTCCTCTCCCTGCGATCCGACCTCTGAAGCTCGAGCCTCAGCTCCCAGCCCTCCCGCCCCGGCGGGTGAGCAGACAAACCTCTCGGGCTGGTGAGTGCCGGTCGGCCCTGATCCTCTGTGTGGGAGCCT
Source organism: Grampus griseus (assembly GCF_964374135.1). Taxonomy (NCBI): domain Eukaryota; kingdom Metazoa; phylum Chordata; class Mammalia; order Artiodactyla; family Delphinidae; genus Grampus; species Grampus griseus. The sequence goes on along the minus strand of NC_139011.1, from coordinate 13,902,816 downwards.
CTCCACTTTGCCTTCTGCACCTCTGTGGCTGCGCTCTCCTCCGCGGCTCCGAAGCTTTCCCCTCCGCCACCCGCAGTCTCTGCCCACAAAGGGGCTTCCTAGTGTGTGGAAACCTTTCCTCCTTCATAGCTGCCTCCCACTGGTGCGGGTCCCATCCCTATTCTTTTGTCTCTGTTTATTCTTTTTTCTTTTGCCCTACCCAGGTACGTGGGGGGTTTCTTGCCTTTTGGGAGGTCTGAGGTCTTCTGCCAGCGTTCAGTAGGTGTTCTGTAGGAGTTGTTCCACGTGTAGATGTATTTCTGGTGTATATGTGGGGAGGAAGGTGATCTCCGCGTCTTACTCTTCCACCATTTTGAAGCTCCTTTTGCTTGGGTCTCTTTGTTCTTCTGTCTTAGCCATTTAAATTGCTCCCAAATCAAGTATGGAAAGAAACATGGGAACTTAAGAGTGTGGTTTTTGAATTTTAGTGTTCTTAATAATCACTATGTGTTCTTGTTCAAAATACAAATTCCCAGCTTCTATTCCGAAAGAATCTGATTCAATGTGTCTGGAATCTGCATTTTTAACAAGCACCCTGGTGACTGTGATATGTTTACACAAACATTCTTTGAGAAATAGAGATTTTTGAAATATAAAGACAATAAAAATGAAACAAGGCATCCTCCTTTTCTGTATACATTTATAATTCATTGCATACTAGGTGTCTATAATGGTCACAGTCCTAGATATGCATAGTTTTTGGATTTCCAAAATAGTCTGTAATTTTCTTTTTGGTATTCACACTGACTGTGGTTTGGGAAAAAATTATCCATTTAAAAAGCACACAAATATCCAAAGACCAGAGGTGTGAAAGGTACATGATTCCAGGGAAGGTTTTTGAGTGCAATGTGTCTTTCCCTCTGAGATCTCCATTAGGATGAAAGGCCGGCTGGAGCTCCGGCAGCTGGTCTCCTCTTTATATAGAGGCGACAGCACAGGAGATACTCAGGCTGATGTTAGGAAAGAAGAGGTGGGAAATACTCTGGTGCTTCAATAATGCATTCTTCTGCTTTCTTATTTCTCTGTCAAACCAAGAGGAAGAACATCCTCCCTCTGAAGATGTTGCGTAAAATGGCAAAACGACTCTAAAATCCCTGCCACATCCTGGGATAAAAGATGGCAAAGGAATGAATATTTTGTGTCTACTCTGTGACAGCTGGAGAAGCTGAGGCTCAGATAGATTAAGAGGCTTGACCAAGATTAGCAAGCATTCTTAGTTATCTCTTACTGCTAACAAACCACCTAAAACTTAGGGGCTTAAAAGAGTAATTTACTATTACACATCAGAGTTCTAGGGGTTGACTGGGTTAAGCTGGGTGGTTCTTACCTGGAGTCTCTCACATGGTTCCAGCCAGACGGCACTTGGGGCTGGAGGCATCTGAAGGATCAACTGGGCTAGATGTCCAAGATGTCTTTTTTAGCCATGTGCCTGGTGCCTTGGTGTTCTTTGGTCCTTTTCTCCTCCTACATCACATTTCATCCTTCAGGACCTTTGGCTTGTACTTTTCACAGCACAGTGAATTCAAGGTAGTTACGCTTCTTAAGTGATGACTAGCTTCCGAGATGAAAGAAAGAAGAAGCTCCTAGGTCAGTTAGGGCTACACATGGGACTGGAACAACAACATTTCCACTGTATCCTAGTAGTCAAAGCTGTCATAGCCTCTCTTAGATCCAAGAGGGTAGAGAAATGTACTCTCCATTTTAGCGGGGGACTGTTAAGGTAATATCGAAGAGCGTGTGGGATGAGAGATATTGTTGCTGCCCTCTTTGGGTGAATTTATTTTGCCTGTGGGAAGGATGTGGATCACTGCAGGCCAAAGGGAAAACTGATACCTAGTCTCCAAAGATGGCACTTCAGTGAGTCATGTCTCCCGGTATTCATGTTCTGTGTCATCTTTATGCCTTGAATCTTGGCTGACCAATAGAATGTGGCAGAAGGGATGCGTGTATGACTTCGGAGGCTAGTTCGTAAGGAGCCTTATGGTTCTTTTGGAATGCTGACTCTTGGGAAGCCAGCTGCCAGGTAAGAAGTCTGATTACCCTGATTCTACCATGCCTCAAGGAAGTCTAAGTTAGCTACATGGAGATAGATAGAGAGATGTCCTCGCAGCCCCAGCTGTTCCAGCATTCCAACACAATTGCAAGACATATGAGTAAGTTATCTTGGACATTCCAGGTCTAGGAGGCACCCTGGGGAGAATAACTAAGGAATCCAAGTGATAGAATGGAGACACCAGACAGAGCCTCAGTAATGCTGTCTCAGCTCCTTCCAGACATTCAAGCCACTCTAGTTTATGCACTATCTCTGCTGTGAGCCTAATAAAATGGCTCTTGCTTTACAACATTCAATTTTGCGGTGGTTTTTTTAATGCAGCAATAGATAATTAGGACATCTGGTAATAATAACATCTAATTTTAGACACTGCTTTAAGTGCATTATATGTATTTATTTTATGTATAGTATTTATTTATATATTATATATAAAATGGGTATATTATGAATATAATAGATCTATTACATAGATCTAGAACTCTATATCTAATATAATCCTCACAGTAACCCTATGAAACTGGAGTTAAGAATATTGCCCCATTTTATAGATGAAGAAACTGAGGCATAGAGAAGTTAAGTAACTTGCTCTAGGAACTGCCATGTGGTGGAGCTAGAATTCGAGACAGGTAATCTGACTCTAGTAACCATGAGGGTTCATGTATAAATTCAAAGCCCATGCTCTTCCTCTATTTCACACGGCTTGGTCCCCTTCTAGTCTTGGCCCAGTCGAACCAATTAAGATCTTTACAAATAGAACAGAGTTGAGGGTGCAATTATGGAGGAATAGGAGGAATGAACCTAGTTTATAGAAAAATACCTGGTCCTGACTGTGACACATGATAAAGGATGCAGTAGGTCTGGGGTTCCAACCACCTCTTTTTCTTCTGTTACAAATTTTCCAGACTGTTTCCTGGGACTGAGTTGAGAACATGTGCCATGTGAAAGTGGAAGGAGACCAGAAATATCTCCTTTGGGCTGGTGTGCAGAATTGCACTGTGAGTAGGTGTGATTTCAGCAAGACCACAGGGGCAACCAAAGAGGAGAATATGATAGAACACACAAGGTGGTTCTATGCTTCAGGGACTTGAGGAGAACACGTTCAACCTGTCATCAGAAGTTCCAAAAGTTGCTGAAAGGAATGGTTGGAAGAGCCAGGTGACCGGCTGGACTGGTTTGCTCCCTAAAGCTTTCTGCAGCTACAAGCAAATGCCTTGAATCAATTTTGCTTTTCATTTTAGGAAGAGGAGAGATATGGCCATGGATATCTACCAGTGGAAAATGACACAGATCTGTCTTTGCCAACTGGCCAGTCGACCCCTCACACTCCATTAGCAGAACAGAATTACACTATTGGCCCCAGTACCTCTGGAAAGCTTCCATGATTCCTATGGATTTTTCTCTTCTCTCCTGCTTTTCTTTTCTTTTTGCCCACATAAAGCAGTGCCTAGAAGAGTGCCTGAGATGCAATTAGCCTTCAATAAATATTTGTTAAATAAATGAACTCTTCTATCCTCTACTCTTCAGTATTCAGTAACATTCGTGAGGTAGTATGGTACTTGCCCCACAGCTTCCACCTTACCTTGTAGTGCTTACCTTGTAGGGTTGTTGTGAAGATCGAATGAGTTAGTTCAGGTAGAGTGCTGAGAGTACTGCCTGGCATCTAGAGATGTGTGGTCACTGTTGGCCAATAGTCTCTTTTCACTCTCATCTCTCCATCTGTGCTCCTGACTCATGGTCTTTCTTCTGTTCTTCATACTCCCCATGGTCTATCCCTTCCTGGGGGCTTTCCTCTTGCTGATCTCATTGATTTCTGGTCTTTCTCCCCCAACCCACTGTGCCTACTTCGCCACTCATCCTTCATATCCTAACTCAAGAGGTCCTTCCTTAGAAATGTCTTTCCCGATCCCTTCAGGCTGGATCAGCTCCTTCTCATAGGCCCTAATGGGACCTTTCTGTCTCACCCTTAGCTCAGGCCAGTATTGTAATTGTACATCCAGTAGTGTGATTTTTCTGATTAATATTTGTCTCCTTTAGGATATAAATGGCAAGAAAGAGTGGATCTTGTATATTTCAGTCTCAATCCCAAGCTCAGTGCCTCCTTGATGGGTAGCGGTAGCCAATATATTTTTGTTGAATAAACAAAGATTGTTGAAATACATTTCTGTTTCCTAGGGTAGTCACATGGAAAAACAGTGCTCATCTAAACGTAACACTTCTGACCACATTTAAAATCAGTTTCCTTAGTTTATGGTCAAAACCATGAAAGAACAATAGCAGGAAATAAAGATCAATTACAGCATGGCTATTATATACATATGATGCATCTCTATATAAATTCTAGATACAGTTACTCCTATGTTATAATCGAGGAGGCCAAGGACACAGGGCTAGTGCAGGAGCAGAAATTGACTGTTGCTATCTTTTATATACAGGTGATATAAATAGTCAAATTTTATATACACATATATTTATATATATGTATTTGGTCAGTTTCAATTATGTATACACACATACATCTATTGCTTCAGGAACTTATAAAATTGCTTTGTTAAAAATTATAATATTCCATCTGCTAAAAGAGGAATAGTGACACTTAGGAGAGTTGGAGGAAAGAACGAAGGAAATGAATCATTTGAATATATAAATTATCTGGAAGTGGCATGGGCATCCTGTATGTTAGCACATTAAACAGGCCTATAAAATCCTTTGACTTATTTTATAAATGAAATGAAGAATGTAAATGCATGCAAATAAAGTCACGAACTAAGACTAAATGGGGAAAAATCTAAGAGAGGAGCGTGAGATAATATTTTATTTCTCACACCCAGCCACCAAAACAGCATGGCAACCAAGAGACAGGTTTGAAAGGGCTCGAAGTTCCCAGTGCAAAGTATACCAAAAAAATAACACGGTACAGGATATGAGAATGGGGAGAGGTGATCAAAATTAGTACTTTGACAACTCTTTCATCTTTGAGACAATTGTGACAGATGCCTTCTCTTTTATGGTGTTAAAAATCACAACTAGATATTACTCCCTTGTAGACTCCCTTGTAGGCTCCCTTGTAGACTAGGAATGTCAGGGTAGATCATAATTTCAAAGAAATAAAAACCCATAGAATTCTCTTTTTACTTACAGTGATTAAATTGTGTCTACAGAAAGTACAGTAAGTGGATGTACAATTATTCTGTGAGTTTTCACTTTATAGGTCAGCTGTTTAAAACTTTATTTTTTAAAAATGTAGAATAACTACCTAGTTATAATGAGAATGTCTTTCCCAGTAAAATCTCACAGAAAACAGATAAAAGAGGAGTTGTTGCTGTTAAATCAGCGGTGGAGGCCCTGGGGCCTTGTCTGCTTTTCCTCCAACTCTCACTCCAGGGTGGTTTATGAAGCTGTACCTCTTAGATATACCCTAGGGCTATATGAAATTCAATTTGAAAACCACCATGGAAGATTACTAAGCTGGAGAACTAAATCCTCAAATATTCTTTTATTTTTTCTAGTAGCGTATATGATCTGGGTAATTCTTTATCCCTCTTTATTTTGTGTAGACAGAGTTGACCAGCTGATTTAGGAGACCACTGGAGTATGTACTTTGTGGTCTGTGAACCACCACATCTCCTCACTTTTCATTGATTGGATTGTGGAAAAGAAGAATTGAACAAACTATGCACACACATACATACCCCAAATTTCCCTATGGTGTTCTCCCTGCTTGTGATGTGTTTCATTGTCTCTCCATAAATCAGAGAAATTTCTTTAGGGCTCAACCTAATAGTCCTTTCTGTGTAGCTTTTCCTCACCACTACTGGAGAAATAACTACTTCCCCTGCATCACTGAAGCCTGTTATACAGCTACTATGTTCCATTGCATGGTGCTTGTTTGTATATCTATTGTACCTACTCATTCACTGATTCATTCCATAAATGAATGTGCTGTTATGTGCTAAATGCTATTCCAGGTGCTGGAGATTCAGTGTCAAACAACACAGACAAAACCTATGAGGCCAAAAGGAGAAGTCATGTTACGTTCAGCTCCATCACCCCATGCTTAGCATCTGGCACATCGTACAGCTCAATAAATGTGTCAACATGAAATGCCATAAGACCTGTTATTTTGGCACCACTCACGGTTTATACAACCAGGAAAGATGATGGGTTTGAACCAAGAGGATACTTCTCTATTTGCACTACATTTTGAAAGTCTTCTAACCCTTGTCCTGGAAGACATGAGGGTTCATCATCCACTTGGCTCAGTTTAGTTTTGGTTTCATTTATATCACTGAAAAAGCTTTTGATGAAGATAAACTCCCCAGATGCCCAGCTCCCCTGGTGGTGCAGTGGTTAAGAATCTGCCTGCCAATGCAGGGGACATGGGTTCGAGCCCTGGTCCGGGAAGATCCCACATGCCGCGGAGCAACTAAGTCCGTGCGCCACAACTACTGAGCCTGCACTCTAGAGCCTGTGCGCCACAACCACTGAAGCCCGTGCACCTAGAGCCCATGCTCCGCAGCAAGAGAAGCCACCGCAATGAGAAGCCCGCGCACCACAACGAAGAGTAGCCCCCGCTAACCGCAACTAGAGAAAGCCCACGCGCAGTAACGAAGACCCAACACAGCCAAAAATAAATAAATAAAATAAATAATATTTTTTTAAAAAAAGGGTTACTTCTAAAGAAAAATTGACTGTTGGTACTATTATTCTTTTTCTTTTCAGTTATTCTAATGGGTGTATGGAAGTATCTCATTGTAGTTTTAATTTGCATTTCCTGAATGACCTATGAAGTCAAGTATCTTTTCATATATTTGATGCTATTTGGGTAGAATGACCCATACATCATAGTTTGCTTGGGTCAGTCCTGGCTTACTCTGTTGTCCTGATAAAATTAGAAGTAGGGCCCTTTTCATTTCAAAAGTGGTCCCAGTTTGGATGATACGTTAGATGGCCACCCTACATAGCATATTTTTTTTGTGAGGTAATTGTTCAAGCCTTTTGACCATTTTTCTGTAATGTTGTCTGCCTTTTCCTCATAGATATGTGTGAACTATTTATATAATCCATATATAAGTCATCTGTCGGTTATAAGAATTGTAAATATATTCTATCCTGTGGCTTGACAGGAAATTTCTTAACTTATTATTTTTGGTCATGTGTCTTACATCTAACTAATTCAGTCTCTCAGTTATTTTCTAAGTCAAATAATAAAAATAATCTGAATGGCTTAATCTTTTCACATAGGACAGAGACATGCCTCAGATGCCGAAATCCTATTCAGTCATTTGTGCCCAAGGGATGGGGGGAGAGTCAGAGTCTGTTGGTATAAGACAGGGCCGTCCATTTCTGTCCCCTGAGAAGGGGCTTTGACAAGGCAACTTCCTTCAGAAGGAAAAGTAAACACAAAGACCTGGGTTTTGTTCTGCTTCTGGCATTCAGCTGGTAACCAATTTGTGTTTCACTTTCCTTATCTTCAAAAGGGGAAGAGGTGCTTTTTTTTTTTTTTACAGTATTCTTAACAGGATTAAGTGGCACACGTTATATGAAAGCACATAGCACCATGCTTGGAGGATAATGGGTGTCCAACATGCACACATTTGGGTCTTCTTCTTATTACTTCTTTCCCCTGTTTTCTCCTGTTTTCCTTTCTTCCCTTCTCCTCTCCTTTATTCTCTTTGCCCTCTCTCCTTTTTATATGTGACATAAGGGAAATAGAAGGCCTGATCTCTTTGCCTTGGACCTACAAGCTCTCTGGAGACATGATTTAGCACATATAGAACAGTTCATGCACCCACACAAAAGAATATATAATCAAGTACAAAAGAGGAAGGCGTAGGCTCTTAAGGCTTATCACAGTTCAAAGACAGGGAAGATTGAAGATATTCTTCAAGAATATATTCAGGAATAAATTCTTTCAAACACATTTGAAGAAGACATAATGTTAATCAAATCTCTAATAAAGCTGCTTGATGGAAGACATTTAGTTATGCTTGAAGTAAGTGCTTTGAAATTTTAGTTGTTCATCCATTAGAAACAGACATCTGCAATTTAGGAAGTAAAAACAAATAGCACATTATTACCCTTCATGTCTTTTCTTCTGTCTCTTCGTTATGCCCTGGCAAAAGCAGGCCAGTCAACGACATGTCACCTTAATTGATTTTAATTAGTGTTGTACACACACAAAAAGCAGATAAAAGGTCACTCTGAGAGCACGTACCCAGGTGGAATCTGTGAGCACTGCTGAATTTGGGGTTTCTAGGATATCTACAGCAAATAAAGATGGATTACAACAGCTTTGATGAAAACATAGTCATACCTTTCACTTTATTATATATTCTTTAAGCACACTTTTAAGTCATTTGGGATGTGGGTAATTATTATCTATGAACAAATGGAGGACAAGTGGTTTATTTTGTTTTTCATCAAAATTTTGGAGCAAAGATATAAATAGGATTTCCTCTCTCTATGCATGCCTCTTCAACTGGAAAATTATCACTGATTTCTCAAGATTCAGGAAAACTTTGATTTTTCCTTAAGGCCTTTGCCCATTTATTCCAGAAAAATTAAGTACTTTGACCTCTGCCTTGGTCATTTAACAAATATTACTGCGTCCCACGTCCATGTCAGGTGTGTTGGTGGGTGCTGGTTATACAATAGTGAAAAATACAGTCATGAACCCTGCCTGAAGACGTGGAGCTTACCCAATTATAACCATTACTATATTGCTTAAAAATTATCCCTTTATAGAAATCTTTCTCATCTGGTGTGGAAACTCTTGAAGATGGAAATTATGTCTATTCATGTCATTTTACCCCCAATCCAGCATGGTGCTGACACTCAATAAACATTTATTGAATCATTTGAATTGATTCTGGGCCATCTTACATCCCTTTTTGTTTGTTTATTACCCATTAGAACTCTTCTCTTGCTTTTCCTCTTGTACTCTATCTCCAAACAATTCTATTTTAAGTTTTGATTCAGGCTGAGATTACGTAGGGAAAAAAATGAGCAATATTCATGCACCTTACAATCATACGTCATCTTAGATAGATTAGCAGTAGTGGTGTAGAGTTGTATGGGGAAGGGTTCTAAGGTCTTCTTACAATACAGTGAAAAGAGTGTTGTGATTGATTAGTGATGTCTGTCAAGGATAGAGGATAGGACAGAGATAGCATGCATGCTGTGTATTTGGAATCTCTGCTTTATGCCTTGAGAGCCAAACTTGAGAAAGGAAGAAAGACGAACTATAGGTTTGGAGCTAGCGCAGATAAGAATAAGCATGGATTGGCCACACTCACTCTCATATGTCTTGGGTGGGATAATAGGGGGTCTTCAAGTCAGAAAGTTGGGACTTTATCTGTATTATTTATCACTGATAATATACACTCAATAACTATTGCAGAAATTGGGCATGTGAGTAAACTCAAGTCATGTAATCTCCTTGCTGTGGGTCAATATACCCCCTGTTCCAGTAACTTAAATTTCTCTAATTTCCTCACCTTTCCTAAGACATGAGGTGAATTTAATGCCCACTCCCACTCATATCCTATTCAGGAAGATTACTTATGGCACTGGAACTCGAAATTATAATTTAGCCTTTAAGGTTCGGAGTGGAAGTCAAGACATCTGATTTCAGCTTGAGTTTTGCCCTTCACTTCCTGTATAACTTTGAACAAATCAATGTATTGTTCTCCACCTTACTTTTCTTATCTATAAATTGAAGTAGTTGGATAAAGTGAGATTGAAGATTCTTTTCAAATTTGATATTCTATGTTCAGCTCGAGACTGGAGTTTGCAGGGATTATTCTACTGAAGAATAATCCAGTCTTTTGGGATGCTACCACTTCATGGTGGCTCTTCACTGCTAGGATCTGAAATGGGCAGGATGAAGAAATTGCAGTGATCTATTGATCACTAGGGAAAGGTTAGATCCTTCAGGGTGGGACCCGTGTCTAATGTGTCTTCATATCTCTGTGCTCAACAGATATGTATTGAATCAATGAAGAAACACTTTTACTGGAAGAAGGACTCCAGAGTAATTCAAGAGCACCAGTGCCTGGTGAGCACCATTTGTGTATTATAATTCACATCAGCTTAGGATCTGATGGAAGCAACTGAGTCAGTTTTTAAAAAGGTCACACAAAATCTGCTGCCCAGGAACATGGACTGGTTATGAGTGTGGCTATTGCTGCTTTAATAAAAGAGAGGAAGAGTCCTTGCTTCTAAGGAAAAACCCTGACGAATGTGCTTGATGGCTCTTGTGTCTTTTGTATTCTTTCTGACTAGAAATTCACAGTGTGAACTTCGTGATGATGCTTGGAGGAAGGGGCAGGGAAAAATGTAGTCGATTCAACAGCAGACATTCCTCTTCCTACTTTCTTCCCAATTTCATTCCTTCCCCACCTTCAGCATAGTCCAGGCAAGAATAAGTTCAGAACTTTAAGCACCTGGAAAGAGATCTTAATTTTCAGCCTGACAGGTACCAGAAACGGGACTTTGCATACGATTAATTCTTATTAACCTCCTAATGGGGCATTTGGTTCCATTCCTCTCTCCTTGAACTCCGAGTGGTGTTTTTAAACACCATACACGGAATTTTGATGATTCCCTTTTATTTATGACTGAGGCAGAGGGATTTTTGGTTTCAAAATACACATTTCCAGGTCTATTCATCAGAGAATCAGATTTATTTGGTAGGGGAGAGAGGCCTGGGAATTTGTATTTTCACAAAATTCCCCCAGGTGATTCTAACAACCACTCAGGTTTAGGATCCACGGAGACACTAAATAAGGTCATTTCTTAGCATGGCATTCAAGGCCCTTTGTGATCTTCTCTGCAACCCCTCCTTCTCTTTTCCAACTTATTTCTAGCCATTCCTCCTGTGTCATTTCTACCTTCATGCTTCACAGATCACTGTGGCTCCCCAAACATGACAGGTTCTGTGCATCCCCATGCTTTTGCTAATGCTGTACCCTGTGCCTACAAGACTTTTGCACAGGTATCTGTCTGGTGAATTTAACATTTTTTAAGGGCCAGTTAAACTTGCACCTTCCATCTCTGAGTTTCCTCAGAGATTAACTGATCTCTTTTTTGTGTTCCCATAATACATTGAACATTTTATCTCTATTACAGCTACAGCGACATATTTTCTACTCCTAAAATTGGCACAAAAAGCCGAATAGTGGGACAGAGTATTTTAAATAGAACAGGGTATTTAAAATTATTTTTATACTTAATTTTTGAATTTTTAAAACAAGATAAATATAGCACACATTAAGTCAAATAGAAGTCAAACAGAAGTGAACTTATAATAAAAAACAACCCCGCCTCTTTCCCCTTTCCCTAATCTGGTCCTAATTTCCTGGGGCAATAGTTTAAGAAATCAATTTCTTTGACCAGATAATACAAAAATTTAGCAGAATAATACAAAATTTGGCAAAATCAAAGCGGGGGAGTGAAATGTAGCTTTGTTTTTCCTATTTCTGTCTCCCAGACATCCATTTCTCCTCTCCAGAGATACACACTGTTACTAGTTTCTTGTGTATTCCTCCTGAGATAGTCTATGAATTTTCAAGTCCATACTCACACACACACCCATACATACACACACACAAATCATACTGTATTATTGTATACACGTTGTACCTTGCTTTTATTATTTAACAATATATCTTGGAGATTTATTCCATATTTGTAACCTAGAAAAATTTCTCATTCTTCTGTTGGCTGCATATTATTCATTGCTATTAGCTGTGTCTGATTTACTTAACAAATTCTCTACTGATGGAAATTTAGGTTGCTGCCTAACTTTTGCTTCTACAAATAATTCTGCAGTATACATATATCATTATTTTAAGGTGCAAGAATACCTGTAAGATAAATTCCAAAGAGTGGAAAGCTGGGTGTACATTTTTATATTGAATAGATATTTGCAAGTTCCTTATCATAGAGCATATATGAAGTTATACTCCTACCACAAATGTACATATCAAACCATTGTGTTATTGTTCGTTTTTGTTTTTTTACTTTTTGCCAACCTGATATTTAGGAAGTGTTATCTCCTTATGGTTTTCTTTTTTCTTTTTTTTTTTTTGCGGTACGCGGGCCTCTCACTGTTGTGGCCTCTCCCGTTGCGGAGCACAGGCTCCGGACGCACAGGCTCAGCGGCCACGGCTCACGGGCCCAGCCGCTCCGCGGCATGTGGGATCTTCCCAGACCGGGGCACGAACCTGTGTCCCCTGCATTGGCAGGCGGACTCTCAACCACTGCACCACCAGGGAAGCCCTCCTTATAGTTTTCATTTGCATATCTTATTACAATGGGACTGTGCATCTTTTTATATAGTTGAGAGCCAGCTGTATTTTCTTTACTGTAAGCTTCCTGTTCATCATGTATTTAAAAATATGTTAATAAAAATTATAGAGTTTTTTACTTCATGGTCTCTGGAATTTATGTTATACTTAGAAAGATATTTACCATGCAGAAATTATTTTGAAAAATGACCTCTAAAATTTGAAAAATTATTTCCTCTAGAATTTTCATGATTTTATAATTTCGTTTCAATATTTTCTCTATCTGGAATCTACTTTGTTATGAAGACTGACGTAGGAGTCAACATAATTTTATTTTTTTCCCCACATGGCTACCCTGTTATACTGACAACATTGACTGAATAATCCATATTTCTCAACTAATATAAAGCTACCTGTATCACTTATGCATCAAGGTTTAATACATGCTGTTTCTGTTCTCCATTTTGTTATAATGTTTTTACAATTTGTGTGACAATATAATGCTATTTTAATTTTTGTGTCCTTTATAAAATATTTCAGTGTCTAATTAGAATAGTCCTACCTCATTACTGTTCATTTTTAGAATATACTGGAAAATACCTCTTTGCATATAGACTTTAGAACCAGAGAGCCTATTTGAAATTTATGGTAACATCAAATTTATAAATTTTTATCTGGAGTGTATTGTATTTGTATATTAGTTTGGGAATAATTAACATATTTATCATATTGTGTCTTTATATCTAAGAATAGGATACATTATACCTTTCCCTGATTTGAATTTTTTGTATGTGTATGTCCTTTAGGAGTGTTTTAAAGTTTCTTCATATAAATCTTACAAATTTCTCATCAAGTGTATTCCTAAGTATTTTAAACTGTTTTTTCATGAATCCTGGTCAGGTGTTATAAAATATTTTTATTATTATTATTAATGAACTCAGCTAAGTAATATAAGGAGCTCAGCATACTTACATTACCTCCCGACATTTTTATGTCTTCCGAACTTTTGCTAATAATATAGTTTATACACAGTCATGATTATGTTAGTCTATTTTAACAGCCATGATTTTCGTAATTGTTTTAGTCATTCATACAATTATTTCTAAATGAACTCACTGCTCACCACCAGTACATTTGCTAGAGTTTTTCTGATGATCTGTTAGTTGGCTGAATCTTATCCTATTATAACTTCTTTAAGAAAATTGCTTGGACGCTGTATTTGCCAAGTACCTTCATGTCTGAAAATACTTGTTTTGCCATTGTACTTCAACAGTATTTGCCTATTCAAGTATAAAATTCTGGTATCTTGCTTTCTTTCTTTGAGGAAGTACTTTATAAACATTATTTATAAACATTAATATCACTGTGGAAAAGACCGTGGCCAGCCTATTTACCCCTAGAAATGACTTCAATCTTTTATCAGATTACCTGAAGAATTGTTTCTTATTTGTGAAACCTATTAACTTTATTAAGTTATGCTTTGGTTTGATCATTTTGTAAAGTTTTCCTGGGACATATGCCTTTCAATTGGCATATTGAAATTTTCTGTATTTCTGAATTTCATTCATTTTCCCGCTATTTTATTCGTGAACTCAAGACCACTAGTTCTTACCTGTTTTCCAATCTATCATTTTCTTTCCGTTAAGTACCTAAACAGTATCATTTCATTTATCTACTTTTCTTAATCCTGTCCTCTTGGCCCTTACTCTGTTTTTGGTAGTGTTGATTGTCTTTTTTAACTTCCTACTGTGATCTTCATTTATGATTATTTTCCCTACTATTTTTTCCCTGAATTCTACAAGCTGATTTATCTTTTTGTTATTGTTGTATGGCTATAATATTTTTGAACACTTTTTTTCTCTACTTTGAAAGTGTATGTGTGTTTAAATTTTATTTTTATTCCATTGTGTTAAGAACACTTAACATGAAATCTACCCTCTTAACAGATTTTTGAAGGTACAATACAATAATGTTAACTATAGTCTCATTGTTGTACAGCAGATCTCTAAAACTTATTAATCTTGCATTACTGCCGTAGCATTCATCCAGGAGAGCAGGGATTTCCCTGGTTCCGTGACACTAGGTTGTGTCTGTGGGTAAATTCTTTTAGCTTATACTCATCCCAGGGGAATAAATATCAACTCACAGGATGGCTTCCAACTTAGCACCTCCTCCAAACTGCTTCATATTATAGATATATATTATATATATAAATAAAAAAATATATAATTTTAACATAATATGCTACCCACTTTTCAAAAAATTATTTATTTAAATTAAATTTTTAAAAATTTGTATACAATTTTTAAGAGTTACTTTTCATTTACAGTTATTACAAAATACTGGATATGCCACCTACTTTTGAAATTGTGCTCTACTGTCTCTGCCTGAAATTCAATACCACAAACATCCTTTCTAAACGTCTTTCTGAAACCTGAACCTCACTGCATTAGGTAACTTTTTCTCGCACATATGAGGCCTATTGTTGCTTTTACACTTTAGAGATAAAGAAACAGAAGCTCAAGGACATTAAAATAACTCATCAAGGTCACTTAATTTGTAAGTGGTAGAACTGGAATTTAAAGCTGATCTGTGATTCCAGAGGAAGTTCTGTCCCCTATGTCACATAACTTGACCACTAAGTTTAGCATTTCATTACATATGTCTTGGTTTGTTCTCTAATTGATGTTGGAGTGAATCTCTTATGTCCATGAAATAAGAAATTCCCTGAATTCAAAGAACATGTTTTCTACTTCTAGATTTCTACGAACACCATATATTTTATAAATACTTGGCTTTGCTTGTGTCATGAGCTTAAAGTGGGGAAAGGCATATAATTGATGAAGCCATTTGGACCTGGGGGAACAATGGTGGTAAGACTAACTCTTGTCAAGTCCCTTCTTGATTTTAAGAGCATCCCAATTCTGTTTGAAACCAGCCTGTGCAGTATGCTCTTAACTTCAGTGTTCTATCATTTTATCGTCTATTTTCTGTCATTTCATCACTGGGGAGTTGGTTGTCCACAGGAGAACTTACATTTAGGTTTTCATGGGGCAAGATATTCAACAGACCTTAATGATTCTATTTGAAATTCTAGTTATACCATTTTAGAGTCAGTCACACACCTATGAAGAATGAGAAGGGGTTATCTAGTGAGTCAAATTCTTGGGAGTGGATTGATATTATTACAAGGATAGGCTTCTCCTTGGTGTGTGCACAACAAGGAAGCTAGAAGGAATGTTAATCCTTTCCGGGAGGTGTTTTTTGCTTCATGGAGAAGCAAGGATTACAGAAGGGAAGAGAAAAGTATTAGAAGAGTGTATTTTTTGTTCCAAGACCTTAAAAGGACACATAGGCTTCTGGATTAGATTCCAGTTATATTTGTACCTTCACATCCTTGGGCTTGGGCTCTGCAGAAAGGCTTATGATTCCAAAAAAGAGCAATTCCTTCTGATTCATTTAGCATTATGGTTCAGTTTATTGGGGAAGTTTACCTTTTACTCATCAGAGAACAATCTGATATCTTGGTATGGAACCATTGTCAAATGAACATGAAATCTCTCAGAAGCCAACATCAAAATCAGTAGCCTGTAAAATTTATGGAAAATGTTAAAAAAAAAAAACCATCCTCAACACCCTTTTAACACATTATTTTCCCCCATGTTCCTTTTCAAGACGTTCACATAAAGACAAATTTTAAGAAAGTGGATACAAGCTAACAAACATTTTATAGTCATCTTTACTTGCTTTACATTCTACCACAAACATTTTCTATGATGAGTTGTTTCTTCATAATTTTAATTTTTAGTGGCTGCATAAAAATTCACTGAGTTATAGTACCATAATTTTCTTTATCATCTTTCTATGACCAGATTTTAAGGGTTTTTTTGCTCACAATTAATGCCACAATAAATAACTCCACACATTTTCATTTTTTTCTTTTTTTGTTAAAATATCTCCTTAAGGTGAATTCTTTAGAATGAAATTTCTGAACCAAGGAACATGGCTATTTTCAACAGTCTTGATACACCTTGTCCAATTGCTTAAAGAAGAATTTTCTAACTGTCTAGACTTCCCAAGAATGAAATGGAGCTCTTGTTCCCATATTCTTAGTAGTCGACATTACTAGGCGTGTCCAAGCAGAGGCCCATTGATCAGTTTTACTGCTACCACTGTAGCCTAACCACTATAGGTTAGGTGCTTGCCTGCATTACGCCAAAAGCTTCCTAGCTGTTGCCCCAGGGTTTTATTCTTGCCCTTCCTAAAATCTTTTCTTTACATATCTATTAAAGCACTATGGTATAAGAAAAATAATAAAGTTGGTCTTTGTTCCCTATTCTTGGCACACAGTCCTAAAACCCTTGGAAACTCTGAGTGATAAGAGTGTCTTTTGTGTGTTAATGAGATGACTGTGGCTGGGGGTTTCTAGATACCTTCAAGATGGGGACTGCTGACCAGAAAGACCAAGCCTTGATTAAAGGTTGGAAATTTCTTCCCCATCTCCAGCCTCTGGGGAATTTATCATCAGTGGCCAATGATTTAATCAATTACGCCTATGTAATGAAACCTCCACAAGAACCCCTAAACAAAGGGGTTTAGAGATATTGGGGTTGGTGAACACACTGAGGTATTGGGAAGGTGGCGTGCTGGAGAGGTCATGGAGGCTCCCTGCCCTTCCTCCACACCTTGCTCTATGCATTTCCTACAACTGGCTGTTCTTGAGTTGTCCTTTATAATAAATTGGTAATAAGTAAGTAATAGCAAAATGGTTTCCTAGTCCCATGAATGGAAACCCCCGACTTTGAAGGCAAGTTGAACAGCAGTGTGGGTAACTTGGGACCTGATACTTGCCACCGGCGTCTGAAGTGAGAGCAGTCTACGGGACTGAGGATTCAAAACTGTGGAGCTGACGTCTTAGACTGGAGTGCTAATCCGAAGTGTCACTTCTTAGTCTGACTCCAAGTAGTTACTGTGAGAATTGAATTGTAGGACATTCAGTTGGTCAGAACTGGTTACTGTTAGAAGTTAGGTGAATGCATAAAATCACTCAGCTAATGGATAAAATCGCTCAGCTAATCACTGTGTAGAATAGAACTTATGTAATGTGGAAATGAAGTCATCAGAAACTTTTAGATGCATATGAAAAATTTACAGTGTGAATTGGTAGACTAATACAGGGCTAAATGTCAAAATCCCACAGGAAGAAATTAAAGCCCCAGATGGACTTGTGGTAGATAAAGGATTTTCACAGGTCCACATTCAGATTGTTGTTACAGACTTCTCATGTGAAATACCCAGTGATTCCTGTGTAGCCTCTGGACAATTTAGCAAGATGATTCTTGTTGGCATAATGAAGAATTCCACCTATAACATGAATATTAGGTTCGGTGTCAAAACTTGCTAACAATATATACAATTACCATGCAGGAGTTTCAGGGTAACACGATTGACTGTAGAATTACACTGTGGCTCCCTGCTACAGGCAGGAGCTCATCACGGACAGGCAGAGTACAATTGTTGTCACAACCTCTGTCAGAAAACTAGAGGAAATCCAGCAGCCACATTCACTAGATATCTGTCCTGATGTACTTTGAGATGGCTTTCTGAAAAAACACATCTGCTGAGCTTTTTACAGCCACATGCAACCTGTGTAAGACTTACATGCCAGAGGGCTCATTCTCATCAAATCTCAAACTCTGAAAAGAAATACACTCTCCTGCTTAGTTCTCTATGAGAACACAAGCTTCATTAGGCAGGAACTATGTCTGCTGTACACAGTGTCATGTAGTAATGCTTACCTAGAATCTAGAACAGTGCCTGGCACATAAATTGTCCCTCAGTGAAAATGTATTCTTAGATGTGGTGAAAGCAGGTCTGTATCAGTCAGAATTTAGAGTACACATAGCAGAGTTTACTCACTCTAGGCAGTTTAAGGAAATTAAAATTAGAAGTTTGGGATTAACAGATATACACTACTATATACAAAATAGGTTAACAACTGGGGAACTGTACTCAATATCTTATAACACAATGGAAAAGAATCTGAAAAAGTATGTATATAAAAAATATATATATATAGCTGAATCACTTTCTTGTACACTTGAAACTAACACAACATTATAAATTAACTATACTTCAATAAAAAAGAAATTCTTGGGCTTCCCTGGTGACACAGTGGTTAAGAATCCACCTGCCAATGCAGGGGACACAGGTTCGAGCCCTGGTCCGGGAAGATTCCCACATGCCGTGGAGCAACAAAGCCCGTGAGCCACAACTACTGAGCCCACGTGCCTAGAGCCCGTGCTCCTCAACAAGAGAAGCCACTGCAGTGAGAAGCCCGCGCACCGCAACGAAGAGTAGCCCCTGCTCGCTGCAACTAGAGAAAGCCCGCGTGCAGCAACGAAGACCCAACGCAGCCATAAATAAATAAATTAATTAAAAAAAAAAAGAAATTCTTAAAGGATATTATGTATTTTATAAAGTCTAGGAAGGTCAGAAAAAAGTGACTGGAGGCCATATAGTCAGAAAAAATATCCAGATGACCCTCCCTGACTGTTCCCATTGAGACCCCATTGCTGCTGCCAATGGACATAGACATTACAGCTTTCATGGGTGATGCTGGACAGGGGCAAAGCCACCAGGATGTCCCCCACTGCCTCCTCGAATGCTGCATGTCACTCGCGGTGGATTTGGTGTGATGCTTTCTTCCCTCCCTCTCCTTTAAACCACAAAAATCAGCCAGATGCACCTGATTGATGGACCCCATGTCACTTTGAGCTTTGCCATAGGGGAGGCAGGACATGTATATGTCCTTTGGGGTGGAAGGATTCAAAAGGTGAGAATGCGTCCATTTACTGAGCCACAGAACATGAAAAATGTCCATAACGACTCAAGCTTTGCCTCATGGAATGTGGATTCTTACGATAGCAGAGGGTTAGGCTAAAATGGGAGGAGATTGAAAAAAGATATAAATCTGGAAAAAGGCTGTATTGAAGCTGTACTAAGCCAGGCTGGAGAGGCCTGGTCAGGGGAATTATGTGGTCCATAATGTTCCCTGAGACCACTCTGGCTTCTTCTTTTTTTTTTTTTTTTTCCGGTATGCGGGCCTCTCACTGCTGTGGCCTCTCCCGCGGCGGAGCACAGACTCCTGACGCGCAGGCCCAGCGGCCATGGCTCACGGGTCCAGCCGCTTTGCGGCACATGGGATCCTCCCGGACCGGGGCACGAACCCGTGTCCCCCGCATCAGAAGGCGGACTCCCAACCACTGCGCCACCAGGGAAGCCCAACTTTGGCTTCTTTGTTCTACTATTTGATATCAGAGAGGTCCTGGCTATCAAAGGGAAGGGGATTGAGATGGTGATAGCAACACATTGATCCCTTCAAATTATGGGGAACTGAGAATATTTTGTAGAAGCTGAAAAGATGCGGTAGTAACCCTGTTTACAGCTACTCTGTAGAGGGGTAAAAGGCAAACGATCTGACGGAAGTAAGATCAGTTCGTGTATGCTCTGGCAAGAAGGACATAAATTTCAGTGTCTGGAATTGTCAACCTGAATGAAATTAGTTAAAATTAATTGGAATATTTTGATGAAATTTCTTGGTGTTTAATTTGATTCATGTGGTTTAGAACGGATGGAGTTCAGAATGAAATTGAATCTCAGAGGGATGTGTTAATAGGTGCAGAACTGCATGAAGCCGATGGAAATACATTGCCAAAAGTCAGTTCAGAAACACACTGGCAGCTTTCCTGCAGCTTACTTTGAGAGCCTCGTAAAAACACACGTCATCCAACAAATAATAAAATGGGAAAATGCTTGAGTGTTCGATGTTAATGACCATCAACCTGCTGATTCATGGTGCAATTCTCCTCAGTGTCAGGACTCTTGTTTCTTGAAGAGAATAGAAGGGAGGTGACCAAGGTACATTTGTAAGCCAGAGACACGGATCCTGTGAAGAGGCTAAGTTAATCTTTTTATATTACCCATGATCGTGCAGAAGAAGGGGAATCCAAGCACATCAGTAGGCATAGAGGCATCAATCAAATTTTATGTCAGGCATGGCTTCAAACTCACTGATTTCACCCACAGATATTTACCGAAACTTTACTGCACTGGGTTCTGTGCTACTGACCGGGCACATAACCCGGCAAGTCCCTGGGCCCACCGTCACCCCCACCCAGTGACTGAAGTCAAACATCAATGAAATAGGCACACAAGTGAATTGAAAATCAGGAGAGGCACACTGGCATAGGAAAGCTTATGGGCATGTTGTTTAACTTGTCAACAGGTCAAGGAAGCCCTTCTTGAAGAGGAGATGCTGCAGCTGAGATCTAAAAGGTGAGGAGGGAAGCAGATGGAAAAGGAAGAAAGAACATTTCCAAGAAAAAGGGAGCACCATGTGCAAAGGCCATATGGCTGGACAGACATAGCGTGAAGAGAATGAGGACCAAAATGAAGTCCGTGTGGCTGAAGGGAGAGAGGGAGAGAGAGAGGTGTGGGCGTGTATAAGATGAAGTGGGAGCAATATGGTGGCACAGGCATGGAATATGAGGGGGCTGTAGAGAGGTGACAATCTGGATGAAAATCTTGGGAACTGAGGACAAACAGGAACCTGTGTCTTTTCTCATTATCTCTCACAATATTGGGTGACCTGCAGAAGAAGCTGGTGCCTCCCTAGGTAGAGGCACACACACCTGGCCCAGAACCTGGAGGCAGTAAAGGAAGAGACTGGAGACCAGTGGGTCTGCCTGCTGCTCCACACCAACACAGGGAGCCAGCAGATGGCTAGCAGACATTTGGTCCTGTCCAAATTGTCCATAAGACATTTGGTCCAGGGCTTCCCTGGTGGTGCAGTGGTAAAGAATCCACATGCCAATGCAGGGGACACAGGTTCTAGCTCCGATCCGCGAAGATCCCACATGCCACAGAGCAACTAAGCCCGTGCGCCACAACTACTGAGCCTGCGTTCTAGAGCCCGTGAGCCACAACTACTGAGCCCTCGTACCACAACTACTGAAGCCCACGCACCTAGAGCCCGTGCTCCGCAACAAGAGAAGCCACTGCAAGGAGAAGCCCGCGCACCACAACAAAGAGTAGCCTCTGCTCGCCACAACAAGAGAAAGCCCACGCACAGCAACGAAGACCCAATGCAGCCAAAAGTAAATAAATTAAACAAAACAAAACAAACAAACAAAAAAGACATTTGGTCCATGCCAAATGGTCCTTGAAATTTGGTCCTATCCAAAACGTCCATGAACATATTTGGTCCATGCCAAATGGTTTTGGACAGGACCAAATATCAAAGACCTTTTGGAATCGACCAAATGTCTTATGGACATTTTGAGAGGACCAAATATCCTGCAAGGCTAGTAGATTAGCAGCTAGATGCACAAGATGCACCAGCACCTAACTCTCTACACCAACTCTTAGGGCATAATGGCCGCTGATTTCCTTCTGCCTTCCAAATTTTGCTTATTTCTCCGGTGGTCAACCCTAACCCAGAACAAGTCAGAGAAAGGAATGTGGCGAAACACAATTTGCCATTAGATAGATTGGCACGGTACAAAGACATCAGAGAAGTTATTGTCATCATTTAGGACAGATGATGGTGATTTGGATAAAGTCTTGGGAATGAGCTGATACTTTTAAAGTCTTTTTATGGCTTGATAACTCATTTCTTTTCAGCAGTAAGGAATATTCCATTGTCTGGATGTTCTACAGTTCATTTATCCATTGATGATTTATTTTTAATTTTTATTTTCATTTTGAAACAACATCAGAATAACAGAACATTGCAAAAGAAGTACCAAAAAGTCCCATAAACCATTCACTAAAATTTCACAGATGTCATTATCTTACATAGCACTGTACATGGCCCAAACCAGGGAATTATCAGATACAATACTATAGGTTGTACTAATACACAGACCTTATGCAAATTTCACCAATATTGCCACTAATTTCCTTTTTCTAGTCCAAGGTTGAGTCTGGGGATCACACAATGCATGTAGTTGTCATGTCTCCTTAGTCTCTCCAACCTGTGACCGTTCCTCAGTCTTCACTTCTCTTTTATGATCTTCACACTTTCGAAGAGTATTCTCTAATTATTTTTGTAGATGTACTTTAGTCTGATTTGTCTGATACTCCCTTATGATTAAATTTACCTTATGCCTTTTGGGCAAGAATAGTGCACAAATGGTGTTATGTGTTTCTCAGTGCACTGAATCTGGAGGCAAATGATGTTGATATGTTTGCAAAATGTTAACGTTGATCACTTTTTTTTTTTTAAATTGGAGTAAAATTGCTTTACAATGTTGTGTTAGTTTCTGCTGTACAATGACGTGAATCAGCTGTATGTACACCTATATCCCCTCCCTCTTGGACCTCCCTCCCCCACTTCCCCCCCCATCTAGGTCATTACAGAGCACAGAGATGAGCTCCCTGTGCTATACAGCAGGTTCCCACCAGCTATCCATTTTACACATGGTAGTGTATTTATGATCACTTTGTTATGGTGTGACTGCCAGGTTTCTCCACTGCATAGTAACTATTTTCTCTTGGCAATTAATAAGTATCTTTCTGGGAAATAATTTAAGATTGTATCACTATCTTGTTTTTCATCATGTGTTCACCCACTCATTTTTAACATTCATAGATGATACTGGTCTAAAATAATCATTACTGTGATATTTGCCATGTGGTGATTTGCTATTTCCTTTATTCATTCTATGTTTATTAGTTGGAATGCTATTGTAGGGAAGACCTTTTCCTCCCCTCTTTATTTATTCTATTATTTATTTGTATCACTATGTACTCATGGACTCTTACTCTATTCTATGGATTACAATCCATTCCATCATTGTGTATTTGATCCTCAAATTGCCCCAGATTTGGCCTTATGGAGCCCCATCAGTTTGGCTTCTGTGAATTTTTTAATTGTCTCTGTCATTTTTTGAGCACTTTCTTACTTTTTCACACCACAAGCTATTAGAGTCACAGCTTGTACTTTCCTTCTGCAGCCCCTTGACCATTTCTCTAAGGCTTAGAGAATGATATTTGGAAATCAAGAGTCTCTCATTGGTATTAGTATGTCATTGCTTCTGATCCTCTCAGTGGACAGAGTTATATCTATTCTTTATCTATCTTTATATACGTATTTACAAACCATGAGTTTATACTGATATATACAGCCCAATACCACAGGATGCATGCTAGCCTTATCCCTTTCCTTATTTATAACTTGTTTCTCCAGCAATAAACCTGGTTCTCATTATCTATGATATATTAACTTATTTGCTCAATCCCAGAATATACATAAGTAGTTTCAAAACTGCCAACCATACCCCTGTGAAAAATGAGCTTACTAACTAGAGTATAATATTTGTGTAGAGTTCTTTTTTGTATTTGGCCTTAGAATACATAGTTCAATACTTATTTTGTTAAAACCAAGCTCAAGTCAACTCATACTCCTGTAAAAACTCTACTAACTAGGGTATCATATTTCTGTACTTAAAAAAAAATTTAGCCTTAAAATACATAGTCAGTACTTGTTTTCTTGAAATCATGCTAAATCTAAATTCAAGCTTCTGCCTGGGAGGTGGAAATATATTTGAGGGGCCACCAGTCAGCCCTTTTCACTTGTTTTGATATTGTACAGTAAGATGGGGAGGTGTAATCTGCCTGCCTATAGGTTCCCCATCCATGAACTCTCAAGTTCATAGAGCTTGCTATCAGCCCTCCCATTCAGAGGACAGGATAAGGAAACCCTTCTATGCAACAAGAAGGAAACAAGGACTAGTTAAAGATATTGATCAACCCAGGCCTTTATTGACAAGTATGAAGAGACAACTCAGGGTCACTAAGTATTTGAGAAAAATCAACAGTACAAGGGGGAATGGGCCAAGAAAGGCAATCAACTGATAGCACAGAAAAAGAGAAAAATTAAGGAATAGGAGGTGTTATGGACTGAATTGTATTTCCTCCAAATTCATGGGTTCAGGCCCTAACTCTCAACCTGACTGTATTTGGAGACAGGGCCTTTAGGGAGGTACAGTTAAATGGGTCAAAAGGGTGGGGACTTAATCTGATAGGACTGATGTCTTTACAGGAAAGGGAAGAGACACCAGAGAACTATCTCTTTTCACACACATGCACAGAGAAGAGGCACAGAGAGATGGCAGCCTTCTACAAGCCAGGAAGAGAGGTCTCACCACAAAGCACTCCTGATGGCACCCTAACCTTGAACTTCTAGCCTCCAGAACTGTGAAAAAATACATTTTAATTGTGTAAACCAGCTAGTCTGTGGTGTTTTGTTATGGCAGTCTGAGCAGATTAATACAGGAGCAAACAATACAATAGAAAATATTCCAAATGTTATTTGCAGAGCGGTTGTAGGAGATACCACTTGTATAAAACCAGAATATGCTCCTGGGAAAATGGAACTTTCAGAGACCAAAAACATCTTTAGAAATTTAAATGTTATTTCCAAACTAAAATATTCAATGGTAGAACTTATAATATTGAGAAAATCTCCCAGGGCAAAGAGTAAAATGACAGAGGAGAAGATATTAAGAATAAGGCTAGAGATATATAGAGTCAAGTAGACATCCAATACTTTAAAAATAAGATTTTAAAGTAGATCAAGAAAAATGGAAAGGAGAAAATTATTTTTTTAAACACATAAATTAATTTTAGAGCTAAAGAAATACACAAGTGCCAAACAGGGAGAATTAAAAGAGACACAGACCTTGATAAACTCTCATAAAATTTCATAGACCCTAGGATAAAGATAATTCTAGAGCTTCCAAGGTAAATAAATCACTTACAAAGGAACAAAAATCATACTGGAATCAGAACAGCAATACTAGATGCTAGAAGATAATGAAGAGGGGCCCTCAAAGTACTGAGAGGAAATGAACTATTACACTAAGAACCAATATCTATTGAATGCCATGAGCCAGGCATTCTTTTAAATGCGTTATATAAATTATCACATTTAATCCGCTCAACAATCCTTTGAAGTTGGTATAATTATTATAATTAAATACATTTTCAGATGAGGAAACTGAGGTACAAAGATTAAGCGACATTCTCCAAGTAGAACTGCTGAGAGTTCTATGTTACATAAACCATCATTCAGGTCTGAGAGCAATGTAAAGATAACTCAGATATTCATGATCTTAAGTTAATATCTCTTTAAAACTTACAAGAGGATTTATTCTCAAAATAAAAGACATCATAAGTGGAACAAGACAGGGAATCTGAAAAATAGCTGAGTTCACTAAGCTAATGAAAAGACATCCCTGGATGACAGTTCTATAGGAGGCTTACAAAATAGTTCAATTTAGACTGAGCTCTGCCCACCAGAGCAACAGCGAGCTCTACCCACCACCAGTCCCTCCCAGGAGGAAACTTCCACAAGCATCTTAGATAGCCTCATCCACCAGAGGGCAGACAGCAGAAGCAAGAAGAACTACAATCCTGCAGCCTGTGGAACAAAAACCACATTCACAGAAAGATAGACAAGATGAAAAGGTAGAGGACTATGTACCAGATGAAGGAACAAGATAAAACCCCAGAAAAACAACTAAATGAAGTGGAAATAGGAAACCTTCCAGAAAAAGAATTCAGAATAATGAGAGTGAAGATGATCCAGGACCTCAGAAAAAGAATGGAGGCAAAGATAGAGAAGATGCAAGAAATGTTTAACAAAGACCTAGAAGAATTAAAGAACAAACAAACAGAGATGAACAATACAATAACTGAAATGAAAAATACACTAGAAGGAATCAATAGCAGAATAACGGAGGCAGAAGAACGGATAAGTGACCTGGAAGACAGAATGGTGGAATTCACTGCTGCGGAACAGAATAAAGAAAAAAGAATGAAAAGAAATGAAGACAGCCTAAGAGACCTCTGGGACAACATTAAACACAACAACATTCATGTTATAGGGGTCCCAGAAGGAGAAGAGAGAGAGAAAGGACCGGAAAAAATATTTGAAGAGATTATAGTCGAAAACTTCCCTAACATGGGAAAGGAAATAGCCACCCAAGTCCAGGAAGCACAGAGAGCCCCATACAGGAAAACCCAAGGAGAAACAGGCCGAGACACATAGTAATCAAATTGGCAAAAATTAAAGACAAAGAAAAATTATTGAAAGCAGCAAGGGAAAAATGACAAATAACATACAAGGGAACCCCCAAAAGGTTAACAGCTGATTTCTCAGCAGAAATGCTACAATCCAGAAGGGAGTGGCATGATATACTTAAAGTGATGCAAGGAAAGAACCTACAACCAAGATGCCTCTACCCGGCAAGGATCTCATTCAGATTCAATGGAGAAATCAAAAGCTTTACAGACAAGCAAAAGCTAAGAGAATTCAGCACCACCAAACCAGCTCTACAGCAAATGCTAAAGAACTTCTCTAAGTGGGAAACACAAGAGAAGAAAACGATCTACAAAAACAAATCCATAACAATTAAGAAAATGGTCATAGGAACATACATATTGATAATTACCTTAAATGTGAATGGATTAAATGCTCCACCCAAAAGACACAGGCTTGTTGAATGGATACAAAGACAAGACCCATATATATGCTGTCTACAAGAGACCCACTTCAGACCTAGGGACACATACAGACTGAAAGTCAGGGGATGGAAAAAGATATCCCATGCAAATAGAAATCAAAAGAAAGCTGGAGTAGCAATACTCATATCAGAAAAAATAGACTTTAAAATAAAGAATGTTACAAGAGACAAGGAAGGACACTACATAATGATCAAGGGATCAATCCAAGAAGAAGATATAACAATTATAAATATATATGCACCCAACTAGACTGTGAACCTTCCAGGGAAGTGGCTGGGTCCTAATTGTTCGAATGTTTCCAGCTCCTAGAACTGTGCTCAAAGCTTGGTAGGTGGTGATACTGATTGCTGAACATGCTGCTAAATTAGTGAATGAATGAACAAGAGTGCCTTTCAACAAGCACGCCTGGACTCATAAACAGCTTTTTTTTTCTTCTTCCAAAGTACTTCTCCTGGACAGACCACACATTGTTGCCTTTCCCTCACTCAGGCTATTTCTGCCATCCCCCTTTGGCAGTTACCCTGTTGGCCAGGTTCTAAGTAATTCAGTCCATAAAACTGAAATCAGATTGGAGTTGTAACCCACCGTGGTCACCCAGCTTTTTGTGCAAGTTCAGCTCTGAGTGACTTTTGACACTTTCAAATGGATAAGAAACTTCAGAAAATAAATCCACCTTTTGAGCATGAAGATCTAGTTATTGCCCCAGAAGTTATTTAAAAGAATGTGTTACATGCTCTAAAAAGAATTGCAGAAGAAGGACACCCAAAATGTCCTCAGTAATGCAACTTTGTGAGATTAAGTTGGTAGCTTCTCAAAGGGACAACTTTAAGTTGACCAGGAACTTGTATAAATTCTAATGGGTTGATTAAACAATGGCTTGATGTTCTGGCTCTCAATTTCTATCTTGCAGCAGTCTCGGAGAAGTTTCAACCGTTCCTTCCATTTTAATAGATAAATCCTGAGCTGTGTTTAGGACTGGCATCCAAAACCTCCCCAAATACACTGCAGTTATTTACTGCAATTTCTCCTTCTTGAAATGTAAGTGTTGAGGGTCTAATACTTGGAATGAAATAGTCTGTTTTGTATTTTGCTGTTGTTTGGCACATATCCAAACCCCTCGATATGGAATCAGAGATTTACATAATCATGGACTCCCCAAAGGGTGAGTGTTGCACAGACTCATATTAAAGATTCTCTTCACTAATTGGTGTTCTTTTATCACATACTAGACTGAATTAGATGCCTTTATGGAGAATTACGAGAATCTGGAATGATGCTCGTCCATTAATAATGCCTTCTTTTACTCTCCTCCAGTGCTCCAGGAATGAAAGCCATAAACAAATCTTTCTTGTAATGCTGCTTTTCATCTCAGCCACAGAGGAAACAGACAATACAAACGCTAACAAGAAATAAAGGCCCCGTGAAGGTTAACGATAAGAAGAGTTTCCCTCTTTCTTTGCTGTCCCTTGACAGCTCAATTGCAAAGATCTGTCCAATGGAGATTACTAAAGATACATAAATATTGTAAAAGTTCTTCCTTGTGAGCCTTCTGGGTTTAAAGAAAACAACATGGATTTATTTGGTTTCCAATCCAATAAGCTGTGTGTTAATCATCTTTCACAGCAGATACTTCAAAGGAAGAAAAAGGCATTATAAAGAAGAAAGTTGTTAAGACAATTTGAGATGTTTCAAAATCTCATTGTATATATCAACTCCTGGGCTGTGTATGTATTAATTTGGATTTTTAAATTCGTGTAGTGAGTTGACAAGCTGATAGGTCCTGGGGGCCACCAGAATCTACGTCTTAATTATCTAACATAATTATGGCAAGAAACATCTGTGTGTTTTCCCCTGTCCCACGCCAGCTGAAAGATGCATTTATACAGTAGGTAGGAAATATTACTACTTTAAAAAACAAATAATATTTAGACGCTTCTTATTTAAGTTAACTAAAAAATAATATTCAAGGGGTTTATGTTTTTCCATTTTTTAATGTTCAGTTCAGTGACTCAGTAGTTACATGCTAACTATGTGCTGTCTACAGTTCTAAATATAGATGATACAATTTGAAAATTGTTCGGGTTTCTGCTTCTGTGTAGATCACAGTAGATCTGGGGAGACTACGCATATTATAATGGACTAAGTGCTATAACTGAGGTGGAAAAGTTTCTGCATGGATATGGAGGAAAGAGAAATAAGTCTGCTTTATTTTGCTAATTATATTCTCATCTCCTATATCGTCAACGTCTCCCTCTGTACTGGCTTCTCTCATCTTAAAATAGAAAAATGAAGGGAATTTCCCTGCAGTCCAGGGGTTAACACTCCACGCTTTCACTGCCGAGGGCGCGGGTTCAATCCCTGGTTGGGGAACTAAAATCCTGCAAAGAAGAACAACACTACCAGAAAGAAATCCCCCCTCAGGCATACATCTTCTGGTCACTGTCCTTCCTCCTTCCCTGCCCAATCAAGCTTGCAGATGCATTGTCCACATGCACTGTCTCTTCATCCCCATGTTTGATGGATTCTGTAATGCCCAGATTCCCTTTCAAGCAAGGGTATACTTTCCTAGCTGCTGGGAGAGTTGCCAGCATATGGTGCTCAGCTATAGGCCTTTCAGGGTTGTGCCAGCTGAAGAGAGCCGACTTACCTGAGTTCACATCCCTTCTGGTCTGCCCACCTTCAATGAATGACTGAAGCTGGGTTTATAGTCCTAGCCATCTCTTTCCAACAGGGGGCTGTATTGAAGGGCCGTCCTAGCTCTAGAGATTCCCACAGTGTTCACTGAAGACTGCTGTAGGTTGAATATTATATCTTGATCCTCCCTCTGTCTATTCCTGCTTCCTTCCTTCTCCAGAGGGCTTGACTCTAAGAGTGATCCTTAATAAACATCCTGGGTACCAAACTCCCTCTCATTGTCTGCCTCCCAGGGAACCCATCCATGACAACTATAGCCCTGACACCTTGTACCTCTCACAAAGAACCTACTAGTGTGGTCAATGGGAGCAGTTTATTATTTTTCCTGCTGGATTATTTGTTGCTCAAGAGAAGGAGCTGTTCTTAAAAGACTTTTAATACTCATGGTGCCCGTAGTGGCAGCATGGATACCTTATAAATAGTAGTTGAATGAATACATGGTAGAAATCCTCCCATTATATGTATGTTTGGATAATTATAGAAAACCAATATTGTTGCCTCAGAGGGATGCAAAAGAAAATTTTTTGTATTTTGGTTATTTTGTCCAATGTATTACATTTTAATGTGTACACATTTTCTAAAAAACATTTTGGCCAATTTTCTATTTTCTTTTGCAAACCTATGTCTCCTTGACTCTAAATCCCATAGTATTTCCACTTTGACATACTCCCTTTTCATATCATATAGCTCCTGACTCAAGTTTATTCAACATAGACATAAAAAAAGGACTAACTCACAGAAAAGAGGCAGTACATATTTTAGAGTTAGGTGGTAAGCTGTGCCCTGTCTGCTTACGTTTTTCCATGAATAGTTGAAGTTAATGGTGGTGGAATGATTGGACAGGGCTTCATGGATGGGGCAGCTACAAGCTCATTCTCAACTAATGGTTTGAATTTGGATGCTCAGAGAATAGATGGCGCAAGATGGTGCCACCTTAATGGGGGAAGAAAGGAGACTTTAGTGTCATTGGTAAAGGGAAATCTCATGGACATTTTCTCTCTCACCCTCCTCCTTTTACCTTTACAATGTGTTCATTTGTAAAAGTGAACTTGAAAATCCTTTTTTATTCTTTGGCAAAGAGTTTGAGAAGCCATTACATCGTAATTGGTAAAGGTCATCAAGTAGGGACAGGTGAAATAGGGACCTCAAATGTCATTTGGCAACGAAAAGCCCTGCTGATGTAAGACAGGCAGTGGAGCCATCTTGATAAGGGCAGGTCCAGTAAATTCCTTTTGCACACTCATTGATTTCTCAGATGCACTTGGTAAAGCTCCCCCATCCTTATACAAGATGCCATACTGCTGTCAGGAAGACCCACGGCAGAGCTGATATCCAGACAAGGGTTTTGACAAGCACTATGGGTGAGTGCCAGTATGTTAGGTCACTTGGAGGGCTTTTGAAATGATTTTTAAAAATTTATCTGATGTCTGATTCAGAGTGGAAGAGATTTGGTGTTCAACAGAGTCTTGGCTGGCTTCATCACTTTCCCTTCATAAACATAAATTTCTTCTGAGGGTGCACTTAGAGGGACAGGGAATAGGTTTCAGCTCCTTCTCCATTGCCTACATCATTTTTTTCCCCTGTACAGTAAGAACTAGTGTCACTCTCTTTAGTTGACCTTGTCCAAAAGATCTACTAAAATGAACTGCATTTAAGATCTTTCCTCAAAAGTTTTCAAACTGTATGCATACATTATATGTGAAAATGTTTAGAGAATACTTGAAAAAAATGTATTGTCCTCCACTTTTTGCCTAGCCAAAAGGCTTAGCTACAAGCGGTCTCCTGAACAGTGTTTAGAACTAATTTTCCTATAATAATTTTGTATTGATATAAATGTTATCTGGGTTCTCCCTAAATTGCTTTTATTTATTGGTAATTCCATCTGTTAAACAATAGCTGAGTAAGAGTTCTAGTTTTAGACTAACCTCTTTTGACTGGAAATTAAAGCAAGCTTAGAAAGCTACAATAGGTCTGCATTAGAGAATAAGAAACATCTGGGAGAAAACTGAGGAAAGAGTCTTGAGGGAAGCAGCAGGTAGATAAACTTGGCCGAATAACAAAGTCTTGGGTGTGAGAAGGGAAGAGGAATCTAAAACACAACATGACGTCCATATTCTGCATTTGTTTCCAAGCCCAGTTTTTATGAACACAGGTTTGACACATTTGAAGGCAAGAGATACTTAAATTCTTATTATTTTAATAGAAAGAATAATTTCGTCTAAGACCTGTGTTTCTGCTCTACTGTAAAGCCCATCATGGAACTTTTGTACCTTCATATCTGAGGCTCAGAGCAACAGTGGCAATGATCAGACTTGGGAATCAATAGCATAAATAGCCATAGTGCTTGTTAAAGCTACTGGAACCTAGTGTCCCAAGAAGCTCCCAGGGATACTGTAGAGACCTTAGCAAGCCCAGTGGTAGCCAGTGGGAAAACATGGAGGTCATCATTTATTAGTAGAATGACTACTTTCTCACGAGCAAGCTGAGGATTCCAGAAGACAAAATAGCACAAATGTGAGAGGGTCATACAGCTTATATTAACAATACCCCCTTAATGGATGGGGTAACAGTTGTTGGAACACTAGATATTAGTTTGGTCTCATTTGTACACATAAGCAATGGCAGTTTGGAGAGATGTAAACTACCCAGGCAAAGCACTGCTGAAAATGAAATGACATGAATCAAAACCTACCTATTGGCAGTGCCTTAGATGTTCTCCTTCTCTCTAACCTCCCCAGTACTGCCCAGGCTAGATAGAGAGCATTTTACTACTCACTGTCTTTGTTCTTACCTATATGCCTTCTGAATTCACCTTTCTCACCTATTCCTGACATCGTTACTATTCATCAAATGGACTCCACTGCCAACCACCCTTAAATAGCTCAATTTTCTCCCTGGAGCTGTCACTAACCTGTGAGATAAGGTGGGGAACGGGTCAGGCAAACCCACCAAATTCTTACATATTCCCTGATTGGTTCTCGAGTCAGCATAACAACTCAGAATAAGGAAGAGATAAATAAGAAACAATTGTAACAAAGATTGATATTAGATCAATTAATTGGCTATCCTGTGTCATAGGCAAAGGGCCCTTGGCTTTTGACACTTGGCTCAGTCACCCAGAAAAATGCAGAAATCAATTCCCCCAGCCACAGAAGTGCGAAGGGTTGCAGAGTAGAAGCTGAGTGAGGAATTATTTCTTTCTCCTTTTTCTCCCCTGTTCCCCCTCATATAGCCATCAGCCTTGAAAGAAGACCATCTTGCACTGTTCATCTGCTGGTTGACCAGAGGTCTGCTCAGAGTTCGTGCATGAACTTTCACCTGCCAAGGCTTATCTATAAGTTATTCAGAGTCATATCTCATAAGAAGACTAATTCACCAACACTAACTTACTTATGGTCTTTGGCCATCACAGGGCCAGGCTTTAAGCAAAAAACCTTCTCCTTTTAACATAAGATCTGCTTTCTTAGCAAATTTGTAAGTATATGATATAGGCACTATGCCGTGCATATGTACGATCATATGTAGTAGGTCTGTAGGACTCGTTCGTCTTGCATACCTAAAACTGTACACTTTGACCAACATCTCTGCTTCCTCCCTCTCCCACCCCCTGCTAACCACCATTCTACTCTGCTTCTATGTGTTTGAATATTTTAGATTCTTCATGTTAGTGGGGCCATGTGGTACTTGTTCTTCCCTGTCAGGTTTATGTCATGTGGAATGATGTCCTCAGGGCTCATTCATGTTGTCACAAATGGTAGGATTTCCTTCTTTTTATTTAGGCTACTTCTATGTCTTAGCTGTTATGCATAATGGTGCAATAAACATGGATATGAAGATATCTCTTTAAGACCCTGATTTCAGTTCCTTTAGATATACACTCAAAAGTGAGATTGCTGTAAATTAACTATACTCCAATATAAAATAAAAATTAAATTAAAAAAAGAAAAATAAAGCGATGTTGCTGTTTCATACAGTAGTTCGGTTTTTTGAGGAAACGCCATACTGGTTTCCATAGTGACTTCACCAATTTATATGCCCACTAACAGCGTATAAAAGTTCCCTTTTCTCCACATCCTGGCCAACACTTATCTTTTGTTTTGTTAATTGTCATTCTAACAAGTGAGAAGTGACATCTTACTGTGGTTTGATCTAATTATGTTCCCAAACGGTGTATTACAGATATTTTCATCTCCACTGTATAAATGAAACGGTGCAGTGATGCTAAGGATGTTGTCAATTGGCAAGTAGCTGGTTAGCAGAGGAGCTGGGCTTCAGACTCGGGTCTTCATGGCACCGGGGCCCATGTTCTTTCCCCAGAACCACCACAATGACCTGACTCTATGATGACTGTGTTTATTAAACATGAAATAATAACATTTATTTTACTAGGAACTTTACATGTATTAGCCAATTAAACACTCACAAAAATCCTAGAAGTCAGGTACTATTATTATATCTGATTTACTGATTAGGAATCTCAGGCACGAATGTTAACTCATTAGACAAAAGGCCCACTGCTAGTAACTGGCAGACTGGCATTCATATTCATGTGATCCGATTCCAGTGCCTATACTCTTAACTGATACATCATCATATACGGTTTAACATGTAGGAGTGAGCCTATTGGTACCATGAACCAGGACACAAAAATTTCAAAAATATCCTGGAGAAACACATGGAACAGATATGGATGAAAGGTAGAGACAAGACAGGGAGGTCAATAAATTTTGTCTGCAAGGTTCATGAAAAACTGCACATCAGATGATTGAAAGATAGGTCACAAAAGACTGTCCATCCCATGAAATGTGACCTTTCTGAAGTGTTTTAATCAGGGAAGAACATGAATTACTTTAGCATTTTTGAAAGTTGTTTCTGTCATAAGAAGAAGAGGTAAAACTAGGTCTTTGCAGCAGTTTAGGGTAGAATTTACTGGGCTATTGTCTTTCAAACAGCCCAGCTTCCTTCCTCCCCTGCCCCCTCTCTCCTTTCCTAAGCTTATACTTTATTGAGCATACGCTAGTGAGAAGTCACTGTCATTTCATCAACTGACCAGGGAAGAAGAAAATCACTTCTACCCTTAAATCTTAGTCACTGTTTTGATGGCTCTTATACAGAAAGCTGACATCTCTATTATCTGCTTTGACACATCACTCACTAGTTTTTGAGACATTTTAATTATCTCAAGGATGCCATTAGAATGCATGAACAGAATCATAAGCTCTTCAAAATCCAGAATGCACATGTCATGCTCATGTCATTTATGTTATTCCTGACACCGTGAGTGACCTTATGTACTTGTTTCTGCACGGCTTAATGTTTTAGTCTTCTTAGTTTTCCTTGTGGCCATCCTTCTTCCAGAATAACCTGAGGAATTCAGTAATCTGCAAATCAGTCATCCTAGCTACCTGCACTTTCTTCCTGATTATTAACCAATGAGTTGAACCGTCATGTCTCCCTTTCCAAGGTTAGTAAGAATACATTTATTTCTAGCTCTTAACCTTGCTTAAACCCCAGACAGGGCCTTTTCTTCCGAACAAATTTCCAAGTACAGTCGTCCTTCAGTATCTGCTGCCAGGGATAGGTTCCAGGACACCCTCATCTTTGCCTTCATACCAAAATTCTCGTTGTTTAAGTCCCTTAGTCCTCCATCTATTTCCACGGGTTCCGCAGATTCAACCAACCACAAATCATGTACTATATTTAGGATCTGCAGTTGGTTGGATCTGTGGATGCAGAACCCGCGGATACTGAGAGCCAACTGACAGTTCCTTCAGAAGCTCTAGTTGAAGGACCTGATCAGAAGTTAGATTAGTTACCATAAATTATCTCAGAAGGGCAGGATTTTAGCTATGGTGTCTGGGGCATGGAGACATGAGTTCAGAATGGACTTATTTGAGATCATTAATAAGGAACACAACTCAGAAATGACAATAAGTAATAATATAAATAAACCAGTACCTGACACATACTGAGTAATGAACGTGTGCTGAGACACTTTGATGGGCATTTTGACGTATTAGCTCATTTGATTCCCTATGAAGACAATAGTCTTAACTCCACATTTTAAATGAGAACACTGAAGCCAAGAAAGGTTATTTAATGTGCCCAAAGCTAGTAACTGAAAGAGTCTGAATTCGAAAGCAGAATCTTTAGGAGTGAAATCTGTTTGGTAAAAAAGAAATGTTGACTGAAGGATGTAAAGTGAGAATGTTCTCGAGTAAATAGGTTAATTACGGACTTCCTCCCTGTGGAAGTCTCCAACATTTAGGAGACAGGCCATGCCTTATAAATGGAAAGAAGAATGCAATTTATAGACTATGATGTTGATATTTTATGTGACAGGACAATGTTACTGAGGAAACTCTCAAGACACACTTATTATTTTTATGTGTTGACAGTGCTTAGAATATCCAGGATGTACCAGTCTTGACCATCTTTTCCTCTGCTCATTGTTTTAAGAAATCTGAAATAGTTAGAATGGGTCATCTGGGAGTGATCAATATTTCCTACAGGGCAGTAATGATTCTAGAGATCGTCTGATTCCATCTAGTTTTGAGAATGGGCATCCAAATACCATTTTTGTGGTGATGGTTAAGTAAGGCTTTCCATTTGTATTTTTTTAAGTCCTCAAGTCTCACTTTGTTAGAGTAGGTACAGTCAATTCTCCAGTTTTACCATGATTTGAGACATCTAGCGAGTGGATGACAAAGGATTAACTTCTATTTCCTACCTGTTATGTGTGAGGCACAGTATTGGACTCTTCACATACATTATTTAATTTAATCACACAAAAATGTTATAAATCAGATATTGTTCTGATTTTTCAGGTAAAGAAACTGATACTTAAACTGGTTAAGTAACTTGTCAATGGTCATACAGTTCTTGAGGGATGGAAGAAAGACTTGATCTTAGCTGACACTAAGTCTAGGATATTACACTTGATATTTTGCTTATTTCATATATCTCATTACCTTCTGGAAGGGATATTATTTCACTTCTTTCTTTAATTTTTCTTTGATTTCTTTTGTCTCTTCCTTCCTTCCTTCCTTCCTTCCTCTATCTCTTTTTCTTTCTCTTTCCCTCCCTCCCTGCTTTTTTTTCCTCCTTTTTTTTCTTTTCCCTTTTTTGTTAAGTGAAAAGAGGAAAGAAAGACTGAGTACTTTTGACAGAAGCTTCTTGGATCCTTTCACTTTTATTATATTTTCAGGCACCCTTTCAAATGAATATGTATTAAAATAGCAACTTGCACAAATGTCAGCTGATGTCATCTCTCTGTTTGCCATAATTTTTACAAGGAAAATTTAATTTGATTTGTTTTTGTTTTATTGAATTTTATGGAAGCCACTTCAAAGGATTTTGCCCAATCTTCAAAATGGCCTTGTCTCAAGCCCAGGCCTGGTGAGTTTGACCTTGGAGGTATATTGTCTGTTATTGAACCAGTGTCTGCTAGAGCTGTCTGGGACTCTTAGAAATTGTTTTTAGAAAATGAGTCATAGACTCAGAAAATGAAGTCAGTTATTTAATTTTTAAAATGGGGATATTAATAACACCTACCTAATAAGTGGTTACGAGTATTAAATAAATTAATATTGGTAAAGCATTTTGAATTGTGACCAGCAAAAGATAAGAACCATAGACTGTTTGAAAAATAGATGTAATAATAGGTGTCTATAGTCGCAGAGTGAGAAAGGCACTGCGGTTTTCTGCATAAATGTACCTGGGTTCCAAATCACTTGTATGCCTTGGGGCAAATTTTCTAACTTCTTGGAAGTGCAGTTTGCTCAATCTTGAGAAAACGTGTGATGTTTTGACTCCATAACATTATTGTGAGGGTTGAGTGAGATAACACAGGCAAAGTGTAGGGTCCCTGCTAGGAGCCTGGCATGTGCGAACTAGCATTAGAGAAATTTTGTATTTATAATATAACTGTTTCTGTTAGGGTTTGGGGGTGGAATGCGTAATGTACTTTAGGCCAACTCAAGAAAATCTATATAACTTGAAAAAGAAACATTCCAGAGGTTACTACGTTACTAGCCAGCAGGAGGAAGGAAGAATTTCTTCTTGACTGGCAACAAGCAAGCTAAAGAGAGACTGTCACAACTGAGCCAATGAAAAGCCACCTCACTTCAAACTCCCAGTTTCCTCTGATGGACTCTTTATAACTGCCCCCTCAACTCTCCCTTCTCCTCTATAACAGAATTTTCCTTTCCTTCGGTTCTCTTGACTTGCCTGTGATTTGCCATCGATTGTGTCTCAAATTGCAATTCTTTGTTGTACCTGAATAAACCTATTTTGCTGGTAAAATAACTGGCTGTTTTATTGTTTTAGGTCAATACTTGGGATTTTTTACATAGAAAACAATGCCACCTGTGACTAAAGATAGCCTAAGAGGATGAGGACCGTGGAGCAAAGAAGAAATTAGGGTAGAAAAGATAAGATGAAGCCAGAAGTGAGGTGACTGCATATTGCAGTGATCAAACTCTCTACTTTTTCCCCTTACTTTTAAGAATTTCTGGTACTTTAGTATAAAATTTTACAGCTTTCAAAGTACCTTGCCACACCTTATCTTATAGTGTAAAGAGAATAACCATAATATCAACGTTTTAATTTTTGGCGGGGAGAGGGCAGGATGTAAGGCCTAGATTCAGAATGCCCAAAGGTAGTGATAATAGAACAAAGAAAGGAATCCCAATGTGTAAAAGTTCAGGGTCATTTCACATATACGCTATTTCACAATAGGATTATAAAGTCTCTGTGGGGAAGAGGCCATGCTTTGTATTTGTTTTGTTTCCCATATTTTGCTCACTCAGTATCAGGCATCTGTTATGGCCAAGCACATGCACATTGATTTGAATGCCGTCTTAGTTTACACTGAAGTCTGTAAACAGTGTCAAGGTGGGTTAAGGACAATTTAATGTAGCAGAATAAGAAGACTCAAACTTGTGTTTTGTTTCCCATTGCTTTGTAGAAGTAGCTGTTCATCCTTGGGGATAGAAGACTAACTCATGCATTTTCAGACTAACCTTATTCCCAGAAAAGATAAAACTGCTATCTGTTGATTCTGGGACCTAAAATAATTTATGCATCCTAGTTAATCATTAAATTTCCTTGTTAAAGAAAAAATATGGAGAAAGACAAGTGGACAGTGGTCCTAGGGTTGAGAGTAAAGGGCTACTTCGCTTGGTCGGTTAGGAGGAGATTAGGGGAGCTCTTCTGAGATCGGGAAGGATGATTGCACTTCTGATTTTCTTGAGTTAGTGAGAACTACCCCCAGTAGCATACAAGGAAAGGGGTCCTAAAAGAAGAGGAGTTCAGGGTCACAGCCAGGGAGCCACAGAGTGCCTCCAGGAAGGGCTGGTGACTCTGCAGCTTGTGCAAACGAGGAGAACCAGTGCAGCAGATTGAGCAACGGTGATGACTATGAGGGGCCAAAGAAAAGGCTCCTTCCTAATTTTTGAGTAATCCTGAGAGCTTCTAGCATGTTCCAAGATCATACAAAATGACTCATTAGCGTAGTTAAGTGAGAGTTTGAAAGGACATAATTGATTTGCAAACATAGAGAAATAGGATTGTTCATGCACCTTGGGTGTCAAGGAGCAATTCATACCCATCACACCAGCTAAGTGCTGAGTATTCCAGGTACCATTTCTCTAAGGAATATGTATTTGTCTCCTGAGGAGGCCCATGGGAAAGCTTTTCACACCTAGCTGTCCCGTATAATTTCCCAGAATATTTGCTAAAGGTACAGAATTAGGGGCTCCATCCCAGATGTACTGAGTTAGAATACTCGTGGTCGAATGGAACGGGGATATCTGTATTTTTCCTTTCTTGTCAGCCCTGCTCTGATCTGTGGACTGCTAGTTGAGAACTCCTGGTCAGGTGTTAAAACATGGGTTTTGGGTTCAGACAAGTCGGGGTTTACATTGAAGCTCAGCCACTAATTTTGGACAAGTTACCTAAATTCTATGAGCTACAGATTCTTATTTATACAATGGGGATAAAAATATCTACTCTTCAGGTATATGGGGAGATTAAACGGGATACTGTAGTTAGGGTTTTCACTTCAGTGCTTAGTACCATCGTTCTATTTAGGGAGCCAAGTGTTCTTGGAATTTCTGAGTTAGTCCACCTCTTTGGTATTTAATCTAAAAGCATTCCTTCGTCATAAACCTGTCCATGGTCTCATCTGAAATTGTTCTAGGTTCTGACTGGCAGGTGAGAACACTGAGAATGACACATTTGAAATGACTATGTGTCCTAATCTCTGATCCACCAGAAGCCGTCTTGGAGATAACACAACTGAAGGTGATTAAAAGATTGCTTCTTCTGAGCCTGAATCTTTTCTGACAGGCTTATATGAAAAGTCTCCTTTGTGTTTTCCAGAAATTATACCATAGACAGATTAAGCCATTAATCAGGTCCAATGATTACAGATGGGTTGCTTCAGTGTTCAAGGATGGTGGTTTTCTAAAATGGAAAGAATTTAAAGTTAAAGGGCCTGGACTTGAGCCCCATCCTTCCTCCTTCTTTCCTTCCTCCCTTCCTCCCTTCCTCCTTTCCTTCCTTCCTTCCTTCTTTCAATTGTATGGATTTGTTAATTAAATTAAAACTACTGCCCTTAGCCTACTTTCTTTTTCTATAAAATGGAAATGACAACCCCTTCCTAAACTGTCACTCAAGAACTTCTACAAGGATTAAATGAGATAATGCCTCATTTTATAAACTATAAATTTCTATGTAAGAATAAATAGAGTGTTTATGTTTCACGTTTATGTCTTAGGTGACTCTGGAATGAGAATGTGTAAGAAAAGAAAAAAAACACATTTTTTCCATGTACTGATTGCCCGTTCATGAAATCACTTATCATGAAGCAAATATTACTTGAGAAGCTACAGTAGAACGTAGACTCTACTAAACCCTTGCACTTGTACTACTTCATTTAATTTTACATCAGGCTTGAATGGTAGTTATTATTTGAGATCCAAAAAAAGATGAGTAATTAGACCAAGGTCACAGCTAGTGGCGAGATTGAGATGCTAGCCTGGGTCTGTCTGATCTTAATGAGACCAGGCAGTACATGGACTTGAAGAAAGTGATTTTTAAGGTGTTAAAACCTTGAGGTGCTTTGGGTGTCTCAGCAAGATCCCTTACTGAAGAATAAGAATTTTTTTGTCTCTCATCACCTCTGCAAATTTGCATCTGGTAAAATCAGATATTTCTTAACCCTTGCCCTAAACCGATGAAGTCATACAGACCTAGTTTAAACTTATGTTTGAAAAGGTGATAATTCAGATTCTTCTGTCAGTTACAGCCCACCCACCAGTCACGAAGTAGAACAAAATGTGAGATTTGGTGAAGAGGGTGACAAAGACACCTGTGAGACTGGGGCAACCGCTAATGATTCAGTCAGTTTCTATCATTCTCAGAATATCAGGGGCAGAAGCAGCTAGATTTTTAAAGCAAGCATCACAGGATAATTGTGTCATCATAAATAATTGTCACACTAAAGTCCTAGGAGGGTGAAATTCAAAATGACAACTTGGGCCCCAACCATGACCTGCATAGTTTCAAAGCCCAGGTCACTCTTTCTCTTTTCTTCTTGTCTCATGGCAGGACACACATCTCATGGTAGGAGAATGTGGGAGGAGGTTCTCCCATGAAGTCATGTCGATCTGCCCTGCATCTGCCCTGAATTTCCACTCTCACTGCTCCACTTGGGTCGTTATACCTATCACAGCTGCTTCTCTTCTTCTAAGCTCTTGGCTTCAGCACCCTCTGGGCTTTTGACAGTAACAGTGTTATAGCTTCTCTATGTGGGGTCTACAGGGTTCCTACTTCCAAGGTTCTGCCTCCTTTTCATCATCACTTAATGAATTGCTGGATGAATCCATTCATCCAAAATCCCATTGGGTCTAAGAGAACCATGCTGGGTTCTTGGAATTATAAGATGGAGGGAAATAAAGTGAAGCAATGGAGTCCATCATTTATTTTTATCCAGTAGATTGCACCTACTGAAGAGGGTTCCATGGCATTTCTGTTTCAGTCCCAAGATTTTGTCACCCTTTGGTTTATATGTAAACAGCCACAGAGGCTTGCTTGTGATTACTTCAAAAAAAACTCCATACTGCACCCAGAAGCATTGTTTCCTATTCTAAACTTTTAGGTTCCATAAAAGTCACTTGGCTCTCATATATGATGAAATAGAAAAGTGACATAGGTTTTGGAATGAGTTCTGACACAAGCAGGGCCAGCTTCATGGGCGTCTAGCCTGTGCAGTAGCCCACAGCCCACGCTCAGACGGTCCTGTGCCTGGCTTAATGCTCTACAGTATTTGTCTTGAAATTCTTAATAATTTTTTGACTAAAGAGGACTTGCATCTTCATTTTGAACCAGCCCCTGCAAATTAGGTAGCTGATCCTTCTTTTAAGCTTATGACTAGTTATGTTTCTTAAGGTCTCTGAACCTCAATTTTCTTATCTGTAAATCAGGAACAGTGTAGTTATCCATATCTCGGAGTGTTCTTGAGCAGAATAAATCAGATATAATAGCAAATTGTCTAACAAAGCTTTTGCACATGCATAGTCATCAATAAATCTTAACTTCTTTGCATTTAATCCAAGAGGGAAACATCCTCATTAACATATCAAGTCAACACTAGAACATTGGTTATATGTGTGTAAAGTTTAGTTTTGTGCTGGAGAAGATGATTATTTATATTTTGCTGTTGCGAGATTAGTTTAAATAAGAAGTAAAAATGTTCCCTTTTCACCCAAAGGCTACTTGTTTGAATCAATGTGCAGACTTGGTAAGCAGAGTGGTGAGGAAAACACTGCAACAGAGGCAAAGGCTAAGAAAACAGTCAGTTCTCATTATGGCCAAGCCAATATCAGGAGCACTTATACTGCTCAGAGAAACACTGAGCTTGATCAGCTATGGTTGCTAGCCAAGGGTAAGGTGAGTGGTCAGAAAAAAAAAGGAAATAAGAGTAAAGAATACAGGAACTAAGGTTTAATGACATTTTAAAAACTTTTTGTCTAGTGCTGATCTAGCTGGTTCAAATGCATTATTTTCTTTAATCTTCCTAAAAACCCCATGAGGTAGATAACATCAGTAGTATCTTATAGATGAGGAAACTAAGCTCACAGAGTATTTACTGTTCTAGAGAACAGCCTAGAATTGATAGTATTGGGAGTCCATATTATTTAAAGACAGAGATAAATGGGGCAATGAAGATTATCTGGTAGCAAATGGATTTCATCTCATGACATAACTAATTTTTTGGTAGGGCTGTGTTAAGAAAGATTCTGAGACTCTATCTGCACTGGGAGGTATAGAGTGTCTTGATCAATTAGCAGTGTCTGCCTTGGGCTTTGGAAAAGTGGTGGTGGCATGTAAGGCAGAGATTTGCCATCTTTGATCTAGTCTCCTCACTTCACAAACTTAGTCATTTTACATCATGACTAAGAAGTTACTATAGTTACAATTTATAGTGTGAACTACTGCCTGAGCCTGCTTTTAATCCTGAAGTCACTGATGCTTAGAGCAAGGCTGTTTCACTGACCAGGCAATTGAACAACCAAAAAAACTAATATAAAACAAAAAGGAATAAATGTATTGGCATTTCAAGCATTAATAGGAAAAGTATTAGAGCTTAGAGGGTTCTTTCTAAGATCAATAAAATCAAAATGTAGACAGTGGTTCAGACTTTAGTATGCATCAATAGCCCCTAGAAGGCTTTAAAAACACAGATTGCTGGACCCAACCTGCAGAATTTCTGATTCAGCAAGTTTCTGGGGTGTGGCCTGAGAGTCTGCATTTCTAGCAAGTTCTCCAATGATGCTCTGGTATGGGACTATGCTTTGAGGGCTTCCTATTAGTAACTTTTCCTTGACCATTGATCTGATTCCTCTTAAAATAAAATTAGTTATTCAAACATGTATTTTATATTTTTTTATAAATCTGGGAGACTCAGCCTGC
This sequence comes from Grampus griseus, assembly GCF_964374135.1. Classification (NCBI taxonomy): domain Eukaryota; kingdom Metazoa; phylum Chordata; class Mammalia; order Artiodactyla; family Delphinidae; genus Grampus; species Grampus griseus. The sequence continues at coordinate 13,859,172 of NC_139011.1, read as the reverse complement.
CACCTACATGGGATTTGTTAATAAGTTCTGAAAATCATCTCAAAATTTTAAGATTTAGTGGTTGTTTCAGCAGCATGTATACTAAAATTGAAACAATACAGAGAAGACTCGCATGGCCCCTTCACAAGGATGACATGTGAATTCATGAAGCTTTCCATGTTTTTTTGGAATCTCTTGTGTGCTGTTGGTAGGAATGAAAAGTGATACAGCCACTATGGAAAACAGAATGGAGATTCCTCAAAAATTAAAAATAGAAATACCATACGATCCAGGAATCCCATTTCTGGGTGTATAGCCAGGAGAATTCAACATAGGATCTCAAAGAGTTATTTGCATACTCAAGTTCATTGCAGCATTACTCACAATATCTAAGAGGTAGAAGCAACCCAAAAATCCATGGACAGATGAATGGAGAAAGAAAATATCCATGGACAGATGAATGGAGAAAGAAAATGTGGTATATACATGCAATGGAATATTATTCAGCTTGAAAAAAAAATGGAAATCCTGTCACATGTTACAACATGGATAAACCTTGAGGACATTATGCTAAGTGAAATAAGCCAGTCACCCAGAGATAAATGCCGTATGATTCCACTTACATGAGGTATCTAAAGTAGTCCAACTCACAGAAACAGAATAAAATGGTCGTTGCCAGGGGCTGAAAGAGGGGGAAATAGGGAATTGGCGTTCAACTGGCATAGAGTTTCAGTTTCGCAAGCTGAAGCTCTAGAGAAGGCAATGTGAATATACTTAACACTACTGAACTGTACTCTTAAAAATAGTTAAGATGGGGCTTCCCTGGTGGCGCAGTGGTTGAGAGTCCACCTGACGATGCAGGGGACATGGGTTCGTGCCCCAGTCCGGGAAGATCCCACGTGCTGCAGAGCGGCTGGGCCCGTGAGCCATGGCCGCTGAGCCTGCGCGTCCAGAGCTTGTGCTCCACAACGGGAGAGGCCACAGCAGTGAGAGGCCCGTGTACCACAAAAAAAAAAAAAAAAGTTAAGATGGTAAATTTTATATGTGTTTTTTACCATGATTAAAGAAAAATTGCTAATTTAAAGATAACAGTAATCCTTGGTTGGTGAGGCATCTAGAGAGAAGTGGAGAAGTAGCTCTTTGTGGCTACTCAAATGTGAGCTGGGGACTTATCCTGTTTCCAGTGTTAGCAAGATTTCCCCTACCTGTGGGCCTATGGATTCCTAACCTCTCATATAAGACTCCTTAAAGCACTTGGGCTTGGGTCCAATCCGGAGATTCTAATTTGGTCTGTAATGTGACCTGGATGGTAGGATTTTTGAAAGATCCCCAGATGGTTTGAATTGTAGCCAGAGCTACAAAGCATTGTTTGGATCAGTGATTCATAAATTATGAAAGGTTAAAAAGATTCTCTTTGGGGTTTGTCAAACTCTATATGCTCAGTTCTCCTCTCTTCTCTTCCTCACAGCCCAGGTAATTCCGGTTATCGTCCCCCTCCCCTACCAACTGGAGAAATATAGCATTAGATGATTTCTAATGCCTCTTCAGATAAAATACATCCATGATTACCCTTTTCTATGGTAGGATTCTTCCGTCAATGAATTGGGCTGGATCTTATACGAAGAAATTCTTTTTTTCAAACCTCAGTTATAGGGAGTTGAGTTTATCATCAACTGGGTTTGCACATGGTCAAGATTTCTATTAATATTGGTGGAACAGACTTAGTTTTGGCTGTGTGTGTACACAAAGCCCACCCATCCTTTTAAATCCTCCTCAGTCAAACTTCACAGTTAAAGCATAGCATTTAGGCTTAAAATCAAACTGTTGAACTATAACAAAATTCCAGTGTTTTGCTTGTACATTGTTTGACAGGCTATGAATAGCTTAGAAGATGATCTGAAGAATGAAGAGATAATGTTTCAGTGAGTTAACATGTGTGGAGGGATTAAGTCCTGCCAAGGGCAATTTCCTAGGCTCCCTAAAAATCAGTGTCATAAAATCAGAGGGTACCCAGACAATCCTAAGGAATTGTAACTGTATTATTAGGGTGTGCCCATTACCAAAAAGATCCCAAATGGAAACAACTCCTCACATATTCAGCCATTTGTAAGCCAGTTTAGATACTCGTGAAATCAGAAATTTGCCAGCATAGGAAACGGGACTTGCCAACTCAATGCTGTTTAATATTAATTAAACTTAATATATATAGCTCAGTTATCTGTTTTTCAGATATTCCCAAACAGAATACCAGAGAAAAAGAAATAACACTGCATTCATAGTAAATGTATATTTAAATTATATAATCATAAATGTATTCATAATTATATATGCATATTATGTAATGTGAATTATCATATATTCTAGATTTCTGAATATTTCTAGAGTAACTGAATAGGAGGAATAGATATGCCAAATTAATAATTTCCATAAGATTGGTTACCTGGGAAAGTTAACCTGAGAATACATTGTTGCAGGTGTTGTTTATACAAATATATGTTTTTCTACACTGTGAAGAAGGCCAAAATACTGCTGTGTGACCTGCCTGATTAGCATTCAGGAGTAGGAGGGATTAAAGCTGCCTAGAATTTTATGAGACGACATCACGAGGAAATAACTACCCAGCTGTGTTTTCAAACATGTCTAAGAGTGACCAATACCACTGCTACAGAGATATTACCTTGGAAAGGTGTCCAGTAACACATGAAGGACAAAAGATGATAGCAATCTTGGTGATTATTCAGTGCATCCAAATTTTGATGGGTTTCCCTTTGTGAAGATGATTATATATATAATGGAACTATCACTGTCCCTTCCTCATCTGGTATAAGAATGTAATATGTAACACAGGGCAAGAAACATCCAATTTCTACTGAACGACCCAATTTATATTACAGTTAGTCTTTGGAATATTTAGATGTTAAGCATTACTGAAATGTATAAAATTAAATTAGCGTTCCCAGCATCAGCACTAATGTAGCAGACACTGACACTGGCTGTACATATAGGGAAGAGTAGAAGAAATCAAGGCTACAGGGGCAGAGAACCCAGGTTCAGGGTCCTAGTCATGCTCTGAAACTATTCCAACCAAGATGGAATAACAAGGGCTATGTTAACTCTCCTGCAGGAACACTAAAAAACTGGACACAACATATGAAAAACGATTTTTAAGACATTGGACATCAGACAACAAAGCCTAATAATCCCTGAGAGATAGGAAACAGATGAGGTGAGTCCTACAATTATCCCAGAATATTGCTTTAGAGAGTTTCCAGGTTATGTTACTGGCAGAAGGGGCCCAAGCTAAGCCTGTTAGTCTCCCATGTGTTGGGGAAATGGACTTGGGAGCCCAAGAAAGCCAAAGTGGCTGGAGTTTGCAAAGTAAAGTACTGGAGAGAGAAAACATACAGAAAGAACTCCAAAAAACTGCAGAGGGCACCTTCTTTAGTCTCCAGCTGAGTTCTGACCAGTGCATGCAGGTGAAAAAACTACACGAGGGGGGGTTTCCCTGGTGGCACAGTGGTTGAGAGTCTGCCTGCCGATGCAGGGGACACGGGTTCGTGCCCCTGTCCGGGAAGATCCCACATGCCACAGAGTGGCTGGGCCCCTGAGCCATGGCCGCTGAGCCTGCGCGTCCGGAGCCTGTGCTCCGCAATGGGAGAGGCCACCACAGTGAGAGGCCCGCGAACAGCAAAACAAACAAACAAACAAACAAAAAAACTACACAAGGGTAGAGAAAAATGCAACATCAATTCTTGATAAAAACTCTCAGCAAACTAGGAATAAGGAAATTTAACCTGATAAAGAACATCTATGTGAAAAAAGATCTTACAGTTAACATTATACTTAATGGCGAAAGACAGAATTATTTCCCCTTAAGATCAGAGCCAAGACAGGGATATCTGCTCTTATCGTTTCTATTCAACATTATACTAGCAGTCCTAGCTGGTGCAGTTAGGCAAGAAAAACAAAAATAATTGCATCCAGATTGGAAAGGATGAAGTAAACTTGTCTTTACGTGTAGGTGGCCTTATTGTCTACGTAGAAAACTTGATGGAATTTACCAAAAAAATGAGAACCAATAAATGAGTTTAGAAAAGTTTTGGGATACAAGATTGACATATAAAACTAAATTGTATTTAAATATATTAGCAATGAATATTTGGAAGTTGCAATAAAGGTCATTTACAGTAGCATAAAATTAGAAAATACTTAGAGATAAACCTAACAATGTACAGGGTAAAACCTGTACATTGAAAACTATAAAATATTGCTGAGGTAAATTTAAAAAGACTTGAGTAAATGGAGAGATATACCTCATCCATGTGTTGGAAGATTCCAACTGTTAAGACGCCAAATATCCCCAAACTGATCTAAAGATTCAACACAACCCCAACCAAAATTCCAGCAGGCTTTTTGGTAGAAATTAGCAAGCTGGTTTTAAAGTTCTTATGGAAATGCAAAAGGATCTAACTCTAGCCAACAACAGCAACAAACTTTGGAAATGAAGAACAAAGTCAGAGGGCTAACACTACCTGATAGGTAGACAAAACTTGGCTAGCTCAAAATTATGCCCTGAGGCAGACAATTAGGAATATCATGATGCTGTACTAAATCATTGTTTTCCTATTTAGCAAATGACCGGTTTGATGAGCTAAACAATGTGCTGGAAGTATATGTATTACGACTTAGTTGCCAGATTATACACAGGAAGAAATGAAAAATGAAGTATGGAGCACTAAGAGTAGGGATCAAAAACCTTGTGTTCTAACAGCTCATATTTCTTACTGCATACAGATGGAGAAACAGTATTTACCTGCTTTCTTTTCTTTGTTGTGAGGTGTGAAGCACGTAAATATGTTTAAAAAGCACAAAACACTATGCAACTCTGGAATTGTTAGAACGTGAATGCAGATCTGTCATAATGTGTATTTGGGAAGGGGGAGACACCCAATTATTGTCCATTCTGGGGAAAAAGTGCCCAAAAGATCCCCAAAGCCTGGACCACCTGTAGGGTGCAAAAGCTCAGTGCTCAACCCCACATCTCATGGGGTTGGACGTTAATTTAGAGGAGCAGCATGTGGGTAAAATGGAAGTATAATCCAGGTATGTACTAATTAATACAATTAGACAGGACTTTCTACTAGCTCAGTAGATATTGGGCTTTACGGGTGAGTGGTGAGGATTAAATGAGACAAAAGTACGTGCAGAGCATGATGTACAAAGTATGGCACTTAATTTAGGAATTTTATAACGTTAGTCAGAAATATCCATGGCTTTCAAACAAACCTCCCAAAATGATGTTAAAATTTAGGAGAGCAAAAGCATTCCTTTCTGTGAGGAATAATGTAAGCCAAGCACTTTGTTCCGTTTCCGTTATTGCCATGGTTACCTGGAAGCTCAGAACCAATTATGAAACAGTTCTAACAATTCTAAAATACTTATCAATTTTTTATCTGATTTATCTGGCCGTTGATGCTAGTTTTCTGTTCCAATTAACTTTCTCTAAAATGCCTACTCCTTTTGGGGAAGAGGGAGAAAGAAGGAAAATGAATGAATGAATGAATGAATAAAGAAACTATATATATGTATATACATATCTATTCACATTCATTCAATAAACACATATGAACTACTGCAGCAGACCCTATGTAAACCCTGCCTGAAAACTAGCCTCATTATAATTAAATCCCAGGATCTGTGAATGTGTGTGTGTGTGTGTGTGTGTGTGTGTGTCTATCTTTTATGTCTGTGTCTACCCTGACTCTATTGAAATAATCTCATTCTTTAGGGACTTTGAGTTAAAGGAAAATCCTTCCTTTTTTGGCCAAGGGAGGATGAGGCGTTAATTAAATTCCCCGTAGGCGTCTTTCGTGATGCAGTAATACTAAATCCAGAGATAAGTTGTCTTGGCAACTGTTACCCGCCTGCTTTTTAGGCTTGTGAATAAAGATGTTTGAGAACGTAAATCACCAGCTGAGGTCTAACAGATTTTATTCTCGCTCTTCCAAAGAAGCTGGACACTAATTGATAATACAGCACACTTTCATTTATGTTTGAATAATAAAGCAATGCTCATAGCTCAGTCCTTGGACGATTACATATATTACTCATGCTTTCAAAATGTAATAAAGATACATACTTAATATCAGTTCTCCAATTAAAGTTTATCACCAAGCTCGGTGACAGTTATAGTTTTTGGCAGAGATTTTTAATTTTCTTCAAATGCTTTCTTGGGATTCACAAAGCAGCTTCAAGCATAAACATGTTTCGCTTGGGGGAATGGGAGGGGTAGAAATCAACACACATGCACATGAAGACGACAACTATATGCAAAATTTTAAATAATTCTATTTTTCAAAATAATTTCTTTTTAATTAAAAAATCCTTTTAAGGCTCCACATGTACTGGAGAAATGGGCTACTGAGTAAATTGGTTGACTATCAATTTTTTGGCTGGCTAATATGCACTGACGTCCTTCCCTAGCACTAAAATAATATATATGCCCATAAAACCACTTTTTTTATTTTTATTTTTTTGCGGTACGCGGGCCTCTCACTCTTGTGGCCTCTTCTGTTGCGGAGCACAGGCTCCGGACGCGTAGGCTCAGCGGCCATGGCTCACGGGCCCAGCCGCTCCGCGGCACGTGGGATCTTCCCGGACTGGGGCACGAACCCGTGTCCCCTGCATCGGCAGGTGGACTGTCAACCACTGGGCCACCAGGGAAGCCCTCATAAAACCACTTTTACTAGATAATAAATTAATCCTCACTTGGAGAGGCTTTACAATGAATACTTTATAGAAATCTTGAGTATTCAACAATTATGCAGAATTGAAAGGTGTCCAAGATCACTTGGTCCAACCCCTTTCCTTTACAGAAGACGATACTGAAATTCACAGAAACCATAAATGTGCTGAGCCTACTGGAACTATGACCCAGCCACGAGTTCCCAAACATCTCGCCAAAGCAATACAGAGGGTCCTGCTACTGTGGTCTTCCCTGCACTTATTTCTGGCTAAAACAACCCTTTCATGATATTTTTTTCTTCTCATAGAGGCAGCATGGTATGATTTAAAAGTTTGGATTTCTGAGTCATATAGATCAGGGTTCAAATTCAGATTACTTACCTCTAAAAAAAAAAAACCTCTAGCCTCCATAAGCTTGATTCCTATGTAATTCTTGTGGTCAGGTAGCAGCTGCCCCAGCTATAGAATATATGGAGGGGTTCTACAACCTGGAAATGATGAAGATGACAAAGGAAATTTGTGAGAGGCTGATCCCACTCTGCCATGAGAACTTCACATAGTGTATAACACATGGTTAGAGTAAATTAGCTCTACAGAACAGAGCGTGTTTCAATATCAGTCTCCATTTAGTGCCCACGGGTGAACTGTTCTCATTCGGGGTTGCTAAGGAAGAGGCCTTGGACTTGTCATGTCTGAATGTTTTTCTCTGTGACCCATCCTGTCCTTTCCCCATATAGGTTTAGTCTGCAACAAAATATCTGCTTCTTGGTTCTTTATATGTCAAAGCCAAGAAGGACTGCAAGATAATATAGCACAATGTGCTCAGCTTTTTTTTTTTTTTTTTTAAGCCTGTCACTTCTGAAGCAGGTGATAAGGTCTTCTGTAAGAGTCACTCACTAGGGCAGTGCTGTCCAACAGAAATTTCTGCGACAATGCAAATGTTCTCTGTGTACACTGACCAATATGGTAGCCACTAAACTTACGGGGCTATTGAGCACTTGAAATAGGGCTAACGTGACGGAATGGCTGAATATTTTATTTTGCTTAATTTAGTTAATGTAAACTTTAAGTTGAAATGGCCACATGTGAGTAGAGGCTACCATACTGGACAGACTGGTCTAGAGGTTGGATGAATAGATATTGGTAGCCTGCCTCTCTGTCTCTCCTCCTTCTCTTTCCTCCCTTTCTTCCCACTTTCCTCAACTTCTTCTACTTCAAGTTTTTTGGGTTTGTTTTTCTTTTTCTCTATACATGATAAAGTAACCCAGGCCAAATAGGGCTTCTCCCAAGGAAACATATTTGCTTTTTAATAGAGTCCTTTTGGGGACAACGTTTAAACTGGAAAAAAAATAAGAATGTCAGGCTTTGTAGAATTCTGGTAGGGAAGTCCTTTGCAGTTAAGGAGGTTTGTGCTTATCCTGTGCTCCTCAAACTACCACTTATAGCTAAGTATCTGCTCTGCCAGTTTAGAACAGAAGGCATAGTTGAGCATCTTTTGCATTGCTGACACTGACATTTCCTGATATGCTGTAGCAATGTCTTAGTCCCTTTAAAATTACCTGATAATGAATTGAATACCAATAGCTTTCACTATTCTAAGTCATTAAGTCTAGACTCCATTCTTAAAACAGTAATGATTTCAGTTTTAAAGACTCTGCTCATCTATCTCTAGTCCTCCCATTCCCATGTGTTGTGTAAATATAGATCCTACTCAGGTACTTCCTTCGTTCTACTTAGATACTGGACGGAACAAAAGTAACAAGATTAATACAAGCATTTATATTCAAAGACGGAAGACAGACAAAGCATTTCATAGGTAGCCCTTAGGAAGGTTTCCTAGTTTTCAATAGAAATTTTCTTCTTCAATATCTCGTGTCTAGTGTCTGGCCTGGAGACGTTTTGGGAGGTCTTTGTTTCTCAGCTTCTGAAATCAACAGTGATTTCTGAGTGCATGACCTGTGGTAACTGATGCCCAGTTTCTTCTTTCTAGATACCAGCTGACTCATGACCCAGTCAGGCAGAAATCAAAAAACAGAGCCTTCTTGGTAGCTGAGTACAGGGCTGCTTTCTAAAGCTGTTATTCCAATAAATTATTTCCTAAAACTGGGTCCAAATGTGAAATTTAACCCACTGTGAAGATTGCACTGATCCATTTAGCAAAGTTCTCAACTCCTCTTAGCTGCCTAAAATATCCTTTTATATTTTATTCTAATGATGTGACTGGTTTGTTTTTTGAACCCTTATAAAATCCTGGACATCTAGAGTGGTGCAGCACCGAAGTAATTTGTACCCCACTCATTAGCAATGTGATCAATTAGCCAAACATTCTACAAAAATCATAGGATAAGGGAAACTCTTCTTCATTTATTCATTTAATATTTTGGTGCTTCCCATTTTAGGACCTCTGTATGGGTACATTCTTTAATTTAACATCAATAAGAATTATTAGTAAGTTGTCATTCTCATTCTTACTCATAGATGAGGAAACTGAAGTTTAGGGCGTTAAAGAAAATTCTGCAAGATTTTGCAGTTCACAGTGGAAGAGCTGACACACAAACCCAGGTCTGTATGTCCACAGGGACAGCTTTTCCACTTCTTATACATTTAATCTGCTTGAAAAATCAGGCTGGTGTGCAGAATATAATTCATATTTCATATTAAGATTCCAGGTGCCTTTACCAGGGAGTCTTATCTATTCATTACAGCAGGTCTGATAGGACTTGAAAATATAGATGTTTGTCTGAATTAGTTTGTGTCTTTGAAGAAAATGCATTTCCTTAATAGTATTACAAAGCATAATTTTTCATGAAGTAGAAGTTTCTATCATCCAACTAGTCCTCTTTATGAGGTTTTAAAAAATGTGTGGGTATGTGTGTTTTGTTTCCTACAAACACACACTTTAGTCCAATCTTGAAATTTAAATTTTTCCCCTGAACTTTTTCTTTTATGATAAAAAGAAATCTCATTCTCAGGAGATATTGGCTTAACAAGTTGGTTTCCAGTTTAGATTCATCTAGTACTTAGCTACGCAACTTTGACAAAGACAGTTAACTCCTGGAGCCTCAGTCTCTTTACCTGTGAAATGGGAATTATGGCCATATTGCTGTCCTACTTTTCTTTCCCATGGAAATAAAGGTTTATAATGGGTTTGACACAGCCGATACTTTCCCCCTGGAAATGAATCCTGGTTTCTTATTGAGTACATTGTCCTCTCTTGACCTCTGTCACCTGTTATTCAACAGTGATAGACAAATTACCTGCGCTATATAACCTCTATATCATGCCTGGTGTTAATATTTACAGCATTCTCTTCATCATGGAGCATCCAGAACCCTCTCCTCCTTATTTAATTTTCTAGAAATATCAGAATATATACCACTAGGATTCTGCATGTAATCTGAGAAAGAGAAAACCTTACGGAAGTCTGAGCTGTGCCAGCTTTCGGGAAGCTGCTGTAATGGTCACTGCAGACTGACCACAAGGTGGCAGCCTCCCAGAACATTAGGGCCAAGCGGAAGTCCAGAGCAATTGCCTTGGTGGCTGATCTTGCACTCACAGCTCAGCCACAGCGAGGTCAATGTCTCCCAAGGTGTAGCTGCCAGGAAAGAGGTCCATCAGGCAAAAGTCTAGACAACCACTCCTTGACAGTATTTTCTAAAAAGCAGTAATGACACCACTCTTCCATTTTAGAGTGCCACAGGCTTTCAGAATGCTTTATTCCACTTAAGAATCTAAGTTCTATGGTAGTTAAAAGAGGGAAGGTGATGTCTTCCTTATATTTTCCTATTGCTTAAAGTCATTATTTCTCAACCTCGACTGTACATTAGAATATCCTGGGGAACTTTTAAATCAATCTGTGGGGCAGTGTCCCAGAGACTGATTTTTAAAAGCACCCCAGGTAGTTGTAAAGTGCACTCAGATTTGGAAACCATCTTTTCAAGTCCTCTCAATTTATTCATTCATTGACTCACCATTTATTGCATACTTTTTCACGTCAGCTTTCAGCAAGGTGATGGTGATGATATAAAGTGAGATTCTACCATTGCCCTCAAAGACCATGCAAGTTAGGAATTCAATTCCATGGAATTCAATTCAGCAAACATTTATCAAGTTCCTACTACGACAGATACTATGCTGGATACAGAGGAGGCTGAGATGACAGCAATTCCTGCTGTTCAGCATTTGCATTCAAGTGGGAAGTGTGTACAAATAATTATATGAGGCAGAATTTGGTGTTATTAATGTCTCACCTTTCTATAACATTTCACAGTAACACAAAGCCTTTTCATCCACCCATATAACTTGAAGCTCATTCAATAATTCTTGAGACTGGTAAGCAACTAGCTAACATTATCTGAAGTTCAAAGAGGAGACTGACATGCTTTGCCAATAAGAAGCTGAATAAGAGTAAGTCCTGAAACCCACATCTATGGATTCCGAGGTCAGTGCTCACTGCATCATTCCATGCTATTTTGTGGGGCTCAGCAAAGAGTGTTGATTTTCACTGTAAGAGTAAAGGTATTTGTCCAAGGATGTATTTGTCTGGGGAATTTTGTTTCCTGCAGAGTAAACGGAGGACCACTTCTGTCCATTTATTTTCTGGGCTTCTTCCTCTGCCAAGTCAGAGGCCTCATCTGATGTTGTTTTCATGCTCATATCCTTTTTATAAATGATCTCCTACTTTCACCAAATTTCTGATCTCTAAAATTGTTCTGGATATCTATTGTCTTGAAGGGAAAACTGAAAATATTTAGTTCCATCAGCAGATCTGCTTGTCACAAGCTTCTGTCAATCACAGAACGGTTTAATTAGGTTACTGAAAATTCGTCCAAATGTATACAAAGGAGAAGCCAGACAAGTCTCATTTTCAGAGATCTCCATTCTGTTAGCTAATAAAGTGTGAAGCCAAATGCCATCTGGATTGGGACTGGCACATAAGGTAGTGGTTGAAGAACATGTTTTAGGAATTAACCTTATGGCTCATTTGGCGAGTTGACTCTTAAGGGAATGAGGTGTGGGTGAATATCCTCTTCATCTGCAGAATCAAAATGATACTAGCATCCTTCAGGGTCAATAAACAATATTCCCAGGGTCACTGTTTCATTTTTCTGTGAGAGCAAAGAATCCACTAAGTGGATTCCCAGAGGACCCATGGCCTTTTTATTGCACAGAAGACTTTGCTACTGAAAATTCCACTGTGAGATTATGGAATTAGCTATCCCTTCTTTAAAGGCTTGGCACTGTTCGCGTTGTTGAGATTTAGATGCCATAGCCTAAGAGAAATACTAAAAAAATGAGTACATTAAGACATTCATGTGATGAGGAATCTGAACATCATTTTTAGAGAGGAACAGTTGATGAGCTGTAAAGTTTTAGGCTGAAGAAGCAAAGACCCAGAAATGCAAATGGAAGCATGAGAAATCGTCAAACATGCAGACATCTATTTGCAGAAGTGGGGCTGCGTTCAGTCTCTCTAGCTCGAGAGGGAAGGACAATGACCAGGGGTGGAAGTGACAAAGGGGCAAATTTCAAATTACCCTGTTATGGAAGAACATTAAAATTATTAAGCAGTAGAAGCAGTTGCTTCATAAACCCCCTCTTTTCAGAGATGTTCAAGAGCATTGTGCTAGGAATGTGGAAGTAGGGATTTCTCAGTTGGGTAAGAAGTTGGTTTTAATGAACTTTTCTGGGAATGTTAACAGTTCTGGATATCCACCTGAAGTTTAATCCTCATGTCCTAATTATGCTCATCATACTGTCTACGTCACTGAACTTTGCTCTCTCAGGTGGGGGAAAACAGTTCACTGATATCAAAAATTAGCCGTGAATGTGAAGTGGACAGGTAATCCATTACCCACACTTCTGGGCATAGAGGAAACTCAACAAGTCACTGTTAAATGAGTATATGAGCACGAGTTATGCCACCAGGAAGGATTAAAGGGAGAGGACTCTGGTAGGGTTGCCCCGGTTCACAAGTACCGACAGGACTGACATGGACCTTTGGGGAGAGAAAGTGCTGAGACTAAGCTGTGGGGTGCTGAGTTCCAGGGCACAGACCTAGTCATGGCTCCTGCCCTCTGGAAGCTCCCCACTGAGATGCTCATATCTCTTGGGTTTTCATCACAGTGCATCTGCAAGTTTCACTTAAGGAAACAAAGACTCAGAAGTGGGAGTGGAAGTGTGGGAAAGACCTGTTGGTTGGAAAGGGGTTACACTGACTCTGCCCAGCTCCAGAAAAAGACAATGACCAAAGGTGGACATTTCAAGGGGACCAGGTTTCCATATAATCACTTGGTGGAAGAACTTTAAAGCTATTGGACAGTGGAAGCAGTTGCTTCACAAAGCTTCCTGTTTGTAGTAATGTTTAAAAACAGCTTATCACTTCATGGAAGAGGGTTCATCAAAATTTGTTTAATACTGAGGTAAGAATTTAGATTAAATGAACTCTTACATTGGGTAGGAAGTTGGATAAAATGTGTTTTCCTGAGACTTCAAGAACTGCAACATACTTTGTTCCTTCATTCAACATGGCCTGAAAAAGAAGAGTCTCCCAGTCCACACATATCTAAGGATCCTTATTCCATTGTTTATACCCGAAGTGTTTGTCTATACTATTACTTCAGTTGAGAGCAGTGTTTTATTTATGTCTGAATCTGTAGCACAGAAGACACTGCCTTCTATAGAGTAGATTTGCAATAAATGTTTGTTGAGCAAATTAACTTTGTTGATTTTAGGATTTGAACATGGACTGAATTTCTTTTGTGTACTAAGTATGCCTACTTGGAATGAATATCACTGGTTAATATTTCTCAAGCTCTTGTTATTGTCCAGGTGCCAGGCTTAATGCCTACATGCATTGTCTCATTCAAACCCTACAAACAAATCTATTGAAAAAATCATGCAGGGAATTCCCTGGTGGTCCGGTGGTTAAGACTCTGTGCTTTCACTGCTGAGGTCCTGGGTTCCATCCCTGGTCAGGAAACTAAGATCATCCCGCAAGCCGCAAGGTGTGGCCAAAAAAAAAAAAAAGGCTGAAAGTTAAAAAAAAATCATGAAGATGCGATCATCACACTGATCACACTGTTTTTACTAATGAGGAAACTGAGGCACAGAGAGGCTAAGTAGCTCCCCAATGGTTCATAGAGAGTAATCAGATGATGCAGGACTGAAATTTAGGTTGTGTGACTTCCAAGCCAGCATGGTTCAACAGAGCACACCACCTCCAGCGAAGGAGTGATCATTATCAATCATTAATATGGCAGTATGTGTTTAAAACACAGCTAACAATTACTGAATGCTTTCTACATGTGAGGCACTAAGTATCTGCTCACTTAATCCTCAAAGCAGCCTCATAATGTAGGTACTATTATTGTGCTCACTTTGTAGATAAGGCACAGGATCTAGAATTTTTGGGTCTAACTTTATCAAACCCTAAAGTTTATCTTCTCAATATTGTGTGGTCTTATTTCCTCTTTTGTGATACTGAAGAGACAAATAATGAATCATCTTCCAGGAAGTGTATGTGTTTCTCTAAGAAAATAGTATTTGGTTTGACCTGGAACTAGATCTCAAACTAAACTAGGGTTTAGAGGCAGCTTAGAAGGTGGCAAAGAAACTCACCATAAAGGCAGTGGTTATGGAAAAAACTACGAATTTAGGATCAAGTAGAGATGATTTCAGGACCTGGATCACCATTTTACTAGCTATGGGATCTTGGAAAACACTTAACCTTTCCATGCCTTAGTTTCACCATCTTTAAAATGGGGATGATAATTATCCCAACCTCATAGCAGTTGGTTAAAAGCTAACATCCACAAAGCACTGCAGTTCAGGCCTGACTCATTCTGCTGTTGCTTCTCCTCCCCATTCCTCATCCTCTTGTCTTCCTTCTTTTCCCTTTTATTCTTCCTCTTTCTGTTCCTCTTCATTCTCCCCTTTCTTCGTCTCCATTGTCTTATTGATATTGAAAAATTTTTAATGGAGATTAAATTAGTACATACAAGATATAATTCACTCCTTTTTTCGTATTTTCACCGAATCAAAAGCAGTCATATTCCAGAAATACTTCTAGACCTTATAGTTGGGTTGAAACCAAAAGTTGTGAACCGTATTCTAATAAAATATGTGTGGCTTTAGGGAAAGAGAAATATTTCTCCCTCCTCCCCCACTGGTTTAGTATGTTTGTGATCAAAAGCCTTCTTGCCGAGAAAAAGGGACAGGGCTGACACGTACAAGAGTGTGCATCTGCCCGAGACAGCATTTCAGGGAGGGAAGTTCTCAGGGGCAGCTGGGATGTGAGACATGGTGGATCAGGAGGAAGACAAGAGTTCACCACACTAACTTACACATCACCTGGGCAAGTCACTTATTAAGAAAAAATCCTCTCCCCTTTCCTGGGGATTCCTCCTGGATGCTTCTAGGTTGAGATCTTCAAATTGCAATTCAAAGATGCTAAGCAGGAAGAGGATTTGCCAGTTCATTACTTGGCCTTTGTTTCTCCCAGTCTCTCCGTGAGGGCTTGTGTAGCCTCCTCCTGGGGTATTGTGGGCAAGATGAATTAGCTAGTATTGGTAACAGGCCTTTGATGATGACTGCTGAGTGTCTGTACCGTGTAATTGCCATTTTTCCCAAGAAAGTGTTCATATTGTTACTAACTAGGCATTGTTGAAGCACCTCATGCCCTATTACTTTACAGTTGTCCTGCAGCTGACTGGCAGCGGGACCATTTCAAATGACATTTATTGCCCATTTCCCTGGCTTAATTTTTGGAAATTTTATGGGAAGCCTGGGCATTGTTTCTTATTCACCGCAACTTAAATAATTAACAACGTAAATATGGCTTTGGGTGGTGAGATTGGAAACGCTGAGAGTTCTTTAGAGATTTTAATTAAGAACACTATGGCACTGAACTCCACGTGAAAGCTTATTATAGCCTAAGCACTCTGAGCGCTTCTGCTCTGTGGGTCTGTGGCTCTCGTGCCTGAGGGTCTGTGCATGTGTGTGTGGGCCTGTATGTGTATGTGTGTATTTACATGTGTGCATGTGCAAGTGCATAGGTTTTGTGACCAATAGTGTAATATGAGATACAAGGACAAGAGCAAAGTCCTTCTTTGGCTCAGCCTTCTCTACGGCATACACTAGAGAAGCTAATTAATGAAACTTTCTCCATTTTCTTACTATAACCGAGAGATTTTGAGTTGGCTCAACCAAGCATCATTTGTTAAACGTCTACTATGTTATTATGTACTGGACTAGATGAGTTTCCTGGTTTCTTTAAACTTTACAACAAGTCAATGAGGTCTCTCACACTGATAAAATGAAGGTTCAGAGAGGTTAAGTAAGATGTCCAACGTCACACAGCTAGTAATAGATGAAAACAGGACTTAAACCCAAGTCTGCCGACTCTGGAGCCTGGGCCCCTTCCATTCTCTCTTGCGAACAAAATTGCTGAGCTTTCGATCTGGCAGTGAGTCTGGGCACTCCAAAGGCTAACTTGTGTTTTCTCCAGAAGCCTTGCAGGCTCACCTGTCTAAATGCATCTTCTCTCCTGTATCTGTATTACTATCACTTCCCATAGTCTGACTTTTAGCTGTGTACCAGCTGGGATGACAGTATAATATGATGGTTATGAAAGCACGGGCTTTAGAGACACCTGGATTATAGTTCTCACTCTACCTCTTCCCATCTGGGTCATCTCAGACGAGTGGCAGCACCTAAGCTTCATATTGTTGGTGTGAAGATGAAAGTGAAAGTAAATATTGAAAGTGCTTAGACGGTTTCATGGCACATAGAAAGCACACAGTACATAGTGGTTGGATGGATGGATGTTTTGGGGCTCAGGTGGGGCTACCCCAAATTCGGCCACAATGGCAAACTGATTACTTTGAATTGAAATTGCTTGAGAAACAGCCGATGTGTGCTACAAAAGGAAGGGAGAGAGAGGCTTTAGCAAAGCAATAACATACTTTCCCAGCCTTGAAATGTCCTACAACCTGAGAAGCTGTACAAATGTGCAGGTGGCCGTGTCTCCTCTCTGCAGTCAGCCCCTGCAGTGTTGATTGGCATAATCGTCGGCACACGCACTTACAGGATGCCAGCTTCAGGGCACATGAGCTCATGCAGGCACTGTAGCCCCCACGAGGCTTCTCTCCGTGGCAGGGCTCATCCAGGCGTCACCCCCATCTCCCTCACTGACCCTGCCTGCTGGAAGAGGCAGGGCTGCACTCTAACCATCTCCTGTGTGTGTGTGTGTGTGTGTGTGTTTTACTATTTGCTCTTACCTGCTTGGGTGTCCTCCACACAGATGATTCTCAGGGCTCCTCCTAACTAAATGTGAGAGCAGAGTCACTTGGTTTGCAAGCAGAATGAAGTGGGTGTGAGGCATGTTTCCATCACTTGTTGGCAACGGGCAGGCCACTGAACTAGTCTGGGTTTCGGTTGCTTTATCACCTGCAAAATGGAGTGGGGGAAATAATAACCATTCCACATTGTGAGGATCAAATGGGAGAATGATATCACTCAGAATGAATGCGTTCAGATAAAACTGTCACTTATTGGGCACATACCAAAGACTGGGTGGTGCTGGAAAGATTATCTACATTATCTTAATAATCAATTGACACTACAATCCCCTTTTGTGCAGTTGAAGAAACAGAGACTCATGGAGATGACTTAACTTGCTGGAGCTTACCCAGCTATTAAGCCTAGGCTGAGTCCTGATATCTAGTTTCACACGGGTTAGAGGTTGCCTGGGCCTCAGAGAGGGCAAGTTAGTGCTTACCTAGTCGGTGGGGTGACTAGATGTCTAAGCCTCTGCCAGCAGAGAGGCTGCTGATCTGGGGGGCTTGGCGAGGACCTCTACTGGCTGAATTTCATATGCTGGTGTGCATGCAGTGAGGTTGGAGGTCAGGAGGAAGAAGGATCTGAGTTTCATTATTTGTTTAGTCACTCCCTGGGTACATCCGGTGTTGCTTGTTTCATGTCACTGCTGTGTGAACGTCCTCCCGTGGCTTCCCGGGGCCTCTGCACGAAGACCTGGCGCTCTCAGATGTTGCGTGGCCCGCCTCTGCTTCCCGCTACAGCGTCCGGTCACCTCCACCCTGAGCCCCGCAGTGGGGCGGGCGCGCCCTGCAGCCTTGCCGTGGGGCCGGCGCGCGCCCTGCAGCTTCGGAGCCTGCTCCCTCTTGCCTCTGCAAGTGCTGCTTCTTCTGACTAGAACTTTCTCTGTATCACTCTTGTGTCATCAAGGAAAGCTTTTTCATTCTTGGGGGCTCTCAGCCCAAGCCTTTCCTTCTCGAGGCAGGCTGCCCAGGGCCAGCTCAGCTTCCTGTGTGAATCACTAATACTTGCCTTCCTTTCCTTCAGAGTGCCTCACTCTGCAGCTATACCTTGTCTAATGGATCAGTTGATTAGTATTTGTCTCTCCTCGCAAGAGGGAGGAGATATGGGGACATACGTATATGTATAGCTGATTCACTTTGTTATAAAGCAGAAACTAACACACCATTGTAAAGCAATTATACTCCAATAAAGATGTTAAAAATATATATATATATTTGTCTCTCCTTTTAGATGTAAGCTCCATAAGAGCGGGGACAACATGACATGACTGGCACAGACCTTAGATACCTTCTAATCACAGATACCTACTATGTAAATATTCTCTAAATCCCTCTCTAAATCCTATTCAGTCTCCAATTTGTGAAACTAGCATGTAGTAGATGCTAAATAAATATTTGTGATGCACTCCCCCAAAACAGTCTTCTATTCCTTCCGATCACTAACTTAGTTCATATCTACACATTCCTTAGTTGGTCAAATGATCAGTAACAAATAAATGGAGGAAGGAAGGAATGGATATAATTGGTATTTATACACTTAACTGTTAGCAAAGCTTGAGTTTCAATGAGTGTTTGTCATTATTTTGCAGGGTTTCAGCCTCTGGAAGAGAATTCAGGAGCTGGTCTGCCTATCTAATCAGGAGCTCATGTCCATACATACACCCAGAGCGATTCTTTGTGTGTGTGTGTGTTGTGGGGGGCAGTGTTAAGCATGGATTTTGGAACCAGACTGCCTGCATCTAAAGCCTGACTGCACCACTTATTAGCTCTGTGAATTTAAGTGAGTTTTTTGACTCAGTTTTACCATCTGTAAATGGGGATAATAACAGTACTTATATGGGAGGGTTGTTGTGAAGATTAAATAATTTAACATTTATCTTACAAAGTGTTTAGAACAGTTTCTGACTTACAGTTCATGCTATATAAGTACTGACTATTATTTTATATATTTGTTTACGAGGTAAATCACGTTATGCCTTTTCATGTGCCAGCCCCTAAAACCACTTCCTTCCTAAGTCTCCTACCATTTCTCTCATAGTTCTGGCTTCTTCCTGCCTCCTTGTGACCTGAGTTGCTATAATCTGACCATTTGCTGATCCTACTTGGATTATGACAATATTGAAACCGTGCACCTCAGATTGGGACTTGACACCCCGTGCCAGAACTCGAACCCGGCCAAAACCCAGATTGGGACTTGAATCCACACGGCCGGGACTCAAACCCAGCCAAAACCCACAGTCTTCCAACTGAGATCACACACCTGGTTTCAGGACTTAATGAAGCTCAGGTTCTTGAAGTCTCATTGCAGAAAGAATTCAGTGAGAGACAAAGTGATAGGTAAGAAGTGGATTTATTTAGACAGAAACATACTCCATAGAGTGTGGGCCATCTCAGAAGGTGAGAAAGGCATCAGGGTATGGGATTGTCAGTTTTTATAGTGGTGGGTAATTTCATAGGCTAATGAGTGGGAGGAGTGTTCCAGCTATTTCAGGAAGGGGTGGGAATTTCCAGGAATTGGGTCATCGCCCACGTTTTTTATCCTTATGGTCGGTCTTGGAACTGTCATGGCGCCTGTGGGTGTGTCATTTAGCTTGCTGATGTGAGCGTATACTGAGGTTCAAGGTCTAGTGGAAGTTGACTTGTCAGCCATCTTGGACCCATTTGGTTCTAATCAGTTTGTCATGTCCTTGGGCTCTGTCATTCTTTCAAAGGTTGTGCCCTGCCCCCTTCCCTCCTGTTTCAATATTATTTTTTTTTCTGTGATTTCCATTGTAAAGGAAATTCCCTTTAATTTCTAAACTCAAATTTCAATTTCAAATTCAATTTCAATTTCAAGGTGAATTCCATTGGAATTCTCCACTGGTGGGAAGTCTCAATTATACCTGAACTCTGTCTCAGGAAAATTTGGTTCAACAGGTTCAATCTACTAGAAGGAGCAGTGCTAGGGAGGGGAGAGAGCTTGAGAAGGGTGGCTGCTAGAGTGGGTAAACACAGTTCAGCTCCACCTGTGCTGCCTGGAGTTGGAAGTTCCAATGTTAGTTTTTGGGCCCATTAACTCTCCCCTTTCTCATCTCTCAATGGACTCCCTGGCTAGCAAGCTGATATTTAAAAAAAAAAAAGAAGAAGAATGTTAATGAAATGTCGCTGTAAGATGGGCTGCCAGGGCAATTTAAAAACAGAACTAGTGAAAGTGGGGGGGTGGGATGAATTGGGAGATTGGGATTGACATATATATACTAATTTGTATAAAATTACAAAGAACCTGCTGTATAAAATAAAAGAAACTGCTGTATAAAAAAATAAAGTAAAAGAACCTGCTGTATAAAAAAAGAACCTGCTGTATAAATAAAAATAAAATAAAATAAGAACCTGTTGTATAAAAAAAATAAAATAAAATTCAAAAAACCAAAACAGAACTAGCTATTACGGTTCTCTAGAGGCACAGAGGTTTGAAACTACAGTCTGATCTGGTTAAGGCAGAAAATATTGTCTGGGGTAGAGGACAAAACCCAGAGTCCAGAGGTAAGTTGTGAACCCAGGATCCACCACTTAAAGACTCTGGTGACCTTGAGGGAAGTCCCTTCCTCTCACTGGACCTCCTCATCTGTTAAAGGAAATAATTCAATCATTTATTCAATAAATATTGGTCGAGCTCCTATTATGGTCTAGGCACTGCTGGACTAGATAAACTTCCAGCTAGTTTTATAGTTGAACCATCCAGTGAAAAACATCTGTGAAACTTCAGATATGATGAACTTGAGGGTAGGGGCAGAGTGGACTGCCTTGTTTTAATCTGAGTAAGAGATAGCATAAGAAGTGGCACATTATATGCACTCTGGACATATTTGGTGTTCTTTTCAAAGATAAAATTTTTGCCTTTCTTACTTTCTGTAAAATTTGTGTACTATTTTATTGATTTAGGTTTTCATATTTATTAGTTCCTTCCTTCTACTTACTTTGGGTTTACTATGCTCTTCTTTTTCTAACCTTTTATAATGGAAACACAAATCATTGATTCTTAGTTGTTGTTGTTGTTGTTGTTGTTTTGCCATTTATGGAAGATGCCAGGAATCAGAGGACATCACCACTACCCAGCTAGAAGAATTATCAAGGTGTATAATTAACCAGCATCAAATCGAGGTTTTGGCAATGGAGGAACCAACAGATACCACCTTGGCTTGATATTATATTAAACCTGGACATATTTGGGCCTTTGGGCCTTTTTAAAGTCTCTTGAACATTTAAAAGTAGAAATAAATTTTACAAAAGAAAACCAAAACAATCAGAGGACCTGGTTTCAAAAAATAACGTGCAAAGGATGTTCAACTAGAAGCTACAAAGTTTTAGTGATTATTTCTGGTATCTCATTTTTCATCATTTATGGACAGATGGTCATTTATGATTCTTAGCTTTTTTTTTGGTCTACATATAAGTATATAAATTTGCAAATTTTTCTCTACCACTGCTTTAGCCACTTCCTAAAATTTTACCTTTTCTTTACCTTTCTTTATGCCTTTTTATCATTATGATATGTTGCCTTTTCATTTTGATTGTTTGAAATATTTAAATGTCCTTTGTGATTTCTTCTGTGACCCATGTGGTATTTAGAAGTGTGTTGTTTAATTTCCAAATATTTGCATACTTTTATTTTATTTTTACTTATTGAATTCTTTTTTTTAACAGATCTTTATTGGAGTATAATTGTTTCACAATGCTGTGTTAGTTTCTGCTGTATAACAAAGTCAATCAGCTATAAGTATATATATATATCCCCTTACCCCCTCCCTCTTGCGTCTCCCTCCCACCCTCCCTATCCCACCCCTCTAGGTGGTCACAAAGCACTGAGCTGATCTCCTGTGCTATGTGGCTGCTGCCCACCAGCTAACTATTTTACATGGTTAGTGTAGTCTAGTGTATATATGTCAATGCTACTCTCACTTCCCCCCAGCTTTCCCCTCCCCCCGCCTCATGTCCTCAAGTCCATTCTCTATGTCTACATCTTTATTTCTGTCCTGCTACTAGGTTCATCAGTACCTTTTTTTTTTTTTTTTTTTTTAGATTCCATATATATGTGTTAGCATACGTTATTTGTTTTTCTCTTTCTGACTTACTTCACGCTGTATGACAGACTCTGGGTCCATCCACTTCACTACAAATAACTCAGTTTCCTTTCCTTTTATGGCTGAGTAATATTCCATTGTATATATGTGCCACATCTTCTTTATCCATTCATCTGTCGATGGACACTTAGGTTGCTTTCATGTCCTGGCTACTGTAAACAGAGCTGCAGTGAACATTGCAGTACATGACTCTTTCTGAAATATGGTTTTCTCAGGGTATATGCCCAGTAGTGGGATTGCTGGGACATATGGTAGTTCTATTTTTTTTTTTAACATCTTTATTGGGGTATAGTTGCTTTACAATGGTGTGTTAGTTTCTGCTTTATAACAAAGTGAATCAGTTATACATACACATATGTTCCCATATGTCTTCCCTCTTGCGTCTCCCTCCCTCCCACCCTCCCTATCCCACCCCTCCAGGCGGTCACAAAGCACCGAGCCAATATCCCTGTGCCATGCGGCTGCTTCTCACTAGCTCTCTACCTTACTACGTTTGTTAGTGTGTATATGTCCATGACTCTCTCTCGCCCTGTCACAGATCACCCTTCCCCCTCCCCATATCCTCAAGTCCGTTCTCCAGTAGGTCTGCATCTTTATTCCTGTCTTACCCCTAGGTTCTTCATGGCATTTTTTTTTTCTTAAATTCCATATATATGTGTTAGCATACGGTATTTGTCTTTTTCTTTCTGACTTACTTCACTCTGTATGACAGACTCTAGGTCTATCCACCTCATTACAAATAGCTCAATTTCGTTTCTTTTATGGCTGAGTAATATTCCATTGTATATATGTGCCACGTCTTCTTTATCCATTCATCCGCTGATGGGCACTTAGGTTGTTTCCATCTCCGGGCTATTGTAAATAGAGCTGCAGTGAACATTGTGGTACATGACTCTTTCTGAAATATGGTTTTCTCAGGGTATATGCCCAGTAGTGGGATTGCTGGGTCGTATGGTAGTTCTATTTTTAGTTTTTTAAGGAACCTCCATCCTGTTCTCCACAGTGGCTGTATCAATTTACATTCCCACCAACAGTTACTGGATTCTAATTTGCCTCCTTTGTACTCAGAAACAGTCTGTAAGCCCTGCGGTATTTCCCTTCAGCTCTGGAAGAGCCACTTTACATGTGTGCAGTCCAGCCCTGGGGAGGGATCCGTGGAGATTTCCCCTGTGTCTTTCTGGGGACTCCGTCTGCACAGGGCCCTTCTCTTTGGTATCCTGCCCTGCAAATTCCAGTGGCTTTAACAGCCTTCAGCACTAATCTCTGCCTCCTCAGCCCAGCAAGACTGCTGTTCTCTCCGTGGGCTTTATTTCTGGGGACATGTGGCAGCCCTGAACGTTCCTCAAGGCAGAAGGCCGGGAAAGCACTGAGCTCACCACATGTGTTTTCTTTTTGGCTGGCGTTACAGCTCCCCAGTGGCCCTGTCCCTCCACACCCCCACACCTCTCGCAGTTCTCCTCCGAAAATGCTTTGTATATTTTGTCCAGTCTTATGGTTGTTTACAGTAGGGAGGACAGGGAGCGGTCTAGAACCCACGCTCTGTCACCGTCAAACCCAAACACTGCTTTTTAATTTAACCCTATTTAAATTACCAATATTAACGTCAGAAAGGGGGTTTGGAAATTTAGGTTTTAAAATGCACGTTTAAAAATTTAACAAAATTGACTTATTTTATTTTTATCACGGCTTTTTTTTTTTTGCGGTACGCCAGCCTCTCACCGTTGTGGCCTCTCCCATTGTGGAGCACAGGCTCCGGACGCGCAGGCTCAGCGGCCATGGCTCACGGGCCCAGCCGCTCCGCGGCATGTGGGATCTTCCCGGACCGGGGCACGAACCCGTGTCCCCTGCATTGGCAGGCGGACTCTCAACCACTGCGCCACCAGGGAAGCCCTATCAGCGGTTTTAACTTGATTTTTCTTTGCATTTCGAATAGCAATTTCATTCCGTTTATAAACTTCAGTGGGAAAAATTATTGAGTCATTTCTATCTCAATGTGCGAGCTTCCGTCACTCTGAGCAACTAAACTGGATCTGAATTGCTGTAGAAAACCTCTTTCCGGCAATACCTGAATGGTGCTTTTTACTTGATCCTTTTAAAAGATAATGCAGGGCTTCCCTGGTGGCGCAGTTGTTGGGAGTCCGCCTGCCAATGCAGGGGACACGGGTTCCCCGGTCCGGGAAGGTCCCACATGCCGTGGAGCGGCTGGGCCCGTGAGCCATGGCCGCTGAGCCTGCGCGTCCGGAGCCTGTGCTCTGCAACGGGAGAGGCCACAACGGTGAGAGGCCCGCATACCGCAAAAAAAAAAAAAAGCAAAGAATCAGTTGAGAATGACTAATTTAATATATAAGATCAGCTATGAATGGCTTGCTAATTGGTTTACTTAAACACAATGATATACCATCTCAGAGTACCAGTGATATCCTGATGTAGGTGTAACATAACTGGTTGATACCTCCCATACCTCTTCACTTAGGTGATGGTGAACCCTTCAGTAATATATTAGGGGCAGTATTGCTCTCTTGCTCTCGCCTGGATGTTCTTACTGATGCATGTCTGATTCTACCTGTTTTGCTTAATCACTTCTGTGTTTCATACTTGTCTATGACAGATACGTCAGATAGTTTTGTTTCATAAAAGTCACTACTTTATCTCTGTGTTGAAGATCTAACTCCAGAGAATTTTCAAACTCTTTGTCCATAATTCCTCCTATACCCATTATGAGCAGAGGCTTCATTTATTGCATTTCTTTTAGCCATTCTTTTTCCTACTGCACACAACTATGAAAATGCTGAAAATTGAGGGTTCCCCGCCAACCTCTCCAGAGTACATTCTGCAAAATTATATTGGAAAAGCTCCTTGTTATCTGGGAATAGTGTCTTCTCTCTGCAGCAAGGAGAGGGGTTTAGGCTGTTTGCCTTTGATGAAAAGAAAAAAAAAAATCCAGGTTTCATGCTATCTGAAAAAAGTCTGCTTCACTGGGTCAAAAGTTATTTACCCTATACTAATTCCTGTGTCACACTGTTAAAATAATTCCTAGCTGTAACCATCTCAGGTTTTTCCCTTTAGTTATTTCATGCTCATTTAAGACGGTACAAATGAACTTTATAATATCCTTTTTGGATGTTTGAAAGCTTTTCTTTTTCTAATGGTTCTTTCATATGTTTCAAAAAGATAAGACTACTGGAACAGTGAATTCTGGGTAGATGAGATATTATTCTATCTTCCACTCGTATGGATTCATTAATCAGTTATAATTTAAAATCATAAATGCCACTATTTGGGCAGAAATAATTATGCTTTATACTCTGGAGGATACAAGACAAGCAAAATCCCTGCCCTCAAGCTGCTCAAAACAAACATGGAAAGCCCAGGCACAGTTATATGCCAAATTAGATGACAATTCAAATTTCTTTTAAAATGGCAAAAATAAAGGAAATTTTGTAAAAAACACATGATTGAGCAGGTAATGTGGATAATTCAGAGAAGGAACTGAGGATTGAAGCAGGCTGAGAAATCTTTTTACAGAAAGACAGTATTGTCAAGGAAAGTTTGTCCAACCTCTGTATACTTACTGTAGTCTTAAAATATCTTGATGCTTAAACCCATGATTGTACTTATATGTAAAGGTTTAGAAATATTCTTTGCAGGTTTAGAAATGTTCTTTGAAATATTGATACAACAGGCTGTGCTGTCTAATTTGATACTCTATCTCTTCATTTAATATATAATCCACCATCCCTGTGCTCGGCTCTCATTTTCTCAATAGAGAAACTCATCTGCTTTCTAGAGCCCAAATCCTCCAATTCTGTTATTGCCTTCTCACTTGTGATGCAACTAGTAATGGGACCGGCTCCATATTCTATTTCCGAAAAATGTCACAGGCCAATATGGATCCCTACGCACAAGTCATAAGTGAATGAGGAACAACAGACTAGGAAGAACGTCTCCAAACGCAACCAAAACTATGACTGAATTGTACACGGCCCCCTGGAACTAAATAGTTGCAAATACAGTTCTGTATGTTATAGCTTTGAGGTCAGACCTGAGCTTCTTTCCTCCAGGTTTGCCCACAGAGATGATATATGGGGAATTTAAAGGAGAAACATCAAACAAAAAGGAAGACTTGCAGCCATATTAAAGAAAAGCTCTCCTTGTTTTTAGCTGGAGGGATCACCTTCTAATTGTATCCTTTTACTTTCTCATATATAATATACCACCCTTTTTTTGGAAAATGACACCAAAGCAGTTGATTTTGTTTTCATCAATCAAGGTGACCCAATCCATTTAGTTTTCAAGGGGTAGAATAATACATTTATAACAATAAATCAGGTGCAAAGACTAAAATGTAGGTCTGCAGTCATGAGTAGGGGAAGCAACGCGTGCACTTCTGGATGTTTGTGTTCTCTAGACAAAGGCTAATCACTGGAGCTGGGACGTAATGCTTCAGCATCCGTATCTCTTTGGGAACACTCTTTATTCTTGTTTGAAAGCATAGACTAAGAAGTGAAACTTAAGCTCCTTTTACAAAGCCCTATTTAATCAGGCCTCTTGCTTATCTGCAGGCATAAGCTAGCCTCCGCAGAGCTGAAACTTCCTTTGTTTTCCAGGAGATAGAAACGTTTACCCTCCCACTTCCCTCTTCACAGGGATGTGGCTCAGGAACTGCAACACACTGCATCTTAAATGATAGGTAGAATGAATGCTATTTCTAGAAATAGCTTCTCCATCCCAAGGTTAAATTACTATTCACTTTATTTTTTTCTTTAGCTACTTGGATAAAAAATGTTGAATCTTTTTGAGTGAAATAAGGTGGTAATTCTATTCCTTGCAATCCACTAGTCAGTTGATCCACTAACATTTGCTGAGTACTTTCCCGAACTGGTGGGACATTTTTATCAGATGTAACACCTTTGTGTATACTTGAGACTGAACTTGGACTTTCCAGTCTGCACCAGTATTTGTCTATTGGTCCCCATACCTGCACCACAGTTTTAATACTTTGAGTTCAGTTTCTTAACCTCAGCACTATTGGTATATTGGGCTGGATAATTCTTTGTTGTCCAGGGAAATCTTTTGCATTGCAGGATGTTCACCTGCATCCTTGGCCTTTACCTACTGAGATCAGCAGCACGTCCCCCACCCTCAACCCAGCTCACCAGTAACAAGAAAAAATGTCTCAAAGTCATGATCAAATATCCTTTTGAGGAAAAAACTACCCCCAGTTGAGAAGTCTGTTTTAGCTTAATCATACGTTTTATATTAGATAGGATAAACCAATTCTTATTCTTCCTTTCTCCCCCCTCATCAGATCTCAGCTATTCTCATACATTTATTATTCTAGTTAAATTTTAGACTCATTTTGCAAGTATATTTAATTTATATATTATTTGGGGGGGAATGGTATTTACAAATATTAATTATCCAATACAAATATATTTCCATTTATACCATTTTTTTACATCCCAATTTGCAATTGGTTATATGTCTATTAGTAAAAATATTTTCAATTTCCCCTCCTTGTTTAATTCACATTATTACCCATGGGACATGTAAATAAATTATTATTTACATCTCATAGATGAGACTCAGATGTTGATCACAAGAAGGTAAAACCCAAGGCTATCGACCTGCGTTCTAGGGCCTTTTCTTTCACCCTCTGCCTCATCGGAAGATATAAAATTGGAAAACAAGACAGGGAAGATATAAAAGATAGTGTGAGATATTTCCTACATTTAAAAGAAGAGTTGAAAACAAAATTTTATTTTTCAATGTGAGGGAAGATTTTCCTCACAGTTTGGAATATCCTAGCTTTCGTGCTTTCCCTCCTGGGCCAAAATCCCATAAATTTTCTTTAACGGATTTCCAGCTCAGTTTTGCAAACACAAGAGATATACGCAGTTTGAATAAATTTGAAGAGTGTCCCTTTACTAACGATGCTTGAGGGAAACTCTGAGGCATTGGTATCCCATTCATTTGAATAGGGCTCTGATATTTTTGTTTAAAAGAGCAACAGTGGGTAATAACAAGGTAAATTATGTGGTCACAAACTGAAAGTCATTATGATCCTAAGACTTTTGACCTTCCCCCTCTCTTTCTCTCTCTGCCTAGATCCTAGGAAAGGAGGAATAACTTTGACAACAAAATCACTGTGTCCTTAGATTTTCTGACAAAAATTCACTCCATAAATATTACCAGTGCATGATCATGAAGAAGAGATTAGTTTCTTTTCCTTCTGCCTCAGGATGTGTCTACAAGGGACTTAGTTTGCTAAAGTAGGATGTGGAAGATTAGGAGGGATCACAAACAGTAGTGTACCTGCCCATTGAGGCGGGGCAAGCTCGGGTGGACAGGTCAGCTGGAGAGGAAGCAAGATGGTCCAGACCATAGGACAATATAACATCTGAGAACATGTAACAGACTACAGGGAAGGTCTAGACTAATGGCTGGGATTAGACAGGATATAAACTCAGCACAAGTTATCAAGGGCATGCCAAGAGAAAATGACTGAAAATGCAGTGGTCCAGCAGCATCAGGGGAAACTGTTCACAAATAACCAGGTTCCAGTCTCTGAGCTAACTTCAAGGGCAGAGAGGGAAAGGAGCTAGGAAGGACTAAGGATAATATGACAGAATGCTAATTAGAGTTTTATAGGAGCCACACAACTGAAAGGAGAAACTGGCTCAAGGAACGTGTCAAAGACTCAATTACCTGCCGTGGAGAATGAGATCCCAGATCAGTAGCCAATATTTCTTTATTCTCTATCTTTATGTGCTGGATGGACTTGCTTTCATTACACCACAGGAGAGGGCTTATGCATTAAATTGACACATGATTTTTGAGCACCCACAATGTGTGTAATGGGTGATGGGAATTTAGTAGACACAATAGAAAGACATCCTGCTGTCATGCAGTTTATATTCTAATAAAGGGAGAGAGACAAGAAACATACTAAATAGATAAAATATACAGTATGTTTGAAAGTAATATGAAAAAAATGGTGTAGGGTAAAAAGGACTAAGAGTGCTGAGTGTCAAATCAAAATAAACACGGATTTAGATAAAGAGAGACTTTATTTAAAATGATTATTCTAATAGGGAGAATGTTTTGATCCCAGAAATCGGCAAATGTCTCAAAAAGCCTCAAAAGGCTTTTCTTTTTTGGAGAGTGGGCAAGAACTGACAGGAAATCTGTGGGGTAGCAGGGCAAGTGGGTGAATAGGGTGGGGTGTACAGGTGGCATCACTGGGCTGTTTTAACGGGGAAATGTTTTTCTGTGTGGTTAGCAGATTCTCAGAAATGTTTTGTGAAGAAGGGGATATTCTGCACCTTAGTGGTTTAGTGCTTGCTGAAAATTGAGGGCAAGCCACAGTGCAGGCACTTGGGGGCAGCAGAGGAGCCTGAAGTTCAATGGTTATGTCATGGGCCATTGTGAGCACCTGGTGATAATGGAGAGTGGCTATGTATAATGTTAAATAGGGTGGCCACAGATGGGCTCGTGGAGAAGGTGACATATCAGCAGAGCTGAAGTAAGTGAGAAAGCAAGGACTTGAAAGCAATGAGGGGGCAAAGCATGCTGATACTGGGAGAAAAGCATTCGCGGCAGAAGGAAAGGCTAGTGCAAAGCACTGAGGTGAGAGTATAGCTGATGTGTTTGAAAAATAGCTCCATGGAGTATATTTTCCAAAGATTGCCCCATTATCTCCCATCCCACATGCTCCTTTGCAATGAGACTTTGCCCCATTCCCATGAACAGGTGGAGTTTATTTCTCCAGGTCCTAAAATCCTGCCAGACTCTGTGACTGCTTAAACCAATAGAATATGGCTTAAGTGTCACTGTGCCAGTTGCAGGTGTGGCTCTTAGCTGGCCTGGAAATGTCTACTTCCTGCCTCTTTAACACTTGCTCTCGTGATGCTGACTCTCAGAAAACTGACAGTCCCCTGGCTGTCATGCTGTAAGAAGTTCGAGGCACACAGAGAGACCACATGGAGGTGCGCTGGTCCACAAGCCCAGCATCAACTGTCAAACATAGGACTGAGGTATCTTGGATGCCCTGGTCTTTAAACCTTCAGATGACTTCAGACCAGCTGACCCTGCACTGCAACTGTACAAGAAACCCGAAGCAAGAATGCCCAGCTGAAGTCAACCTACAGAGCCACAGAGATGACAACAAAAGTTAATTTGGGGATTCTGTTATGGAGCAATAGAGAACTGAAGTAAATAGGAAGGAGGGCATTGTAGCTAGAGGGGAGTGAACAGGAAGGAAATATTAGTAGGAGATGAGGTCAGAGAGGAACATGGGAAGTCCAATTGCATATTTCCTCCTAAAGACTTTGGGTTTTACTCTGAGTGAAATGGAGGGCTGTTGCAGGGTTGTGAAAGAGAAGTGACGTGATCTGACTTAAATTCTCAAAGGATCTCTCTGGCTGCCATGTGGGCAAGCAATTGTAGGTACTGTTGTAACAATCCAAAGGAACAATGACGATGGCTCAGATCAGGTTGGCGGAGGGGTGGGAGGTGAGAAGTTGGCATCTGTACATAGTTTGGAGATAGAACACAAAGGTGTTTCCTGACGGATTGAGATGTGAGAGAATGAGATAGTCAGAAGTGCCTGGGATTCAGGAAGAATGCTGTTTTCACTCTTAGCTGAGATGAGGAATATTGCTGGAGGATCAGGCTTAAGGAGGAAGATTCAGAGTTCATCTTGGGATATACTAAATTTGAAACATTTATTGGACATCCCAGGGGAAATATCAAGTAGGCATTGAACACTATAGGTTTGAGCTAATGAAGGTGTCAGGATTGGAGATGTACATATATATGGGAATTATCAGCACCTAGTTATTTTTTTAAAGCCATGAACTAATGGGGTCACCTAGGGTGTGAGTATTAGAAAAGAAGAGGACAAAAAAGAAGGGGACCAGGGACTGATTCCTGAGGCATTCCAAGGTGAAGAGGCTGGGAGAAGACAGAGAGATAGCAAAATAGACTGAGAAGAAACAGTCAGTGACATAGAAGGAGAACCAAGAGAGGAAATGTCCTAGAAGTCTAGTGAAGGAAGTGTTTCCGGTAGGGAGGAGTCACAAGCTGGGTCAAATGCTGCTGACAGGTCAAATGAGAAGAGAGCTAAGTATTGATCTCTGCATGCAGCAATGTGTTCTCAGCCAAATCACTGCATTCTCCTTTCTCTCTGGTCATCCCCACACAAAAGCTCAACATATTTTGAGCATTTACTACATCAGATACTTCCTAGCGCTTGGGGTTACTAAGGTAAATGAATGTTCTCTTAAGGAGTTTACAACCATCCAATGGGTTAAATACTATTTACTGCATAATTACCGTAAGACACTCTGCTACATATGATGAGGGATATAGATGTTGTATAGGACACAGATTTAACTGAATTGAAAACATTAGGCAGAAACACACAGACTGTTAAATTGCAGTAATAGGTCACCTCAGTTGGAAAAATCTGGAAAAGCTTCACGAAAGGCACACAAATAGAAAAATGCAGGGGTGGGGATCATGTGGCACAGGCATTGAAAATAGGTAAGTTTGGAGAAATCAGAAGATAAATATAAAAAGTGAGCGCAACAAAATGGATGAGCCTGGAGGACATTATCCTAAGTGAGATAAGCCAGTCACAGAAGGACACATATTGTATGATTCCATTTATATGAGAAATTTAGAATAGTCAAACTCATAGAAGCAGAGAGGAGAAGGGTGGTTGCCTGGGGCTGGGAGAGGAAGGAAGTGGGGAGTTGCTATTCAAAGGGCATAAAGTTTCGGTTATGCAGCCTAAGTCCTGGAGATCTGCTGTATGGCATTGTGCCTGCAGTTACTAATACCGCATTGTACGCAAAAACTTATTGAAAGGGTGGATCTCATGTTAAATGTGCTTACTGCAATAAATAAATACAATAAATAAAAAACAGTAAGGATGCATCAAAAATGTCTGTTTTAGGATAATCAATCTGGTGGTGGAAGTTAGGGTGAAGTGTAGTTGGGGGATGAAAGGATTCAGGAATAGTATCACTGAAATGGATTGCTACGTAGGATAATGCAGGTATTTTGAAGTCTTTTTAAAATAAACTTCAAAATAGACTTCTTGCGGAGACTTTCCCTCTTCATTGATGTATGCGTTCTTGTACATTCATTTAGGGTAGTACATGTGCGTGTGTTTGGTTGAGCATCTATTTCTTAATGCATTAATACAGTACTCAGTTTTTGCTGCCAGGAATGGACTCCATTCATTTCACATTCTAGTTATCATCAGTACTTAAGAATTTAATTGTAATGCTTGGGGTTTTCTGATATCCTACAAGAAAAGGAGCTTAATTTGTTTTAGGATTTTTCTCTTATTTTCTACTTATACAATCACATTCACAAACATTGATATTTCAGTGTCTTCTGAGTATGGTGCCTGACACATATTATTTTTCAAAAAATAAAAGTTTATTCTTATTTTTCTTTTCCCTTTTTTTTAGATGCCTGGAAAAATTGCCCAGTAAACATGTCAGATATAAGTGCTTTAATTTTTTAAGTTGCTATTAACCTTTTATATTGTTTTCAATCTCTTGATCTTATCCTGTAACTTAAGAATCTCTTTTTCTTCACATTCTCCATTACTTAAAAACATTTACTGAGTACTTATTATGTAGGTAACCAAAACTTGAAGATAACCTACCCACCATCCCCACTAGGGTCTCAATCTACTAGGGAAGCCAGACACTGATTTACATCACTCTAGACACAATAAAATAATAGATATTATACAGGTACAAGGAAGTTGCTAGGTTTCTCATTTTTTATTCCAAGTTTTATTAATTGTTATATTTTTTAGTTTTTGATAAATCAGTTAAATCCAAATATATAAATTTTATGAATTTTCCAAAGCACTAGTAATATTGCTATCATATTAGCAGAAATCAATTTTATTTTATCTTTTTGTTGTTTTATTCATGATATTATGTTGTCATCTTTTCTCTCTTGATGGATTTTAAATATTTATTTATTTAATACATATTTGAAGGTAGTTTATTGTATTGGTATTCCC
Organism: Grampus griseus; assembly: GCF_964374135.1. Taxonomy (NCBI): domain Eukaryota; kingdom Metazoa; phylum Chordata; class Mammalia; order Artiodactyla; family Delphinidae; genus Grampus; species Grampus griseus. The sequence continues at coordinate 13,825,936 of NC_139011.1, read as the reverse complement.
TTAGGAATAGTAATAGCATTAATTAGTACATTTTTGCTGATTAATTACTCTTTTGGCCCTATTGCCTATACTTTGAATGCATGTTTTCATTTTGTTATATTAAACGTATCTCTGTAGGCTACAATTTCTTGTATTTTATTTTGAAGTTTAGAAGAGACTCTTTTAATAGAAACCACTAAGATGTTCACAATAATTAGCATATTGGACACATTTTAGATTTTTTCCTTTTATCCTACAAGCTTATCGTTGCTATTCCCAGAGTTCTCTTTTCAGGCATCTATTATGTGTAATAGATGCTTTTAAGCTCTTTCCCTTTTACACTCATTTGAAGGATAACTGTAGCTCATCTAATTTTCCTTATATTGTAAAATATTAACACGGATTTTTTAGAATTCTATTTTCCCTTCTATTTTTTTTCTTTCTGTTTTTAAATTAGTTGACTACTTCTACTCTCCGAGAAACAGGAATATAGGGAGCCATCTGGCCTAAACCTCCTTAGAAGATGATGTCATTTTTAACAAAACTGGCTATAAGTATCCTTAGGAACTTCCAGTTGTCCTGATGGACATGTGGGTTACAGATCAATGGAAAGTGGGGTTCAGTCAATGATTATTTAAATTCTCTTCCAGCTGTTTTATCTAATATATGAAGGACACATTAGTATCCCTTCCATTCTGAGTTCCTTTTCAAAATGTGTAATATACAGCATTAAACTGGACATCAGCACATACATTTCAGCTCACAGAGTGTACCTAAAGGAATTCTGGAGGAAGAACTGCCTGGCCACAAGGTGGACTATATTCTGACAAAAATCTCCTGTTGAAGGATATAGAGGTGAGGAAAAAAAGAAAGCACCTTTATTTGCTACTAATAGAAGGGTCAGCCTAAAAGGGCAATGACCCTGACATCTGGCAATTAGCAGTGGTTTTATATCTTATAGGTGCTTTGAGTTCTGGGGCTTGGTCATGAGACAAGTGGACCAAGAAACAAGGATGTGACGTCGGGGCCAGGCAGATGCTCTCTCAGGTCAGTTAACTGTTTTCAATTTTCTGAGAAGTGAATTTGGAAGTTAGCCCTTTTCTCTTTTCAGAAAACGTGACAGAAATGTAAACAAATCTGGGCAAGTACCTTTTGTACAGTTTGTGGTTTGGAGCTAAGCAAGATAAATGGGTGGTGTGAGCTTGAGGCTTACAGCTCTGTTTCTGCAGGAAAAACCTTAGCCCTGGACACTCTTCAGCACCTCCAGTATATACATATTCCACTGGGAGTCAGCTCAGCCCTACACAGACAGCAAATCGCATCCATATCAGTGCCACCAAAGCAAGGGGGCGGGGCGGGGACAGACGCAAATCTCAGATGGCATTTTAACTCACCAAAGCCTAAAAGGGTCCCCGCGTTTTCACTGCCCTTGAGCCTAGAAGTCAAAGGGAGAGGATGTCTTGTGGTATCTGTGAGTGATAGCATAAAGTCCAAAACAAAGTTTGGAAGAATTGTGTAGAGATGCAAGAAAAATAACCTTGTGACAATCGATATAAAAGGGGAAACTACTGACCTAACACTGACTGTAGAATTCCTAAATTTATACCTCGTGTACAGTTCTAGCTTGCAGCTGCTAGGCAGGAAGGTGGTCTTCCCCTTTCTCTCAGTTCACCCACCTCCTCTGATTTTTCTTACCGTGAAAGTGAATAATTACAATTCCTGGGAAGGTGAAATAACAGTCTAACGAAATGTGTGGATTTGTACAACCATAGAGAGGGGAAGAATACACAGCATCATCTTGACCAAATATAATTTTATGACATGCTTCTCAAACTACCTGTGGAAAATGGATAGTTTTCTTTTTGAAACTTCTAACCCATCAGAGCTTGATTCTTTTGTAAAATATAATAAAAATGAATTACTAGAAAAATTATAAAAAGGCATAAAATGAAACTCTAAACTTTGTCATTGTTGTTACTACATTCAAAAGTCATGAAGTTTTTCTGTCAGACTGTTATAAAAGTTTCTAAAGATTTACTCTCAATTTCTGTGCTCATCTTGTCATAGATAGATAAGAAAAAATTCACAGACTTGCTTTGGGTTGTGGACAGCCTTGGAGTATCACTTTTACAAAGTTAAACAATCTGAGGGAATACTGTGATTAACCTTATTTATTTATTTATTTATTGGTACGCGGGCCTCTCACTGTTGTGGCCTCTCCCGTTGCGGAGCACAGGCTCCGGACGCGCAGGCTCAGCGGCCATGGTTCACGGGCCCAGCCGCTCCGCGGTATGTGGGATCCTCCCAAACCGGGGCACGAACCTGCGTCCCCTGCATCGGCAGGCGGAGTCTCAACCACTGTACTACCAGGGAAGCCCCTAACCTTACTTTTAAAGGCACATTTATCGAAATCTCTCTCTATAACTCTATATCTGTTATCTACCATCTATATCTATCTTTACCTTGTATATTATTGCTCTAGTTTCAAACTATACATTTGAGTTGAGTTGTGTTGTGTTGTGTTGTATTCTATTCTATTCTATCTTGTCCTAACCTATCCTATTCTATTCTATTCTATTCGTTTAACTTGTGTTTACAAGAGCATCTCTCACTAGTGGATCCCATAACAATTGTTGGAAATCTGGGAAGAATGTGTGTATGTGTGTGATCTTGATTATGCCTCTAACAATGAACTATAACATGTTAAGAACTCTTAAGAACTCGTGGGGAGTAGTCACTCGGTTTTGACTGATATGTTCATTATATATTCCCTGATTGCAAATTTTTAAGTAAATGAAAAAAAGTCATATTAAAAAGTGAATCTGTTTATACTTTAGTCTTGGTGTCCTTTATTTATAGAGATAAATATTATAAAGATATTAATCTTTGGGGGTCATGTCTAAATTCTTTTGGATAATCTTTGGTTATACCTTTAGGTTTTCACAATGATATGCCTAGTTGACCAATCAGTTTTCTTTAGATACTTTACTGCTTCCTTTTTTTAAATCACAGTGTTTATGTTTTAAATGATATTTCATTTAGTTTTATTCTTAAACCATTTGTTATTTTATTTTTTAAAGGTGAGGGACTTAGTTAGTCTTTTTTAGGTCCTATGTATTATACCTGTTTTCTGTGTCCTACTAGGCCAAAATGAGCATATCTGGGACCTTATGCTCATTGTGATTTTATCCTAGATTTGTGCTGACTTTCTAAACCTTGGACTTCTGCTGGACCTGTGTAAGATCATGTCCTTGCATTTGTAGGGGAGGAGAAAAAGAAAATCTTTTTCCCCTTCTAGGTTTTCTGCTAGGGCTAACAAAAGACAGAGTAACAAGAGAAAAGCAGAAGTTCACTAACATGTATATCTCATATATACAGTGGAGAGACTCAAGGGGTGGTTAGAACTTAAGCGTGGCAAGGGAACAGTACATTTTTAGAGAAGTGACAAGATAAAGGAAAAGGACTTTGGGTATCTAGGGGCAGCAAATTGTGTGAAGCAAATATAAGGAAAACTGATAATGGTTAAAGACTAATTAGTAAAGTTTGTTATGTAGATTTCTCTAGCATCACTACCAGCCTAATAAGGAACTAAAGTTTCTCTGATGATTAACTTTTGTCCTTCCTGGTGCGGGGTGGGGAGGGGGGGAAGGAAGAAGACACCTTTGTAAATTTTTGTCTTGCTTTTAGGCAAATAGGGGGAGGACAGGGAGCGTTTTTGTGTCTGCTCCTCAAATGCCTTCAGTTCGAAATAATACTTATGCCAAAGTGGCATATTTGGGGGTGGCCAAATTTGGCTACCCTTTACACTTAAGGTTGTAAACTTGAAAATTAGAGGAAGGCTTTGCTCTTTTAGTGTTGCTCCTGAGAAATATCAACGATATGTTAATATTAATGTACATATGAGATTTAATACTGGGATTTTTAAAGTAGAGTGCAATGAAAATCACATCTCCAGTTACATACAAATAAATACAGGTCACAGAACAGAAACAAGAGTTAAAGAGAAAGTGGAGAGGAAAATGTATATATAATTCCATTCTGAAACTAGACCTGGATTTAAGAAAAAAATTAAATTACTCTTGTGTATAGCATAGTAATTAAGAGCATGCCAATTGCAGTGACATGGATGGACCTAGAGACTGTCATACTGAATGAAGTCAGTCAGACGGAGAAAGACAAATATCTTATGATATTGCTTATATGTGGAATCTAAAAGAATGGTACAAATGAACTTTTTTACAAAACAGAAATAAAGTCACAGATGTAGAAAACAAACTTATGGTTATCAAAGAGGAAACGGGGGGGATTAAATTGGGAGATTGGGATTGACATATACACACTACTATATATAAAATAGATAATTAATAAGAGCCTACTGTATAGCACAGGGAACTCTACTTAACACTCTGTAATGACCTATATGGAAAAGGAATCTAAAAAAGAGTGGATATATGTATATGTAAAACTGATTCACTTTGCTGTACAGCAGAAACTAACACAACATTGTAAATCAACTATACTCCAATAAAAATTAATAAAAAAAAAAAAGAGCATGGATTCTGGAGCCAGACTACCTAAGTTTAGATCCATCTGACATCATTAACATAATCATGATTGGGGTCCAGTATCCTCCTTAAGTGTGAAATAAGTGGAGATAAAAATAAAACCTTCTGTATGGTGTTGTGAGGACTAAATGAATTAATGCATTTAAACCATATAGAATAGTGGCCTGGGAGCTATGGATTTGAAGACGAATATGACATAATTTCTGCTCTTTGAGAGCTACCTGTTACTCTTATAAACAAAGTATAAAACAGTGCAAGTTAAATGCTCTAAGATGGACAAATGAGAGTGTAGATAGATGGGAATAAGCAGTGTGAGCATCGAGGGTTTTATTCAATAAATGAAGAAACTGAGGCTTAAAGAGTGTGTGATTTTCTTTTGATCTCTTAAGTAGCAAGACCAGCGCTGATAATGCAACTTAGCCGGCCATCTCCAAGTAAAGAACCAGGACTCTTTCCTCTGTGCAGTGTAATCTCAGCTTCTCTACTTACTGGCTGTATGATCTTTGGGAACTGATTCAGCCTCTCTGAGTTTTAATTTCTGTGTCTATAAAACAGAGATAATTGTAGAACCTATCTCTGGGAATTGTGATGAGTATTTGAATGAGATGATGTATATAAAGTGCTTTACAGATTGTCTGGCTCATAGCAAGCATTCAATATATCTTAACCTTTATTAATAGTCATATAAATATTTTATTTCATCCCAGTATTGCTTGTGGAGAGTAGATTACATACTTGGAGTCACATAGTCAAGATTAGTTCTATTACTGTATTCAATTTTTGCTTCTGAATAGAGTACATAAAACAGAAGCAATCAGAAATAACAAATACATAGAGATAAATACTACAATTACAAGGCAAAGCCTTCCAGAAGAAGTAATTAATTGTGAAACGAATTGACCTGAGTATTCCCCCTTTCGCTTTAAGCTTCCACGAGAGGCTATGATATGTTTCAAAGTACTCCAACATGTGAGCTTCAGAGAAAAGGAGAAGAAAAAAAGCATCTCTGGACAACTCAGTCTGTATAAAGTTCTTAGTGCAATTCCTGGCACAAAAAAGATGTTCAATATAAGCTGAATTGCCTCTTTATGTGATGATTGGAAACATTTTCCATGCCCTCTCCACAAATACTCACTATCCTCAAACAAAGCATGTTTGTAAATTTTAAGGTCTGAGCAGTGCCAAAAAGGGAAAATTTCTCTGTGTGGCGGCATTTACGACCTTTATCGGCAAGAAATTTGTAATCAAATATCTAAAAATATATACTTTTAAGGGTTTGAACTGGTTTCAAAATGTGAAAAGTTAAATCTTTCAAAGCTTTCTTTTTGTGTTGTTTGAAAGATGATTGGGGAGTTGGATACAAAGAAATTAGGGAACTCTGGGAAGCAAGAGTTCCAGTGAAAAAATCAGGATCCAGTGCTACAGTGCAAATGTGCTGTTCTGTAAGCTGTTCAGTGGCTGATCCAACATGCATTCACCAAGTCCTGGGGAGGCAGAGTACTCTGTGCTAGGCACTGGAGGTAGTCAGTGAACCTTTCAGGTTTCCACTGGAAAGACAAGATGTGCACTCACAAGTCAACCAAATGACATTTTCCAAAGACAATACAAAAATAATCCCATAATGAGAAATCACAATGCAGACTGTGATTCAGGCCAGATGAGAGGCATAGCGGTAAATTCTGTGAGTTATGGGAAGAAGAAAGTTCTGAGGTCTGTAAGCATCCAGAAGGCTTTATGGAAGAGGTGAGATCTTGAGCTAAAACTCAGGGGAAGTACAGCATCAGGAGAGGTGAGACAGAGGTCACTTAGTATAAGCAGAGGTTGCTGCTATATAATGGGAGCAGGCAGGGCTATGCTTGGCACTCAGGAAACCTACTGGGGCATCTCTTAGTACTTCCATGGTATGGCTCAATGAAACATGGTAACCAGGGACCCAGACTCCTCAGATGAAGACAAGTCAGGTGCACTGTGGGAGCACAAACCACAGCTTAAGGGGGGGGATGTAAAAGAGTGATAGAGAAGGAAGATGAGGGGAATCACTCATGGTCTCAGGACCAAATGCAGCAGCAGATTAGCTTATTCCAACTTCCTTCTCATAAATTTTCCCCCAGAATTTGCGACCATCCAGAAAATGGAAAAATCTGTAAATGACAGATGAAGTGCAGTTAAAGTGCCCCACCCAGAGCACTTCAGATTCCTTTTACCAGCTCTGTGCATCCATCCTCTAGCCTCTTCATGCTTGCTACAGAGGACTGTGCCCAGGCACTGGGGCCCCTTTCCTTTATAGAGAGGCAGGAGTGCCTTCCAAGCCCCTCAGGGAAGCTTGATGCCAATGCTTGGTTGACTATGGGAATACAATAGCCCCATCTCCTTTGTCTTAAGACAATACCTCCAGAGTGTAACTTATGTTCCGGAGTCCTGCAGGATCTGCAGCTTGGGGCTTCATGGAAGTCACACCCTTGTTTGGTTCCTTTCTCCTCCCTCCTCTGCTTCTTCTTCTCCCTTCCTAGTTTCTTACAGGAGCACTTCCTTAATACCGCCCTTGCATTAGGACCCTTGCCTCAGGGACTGCTTTTAAGATTACTGGGCCTAAAACTAAAGGGCACTTCCGGTGGGTGGAATCAAGGTTTAAAGGAGAGAATAATAATATGCATATTTAAGTTGCTTGAGGTACCTAGTTTCATTTAGGTACAAAAGGAGTGAATGAAAATTCTGGAGAGGAGTTTAGAAATCCGGTTAGTGAATGGCACTTTGCAGGAATTTAGTGAAGCTAAGGAATTCCTGATTCTTTTTGCCTGTGTATCAGCTGAGAGAGCCTATTGTACCCAGGCGCAACTGCCCAGGTTCAGCTGAAATATAACGAGGTCTGTATGAATGCATCTTGCAGTCTAGGACTTGACTGTTCAAAGTGTGGGTGAGAGACACTACCCATGTTTCTCACCTGAGTGAGTCTCTTGAGGACTCAATCGTTCAGGAAACTGCTTCATGCTATAAGGCCTCCCTCTGGCAAGGTAACATGCTAGACCTGATGTCAGGTGGGCTGTAAATGCCAGGGAATTAATATCCTCGGACTAGTTCTCCACTAATGGGAGTTAGTGCATTCAATATCCCAGATTTCTCACTGCTCAAGTGAGTCAGCTGTGAGGCATGTCCTACACCATCTCCTGGAGGTTGAGACCTGGTCTCCCACAACAGCATTCTCTTTTGGCTTTTTTTTTTATTGCCTGTCCCCATTCTCCAACCCCCTACTGATGTTTCCTGGGATCTCATTCCAAATCTACTTGCCAAAAATCCTTGTGTCACGATCTGCTTCTGGGGAACCCGAATTAAGACATAGTTTCAACCTCTGAACTTTCATATTAATGTCCTCTCCTGAGAGGCAGTGTCTTTAAAAGGCAATTTACCTGTGGTTCTGCTTTGCAGGTTCAGAGCACACTGCTTCGGAAAATATTTCAGACTCTGTAACTCATGTTTAGGAATGTGGCTGATAAGGATAAAGCTTTATTTTGTTCACTTTGACTATGGTCTGAATAATCATGAGTGGTATTGCAAGCAAAATGCATTTAGGGAGAATAAAATCAAGACTCATATGAAAGAAATCACAATCATCCCCGAAGTGGGAAGCTATTCTGCAAGTCACTGATTCAGCAAGTATTTATCAAATCTTGTTTATGTACAAGGCATGGTGCAGAGCCAAGATAGTTGTAAATGCAGATTTGATCTTCGGGAATGCATCCTATAGTCATGAAAGCCAGGGGGACTTTTATGTTGGTTAAGTAAAGAGGAATGGAACTGATTTTAGTATGCAGCTTGCGCAGAGTCTGTCTCAGGAATCAGGTTCTAAGGAGGAATTCCTTCCTGGTTTTGAGTAAGGAAAGTCAATCCTGAAATAAGTGCATAACCAGACCCCCAAGGTGTCTGGTTAGTGGGTGGTAACCTTCTTTAGGCGGCAGGAGATGAGACACATTTGTTTAAAAAGAAATCACTCTATTTCATGTTCTACCTCGTAGTCCTCAGCTTTTTCTAACTGCTTTACCTGAGCTTGTTTTGTTTCCACAACACAGTTGTGAGATGTGTAGTGTAATCCCAGCATGCTGTATAATTTTAAAGACACTTGATGAGTTCACCCACTTAATTAATTTCGCATGTTCAGTGAGTGTTCCTCTGATGCCCAGTCACTACGGCAACCACTTAGCTCCCCTTGCCACGAAACAACAATAAAGAACACACAATTCCAACGTGCAGGGAGCTTCTGGCTTAGTTGCAGAGACAGGCAAAGAAAGAGAAATTTTCCAAATGGTGTGGTAAGTTGTATGAAAGAAGAGTACGGAAAAGAGGCATTTCAGCCCATTCAGGCTTGAGAAGACTGAGAGAGGAAGAGGCGCCAGGGCTGGTTCCCAGAGCGGATGTCATCTGAACTTCATGTATACAGGCGCACCTTGTTTAACTGCACTCCTCTTTATTGCACTTCGCAGATACTCTGTTTTTTTCCCAAATTGAAGGCTTGTAGCTACCCTGCATGGAGCAAGCCTATCAGAACCATGTTCCCAACAGCATTTACTTACTTTGTATCTGTGTCACACTTTTAGTAATTCTCACAATATTTTAAGTGTTTTCATTATTATAATATTTGTTATGGTGACCTGTGATCAGTTATCTTTGATGTTACTATTGCAAAAAAACTACGACTCACTGAAGGCTCAGATGATGGTTAGCATTTTTAGTAATAAAGTATTTTTTTAATTAAAATATGTACTTTTTAAAAGGCAATGCTATTATGCACTTAATAGACTGCAATATAGTGTAAACATACATTTTATATGCACCGGGGAACCAAAAAACCGTGTGACTTGTTTTGTTGTGGTGGTCTGGAACTGAACTCATGATATCTTCGAGGTATGTCTGTACATACATTAGGGACTTAGCTAGACGGAGAGAGGGCATTGGAGGCAGAAGACAAAACAGAAGCAAGCATCTAGGCGTGGAGAAGAGCATAGGATGTGGGGGAATTGCGAGTGGTTCCGTATCCCTGAAATGCAGAGTCCACTAAGGACTGGTGAGAGGAAGGAGGTGAGCCAGAACGTGAAGACCTTGAATGCTATGCTATGTAGTATAGACTATGTCTAAAGGGTAATAGCGAGAGATTGAAAACTTTTGAATATATCAGTTACAAAATCAGATTTTCACTTTACTTCACTCTGACTGCTCTATGGAAACTGAATTGTGAGAAGAAAGACTAGAAGGAAGGACCCATTTAGGAGGGTAGTGCAGTAGCCTTGAAGGGCTAAGGTGACATAGTGATTGGGCCAGCAGCAGTGAAAATGGAGAGATGTGGATGTAGGTGTTAAGGTGGGGAGAGAGGCTACATGTAAGGAGGTGGTGGGGACATGAAAATAAGTGCATTCCATGCAGTAGAGCCAGCTGGGCTGAAGAAGGAGACATGACTTAGCCTAGCTTCAGGAATGACTAGAAAGCTTACTGCTTTTGTTGTTACCTCTGCTTGAAACTTTCCCTCGAGATCTTTGTTACCATGTGACAAAACCCAACAAACTTCCCTTTTTGTCTGAATCTGCTGACAAGGCAAAACACAGACACCTCAGCTTCCAGTTCTTTGTCTCATGGTTAACTAGCTGAGATTAAAACTCTGCGCGCAGAGCTAGCTAAACCAGAATAAAAGAAAAAGAAATAACCAACATTTCCTATTTATACGGCTAACGGACTGTCGGGGCTGGCACTATAACCACAGTGTAAACCACATCTTTGGCAACTTGTTTATTCCTTTCTATAGAAGCTGAGACAGCTGAAGATCTTCAGATGGGGTGACCTCCCTATCGCAATAGTCTCAATAATATTAGTCTCCCAACCTGTCTGGTTTTTGTCTTTGACAGTTTGGTGCCCTGACTCAGGACTGGACCTTGCCTTCAGATTCTCATCTGTTCCAGCCAGGTAATAAGGCCACTGGGAGCTTTTTGTGCTTCATTCATGACTGGCGACCCAGGGATCTAAAGATGGGTCCTGATCCTGGTCCTATGCTCCAGATTCTTATCTGTTGCTAGCATGGTAAGGATTTGATTTTGATTCTTTTTGAGTATTTAGTTGATTCTTGTGCTAGATTTTTAATTTTTTTTTTTTGGTTTTAGTCTGACAATTTGGTAATCCTTGTAAATGCATTAAGTGGTTTATGGATATCTTGTTTCTGATATGTGAAAGATGACAGAGAATGGAATTTGTTACCCTTTTCTGTTTATCTATTTTCCCTATTTTGGACTCAAATCAATTAAGAATATGTACCCACTGGGAAGCAAGAGCTCTTTTTATAATAAAAAGTGAGTCTTGTTATTTCTGGGTTTATGCCTGAACTACAGGCTAAACTTTTAGAATCAAAGCTATAAGTTATCTATGTCTATGTCTGTATGTTTATATGTCTGTGGGTATGTAATATTTCTCTATCTCCAGATGGTATTACTAAAATAGATTATAAAAGTTTTAAAAGAGCTCTATTTTGATTGACTTAGAGCTAAATAAGGCCTTATACAAATGAAATGTTCCTAAAATTCCCAGATATTGAAAAAATTAAACTTCTGATACTTTTTATGTACTAAAACTATATTCTCATAAGCACTAACTCAAAAGTTATAAGAGGGCTTCCCTGGTGGCGCAGTGGTTGGGAGTCCGCCTGCCGATGCAGGGGACACGGGTTCGTGCCCCGGTCTGGGAAGATCCCACATGCCGCAGAGCGGCTGGGCCCGTGAGCCTTGGCTGCTGAGCCTGCGTGTCCGGAGCCTGTGCTCCGCAACGGGAGAGGCCACAGCAGTGAGAGGTCCATGTACCGCAAAAAAAAAAAAAAAGAAAAAACTATAAGAATTCAAGTCCACATAATTTGGGTAAATTTTGACAGATGGGTCTAATTTAATATTTTTGGTTTCATAAAACAGCTATATGTTCTGAGTTCAACATACATTTTTATTCTACATGGGCATGCTCTTCCTCAACTTACAAAGATTTGCTGACTTAATAAGCTATCATTTCAGTTATTATACTTTTAAGATTATAAAAAATGTAAATTTGTATTTAGTCAAATTAAATCATTATTCTGACAAATTTTCTTTCAAAAGTAATTATGTTTTACAGTATGTCAGCTTGAAAATAGTTTCCAAAATCTTCTGGTAACTTAAAACCTTCGACTGATGTTAAATTGAGTTAATTAATAAATATTCATTAAATACCTAGATCATATCTAAGTAAGATATTTAGAACACTGAAGCATTAATTACTAAATGAACTTTCATTTTACATACATTTTGCCTCATTTTTATATAACACAGAAAGGCTATATATTTGGGTCTGTTAATAAACATGTTCATTTTTGCCACATTGAGAAGTTGTAATAAAAGGAATGTTTACGGCTATAAAAAGTTATGAGATGTATATTTGTAAGCTCTGCTGGTCTGCAAGAAACTATTGGCATGTGAAAGATAGTTTACAGTTATCTACTGACTGATTCCCTCCTTGACCAAACTTTAGTCATGCTCCTGGAGCCTTCTTCTAGTCTAGGCCATAGCCTTGGCCTGCTGAGCTCAGTTCATTGGAAATCCCCTCACCTCTGATACCTGATCATCCTTGATATCTGATCAAGTCCCTTAACCTCTGCCCTGGATATGTAAGTCCTAGGCCTGTTTTTAGGAAGAATCTTATTAAGCAAGCTTAGCAAGAATCCCCCTACCTTGACATCTAATCAAGTTCCTCTTAGTAAGTTTTCATCCACTGACCCCCTCACTCTGCTACTTGGCTATAAATCTCCAGCTGTCTTTGCTGAATTGGGAGTTGAGCTCAGTTCTGTATTGGAGTCTCTCCCCTATTGCAGTAGTTCAAATAAGATTTGTCTTGCCATTTTAACACGTGCCTAGTGAATAACTTTTCTTTTACACCACCTCCTGGTTTTCTCTATGCAATAGGAGTTACTGCAGTTAAAAATTATAATCAATATGTGAATGAGACTCTAATAGGAGTGATAGTGTCAGAGAGGAAAAATTTTGCATGCAAAGTGTGCAGGATGTATTTTGTTAAGGAAGAAGAGAGTAGTTTTGTTCCAAATTAAAATGACTGGTTGTTCCAGAATGAGAAAGAGAAAAGTGTATGACAAAACCTGTCTGGATAGAGAAAGCTGCAGATGGTTCAGGAAAAGGGAATTTTATTTCTTGTAGTCACAGTTGGCTAAGGTTTAATGAGTTTATTTACAAGATTCTTAGTAAACGCATTAGTATCAAATATATTGTTTAAAACTCTAATTTGATTTTCTCTATTAAGATGACAATTCTTTTCTTGTACTATTGGTCTTCTCTTAATAAGTGCTTGTAAAAGATTTTTTCTTTACCTTCTGAGTAATCTGCCTAGAAGACAACTTTTCAGGGTCTTACCAGAATAACTCCCCATGTGTTGTGATGATTTTATAATATCCTTGATCACTTAAGAGAACAAAGTCTTTTCACTCGAAAGAACTGAAGTGCTCTACATCTACTTCTGAAATTTTTTTGTCATTTTGGTTAAATAGAATTCTTTCTCAGTAATCCATGTTCTTATCTAATCAAATACTTAAACTTTTGGATTACTTTTTATATTTTACCTTCCAAAAATCAAATCCTAGATGGTATCTTTTGCATTGTCAAGGAAAAAAATGTAAGTATGGACTTGAGTAAGAAAAGACATCATTAAGCAAGACTACTGCAACAGGGAGATGCTTAAAGCCTAAGCCACAAAAGTTTCAGGCAAAGGTTAGGCAAGCAAAGCTTTTATAGGTAGAGACACTGGGACAGGGGCTTACAGAAAGTAGAAGGGGATGCAATGTGAAAAACTGGTATGTGGGAATGGCTTTGAAACTTATGAAGTGCTGCAAATATTGTACTAATAGAAAAGCTGGGGCAGGAAAGGTGGTTTGTGGTTAGGCTCGGGGGGTTGGGATTCTGGGTCTGACGTGGAGCAAACAACTTAAAGCATAGGAAATTCACATAGAGTTGAGAGCCTAGTGGTCCTCAGCTATGCAGCCTAAAGTTGTGTTAAGCACAGAGCTTGTTCAGCCTTGTCAGTCCCTCTTCTTGTTCAAGGCAGACTCAGAAAGAGATTTTCTCTGAACAATACAGGGGTAGGGGATATCTCAAACAAGGAATGGCTGAGTGAAATAGTCCTCAGGGTCAGCTTTTTCTCAGCGATGTCCCTAGAGGACTAGTTGAACCCTCTGTTTTGTGTGCTGGCAAAGGTCAGTTGTTTCAATATTCCTTGGATCAGATATCTTAAAAGTGGGATGGCTAAAGTGAAAAAGAGAAATGTTAATATGAAGAGTTGAATTAAAGTAAGGAGATGGAAGTTAAACTCTAAGGGTAGCTAGTCCAGTGAATTTCAAGAGGTCAGTAGATGGAAACATTTGATTATGCAGCACTGCTTTTAGAGTTTTATTATGCTCCTAATTATCTTGCCCAGAGTCTGGGTTACCTCTCTGATGAGGATGTGCATGATCTTAACATTTCACCAGACTTCTATAGTGACCCAGACAGCAGCTTGTCAAGGGGGAAATCGGGCCATGCATGCTCTGCAGCAGTAATGAGTCCTCCTAAGCTTATAACAAGTCCTCAGGCTTCAGCTTGCAGTGACTCTTCAGATCCTAGGGACAAGGACCAGCTACAAGGCAGCCTGAGAGTCCCAATAAGGATCTGGCAGTCAGGTTTTAGCTCTCAGTGGCTCCAAGTCAAGGAGGAGGGAGAAAAATTGAAAAGCTTAGTGTGGAGGCTAAGGTTAGTTTGCAGCCAGATATTGAAGGAAAGTGGAAGAATTGAAAATTTGGTAAGGGTTGACAATCTGTGCCAAGTAACAGATCCAAATCCACTTTACAAGTAGGCATCACAACTGGTTTATCCACAATGGGAGAGCAAGCCAGTTAAGTCTCTACCAGACAAGCCAGAGTTTGCATATCCATGAGTTACCTGCAATTTACAAAGTGATACAAAATAGCTCAAAGACAGTGAATAGCATGAGAATGTGATAACTCAGAATGTGCATAGTGTCCCATTGGAATACAGAACTTCTCTCTACTGTCCCTCTTTCCCTTCTGATCGAAGACAATCTCTAAGGAAAGATTATTCTTCATCACAAAATAAAGCCATTCTCATTAGATGTGGCCTGGTTATTTACATAGGTGCAGCAAGAATGACAATTTACCACATGACTCTTATATTTGCTTTGCTGAAAATTTTCATAAAGAATCTCACATTGGACTCTTCTAAGCCTCTTGAGGATAGGAAGCCAAGCCACGAATTCACCATCATTTTTCACCTGCAGTGCCTAGTGATTTGGTGGGAATTCCTCTCTTCCTTGAGGTCCCCCAAATACCTTAAGATTCCTGGGCCTGCCAAGAGGAAGTGACCTTCCTTGCTCACCTATGAGGCTGACAACCCTATAAAGCCAGTAACCAGGACAGTTTTCCCAAGAGGGACTTAATAAGCATTGGCCCCGTAAAGTCAACCTTAGTTCCTCAAAAGTGTCTGATCATAACTGATTAAATGAACATCATTCTCAAATATGACATTATAGGTAAAGCCTAGTTGCATAACCAACATAATTTCCAATCATGTCCTAATAACAAGGTGGTCAGATTCTTGTTGAATGTATGCAAATAACCATATGGGCATGAAAACAAGAATACTTAAGAATTTCCAAATTTTGGAAAGAGCACATTTATAAGAGCACAGTCTACTAAATAGTTATGAGTGATAGATAGCTTAAGAGAAAAGAGAAAGGGGCTCCTTATTACCAGAAAACAGAACATTAAAGCATCAGCACTATTCCAAACAAAGTCCATATTCATCCAGTTCATTCAGTTCATTCAATCCAATTCTTGTTTCACTTTATCCCGGGCTAGTCATCTCATCAATTCCACCAATTCTTGACTAGACATCTGGAACTTCTGACTCAGTCCACTAGAATGATGTGATAGCTGTTTAAGCAATGCCATCAGTAGCCTTTACCCAAGAATACCAGGTATAGTTCTTTTCCACCAGGCTCTAAGATAGTCCTTCTTTGCTAAAGATGGAACACTCTGCCCTATAGCTGATTCCAAGTGATTTCATGGAATCATCAGGAGTAAAAAAAAGAAAAACCACAGACACAAAACTGTCTGTAGATGACTAAAGACTAAAAGTGGCTATTGTTAACATATTTTTGATAATTTTCGAAAGGGAATGGTCTGATGAGAATTCATTATAAAAATAACACAATTGATAAGGAAATTTGATTGTTTATATGAGACCTAAAAATCAACTCAAAAAGTTTTAGGCAAAATATACATAAACATAATGATTAATCCTATTTTCAAAGAAGAGTGGATATTGCACCCTGTTTATGAAAATGGATGAACATAATTTCTACAGGGAAAGAATATCAGATATAAGAATCCTGAGACATAGTATGCCATGAATATATCAAGCATATGATTAGAATAAAGCAATAATATATCTAGATTATCAAGCAAAGATACTCACTAAACCTGTATAAACTTAGGAAGAACATATCCAATTAGGATAAAAATGTAATTTTGCAAGGCTGATAACTCAGAAGACATAGATGTAATTATTAAGCCAACATCAAACTAGTTTCATTTGCCAAAGATTTACTTATATCAGGTAGCTTGAATTTTTAAAACATTTTGATAGGTTTCTATAAAAATACTTTTAAACATTAAACATATAAAAATTTTAATTTCCTTAATTTCTGAAAATTTCAGGAATATTTAAAATTATACAAACTCTTATTTATCTCTTAGCCAATCAAATCTTAGCAACCAAAAGGTATTCTTTTAAAGAATTTTATAGTTTAATGGGGTAATACTATTTGGAGGTAGAAAAATATTACATGTGCATAATTCATACACATATACATACATACATACATATACATACATACACACAAATAGAGAACTTATAGCTTTAATTTTTAATTTTAAAATTTTAGCCATGGTTCAGACATAAACAAAAGAACACAAAACTCACTGGTTCATATAAAAGAGCTGACTCTCGGTCTTACCTCACTTACATTTTCACAAAAATTATATTCCTGGTAGATGGGGCAACCTGAAATAATTTGCTCAATATGAGAGCTAAAGCATCTTCACCAGTATTTGCAAAGGAGACGCTAAAGATGTCCTTTGCCCTGATATGTGATGCTATGGGTTCTCTGGACTAAATTTCCAGAAAGGGATGGAGAAGAAACCAAGGGGCCATCTGGTGTTTTCAAAGTCCAACTGAGTGGAGAAAACAGTCAGCCTGTTTCCAGTTAGCTTTTCCCGCCTCAGGCTGTTGCCCTTGATGTCTCTGAGCTCCTCCAGAGCCCCAACAGTGGTGGGAGACTTCAATCTCAAGTGACAACAGGGGGTTGAGGGGCCTGAATGAGAAAGGAAAGGTCTGGTGGAGGAGGAGTAGAGCTGCTAAAGGAGGAGGAACAAAGGATTCAAGGCAGCTACAGTGATGGTGAGCGATAGGTCTTAAAGGCACTAAGGAGGAAAATGGCCTTTGAAGAAAGAAATAGCCTCTGAAAAGTTTTTGTGGGAGAGGCATAATAATTGTCTCTTTGTACCAAACAATGAAAGCAATCCATTGTTTGGATGCGTTCTTGGAGTCACCGTATTCAAGGGCCCCACTCAGAATGAGCCAATATGGGAAGATTCTAAGTCCCCCAAAGAGGTCATTGATATTCTAAGGTTCTTTTTTTTTTTTTTTTTTTTTAGTAAAATTTTGACATTTTTGAAGAAATTGGGTGGAATTAGTACCATAATGATGGAGTACAAATTCTACAATGAAGAGATCTGTGCGACAATGTTTAGACTGACAATCTCCCATGATTAATAAAAGGAACACCTTTTGGCGCTAAGGCCTTGGGACTTTAACCCAAGGTGTGATATCCTGGGAGAGTCAGGGGCTTAACCCATAGTCAAAAAAGCCAGAAGGAGAAGACAGATAAATAGAAGGAAAAAGACAAAAATAAACGAAAACCAAAGCCAAAAACATTTATCTGTTTATCGTGCTACAACAGACAAATGTTTGGAATGCTGCATTAGGAGTTATGACTCACCACTGTAGATCCTGGTTTCCTCAGCCAGGAAAGGACACAGCATCTGATAAGATGGAATTAGCACTTGGGTGAAGAAAGCAGTGTATGAGGGGTGGTGAACACTCCATCAAAGTCATGGCATCATTACTGTCAAAGAAAAAAAAATGCAATCTGGATGTTAATATGAAAGATCTCTTTAAGGGGGATATTGCAATAGGAGGAGGGGAGTACTATAACAGGAAGACGCTCAAAGACTAAGCCATAAATGTCTCAGGGAAGGGATGGGAGGCCAAAACTGTTAAATGCAGAGACTACTGGGACAGGTGGCTGTGAAAAGTAGAGGGAAGGATGTTGAAAGCTGCTGGTGGGAGGGTGTTTTTGGAACTTGCCAATCTTTGTCAAATATTGTGCTAACAGGAAAGTCAAGGCGGGAAATGTTCGTTTGTGGTTAGACACATGGGGTGGGGTCTGCACCTGAGCTAGAGCAAACAAGTTGAAGTGCAGGGAATTCACATAGCCTTGAGGGTTCAAGGTTCTAAAGTTGCTTCAAGGTCAAAGTTTGATTAGCCTTGTCAGCAATTAAAATTGGCTTTGAGATGTCCAAAGGGGACTCTGGAAAATCACAAAGATTTGTCCTTTCACCTTGTAAGAAGAGACATGTTAGAAATAATAGGGTCATTTGATATGTTACTAATGATGAGTTGCATGGGAAATATTGTCAAACCTGAGGAAATGCTTAGACTTCCCTAGGTTAAATTTGTATTGGTAAAATATTATTAACATAAATATTTAAACAAATTGTGTTCAATATGGGAAGGTTCTAGAGAATTGTCAATGTTTTTGCTGTCCATGATGTGTTTCTATTTATCAGAGTCCTGATGTTGCTTATTAGACAAAAGTAGTATAATTATACAGTATATAAAAAGCTATCAGTCATTAGTGCAGTTATTTTTTAAAACATTAACTTGGTTGCGACTTTACTGTTTTAATTTGAATCTTGTGTGTTCCAGGCCAGTAGTTTTCTACTGGGGATCCACATCACTTCTCTATGGACATTTAGTAATCTGCTAGTGTTTAGAACCTACTCCAGACTTACTGAATCTATTTACTTGATATATTCTTAAATGGACATCTATTGTCTCAGGATTTTTTTATGTTATATCTGAAAATGTTTTCTCTGTAAAGACTGTGTTCATCCATTTTCATAGATTAGATGTAATATTCATGTTTTTTTTAAAATAGGCTTAAATCTTTTTACTTAAAGATATTTTGTCTATGTTTTTTTGGACTGGCTTTATTTTGTTTTTCACGCCATGTAAATAAGCAGATAGGCTTGTCATTTGCATTATCCTTATAATGAATTCTGTTCCAATCATTCCCTTATGAAAAATGTCAGTAATAAGTAAACAATAGCCATTTTTGGTCTTTTGTCATCCACAGGTAGTTTTGTTTGTGTGTGTGTGTGTTTAAACTCCTGATGCTTCCATGAAATCACTTGGAATCAGCTATAGGGCAGCGTTCCATCTTTAGCAAAGAAGGATTATCTTAGAGCCTGGTGGAAAAGGACTATGCCTAGTACTCTTGGGTACAGGCTACTGATGGCATTGCTTAAACAGCTATCACATCATTCTAGTGGACTGCGTCAGGAGTTCCAAACGTCCAGTCAAGAATTGGATGCATTCATGAGACTACGAACCTAAGATCGAATGGAACAAAAATTAATTACATAGGACTGAATGGATGAATATGAACTTTGTTTGGAATTGTGCTAATGCTTTAATGTTCTATTTTTGGGTAACAAAGAACCTCTTTTCCTTTTAAGCTAGCTATCACTCATAACTATTTAGTAGACTGTGCTCTTACAAACAGAAGTGAAACATTTATCTTTTCTACCCTGACTCACCCCTTCCAAAATTTGGAAACTCTTGTTGGGTATTCTTGTTTTCATGCCCATATGGTTATTTGCATACATTCAACAAGAATCTGACCACCTTGTTAATAGGACATAATTGGAAATTATGTTGGTTATGCAACAAGGCTTTACCTATAATGTCATATTTGAGAATGATGTTCATTTAATCAGTTATGATCAGACACTTTTGAGGAACTAAGGTTGACTTTACGGGGCCAATGCTTACTAAGTCCCTCTTGGGAAAACTGTCCTGGTTACTGGCTTTATAGGGTTGTCAGCCTCATAGGTGAGCAAGGAAGGTCACTTCCTCTTGGCAGGCCCAGGAATCTTAAGGTATTTGGGGGACCTCAAGGAAGAGAGGAATTCCCACCAAATCACTAGGCACTGCAGGTGAAAAATGATGGTGAATTCGTGGCTTGGCTTCCTATCCTCAAGAGGCTTAGAAGAGTCCAATGTGAGATTCTTTATGAAAACTTTCAGCAAGGCAAATATAAGAGTCATGTGGTAAATTGTCATTCTTGCTGCACCTATGTAAATAACCAGGCCACATCTAATGAGAATGGCTTTATTTTGTGATGAAGAATAATCTTTCCTTAGAGATTGTCTTTGATCAGAAGGGAAAGAGGGACAGTAGAGAGAAGTTCTGTATTCCAATGGGACACTATGCACATTCTGAGTTATCACGTTCTCATGCTATTCACTGTCTTTGAGCTATTTTGTATCACTTTGTAAATTGCAGGTAACTCATGGATATGCAAACTCTGGCTTGTCTGGTAGAGACTTAATTGGCTTGCTCTCCCATTGTGGATAAACCAGTTGTGATGCCTACTTGTAAAGTGGATTTGGATCTGTTACTTGGCACAGATTGTCAACCCTTACCAAATGTTCAATTCTTCCACTTTCCTTCAATATCTCGCTGCAAACTAACCTTAGCCTCCACACTAAGCTTTTCAATTTTTCTCCCTCCTCCTTGACTTGGAGCCACTGAGAGCTAAAACCTGACTGCCAGATCCTTATTGGGACTCTCAGGCTGCCTTGTAGCTGGTCCTTGTCCCTAGGATCTGAAGAGTCACTGCAAGCTGAAGCCTGAGGACTTGTTATAAGCTTAGGAGGACTCATTACTACTGAAGACCATGCATGGCCCGATTTCTCCCTTGACAAGCTGCTGTCTGGGTCACTATTGAAGTCTGGTGAAACACTCAGGTCATCGATATCTTTATTGGAGAAGGAGTCAGTGCTATGGACAACATCACCAATTTAATCTTATCTTCAAAAAACTCAGTGAGTGGGCTTCCCTTGTGGCACAATGGTTGAGAGTCCGCCTGCCGATGCAGGGGACACGGGTTTGTGCCCCGGTCCGGGAAGATCCCACATGCAGCGGAGCGGCTGGGCCCGTGAGCCATGGCTGCTGAGCCTGCGTGTCCGGAGCCTGTGCTCCGCAACGGGAAAAAGACTTTTAGACACCTTTAAACTCTCTTGGCCAAAGGTACTCTCACTAGCTCTTATGGCCTCTTATGGCTACTCCCTCACGGTCACATCAGTTATTTTCCTATGAACTGGTAATTTGAAGGCCCATGCATTTGGGGGTTTTACCTCCAATATTAGACTCCACCCTACTGCATGGTAACATGGCAAAATATTGCAAGGGACTCTTATATTATAACCAGTCCTTTCACCAATGGATTAAGGTACCTTTCCAAGACATTTTCCTAAACCGCCTCTTTATGATCTTTAGCCAGGATATTTCATCTACTAGAAGAGACATCAGAGGAAAGCTGCCTGAAGAGACCTTACCAGGTACTGTTAACAACAAACACAGCAGTGAAATGCCAGGGAGTCCATGCTTGGGTTCATGTTTAACAATTAAAAAATAATTCAGAATTCCACACAATTGGAAGCCTACTCCAATAGGGGACTTCAAATTGAGGATACTAATAGGATCTTATAGACACAGCTGGTCTTTGGAAAAAGAAACTTGACCTAATATCTTTGGCATGAGCAGATGACTTCAGACAATGGACAGCTTCTGCCCAAGATGTTGGACCAACACCCCTATCTGATTCCTATTTTGTTTTTTATCTTTCTGCTTATAATAACTCTTCTCATTTTCTATAGATCCTTGGTTGTCATCTATACATAATGGACCTTTCTTTTTTCCCTCCTTATATAATTGTTAGGTCAGAACATACTTATTCTAATGCCATTCTTAGATTATCTCAAACAGTAGCCATAGCCTTCAGTCTTACTGACTGCTGGATATACCATCCATCACTGCAACCCATTATAGAAACTTCTGGGCAATTCCAATTTCATCAAATGAGATCATAAGGAATTATAGCTGATGTTGTTTGTGCTTGGACCTATATGGGAAAACGATATTTAAAAATTCAACTGGTAAATAACTTTATCAGTGTTGATCTCTCCCAGCAAAAGAACCAATTATTACAATCTATTGATTGGATGCTATGTAATTCTAAATTTTATTTCCACAGCATTCTTAGGGTAATAGGCCAAATACTTCCCATCTGGAAGGGGATAATAGAGACCTAAATATGTAATCCAGCTGATGTAAGGCTTGGTTTTGACCTCATGTCATGATTAACTCCTTTTTTTCCCTAGATCTCCACGTGTCCTTACTGAGTACTACTTCCTTTGTAGTCAGAATGTCTGCTTCTGTTGGCTGCAGACTCTGCCAGATGTAAGTAATGCTGGCTGACTCCCTTGCTATAGCCGGCTCTGAATGTACAGTCTTTGCCCATTCTCATTTGGATGGTTTTCATTTATTTCCACAGCAGTGCTGCTTAATTGAAAGAGTTCCTTCCACCAACCCCTTGGAATCCACCAGACTTGTGAAGCACAGGGTGTTACTACTGGTTATTTGCTTTAATTTAACTATTTTTTTTTTTTTTTGGCGGTACGCGGGCCTCTCACTGTCGTGGCCTCTCCCGTTGCGGAGCACAGGCTCTGGACGCGCAGGCTCAGTGGCCATGGCTCACGGGCCCAGCCGCTCCACGGCATGTGGGATCTTCCCAGACCGGGGCATGAACCCTTATCCCCTGCACTGGCAGGCGGACTCTCAATCACTGCGCCACCAGGGAAGCCCTAATTTAACCTTTTATATTAATAGTTCTCTTTTTCATTTCAGGTGTTCCTGTTTACGACGCATGGACTTCAAGATTCTAAAACAACTGGCCTTTGCTATAACCTCTCAAAAGATGGTTCAATTTATTTTACAGTAACAACACCAACAAGAGCCCTAGGAAGACTATTGATTACATCCTGCTTCATCTCACTCATGAGTTTTATGATTGTCTCTTAGTTGCTTAGGAACCTATTATAATCATTCACAGTGAACAAAAAGAGGGATTGACCATGTTGAACTTTTCTAAGCTCTGTGTCCCTGAAAAAGAGTAATGGTTAAGAAATTCCCCATCCTTTGGGTTCCTGGAAAGCACTGTGGATAGTATAACCAAGGAACTAAATTTCTAATTTTACTTAATTTTAATTACTTTTAGTTAAAATATTTTTCCATTACATACAACAAATGATTTGGTAGGACTACATTTCACTTAAACTGTTGAAAATTTAGCATCCAAATTGAGATGGGCTGTAAGCATGAGCTAGACTAGACACTGGGTTTGGAAGGGCTGGCATGAAAACAGAGTGTAAAGTATTTCATTAATAATCTTTAATATTTATTACATGTGGAAATGATAATTTTTGATACACTGGGAAAATATAATATTAAAACTAACCTCACGTTTTTACTATTTTTAATGTGGCTGCTAGAAAATGTAAGATCTCATATGTTGTTCATATCTGCTTCTATTTGACAGCACAGCTGGAGAATCGTTTTATTTCTCAGACAAAAATACAAAAAGCCCAAACTCTGAAACACTGTACCTGCCATGTGATCTCATGATCATCATCATCAAAAAAAAAAAAAAAAAAAAAAAAAATCCCTTCTATGGCTTTCTGACTGTTGAATTGTTAGCCGGTACTGACTCTTCCGAACGTGGATGGTCACAGTCTAGGGTCTGCGAGATCCATTCCCACCACCCAGAAGGGGGCTGTGGGGTGGGAAGCCAGAAAAGTGCTGTCTCTTTGTGGCAATATTATCCAGACAGATGGCACTCATGACTGATCAGAGGCCTCCGCTTGACTTGTCTGTTTAATCAGTCTTGGCAGGCATTTATTGCTTGCTCGACTAGAAAGTGGTGGAGATTATTGCTTTAAAGGACCTTTCTCTGTCAGCTCTTCTCAGAGCAGAGAATCCTTCTCAGGGCCATACAAATTAGCTGTGCATATGCCAGTGATGAGAAAGGTAGGAGAGAGAGGTGGGAAGAATAAAGATGAAAAACATGAGAGCTCAAAAGCGGTCCAGGGCTTCCCTGGTGGCGCAGTGGTTGAGAGTCCGCCTGCCGATGCAGGGGACACGGGTTTGTGACCCGGTCCGGGAAGATCCCACACGACGCGGAGCGGCTGTGCCCGTGAGCCATGGCCGCTGAGCCTCCGCGTCCGGAGCCTGTTGCTCCGCAACGGGAGAGGCCCGCGTACCGCAAAAAAAAAAAAAAAAAAAAGCGGTCCAAGTCTTCTTGTAGTGGTGTCAGGGTGTCACTCAGAGCACTGAGGTTCTCTTTAGAGAGCCTGAAGTTTGACTCTCTCAGAGAGGAGCCCTGCACCTCAAAGTCATGTAGAAATGACAGAAGAAGCCATCCAGAAAGTTGTGTGTATGTGTACACACACACACAAAATGTTTGTGATTTAAATGTTTACTCTTCCAAATGAAGACACACACTGGACCTCACACAATAACTGTCTGCCTTTTTTCATTTAACAAACATTTTACCCAAGACCTGACACAAGCCAATGGATTGGATGTAGATGGAAGGGAGAGAGGAATCAAGGATAAAGGCTAAGTTTCTGATCTGAGCAACTTGACGGTGCCATTCACTGAGATGCAAAAATTCAGGATCTGAGCATGGTTTGCTTAGGTTGCTTTTGCTCAGAGATGGAAGTGAAAGAGTTGTTGTGTACATAAAAATTTTGAGAACCCTATAATACATTCAAACAGAGGCTGTATGGAGTCCTGGTACCATTCCAGAACAAAATACGTAAAATTTTATTGAGTGATAGTCTGGTTTTGGTATTTTCAAAAAGGTCTTAGATGACTGCAGTTCAGCCACAGGGTCGAGAACCCTGGAGCAGATTATAGTGCTGTCCATGCAATCTGGAATATGGTTGGTCTTAACGCAAAGAAGATCCATTCCATTTTGGACATGTGAAAAGGAGGAGTGACATAGCACTGAGCTGAGATTCAGGAATCCTGAATTCTAGCCTCAGCTCTCTAACTTTGCAGAAGGGCCTTCCCCGTTTTAGCCTTAATATCCTCACTTGTGAAGTGAAGCGATTGGGCTAGATGAGCAATCTCTTAGTCACTGCTCCCTAGATGACTAGGGACCCACAGTCTTTGGCAATATGTTCTGAATTGTACAAAGTATGGCACAGTGGTTAAAAACATGGCCTTGAATCCCAGCACTGCCATTCTCCAACTCTGTCACCCTGGATAAGTTACTCAGCCTCCCTGATGATTGATTTCCTTAGCTGGAAAAAGTGGATCACAATACCTACCCCCAAGTCATTATAAAGATTAAACAGATTAATATCTGTAGAGTACTTAGCATGATGACTCTCACCTGAAATCTGGTCAATAAACATAAATATTATTCTTGACGTCCTTTTGATTTACCTTGTAAACCCAGAGTTCCAGAGAAATCAAGAGAAGAGCACATAGAAATACATTTAGTTGATTTTACATGTTTGCCTAATTTCTTTATAGGCTCACGTGGACATATCCCCCCCCCCCACCGGGCCATGCTTGAACTGAAAGATGAGATTACAAAAACCTTCACAATCATTCATTCTCTATCCTCAGAATCTGTAATACTGTACTTAAATAGTGGAATTATCCCTGAGAGTTTCTCTGAAACATTTTCAGTACAGAATCTTTACTTTTAAAAGGGGGATCCCTTTTCTCCACACCCTCTCCAGCATTTATTGTTTCTAGATTTTTTGATGATGGCCATTCTGACTGGTGTGAGGTGATACCTCATTCTAGTTTTTATTTGCATTTCTCTAATGATTAGTGATGTTGAGCTGGAGAGGGTTTGGAGAAAAGGGAACCCTCCTGCACTGTTGGTGGGACTGTAAATTGATACAACCACTATGGAGAACAGTATGGAGGTTCCTTAAAAAACTAAAAATAGAACCATCATATGCCCAGCAATCCCACTACTGGGCATATACCCTGAGAAAACCATAATTCAAAAAGAGTCATGTACCAAAATGTTCATTGCAGTACTGTTTACAATAGCCAGTTCATGGAAGCAACCTAAATGTCCATCAGCAGATGAATGGATAAAGAAGATGTGGCACATATATACAACGGAATATTATTTAGCCATAAAGAGGAATGAAATTGAGCTATTTGTAATGAGCTGGATGGACTTAGAGTCTGTCATACAGAGTGAAGTAAGTCAGAAAGAGAAAAACAAATACCATATGCTAACGCATATATATGGAATGTAAAAAAAACGGTACTGATGAATCTAGTGGCAGGGCAGGAATAAAGATGCAGGCATAGAGAACGGACTTGAGGACACTGTGGGGGAAGAGGAAGCTGGGACAAAGTGAGAGAGTAGCACTGACATATATATACTACCAAATGTAAAATGCGTGGCTAGTGGGAAGCTGCTGCATAGCACAGGGAGATCAGCTCGATGTTTTCTGACTACCTAGAGGGGTAGGATAGGGAGGGTGGGAAGGAGGCTTAAGAGGGAGGGGATATGGGGATATATGTATACATATAGCTGATTTGCTTTGTTATACAGCAGAAACTAACACAACATTGTAAAGCAATTATACTCCAATAAAAATGAAAAAAGCAAAATAAAATAAAATAAAAACTGGAAAAAAAATAAAAGGGGGAAATAAGTCTCCCTTAAGAATACATTACTTTATTTGGAAAATACAACAGCAGTAATTGTTTTATTCACTTGTAACAATTTCACCATCCCAAAACCTACCCAGAAATGCATCTTTCTCTCTGGAAATCCCATTGCCAGGGAGCTTGTTTACACATTTTGCAAGGAAGAGAACAGAAGGGAGTGGATATTTATTATGTTAAGCCCTGTGCTGTGCTTTCTGATTAAATTTTAAACAGCCAGGCAGCATTTTGAATGCATTAGACTCTTTGACCCCTTTAAAAATCTATTTTAGGTATATGCAGTAATTATTTACGTCTTAAGCTGGGTGTTGGATGCACAGATATTTAGTCTGTTATTTCGAGCTTTCTCATGTCTAAAATATTTTTATGATGCCTTTTGTTTTGGTGGTGGTGTCTGCAGAATGAGTTTATTTTTGCAAATATATATTTATTTATTTATTTATTTATGTTGGGAGATAAATGTTAAATTGTGTTGCATTTTTTAGTAAATTTTCCCATTATTCTTTCCCCCCTCCAAATCAATTCCCCAATCACTAGAAGAAGAGAAAGAGTTTTGTTAAAAAATAATTTTCTAATAATTTAATATTTCTTATTAATATACTCTAAGAAACATAAAATATATTTTTATATTTCATATATGCAAATATAGAATATATAAATATTCTTTAAAGTCTTAATAAATTTTAGAACAATAACCCATGTGAAGCTTCCTGATTTTATGAGAGAAGGAAGAAGTAGAAGGAACACCTTGGCTTTTTTTCTCTAAGGATGTTTTGCTCTCTTGTATTTTTGCTCCCTTGCAAATGGATAGTTTGCTTCCCTTTTCACTTCCAGTTTCCAGACCTAATTCCTTACTGCCCTCTCCGACCTCTGAGAATTGACCTCAGTGGGATAGTCTAGTGTTCCGTGCTGTGGACTGGAGGATTGTAATCAATCTATAGGTGGTGAGAACTGAAAGGCATCTTAGAGATCAGCTATAGGGTGGTTCTCAAACTTGACTGAGCATCAGCATTACCCAGAGAGCTTGTTAAATACACACTAACGGGCCCATGCTCAGTATTTCTGATTCAGTTGGTCTAGGGTGAGATTTGATAATTTGCATTTCTAACCAGCTACCAGGTGAGGGATGTGGTGTTGCTGGACCACACTTTGAGAAACACTAATCAGTGATTTAAGATATCACTGTTCATCTACTTCCTCACTTACTATTTTTTTAATTTGTAGAAATGCTTATAGAGCATTTTCTTTTTCTTTTTTTAAAGATTTATTATTTATCTATTTATTTTTGGTTCCGTCGGGTCTTAGTTGCGGCATGCGGGATCTTTCGTTGCAGTATGTGGGCTTCTCTGTAATTGTGGTGTGAGGGTTTTTCTCTTCTCTAGTTGTGGTGCACAGGCTCCAGGGCATGTGAGCTCTGTAGTTGTGGCACACTGGTTTAGTTGCCCTGTGGCATGGGATCTTAGTTCCCTGATCAGGGATCAAACCTGCGTCCCCTGCATTGTAAGGTGGATTCTTTACCACTGGACCACCAGGGAAATCCCAAGCGCTTTCAATGTATCAGACAATTAAGTCATTTAATTACCATAGCACTGCTACAATTTGATACTTTTCTTACTCCCATTTTAGAGATGAGGAAACTGAGAAAGAAAGATAAAATAATTTGCTCAAGTTCACAAGGCCAGTAAGTGGCAGAGTCTGGGCTCCAACTCAGCAGTCAGGCTCCAGATTTGGGCTTTTCACCCAGATGCCTTTCTGGCTAAGCTTTAACAGAATAAACAGGGTGCAGTGCAGGAATACAGGGGGGAACAATTCATTTAAACAAGAAAGATGTAGAAAAGAATTTGAGAACGTTGGAAGCATTTTCACTGGGTCATAAAGGAAGAGTAGAATTTCGGCAAGCCAAAATGGCAGGAAGACTGTTCCAGAGTCAGGAAGAATCATGCAATGTGACACGATAAAGGAAAGTGCATGAAGTGTACTGGGAATGAGGAGTCTGGCTTGATTGGACCATAGTTTGACTAGAGGTGCTGAGTAACAAACAAGACTAGAGAACATTGAGGGACCAGATTATAAAGGGCCTTGAATGGATAGTGACGATTTTAGATTTATTTTTCCTGTTTTAAAGATGGACAAAGGTGAATCCTTGAAGTGTTTTAAGTATGAATGCAGCAAATTTCACTTTCATTTGGTGTCAGTGTGGAGAGTGCATGGAGGAGGATGATATTCATTAGAAGGCTGTCCAAGGATCCAGTTGAGGGATGATGGTAGCCTGGACTCAGGTAACAAGAGAGAGAATGGGGCTGAGGGGCTGGATTTGAGAAGTATTAAAAAGGTTTGAAATGAAAGAATTTCAAATATTGATTAAATAGTAATAGATTATTTGGAAAGAAGGGAAGAAAGTGAGGCTAAAGCAGACAAACCTTTATTGGACAGTTACCTGGGTTCCAGCCACTGTAACAAGCATCAGAAACACAAGAATAGATAAAACAGGTCTATGCCTGCTCAGGAGAAAAACTCTGCAGCAACATCAGTAACCCCTCCTTCAGTTAAAAACACACTGGGATGTTGCATGACCCAGAGTGCAATTCTCCATGCTGAAGCTTGGTTGGGCTAAATAGCTTTGGATTCAGGAGGACCATTTCCCATCAGGAAGAATGGAATTAACTAGCCACAATCAACACGTCCTGCAGAAGACAAGTGCCTCACCAGTAACAGCCCTTTCAGCTGGTAAACAGATCTGACACTTAGGCATCTGTTGCTCCTTGTGCACTAATAAGTCTAAGTTGAGGCCCAGAAATCATTAGAGGAGTGAGAGCTTTCAATGAGCTCTAGGAGGAGAATAGAGGTAGGAAAAAGAAGAGAAAGAAACATTAACTGCAGTTAAGCAGCACCAAGGATGCTAATATTAAAATTCATGAGAAAAGAGCTTGAGGAAGGCCTGAGCTGTTATAAAAGCTTGGTATAATTTCTATTTTAGAAAAAAATTTAGATCATTCTTTTAAAAAGAATCTACCCTAGAGTTTAGTAAAACCTCATAATAGGCTTTATCCTGTCCTTTTTTTCTCACCCTTTCCTCCCCACAATGGTTAGAGGTTAGGCTGGACCACATCGTGAGTTGATAAATGTATCCACAGGCTTATTTTTCTTCAAAAGCATGTTATAGGGGAAAGTGGAGGATGGTTTCCCCCAACTGTCTTACCAACTAACTAAGGGAAGTTGACTCTCATTCAACCTTTAACCCATTCATTTATTTAATTATTCACTTAACAAACATTTTTCATTCAACACTTGCAGGGTGCCTGGTAATCTGGGGTCTGAAGAGATTAATAAAACATCTTGAGTTCCCAGGGAATTTATACCTATACATCGTTTCCTCTCTTAGGTAGTGGAACTTATAGTTAACCTGGGTTTGAGTTCTGGTTGCACCAGCTATTTGTACTTCCCAAACCTAGGTTAACCATGCAATATGTTGTCTACAGCAGAACACTTTGAGAGAAAAAAGGGGCATCATTAATAATTGTTTTTATTATCTATTGCTATGGAATATACCACCCTAACATTTAGTGGTTTAAAACAGAGATGATTAAGTATCTCTCATGATTCTCTGTGTTGCCCAGGATTGGTGGGATGATTCTCACTTGCAGTATTTTGTGTGGTTGTTGACTGGGGGTAGTGTCATCTGAAGATTCAGCTGGGCTGAATATCCAAGATGATACCCTCATATGTCCAGCAGCTGGTGCTGAGTGTGGACATGGAGCTCCACTGAGTTTGCAACCTGAGCACCTATATATGGCCTCTTCATGTGGCGTGGGTTTCTTACAACATGGTGGCTTGGTTCTGAGAAGGGTCTTCTGCACAAACGAGTATTTTATGAAACACAGGTGGCAACTGCAAGTTGGCCTGAAAGTGATGCCTGAAGTGGCAGAGTGTCACATCTACAACACTCTATTGCCTGAAGGAGTCATAGCACAGCCTGGAGTCAAGGGGAAGGATGGGTAGACTCTACGTCTTGATGGAGGAATGGCACTCATATCCCAGAGGAAATGAATTAATGGGTAGCCCTCTTGGAGAGAAGCTACCTCAATAATTACACTAGGGAAAGAGAAATAACCCAGGACTGCCCCAAGGACTGTCATCCAAACCTAGCTGCAGTCTCCTTACCTGTAAAATAGTGTAATAATAATATAACTCATTGTCTTATGATGAGGATTTAGTAAAGTAATCCAGGTAAAACTTGAAGCTATGTGTCTGGCACTGAGTAAACACTTGATGATGTCCAGCTGTGATGTAGTCTCAGGTGGTCAACTCTTCTCCATCTCCATGGCCACTGCCCTAGGTTAGGCCCTTGTCACTTGTCACCTGATAGTTAACAGTCATTCTTGCTATTTCCATTTCCAGTTCTCGTCTATCTATCTTTTAGACAGTCAGTGGTACATTTTCACATGGCACCATCTCTGTCACGTCCCTCCTCTGCTCTGACCCCTTCGGCAGATTCTAGCACTGTCCAGCAAAGTCCAAACCTCTTTGTCTGGCATTTGAAGCCCTATATAATCAGGCTTCAAATGTTGTTTGTTCTCCAAACACACTGGCCAAGCTATAGTTGCTCTAAATGGGCACCTCCCTGTTCTCTGCCTAGCTCCAGGCTGCTCTTTCTGCCAAGAATGCTCTTTTCAAAGTCCTGCATGTTCAACTTCCCATCCTTCAAGGTGTATCTAAAAGCTGACCTGCTCTCTCCTTCATCACCTCCCCATTTCATCTGTACATGCCTTGAGGCACTTGGAACTTTCTACCTTGCATTATGATCTTTGGAATGTACAGATGCTGCAAGGGCTGGAGGGAGGAAAAGAGGAAAGAGAGAGAGGCTGAAGTGGGATATTCCTGAAATATTCACTATTTTTTATTTCCAGTTCTATCATCACTTGTTTCTCTTTAAGCTAGGCTGTTGATAAAGTGTCTTGGATAAAGGATGTGGCAGCAGAACAATGGTTTTGAGATTTAAAATCCTAAATCTTGGTGGTCAATAGAAATAATTCATGGCATATACAACAAAACTGGAACAGATGAAGACAGGGGCAAGGTTTCCATCTATGAGATGAGAATATAATTTCCCCGGGCTTTGTTGAATGGAAAAGGGAACAGAAAATGTGCAAAGGTTGAGGGAACTGTGTGACCCCAGATACAGTATGAGAACTGGAAGGACTCTATAGGAGGAGTAGAATCAGTATTCCAGGAAGACTCAGCTTCTCCTGAGTGAGCACTATTCTTGTCCCATCTCGAGGGGCTTAGCAATGGTACTGTCATTAGTGTCTCCAGCACAGGCAATGTTTGCCTGTGGACTCCTCAGCTGGACAGATACCTATGTCTGCCTTAAACCTTTGCTTGGCCCTTGCCTGATTTACCCCGTGAAACACCACACTCACTGTCCTTGATTTCTCCTTCACCTACGAGAGACGGTGGGCCCTGGTCTTCTATGCATGGAGGATGTATGGATAGAAATGGCTCTGCAACTATGCTTTGGTGGGAGCAGGCAGATTCAGCATGAGAACTGGGCTGAGCTGGGGCCAGTCTCAGGGCTGCATCATGGCTATTGTCATGAGTAATAGTATGTAAATACTTATGGAATGAAAGTCTATCTCTGAAAACATAAATGGCATTATATGGGATTCTTCACAAGAGATTTGTCTCTTTTCTCCCATTCATTTATATTGTGAATACTTTATTTATATTCATATAGCTTTATGGACATTTATTTGATGCTTTGGGTTAGAGTCCAATTCTACTTTACTTTTTTCTCAAATTGTTTTAGCTTTTCAGAGCAAGCTCCTTCAGTCAGCTCCTTGTGTCCCTTTGACAAACCCCCATTGCTGTTGTTGTTTTGAGCACTTCATTACTTTCTGGCACAAGATGCTCCCTGCTCATCTTATATATTCCCTGTCCCAGTCCTAGAATAAGCCCTTTACCTAAGGAACTCTGGTGTCTTATTGGAGAATCGTCTTAGAACCAAGATTTGGACATTAAGAGGGCTTATTCTTTTGTCTTTTATTTAGGAAAGGGAGCACTTCCTAGAAGTCTTCTATTTCAATCTCATTAACTGGCCAGGAGAATAAAGATTCAGTCCCCTTATCTCCTATGGTGGAGGAGGGTATAATTGGAAATAGGTGTTAAATAAACTAAGCTACAAGATTTGCCACCATGAGAGAGACAACCATTGCATTTGCAAACTAGACTACAACAAACATCTCACTGGCTTACTTGCAAATTTAAGGCATTCCATCATTGCAAAATTTTATGTTCCTATTTCATCTCTGTAAGTGCAGACTAGTAATCAACATAATAAAAATAAATATGGATTTTAACCACTTATCATAATGATGGTGATGATGATGATGATGATGATGATGATAGCCAATGTTCGTGAAATGCTTAGATAAGCCAGGGACTACATTAAGTATTCGGCATGCATTACCAGATTTGATCCTCAAAAAATCCCTATGATGTAGGCACGATTATCATGCCCAGATGAGGAAACTGAGGCTTAGAAATATTAGTGACTTGTCTAAGGTTAGCCGTTAGCAACGAGTGGAGCTGAAATTTGTGGCCGAGCAGTCTTTAACAAGAGTCTCAGCCTCAATTTCTCTGTTCCATGACTTGGGCATCCTAAGGGAAGACTTTGCTTATGGGGGTATTACATGTGCAGAATCTGCCGAAAGACACATTGCCAGATATTCATGTGGAACAGATAAAAGCTGTTAGATGCTCTACAGAGCACACAAAGTCCGTATGTTTATACCTATCAAACCACAAGTGGTTTCATCAGTCAGAATTCAGCCAGACTCTGCTCACATGTGAGTCACACAGTCAGAGCGGTTTGTTTATGGAAGTTATGAAAACTTAGGACTCAACTCCAGCGGAAGATAATATGGAAATTCATAAGCAACATAAACTGATTGAAAAAGCAAAGAATGAATCAGTTAGTGACTACTAAAATGAGGTTACACTCATCACAAAGTTGTGCACAAACAGCAAAGAATATGAGAAAAGCAGAACATTTGAAGGAGGTTGTGCCCAAAATAAAACAAGCAGATGGAAGAGGAAAACAACTTATTTCACGTGTGACTTTCACTTAAGACTTCTCTAACTCTAGTGGAGCTGCCTCTGATTTTGTACATTTGGTTTCAGGCTTAACTGAAACCAAAATCCATGGGGCATCCACATCATTTGCCCTGGTGGTCCATTACCACATGGTAAAGCAGTGGTGTAAATGAACATGCTCCTGATTTAACAGCCCAAGTTTGAATTCTGGCCTGACCTCTAGGTCTCAGTTACCCAGTCAGTGAAATAAGATATTTAAACCAAGATCTCAAGTTTGAAGTGATCTTAAGACTCATACAGGCCATCTCCTACCCCATTAATGCTTTCTCTCTCTTACATCTGACTGCCCCTAAGGTCCCTTATTAAATCTTATTTTCTGAAATCTGTTATTATTTAGATTCATAAGTAGGACCCTAAGTCTAATGCCTCCTAATTCTATCACTAGGATAACCATACACCTTCTTCATAGGACATCTTTGAGAGTGAATGTTACTAAAAATTACTACAAAAAATTACACTGGGACAATAGGCAAAACTTGGAACCATCCCAGGCAAACTGGGACATAAGGTCATGTTCTACATCTCTATCAAAACTGTTCTCAGATTCTTCACTCCAACTAAATTGTAAATTATTATGTATACTAATAGTTTAGATCATGAATGGCCAAGATCCATGTCCATGACCAAAAGTACTAATTAATCATGATACCTTTTTGTTGTTGGTAAAGATATAACTAGCTTCAGAATCCTTCTCAACACAGTGTCCCAGGACGCCACTCTCAAAGAATAGGAGTTGCCAAACAAAATGGGGCCAAGTGTGGATGGACTTGAATCCCATGCTGAAGAGCTCTTATTTTGGGCCGAGAATTTTTAAAAAATCAAATGTGATCTGGTAATATGGAGTATGGAGTATGGAATATGTGGAGTGTGGAGTATGGAGTTGAATGTTGGAAGCAGGAAGTGAGATATCTTGATGGAAACTGAGTGAACAGAGGTGATGAATCAAGTTAAGCAGGGTCTGTGATAGTCCAAAACATATTATCTTCTTAACTACATTTCTGTTTAATATCTTTAGTGATGTCCCACGAGAAGGGAAAACGGAGGAAGCAAGGGAAGAAGAAAGAGAACAAGGAGTGGAATCTCTATCATTTATTAAAATCCTAAGATTTGCATGATTCATGCTGGGTATTTCCAAGTGTCTGGGTATTTTCTCATCTTATTGACAAAACAAACCTATAATCTGACACCCTTGCCTGTTACCCTTTCTAATGAGGGCATTAAGACTAAGGATGGTTAAATAACTTTTGACACCTCCCCCAGTGATTTTCAAACCAAAGTTTATATGACTACAAAGTCCTTTTTTTCTTCCACTAAACCGTACTTCCACACCAAATAGAAAAAAAAAAAAAATCAAATTTCTTAGTATTACACTCAAGGCTCCCTATACTGCTGAAGTACTGGTATTACAGTGAAGAACCAAACAATCACCATCCTCAAATAACCTTTTTTTTTTAAATATAAAAGTGTCCCAGCTCCTCATCCCTTCCCTTTGTTCATGGTGGAATTAATGTTTTCTTTCCTTTGTTTCTCCTAACATTACAAATAGATTGACCCTTGAACAACACAGGTTTGAAATGCGTGGGTCAACTTACACACAGATATTTTTCAGTCATAAATACTATGATCACTGAATGATCTGCAATTGGTTGTATCTGTAGATGTGGAACCTCGGATACAGAGGAACCAGGTGTAAGGAGGGCTGACTATAAGCTATATGAAAATTTTCAACTGCATAGAGGGTCAGCGCCCCTAACCTGTGTGTTATTCAAGAGCCTACTGTGTATACAAAAATTGCAATATAATTGACATATAACATTATATTAGTTTTAGGTGTACAATATAATAATTTGATATTTGTATATATTGAGAAACGATCACCACAAAAAATCTATTTAACATCCATCACCACACATGGTTACAAATTTTTTTAAATAAATATATTAAAAGATAATTATCTGATTTATTAATATTTACAGTTCAAGGTTTTGAAGTACAGGGGCCACATATTAGGATTTCCATAGCTTCAGTGCTGAGAAAAGAACCTCATGATTTGCAGAAGAATTACATGGAATTGACTTTTCCCTAGTAGCCCAATAGCATCCTTTTCAGTTCTCCCTGCCCACAACTGTCTTCCTCCCTGGATATGTCCAGAACGAAGAGAGCCTGAGATTTTGGGGATTCATGGGTATTGAATCTCAGTCAACAGCACAGCAGGAATGAACAATTCCTTCTTAACCTCAAGGCTCCTGACTCAGTCATGGAGTCAGTTTTTAATTTCTTCCTCTGCCTGTGTCATCTTTCTCCATAGAGGCTGAGGACCTCTTTATAGAGAATACAGAAGCTAATTCGTTCTTTCCATGGATCAAAATTATCTGGACAAGTTCAAGTGGCAATGTAGGAATGGAAGTGAAAGATAACATCTAAGGGCACTGGGTTATAATAAAATAGGAAAATTGAGTGAAAAGAGCACCTAGTACGTAGGAATGTGGAACAACCCTCTAAATGAGGTTGACAGCACCTTTTCTTCTGGAGTCAAAACAGAAGAGAACACATCGCTGAAGACTCTCTGTGTCAGGCGGTCCCTGAATATCATGCTGATGTACGTGTTGACCTCTTTGGTTTCCCTGATTTCTGTGCTTGCCAGAGCTAACACCCCTGCTGCCTCACCAGAAAAAGAGAGAGGCGTCTCTTAATGATATTTCTGAATGCCAACCTTTCCAAGAAAAAGAATCCAAGACGCTTATTAATTTAAAAAAATGGGGTAATTGCAGTGTGTCAGATCAAATTTGAACCTGAAGATCAAACATCAAATTTCAGTGCTGTGACAGGAAGTCCCTTTAGATATATGCAAGGTCAGTGAATGTTTAATAAGAGAACAACAACATCCTTCTCACATCAGTGCTCAGATTTT
This sequence comes from Grampus griseus, assembly GCF_964374135.1. NCBI lineage: Eukaryota > Metazoa > Chordata > Mammalia > Artiodactyla > Delphinidae > Grampus > Grampus griseus. The sequence goes on along the minus strand of NC_139011.1, from coordinate 13,789,319 downwards.
CAAGTTTCACTGGCAGAAATATTCGTTAAAATCTCAATTGCGTAAATTGTTTTTGCTGTCACCTTCACTGCCACCTACTACACTAAAAATATTATTAGTCATTGTATTTTGAATGTAAAAGAAAACATGCATGTGGGATGTCTATACTGTGTATTAAACTTTCTAAATTGTATATCTACGGTAAATGGAGCAATGTATTCATTTTTATTGGGGGAGGACTTAAGTATATAAAGTGTATTGGGGCTGCTCTGTGACGATTATTCAGGTCTGAGAGATGGAGTATGTTTATTCTAATCAATGCTCAGCCAAGATCTTCTCGATTTGTAAGACTGGGGCTCTGTCATCTAATACCCTGCTGTAGGCAGAATAATGGTCCTCCGAAGATGTCCATGACCTAATCCCTGGGATCCATGAGTATGTTAGGTTACATGAAAAGGGGAATTAAGGTTGCAGATAGAATGAACATTGCTGATCAACTGACCTTGAGATGGGGAGATTATTCTGCATTATCCAGGTGGGCCCAGTGTAAGAGTTCTTACAAGTGAAAAAGAGAGGCAGGAGCGAGAGAGAACCAAAGTGGTGGCAGCATTAGGGTGACTCTGCCTAACCTTGCTGGCTTTGAAGATGGAGGAAAGAGCCACAAACCAAGGAATGTGGGCAGCCTGTAGAAGCTGGAAAAGGCAAGGATAGGGGTTCTCCCGCAGAGCCACCAGAAGGAACACAGCCTGGCTGACACCTTGATGCTAGTCTCATTTCATGATTCTGCCCTCCAGAACAGTAAGATAGTATATCTGTGTTGTTTTAAGCCATTACGTTTGTGGTAATTTGTTACAGCAGCAATATAGAGCCCTCTGAGCACCAATTGTGATGCATCTGATACTAAGTTTTCTGAATGAAGATCTGGAAGTCTTACCTCTCACCATTTGTTTCTGTACATTGACTGGCAGATATATACTCACAAAGGTTAAATGTCAAAGTGTGCAATCAAGGGAATGCCTGAGAGTCTTCAATTTAGGGGAAGCAAATTTAACTTTGCGTAGGCAGGCAGTTAGGGCTTAACAGCAAATTGGCATCTCTTTGATGGTTTGCTCTAAAGAAGCAAGCCTAGTGTGGGTATCCTGACAGCACTGGACAGGAGCAGCAGAGAGTACAAGAGGGAAGGGAGAATTTTCCTGATTTATTATATATCACTGGTAAATAACCATTGATTTACTTCTTACTTTTCAAATCTTATGCTCCTAATTACTTCGTTTTGTTTCATTGCATTGGATAATGATGTCTTCAATGTCATGTTAAATAATACAGGAGATATTATTGACAAGATATCCTTGTCTTTTTCCTAACTTCAGTGGAAAAAATGACATGTCCTGTATTGTTTTCCATTAAGTAAAGTGTTGATTTGAGGGCTGAGGTAAATAATACTACGTTAAGGGTGTATCCATCAATTTATATTTTATGTAATGTTTTAACATGAGTGGGTGTTGAATTTGTCAAATACATTTCTGATCAAAAGAGATATTACGTAATTTTTCTGTATAGCACAATATGATGGGCTACATTTATTGATTGCTAATGTAACTTGTATTTTAGGAGTATGACAGAGGACAAGTAAGAAAGTAAAAATATGGTATGTCAGATAGTGACTGATTCTGGAAATAGAGGTGGACTGTGGCCTGCAGGTGGGGAAAAGTAGGGATGCAAATACTGTATGTGCAATAAATGTCAAATTTATTTATTCCTTTTTTTTCAATAAATATTTGAACACCCACGTTTTTGAACATTCATTAATTTCTATACTCAACAGACATTTCGAGTATCCTGGAGTACCTAGTATGCGCCAGGGATGTAATTTACAAAGAGGAATAAGAGAAAGTGTCTTTCACGGCTCACTGGGTTGTACGGTAGGACCTACTTGAAGGAATAACAATCTGGGATAGGTTTCAAAACCAATAGGAGAGAGCTGCATACCACCCTTCAACGCAGGAATATTCTCAGACGATCAAAATTTGTGCCACACTGGGCTTCCCTGGTGGCACAGTGGTTAAGAATCTGCCTGCCAATTCAGGGGACACAGGTTCGAGCCCTGGTCTGGGAAGATCCCACATGCTGCAGAGCAACTAAGCCCTTGAACCACAACTACTGAGCCTGTGCTCTAGAGCCCGCGAGCCACAACTACTGAAGCCCGCGCGCCTAGTGCCGGTGCTCCACAACAAGAGAAGCCACCACAATGAGAAGCCCACGCACCGCAACGAAGAGTAGCCCCTGCTCACTGCAACTAGAGAAAGCCCGCACACAGCACTGAAGACCCAACACAGCCAAAAATAAATTAAAAAAAAAATTGCCCCACACTTTGTTACTATACTTGGAGATATGTTCAGGGTAGTTAGAGGGGAGATTACCTGATCAAGCAAGTCACATGCCTCTAAAGACAGGGAAAGCTAACTATGGAGAATAGTATGGAGGTTCCTTAAAACCTCCTTAAAAGGTTTTACGGTTCCTTAAAAGTAGAATTACCATAAAATCCAGCAATCCCACTCCTGGGCATATGTCCAGAAAAGATGAAAACTCTAATTAGAAAAGATACATGCACCCCAAAGTTCATAGCAGCAATATTTACAATAGCCAAGACAGAAGCAATCTAAGTGTCCATCGACAGATGAATAGATAAAGAAATATGGTACATATATACAGTGGAATATTAGTCATAAAAAAGAATGAAATAATGCCATTTGCAGCAACATGGATGGACATAGAGATTATCATACTAAGTGAAGTAAGTCAGACAGAGAAAGACAAGTACCATATGATATCACTTATATGTGAAATCTAAAAGAAATGATACAAATAAAAGTAAATAATTTTGTAAATAATTACAAAACAGAAATAGGCTCACAGACATAGAAAACAAACTATGGTTACCAAAGTGGAAAGGTGAGGGGAGGGATAAATTAGGAGTTTGGGATTAACAGATACACACTACTATATGTAAAATAGATAAACAACACGGACCTACTGTACAGCACAGGGAGCAATATTCAAAATCTTGTAATAACTTATAATGGAAAAAATCTGAAAATAATATATATGTATAACTGAATTACTTTGTTGTACATCTGAAACATTGTAAATCAACTATACTTCAATTAAAGAAAATACACAGTGAGAAACTATACTTCAATAAGAAGTTGTTTGTTAAAAAAAAGATGGGTAGGCTATGTTTGTTGTTGTTGTTTAATCAAAACATGTTAGTTACATATTACTCTTGTCTTCTTCATGTCTCCTGGAGTCTGTTCTGGGGCTGTGATAGACATTTGCTTTGATCACCTCACTCTTTTGCTGTGTACATTTCTTAGGGGGAGATGGAAAGAATTGTAGTCAGTCTTCTAAATCTACTGAGCATTTTCCCACAAATCCAGCTTCCAGGGAAGATTCCTAGGCACCTATCTTTAGGGATTTGTGAGCTACTGACACTGGACTACAGTCTGAAACTGGACTGCACTAACTTGGTGCTATTTACATTAAAGGAAAACAACACGAAAGTTCTTCCTAGTTAGTTTACCATGTCCATGGTTTTCCCTTTCTAAAAAGATAATGCAAACCTCTACCTTCACTTAAGGCCATCCTCAAGACGAGCAAGTCATTTCTCTCACATTTTTCAGTAGTAGCACCAAAATCATTTATCTTCTGTGTTGGATTCAGAGAACCCTGCCTTTCAGGAACCGTGGAGCAGTGGCATTCACAAGCTGAACCTGACATCTGTCCTCATCACTTTGAAGAGTTACCTTGATTTATTATTGGTTGAATTGCCTCTCCAACTCTTTCTTTAGCGGAACAGACTCAAAATATGACCGTGACCCCTTCCCATCTTTACTATTCCTTTCACAGCTAAGACCCAGACCAGAACTGTATGTACTCTCAGTTAAATTTTTTTCTTTTCAATTTCTACATTAAAATTACAAATGGCTAGCAGCCCCTCATGAAGCAGGTCCCAACTTTCCACTAAAAGAATCATGAAAAAAGAGGGGAAAAAAAAAAAAAGCAACATTAGATGAGCTGGGTAGAAGAACACTTACCATTCTAGTTTACTCTGCCTCATGAACCTTCCACTGAGCACTTCCTACAAAAGAAAGACTGATTAAAAATGCAGTGGGATAACTCTTTGTTTCAAGATTTGTGCCAACTAGAATTGTGGACAGCTACCTCTCTAATATATGTATTAGTCCTCATTATTTATGAAGCATCAACTGTGTGCCGAGTATTCTAGGTGGTGCAGATAAAGCCATTAATAAGACAAAAAAAGCAATCAGGACTTTATGGAGGTTGCATTCTAATTATGGGATAAGACAACAAATAAACAAGATAGTATCAATGCTGGAGAGAAAAAGACGGTAAGGAGAAAAGGAAATGTTGGGAGGTAGTCTTTTTATTTAGGTGTATCAGGGGATATCCCTGAGGGTGTGCTCCCCAGGGAGCTCTAGTAAAAGGTGTTTCTGGAAGATGGCACAGAAAAATCAAAGACCCTTGAGGTGGGAGGTTTGTTGGCATGTTCGGGAAGAGCAATGAGGAGGCCAGTGTGGCTGGAGCTAATGGCCAAGGGCAAGGTTGGTAGGATTTAGATCTGAGAAGCACAGGTAGCCGAATTGTTACAAGTGATAGAGCTCATTGTAAGGACTTGACTTTTACTTCAAGTGAGATGGGAAGTCATTAGAGAGTGTTGAGGAGAAGATCGTTATAATCTCACTTATATTTGAAAACGGTTACTCCCAGCAGCTGTGCTATGAAGAAGCAGCAGAAAGAGGGGCAAGAGCAGAGGCAAAGAGACCAGCCAGGGGGCTATTCTCAGGTAGAGAATTATGGCAGCTGAGTAGTAGGCATTGGTAATGAGAGGGTTGCAAACTCTGGAACTATCTTAAGGGTTAAGCCAGCAGGACTTGCTGATAAAATGCATGTAATTTGTGAAAGGAAGAAACAAAAGAGAAGTCAAGGCTATTCTAAAGTGTTTTTCTTGAGCAACTAGAAATAATGAAAATGTCATTGTCACAGACTGAATTGTGTCTTCCTGAAATTCATATTTTGAAGCCCTAACCTAACCCCTAAGTGACTGCATTGGAGATAGGGCCTTTAAGGAGGAGGTCAAGGTTAAACAAATGAGGTCATAGGGGTAGAGCCCTGATCCCATAGAACTGGTGTCTTTTTAAAAACGTAAAAGACTCCAGAGCTCCATATTTTTCTGCCACATGTGGACGCAGCAAGAATGTGGCTGTCTACAAGCCAGGAAGAAGACCCTCACCAGAAATCAGATCAGCTGGCACCTTGATCTAGGACTTCCCTGTTACCAGAACTGTGAGAAATAAATTTCTGCTGTTTAAGTCACCCAGTCTATGGTATATTGTTATGGAAACTTGAGTAGACTAATTCAGTCATTAACCAAGAAGCAGAAGGGAGTTTTAGGGTCAGCGATGAGGGAGAAAACAGTCATTCCTGCTATGGACGCATACCGTTTGATATGCCTATTGACTATCCAAATAAAGGTACTGTGCAGGCAGTTGGATTAATGAGTCTGCCATTCAGGGGGGCACTCAGGGTAGGTATAAGTATTTATATGTGTATAAATTATATTTAAATCCATGAGACTGGTGATACTAGAGATGAGTGTAGATGGAGAAGAGAAAAAGTCCGTGCACTGAGCCCTGGACCACTCCAGTACTAAGCAGTCATTGATATGAGGGCAAATGCAAAGGGGAGTGAGAGGGATGGCTAACTTGAGAAGAGAACTGAGGTGGAATTTTCTCGAAGGCAATTAAAAAGTGTTTCAAAAGGGAGACTAAGACCGACTGTGTCAGATGATCCATATGTCAGGTGAGATGAGGCTAAGAATCGATCACCGGATTTACCATTGTGGAGGAAGGTCATTGGTAAGTTGTTATGAATTGTTTTAGTATGGTGGTGGGATGACAGTGTGATTGAAGTGGAGCATGGAATAGGGGATTGAAGACAGACAGCATATCACTGTTCTGAGGTATGATATGTAGATGTCAAAGTTTATTAGAAATGGCCCCTAGCCATCCTGGAACTAAAAGTCTAGTGAGATAGAGTATGCTAGGAATGGTAGATTTTAATACATTTCACTCATTTAAAGTGCAAAAGCAAAAAGAAGAAACAAGTAATAGAGCCAGGAGGAAACCACCATGCCCTCCTCCTGACTAAGTGTAGATGAGGTCCATTAGATCTGTTATACCTGCGAAATCTGCGAATATCTGCTATACCTGCGAAACTGCACTGAGGCTAAAAATACCCTGCCTGTAGGCAAAGAGTGACACTTGATGGCTCTCAAAGCCTCATCTCATTTGAGTACAGAGGGCAGCCTATACAGAGTCTAAGAAAAAATAGTAGCAAATAGGAATGAGGAGAATATTCTGAACTCTAAGAGAAAAATATATCAGAGAATTATCCACTGCAGGAGAATAAAGTGTTTGGACTCTGTTGGAATTCTCAGTATAGACTGTAGAGAGAAAGCTGAGATAGATGCCATTGGGAAAGAGTAGGCTTACTGGGAACTCTAAAAGAATAAATTGCAAAGGAGAGATAGAGGATGTAAAGAACCACAGGAAATGCAAATGGAATGAAGTTAAAATCTATCATGGAGAAAGTGAAAGCCAAATTTTTTTTTAACATCTTTATTGGAGTATTATTGCTTTAGAATGTTGTGTTAGTTTCTGCTGTATAACAAAGCGAATCAGCTATATGCGTACGTATATCCCCACATCCCCTCCCTCTTGCGTCTCCCTCCCACCCTCCTTAACCCACCCCTCTAGGTGGTCACAAAGTACCGAGCTGATCTCCCTGTGCTATGCAGCTGCTTCCCACTAGCTATCTATTTTACATTTGGTAGTGTATATATGTCAATGTTACTCTCTCACTTTGTCCCAGCTTACACTTCTCCCTCCTCATGTCATCAAGTCCATTCTGTACGTCTGTGTCTTTATTCCTGTCCTGCCCCTAGGTTCATCAGAACCTTTTTTTTTAGATTCCATATATATGTGTTAGCATATGGTATTTGTTTTTCTCTTTCTGACTTACTTCACTCTGTATGACAGACTCTAGGTCCATCGACCTCACTACAAATAACTCAATTTCGTTTTTTTTATTGAAAGCCAAATTTAAAGTACAAAACGTAAGATCAAATGTGGAGGATACAATTGATAGGCTTTCCAGAATTATTGAAGAAAAAGACAAATGAATAAAAACAAAGGGCACTCAACGTTGAGGGCTAAGGTTAAAAATCCAGCTTGGTAAAGATTCTGAAACACTAACAACCAAAAACTTAACTTAAGAGAATCCTCCTGAGATGAATGTTTTTCCCCAGTATTTGTTTTGTTTTGTTTTAATTTTCTTTTATTTATTTATTTGTTTTTATTTTTGGCTGTGTTGGGTCTTCGTTACTGTGCACGGGCTTTCTCTAGTTGTGGCGAGCAGGGGCTACTCTTCGTTGCAGTACGCGGACTTGTTGTCGTGGCTTCTTTTGTTGCAGAGCACGGGCTCTAGGCACGCAGGCTTCAGTAGTTTTGGCACGTGGGCTCACTAGTTGTGGCTCGTAGGCTCTAGAGCGCAGGCTCAGTAGTTGTGGCACACGGGCTTAGTTGCTCCGTGGCATGTGGGATCTTCCCGGGCCAGGGCTTGAACCCATGTCCCCTGCATTGGCAGGCAGATTCTTAACCACTGTGCCACCAGGGAAGCCCTTTCCGCAGTATTTGGACTGAAAAGAGTTTGATCAAAATTGACGCAATGGGACCATTCTAAATTTTTGAATTACAAAGTTATGTAAGATGTATTATGATATATAATAATTAAGCAAGAATAATATTGTCCCAGAAATTGGTCCATAGACCTAGAGCAATGGAATATAAAAAATAATCCAGATGCTTTGTGACCACCTAGAGGGGTGGGATAGGGAGGGTGGGAGGGAGGGAGACTCAAGAGGCAAGAGATATGGGGATATATGTATATGTATAACTGATTCACTTTGTTATAAAGCAGAAACTAACACACCACTGTGTGCTTATTATACTCCAATAAAGATGTTAAAAAAAATAACCCAGAAAAAGACCCATTAATATACAGAAATGAGATATATGACAGAGGAGGCATTAAAACAAATGGGAAAATAGTAGACTATTCAAGAAATATATCACATAAAAATGATATCATTCTACTTCATGTGATATGCAAAAACACATTCTAGGTGAATTAAAGGCTTAATGTGTAAAGTAAAACTTTAAAAACTTCCAAAAAAATTATGACCTTAGAAAGGAAAGAATATCTTAAACAAGACCCACAGAACCCAAATCATTACAGAAAAAAAGATACATTGACTATTTCCAAATTTTATACACTTTTCAGAAAAAGACATAAAAATGACAAGCAGTAAGTAGACTTGGAGAAGATTTTAGAAACACACATAACTGGTAAAGATTTTGTATCTAGAATAAAAAGTAGAATAACTCCTACTAACCCATAAGAAAAAGGCAACCAAAAAGAAAACAAATATATGTGAATAGGTAATACACAGGTAAAACAAAACCTTAATGGCTAATAAATTGGAAAAAAAAGCCCAACCTTGCTGGTAGCTAACGAAGGAAAAATAAAACCCATAATGAGATACATTTTCATGTAACAAGGTTGGCAAAAATGAAATATTCTGACGAAACCAAGGGTTAGCAGGGATGGGAATGAAGTTGGAAACTCCAGTTGCTGGTGGGAGTGCACATTGCAGCTGTCATTTTGGGAAGAATTAGGCACTATCTAGTAAAATTAAAGTCTACGTAAAGGCACATCTATAGTTCAGTAATTCCATTCTGAGATTCTGACTCTGGATCTCCTTTCACAAGAAGACACGTACAAGAATCTTTACAGCCATGTTGTTTGTAATGGTAAGAAGTTGAAAAGAGCCTAAATGTTCATTTAAAGGAGAACGATCAGATTGCAGTCTATTCAATACCACTTTTAAATTATTCAAGTGAAGATACATATATCATTATAGGTAATCTCAAAAACAGAATGCTGAGTGAAATAAGCAAGTTACAGAACAGTCTGTGGAAGATATCACTTTCATAAGGCTTAGAAACATGCAAAACACTATTATATATAGTTTATGGATATATATAAACATATATGCATGTACACATATATACATATATATGTAATAAAGTGTATATGTACTAACAATTTTTAGATGTAGGGAAAGATCAACACTAAATTCAGGAGAGCAGTTAACTGGTGGTCACAGAGAAACTCTTATTTGTCCTCATAAAGCTTTATTTCATAAACTGGGGGAAGGGCGTATTGGTGGTTTTATGATGGATTATACCACTTACAAGCACAAGATAGTTAATGTAACAATACATGACTATAATAATAATACTAATTCACAATTCCAGATTACTTTTACAAACATTGTGAAGTATGTATTATAGGGGATGGGATAATAGTGAAAGTGAAAAATGTACTGAGTTCTATATCTTATATTTTAGAAATAAATTATAGCATTTCATTTGCCACTGATAACTAGAGAAATAGAGCTTAAGAGTTGTTTTTTTTAAAAGAAAAAAATCTTAGCAATTTCTACATGTAAAATTACAAAATCAAGACATATGAACTTTCCAAAACACTGGGAAGGTAAAAGCAAATGAAACTTTGTTTTTATAGAAAATGATATAAAAGAACATGGAAGCAGAAAAAAACTAGAAAGCACAAAGAGTAATAGAAGAGATATTAATCACTGCAGCTGAATAGAAAATCGTTTAACTGGAATATCCAGTACTTGACCTGTTTGGATTAAGAATCTGGGGGGAGGGGTGATTTGGAAATCTTAACCTCAAAATATGTTTTGTAAAACAGAAGTAGAAATATAATGTTGTACACATGAAACTTACAATGTTATAAACTAATGTCACCTCAATAAAAGGAAATCTTATTATATGTTTATATATTCTAGTGCATATGGCATAGTTTAAATTTAGAATTTCAAAAGAAAAACAAATTTAAGAAAAAATATTTGTTTTAAAAAAACTTGTATGTTACCTAAATATGTCTTGCCAATCATTGAAGAATGTGTTAAGTATCTGCTATCGCTTTGTTTCTGGGTTGATCCGAATATAGGTGAAAAAAATTTTTTGGTAATGAAAAAACATAATGCAACTTCTTATCAGTATTTAATGACAAAATAACAGAACTTCTAATGTGCACTAATTCTCTTAGAAAGGTAATTTAGCATCAGGCAATAATATTAAAATAAATGTTTAATTAAAAAGCAGTGGAAAAATAGCTCATCAGAATGATAGTCTGATAGGCAGTAAAACAGTGGTTAAGATCACAGACTCCAGAGGTGGTCTGTTGTGTTTGAATATCAGCTCTGATATTTACTGGTTTATAACCTAGGCTAGCTACTTAACTATTCTGTGCCTAATTTGCTCATCTGTAAAAGAGAGAATAAAAATAGAGGCCAGATATAATATTTAAAATATTCATCCACTAGTAATGTAACAAATTATCTTTGGATAAATACATACATTAAAATATATTGCCTTTTATTGTCTAAATACACAGAGTATAGTGTTTAATAAGGAATAAGTCATAGGGCCAATTCTTTATCAAATCATTTTATTAATTTACCAATCATTTGTTAATTTTTAGAAATTATTATTGTGGTTTTTTGTTTAACTGAGCTGCCACTAGTTAAATGAGATTCCTATTAAGCCATAATTTGACATAGGAATTGCATCAAAATTTCCCAACAGCCCCATTAAATTGATTACCATTAGGTCCTTGGTGCCTGGGGCTTTGTTGCCGCCAGAAGGTGGTTCGGTGTCTAGTGCTTTACTGCAGCCAGAGGTGGTTAGATGCATTGCCTACAAGTCATTTCCAGGTATTCATTTAGAAGCCAATGTAAGTTATACTGCTTGGTCCGCGATGAAAATGCTGCTAGTAATAACACCTGCAGTGCCACCTCGTCAGATATCCCTGACAGTGGTGGCCTTCTCAGGAGCAGCTGGCAGGTACTGCAGACACCCCTGGCACCAAAGCCATCCCTGTAGCCTTAGTTGGTCTACATTCATCTTCCCTCCTACCACCCAGCATCACTCCCAGACCTCATTACTTGCCTCTCTGGCCACTGCTGGGTAACATTATTTGGTGAACCGTAGTTAAAGAGTTGCTCTTTACCAACTAATATGAATGGGTTTCAATATTTCTCTGACTCATATGGCAGTATTATATGTACCAACTGATAGTATATACTCTTATAGGGCCTTACAGAACTTTGTGAAAATTATATAAGTTAATACAGGTAAAGCTCTTAGAAAAATTCCTCACATATGGCAACCTCTCAATATATGCTACCCATTATTATTAGCTAAATTATTTTAACAACATTTTTAGAAGCTGAAAGAGGCTGCAATAAATTCTCAATAGAAAAAAAATCCCATTTGTTCTTACTGTAAATTTGTTGGTCAAATTTCTCTTCCAGTTTGTACTTCTTGAGTATCTCTAGTTCAGTCATACACAATACTTTTTTGGTGAAATTTATAATATTTTCAACATGTAAAACATCCAATGATAGAATGATAGAGTTCTTTCCTATTTCAAATGCGCTCTGTAGTAATGAGTTCTTACCTTAGTAGTTTAGTCATTACTACATCATGAAGTAATAATTTGTGCTCAAAGATATAACCTAATCACCAATATTCTATCATTTAAATTGTCAGTTAAATGATGGTTTTCTGTATAGTAAAACAAGTAAATGGATTAGTTTTCTTAATAAGTAGCAAAGGTTTAAAACACAAAATCTAACCTTAAGTTTTTAACAAAATACATACTTAAAATTATTTTTAAAAACTTTAAAATTACAGGAAAATATTTGACAGATAAACATAAAATAAAAGGGCAGGTAAGAATTACATTATCGGAGAAGAAAGAATGCAAAGAAAAAGGTATTAAATTCTTTTTCTTTTAGAAAAGACATTCTTCTTTTCACATCCTCTCCTCTGCCAATGCTTCTGTCTTCCTACTGACTTACAAAAAGAGATTCCTGTTCTTCTTGTCCACCTTTTAATTGCTCTTCTCCCAAGAAGGATGAATGGCTATTCTGATTTATACATGTTGTCACAGTGGGGTCTCAAAAACATCTCCTTCTGTCTCTCTGTCCCTATGTCTGTCTCTGTCTCTGCATCTCTTTTTCCCTCTCTCCCTCCCTCTCTCAAGCATAGTGGACTGTCTTTTCTGGGTCTTGATTCCATGTAATAAACCTGCCTCTGCTTTCTGCATTTAAGCCTGTAACTAAACCAGGCAGACCCTGTTGTTCCAGTTCAGATTTCTTCAATTTAGAGGGAAAGGAAAGGTTAGCCAGACCTTTGCCTCAAGTCCCTACTATCTTTAATAATTCAAATTTACTGGGAAATATTATAGTGGTACAACATTTGGTCAATTTGGCATAATTTATTTATTCAATAAATACTTATATCGAATGTCTACTACATTTTAGAAACAATCCTAGAGTTTTAGTATATATTAGTGGAAAAAAAGACGCATACTCCTGTTCTTATGTATCTCATATCTTTTTATTTATACTCCTGGCCAAAACCCTTGAAAAGGGTTGAAGAGTAAAATTTAGAGAGGAAGAAAGATAACAACACTACACACTCCTTCATGATAAACAAAAAAAATCCTTTCAGCAAACTAAAAATAAAAGAGAACTTCTTCAATCTGATTAGGAGTTTATATAAAGAGTTTTATAGGTATTATCATCCTTAATGGTGAAAGACTGAATGTCTTCTTGCTAAGACTGGAAGCAAGGCAAGGATGTCCACTCTCACAACTTAAATGCAAGAGTAATTTGGAGGTTCTAACAAGTATAGTAAGGCAAGAAAAAGAAACAAAAGATATGAAGATTGGAAAGAAAGATGTAAGTCCATTTTTATTCACAGATAATATGATTGCATACATACAATATGTAAGGGAATTTGCAAATTACCAAAAGTAATTATTTATTTTGCCAAAATTATTGCATATAAAATCTATATACAAAAATCAGTCATACTTCTATATACTAACAAAAAACTTTTGGAAAATACAATAATATATGTAAAAACACTCATCTTAAATATTTATAATAAATTTAATTAAAGATGTATAAAGCCTCTACACTAAAAAAAAAAAATGCCCCCCCAAATGCTCCTGGAATACCTAATTAATTGGAAATACACCATGTTTATGGGTTGAAAGACTAGATAGTTTTTAAGTTGGCGGTTCTCTATCAGCTTATAGATTGAATATAATCCCAGTTGATATCACAAAAATTAAAAAAAAAGAAGAAAGATATGGAAAGCTACTTCTAAGATTGGTATGGGCATGTGTATAACCTAAAAAATCTTGAAAACAAAGAACAAAGTTGGAAAACTTATACCACCTGACAATAGCAAGGTTGGGATACCTAAACTGTCAGATTTCAGGATTTACTATAATTCTACTCAAAATGAAGATTGTCTGGTATTGACATAAAGATAAATCTGTGGGAAAAAAAGGGAAGCCCAAGAGTAACTAATCACGTATATGACCAACTGATTTCAACACAGTGCCTAAGAAATTCATTGGGGAAAATAGCAGTCTTTCCACTAAATGGTCCTGAAGCAACTGGCTATTCATATTTAAAACATGAAGCTTAACCCCTTTCTCACAGCATAAGAAAAAAATTAACTTAAGATACAGACTTAAATGTGAATGCTAAAGCAATCAAACTTTTTAAAGAAAACAGAGGAGAATTTCTTTATCACTCAGTTAAATTGGACTTTATCAAATTAAAAACTTCTCCTCAAAACATTATCATTAAAATGTAAAAATACAAGCCACAGCCTGGGAAAAGCTATTTGAAATAAAATATAACTGATGAACTCATACGTAGAATGTTCAGAGAACTTCAATAAATCAAAAAGGAAAAAAGATGAACACCCAACTTTTAAAAAATGGTAAATAATTTAAACAGGAACCTCACAAAAGAAAATATCAAAATGGCCTATAAGCATATGGAAAGGTACACAACATCATTAGTCTTCAGAGATGCAAATGATGAGATATTTTCCCCAAACCACCAGAATGGCTAAATTTTATAACACCAACAATATTGTGTCATAGGTTGCTAAGAGCACCCCAAAGTTCAGTGATTTACTAAAAGGACTCAAAGAGAGTAAATAATTCTCCCAGCAATGATGTGTGACAAAACATATGGAATACTGCCAACCAGGGAAGCTCAACCAAGCCTTGGTATCCAGGGATTTTATTGGAGTTTTGTCACATAGGCATGGAGTGCCATGTAGCTGACCTTATTACTTGGTCTCCAGCCCCTCAGAGGTTAGACTGATATAGCATGGTCCATTTTTCCCATCATAAATCACATTGTTAGCAGGAACGCTTGGTCTGGTATACAAAGTCACTTTTATCAGGCAAGACATTCTGATGATTCAAGGTTACTTTCAGGAGCTGGTCAAGGAGGAGGTGATTGTTGGCACACGCAGGGTTTGAGTACCCTAAATCTGGTGAGTTAAACCTTTATTGGAGAAATAGAAAGTGTTGGTGATGATATGGAGAAACTAGAACTCTTATGCATTGCTTGTGGGAAGTTAAAATGGCAAAATCACTCTGGAAAACTTTTTAAAGTTTGTAAAAATATTAAAGTACACATACTCTGTGACCAAGAAATTTCACTCACACATATATGCCAAAGAGAAATAAGTGTATATGTCCATAAAATATTTCACAGGAAGATTCATAGCAGCATTATTCATTATATTAAAAAATGGAAACAGACTAAATGTCTATGGACAGGATAATAAATAAATTGTAGTATATTCATACAATGAAATATTACTCAGAAATTAAAAGGAATAAACTACTGGTGTACATAACAGTATTGAATGAGTCCTTAACATTTGCTCTTGATCAAAAGAAGACAGACACAAAAGAATATAAACTGTAAAAATTTCATGACTATAAAGTTCAAAAACAAACAAAATGTATCTAATGTTACAGAAGTCAGAATAATGGCCAAGGAGTTAGGAAGAGATATTGACCACAGAGAATTGTCTGAGTTGTTGGAAATACTGTAACTTGATATGGAAGGTAGTCACAGAGATATAGACCTGAAAAATTCATTGAGCCAAATAATTAATATTCGTGTATTTTACTACATGTACGTTTTTCTTTAAATAATAAAATGCTTACTTTTTTTGAATTTCTTACAAGTTTCTATCACATGGTATGCTCTGAACCAGTATATCTGAATGAATGAACAAATGAATGAATGCTTATCTTGATATTTTTGCTCTGTTCCCATGCTCATCAAGCCATATTCTGAAAATAAATACGTCTATCTTTGTATAATTATCTATAGGAAGAGAATGCAATGAGCAGAAGGCACAGGCAAATAGTTCACTTGATGATTTTATTTTTATTGTAATTGAATGCGTTGTCATTCTAGTATTTATGGGTCAGTATCACGTGAATTTAGTAATGGAGGCCAATACCTAAGAACTGGATTATCACTGGGTATATTAGCAATTTTCCTTCAAATAAAGAAAGCTCAAAATTAGACTGTGAGATAGAGGGATTTCTATAAGGTTTTCTCCCTCACGTATACCTGCCTGAGTGCTCTGTCAGCCTTTGTAAGGCAAAAAACTGTTACATTACATACTTCTATCAAACTGCTTGATATGTTAATTTCTTAAAAACTCAGAATTATTATTGTGAGCTTCTCTGATTATATTATGTGATATTATTGCTCATAGAACAATAGAATGTTGTGGTTAGAAGAGATCTTAGTAGCTGTCTAGAGCAATCCCTTCATTTTAAATATGGGGAAACTAGACATTCCTTTACTTGAGATTTAAGGGCTTGATGTGTTCTTTGTGGGTTTGCTGAGCTATGAACTAATTCTGAATTTCCTGCCCCATGACCTCTTTTTATGTGAAACAAATAAATTTTTCTGTGTTTACCAACCCGTTCTTAATACTTTCCCCCCTTGCAGCCAGGAATATTTCTAACTAATGCAAACCTCTTTACACATGATCTATTACAGACTTGTACTTTTACAAATGGAGCATTTGAAAGCCAATAGAAATTAATTTCCTGAATGATACCTGACTTTTCAACGTCAATGCTTCAGCAATAGTCAGTGGTGTAATATCTTCAGAGTACTGGAAGAAAGAACTTGGGACTTAGAATTTTACATTCAACTAAGTAATCATCTAAAAATGAGGATGCAATAATAATATTCCTATGCATACAAAGTTTCTCAGAAATTTTACCACATTAAGCCTCTTTGAAAGAGCTGTTGAAGGTTATACCCCAGCAAGACAAAGCATAAATCTGGGAGTTAGTAATAAAGTATATGAAATATAAATAAATTAAGATTTTAATAAGATATATCCTAAATAAAGAATTACTTATAAAAATATTTGTAATAACTTCGAAATTTAAGAGTGATGGTGGGAGATAAGAGCTGCTCTGCGAGAAAAACATATACTGCTAAACTTTGAGCATGGAGAGGGACAGTAAATTTAAGTGTGGATGGTACTAAATCAGGATTCAATCTCTCTAATTCAAGGTAGAAAGAAGTAAAACTATAAGCAAAAAGAGCTTAGTAATTAGAAGGCATAAGATTAAGGGACAAAATTAAATCATAATATTTACATATACACATATTTATTATATACTGTACATTTAATATAAAGTAAATTTTAATAAATTAAAACTGGTTAAACTCATTGGTCAAAGAGAATACTCAGACTGTATTATGTTATAACAAAAACAGCAACAACAAATATATAATAAACTAATTTTCATCACTGATTTCTGTAAGAAACATTCTTAATGGACATATAAGACTGAAAAATGAAGTTACTGTAAAAATGTGAGGCAAATGTAAACCAGAAGAAATACAGAGTAGCAATATTAGCACAGCACAAGATAGATCCTATGACAGCAGCATAATCAGTGGCAAAGAGGAGTGCTGCTTACTGTGAAAAACAGTGATTGATCTAGAAGATAGAACAATCAGCAAATATATGCATGTAACTGCATATAAGTTCAAAATATATTAAAGCAACAAGTGACAGATTAATGTAGTGATTAATCTTGTAATTGGACATTTTAACATATCACTCTCAGAAACTGATAAAAAGAGCAGAAAAAACAAACAAGACCATAAATTTGTCTGAGTTGATGAATGAGGATAATCCAGAGATACATAGAGAATTTTCTGTACCATTTGGAACAGTCACAAAAATCTGTCACTTGCTAGACCACAAATGTATCTTTAAACTATTCTAAAGAATTAATGTTCTACCATACAATTTCTCCTATACATACACAAAACATATAAAGTTAGAAATGAATGTCTAAAAGGATAAAATTTTAAATCACTTATGTCTTTAAATCAATAAAGCACTTATGGAAAACCCCTGTATTAGAGAAGATAAACAGTAAGTGACAAAATACTTAGAGCTAAATGACAATGAAACAATGCAAAACAAAATGTGTGGGATGTATGTATTTTTTTTTTAATCCATAGATAGGGGAAATAGAAAGACCAAAAACATGAGCTAAGCATTCAACATAAAATCTAGCAATAAAGAGCAAAAAGCCTTATATGTCCAGTACTGTGGAAGTCCAGGTAAATATCTTAGCTGCCTTAAAATACACACATTCTAGATAATTCATAACAAATTTATTTTAAATACATTTCTGAGTGCACAAGATAGTATGGGAAATCCCCAAAGACCAGGAATAATAAAGAGAGGTCTGAAATTACAGAGAAACCTACAAGAGAACTTGCAAACCTATGCTTCCCTAGGATCTAAGCCAGTATTTGGAACTCAGAATTTGGGGTATTATTCTGTCTTGAAAGAATAGGAGACAAGTCTTCAGGGCTATGCCAGTTCAGTGAGTTCCTTAGAAGCTGACGCCCAAATAAGGATTCTTGTGCAGGAAATTAAGGAAGTACTGCTAGAAGAAACCAGTAAAGAGTGGAGAAAATAAAAGAGGAAAGAGGAGGAAGTCAAGCAAAGGTATAATCTGAGGCAAAGTCCTATTAAGGTAGCTTCAACCTGATCTCACAGAGGGATTCTAATTTTATTATTTAGTTATTATATATTATTATTTGTACAAGTTAATATAATATATAACTTTTTGTTATAATATAGTAATTTTATTATAATATTGAGATGTTATTATTATCATAAAAATAATATTATAATAAATAATTTATCCTGACCCAAGGAAAAGAAAACTGGGTTTTCAAAGTCTTGCACCTATCTGTAATTAGCTAAGGGCATGTAGGGGAAATCTGGGGGGATAAACTCTTAGTAACTTCTAGTTCTGTGGGCAGACTCAATACAATGGCTCTGGTAGTCCAAAGGAGGTCCTCTGATGAAGGTCTTTAGGTTAAAATGGATTTGACGGAGTCTGTGCACATCACTAACATTTTCTGCTAAAGTGTGGGAACAGAAATGGAGAGACCCAGTATTCCTGGATACTCAAAGAAGTACAACTTCCATAAAAGTGTGGGCATGGGGACATCTAACTACTTAGAAATTGAAGCAATGAAAGAGCTTATTTATTTCTTCCTCTGTACCATGGAAATACTTCTAACAAAAAACAATAGTATGTCTTTAGAATTTATGGCTATAGGTTATGTTGTCACATGCAACTTATGTATACTATCCTCAGGACCAGTCGCAGTGAGGCCCAATGCAAAATTAAAAATTAAAATGTGAGGTTCTTCGCTTAAAAATTATTACAAACTTCAAGATGATGACAACAGAGCATTAAGCCAAGTATGATGGTCTTCCCAGTGTGGGGTCCTGTGTGACTGCATAGGTCACATACTGTGAAGCTGGCCTTAACTACCTTCTCAATAAGATAATCACTAGGCCAACATACATACGTACGTACATACATACATCTATACGTAAGTACATACATACATGAATGAATGTTGTTTCATGTTGGTAACGTTTGGAACATGCAGTAGAAATGAATTAAAATCTTATCTTGAGAAAACCATGCCCAATCTATGTCCCTTAGAGTTTCTACGGAATAAATGGAGCTAATTACCAACTTAAAATGAAAAAAATATTTACAAAACACACATTTCCGAGAGAAGAGGCAATAGAAATTGCAAACAGAAGAGTTACACACCCAACGAGATCAGATACTAGAATTATTATATAAAGAATAAAAGAAAATTATAATACAAAATATATGAGAAAAAAGAGGCTATAAATAGTAACCAGAATTTTTTTTAAGGAACAACATGGGAATCCTAGAAGTGAAAGATATAATTGTTGAAATACAAAACTTAACAGATGAGGAGTTCTGCTTTCATGTATGACACAGCAACTTCAAGATAGATCATCCACCTACAGATAACAATTATGGACTCTGAGCAAAATTTACAAAGCAACTCCTTACATATCCATTACCATTGGCAAAAAAAAAAAAATAAATTAAAAAAATAAATAAAATAAAAAGCAACTACTGAAGGTAGACTTTAGGGACGAGCTAAAATCTGGAAGAAGAGATGGGACTGGGTGAGATCCTCACCTTAGCAGTAGTGGCCTGAGGGTCAGCTCTGGTCATTCCATGTGGAGGAGCCTGAAGCTCTGATAAAAACATGTCATCTTTCTTGCACAAGGAATAAAGAAGCTGGGGTGGTGATCTTTATTGCCCCAAAGTGAGGGACTTATCCAAAAGAGAAGGGACAGGTGAGGGGAACTGTGGTCAGGTTGTACTTGCAACTTTGTCCAATCTCTGCCTGATTGCTGAAGTACACGTTTATAGGACAGACAGCAAAGAACCCAGCAAAGTAAACATATAAAAATGCCTTCAATTGCACAGAGATCTGAGCTAATGCATTCTGTAGGAGAATTTGTTAAACCAAGTAACAAGCAAATGAATACAACACTCTTTTGAGGAGTAAGGGCCTTTGAACCCAAAGACCGCCTATAATATAACATTCAAAATGCAAAGGATAGAATCCAGAATTACTCAAAATACAAAGAAGCAGGAAAATATAATCTATTAGAAAAAAACAATGAAGAGATTCTCAATCTCATTAGTAATTAGAGAAGCGAAAATTAAGAGAATACATAGATACTTTATACTCATTACAATGACAAAAATGAAAGTTTAATAATATAAGGTGTTGGAGAAGATGAAGAGAAAGAAAATCTCACACTGTTATTTTGAGAGTGTAAACTGAAGTAGCTGTTAGGAGAACCATCTGAAAGTTCATATTAAAATGAATAACAAATATATATCCCATGCAGGATTTCACTCCTGGGTATGAATATACACCTTGGAGAAATTCCACACAAGAGCAGAGGGGCACATGCAACAAGAATATAATTTCAGCATTGCTTTTTTTGCAAAGAAGTGAAATATCCTAGGTGTTATCCTTGGGGGAAAACTTCAGTGAATTATAGTCCATGGCTAGGTGGGATACTGTGTATTGGCCAGATGAAATGAGCCATATCTACATGGAGAAAGTACTAAAGCAATGATACTTAAAAGGAAAACAGAATGTGATTTAAAGCTCAATAACATTTACTTAAATTTTAAACATGCACTTGCATATACAATACTTTATGAATATATATTACGTATGTATTATATATATATAAACATAGATGGGAAAGATACATATTAAATATACAAGACTGTTTATAAAAGTGTGAATTGAGTTTGGGGGGTAGGCAGTAGGGTTGCCAGATTTAGCAAATAAAATTACAGGGCATCTGGTTACATTTGAATTTCAGATAAAAGATAAATAATACTTACTAATACCCAAGTAATATTGGACTAAAAAGACCTTCCCATCCTTAGGAATTTCAGCCTGAGGGGACATACACAGAAAAGCAAGAGTAGTAGATTCTTTTGTTTTAGTCCCAAATATTGCACGAGACACACGTATACTAAATATGTGTACTAAAAAATTTTTTTATCTGAAATTTGAA
Organism: Grampus griseus; assembly: GCF_964374135.1. Classification (NCBI taxonomy): domain Eukaryota; kingdom Metazoa; phylum Chordata; class Mammalia; order Artiodactyla; family Delphinidae; genus Grampus; species Grampus griseus. The sequence continues at coordinate 13,768,257 of NC_139011.1, read as the reverse complement.
TTTAAGTGGGCATCCTGCATTTTATCTGTCAAGCCTAATATGGAGAGAAGCAATAACATATAATAAGGAACAAAAGGTCTTGCACAGACACATCATAATGTGTTATGTCCAAAAACTATTGCCGACTCAATTCTGATACAGAATTTAAAACACATCAGTAAATAAACAACTCAACCATGTAATCTTACATAAATTATTTTGGGAATATAAATTATAGGTTTAAGTGATGTCATAAAATCTTGCGAGAAAATAATTCTAATATGTCAAGTACTTTAAAAAGTGGAGAAAATTTGTCCTTGGTTTTATTTCCTTGGAAGGGACAAGCATTTTCCTGAGATGGTCATACACCACCTAATGCTACTCAGCACGAAGCCCTTCTTGACTACATTCACTAAATATTAAATACAAAGTTCATTTTAGTCTACCAAAAATATAATCTTATTTAATAAGCACCATTTCTTATTCTATAGAATGTGTGTGTAGGTTTATTAGAATTTGCTAATTTAACCTTTAAACTACTGTGCTAATGTACTTATTGCTATTAATCATCTCAGCTCTTCTTTTATTCAGGGAAAAGAAAACTTAGCTCACCTGATTTACCTTATGTCTTTGCTTGTAATTGCAAATAAAATGAAAATGTTGCTGTACCCAGTTTAACTCTAACAAGATGCATAGTGTTTTTTTTCAGTAAAATGATGTAGACCAATTGAGATCTTTTCCTCTATACTCTATGAAAGTTCTCTACATAATGATTAAGTAACCTATAGAATGCCAAGTGTTGTATCCACATTGCATAGTGATGGAGGATCCTGGCCCAAAATTTGGTTCACATGTTGAGAATGATGACACCATGTACGCTCCTCGTGGGTAGGAAAAGGTTTGTGACTCACAGAATGAGGCTTTCTGGGCACAGCAGGATAGACTCCCCAAGCTCGTCCCAAAAGGGCTTGAGATAGTATGGAAAGGAGGCTGGCTTGGGTGTTTATGATACTGGATGTGGGGGGTAGGAAGGGGCGGGGGCTTTCCATGCATAGGACAGGGCTTGTGTAGTATGAATTTTCCATTCATGCCAAAGGAGGGAGAACTGGGCTTTCTTATCAGTTTGATCAGATGTGGGGCAGGAGGAAAAGAAGGAGAAGTAGATCTTAAAAGCTGTCAGCCGTCAAACATCACAATGGAGTCAGACCCTTTACCTCAAGTGCTAATAAAAGAAATGGAATCCTACTGATTGAGGAAATACAATTGACTAGAGTTTTATATCATCACATTGCATTATAATGGAATTGAAATATATGAAGTAACTCAATCACAAATTAAACATATAAATAATAGAAGAGCAGGATAAACATGGCTATGCACAAAAGGCCTAATGGAATTGGAAGAATAATATTACTATAAGAAATATGAGTGTTAATGGCAATACCAGTTAAATTAAAAACGTTAATTTTTAATAACATTACTTTATGTAGTATTTAGCAGATGCAGTGGCCATCTCTCAGAAGATTAGAGAAATATTTTATTGTAATTCAAACTCAAAATATTGCTTAGAAAACCTGACGTGATCAATGACTTTTTTGTTGTTGTTGCCATTTCAAATTAAACTGAGCAAGGATTTCAGACAGAAAGGAAATTATGAATAAAATCAAGTCTAGGTTTGTTTCCACTTTTTGACATTTCTAGAATGGTGTCATTCATTTTATAGAGTTTAGTCAAACTGTGAAGCAGCAGCAATCTCAGAATTCGGATGGTATTTTGAGATATTCTAAACATTGGTTTTGAGAATTAGCCATAAGGCATAATTCAGTCCTAGCTGAAAAGTATTCTTATACTGACACCTTTCTTTTTTCTTCCTTCCAGACAGCAGTGACCTTCCATTGTTGTTGAAACCATCGGTGGTAATGAATACTCAACTGTGTAGCCAAAAAAATGTGATGGAGTGTCAAGTGACACCTCCCACCCCCAACATACTGTTTTGCATTTACTGAATGACATTTGTAAGACTTCCTCTCCTCCACCCCTAAGACTTCTACTTTGTAAAATGTAAAGATTGCCTCCCCCCAATACATATTAACTAGGGCTTCTTCCATTTCTGAAATTTTAAGCTCCTTTACCTTCCCTCAGTTTTTCTAATTAAATAAGAGGTAATTATAAGCCTGTGTGTCTCATTCTTCTTGCTTATTCTCCGAGTTTTGCCTCTCTGCAAAAGGGCCTCAGAGTAGGTAGCCTGGATCTCTCAGTTATTTTGATTTATTAAAGCTTATAGTTATTTCTTTATACAAAAGCAAATCTACATATTATAGATATTTGAGAAAAAACAATCTGAAAAAATAAATATGAAGAAAAATCAATAACGATGGTGCAGTGGAGAAAAAGAGCGCAAGCTAAGGAGATAAAGATAACAAGGAGAGGCATTTCGAAGATGATGGTCAGGGAAGGAGTCTCCAAAGTGATGACTTTTTGAGAAGCTCCTGAAACGAGTGAGGATCTGAACTGTGATGCTGGAGAAGTAGCATTCCAGACCAGAAGGAACAGTATGTGCAAAATCCGCAAATGAGAGGAGACTTGGTGAGTTCAAACACCGACCAGGTGACAAGAAGGCCTTTGAGGCTTGAGTGCAGTGAGCAAGGTGGCAACGGTGAAGGAGCTTAAGTTTACCTCCGGGATTTTAGATTTTGTCCTCAGTCTGATGGAAAATTATTTGAAGGATGCTGAACAATGCCATGCTTTGATCTGGCTCACATATTTAAAAGGTTAATCTGTCCATTGTGTGAAAAATATTCTGGTGATAGAGTAAGAGCATAAACAGGAAGACCAATTAAGTGGCAAGAGCAGATGAGCAAGTAGACAAAATTTTAATGGTTGTATTGGATGTAGAATGTGAGAGAAAAATAAAAATCAAAGATGATTCTAAACTTTCAGACCTTAGCTATTGGGTACTTGATTCCTTCTGCAGAGATGAGAAAAATATGGGAGTGGCAGATTGGGTTGAGAGCTTGTTGAGTTTGAGATGCCTATCAGATATATAACTGGAAATGTTGATGAAACAGGTGGAAACAAGAGTCTAGATTTCAGGGCAATGTAAAAGACGGACCTAAATTTGGGATTGATGGGCTCACTGAAGTAATAGGTCTGGACGACAGCACATTGAAAGAGGGTGAATATATATATAGAAAAAGCCCATAGGTTGGACCTGAGAACACTGACATCTAGAGTTTGGAAAGGGAAGGGAAATCTGATGAAAGAATTTCAAGATAGGAAAAAAAATGCTATTAGTTGAAAATAACACCAGTGTTTGCTTTGAGGACAGGGATATTCTGAAAGGTAATTTTGCTAAAGGAAGAACAGAGAGCCTAGGACTCCCAATAAAAAGCAGGTTTCAAGGTACTGCAAGAACCAAAGGAAGATTTCCAGCTCCTGCAAAAAGTGCTTGCCTCTGAGAACCTTTATTCTCAGAAATACAAGCTGCTCCTCATTGGCTGATTAACAATCATAATGACATATATTTTCATTTTTCAAAGCCTCTTCATACCTCATCCCATTTTGTTTTCACAGCAACTCTCACTTAGGAGACATGACAAATTTCTAATAGCCATTTTATAGATGAGAAATTTGAGGTTCAGCAGGTGAAGTGGTTTCCCCAAAGTTACACCACTAGTTAATGATGACACACCAGCTCAGCAACTAAAGACTTTTGACTCCTACTTCTTTCTACTTTGCATACCATCTATTCAAGCATTTAAAAACGTACGCAATGTTTCTTTGTTTTCTCACAAAGAGTATTTTATACAGTAAGTTACACACACATAGGACAAAAAAATGCCAAGGAAATATCTTCAATATCCATCCATTCCATTTAATCAACTGCAGATTTATAAATCTATTGATCAACTCCATAAATAATTTTTTGAGCACCTACTATGTGAATCAGATATCATGTTACACAGATATACTAAGATTAGGAAGGAGTAGTATTTGCCCTCAAGATGATCATAATCTGAGGGATTTTTTCACACTTTTACTTGTTATGCAATAATGGTAATTCATACTACTTTTTTTGTGGTTGGTTAGTGTCTACATTAACAAATATTTTCAGATTTCATCATGGGCTTTACTTCTCCAGAATAACAAGTTCTAGCTTATGGGATAGAAATTTATATTTTATTTTCTCATTTGAAACTACAGGTTGCACATTAATAAGTTGTTAAAACAGACCTTCGATATCATTAATCTGACACTTTCATCATATGGCTAGGAAATTAAAGCCCAGACAAGTGAAAAGTGATTTGACTAAGCTACAAAGCTAATCCATGGCATTGACATTGAAAGCTACACTGTTTGTTAAAGCAGTTTTTCAGATCTCTGAGTTCTGGCCAAGGATACTTCCTGGTTGCCAAAAGTTTCCAGGAAGTTTATCTCAGAAATTCTATGAGTTCCTTACCCAAGAATTAATTTTACCAAGCCAGATGGCTTTGTTGGCAAGAATGGGGTATCACAATCCAAATTTTGAAGTCAGAGAGGGAGCTTGCATTTCATTATAGAATTCAGATGATCGATGTTCACTATTTGAGATCTTAGTCAGGTATTTTCAAGCCTGGGAAAGTAATGTATTAGCATCTCCAGATAGTACCCAGATATTTCCTTTTTATTTAGCTTGAGCACAAAGTCCCTTATTAATAATATTATACTAATCTTTTAATCTCATCTGAAAACATTACTAATGTGAAGCTACCATAATGTTTTTTTGAGGTTTATTATTGTAATCTCAGTGTCTTAATTAAAACAACAAAGGTCGATTTCTTACTTGTGCAAAGTCTGTTACAGGTTTGGGTCTCTTTCCAGGGAAGCAGCTTTTCATGTTATGGTTTAGCAGTGGATCTCCATATCAAGCAATACTTTCACAGTCACTTCCGCTGAGAGGGGTGGGATGGAGGTTCAAGTATCAGAAATTGGATGTTTCCACATGGAAGTGCCACACATCACTTTGACTCACACAGTCATACCCAAATATTTAGGGGAACAATAGTTACATCTATGGTAGTTATCCTTGTTTAGCTGAATGTATAGCTGATATTTACAATAGCCAAGACATGGAAGGGTCCATTGACAGATGAATGGATAAAGAAGATGTGGTGTATATATACAATGGAATACTACTCAGTAATAAAAAAGAATGAAATAATGTCTTTTGTAGTAACATGGATGGACCTAGAGATTATCACATTAAGTGAAGTCAGACAGAGAGAGACAAATATCATAGGATACCACTTATATGTGGAATCTAAAAAAATGATATAAACGAACTTATGTACAAAACAGAAATAGACTGACAGACATAGAAAACAAGCTTATGGTTACCAAAGGGAATAGCGGGGGTTGGGAGGGGAGAGATAAATTACGAGGTTGGGATTAACAGATACATACTACTATATATAAAATAGATAAACAACAAGGACCTACTGTATAGCACAGGGAACTATACTCAATATCTTGTAATAACCTATAAAGGAAAAGAATCTGAAAAAGTATATATATACATATAACTGAGTCAGCTGTGCACCTGAAACTAACACAAGATTGTAAGTTAACTATACTTCGATTTTTAAAAATGGGAAAAAAAAAAAAAAACACAATAAAAGGAATTGCTGATTAAAATTGTTCACATTTTTGGTCCTCTTAAGAAAAACTTGGTGATTAAGACCATAAATGGAAAATCAAGGCCACATAATCAACCTAAGAGGCAGCTAAGCATTTACAGTGTCAATCACTGTGCAAAGAGCTTTTCAGATATTATTTTATTTAAAGTAGTCTCACAACAACCTTAAAAAGTTGGTAATATTGTTGCCTTTTTATAAATAAACAACTTGAAGTTCGATGATTTGTCCAAGATTACACACTAGCTTAACAATGGGGCAAGGCTTTTAAAGTCAAAAAACTCCCAAATAACAATAATTTGTGTAATAAATTCTTTTAAGCCTAAACCTATTAAATGAAAATCATAATAGTAACAAAGGAAATGTCTTGCCTTTTGCTTCCTAAGAAAACTTTCACCTTCTTTTCAAAGAACACTCCTAAACAACCAGGAATGCTAGAGTCACTCAATTCTCAGACTTTTTATAGCGTTTATTGTTGTGCTTTCATTTGGTAATAACTCCCATATTGCCCTGACAGATGTTTTCCATTGTTATCTTAAACTGTTATTTACACCATTTTGAGGGTAGGAATCATATCTGCTTTTATCTTGTATTCCCATTAACACAGAAGAAAGTGCCTTGCACACAGAAGGTGCTTCATGAATTTATCTTTTTAGGAATTGTCACTGCTTCTTTGAAGGGAACAATGGTACAAAGAAGAGCATTATAAGAATATTACAATGACTGATATGACACATTTGATGCTTCTCCCTTTGTTTTTGCATTATGCACACATTACCTAGAATTTTAAATGTTCTTTCGCAGCAAGATGCTTATTATTAAATCATGGAAAACATGGAAAGGGAGAACGGGAGTTGGGGGAGACTTGGCCTTGGAAATACTCATCTTGAGCCTCTGTAGGACTTAATTTTCACCTTGGTCACTGTGAGAGTATCCAGGTTGGGATAATATTTGAATTGCTTGTCAGGTGTGTTAGACAAGCTGACATAAATCTCATTTCACATTGACATTCTTCAACTAAGATCTAACAGCCTAAAAGTACGGAGAGATGCTGCCCCAAGCACCACAAAACCTTAAGGCTTGGAATGTCTTCAAGAAAGGACAAAAAGGAGTGATGATTCATTTTCTTGACGGTTACCAAGAATGATGCAGTGTCTTTAGAAGTCTGACAACTGGCTGCCCTGCAGAGGCCTCCAAAGTATTCCTTGCAAATACTCAATTATGCTTCTCAGAATAGGTCTTGCTTTAGAAAATTTAATAGATGAACTTCTGTCTAAAAATAGTTTGCTCACCACCCTCACCACCCCCCATTCTGGCTGATCTAAATAACAGAGAGTCTTTCAAAGCGCAGAAAGGATGCTAGAGAGAGCAAATCCTGGCATAAAAGTTTAAAAGTAAAAGTCATAATGTATGAAATAAATCTATCCTAATTTTCCTCATCTCTATTTTCTGTTCTTTCACTTGGTTCCTAGGCATGATTTTATATATATATATATATATACACATATATATATATGTATTTTTTTTTAAACACTTTCTCTTCTTTTGTCCCAGGTGTCCACCTCTTATTCTATGTAATGTAAGTTGTCCTCCCTCTCTTTTCCTTATCTACTCCCATCCATCAGTGAGATTTCAGTCAGTGCTTAGTGGGATTTTACCCTCAACCTTGATCCCAATAGTACACTTGATATTAAAGGAAGGGCTAATTGACATGAGTGTTGTATCTATTTATCCTTGAGGCATGAAGGATGGACAAGGCATTATACAGAGTCCTCACAAACGGGTTTTCTTGTAAGAGATGAGGTAGGTAGTAGAGATAATTCATACCAAGTACCAAATACGTGTAAGTAGTTTTCTATATATTCATCTAAAATAAGTCTCAAAATAATACTTTGAAGTAAATTCTGTCACCCTCTCACAACTGTTATGGTTGATAAAACTGAAACTCAACTAAGTGGCATAGGTCTGAGAGAGTCCAAATCCCAGGCATGAGGGAGATCTCCTTTTGCTAGAAGGCAAATTGCTTCTAGTGTCAGGGATGGTGTGTTAAACTTAGTTCTCACTGCAGGAGAGAGCTTTTGAATGAAAAAAAAAAAAAAAAGTTCAAAGCAATGAGTCCAAATATATGCTTTGTCCCTGGCTCATCTTTGCTCATGCTGCTGAAGCCCCTGGTTTCAAATACAGCCTCAATCCTGTGAATGGAGATGTTATGGAATAAAAAAAAATATGGTCTAGTTGGAAATAATTGCTATACATTTGCTCAGTGCTCAAGACTATAAAGGGATTGCAGATTCAAGTTAATGCAAATGGTGGAAGCCCTGATTAGTAGATGTGGGCCCTGCTGAGGCAGAGGTATGTGGGCCATGCAGAGTGCTAGAATCTGGGTGAAGTTACGGTGAAGGTGTCATCTACCTACTTTTCCTATAGTCCCTGTTCTATTTGTAGTGACAGTCAGCTTTCATACAAAAACCCTTTCTGGTACATGTTTCAAATTTCACCTGCACCAAAAATGCTCGGGCTTCAGCAAAGCAGGAATAGTAGTCCCCATTTGACTGATGAAAAAAATTATATCCAGAGAATTTTAAAGTCTTCATAAAAGTATCGAAATGTGAAACTGTGATCCAAATAGAGAAGTCCTGGCCACAAACATATTGTGCTTTCCACATTACGCAAAAGGAGAGCATAATAAAAGAGGACATTAAATTAAATTTAAAATCATATCCTTGATATATAAAAAAACAAAAGGAAAATGGCAGGTGTGAATCTAGCTATATAAATAATAATGTTAAATGTGAATGGATTAAACACCTGAATCAAAAGTAAAATATGTCAGACTGAAAATATGACCCAACTATATGCAGTCTACAGGAGATATACTTTAGGTTTAAGAAGACAAACAGATTGAAAGAAAAAAGATTTTTAAAAAGCTAGCATTCAGTCAGCAACCATAGATAAGCTGGAATGGCTATATTAATATCAGACAAAATACACTGTAAAAGAAAAAATGTGATAAGAGACAAGATGGACATTCTACAATGATAAAAGAGTAAATTCATCAGGAAGACATAACCATTACAAATATCTATGCACCTAATAATAGAGCCCTCAAAATGTGAAACAAAACTAACAGAATTGAAAGGATAAATAGATAGTTCAATAATAATAATTAGGGATTTCACTTCGCAACTTCAGTAGCTAGAACAACTAGATAGATTTACATGCATATAGAAGACTTAAATAAAACTATAAAACAATTGGATCTAATAAACATTTTTAGACCAGTCCACCCAATAACAGTGGAATATAACTTCTCCCCAAACACGTATAGAACATTCTCCAAGATAGTCTATATGCTAAACAATAAAACAGGTCTCAGTCAATTTAAAAGGATTGACATAAAGTGTGTTCTCAGTGGAATGAAATTAGAAATCAATAACAGAAGGAAATTTGGAAAAAATCACAAATATATGGAAATACAATAATACACTACTAAATAACTAACTGGACATTGAAAAATTCACAAAGGAAACTAGAAAGTATTTTGAGATGGATGAGAATAAAAATATGCCAGAATTTAAGAGATGTATCAAAACAGTGCTTATAGGAACATTTATAGCTGTAAACACCTATGTTAAAAAAATAAAGATCTTAAGTCAATAGCCTAAACTTAAGAAGCTAGAGAAAAAAAAAAGAGCAAAATAAATCCATAGTCAGCAAATGGAAGGAAAAAATAAAGAATAGAATAGGAATCAGTGAAAAGAAAATGGAAAAACAAAAGAGAAAAACAATGAAACCAGATGTTGGGTCTTTGAAAAAATCAACAGAGTTAAAAAACCTTTAGTGAGATTGACCAAGAAAAGCAAAGGTAAGACTCAAATTACTAAAATCAGGAATAAAAAGGGGATATTACTATTGGCTTTACAGGAAAAAAAAAAGATTATAAGGGAATATTGTAAACAACTGTCTACCAACAAATTAGGTAAGTTAGATGAAATGGACACATTTTTAGAAAAACACAAATTACCAACATCAACTGTATACAATCTGAATACAGCTACAACAGGAAAAGACATCGAATTAGTAACAATTTTTCATGAAGAAAAGCCCATGGTCAAAGGTCTTCACTAGTGAAGTTCATCAAACATTGTAAGAAAAATTAATACTGATCCTTTATAAACTCTTACAAAAAATAGAGGCAGAAATACTTCCTAATTCATTCCATAAGATAAGTATTACTCAGGTATCAAAACCAGATAAGACATTTCAAGAAAAGAAAACTACACACCAATATTCATTACTAATATAGATGCAAAAACCCTCAACAAAACTAGCAAATCAAATCCAGAGACATATAAAAATGATTATACACCAGGACCAAGTAGGACTTATCCCAGAATGCAAATCAGTTCAACATCTGAAAATTAAGCAGTGTAATACACTACATTAATAGAATTAAAGACAAAACCCATACGATCATCTCAATGTACACAGAAAAATCTTTTTCATAAAATCCAACACCTTTTAATGATAAATACACTTAACAAAATAAGAATAGAAGGAACTTCCTCAACTTGATAAAGAGCATTTATTAAAAACTTACAGTTAACATCATATTTAGTAGTGAAGGACTAGACGATTTTCCCCTAAGATTTAGAATTAAACAAACATGTATACTTTCATCCCTTTCATTCAACATTGTAGTACTAGAGATTCTAGTCAGAGTAATTAAGCAAGAAAAATAAATAAAATACATTCATATCAAAAAGTAAGAAGTAAAACTACCTCTATTTGCAGAAGACTGATTTTATATTTAGATAACTAAAAAAATCAGCTAAAAATCGAATCTATTTCAGCTAATAAATGAGTGCTTTAAGATTACTAATATAAGCTCAATATAAGAAACAATTCTATTTCTAAACACTAGTAATGAACAATCCAAAAATAAAATTAGAAAACAATCCCATAGCCTCAAAAAGAATAAAATATTTAGGATTATATTTAATAAAAAAGAATAAAATACTTAGGACTAAAACTTAAAAAGGGAACATAAGATTTTTACACCAAAAATTATAAAACACAGCTGAAAAAAAAAAGATTTAGATAAATGAAAAGTTTCCCCATATCCACGGGCCAGAATATTTAATATCTTTAAGATGGCAATATCCTTCAAATTAACCTACAAATTCAATGCAATCCATATCATCATTGTAGCTGACTTTTTTTTGAAGAAATTAATAATATTTATATGGAAATGCAAGAGACCCAGAATAGCCAAAACAATCTTGAAAAAGAGCAAAGTGGGAGAACTCACACTTCCCATCTCAAAACTTATTATAAAGCTACAGTAATTGAGACAATGTGATACTGGCATACAGAAAGATAAATAGATCCAGGGAATAAAACTGAGAGTCCAACAACAAACCCTTCAATTTATGACCAACTAATTTTTAACAAGGGTGCCAAGATAATTCATGTGGAAAAAAATATTCTGTTTGACAAATGGTGCTATTGGATAGTTATACTCAAAAGAATAAAGGTGGACCCCTACTTCACATAATACACAAAAATTAATTCAAAATGGATCATGAACCTAAATGTAAGAGCTAAAACTATAAACTCTTAGAAAAAAACATAGAAGTAAATCTTCATGATCTTGGGTTAGGCAATGGTTTCTTAGATATAACACCAAAAGCACAAACAATAAAAGAAAAAGTAGATAAACTGGACTGCATTAAGTTAAAAATCTTTGAGCATTAAAGCACACCATCAGGCTTCCCTGGTGGCGCAGTGGTTGAGAATCTGCCTGCCAATTCAGGGGACATGGGCTCGAGCCCTGGTCTGGGAAGGTCCCACATGCCGCAGAACAACTAGGCCCGTAAGCCACAACTACTGAGCCTGCGCGTCGGGAGCCTGTGCTCCGCAAGAAGAGAGGCCGCGACAGTGAGAGGCCTGCGCACCGTTGTGAAGAGTGGCCCCCACTTGCCCCAACTAGAGAAAGCCCTCACACAGAAACGAAGACCCAACACAGCCAAAAATAAATAAATAAATTAAAAAAAAAAAAGCACACCATAAAGAAAGTGAAAAAACAACCCAGAGAATGGAAAAATATATTTGCAAATCATATATCTGACAACAGACTTGCATCATGAATATATAAAGAACTCTAACAACTCAACAATAAAAAGACAACACAAATAAAATATAGACAAATAATTTGAATAGACATTTCTCCAAAGTAGATACACAAATGGCTAACAAACATGACAAGATGCCTAACATCATCAGTCCTTAGGGGAATGCAAATCACAAACACAATGAGTCACCACTCAACTCCCACTAAGATTGCTATACTCAAAATGACATACAATAGCAAGTGTTAGCAAAGATGTGGAGAAATTAGAACCCACAAAGATTGCTGATGAGAATGTAAAGTGATGTATCTCCTTTGGGAAATAGTTTGACAGTTTCTCAAAATGTTAAACATAGAGTTATCATATGATCCAGCAATTCCACTATAGCAAAATGGAAATACGTACAAACAAGAACATGTACATGAATGTTTATAGCAGCAACATTATTCATAATAGCTCCAAAGCAGAGCAACCCAAATGCCCATCAACTGAGAAATAAATAAATAAATAAAATATGGTATATCTATATAAGAAATATTATTTGGCAATAAGAAGGGATGAAGCTCGGATACTTGCTACAACATGGATGATTCTTGAAAACATTATGCTAAGTGAAAGAATTCAGTCATGAAAGACCACATATATTAAGATTCTATTACATTTAATGGTAAGAATAGGCAAATCTATAGATAAAGAAAGTAGACTGGTAGTTGCTTAGAGCACGGGGAGGGGGGAAGGAATCAGGGGTGACTGCTGATCGGTCCAGAGTTTCCTTTAAGGAGAATAAAAATGTTTTAAGATTAGATTATTGATAATCGTACAACTCTGTGACTATACTAAAAGCCATTGAATTGCACACTTTAAATAGGTGACCTGTTTAGTACATGAATTATATTTCAATAGAGTTGTTTATAAAACCATGTTTTGACTATTAACTATTCATTCATCTTTTTTTTTAATGAATAATTATTAAGTACCAAATATCTGCCAGAAATAACAAGGGAAATACATCACAGTTCATGCCATCATGGAACGTGGAGTCTAGTTGGGGAGACCATTCTATCATCTTCAAAAATCACAGAAATAAATGTAAATTGACTACTGTGCTAAATGCTGAGAAAGATAACTGGTACTATGAAAATATATAAGTAGAACTGTCGAATAGAACATTCCGTGACGACAGAAATGTTCTGTATTTTTTCTGTCCATTGCAGTAGTGACTAGTGTGGCTAGTGTGACTGAGGAACTAAATATTTAATTTAATTTAATCAATTTAAATTTAAATGGCTACATTGTGGATGGTGGCTACCATATTTTACAGCACAGAATAGAAAATTAAATGTTCTATCGTCTGTGAAATCATGGAAGTTTTCTCTGAAGTGACACTTGATAAATGCAAGAGCATTCCAAATGCAGAGAAGAGCACAGGCAAAGCCTTTGAGATGGAACCAAGCAGTGCACACTTTAAGGATTGAAGAAGACTAGTGGATCTGGAGTTGACAGAGGAGGCAGAGCCCTTAGAGCATGGCTGGAAATAAGGGTTAGGTTGTCAGTACCATACGGAACTCTGAGTGCATATTTAGGAATGATGGGCCTTATGCTAAAAGCTGTAAAAGCTAGTGAATTACTTTTACTCAGGGCGTGATTAATCAAATTTCGACTCAAAACCTTTACTGAATTGACTGTACGTAACAGACTGTGGGCATGCATAGCAAGAGGGGATGTTGAAGACCAATAGGGAAGTTCTGCCTTGGTGCAGAAGAAAGTTGGTAGTGGCTTAGCCTAGGGTGTGGCAAAGAAGACGGGAAGGAAAGAGTAAGACGCAAAGTTCAGCTTCCAGGTTTGCAGACTCTGAGTAGGAAGGAGCCAAGGTCTTGCTTGGATGTGTCCATTCCACTGTAGCCTGAGGTGTCTGGAGCAAAACTGAAAACTCAACCTGCATCTGGTCTGGAAAGCAACCTGCTTAAAACCTTCTTATTTTACAGGTTTCCATAAATGGAATGTCATGGAAGGCACCCACTTAGAAATTATGCTAGTTGTTTCTGTGAATATAGGAGGATGCTAGAGAAGACTTTGTTTACTATGGGAAGAATCACTTAATGATCTCTTTGCTTATGATCCAGGGAAAAGTATAATAGGACCTGAGGATCTTCTCCCTTAGCAAAATTATATTTTCTAATTCTCTTAGGAATGCCGACACCTGAGAAGGTGATAAATGAAGTATTTCCTGCCATATCAATAAACAAAGGATGTCACAGTCATCAAGAATTGCAGCCCTCCAACGTGAGCCCTGAGCTGAGGAAACTCAGGGCTGAAAAAGAATGCCTGCCATCTAGCAGCCATTAGACTGCAGCCACGCCCTGTGGTGAGCCTGGAGGAAACTCAGAATGTATCAGGATACTGGCCCCAGATAGCTGAGGTGCGTATCAAAGGAATGATTTCAATGAGTCCAGACTCTTGCCTCTTCCCATATACAGAAAAGCGTTAAATTCCTTAACTTGAGATATCTGGCTTTCTTTCATTAACAATAATCTTTTGACGTTCCGACCACCTGTCCTTTGTTGCAAAACTCCTGTGTATCCTGGCTCATCCCCTTGCCTCCTGGGAGCAGTTTCTCAGAGCTATCTGAGACGCTGTCTCCCAAGCTGCAGTCCTCATTTTGCCCCAAATAAAACTTAACTCGCTCTCACATTGTACATTTTTTTTAAGTTAACAAAGGGAACGAACCCATTTTCCCAAGGAGCCCATGGCAAGGAGAAGGACCAAGTCTCAAACCATTCTTTCAGAGGTTCAAATTTCAGAAAACCAAGAGTGGCTCTCACCAAAAGTGACGGAGAAGCAATAGGACCATGAGTGAAATTATTATGAAGAAATTTTAAAAAGTAAATAAATGCAGAAGGCTGGCTACTTCCATGAATCAGCAAGGGAAACCTAGGAACAAAGTTTCTGAAGTTTGAATTAGTTTCTATGGATCCCATCCCAACTCTCCCAAAAGGATCATGACAAAGTTTGTTGATTAATCAAATGAGCTTTAACTTTGTAAGGGAATCTTGGCTGGTATTGTGTACAACCCTTTTGACTGACCATGTGTGGTATCATCTATCCGGGAAGCTGGCTGGAGCGTTATATGCACTTAGTGCCTTAGCATGAATATGTTAAGAAAGTCTTCACTCTGGACCAGGATTTCTCAACTCTGGTACTACTGTACTGACATTTGGGGCCACATAATTCTTTGTTGTCAGGGCTGCCCTGTGCATTGTAGGATATTTAGGAACATTCCCCGCCTCTACCCACTAGATGTCAGTAGCACCACCCCAGTTGTGACAATTAAAAATGTCTCCACATATTATCAAATGTCCCCTGGGGGGCAAAATTGCCCTGGTTGATAACCATAGCTCTGGATACTGTCTTTTCCTCAAAGAGAACTGGGACCAAATACTTATGATCTTATAGAGGTCCCCAAGCCAGTGTGAGACAACATCTATTTTGACTGAGGGAAGAAAAAAGAGGGTTTGGAACAGCAAAGGAACAGAAATGTAAGTAACTGATTAGAAAACAATGTGAAAATTGTTGAAACAGCATGAACAAGCCACAGTAGAATCACAGCACCAGGAGTGATTGATTCTGCCTTGGGGGGAGAGGTAGCTATAGGAACAGCTTAGCAGGGGATGTGAAATTTGATTTGGACCAAGAAAGCTGAGTGGGTAAGGAGGGAAAGGCATTGCAGTCTGGAAGAAAAAGGAGCCAAGGTGTGGAGTTGTGTGAATTGCAGGCAGAACGGTGCATAGGGAGGGGATAAGGAAAGCGGTGGCAAGTAACGAAGCTGAGAAGGCCTATTTTTTGCAGTTTTTAAGTCTCCTGTATGCATAACATGAAGTTTGTATCAGACCTTGCTTATGCAATTTACCCTGGCTTGGAAAAAAAAAAAAAAAATCAAAACTAGAGGGGACCTTTAAGTCCATTTTATAAAATCAAGAAAATCCAGAGAAGGAGATCAACATAAGAAGGGTTTTTCCTCTTTGAATTTCTGCCTGAGAGCAGAAAGGGTTTTTTTTTCTTTCTTTCTTCCTGATCCCCTGAGAAATTTAAAATCCTCTTGAGCAGAATGCTTGCTAGGGCATAGGAGAAAGTAATTTTAATTGTCTGTTTCCAATTTGTATACAGGGAATTCATTTGTATGAATGTTTCTCATTTATTTAAATCTGATGGTGTTTTCAATTTGGGTAATTCTTTAAGTGAATGATGATAGATGCATGTACGTTTCTCCCCCTCTTAGAAGCAGTCACACGTGAAGTTATTCGAAGATAGAGAAAATAATGATAGGCTTAGAAAACTGTCAGTCATTCTGGATGTAGGCAAAGCCTCACTTCAAATAGTAACATAGATCTCGACCCTTTAAGTGAAGATGATGGTTGTTACCAGGTATTGAAAGTCTGCAAGACAGTACTAATTTAAAGGCTTTACATGTCTTATATCGTTGATTCCAACAACCGTCTCTTCAGATAGATAGTATTAAAATTCTCACATTGTAAATGTGGGTACTGAGGCTTGTCTAGATTAAGCAACAAGTCCCAGATCACAAAGTAATCAGTGGAAAAGCTGGGATTGAATCTGGGGTCTGTAGATTTCAACGTCTGTAATTTTAACCCTGACTCTACACTGTTTTTTTTCCTGCTCCATAAATTTATCTGAATATACTCTGACATGTTTTATGTTAGAAAATTGGTACAATTATATAGTGTACAGCATTACTATCTAAGGAGAAAATATCACACTTTTCTAAAAGGCGAGGGCCATGTCTGTTTCTTTTCTTTGTACTCCACAATGCATAATATATAGTCAGGTATTTAGTATGTGTTCATCAAATATGATTGATAGACAAAGAATTCAAATATTGCAAACATCAGGGTGTAGAACTTAGAAAACTCTTTGGAATACATTTGGCTCTTTATCATGTCACCACCATTCAAAAATAAAGTGAATAATCTATTATACTGTTGGAGTCTTATCATGTGCTCTCATAAAACTCACTTTTCTTTTTCCTCCTCCAAATGCTGTGAGGTAAGCATTTTACAGATGAGAAAATTGAGAGTATAGGAAGTGTGTGGCGCGACCTAGTCCACTTTTAGATCATAAGTACGTTTAGGACCCCGAGATTTTAGGTTGCAACTTTTTAGTTGGGAAGGGGTCGCCAAGATATGTATTTAAAAAAGAAGTAAAATGAGGCTAGCAATCTAGTGAAGCATTTTGAAGACAAATGTTAACTTTCTATGTCGAAACAAAGATTTGTAGTGACTGGAAGACTGAAAAGAATTTAGTAGTCAATGCAACATTTTAAGGAATGACTTTTGGTACAGGATGGAGAATATGGTAACTGGTTGAGAGTAAGCTGTAAGAGGCAGGACAACAAACCAAGTCATAGAGGTGAAGCTTTGGTTTTTTTAATTATTATTATTTTAAAATTGAAGTACAGTTGATTTACAATATTATATTAGTTTCAGGTGTACAACATAGTGATTCAGTATTTTTATAGGTTATACTCCATTTAAAATAATTATAAAATACTGGCTACATTCCCTGTGCTGTACAATAGATCCTTGTAGCTTATTTATTTTATACTTGCAGTTTGTACCTCTTAATCCTCTACCCCATTTTGCCCTTCCTCCCTTCCCTCTCCACAACAGTAACCACTAGTTTGTTCTCTATATCTGTGTCTGTTTTGTTATATTCATTCATTTTATTTTTTAGATTCTACACAGAAGTGATAACATACAGTATTTGTCTTTCTCTGTCCGACTTATTTCACTAAGCATAATACCATCCAGGTCCATCCATGTTGTTGCTAATGGCAAATTTTCATTCTTTTTTGTGGTTGAGTACTATTCCATTATATATATATATATATATATATATATATATATATATATATATATATATATATATATATATATATCTTGGCTATTGTAAATAATGCTGCTACGAACATTGGAGTTCATGTATCTTTTTGAATGAGTGTTTTCATTTTCTTTGGATATATACTCAGACATGGGATTGCTGTATCATACAGTAGTTCTATTTTTTAGTTTTTTTTCATATTATTTTCCATAGTGGCTGCACAAATTTACATTCCCACCAACAGTGCACAAGAGATCCCTTTTCTCCTCAGCCTCGCCAACATTTATTATTTGTGGTCTTTTTGATAATTGCCATTCTGACAGGTGTGAGGTGATAGCTCATGTGTTGGTATTTCTTTTGTAAATAAAGCTTTATTAGAACACAGTCACACCCACTCATTTAAGTAATGTCTATGGATACTTTCACCCTACTGTAGCAAAATTGTGGCAGCAAAGACCATCTGGCCCACAAAGCCTAAAATATCAACTATGTAGCCTTTTACAGAAAAGCTTTGTCAACCTCTGGTTTATAGTAAATGAGTATTGTGCTCTGGTCCCTTGAGCAGCCCAAGATAAAGGTCATGTGGTTTTGATTTGCATTTTTCTGACGATTAGCGATATCGAGGATCTTTTCATGTTGCCTGTTGGCCACCTGTATGTCTTCTTTGGAAAAATGCCTATTCGGGTCTTCTGCCCATTTTTTTACTGGGTTGTTTGTCTTTTTGATATTGAGTTGTATGAGCTGTTTATGTATTTTGGATATTAGCCCCTTATTGGTCATAATTTGCAAATATATTCTCCCATTCAGTAGGTTGTCTTTTCGTTTTGTCAGTTGTTTCCTTTGCTGTGCAAAAGCTTTTAAGTTTAATTAGGTCTCATTTGTTTTTTTGCTTTTGTTTCCTTTGCTTTAGGAAACAGATCCCCCAAAAATGGTGCTATGATGATTTATGTCAAAGAGTGTTCTCCCTATGTTTTATTCTAGGATTTTCATGGTTCCAGTCTTACATTTAGGTCTTTAATCCATCTTGAGTTTATTTTTGTACATGATGTGAGAAAATGTTCTAATTGCATTCTTCTACATGTAGCTGTTCAGATTTCCCAGCACCACTATTGAAGAGACTGTCTTTTTCCCAGTGTATAGTCTTGCATCCTTTGTCATAGATTAATTGACTATAAGTGTGTGGTTTATTTCTGGGATCTCTATTCTGATCCATTGATCTGTGTGTCTGTTTTTGTGCCAGTACCATACTCTTTTGATTACTGTAGCTTTGAAGTATAGTCTGAAGTCAGGGGGTGTTATACCTCCAGCTTTGTTCATTTTTTCTCAAAACTGCTTTGGTTATTTGGGGTCTTTTGTGGTTCCATATAAGTTTTAGGATTATTTGATCTAGTTCTGTGAAAAATATCATGGGTATTTTGATACTAATTGCATTAAATCTGTAGATTGCCTTAGGTAGTATGAACGTTTTTACAATATTAAGTCTTCCAATCCATGAACATGGGATATCTTTCCATTGCTTTATATCAACTTAAATTTCCCTCATCAACATTTTATAGTTTTCAGAGTATAAGTTTTGAGGTAAAGTTTTAGAGTAAGAAAAGCACAGAATAAGAATGTAGCCATAGTCTTGGACAGAGAGAGACTATATGCTATTGCCAAAAACAAGGCAATTACATTGGGCATTCAAGTGAAATGTAGGAGGAGAAGAACAAAGTGGTGTATATAATTATCTGTGCAAGTTGTTCAACCAGAAAGGTTTAGTATAAAGACAGAAAATAATGTTTTATTCACATTCAGTCTAAGGTGACAGCAGCCTATTAGAAATATTCTAAAGCCAGTAAAAATCTAAAACTAAATGACAAGAGAATAATGATATTGAGTGATCATGATGGGCCAGTCCCCATACTAAGTACTTTATATTTTTTTTAGATTTAATTTCCATAACCATATGAGGTAGATTGTATTATCCTAAAGTCTCTGGTCTCAGCCTGGTTAATTCATTTGCCTAAGTTCACAGAGCTAGTAACTGCTGGGGCCATAATACAGTCAGGTCCTCTGACTCCAGAGCTCTGCTTTTCACAATTGTACACTATTTCCATGAAGGGAGGGGAGGAAGGAAGGGAGGGAAGCAGGGAGGGTGAAAGAAAGGGAGGAAGGGAGGAAAGCAGCAAAGAGAAAGAGAGAGAGAACTGGTATCTTCTGCATGAAGTTGAGGGCAATAAGCTCAAAGAGGAAGTGAGTATAAGGCCATCCCAGGTCTTACTTAAAATAAGTCACCTTCAGTGTCTAATCCTCATTTCCCACATCAGCAAGATAGAGATAAGTATCAGCTAAGCAATTCAAAACTGGTTAAACAATAAAAGGATTCAAAGAAATCTCAGTAGAAAAACCCCAGAATTAGTTAATTAAGCAAGTCAGTGGACCAGATTCTTTCTACCTTTCAGCTTGAGGGCTAGCTCTCCTTGTGCTCCTGAGATGCCTCGAGAATTCCAGGTGCCACAACTTCACTCACAAACATCCAGTAGGGATTATTTCTTTGATGTGTCTCTTTTTAAGAGTGTTTCTCAGAGTCTCCCCATGGCCAAAGTATTTCCACATTTTCTTGCCCTATATGAGCCACAAGCTCCCTTCTATGACAGTAGTTAATGTGTTAATAGAATTTCCATTGTTGGCCTAAACCACAGACTGCGAAATAAGGCCCATTGGCCAAATCTGGCTGGCTGCCTATTTTCATAAACTCATGTTATCTGTTACTGCTTTCACACAACAATGGCAGAGGTGAAAAGCTACAACAAGACCATATAGCCCATAGAAGCCCCCAAATATTTACTCTCTGGCTCTTTACAGAAAAAGTTTGCCAACCCCTGTCCTAAACTAGTAAAGATCCACTCTTCTCAGAAAGAGAATTGGTTTTTTTTTCCTTCAATTGTTCAATTTTTTCTTATGTCATGGACACTCTTGGTGTTCTGAGACCAATTTTCAGTGTGTGTGTCAGGGGGATATTCTCCACACATTCAACAACAAATGCTTTGACACCAGCTGGGTGTCCCACAATTCAACTCAATTTTGACACTATGTACCTGGAGATAGTATCCGATTCCACAGATTAAGAGTTCGGTCCTATAAGATTGCACTTCTGCCCCCCCACCCCCACTTCAGATGCCAGTCACAAATCCAGGTTGTTACCTGTACTTCTGATCAACTAATTATAAATCAGAGGTTCCACGACTTCCGTCTTGGATTTGATTAATTTGCTAGAGTGGCTCACAGAACTCAGAGAATTTTACTTACTAGATTACTGATTTATTATAAAAGGATATAACTCAGGAACAGCCAAATGGAAGAGCTGCATAGGGCAAGGTATGTAGGACGGGATTGGAGCCTCCATGCTCTGTCCAGGTGTGCCATTCTTCCTTCATCTCCACATGTTCACCAACCTGCAAGCTCTCCGAATCCCATCCTTTGGCTTTTTATGGAGGCTTTATTACATAGGCATGATTGATTAAATCACTGGCCACTGACAATTGATTCAACCTTCATTCCCTCTCCCCTCTCAGGAGGTTGAGGGGTAGAACTGAAAGCCCCAACCCTCCAATCACATGGCTGGTTCCCTGGTAACCAGTCCCCCCATGCTTAGGTGGCAGAGGGGCTTTCCAAGAGTTTCCTCATTAATATAACAAACGACACATTTATTTCTCTCACCACTTAGGAAATCCCAAGGGTTTTAGAAGCTCTCTGCCAGAACTGGGGATGGAGACAAAGACCAAATATGTATTTCTTATTATAAATTACAATATCACAGTCACACAGAGGAGAATATATACCAAAGAAATTCATAGCTCTGGAGCCAGAAGGAAGTGAGACGAAAGATAGATCTGGATAAGTAACTGGATGTCTACCAGTCTAAAACTACAAGGAACACACCTGTAGCTAAACAAAGTTATGTTCATTGTGCTTGCTGCAGCAAGAGAGATCAAACATGCCTGGGATCTATGAGATCCCAGTGTCATTGTTGATGATTTTGTGACATTGTTAATGTTCAGTAAAGGAGAACCAGATCTAACTGGCAGTGAGTAGGTCAGCTACTGGGGCTGTTTTTTTTCTCCCTCACAACCCAGTATCTGCTACAGAGAAGTAGTACTACCCTTGAAGGTCATTGTGGATATTAACAGAAATAACATGTTGTTGAAATCATTTGAAGGTCCAAAATGCCCTATTAATATAAAGTGAATTTTTTTTTGGTACGCGGGCCTCTCACTGCCGTGGCCTCTCCCGTTGCGGAGCTCCGGCTCCGGACGCGCAGGCTCAGCGGCCATGGCTCATGGGCCCAGCCGCTTTGCGGCATGTGGGATCTTCCCGGACTGGGGCACGAACCCGCGTCCCCTGCATCGGCAGGCGGACTCTCAACCTCTGCGCCACCAGGGAAGCCTTATAAAGTGAATTTAAAAGATTGATCCCATTTGAAGATGGATGCCATAGGTGAACACTTTGAGTCTTCTTCCATGAAATTTTACAAAAGGTATCTCTCAAGTACAAAGGAATAAAGTTATCAAGAAGCTTAGAACTTACTTATTACACTTGCATATATGGAGATGATACTTTTATTGTTTAGGCAGTTACTTACTCTCGAGAAAAGATTTCTAGGGAACTAGAGAGAGTTAATCCTATGTGCCAAGACTGGCAGATGAGGGTGAGCATGGCTCCCTGTGTAAGGCAGTGATACTGGACAAGTTATCTGATATTAAAAATCCACCACAAACTATATAATCTTTGCTTCCGCTACCCCATTCTTTTTTAGTCCTCTAGAAAATAAGTGAAGGCTTCACTTATCTGTATCCCATACTAAAGTGCAAATACTTAAGCATGTACTAAGTATTCTACTCTGTGCCAGGTACTGGTGAATAGGGCAAGTTCATCTTTACTAAGATTATTCAACAGTTTAACTTGATTCCATTCAAGGCTATTTATTTATAAATATATTTACATGATAAATCCACTCCAAGCATATTATTGATTTGTATAACATATATTCAATAAGCACCTAAAGTATTATTCACTGGCTTATGGATATATACAAATAAAAATGCATGGTATTTAAGAAGCACCCATGACTTAAACACATAGCAGATTAATTAAAGGTCTGGAATAGGGGTTTGAAGAGAGTACTATGGGAATGGAAGGCTGTGTCAGATGTCAGAGGGAGAATATGAAATTGAACATGACACGGTTTCTGTCGTAGGAAGGAAATAAAAGAAACATTTTAATACATAGACAATGGCAACATATCCTGCCCCAATTGTGTCCCATGGCCTGCCTATAGGAACTTTACTTAACTATGGGATCCCTACCAGGTGCCAGCTATTTAGTATTCCAAGATAACTAACACTCAGGTCTTATCTTCAAGAAACTCATTATATAGTTTTAAATAGGGACTTTTAATGCTGACGTCCAAGTCTCTTTTTGCATTTTTCTTAAATGACTCTTATTAGACTTATTAGACTTAGAGCCTATTTAAAACCTGAACAGCTAGGGTGACCTTGGACAAGTTAATCTCTCCATGAATCCAGATCTGAGAAGTAGAAATAATGACACTTATCTTGGGAGTTTGTTAGTGTTAAAAAGAAACAACAAACCCCAAATAGAATCACTTGTGCTAAGCCTCACCAAAACTTAACACCTAACCTAGTGCAGTTTCGAGGGAAATTTTAAACCAGTCTGGAATTTCCTGGTCAGCACTAGTGATGTAGTCTGCCAGAGATCCCTTGCTGTCCCCTGAAGGAAGCTGACCTTGCCTGAAATAATCTACCCTTTCAACTTCTTTGTCCTACCCTCTTTTGCCTATAAAAACCTTCCATTTTGTATATTTTGGCAAAAATGATGATGCTAATGATGATGATGATGATAATTGTTACTTGTAACTCAAAAAATTCAGAGATAAAGAAAGCATGATTTGTTTAATCTGAGAATTGAAAGAAAGCATGATTTGTTTAATCTGAGAATTGA
Source organism: Grampus griseus (assembly GCF_964374135.1). Classification (NCBI taxonomy): domain Eukaryota; kingdom Metazoa; phylum Chordata; class Mammalia; order Artiodactyla; family Delphinidae; genus Grampus; species Grampus griseus. The sequence continues at coordinate 13,744,577 of NC_139011.1, read as the reverse complement.
AAGAAAGCATGATTTGTTTAATCTGAGAATTGCCTCTTCTGTATGTTGGTTTTGACTTCAGGATCCTTTTCTTTGTGATATCAAAATGACCCCAAATATCATCATATTCCCATATGATGCACACTGGAATTGCTATAAGTAGATGGGGGAGATAGGGAATTAATAAGACTCAATAGAAGCCTAGCTTGACTTATTGTGGTAGTTGGCACCAAGGTGTCTTGCTTTCCAAATCCCCAATTCTATTTCTTGAATGGATAGTTTCCTAAATCGTGTCAGATCTTGTTTCAATAGCAACCATAAATGGTAGAAGTTATCTCTATAAGAAGTCTAAGCACCATGTTTCATGTTTGTATTCTCTCTCTCAGCGGCAAATTACTGACAGAAATTGTACCTGGACAGCACAAAAAGAAGAGAGTACTTGGCAAATAACTGGTAAACTTTATTAGAAAATATAACTAATAATAATAATAATAAAATAATAATTCAGATCAGCAAATCTGAATAACTACAAATCTTCACTTTTCTTGGGGCAAATAGCTCCTACAGTGTAAGTGAGAACTAATTATACAGCTTACTAAAGCAACACAAAGTTAGGGGACAAGAAGGAAAGGTGAGAATTGAAACTAACATTTGTTGAGCACTGGTGATGTGCTAGACACTGTTCTAGACACTTTATCCATGCCATTCATTCTTTCAAGTCAATATTATGAAACACCCATTAGGTGACAGGCAGTGTACTGTCTGACATGACTGTCAAGAGAAATAAGACATGGTATTTATGTTAAAGAAATTATAGCCTAGAGGAGGAGATGAACAAATAGGTCAGCCTTCATGTTGTGATGCGATAAACAGCTCTGTTACTTAGAGAATGGTATCAAAACCAGACAGAAAGGCCAAAAATATTTCCTAAATTTAGAAGTACTTGAACTACGTTTTGCAGGAGGAGAAAGAGGTCAATTCAGTTGAAAAGGCAAAAGTGGATTTTGCTGGTGTCAAGACCAGCATGTGTATAGACAAAGGGGTGGGAAACACTGTGGTGTGGCTGGTGAACTATATGAAGTTTGGAGAGTTTACAAACTATATCGAGGAGTAGCTGGAGATGAGGCTCCAAAAGGCCCACGTACTGCAAAAAAAAAAAAAAAAAAGAATGAATGACTAAGGCATTGAAAGTAGAAGAGAAGAAACTGATTCCAGATGATGAAGTAAAATTGGATGGGGATGGTGCATGAGTGAGAGAAGACTAGAAGGCTTCCCACATTTGAGGCTGGAATTGCAGATATAGATAGTATATATATATATATGTATATATATATATGATGAGTATAGTAAAAGGAACAAATTGTGGGGGAAAAGGTTATAATTTCAATTGGGCATATTGAGGTGTCTGGGTACCGACTGAAGTATAGATTTGATTTGTTTGTTTGGTAAGAGGCTCTGTCAGCACGTTCATATGGGTAGAGAGAGAAAGTCATCTTCTTTTTTCTGCTACAGATCATTGAGTATCCCTTCTTAGTTATGCGTATGTAAGGAGAATAGTCACCCATTATATTGGGGGTTGGGTACAACTGTGCCCTATGATACTGTAAGCAGCACACCAAAAAGGCAAGAGTCAGACATCCCCAACCTCTGCTCTCTGAGATTCCAAATTTGAAAAACCCACTGTCTAAGATTGATAAGGCACTGACCAAAAACAAAGCAAAACAAGCAAACAAACAACACACTGGGAGGAGAACACCAGGGCTCCAAATGGGACTCGATAGGAGGGAAAGGAAATTGGTTTGGTGACTGACTCTTCCAGGATTAACAAAATGGTCTGAATTCATGGGGAAGGGCTGGTTTGGGTGTAACCAACCGACCTGGGAAATAGTTTCTAAGTATTTGACTATTTGTCAAACAGCTGCAAACTTGAAGTTTGCAAATTGGCCCATATTTAAATTAGTAAAGGAATAAAGTTGTAGTGAATAAGTGTCCACAAGTATGGGTAAGCCCAGTGTTTAAAAGCCATCCATGTGGCCACAATGAAACAATGGTGCTAGTAGTGGGGTAGGAGGGGTTTATAACTATTCTTTTCCATCTGGAGTTTGAGAAGAAGGACTAGATTTATTTGGGCTGGTGAAAATTTGAAAAATTAGTTTAAAGTATAAAAGAAATGTGGTTTCATTTGTATCTTAAACTGGAAGAGTGGGTCAGATGGATTACATTGAGTTGGCCGTACCTGTAGAGCAGTTAAATAAAGACATTGAGGAGGAAGATGGATATACAATGAGAAGATCTAGAGGGAGGTTAGACTTGAAAATGTAGATTTAAGAGTTGATAGTGTAAAGATGGTAGTTGGGTGTGTGTTTTCAGATGAGGCCATTAAGGGAAAACATGTTAAGAGATGAACACGGTCCCAGGTCTGGAGACAACCAACATTTGGGTGGTTAGAAGAAACGGAGGGGTCCATGAAGGAATAGTCAATGAGGTATTAGAAAGAATAAGAACAGTGAACTCATAGAGGTCAAGCAAAGAGAGATTTCTCAAGAAAAGTAATGGTCAAAATTCAAATGCCATAGAAGATCTAAATGTGCCCCAAACAAAAAAAGATACCGGCTTTTCTAACATGTACTTTATCCCTGCATCTTTCAGTTATATGAGCCATTAAATGTTTTTTGTTGCTTACACCAGTTTGGGTTGGGGTTTTTGTTCATTTGGACCCGCAAGAGCTCTAAATGATGTTGGTAGGATTTTCACATAGACTTTGATGTCTCCTAAGATGATGACATACTTAGGTATCCTGGGTCTAGGAAGCTGGATGCCTGTTGCAAAATAGAAGACGTAAGCTGAACATGGAGGTGTTGTATATATCATTTACTAGTATGTACCACTGGCTTTCATACAGGACAAACGGCTCCCCAAAGTCAAGATTCTTTAATGACAACAGTAGATTTTTAAGTAGAACCCTTGTTAGTGGATGTCACAGATGGTCTTTCTCCATGTATAGATTGGTCCCCATAAGACAATAAAACTCAGACCAGATTAGATGAAACTGAAATTGTTCATCCTTCCAAGACTCTGTGAATCCACTGTAGAGAAATACCTTTTTGCAGCTGTATGCTGGATGAAATAGCTGGGTGGGATCTTATTCAAGCTTCAGATGGTTCTCACTGAGAGTTCTCTACCTTCTTACAAAACTTTGAAATAATCACAATCTTCAAAATGCTAATATAAACCTCTAGACTCCTTCTGATCCTTTGGGAGCTGTGTGCAAATGTTATGCTCACATGCTCTGTTACAGTTGAGAAAACACATCAAATTTGCTAGTGAGCCACGTTATTGACAGAGCTCTGGGAATCCGACCCCATGAGCCCCAGAAGTTAGAAAGCAGAGCAAAGCTTATGGTGCAAAAACAAAGTTCTTTGACTATGGCCCTCACTTTTAATTATAATCCCCTAAAAGTTACAATTCTATTCTGCTTTCTCACCAGGTATTTAAAAGATAGGATTGTTGCATCTTGCTTTTAAAGAGCATGTCTGCATCAAAACATAATATGTCTCTACCTCCTGTGGAACTACCTAGTAATTCAAAGGCATATTTCATCTGAGGTGTCTAGACTGTCATTGTCATTGGAAAATTAAAAATGAAAATGTTCAGTTCTTACTGTGCTATGTAACAAAGGGATAAGGATCCTCTGAGAGATCATAATTTTAAAAGTGCAGACCACCATTCCGCTCTGCAAACGAAACAAACCTAAGAGTGTTTGCTATGAATTTACCAAGGAGCTTTTAAAGACTTAGAGCTAAAATAATACACCTCTTCCAGAAATGGAGGTGTGGGACCCATAACCAGAGCATGTACCATCTGTCTTGTCTTCCAGGGAGAGCTGTTGAGTTTTCCTATGTCACATAAAATCCCATTGGAATAAACTTCTTGGTTTGTCCAAACTGTTTAGTTGTGATGGGATTTGGGGGACAATTACTGCACTGCTAGAAATCACATTTGAACACTGTTAAGGCCAGAGACGAAACAATTTATACCAGCTTCTCTGTAGTTAAATCAGTGAGAGAAGAATTTGGGGCCCAGTTCATTTTGGAAGATGATATGCCCAGTCAACCTGGGACTGACTCTAACTTTGGAATGAAAAACAGCAGAGTTCATATTTAGCTCTATCAATTTCTAACAAGATCTTTAAACTCTCTGGGCCTTAGTTTCTTCATTCGTGTAATGGTGGTACTTATCTTAGACAATAGTCTTAGAAGATAGTGATGAAGGTTAAATTGAATCATATATTTAAAGCTGAAATCTGGATATCAAACACATAGGAAATGCATATAAATGGGAGTTAGGGAATACTGGTGTGACAGCAAGCATAGTACTTTCTAGATATTTATCATTAAGCTTCTGATTATTTAGGGAGGAAAGACGTTATTTTGTTTAATCTAGAATTTGGTATTTGAGGAAGATTTTGCTTAGAAGATACAGAGGGGGAAGAAAATTTGGAAGGTAATTGCTTCCAACTTTTGCCCTGATTTTGAAGTCAGGACACTAGTTTCATTCAACTATATTCAAAAAATATTTATTATCTGATTTCCTATTTTCCAGGCTCTGGGAATATAGAAATTAGCAAGGCAGATATCATCTTTGGCTCTACAGAACTTGATGTTTATCATGGGACATGGATTAACCAAGTAATTAGACAAATAATTATGCACAACTATAATAAAATGCTATCAAGGGAAAATGCAGCATGCTTGGAGAGTATAGAACGGAAGAAACCTAACCAAAATCACAGCTTTTTACTTCCTGGAGAAGGATTTATCCCCATTGGAAATGTGAAGTTTGAAGAGTTTTTCCTCGACATGCTGTTCTCCCTAGTTGGGGAGCTAGCTGCTTGCAGTCTTTTGAATGACCCTGCATTGCTTGTCTTTGTATTCCCAGGACTTAATAAAAGTGCATTTATACTGCGCTGTTTCAATTCTACCTAATGCAACTTTCCCACTGGGTACTCTACCACAGACAGCTTATCTCCGTCCTCTCACCCAAGGCAGAGAAGTTCAACTCAACTATCCCTTTGTCTACACAATTGGACACATTCTATTATCCCTAGTCTTCTTATCAGGGCATTAAAAGTGCTAAAACCTTTTCAAAATTTGCCAAACTAAATATCCTATGGCTGTTTTAGGGCACGCTGCCCTCTCTAGGGATGGTAAACCAAAATAAGGATGAGGGATGATATTAGGATAAAAGAGAAGGAGAGAGATAGGCTCTAGGTTACCGACAATTTTGATCTAGGTTATTCCTGTTTAATACTGCATTTCCTTCCCACCAAAATCATTGCTGGTAAATTTCTTGAGCAAAGTAAAATGAGTCACAGAACACTAGAGTTGGAAGAAACCTTAAAGTTTATCAATTAGGACTCGGGCATATGATAAACAAACAAAAAACAAACAATTAAAATTGGCTTAAGCCCAATAAAATAATGTATTGACTGACTCAAGTGATCAAAAAGAAAAAGTAAAAGGTTTGAGGTACTGCCTAGTTTTATGTAGTCTGATCAAAAGTTCATAATCTGGCTTCTTTCCATCTCTTATCTATACTGCGAAACTATGGAAGATATATAGAGTGACTGCTCAACATTCACTCATGCTTTCTTCTAGAATGCCTTCCATATTTCAGAAACTGTAAAGGAAGGCATTTCTAACCCTCCTTGTGGGTATAGGTAGAGATGCGACTTAAGTTGTTCCAATATATAGTATTTGCATTTGATCTACATTTGGAACTGGATAAGGAGTGGATAAGGTTAGGCATCCATTTTTCTGGCTTGGATCACAGCTAGGGCAATGTAGCTAATCATTAGTCACCCCCTCAGTCAGTGACTTTCTCTAGTGGAGGTGGCAGCTTTCCTGAACCATATGCAGCCTGGTTCTGGGGTGAGCGGCTTCTCAATTTAGCAATTTTCCACAGCGTTAATGGATGTTCTTACAACCAGAGCAGAGACATTGTGACTCTAAACACTAGAAACTTTTCTTGGAAGTCCAGACTATAGCCTGCTTCTCTAGCCTTCCACTGATTTTCTAAACAACCTTACACTTGGTAGATATAAATAAAGACAAATTAAATCTCTAGAAATAAAAAAAAATACAATGTCTGAGATGAAAAACACACAGAATGGGATTAATGAGATATTGAACATTGTGCCTGACTTCTTCCAGTTAGCATAATGTTTCTGAAGTTTATCCACATGTGGCATGTATTAATACTTCATTGCTTTTTATGATCAAATAATATTCCATTGCATGGATATACCACATTTTGTTTATCCATTCATCCACTGATGGACATCTGAGTTATTTCTACCTTTTGGCTATTGAGAATAGTGCTTTTATGAATGCTTGTGCACAAATATCTGCTTGAGTACTTGTTTTCAGTTCTTTGGGATATATACCTTGGAGTGGGGTTGCTGGGTTATATGGTAATTCTATGCTAAAATTGTTTAGGAAGCACTGAACTGTTTGTCACAGCAACTGATCCATTTTACATTCCCACCAGCAGTGTATACAGGGTTCCACTTTCTCCTCTTCCTTGCCAACTCTTGCTATTTTCTGCTTTTTTGATTACAGCCACCCTAAAGGGTATAAAGTATATCTCACTGTGGTCCCTTCAAGGGCAGTTTCTATTTGTCTGATTTTTTTCATATATATGGGTCACATGTTCCTTTTTTTTTGTTTTGCACATCTTGTAATTTTTGGTTCAAAACGCTACAATTTAGATAATATATTGTAACAACTCTGCATACTAACCACTATTCCTTGGTTTGTTCTTTTATTTGATTATTTGCTTAACAACTTGGCTGAACTAATTTTGCCAAGTTTATCTCCCCCGCAGTTTGCTGCCTCTGATATCCACGTTCAGATATTTTTTCCCTTGATATTATCTTTTAGCTTGGCTATTCGGAGCTCACCTCCGGTCAGCATAAGCTACTCCTTGGTCAAAGACTATACTTAAGGTCTGTTAACCAGTCACATTTTTGCCCTTTACCAAAGGATTTGCACGTGGCTTGAAGGTAGCTATCAAAGTTCAGGGCATTTATGTACTTTGCTGCAATTCAGCTGAGAACTAGGAAATTGGAGATTCCTTCTCTGATTGCTCTCAAGAGGGTGCAGCCTTGGATATGCACAAAATCTTCAAGACTTTCAGGGAAGAATGTGATTTTAGTTTGAAGTCTTGATTCCTAGGAGTCTCCCGTGGGTCAGAACAGCTTATTGTTCAACGTTCAGTCAGTGGGATTCTTTTTGTCAGAGTTTATACCAGTGAGATTTCTACCCTGTGTTAATGGGTCTGTGTATGGCTTGTGGAATGCTTTGAAGTCTGCCTCACATCCTGTTCTGACTGCCCCTGTGTGAGAGCAGCCTAGTTCATGCACACAGGCTTTTGGACCCCAAGTTCGACTGTGATCCCAGGAGGACTCTTCTTGCCTGCCTCTTCCTGGTTCTCTCTATTAAACTTCACACTGCTCTGCCATTTTGCCTATATCATAGAGCTATGAGCCTCCTCTTACTTGCTTTGCACCAAGATCTCCATTGTTTTGGACAAATCCCTTAAGCATGGGGTTCCACAAGCCCTGTTCCAAATAAAGTAATACCAGCAGGAACTTCCTGTGGGGTATAGAGTATGTGCAAGGTCCTTGGTCTAAGTTTGGGCTGTTCCTCACTTGCAGATGGGCAGAGGGGCCCATTCTCAGGAAGGCAATCACCACGTGCAGGAGGAGAGCGTGAGGACGGTGAACTGCTCAAATTCTCGAAGGTCCCATTTCCAGTGAATGTTGATTTTATTTATATTCCAATCAAATATTCAGGGAAAATTTCCTCATTACCTTGTGGAAAGTCGTAATGATAAAGACCACTGTTTGATTCTCAAGAGATTCAGAGAGCCAGCATACTGATTTAGTGCTAATCTCATTAGAACAGGGACTGAGGAAGAGAGGATTAACAGCAGGATGCACTGCACCATTAAATATCAAATTATTGTCCAATTAGGTGTGATGAACAATGTTTTATTTCCAGATATCAGATACCAAATCTCAAGTAGCTGCAGCATTTTCTAGATCTAAAGTGTATGAGTAACCTTGACTGTACCCTTGTTCATAATTGTAATTCTGCACTAAGCTTGAAACATCCATCCTGGACTTAAAACTGTCTCTTGGTAACCTGGTGGGTTTTCCAGGCACACCCATGGAGACACACGTTTTGGTAAACAGCTCATGGATGTCACTATAAAGTAGTTCTGCCAGCCTCACTCAGTTAGGTTGGGCAGCAAAATATAGGGCAGACAAGGTTGTTTGCCAGTGATCTCTGCAGGGATCATTTGATTAAACAGCACATACTCTCCTTCAAAAATGCTCGTCATTCATTCACTCATTCATTCTACAAAGTCATTCATTCTACAGATGAAATGAACTATGGGCAGAGTTAGTAAGTGTGAATGGGGAATGGAGAGTGCTGAGAGAGATGTGTTCCAGGTAGTGGGGGCAGTAATTCAGAGGCTTAGGATGGATGGGAACATAATTAATTCAATAAACTATAGGTAAGGTTTGTTTTAGAAAAATATGGCAGAAAATATGCAATCTATAAAAAATGAGATAAAATTGTTAAAATATAAGCTATGAGCAGACACAGCTTATATTAAAGGAGTATTTAGTGTTATCTGCATGTATTGTACAGAACAGAGCGTGAGGACGGTTATCCAGCAAAATGGGAGAGACCTTTTCTTGCCTAATTCAACCCAACCCCCACACAAAACAAAACAAAGAAAAATAAATAAAACAATGCATCATTTTCATTAAAAGTCAGAGGGGCTCAGATCAGAAAGTTCTCAGAAGTCAGATAGTTTGCTGCTGTAGGGAGAGGGACTGGCACAGAGCTGAGAGTCACGGTGCTCAAAAGACAGGTGGGCCCATTGCCAGGCAAAAAGCATATCTTTCTTTAGCCAAAGATATGTGTTTTTCTAAAACCAAACAAATGAGCAAACAAAAATATACTGTGCACTACAGTGAACTTTATGAGGGCTGGTGAGTGGAATTAAAGGTGGCAGATAAGTGAAAATAATGGTGAAATAAAGTAAAAGTGAGCCCTGGCATGGACAATGGTGATGACACACCATGAACTTAGGAGAACAATGAATTCAACTCTGTGTACTCGGGTCCAAACGTATACGAGCGACAACAGTGATTATAAAAAGAAAACCATCAGCCAGAAGTGACAGAGACAAAGGTTTCCCTGTGGCTATACCTGGCTGAATAATGCATCTTGTTACTAACACGGTGGAATTAAAAGCTAATGCCAGAGCAACATCCCATAGCATTAATAATTTGTCTACTATGTTTTTATTTAAAATTAGCTCATTCATTAAATACAGAACATTGTAATCCCTGTAGTTTTAGTCATTCCCAGTTAATCCTTTCATTCTCTAAAGCGTTGAATTAAAACTCTGCAGGTAATTATGTGGGTCTTAAAAATCTGAATTTTCATTTCGACTAAGTCACTCTGACTGAATTAAAATATTGGTGACAGGGGGCTTCCCTGGTGGCGCAGTGGTTGAGAGTCCGCCTGCCGATGCAGGGGTCACGGGTTCGTGTCCTGGTCCGGGAAGATCCCACATGCCGCAGAGCGGCTGGGCCCGTGAGCCATGGCCACTGAGCCTGCGCGTCCGGAGCCTGTGCTCCACAAGGGGAGAGACCACAACAGTGAGAGGCCCGCGTACCGCAAAAACACAAAACAAAACAAAACAAATATATATATATATAGGTAGCAGTTATTACTTGAGACTTGGCCAAGTTATTTAAGATCTTTTTTTTTTTTTTTTTTTTCCTGTGGTACGCGGGCCTCTCACTGTTGTGGCCTCTCCCGTTGCGGAGCACAGGCTCCGGACGCGCAGGCTCAGTGGCCATGGCTCACGGGCCCAGCCGCTCCGCGGCATGTGGGATCTTCCCGGACCGCGGCACGAACCCGTGTCCCCCGCATCGGCAGGCGGACTCCCAACCACTGCGCCACCAGGGAAGCCCTATTTAAGATCTTTGTTGTTGTTTTTTTAACATCTTTATTGGGGTATAATTGCTTTACAATGGTGTGTTCGTTTCTGCTTTATAACAAAGTGAATCAGCTATACGTATACATATTTCCCCATATCTCCTCCCTTGTTTCCCTCATTTGCAAAATGGGAATAATGAATAGGGCATAGTCACTACATTATCAAGTTGTTATGTAGAATAAATAAGAAATCATATGGAAGCCATTTAAAGTAATGCCCAGCACACTGAAAACATTTAAACTCAGATAATAATGTTATTATTTACTATTATTTTACTTATTGTTATTATCTTCTTGAAATGGCGTCAAGACTAGAACAGACTGATGAAATAATGAGAACTTGATGACTGCTGCCTTGAGGAGGTTTATCCCTATCTGAATTCATTACAGGTTGTCTTTAAAGCTTCTCATCCTGAAGCCGATTACATGAAATATCCATCTCCAAATATTCTCTAGAAAATAAGAGACTACTGAGTCAGTAAGTTTGGAAGATGCTTAACACTGCCTAAAATAGCATTTCCCAAATGTTTTTGACCACCAGCCATTTTGTTTGCATGTGTGTATGTTGGGGGGTGTACCTATTAACATCCAGCTAGATGACTATACTAAGGGGACCTCATTTCTAGAAAGATCTAGCTTAGTAGGTGAGAACACCAGCTCTGTTGAGTTCAAATCCTGCCTCTGTCAGTTACCAGTTTTGTGAACTTCCTGCTCCTCGGTTTCCATCCGTACTATGGAAATAATAACAGTGTCATTTCCATAGAGTTGTTTTTATAAGTATTAAAAGAAGTAATCTAGCTGAAAGGTGTAAAGCAAAACGTATCAAGCAGATTATGCTTAACACACATTTACTACGATTACTGCAATCTATGGAAGTCTATATAAAATTTTAGGTCCATAAGATGAAAAGGGAGTCACTTCTGTACTTCAGGATGTGCCTCTGCCACTTAATAAGAACGTTATCACATAGAAGTTTCCATTTCAGGCAGTGTGGCGTTTGAACCGCCCTGGACCTTTATCATTGTTCAAAATCTCAGTGTCAAATTCTGCACATAATTTCTCCACATTTGTCCATTTTCCAGAACTGGATTTGCCAAACTTTCAATCTCTCTCCCTTTTCTATATTTTCCTTCTCTCTAACGTGTAGGACTCTGAAAATAAAAGACTCCCTTCTCTTCATCTGTGCCAGGGTCAAGTTCTTTGTAGGTGATACCAGATGGCAGCAGAAAGAGATGAGTTTCTAGGGACTAGGGTTGTCATTTAAAAAAAACCCGATTGGTTGTTGTACTTGGCCATTGCTCTTACTAAAAATATTGCACTCACTTGATGTGCTGGCTGCAGTGGGGCTGAACTTTGTCCCTTTGGGGTATGCATGACTGGGGTCAGTAGCTATAACAGGATGAAAACAAAGAAAATTCTCTTTATCTCTTATCACTCTTCTTCATTCTCATCCTGGGTGCTGTCAAGAAATGAATCAAATAGGTGTCAAATGCTATTGTTTCAGGCCTTCCTCCAAACTCTTGCCCTCTGACATAATCTCAGCATATAGCTGTAGGAGCAGGAACAATTCCCTGTGTCTCCAGGGATTTCAGGAGCTTACCTGAACTGGGAGAATGTGGACAGAAAGCTAAGTTTTCAGATCTATTTCTCACCATATAATAAACAGTGCTTTTTCCTACCAACTATCATATACCTCTTTCTCAGTTTGTAAAACGCTGATTTAAAAGCCATGTTCCCAGCCCTATGAGATAAAACGTTATTGCTAGAAACAAATCATAGTTTTCACAGTGTCTCATTTCCTTTTGTCAGATATTTACTTTTCCAGTTGCTTTTGCAATGAGGGGTGGGCAAGTAACAGGAGGCAACAGCTGATGAGAGAATTTATAAGAATATTTTTATGAAATACAAGAGTGACACCCACAAAGATGCCCTTCCTTTTCTTTTTGCTCCCTTTCATCTCTTCTCTTGACCTTGGAAGTTGTAATATCATCTTGTAATCATGAGGAGAGACTTTACCAACGAGGTTGCAATGCTAAAGCAGAAAGATGGGAAGACTCTGGACTCCTAATGAGATTGTCAGGTTGTTGAACCAGCCTTGAATCTGCTGACCTCCAGTTTTCATACGTTATAATACTTGTCAATATTATTTAAGTCACCATAGTTGGATTGTACCCTTGCCTTCTCAATGAAGTATTACACAAGAGTCTTAGAATTTAAAAAGGTTGACAACTTCTCTATCAGCTTCGGGTCTGCAGGTTGTAGGAAGGAGGCTGAATGATGTATGGGAGTGAGTACTAGCTTTGTATCCGAACACACGTGATTTCAAACTCCAGATCTTTGGCTTGTAAGCCGTGTGTCTTTGGGTCATTTACCTAAGAGATCTGTGATTCAGTTTTGTCACCTTTACAGTGGGGGTAACGGTAGCTAAGAGTATTATGGGGAGGATTAAATGGCATTGCATAGAAAATTTCTGGTACATAATAGAAACTCAACAAACTTCTCTTCCACCTTTCTTACCAGCTTGCACCTAAATTTAAATTCAAGACAGGATTTGGGTTGTGTCATGGAATAGGTTTCTGGTGAAATGTTTTAAATAAAGCAGGACATGGAATCTTTTATCTCTAAAAAGCCTTGGAAATAGGAAAGTTCTAGTACAATGTATTTTGAGTTGGAGAGTTAGACTGGGTACAAGCTTTCAGAGACTTTCATCTCTTTGGGTATCTGTAGCTCGTGCTCACTGATGCCACCGATAGTTCCCTCTGGCTTGATGGTACTGCTCTTTGTCATTGGTCTACCAGAGGATTTCCCTTCAAGATCACGTGGAAATTTTAACAGGCGATGAGTTGTCTACCTGCTGAGGAGAACACACCCTGCTCTGCCAGAACGCAGGAGCCTGCCTTGTTAGCCTCTTCCTCTCTCAGGCTGGGTCAGAGATTCTCACCTACCGTCTGGGAGGTAAGTTCTCACCTGCTCTTAGACTGCATTCACTAGACGCACATCCTGAGATGGGGATTCATGTATAAGTGATTTATTAAGGAAATGTTCCAGGAAGAAACTGGTAAGGGATGGGGAAGAAGGACCCCAGGAAGAGTATAATTTCTGGCAAAGTACCAGTCTCAGCCTAATCCTGCATAGTTCTCTGCAATATACATTACACATCAAAGTTTCTCCAGCCTCAAGGCAAGGGAGCTGAGCTTTTCTCTTCCCACAGGAGTCAGTCATTGGCTGTGGGTTATGGGGTGGGTGGGGAAGAAACTTCCATCTTCCTGTGCACATAACCCAAATGGCTCTAGTAGTTCAGAAACAGCACTTGGAAGATTGTAGATGTAAGGCAGTAGGAGCAAACATATAGAAACTGGTGGATGTGTGCACAGAACTGGTAAGTAAACCAGAGGGAATCTGGGCAAGAAATGACAATGGTTCTCTAAACAAAAGGTTTCTTTTCCTTTCGCAAATTTTTTTTTCCTCTTTTTTAAATCATGATGGCCTGTAACAGTTGAAAATTTAACTGAAAATTGAAATAAATATATATTTTTTAACATAAAAAAAGAAAAAAAAGAAACGACAATGTTCCCTACACCTATTTCCCTGCCTCTCAGCGACAACATAGCTACTTCACTATGGAATAAACAAGACTTTCAACTCTAATTAAAAGCCTGAGTTGTCCAAGGCTGCCTAATCCAATCATTTATAGGCCGTGTGATATTGAATAAGAATTTAATGTCTCTGAATCTCTGTATTTCTAGAGCTAGAATTTAATAATAGAGTTGGAATGTGAACCTAGGTTTTTTGTGTGCTTTGTTTTTGCTTTTAATTCTTTCCAGTACATTATATCACAAAATAACTAGATCATGAAATTAAAAGGGACCTTGAGTGGGCATGTTCTCTCTGGGCAGGACAGATATCTACCTTTCTCAGAGAGATAGGCATCTATCTTGTTTTTAACATTCTTCCAATTCAGTGGTTTTCCTGACTTTAGACATTCCTAGTAAAATAATCGTATCAATAATAATAAAATACCTGCAAAAACAAAAAATTACCTTCCCCAAGGATTATGCCCAGTGAAACATCACTTCTATGCAGAAATCTCTGATATTCCCACTAGATAAATCCCCAGTATTATATGTTCTCATAACACAAAATATATTTTTCTGTAATTTGTCAGAGTTGCAACTCTAAATTTATGTTTATTTCTTTGGCTCTCTGATTAATATTTGTTTCCTGCTCTAGACTGTGAATTCCATGACTTCAGCAACTGCGTCTTTGTGTTCTTGTTCACTCTTCTGTCCCTAGACCCTGCACAGTGTCTGACATACATTAGATGCTCTGTAATAATTAACCATTGTAGTATAGTGAACATAGCATGGGCTTAGGGCCAGAAGGAAATGGACTTTTCTATAGCCCATTATCCACTCCCGTGACCAACGTATGAGAGTTCCAGTTGTTCTACATCCTCATCAACATTTGGTTTTGTCAGTATTTAAATTTTATCTTTTGAAGTGGGTGTGAAGTGTTATCCCCTACATTTAATTGGCATTTCTCAAATAACTAATAATGTTTAATAATTTTCCATGTTCTTATTGTCCACTTATGTATCTTCTGCCAGAAATACCTTGTTTATCTTTGCTTTCACCATATTCTTCCCCCTTACATTGACTCCTTGGGGGCAAATAAAGCATCTTCTTAAGATATTTCCTGCCAGTGCTTCTCCTAAGATATCTCTACTGACTATTCTTATGCTGTTCTAGAACATGTGTAACCCAGCATTCAGCTATTCCCCTGGCCATGCTTAACTGGTTGTACTTTTGCCTTAGGAACACCTGGATGTTGGATGAGAAATCACTCCTATTACTAGGAAAATCAAGTCATAATAAACATCTTATTTTTTAATAGTCTATTTAAGATATGTATGAAGGCCTCACATTACACAGTGCTCTTTATCATACTAAGAAGACTATGCATTAATTTTCTACTGCTGCCATGACAAATTACTACAAACTTAACGACTTAACACAAATTTATTACCTTACAGCTCTGGAGGTCAGCAATCTGTTATGGGGTCTCATTGCGCTTAAATCAAAGTGCTGTCGGCAAGCTGCATTCCCTTCCGGATGCTCCGGGGGAGAATCCATTTCCTTGCTTGTTCAGGTTGTTGGCAGAATCCCGTTTCCTGTAGCTGTGGGACAGTTTGTTACTGGCTGTAATTTGAGGGCACTTCCCAGCTTCGGGGGGCCACCTGTATTTCCTTGACTCATGGCTTCCTTTCTCCATCTTCAAAGCCAGTAACGAGGCTGAGTCTTTCTCATGTTGCATTTCTCTCTGATCTTTGTTTCTCATGGAGTAGGACTCTGTGATTTAATTGGGCCCACCCAGATAACCCAGTTTAATATCCCTATTTTCAAGTCACCTGATAACAACCTTAATTCCGTTCTGCCCGATAACATAACATATTCACATGTTCTGGGGGTTAAGTTGTGGACAAGTTTGGGAGGCCATTATTTTGCTCAGCACAGACTATATCAAATATTTCGATGGTTGAAAGTTACTTTTGACCTTGTCACCGCTTGGGATTTGCTTTTCTCATACTCCTTCCTCTGTTTTTTTATTTTTTGTTGTTATCATGGATATCCAGATTTCTCACTTCCTTTATATAAAATGTTACGTTATTATAACATGTGCTTTCAAAATGATAAACCTCATTCTATTCTGCTATCCATGTAAACAAAAGATGTAGAGTTAATAAGACTCATACATCTTGGAAGGCAGTGGAAGAATCATCTTAATTAGCTGAATTTATCTGTCAGTTCTCTCATCCCCAAAGTCTTATCAATATATATATATATATAATATACATATTATATATATATTCCCAAATATATATATTATATATATATTCCCAAATAAATATGGTATTCTCTCTAGGTGTAACTATTATATTAACTGACAAGGGAATAAAAACTGAATCACCTCAGCACTTATATCCCTCTCTCCTTGTCAGACTCACTATTATTAATATATATGCTTCTTGAAGTCAAGGGCTCTCCCCTGGGAGCATTAGACTTGAGCACTAAGCTCCACTTGAGACTGAGGACCACAATTACTCAGTGCCTTTGATCATTATGAAATTTATTTAATCACAACAGTCACGATGAAACTAACAGTCTTCTAGCATATTACGGTTTGCAAAATACTTTATAAAATATGATCTCATTTTAAGTCATGTGTCAATCCTGTGAGCTAGGCAGGAAGCACCTTTTTAATTTCCTATTTTTCATTTGAAAAACTTGAAGCTGAATGGAGTTAATCTTGCTTAAGTTCACATAACTATTAAGTGATAGTGTGTGGATTTGAACTCATCTCCTTTTCTTTTCACTATGCCTACTATGGTTAATTTGGCAAAACTGATTATCAGTTTCTGTGATTTGACTCATGAATTTGATAGTCTAGTTTTTGTTCAAGTAGAAAAAGATCTGGAATATATATATTTATATCTGATATACTGACTGTCATAATTTGTTTTCTAAAACACAATTATCTCACTTGGTATGTACAGTTGACCCTTGAAAGGCATGCAT
The DNA here is from genome assembly GCF_964374135.1 of Grampus griseus. Lineage (NCBI taxonomy): Eukaryota > Metazoa > Chordata > Mammalia > Artiodactyla > Delphinidae > Grampus > Grampus griseus. Next base: position 13,727,938 of record NC_139011.1, on the reverse strand, counting down.
TTGAATTGTGCGGGTCCACTTATATGAAAATTATTTTCAACAAACATGCACCAAAGTACTACATGATCTGCAGTTGGCTAAATCCGTGGATGTGGAACGGCAGATACAAAGGGCTAACTTTAAAATTATATGTGAATTTTCAACTGCGCAGGGATTGGTGTCCCTAACTCCCACATTGTTCAAGGTTCAGCTGTATATTATGAATTCAATTTTATGCAGATTCTATTTCCCACTACCCTTCTGATATAATTTTTAGACTTTTCTCTACTTTTTGGCTCTCAGCAGTCTCTAAAAATTGTCTTCTTTAACTTTTGATGATCCCATATGGATCTCCATGTCATCTATGTGTTGCTCTTTCCTCCTAGGGAGAAAAGCAATCTGCTAAATAAATTCTCACTAGAAACAAAGAATCAGATAGCTAGTAGAAGAGATTTAATTCAAGTGGCTAGCCATGTTTCAACTCCAAAGACACAACCTATCTCACCATAGTACAACATGATGCTTTCAATAATTTCCCAAATGACATGGTTTTCAGTATTCTTAGTAACTTATTATCATTGTCCCACAAAATATGTACATGATATATATAAAGAAAACTACAAAATTCTGATGAATGAAATAAAAGAAGAACTAAACAAGTAGATAAGACATTCATAAGAAAACAATAGAAGACATTCATAAGAAGAAAATATTGTCAAGCTGTCAGTTCTTCCCAACTTGATGTATAGATTCAACACAATCCCAATGAAAACGCAGCTAGTTATTTTGTGGATATTGCCAAACTCATTCTAAAGTTTACATGAAAAAGCAAAAGACCCAAAATAGCCAACACAATATTCAAAGGAAAAGCAAAATCGGGGGGCTGACAGTACCCAGCTTCAAGAATTATAAAGCTTCAATAATCAAGACAGTGTGTTACTGATGGAAGAATAGAGAACAGAATAGAGAACCCAGAAATAGACCCACATAAATACAGTCAACTGTTCTCTGACAAAGAAGCAAGGGCAATACAATGGGTTAAAAAACAGCCATTTCAACAAATGGTGCTGGGACAACTGGACATCCACATACAAAAAAAAAAAAAAATCTAGACACAAAACTTGCATCCTCTTCAAAAATGAACTCAAAATGAAGTACAGACCTGAATGGAAGTTGCAAAACTGCACAACTCACAAGCGATAACATATGAGAAAACCTAGATGACCTTGTGTAAGGCAATCACTTTTTATTATATAACACCAAAGGCCTGATCCATGAAAGAAATATTGATAAGCTGGACTTTCAATTTAAAACTTCTGCTCTATGAAGGACAATATTAAGAGAATGAGAAGAAAAACCAGACTAAGAGAAATATTTGCAAAAGACGCTTCTGATAACGGACTGTTGTCCAATATGTACTCGTAACTCTTAAAACTCAACAATAAAAAAAAAAAAAACTACCCAATCAAAGATGGGCCAAAGATCTTAACAGACATCTCACCAAAGAAGACATTCAGGTGGCAAATATACACAAAAAAAGATGTCCCACATCTTACGTTGTTAGGGAAATGGAAATTAATACAACAATAAAATACCCACTACACACCTATTCGAATGGCCAAAATCCAAAACACTGAAACACCAAATGCTGATGAGGATGTGAAGCAACAGGAACTATCTTTTATTACTGTTGGGAATGGAAAAGGGTAGAGCTACTTAGGAAGACGTTGTCAGTTTCTTACAAAACTAAGCATACTCTTACATGATGTAGGAATAGTGCTCCTTGGTACTTACTCAAAGGAGTTGAAAACGTACGTCCACACAAAAACTTGTACACAAATGTTTATGACAGCTTTGTTTATAATTTCCAAAAGTTGGAAATAACCAATATGTCTTTCTTTAGATGAACAGATAAATAAATGGTGGTGCATCCAGACAATGGTATATTATTCAGTACTGAAGAAACATGAACTATCAAATCATGAAAAGATATGGAGGAAACTTAAATGCATATTACAATGTGAAAGAAGCCAATCTGAAAAGGCTCCATACTATACAATTCCAACGATATGACATTCTGGAAAAGGCAAAACGATAAAGACAGTAAAATGATTAGAGGTTGCCAGGAGTTAAGGTTGGTGGGAGAAGATTTTTAGGGTAGTAAAAATACTTTGTATGATACTATAATCTTGGATACATGTTGTCACACATTTGTTCAAACCCATAGAATATATAACACCAACAGTGAACCCTAGGAAAACTATGAGCTTTGAGCGATAATGATGTGTCAATGTAGGTTCATCAATTGTAACAAATATACCACTCTTGGGGGACGTTGATAATGAGGGAGGCTATACATGTGCGAGAGCAAAGAGTAGGTGGGACATCTCTGTATCTCCTTCTCAATTTTGCTGTGAACCTTAAACTGCTCTAAAAATTTATCTCAATTAAAAGAAGTATTATCCTGCACTAGTTCCCTATTCCAGAAATAGATTAACCAGGGCCAAATATGCTCTGAGATTGTTACCTTACTGTGAACTAGGTATGGGTCTTCTGTGGCTCCTGCTTAAGACTGTATTAGCCTTATAATCAGTGGTGACACATTTTGACTTAAATAGTAAACTAATAATCAAATTCCTTGGATCTTTTTTCCATTCCAACTCTAGTTAATTGAAGATTTTTCCTTCTCTCTTTGTGCAATTGGTTATTTGAACTAAAACGAAGGACGTGACATATGACTCAGCTAACTTTCATTTTTTTGGAGTCAACCTATTATTCCGATCTCTGAGGAACTCAGAAAATTGTTATTCTGTTTTGTTATAAAGCCATTATTTCTATTTTTTCTTCCTCATCCATTTTATGTCAACAGCAAATATAAGCCTCAACCAGATATCTATTTTTTATTCAAATAATAGAAAATGATGTGTAAGAGACTGATGACAGTTTAACATGTTACCTCACTTAGTCCTGTCCAGAGCCATTTTCTTTTAAATAATTTCATAAAAACAACACTTTAAAGATGAAGGAATGGATCTTTTATTAGAGTACTACCATCAACACAGTATAATAAGTCTATTTAGAACCCCAATTTTTTTTTCTAAAAAGGATTTAAAGTAACTTGCATAATACAGAGCATGATGGACTAGGTTAAAATTAGGAGTAAAATAATAAAGAGAAAAAGGCAGGAGACCTAAGAATAGCAAGGATGAGACTTAATGTGCATATTATAAATATTTATGCTGAAAATATTATTTAGTAAGAGTTGGCAACCAAAAGGAAAATTTTAAAACCCTGCCTGTTACATAGTTCACAGTACTTATAAGCTATAAATGGATCAGTTCTATTCTTATTGCTGGGAGCAGACGGGACTTTCTCCCCAGGATCCTCAAGAAGAGTACAATATGTGATGTAAAGACTGATGCGTTCAACAACACCTCTCAGTAGACTCAGTGATGAATACTGTGAGCAGTTTCTTACAGTAACCCTCAATCCAGTTTAATGGTCTCCCACCAAGACACAATTTAGTAAAAGGGTGAGGCAGTGAAAACAATGCCCTAAGGAACTGACTGGACACAGTCAAGTTCAGGCTTAAATTGACTGAGCCTAATCTGGGGGCATATTTCAGCCTGTTTAGTAGAATCCTGGGGGTGGCATATCCATCAGGCCATTCTTGGCTGTATCCCTCAGCAGAGCTTTTGATAAATATTAGGCAGCAATGCGTTCCACATTACATTAGCTGGCGAACATTTGGAAGACAGTTTTACTCCATGTAGCCAGGTAAAAACAGACCCGCGTGCCTGGTAGGTAACTGAGCTTGGGGATGGGCTGACGTGAGCCTTACTAGTCAATTTCTAGGAAGCCAAAATGGTTGAGCAAAGTGGAATTGAATACCTTTGCTTAAAAACCTTATTTCCAGGAAAGTCTGTCCTGTGTCAGTAACAGGACAGTCACAGGCTGTCCCCTGTTCAGAGGGGCATGGGCATTCATAGCACAGATGACATCATTAGGATGTCTTGGTAGTAATGGAGCAAATGGCACACCTCCAACTTGCAAAGATCCTTGTTCTATGCTGGACCATTTTATTAGCACAAGCCCTTTGACAGCATCAATTTCTTGGCATCCTGGGACCTTGATCTTTTTAGTTTTCTGGTGCCAAACAGTGCAGCTTTAATTTTCTTGCTTATATAGCTCAAAGTTTCTTATCTTTTGAGGCTGAGGAAACTGCTATCTCTGGCTCTCCCTGAGTGACCTTATCTTATCTCACAAGGTTTTAGACACACACACACAGTGACAGCCCCTTGTCTGGGCAGAGGTGGGAGTCAAGGGGAGGGAGGGTCAGGCAGGGATGTGGTGCTCCTTCCCTTGCTCTGCATGGACACGTCCCTGGGGACCTTGCACATCTGGGTAGTGTAGTCAGCACACTCAATCATACAATCTCAGGAAATGCCTCATAGCTGATTTCATCTAAAGACGGACGAGGAGGTGTTTTTAAGAGGCTGACCAGTGACTGAAATCTCAAACCACTCCCCACAAATAGGCATCAACTCTGCCTAACAGGTAAAGAAAGATGACGTTGATAAGTCTGGCAGGGTTGCCTCTTACTAGTTGTGGGACTTCTCAGTTACTCTATTTTCTCAGTTCTAAGTGGAGACAATGATACTTTTTCTCAGGATTGTTTTGAGGATTTAAATCATTAACATACAAGTAAAATGCCCTCGTGGTATCGTGCCTGTCATTGTCTCTATTTATATCAAGGTATTTCATCAATTTTAACCGATCTCCTTTTTCCCTTTCATCTTGAATTTTTAAAATCAAGGTGAAACAAAATCTACATTTACTTTTCATATGTTAGTATTTTCTTTCCAAAAACTGCTTTTAATTGGTAGTATATCTTACATTCAATAGCTTCATAGAAATGAGGACTATTATAGAGATGGATAGATAAAGATATCACTTTTCTTATTGTCTCAAACTACATTTATTTCTATAAAATTCATAATTAAATCATAAGTCCATAATTATATCAACAAAGGAAGCAGTGTGCTTTAGGGGAAAACAAGGACAAGCTTTGGAATTAGGCTAGGTTTGAATATTGGTTCTTACCATTTGAGCAGTGAAAGTACTCCATTGCTTAATCTCCTTGAGTCTCAATATTCTCACCTGTAAAATGGAGAAAATAATACATATTTAATATGAGTTAAAATAGCATATAGTTAGGACTTGGCACATAGTAGGTATTCAGTGCATAAGTGTATCTTTTCAGTTAGCAATGTGCTAAGTTTTGTGGGGATCACAAAGATGAATAGAAGGAAAGAAAATTATAATTTTTGATTTTCTATTTTGTATTAGGCTCTGTGGTTGATATTCTATGTGTGCACATCTCAATTCTCCTGAAAACCTGTGGGGAAGTTTTTAATATTCCCATTTAACAGATTAAGAAATTATTTCTCAGAGAAGTTAAACACCTTATCCAGAGTCATTTCTTGCCCTGAAGGAGCTTGTATTCTAATTGGAGACATGAGTAACATGTATCTGAAGAGCAAAGAAGATGTACAATATGAAAGAAGTATTATAAAGGCAGATATAGTACCTACAATTGAGTAAATACAGGTGATAAGCATCAAGAATTTAGAGGGAGAAATCTTCCTGGGTTAAAGTGTTTATCAATCAGGATAGGTTGCCTTATGCTGCAGTAACAAACAACTCAGAGATTTCAGTGGTTAAAACAGCAAAGATTTAGTTTTAGCTCATGGCCCTCAAAGTCAGACACATCATAGCTGCTTACGAAACCAGGTTGAAGCAGACACCATTGCCTTTGATATTGTTGGTAACTGCCAAAGTGACAAAAGAACTCCAGAGAGTCATAAAATTAATTAAATTAATTAAATGCTTGGCCATTGAATGCTGTGGTCCAGAGTCACTTCCACTTTCAAGTCATTGGACAGAACTAGTCATGTGACCTTTGCAAACACAAAGGGGTCAGAAAGCCTAGTTCCACTGTGTGCCTGAGGAGGAGATCTGGAAATATTTGGTAAATGGCAGTAGTAATTAACACCATGTGATTCTTACAAGAGTCTAACATAATCTATTTTATAGTGAGTTTTACAAATCAACATTTTAAAAAATACTATATTTTCTAAATACTGAGACAGGCTGGGACCTGGGACCCTTTGCTGCAGTGCTGCAATGCTTGCACCTGGACACACCTCTCCTTGGGCAACAAAATACAAAGAAACTATGTGAGAGTAAAAGTAACTGCATGCATGCACAGTTGGGACAAATTCTGGACAAAAAGAAACCAAAAAACCCAACTGCCACTTTTGAAGAGGCCGGAGCAAAAGCAGGGTACTGCTCAGGCCCTTGCACAAAACACCACCTAAGGGGTGGGTAAACCACCTAAGCCACCGCTCCCGCCCGACCCCTGGACACACCCTTACTCTCACCTCATCTAAGGAACAACTCGCCCCTCTCTCAGCGAGTGGGCCAGCAAGAGAAACTGTTGTTTGTTCTCCCTCCCCACTGCTACGGAACTGTTGGAGTTCTCGCTCCCAATAAAACCTTGCCTGAATTTCTTGTCTGACCTCTGATCAATTTCTATTATTAAGCAAGCCAAGAATCCTGGTCGGTAACAATACTAGTTTTGGTTAAAAACTGCACTACTGGTAAGGATATGTCTGAATTTTCACATGTATATGAGCCTATTACTCAAGTCCACTATCTACACACAGGAGATTACTTGTTTACAGTCATCACTGCTGATTTCTTTCAAACCTTTACTAAGCACCTGCCGGTAGAAACTTGTTCTACCTGCCAATAGAAACTGTACTTGTTGGTAGAAACTGTACCTATTCAAGCCTCTGCTTCTTATCTTCCCCTCTGAGCAGACATTACATCCCAGGTACTTGTTTATCCAAAAAGATTTTTTGAGTAGTTGCTGTTTACATAGCACATTTACAGGGGACCTTGGGAATGACAAATACACAATCATACTAGGACAACTTTTTAAGCATCTACCATCTATGTGGCTGCCTAGACCAGAAGCTAGAGAATCACCCTGTACTTCTCCCCCTTCCTTACTATATATGCCATTACATAGTTATCAAGCTCTGTTGACATCATATTTTTAAGACAATTGACTGCACATTGTAATCGCCTGGGATACTTTAAAAAATACTGATGTTTAGGTCCTATCTCATGTAATTGGTTTTGGAAAAGGCCTGATCATTGGGGTGGGGGGCTGTTTGTAAGCTTCCAACTGATTCTCATGAGCAGTCAAGTTTGAGATACAAGAAGTCTCAGTTCTTTCTACTAATTTTCATTCCCACTGCCCACCTTTGGTGGAAGCCCTTCTAATCTCTAATGTGGATTAATTCAGTGATCTTCTCTCTGGTCTCCTTGCCTCAACCTGGATTAGGGGCCCCAGTGCCATGTTCTCATTATGCCCAGGGCACTTATATGGTCTGCATTAATATTGCCTCTTTATCATCCCTTTGCTCTATTAGACTATGAGCATCTTGCAGGCAGCAGCTAACTTGTAGTTCAGGACCTGGCACATAAAATGTGCTAAGTGTTTGCTGAATAATACAAATGCGTAAATGTTCAGTGAATCCTGGGCGGTAAACCAGTACAAAGATGAATAAGACAGAGGATCTCCATAAAAGCATTCATAGTTTGGTGGGGTAAATGGACATGAAAACACTTACAATGCCATATGAAAAAGGCCTATAACAGATGGAGAAGTTGTTTCTTAAGTATGGGAAATAAATAAGATAGCAGGAAACATTGCCAAAATAATCCTAATTGCTATACTGCTTTCCCATGATTTGCTCCCAATAATCCCAATAATAGTCAATAATATGCTATTTATTTATTTATTTATTTTGCGGTGCGCGGGCCATTGCAGAGCACAGGCTCCGGACGCGCAGGCCCAGCGGCCATGGCTTACGGGCCCAGCTGCTCCGGGGCATGTGGGATCTTCCTGGACCGGGGCACAAACCTGTGTCCCCTGCATCGGCAGGCGGACTCTCAACCACTGTGCCACCAGGGAAGCCCCCTAATATGCTATTTAAAATAAGAAAGGTGGAGAGGAATTAAGAATAGACTGTAGGGGTGGTTTCATATTTCTAGTCTTTTAACACAGTCTTTCATGACTTGCCGTTTCCCAGAGTACTTTATTGACCATCTCTTTTGTATCTGTATGTCCAGAAGACCCTAGAACACCTACACATTTCCACAACCATCTGAAAAACCATATAGGTCAATGGCAAAATGCTTGTATACATTCTTCTCTGTATATATGATTGCATCTCAGCTCCAAATCACCCTTCCAGGCTCTGTTCTGTGATGCAGAGCTGAAACTGCAAACTCAGTGTTCCCTTTGCCAGCTGTCTTCCTTTTAGGTTCTGCCAGTAGGGGGCACTAGAGAGAGCTGGAAAGGCAGAAGTTTGGAGACAAGGAACTTGATTCTCCTTGCCCAGCTTGCCTTGCCTGTTACTATTACCTGGCAACAGTGACCTTAACTGTTGCAGCATTAGTTGGCTTGACTTCTTTTTCACACCCTGTACTAGTCCTCAGTGGTTCTTCCAACTGTTCAGCTTTCTGTCCCAGGGAAGGATCCCGATTGGCTGCTGGGGTCATGTGCCCATCCCTTTGGCCAATCACAAACTGATTTGCAGAGAGAATCGGTTCTATGATTGACAGGGCCTCTGGACATGCCCACCACTGTGGCCAGGAACCAGGTTTGCCTGTTATTGGGAGAAGGGTCATGGGAAAGGGTACTGGAGCACCAAAAATATAAGCTATCACAACTGACAATAAGGTTAAAAGGGGAAAATAATTTTCAACTTCTGAGGAGTCTTAGATATTGAATAAGCTATTAGTCCTGTAGTAGAGCCTCCCACAGAGCTGCAGCCTCCTCTGGCTGACGCTCCATTTTACTGCCGTACCATATCTCTAGTGGACCCCAGACATACCTGAATTGACACAAGTGCCAGAGCCTAAGGTCCTGCTGAGGTCTGATACACACAGGCATGTTTAACATGCTAAGGGAACAGAGTCATGAATAAATAATTGCTTGCTGGAGTCCAGAAAGGATTTAAAGATGTCATTTGAACTGGATCCTAAAAAATCAGTAGGTGTTTAGCAGGCAAGGAAGGGGAAACAGGAGTGTAGAGGATATTCTGGGTTATGAAAATAGCAAGTGCAGAGAGGAACGGAGGCATGAAAAGGCATAATGGGTTTTGGAGAATCATTTCATGTGACTGAGCATGTATGGGGGTGGGGGTGTGATACGTCTGGAAACACAGATTGTGGACAGATTGTGATGAGCCTGGGATGCCATCAGTTCTCTTGGAAAACATCTGCTTCCCATGTGCTGGCCAAAGCGACAACCATTTTCACACATACTGTATGATGGGGCTCCCTGTTACATATGCCTGGAATCAGTTTGCTTCAAAGGGTACATTCCAATGAGATGATACCTGGAAGGTGAAGTCAGTAGGAATTCGAATTATGTTTTCAAATTTGCTACCTGAGCACATTTCAGATTTCAGTACAATATCTTCAAGCTGTTACAAAGGACAGAGAGTTTTTCATCCTCTGCATTTCTGCACCTGCATGTTTCCTCACCCACCGCTGGGTCACACTCCGTGTAGCCTCAGAAACGGAAGTAGAAAGTTGGGCTAGGAAATCAGGTAAGAGAACAAATCTACCTGAGGCTGACTCACCTCAAATATGTAAACAAAGTTTAGCTGCAATGGAGCTGTTGAAGTACAAATAGCTGTAGGCATTGCAACAATATAACAAGGCTAAAAATGATGCTGGGACATATACATTATTTCCAACTAAAAAATAAAGGACAAGGCAGAGAAAAAACATCAGGGATTTAGAAATATGTTTTGGGAAATTTTGGGAAATTCATCATGACCTCCACACTGCTCCGTACCTTTCTGAACCACTGACTGATTTCCACAGGCTGGATTTAAAACTGTTTATGACTATCTTCACCTAGCTTTTGAGGTTAATTAATTTTACCTTTGCCTGGTAGTGCCATGAGTATGGGAAGCAGAAACAGGGGGAGGCGATGATGTTTAAGAGCTATTTGAAAACTCAAAATTGCCAGAAATAAATGTTGCAGGGAAGGCAAGGGTGACTTGGAAATAGTTGTGACCTGAGGACTTGGTGGGCTTGGCTACTTGCAAATTGTAGGATCGGTAGCAGAGTGACCAACTCATTCTGGTTTGCTCTGGACTTTTCTGGTTTTAAAATGGAAAGTCCCACTTTCACTGTGCTCCCAGTCCCAGGAAAACAGAAGAGTTGGTCATCCTAGGGAAGACTGGTGATCTAGCTGACCGTAATTCAATAAGCCAGGTGAGGCAGGCCAGTGGTTTGGGAAGAGTGAGGGCTACCCCAGGAAACTGTGTAAATATGTGAGGGTCAGCCTAAATTGGAGGGCACAGAGGCTAGACTGCGGACAGTCACCTCCAATCAAACCCATAATTTGAAGATTGACCAAATCATTTACTCTTTATCCAGATATTGAGAAATATCAAGCCACTGTAGGTTAAAAAGTTTTAACCATTTTATAAATTTGATAAATTTTTAGGAAGTGTGTATCTGGGAGCAAAACTCTATAATAAGGTTAATGAGAAGCAAAGCAACACAAATCTGTTTTCATCACTGTTAACATAGCTTAAATCACAACACAGGAGGAAACAGCTGCTCTGGAAGGCAGTCTAGGAGCAGATCAGCAGAAGCTGATGATCTGTTAATGAGCAGGTTTTAGTGGTGAGCCCTGGTGGAAAACCTACCAGACTCAATCCTGAAAGCCATCCACAGAACAGGAGGTGTGTGTGAATCATCTGATTGATGTGAAAAAAACTCAAACCAGATTTTTCCCAGCACTCTAGAGGCTGTCATGCCCCACTGCCTTCTTATCTGTTTATGTTAAGGAGATAGGATACTTCAGTAAGTAAATGTGTGTAGTATTTAATTAAACCTGCTGCTGGGCTCCATGTGTGAGGCTGGTCCTCATTCAGGGATTATTGGACTGTTGCATCCTGCCCTCTCACTTATTTCCCTTCCTTCTGGTGCTTCTACCTCCAGCTCAATACCAGCAGGAGCTGTGGAGCATCAGAGTAAATGCTTTAATATTATCTTATTGCATCCTCATCTTATTCTTTAGATAAGGAAACCAAGGCTCAGAGAACTTAAGTCATTTTTCTAAGGTCTTCTAGCTTGGAGAACTATGATTTAAACCAGGCTCTGGGTGACTCCATAGCCGATGCTTATGACCACTTATGTAATAGAACATAAATGTATTTAGCAAAAACGAACTATGGTATGCAGCGGTGGTTCTCAAAATTTGTCCTCAGACCAGTACCATTAGCATAACCTGGGAACTTGTTAGAAATGCACATTTTCAGGCCCTACCACAGACTCACTGAATCAGAATTTTTGGGAATGGGCCTTAGGAAGCCCTCTGAGTGATTCAGATGGACACTAAAGTTTATGAACCACTAGTATGTAGGCTGTATGCTGGGCACTAAGGATTTAAAAAGAAAAAATTAGGTTCCCTGACATCCGGGAGTTCAGAGTCTAACAGAGGAGGCAAGTATAGAAAGACCATCATAATCGCACTTATTAGTGCACTATAAGTAGAGTGAGAAAGTATGCATAGAAAATTAGGAAAGTAAAGATGAGGACAGCTAACCTGGATGGAACAGGAAAAGTTTTTGGGAAAAGCGGTTCTTGGACAGACTCTGAAGGCATGAGAAGGCTCTGGTCACAGTGACAAGACGGAGAGAGTATTCTAGGCAAGCGGACAGCATAAATAAAAGAAATAGATGACAGGCACCTGTGAAAAGCAGTTACTCTGGGGATGCTGGCGTGCGCGGGATGGAGGAGGCAGCGATGAGTCCACGCAGTGGGCGGTGAGTGGGCGGCCCTCTGCCATTCTGCAGCCCCACCCATCCCCCGCCTGTTGAAGCTCAGGAGACTGGCTCCTTGAAGCCTTGGCTTGGAGACTTTATCCATGACAGTTATGACTGCCCTATGGTCCCAGATGAGGGGCACCATATATCACAAAAGCTTGTTCTTCATGAGCTACTGAGCACCCAGTAATTCATGCATGTTATTTATACCCCACACTCTTTTCTCCTCCCTTCTTATGAAGTCCCCCATGCCACAGCCATCAGCTAGTAGACGTCAAGCTGCCCCGTGGACAGTGTTGTTTGACATAGACTCAGCAGCTAGCGATGTCGCTTACAGTTTATACCATGAAATCTTACTCAATTCTTTGTTTCCTCACATCACCTATCACTGACTAATATGCTCACATCATAGGACTTCAGTCTGTATTTCCAGATCAGTATTTCAACATGGACATGGGCTATATTTGAGCACTTAAAATAAAATAATGGTGCTACATTCATGCCGGATAGCAGAAAGAATGTGAGATTGGGAATGAAAGAGGCCAGGGTTCTAGCCCCAACTCTGTGCTTTCCAGCTGTGTCCATTAAATCACATTTGAAGGTCCATTTACTTAAGCTTGTGAAGCCTTAATTTTTATTATCTGTAATGTTGGGTTGTTGTAGAATTAAATGGTGTAATATTGGCGCCTGGAACTCAGTAGATGGTATTCCTTTCCTTATCTTTATGTATATCCAACTTGCAGTATTGAAGAGATTGCCTCTTCAAAATGCTCAATATCAAGACTGGGCAGAGATTTCCTTTCTCTTTTTCTAGATATTGTCTCTGTGGATTTTCTGTGTTCTCTCCTACCCAAACCCTGGGGTACAACCAGGGCTAAGTTGTTAAACCTGTATGGGCTTCAGTCTTCTCTCTGGTAAGATAGAGTGACTGACCTTTGTAAATAGTTTTTCAAACTAGTTTTCATCCAGGACCCTTTGTTCAAGTAAACTCTGAGCAGTTTGGAGAAGACGGAAGCAACTTCCTCACTGGCAACCTAATCTCTGTTCACTTCCCCAAGTATTACGATCAGACGCCTGTACCTTGAGAAAATGAGAGCTCTACGGGGATGGTGGTGCCTTATCTTCTGTCCCCAAACTAGCTCCACCTCTGCCTTCTCCATCTTAGTTGTTGACAAACCAAAATTCCTGTTGCTCAGGTCAAAATCTTGATGTTATCTTTGACTTGTCTTTCTCACATCCCAAATCTATTTTTTTTTTCCAGGAAATTCTGTTTACTTTACTTAAAAACTATATCGAGAATATGTTTCCTTCACACCATTTCTACTGTCACCACCAGTTCAGCTGGCATTATCTCTTGCCTAAGTAACTACAGTAGCATCAAATTGATCTCTGCTTCCCCAAGCAGTCACAGTGATATTACTAAAACAAGTCAGGTCACTCCTCTGCTCAGATCTCTGCATTAGCCCCTGGTTTACTCAGATAAAAATTCAGAGCCCCTGACCCAGCTAGTTCCTCATACGCTAGTCCCCTTCTCCTCTCTGACTTCATTTCTCCCACACCTCCATCAGCTGCAGCCACAATAGGCTCTTTGTTGGTCTCAACTCACCAGGCTCATTCCTGCATTTGTGCCTTTGCCATGGCTGTTCCCTCTGCTTGAAGGCACTTCCCCAGATGCTATGGACGGAATCATGTTCCCTCAAAAATCATACATTAAAGCCCTAACCCCCAGTATGGCTGTATCAGGAGATAGGGTCTTCAAGAAGTAATTAAGGTGAAATGAGGTTGTCAGGGCAGGACCCTAATCCAATAGAACTGTGGCCTTAGAAAGAACTCTCTCTGCCATGAGAGGACACAATGAGAAGGCAGCCATGTGCAAACCAGGAAGAGAGTCCTCAACAGAAACTGAATCGGCTGGTACCTTGATCTTGGACCTCCCAGCCTCCAGAACTGTGAGAAATAAATTTCTGTTGTTTAAACAACCCACACTATGGTATTTTGTTATGGTAGCCTGAGCAGACTAAGACACCAGATCGCCACAAGGCTAACTTCCCCACTCCTTCACCTTGTTCTCAAATGTCATCTCTTCAAAGAATCCCATCACAACATTCTATTAACATTGTGATGCTAGAATTCCCAGTTTCCCTTCCTCTGCTGTTATTCCTTGTTCAAAGAATGCATCATTTTCTAACCCGTGATGTAATTCACATATTAGGGCTACAGTTTATTGTCGGGCTATGCTGCTAGGAGGTATATTCCTTGAGAGATCTCTTTTTTGCTCCCAGCTATGTCCCAAGAGCCTAGAACAGTGCCCAGCGCATCGGAGGTGCTCAATAAATATGTGTAAAGCAAGTGAATAAATGGAATAATAACTATAATATTTCTTAGCTGTATGAGCTTGGCAAGTTGTTGACCTATATAAGCTTTATCTCTAACTTCAGTTGATTGTTATGAGATTTAAAGAAGTAAAATTTGAGTAAAGACAGAGGAACTGCTTGTCTTGTTCATCATCATATGCCAGTGTCTGAGACATAATAGTTCTCAAAACAAGAGTTAGGTGCTTAATGCAGTGCTTGACGAATAGTAAGGGCTCATCAAGTAATGATTATGGTTTTGGCTGAACGAAATGTCTGCTTTTAATCATTGTCTTTATCTCAGTCTTGAGAGCTGGCCTGGATTAATGAAGAAAAATCCTAAAAGTCTTCCTATTCTCTGTGCACTCAGGCTTTCAGCACCAGCTACACTTGTCTTTGCTGAGCACCAAATGTATTTCCCTGCATCCTGTTTCAGTGCCTTTTACAATGTTCTACTTGTGACCTGGAATGTTCTTCATCTTTTCTCATGCCCCACCTGACAAAAACTCCCGTTGTGTAAATCTGTCTGATTCCTATTCAACTTCCAGAGCTTAGCTCAAACATCACTTCACAGGAAAGTTTCCCTAACTCCCCAGAGTGAGTCAGGGCTTTTCATAATCTGATTAGTAGCACCCTGTACTTTTTAGGAGGGTTATATCCAAATTGCCTGGCACAGTGTCTAGTATTTGTTCAACAGATATGTGTTGCATGGATAAAGGGCATTATTTATGACCAGATACTTGATATCCATAATTTAATTTGATATTTTATGGTAGGCATTAAAATTATCTCTAATACACAATAAAGCAGCCTCAAAGAGGTTGAACAACTCCCCCAAACTCACCTAGCTAATAGGTTGTAGAGTCAAGATCTGAACTCAGTTCTCTTAAGCTCAAGAAAAATTACCCTTCCCACTGCGAAGGAATTGCTCTGAGATTCCTCAAGCCAGCTTCCCAATTCCTTTCCTTTCGTGAATGTAAAAAAGTCAAAACATATCCTCACCTGACTGACTCTCTGCCCCCAACGTTCCCTACATCCCCAGTGATCCCAGGACCCCTAATGCCATTCCAGAAGGTCCATGGTCCTGGCCAGCTATCTCCCTCTTCAAGGTTTACCCCCCATTTTTAGGATATCTATCCATATAATTTGTTCAGTACTAAACTTCCTCATCTCATTAAACGGCACCATCATCAAGCTAGTAACAGAGAAGACATCCTCCATTCCTTCTTTACTTCACTGTCCCAAACAATCCATATGTAATATTTTCTGTGCTGCTACCAGGTATGTCTCAAGTTCATCATTTTTCTCCTCTACTCATAATGTACAAACTGTGTCCTCTCACAGCTTCTAATCCTTTCCAACATATTTTTTTCTGTCAGTCGGGAAACAGAAACTATGCATTCCAGGCACTCAGTTGACAACAGACAGCCTGCCCCACCATTTGCTACACAGCAGTCAAGTTATATTTAAACCCTAAAAACAGAATATTTTATAACTGTGCTTAAAATAATCCAGTGGCTTCCTCTTCAGATAAAACCCAAACTTGCCCCCATGACCTACAAAGCTTACTTGATTTTTCTCCTGCTACCTCTTCAATTTCATCTCATTCCAGCCTTCACTTTAACCATTATATTCACTGGTTTTCATTCTGTTCCTTCAACATGCCCAACAGTTTCTCGCCTTAGAATTGTTATATTCTTTTTTTTTTTTTTTTTGCGGTACGCGGGCCTCTCACTGTTGTGGCCTCTCCCGTTGCGCAGTACAGGCTCCGGACGTGCAGGCTCAGCGGCCATGGCTCACAGGCCCAACCGCTCCGCGGCATGTGAGATCTTCTTGGACCGGGACACAAACCCGTGTCCCCTGCATTGGCAGGCGGACTCTCAACCACTGCGCCACCAGGGAAGCCCCTCTTATATTCTTATATTTACTCTCCCTTCTGTCCAGAATATCTTCCTCCTTGATTTTCACATTCCTTTTATCTCAACACTTTATCTAAAGAGTCCTTTCCAAGTTCTCCCTGTTGCCCCCTTATTTCTTTCAGTGAATTTATTGCAATCTGCTTTTATCTTGTCTATTTGTTTAGCTATTACCTGCTACACTCCTTGGAATGCAAGCTCAGTGAAAGCAAGTACCATATTATCAGGGGGCTAGTTCTCGGCCCTGATTCAGCTATCAGTTAGATGTTCAGTTTTAGAACATTGCTCATTGTAGGCTGAGTTCATTGCCTCAAAAAATCAGAGAACATCAGTTTCTTTGGTGCCCAAGAGCCTGCATTGTACCAACCTTACTAGAAGTGCAAGAAAGATAAGGACAAGGTCTCTCAGTGCAATGCTTAAACAGTTTCAGTACATCCCAAGCAAAGTATCCTAATGCAACCTGAACTCTGAAGCTTTCTGCTATGGATGGTCTACAACCCCTCTCTCCTTTCATCCCTTGGAATAGCCAGAAATCTCATATTAATTTGATTAATTATAACTTTACCTCCTTTCCAAATCTGTCAAAATCTTCTTCATTAATCAGCACCCAATATAAACACACTCAGATTCATTTATCTGTGCTTCTACAGCTCTTGGTTATTATTCCCATTATAATACTTACCACCAATTAATTGATTACTTTGTATATGCAATTGACACCTCCACTAGATTATGTGTTACTTGAGAGCAGAGATTCTGTCTGGCTCATTTTTTATCTCCAATGGCGGGTGTGGAGAAGGCATTCAGGAAACATTTACTGAATCGCATTGAATTCCTTCCGAAAGCAAAGTGCTGGGTAAATCCCACTTAATTACAGGATCCTGGAGACACCTTAGCTAAACTGCTTATAGATCCATAATGCAGAATGCTAACTTTCTGATTAATGGTGTTTTCCAACCATTCATCTCATCTTTCTATTTATCCCTTGCTGTACTGTGCTCTCTTGACTTCCACATTATGCAGAGTGCATGCTACCTTGTTGTGTTCCCAGTGAATTCTCATAAATAGGACATACCTCACCAGTTTCTGGCTTCCCAGAACTAACCCTTTTCTGCAAACCTGATGGGCTGTATCACATTCAAATATTTGTATGAACACATCATTCACCTGTCCCTTCAAAGTCTAATTGGTATTAATTGGCAAATAAATCAAACTGAATTTTCCATTAAACATGCTTTCGTCAGTGTCAGTATTTACTTGTTTGAATTTAGTAGAGGAAAACAGGAACAAGAAATATTAGCAACTATTTTTCCTCTTGTTTAAGATGAAAATAAATAAGCATTTGTTAACACGGAGGGGAAAGTGTTTTTTAAATTTTTAAAATAATAACATATCCTGATATTGTATGAAGGGAAGAACCCAAGACTGAAAGTAGGAGATAATACTAACATAGCTACTATTAAATATTATGTGTCAGACAATATAATAAATTATTTCTGAGCCCACAATATTGCATGGCAAGTGATTTTCTCCATTTTCCAGACTAGGAAAATGATTTTTATAAGAATTAAATAACTTGACCAAAATCACAGAGATAATTTGTAAACTAGGCCTTAAATCTTAGCCAGTCTTTCAAAAAGAGTCATGTACCAAAATGTTCATTGCAGCTCTATTTACAATAGCCTGGAGATGGAAACAACCTAAGTGCCCATCATCGGATGAATGGATAAAGAAGATGTGGCACATATATACAATGGAATATTACTCAGCCATAAAAAGAAACAAAATTGAGCTATTTGTAATGAGGTGGATAGACCTAGAGTCTGTCATACAGAGTGAAGTAAGTCAGAAAGAGAAAGACAAATACCGTATGCTAACACATATATATGGAATTTAAGAAAAAAAAATGTCATGAAGAACCTAGGGGTAAGACAGGAATAAAGATACAGACCTACTAGAGAATGGACTTGAGGATATGGGAAGGGGGAAGGGTAAGCTGTGACAAAGTGAGAGAGTTGCATGGACATATATACACTACCAAACGTAAGGTAGATAGCTAGTGGGAAGCAGCCGCATAGCACAGGGAGATCAGCTCGGTGTTTTGTGACCACCTAGAGGGGTGGGATAGGGAGGGTGGGAGGGAGGGAGACGCAAGAGGGAAGAGATACGGGAACATATGTATATGTATAACTGATTCACTTTGTTATAAAGCAGAAACTAACACACCATTGTAAAGCAATTATACTCTAATAAAGATGTAAAAAAAAAAAAAATCTTGGTCAGTCTGACTTCAAAGTTCAAGCTTTATTTCCTTCTCTCTGCAGCATTCTGGACCTCATTTGTCCTTACAATGGATTGTGTTATGGATAGCAATTCTTTATCTCACCCTGTTTTCATACTCTAGTCCTTTGGCTTTGGGCTAAACTGTGAAACTGGCTTTGGCCAACAGAATCAGGTAGGAGTTCTAGTTCTAAGCCTGGGCCCTAAGAAGCTGGAAAATAGTCAGCTGTGTAAATGTGACTTTCACTTAATTTCTCTGGGTCCATTTTCTTCAGCTAGAAGGACCTAACTAGATAATATCTGTTTTTCCTCTTACCTTCTACAGTTCTATGTTCCTACATCCAAAAGTTATTTGAGGCAAGTTTGACTTAAAGCACATCTGGAATTTGATGATGATGAGAATGGTGATGAGGACTGTGATGATATATACCAAGAGCTTCAACACCAATAGATGAAGCGAGGAGACAGTTTTGCCAAGAACCAGAACTCGATGATTGCTGCAAGTGAGCATGAAATTTAGCTTTGCAAACTTTGAGGTAAGGTGGCAGAGTAAATCTGGGTCACACATCTTACTTCCTATTACCGAGCAAAACCACCACCACCACCAAAACAGTAAGTGTCAGTAAAAAATCTACCAGCAGCAAATAAGCAAGAAACTAGATATAATGTTAGGCTCACAGAGAGCAGAAGTGGCCGCAAACAAGCCACTGAATATTCATGACAGCTCCCGTTCCCGATCCTGGCGCTCAGAAGTGGTGCCGGGACACAGGCAGAAATCTTCGGGGTAACAGGAACTCTGGGAAGTCTCACCAATACCCCTTAACCTGAGGTTATTAGCAGGCAGGCCGAGGAAACACATTTTTTTTCAAATCCGTAGGATTAAAAGCTCTATTTATCCTTGTAGATTTCAAGAGCTCAGCAGAGGTTCTCTTTCTCTATATAATCTATATCTATCTATATCTATATATATATAGAGAGATATGGTTTATATATACATATAAATTTAAAATATAAACCATATATATAAAAATATAAACCATATATATAAATATAAAATAAAAATATAAACCATATATATAAAATATAAACCATATATATATATGGTTTATATATATATATATAAATATATATATATTTTAGGAGATAAAGTGTGGAGTGAGGGAGGTCAGATGCACAAGTGACCAAGGTCAAAGCAGACAAAGAAAGTACAGGAAGTGCTTGGATTTGGACACAGAGGGAAGTGGAAGGTGAAAGTTTACGTATATAGTGGAGTTTGCCAGGGAAGGTTTCATAGATATTGGTTTCTTGTCTCTGCAGTCTTCCATGTGTGACTTTATGAGATGTATGTGTATGTATGAATGTGTTCAAATAAGTTTAACAGGTACTTCCACATCTTTCATCACCACTACCACCAAACTACACATAGGTACATACACACCACATACCACACAAACACACAACACACTACACACCACACACCACACACAGTTCTACTGCAAAATAACTGGCACAAGTATCTTAGAGTGTCTATAGAGACGCCATCTGTGGTTTCCAGGGGCTGCTCCTCTAGGCATTCCAGTTTTGTGTTTCTTTCAGACAAAATCAAAGAAACGTTCATCTGTTTCTCTGCTTACCCAATGTCTCCATCATGATGCTCTGTTTTGCTTTCTGCATCTGAATCAATCTATTTTGCCTCAGGGAACAGCCTTCTGTATTAATTCCCTGGTTCCACCATTGTCAAAGAGCCTGTGTGAAGTGGAATTGACAAAGTTATCGTATTTCATGTCATTTTATTATTGAGGGTTTCTTTGTCACTAATATCACCCTCACTCTTTTTGCAGACCTTCTCAGAGTCACTTTCTTCCCAAGTCTGGATTCAAACTGACATTTGAATGTCAATAGTTCAATGCCTGATTGAATTATTTAAATAAACTCAATTTTTAGCTTGCTTTTACTAAAATCACTCTTAATAACTACTATTATCTCTTATAATTACAATAATCACTTTGGCTCAGAGTCACTCACACAACATTAGCCTTCAGTCCAATAAACCTTGGCAGTTGTATTTGGTGGAAGGTCTAGGGTATTTTTAGTAAGAAAATAGCTGTCATGGCTGGATCTGGTGGATCAGAGCTGTATTGAGAGATCCGGAAGGCTTATGTCTTCCCGAGGTAATAAAATTAAAGGTTTAAAGCAACCCTGGCTAGATCTTAAGATTGG
Source organism: Grampus griseus (assembly GCF_964374135.1). Classification (NCBI taxonomy): domain Eukaryota; kingdom Metazoa; phylum Chordata; class Mammalia; order Artiodactyla; family Delphinidae; genus Grampus; species Grampus griseus. Next base: position 13,707,262 of record NC_139011.1, on the reverse strand, counting down.
GAGATAGTATTAAAAAAGAAAAACTTTAATTTTATAGTCTGGAATGTCAGACTATTTAAATCCATCTCTGCCACCTACAGGCCTTGTGTTCTTAGGCAAGCTATTTAAAGTTTCTAGGTCTCAATATCCCCATCTGTAAAATGAGTATAACAAAACGCTTATCCTCACAACGGTTTCAGTGGTTTCCATTCTGATGGATCTGTAACCTACCGCTTCTTAAATTTTTTTTTACCACTTGTTAAATGGTTTGGCTTTAACCATAAAATAACCATATCGTATGGGTTTTGTGTGAAGATTAAACAGGTAACCAATGTAAAGCACATAGAAAACACTTAGAAATATTGGACACTGTTATAATTATTACTTTTCATTTTTATCATTACTTCTCAAGGGTCAGAGAGCTTTCATCTGGGTCATAGATGTTATCTCATAAAATCCTATGTTAACTATTAAAATCATGATTATTATCGCATTTTACAGGTGAGAAGACCGTGACTCCAAGTGGGCGAATGTACTGCCAGCGTTACAGAGCTAACAAGTGGCAAAGGTGGGATTGGAACCCTGGTCTGGCTCTCACACCTTTTTTCTATACTATATTACTTTGGACCAGAGACAGCATTTATAAAACCCAGAGGAAAGCATTTGGGGTCAGAACATCCACAATAGTAACAATTATGGGTGCCAGAAAATGGGACTGAAAAAGCCCTGGCCAGAAATCACATCACACCGACACCCGCAATGGACTCTTGCAGTTCTTTGTTTTAATTAAAGAGTAGGCTCTTAAATTCCATAGGTTCAGGGCTAGTCCTGGGAGCAGAGGTTGCAGAAGAGAGAACGAGTAGTCTCAACTTCATAGATACGTGTGAGACACAAGGAAGAGTAAAGCAATTAAAACCTGCAGCTTTCTCTTGTTTAAGAGTCATAGTAGATGCTGCGACGTGTCACCAGATCCCTCCCTTCAGGACCAAAATAAACTATTCCCCCCTGCTGCTGGCTCTCGCTGACAGCTCTCCCTGCATCCCCCTCTGAGCACTGCCACCAGCTGAAAAAAGCCCACTTGTCCAAGGTCAGTCCCCTTCCAGGACACAGCCTACATCCAATGACTGTCAATGCAGAGGTATAAAGGGCTGTTCCTCTTGCCTCAATGTGGGGCAACTCTGTAGGGCCACCCAGCTCCAGAACCCCCTACCCGCCTCCCTGTGAAATCAGCTGAGGTTCTGACTACATATCTTTCAACTAGCCTGTCTGCCTTCACTTTGTCACAGGTATTCACCCTAACAGCACTACCCAGTGAATTTCCTGCATGCAAATCAATGCCTCAGTCTATTTCCCAGGAAACCTGAATTGCAATATGCGGTAAAGCACGCATTTTTGTCGTGGCAGCCAACTCCAGTTACTCTCTGTATTTCTGAGGAAGTTCTAATGATTCGTCAAATATTTACTGTAGCATCAAGTAAATACAGCAGGACATGGTAAATATCAGGAGTACTTTCATAAGCACCAGAATGGAAACATTTTATTGATTTCCAAGGAGCAATTTAGCTGTTGTCAGAGGCTAAGTCAGTGGTCCAGAAAAGAGATCCAGGTCTGCGTGAGCACATCCATTAACATTACTTTATCTCCGGGGTCTTGAATGTGCAGGGCAGCATGGAAAAATCTTAATTACCGCTAAACAAATGGTGAAATGCTATCCTTCTGCTCAGTGTTTCAGAAGTTTCTTCCTCTCAATTTGTTCATGTCTGTACAGGTCCCAGAGGATTCCCTTTGGAGTTGAGTCATTATGGCCACAGGGTTGCCTTCCAGGTGCTAAGGCAGCAAGAGAACGTTCCTGAACCTCTTCTGGGTATGGAGATCTCATGGTACATTATTGCATTTCTTAGGGGTATGGTGTATGAAGGGCAGAGCACAACCATCTCAGGGTTTGGGAACATGGATGATGTGTCATCATTATTTCTACATCTCTGATCAAATTCCCTCACCTCCAGTCATTACCAACAACCTTCTTCAAATATGGCTTCCATTCTTCTAAGTCTTCTCCCATCTTTTGCCCTGAAAATCCTACAGGCACTTTAAGGCTTGAAGAAATGTGACCCACAGTGCCATCTAGTCACAATCGATTACTTCTATAACTTCTATTCTAATAAATTTAAACTTTTTCAAAAAGCGATTAACTTTTGTACATGTTCATAATCTTAGATATAAAAATTTAACCTCTGAAATTCTATCCTAAGGGAATAATCCAAAATGTACATACAAATTTTTCAGTATAAAGATATATAAAATTCCTAGGTATGACCATCAAAAACAAGTCTTTGTTTTCCTTTTATGCTCTGTCTTCTTTCAGTAGGATTTAAGCTCCATCAGGGCAAGGATCATGTCTGGTCTCTTCAATTCTATATCTCTGGTTTCTAAAACAGTGCTTAGCACATGGTAAATGTTCAATCAATATTTAATGAATGAATAAATGAATTTCCAAATGTGCAGAAAGTAGCTAAAAAAAGCAATTGTGTCTAGATATAATGACGGTTTGATAAAAGGAGAACACTAATGTATTTCTGGTTGGAAAGAATTACCATTGTAAAGATGCCAAATTCTCTAATAATCTATGAATTTATAGCATTTCCACTCAGAAATTGACATCTTGTTTTGGAAGTTAAAAAAATTCTTGTAAAATTCAGCTGGAAGAAAAGAATAAAATAGCCCTTTTCTTTTTAAGAGAAATAGAAGAGGTTTTGTCCTGCCAAATGTATACACATACACACACACACACACACGCACACACAAACACACACACAGGCACACACAGAGTAATCACAATGGTGTATGGAAAGAATACTTTGCCTGGTGACAGAACAGCTTCGATTCTGTAAGGTATGAAAACACGAAATGTCTTCTTCCCACAGTTACTGTTAACTGCTCTGTTGAACCTTCCTTCCCCACTGGTTAGCAGCCACTTTAAGCATTATGATTATTAAAACAATCTATATTCAGTCCAGGCTATTCTAAAGCTTTAACTGCAAAATCCTACCCTCCACCCTCCGTTTGGTATAGACTTAACTTGTGGCTTAAGGGTCCCTAAGAGGCAGAGACACGACTGAAGTTTTCTCTCATGTGCCCTTCCCCTCCCAGTACACTACTGAAATCCATACTGGGAAATTGATATACTCGTATTTTCTGTGGAAATTTCAACTGTTACTAAAGAAGTTAGTAAACTCCCAATGAATCTATTGTACATCCAGGCCTAACAGCTACATTCTTGGTGACTCTGAATGGTGATTCCTTTATGTGAGTGCAGGTTGGGCCTTTTAGCACTTTTCTGAAGGTATGGGATGCAACATTAACTCCATTTTTAAAAATTCAAGTGTGAAGGGGATAAAAGGAATGATGTTAAGTTATAAGCATTTACCATCTTCTCTCTCCCACTTCTCCCAAAGGAGGGAGACGTATTATTTGTTAGGTCAATTCTGGATCCTCCTTTATTTATACAAGAATCAGGGCAAAAGGCAAAGGATAACACAAAAGAAAAGAAAATAATAAACGATCTGAGCCAGAGAGGCAGCGAGACAAGCCTGGGGAGGATGGAAGTTTTTGAGGTGCATGTACTGGGGAAACAAGAGATTCAAGGCAACTGCGGAGTGAAAGAGAAATTGAAAGGAAGTGATATATGGGGGAAGGGGATTTTTTAAGGAGTTTCGTTTGCTTCCAAGAATGTATCCACTCCTTTTGAAACTTCTGCTTTTTTTGAGACACACTACATTAAATATTGTTTTTTAATTATTTTTAGTTGCCGGACTATATATTTTTATATGACTTTGTGCAGCACTGGTTGCAAAGCAGTTGGGTTGTACAGGCTACCTGAATTCTTTCACCTACCAAACATGCCATCTGTGCTTTCTGGTGAAGAAGAATCATTCCAAATGCTTATGATGATGCCCTGATGTTCATATAGTAAAACAATGATCTCAGAATGGATGCTCTGGTGGTTCCCCCAAATTTCCCTAAAGCAAATATTTCATTGAAATTATTTTCATTCTAAACGGCCCTAAATTTTTCCTCAGAAATCCTAGGTTCACATTTCAGCTTTACTTTGCTAACTGAACAACAAAACTGTGACCGTTTTGAAGTCAGGAAAGATGCATTATCATCTTCTTACACTGCCAGAGTTTCAGCAATTGGCCACCCAGGGCACATAGTAAACATTCAGTATAAATGAATAAGTGTGTAAGGATTCAGCCATTTCCAAATCTTCTAAATGTCTTCATAAAGTCCTGGATTAAAGAGTCTTTCTGGTATCATTATGAATCAACTCCTGAAGAATTTAACTACCTATAACTTTGGCAGGCATGACTCTTCCTTAAGATGGCATCTCAGGTAAAGAGCTGCACTCCCCACACAGTAGAACGCTGCCTTAAATAAGGCTAAATATTTTGAGTTTGCTTAAATACATGAAGAAATGAAAGAAGAAATAGAAAAAAAGATACAGAAAGAGAGAAAGGAAATAAGAGGAGAATTTAAGGCAATTCTTTTTTTTTTTTTTTTTTTTGCGATACGTGGGCCTCTCACTGTTGTGGCCTCTCCCGTTGCGGAGCACAGGCTCCGGACGCGCAGGCTCAGCGGCCGTGGCTCACGGGCCCAGCCACTCCGCAGCATGTGGGATCTTCCCGGACTGGGGCACGAACCCGTGTCCCCTGCATCGGCAGGCGGACTCTCAGCCACTGCGCCACCAGGGAAGCCCTAAGGCAATTCTTTAGGGAAAAAAATCTGTTACAATAACTCTTTGACTGAAATAACCAATCAATATGTCCAAGAAGCCTGAAAATATTTTTTCCATGTTGGAACATCTCTAGATGTTTTGGGTTAACTGTTTAAATATAAGAAATAAGTAATACACAGACTTCGCCATACTTACACATCTCCTTTTATCACCATGGTTACTCTTATTTAAATTTATCAGCATTGATGGACACTTAGTAATGCACTTATATTGAAGAGGCTAGGTGGGTTTGCGCAGTGTGATGACTGCTAAATTATTTTTTTCCCAGATGATCGAAGTGTCACCTGTTTTTCCCTTTTCCCTTTTACTTATAAAGGGAAACACACCAAGTGCCTTCTGAAGCTTCCTCTTCATCCTAAAGGAGCTTCACAGTAATGTTCTTTCATCATTAATTGCTGGGTATTCTGAAATGTTTTCTCCCCTGAAGTCATACGTCACAAGTTTCTGATGTTTTGTCTAATCTCTCTCTCTCTCTCCCTCTCTCTCTCTCTCCGCATTCTGGTTCTCTGGAGACAAGAGTCATGGAAATGTTTTTGGATAGATAAAAATGCATTCATTCCTCAGTCTCCACTGACCCTGTTATTCAAAGAGTCAATATCTGTAAGGATGGCAGGCGCATTAACCAAAACAAGTATTTTTCTTCTCCAAGTATTGTAATTATTGATGCTTTGGACTTTTCCTGCTACATCCATCATCCTAAGGTTATCCTTGAAAAAGTATTGCCTGAGTCTAGAGCTCTTAAGTCAACATGAATGATAATAGAAAGCATTTATTAAACACCATTGAGCACTTACTCTTCTAAAAGATTTTTTTGGTAAAAACTTTTACAACCCCCAGCGGCATCCCTTAGACACCTACTGACTTAAAAATGCCACAGCCAAAATCCTTAATGTGGAAGCTCAGTCTCATTTGGGAATGGCCCTGTGCCATGGGTATACACCCAACACAGTGGACTTTCTTCTTGATTTAAACTCCTAGTCTCACTCTAGCATATTGGAAAGGACAGATGCTAAAAGAAAAGAAAGCAGAGTTTGTGAACTTGGAGAGAACAGTGAGAGAACCCCAGAATGAGGCAGGGTTTAAGCAACAGAGTCCAGAAATTTTTGTTGTATACCAGGAAGCATGCTAGAAGCTTGGAACCCCAAGAAAGGAAAATCAGACCTCTCGGATAACCTGGAAAGACACAAATAAGGATCAATCACAAGAGTGACAGAAGCTAGAAGTTCAGACTATTGCTTTGGGGCTGATGTCACAATCAGAAAACACCTAGGTAGACTGTCCCATTTCCCTTGCAGAAACTTTGTGCTCTAGTTCCTAGATGCAGACAGACTAAGTATATTGCCAAATCTAATCCAATTGACCAGTGGTAGACTCGACATTCAGACTTCCAAGACTATCTATGTTTTCTATCATGCTGGTTGGGGACAGACTATGAACGTCCTTGAATGCTATGTTGAAAGCATTTTGACATTATTCAGTAGGCAACAGGGAGCCACTGACATTTTTTGAGCAACAGACTGACATATTGTCGTCTATGGGCAATCTCTTTTCAACTAATAAATGTGGTTTGTTTTTGTCTGGTGAGGAGAAGTCTACTGAGGTGAATCTTCTCAAATCCTTTTTAGGAAGAGGGGGAAAATAAATGTATAAAGAATAAAATAGACAAAAAGCAAAAAAACCCCAAATAAATACATAAAGTATGTTTCCAGTAGAACAAAAAAAAACAAAAACAAAAACCAGAGAAACAGGAAGCATGAGTCACATAAATCATAACCAACCAGAGTTCCAAGTAATTTTTTCCTTACAAAAGTTCTTGATACATGGTCAATATATGTTAATTGGTATATTATTTTGTAGTTATTTTCCCTTATTCTCTAGTTTTGCTCTTCTAAGTGATTTCACCATCCAATTTATAATTGTAGCATGCAAGAATGTATACATAATAATTTTTTCTTACAGCAGGAGAATGGAGTACAAAGGTCTTGTTTCAGACAGCTAAGTGATTTACAGTAAGGCTTACTAGATGATTCTGAAAACATAATTCAGATCCCCTGAGCTTTCTGCTTTTTTAAAGTTAACAGTTACTGGTGGAAAGGAACATTAGATTTGAAAAATAACACACACAGTATAAAAAAGACATAGTCAATTGACTCTGCTAGGTACCAAAGTTTACATTTATTTTTTCTGCAATGCTAAAAATTCAGCATTCCATTAACACTACATTTTTTAAAAATCTCTCTTTTTTTTTCATTTTATCTTTTCTGCCTTTGTTGAAAGCTCCCTCTCATCCTGCTGATTTCTGACAACTTGTTGGAAGGTAATGATAACACATATTCTCCTCTGAGCCATATTACAGCAGCGCTTCCTGACAACCCTGTCTCAGGCTGAACAAATTATTTGCACCCTGCCTGATTTGTTTCCATGTTTGTAATTCAACTACAATTTGTTCCTTCCCATGGCCAAATGAAAATGTGGTCATCAGATGCAAACCTTCCTGTTTGAGCATCACAAATAATACGTTTCTAGAGTGCAACACATAAATATTTTACTAACCACAATATAGGTTTTAGGAAATGGCAGAATGAAAGTGGTAGAGAAAATATTTCCTATAATTCATTTTTACAGTATTTAGAGGCCATTTTATGGCTTGGTGCATTCATTAGGCTCTTTAAGAAAGTGTTTCTCATCCAAAGAATCTAAAAATATGTGTAATCTAAATTTAGTAATCTAAAGATGTATGCTTCTCAATTCCTTGACATATCAGGTTTAAATTTTCTTTCTGGTTGAATTGGGATGTAATATATCAGCAAGTATTCCCAGGCCTGATTTTAATTCATTCACTGCCTTTTTTTTTTTTTTTTCCTACATAGCATCCTTACCTCCCAGGCAAATGAAGAGACACTGTAGAATAATGAAGTTTATACTGAAGATAAATTATTCTCACTCCTACTGGGCCAGTCACCTGAAACTACAAGAGAGAAAAAAATAGGTGGAGATTTGGGGAAGAGGGGTTGGCAATAAGAGCAGTACCATAAACAAAATTCTTCTCTTCTCCAAGTTTAAAGAATTTTGCTTAAAAATATATTCCCTTTGGCCTGAAAACCTATTTCCCATGTCCTGTAGTTTCTGTTCCGTAGGTGTCCTGAAAATAATTGGCTATTTAAAGAATCTAAAAAAATTGCCCATCACAGAGCCAACCGCCTCTTGGTACTTTCCCTCTGAGACTCTTATTAATTGTTAATCAGCTAGCTGCTGTTTCAGGTCTTTAGGACTCCTGCAAGTAAAGGAAAATGCCATGTGGGTGGCAGAGGAGGAGAGAGTAAACAAACGCAGAGGGAACCGGGCTCTTCAGAACTCAGACAAAGGCTGGTGTGGCTTCAGCAAAGACGGAGTTAAAGCTGTTTTAGAGGAGAAAACCACTCCCTCGGCTGGACCAAATGTGGGAATTAGAAGCCCATTTCCCTCTAGCTGCTTGACTAGTACAGATTACACGCACTCCTTGACCTTTATTTCCATAGATGAATGCTATTTCTGGGCTTTTGCTCTAAGAAGGGCATAATGACCTGATTCTCTAGGAATATCTCTTCTAATTCTTCTGCTTTTTCTCATAGATGCCTAAATCCTACCCTTGTCTCCAACCTCTCTCATTCTCTCTCTCCCTCCTTCCCCACCCCACTGCCTTGCTCTCCCTCCAGTGTTTTGGGGCTAATTTCTCACATGATTTTCTATTTGGGTCAACTGTAAGTCCAGTCTGTGAGAAAGAATTTGTTATAATTTATATCATGATAAACAACAACCTCATGTAAAGTTGTTCAAATAGAGTAATAACTAAATATTTCTTCCTACCACCCAGTGACCCCAAAGCATATCTGATACCTTGATCTCAACGTTTTGTTTATTTATTGGCATAGGGATTGCAAACATCGCAGATTTGTAAATTGCAGGAGTTAAACATTGGTTAGACAAATCACTGGGGGAAGGGGTTATTTGACTTGGTCTTCAGTTCACAGTGTATCTCTGACCACAGGGAAGTCCTATCTCCTAGAGTTGGGAAGAGCAAAATTTCCTTGAGTTGAGGAAAGTGGATTGCTAAGGCTTTCTAAAGTGCAATCATTCATAATATCCCAAAGATCATCTTGTTAGCTGACCTAGAGATATCAGTTATGATTTTGTTCCCACATAATGAAGTGAGGAGTGGTGAGGTAAGAGAAGAAAGGGGTGGAAGGGGAGAGGTATAAAAGGAGAGTGGAGAAAGAATTACACACACACACACCACACACACACACACACACACACACACACACACACGACTGAGTGACATAAGTTGTATTTTATTTTCTATTAGGGTAAAGACCCTCCCCACATAAGTAGGGAAAAGGTTTTCTTGATTATTATTATCCTCAAATATTATACCTTCCTTCCTTCTTGTATCATAACAGATTAAATCAGCTGGCAACTGCTACATGATAGATGACAGAAAGGGGATACAAGTGGTTCTGAATCATCTAGCTTAAAACCATCTGATGACTTCAGGTTCAGGCAAAGTAATAACTGTATTCCATTCCAATATCTGAGAACACTCAGCCACTAAATTTGATGCTACCCATGGCTGATAGTAATGTGTGATGAATTAATGATTGGTTGATTAGATGAGTGAACAATAGCCTTGAATCAAGAATAAAATTCTAAATTTAAAATTTTAATTTCTCCTAACATGTAGTAAGTATATAATACACTTATAAAAGTTTGCTGGAAGACTCAGTGTTCTAAAAGGAGAACATCATCATGCAATGGTTTGCCACCAGCTTCAAGATGAAGTTCATGGTCCTTAATAGGACTTCAAGTGTCCCCCCAGCCTGGCCTCTGCCTGCTTCTGCAGCCTTAACTGTGGCACAGTACTTCAGCTGCCCAGGCTCAAGGCACACCAGCCCACCTGATGACAAATCTTGATCTTGCTTTTTGTGCCTCCATAACTTGGCAAAATCTATTCCCTGGGGTTTTTTTTCGGCTGTTCTTTCTACCTCACTAGCTTCCAGGGAGTCTGCAGGACTCAGCTGAAGCATTTCCTCCTCTGTGATGACCTTATTCTCTGTGCCTCATACAAACAGGGTAAAACTTATCAGTTTATCACATTGGATTACTTGCTGGTTTTTCTGAGGGAAGAAAGGAAGTCATTGTTCTTCATCTCGAAAACCTTGCACAATGCCTGTCTTACAGCAGGATCTCAACACACATTTGTGCCACAGACACTTCTCTCCAATGTGGAGGTGTCATTTTAGAACATAATGGAACCCTGGTCATTCTGAGGGCCATCCCGCCAACCCCCTCCCCATTCTCCCCACCCAGTAGGCGTGATCAGGTAGCAGGCTGCACTGTGATTCTTGGTACCAATGAAAAGATCATTTGTCTGGGTGGCTTTTCTCTTCTTTCTACCTTCTAAATGGAAAGAAATCATCTGAGGGACAAGGCCCCTATTTGGCAACACAGGAGTTAGTAAAAGGCAAGGCGACGGTGATCTGAAACTCAGCAATCAGACGCTTTGGTTTTCATTCCATGTCACATCAGGGTACAAAGCATAAAGACGCTTCTTCTACACTGGTGTTACATTTTAAAATATTTTGTTTTAATATTTAATTTATTCATTGGTTACCCTCAAAGTGGTCATTTACAAGTCCATGGAAAAAATTTACCTAAGTGATTTCCTAGAAAAAATGTCATCCCCTCAGGAAAGCCTTCTTTAAGAGCATACTTTTGGGAGGAATCCTTAAGATAAAAGAATAATTATAAATACAATTTTCCATTTTTCTACTACACTGCAAGCTTCTAGAAAGAGGAAAGACTATTCTGTTTGTTTATTTTGTTTTGTTTTCAAGTCCATAGCTACAGGAACTAGCAGAATAAATAGTTTATGGTTGGTACATATTAAATGTCTATGGGTGAATGTGGGGTAGGTAGACAGAAGAAAGGAGGGGAGGAGGGAGGGAGGGAAGGAGGAACCTGTAGGTCAGCAAAAAGAGCTACAGCTCACTCATCTTCTCCAAGAATCTGTTATGAATGGGCCACATATTCCCGAGGAAAAGGATGCCTAAAATAATGCAGGATATAATGAGAAACACTGGAAATTTTCAAATACTAATCATGTATTAGAGTTAGGCTGTGAAGGACTCTTTAGGCCTCAGATAAGAATTTATAGACTTTATTTTGTTGGTTGGAAATTAAGTGGCAATTGAGGATTTTTCAACAGCTTTATTGAGGAGTAAATGACATACTGTAAGTTGCATTATTTAAAGTGTAAAGATCCATACGTTTTGAACTATGTATACACTTGTGAAACTATCACCACAATTAAGATAATGAACATATCCGATCCTGTCAAAAGTTTCCTCATGTCTCTTTGGAATTTCTCCCATACGTCTGTTCCTACCCCAGGCCCCAAGCGAACATTGATCTGATTTCTGTCACTGTAGATTAGTTGCATTTTCTAGTATTTTATATAAATTAAATCATACAGTACATACTCCATTTTGGTTGGCTTTTTTCACTCAACATATTTATTTTGATATCCATCCATATCTTTGTGTGTGTCAATAGTCCATTGCTTCTTCTTACTGAGTAGTATTCCATTTTATGGCTATTACAAATAAAGCTTCAATGAACATGTGTGCACAAGTGTTTATATTAACATGTGTTTTCATTTCTCCTAGATAAATGCACAGAAATGGAATGACTGGATCATATAGTAAGCGTATGTTAACTTCTCGAGAAACTTCCCAACTCTTTTCCATGGTGGTTGAGCCACTTTACCTTCCCACTGACAGTGATGGAAACTGCAAGTGCTCCACATCCTCAGCAATATTGACGTGGTCATTCTTTTAACTTCGGATATTCTGAAAGTGTCCATTGATCTCATGGTTTCAATTTTCATTTCCTTTATGATTAATGATGTTGAGAATCTTTTCATATATCTTCCATGGTGAAGTGTCTGTTCAAATATTTCACCCATTTTTTCAGGGTATTGTTTGTTTTTTATTATTAACTTTGTGAGTTCTTTGTATATTCTGGATATAAATCCTTTAATATTTGATATGGGAATATTTTCACCCAAATCTGTGGCTTGTCTTTTCATTCTCTTAACGGTATCTTTTGAAGTGAAGTTTTAAACTTTTGGTGAAATCCAAATTTATTGATTTTTTTTTTCTTTTATAGATTGTACTTCAGGAGCTATAGGAAACAAATCTTAATGGTTAATCCAAAGTCATAATTTTTTTTCCAAGGTTTTCCTCTAGAAAGGTTTTGGTCTATGATCAATATTGGCTTATTTTTGCATATGATTCAAGGCATGGATTAAAGCTCGTATCTTTACAAGTGAGCACCCAACTGTTCCCACGTGACTTGTTGATAAGATTATCTTTCCTCCACTGCATTGCTTTTGCACTTTTTTCAAAAATCAAATGACTAAATAAGTGTGGGTCTACTTGTGGATGCTCTGCTCTGTTTCATTGGTTTGTCTGTCTTAAGAAAAAACTAGACTATTCTGATTGGTCTAGCTTTATGACAAGTACTGAAATCTGGGAGTCAAAGTTCTCAGTCTTTGTTCTTTTTTATGAAAATTATTTTGAGTATTCTCTCTCCTTTGCATTTCCACATGAATTTTAGAAACACTTTTCTGTAACTTAAAAAAAAAAAACAGGATGCCTTATAGCACATTTGTTTATTTTTTTAATATTGCTATGTTTATTCTTTTATTTTTAATTTTTTTGAATTTTATTTTATTTTTTTATACATCAGGTTCTTATTAGTCATCCATTTTATACACATCAGTGTATACATGTCAATCCCAATCTATTGTGTCATTTAAAGCTTGTGTTTCCTTATTAATTTTCTGTTTGGATGATATGTCCACTGGTGTAAGTGAGGTGTTAAAAGTCCCCCAGTGTTACTGTGTTACTGTCGATTTCCTCTTTTATAGCTGTTAGCAGTTGCCTTATGTATTGAGGTGCTCCTATGTTGGGTGCATATATATTTAAAATTGTTATATCTTCTTCTTGGATTGACCCCTTGATCATTATGTAGTGTCCTTCCTTGTCTCCTGTAACCTTCTTTATTTTAAAGTCTATTTTATCTGATATGAGTATTGCCACTCTAGATTTCTTTTGATTTTCATTTGCATGGAATATCTTTTTCCATCCCCTCACTTTCAGTCTGTATGTTTCCCTAGGTCTGAAGTGGTCTCTTGTAGACAGCATACATATGGGTCTTGTTTTTGTATCCATTCAGCAAGCCTGTGTCTTTTGGTTGGAGCACTTAATCCATTCATGTTTAAGGTAATTATCGATATGTATGTTCCTATGACCATTTTCTTAATTGTTTTGGGTTTGCTTCTGTAGATCCTTTTCTTCTCTTGTGTTTCCCACTTAGAGAAGTTCCTTTAGCATTTGTTGTAGAGCTGGTTTGCTGGTGCTGAATTCTCTTAGCTTTTGCTTGTCTGTAAAGCTTTTGATTTCCCCATCGAATCTGAATGAGATCCTTGCCGGGTAGAGTCATCTTGGTTGTAGGTTCTTCCCTTTCATCACTTTAAGTATATCGTGCCACTCCCTTCTGGCTTGTAGAGTTTCTGCTGAGAAATCAGTTGTTAACCTTATGGGAGTTCCGCTGTATGTTATTTGTTGGTTTTCCCTTGCTGCTTTCAATGATTTGTCTTCATCTTTAAATTTTGTCAATTTGATTACTGTGTGTCTCAGCATGTTTCTCCTTGGGTGTATCCTGTATGGGACTCTCTGCACTTCCTGGACTTGGGTGGCTATTTCCTTTCCCATGTTAGGGAAGTTTTCGACTATCATCTCTTCAAATATTTTCTCGAGTCCTTTCTCTCTCTCCCTTCTCCTTCTGGGACCCCTATAATGCGAATGTTGTTGTGTTTAATGTTGTCCCAGTGGTCTCTTAGGCTGTCTTCTTTTCTTTTCATTATTTTTCTTTATTCTGTTCCACAGCAGTGAATTCCACCATTCTGTCTTCCAGGTCACTTATCCGGTCTTCTGCCTCAGTTATTCTGCTATTCATTCCTTCTAGTATATTTTTCATTTCAGTTATTGTGTTGTTCATCTCTGTTTGTTTGTTCTTTAATTCTTCTAGATCTTTGTTAAACATTTCTTACATCTTCTCAATCTTTGTCTCCATTCTTTTTCCAAGGTCCTGGATCATCTTCACTATCATTATTCTGAATTCTTTTTCTGGAAGGTTGCCTATCTCCACTTCATTTAGTTGTTTTTCTGGGATTTGATCTTGTTCCTTCATCTGGTACATAGCACTCTACCTTTTCATCTTGTCTATCTTTCTGTGAATGTGGTTTTTGTTCCATAGGCTGCAGGACTGTACTTCCTCTTGCTTCTGCTGTCTGCCCTCTGTTTATTTTTTATTTAAAGTATAGTTGATTTACAATAGTATATTCGTTTCAGGTATACAACATAGTGATTCAATATTTTTATAGATTATCCTCTATTTAAAGTTATTACAAAATAATAGCTATATTTCCCTGTGCTATACAATATATCCTTGTTGCTTATCTATTTTACATATAGTAGTTTGTATCACTTAATCTCATATCCCCATTTTTCCCCTTTTCCCTTCCCTCTCCCAGTGCTAACCACTAATTTGTTCTCTATATTTGTGAGTCTGTTTCTCTTTTGTTATATTCACTTGTTTTTTAAATTTTTTAGACTCCACATATAAATGATAACATACAGTATTTGTTGTCCTCTGTCTGACTTATTTCACTAAGCATAATACACTCCAGGCCCCTTCAAGTTGTTGCCAATGGGAAAATTTTATTCCTTTTTATGGTTGAGTAAAATTCCATTAGATAGATAGATAGATAGATAGATACCACATCATCTTTACCCATTCATTTGTTGATGGGCAAAAGTTGCTTCCATATCTTGGCTATTGTAAATAACATTGGGTTGTATGTAATCTTTTCAAGTTAGTGTTTTTATTTTCTTTTGATATATACCCAGGAGTGGAATTATTGGGTCATATGGTAGCTTTATTTTTAGTTTTTTGAGGAACCTCCATACTGTTTTCCACAATGACTGCACCAAGCTACATTCCCACCAACAGTGTATTAGGGTTCCCTTTTCTCCACATCCTAGACAACATTTGTTTTTTGTAGACTTCTTGATGATAGCCATTCTCACAGGTGTGAAGTCATATCTCAATGTGGGCTTGATTTTCATTTCTCTGATGATTAGTGATGTTGAGTATCTTTTCATGTGCCTCCTGGCCATCTGTATATCTTCTTCGGAAAAAAATATCTATTCTCTGGGCTTTTTGTTTTTCCTGTTTTTTGATATTGAGTTGTATGAACTGTTTATGTATTTTGAATATTAACCTCTTATCAGTCATATCATTTGCTAATATTTTCTCCCATTCAGTCTCTTTGTTTCACTGATTATTTCCTTTGCTGTGCAAGAGCTTTTAAGTTTACTTAGGTCCCATTTGTGTATTTTTGCTTTTGTTTCTTTTGCCTTAGGAGACAGGTCCAAAAAAATATTGCTAGGATTTATGTCAAAGAGTGTTTTGCCTATGTTCTCTTCTAGGATTTTTATGGCATCAGGTCTTACATTTAGGTCTTTAATCCATCTTGAGCTTATTTTTGTATATTGTGTGAGAAAATGTTCTAATTTCATTCTTTCATATGTAGCTGGCCAGTTTTCCCAGCACCACTTACTGGAAAGACTATCTTTTCTCCATTGCATCTTCTTGCCTCCTTTGTTGTAGATTAATTGACCTAAGTGTGTGGGTTTATTTCTAGGCTCTGTATTATGTTCCATTGATCTATGTGTCTGTTTTTGTGCCAGTACCATGCTGTTTTGATTACTGTCATTTTGTAGTACAGTCTGAAGTCAGGGAGAATGATGCCTCCAGCTTTGTTCTTTGTTCTCAGGATTGCTTTGGCAATTTGGGATCTTTTGTGGTTCCATATGAATTTTAGGATTATTTGTTCTAGCTCTGTGAAAACTGTCATGGGTATTTTGATAGGGATTGCAATAAATCTGTAGATTGCTTTGGGTAGTATGGTCATGTTAACAATATTAATTCTTCCAATCCATGAACACAGAATATCTTTCCATTTCTTTGTACCATCTTCAGTTTCCTTCATCAATGTTTTATAGTTTTCAGAGTATAGGTCTTTCACCTCCTTGGTTAAGTTTATTCCTAGGTATTTTTTCTTTCTGACATGATTTTTAGTGGGGTTGTTTTCTTGCTTTCTCTTTCTGATAGTTCATTATTAGTTTATAGAAAAGCAACAGATTTCTGTATATTAATGTTGTACGCCGCAACTTTACTAAATTCATTTATAAGTTCTAATAGTTTTTGGTGGAGACTTTAGGTTTTTTTTATATAAAGTGTCATGTTATCTGCAAATAGTGAAACTTTTACTTCTTTCCTTCCAATTTGGATGCCTTTTATGTCTCTTTCTTGACTGATTGCTATGGCTAGGACTTCCAATACTATGTTAAATAGAAGTGGTGAGAGTGATCATCCTTGTCTTGTTCTTAAATTTAGAGGAAAGGCTTTCACCTTTTCACCACTGAGTATGATGTTAATTGTGGATTTGTCATAAATGATCTTTATTATGTTGAGACATGTTTTCTCTATACCAACTTTGTTGAGAGTTTTTATTATGAATGGATTTTGAATTTTGTGAAATGCTTTTTCTGTGTCTATTGAGATGATAATGTGATTTTTATCCTTCCTTT
Organism: Grampus griseus; assembly: GCF_964374135.1. NCBI lineage: Eukaryota > Metazoa > Chordata > Mammalia > Artiodactyla > Delphinidae > Grampus > Grampus griseus. The sequence continues at coordinate 13,690,729 of NC_139011.1, read as the reverse complement.
TGTTAATATGGTGTATCACATTGATTGATTTGAGGATATTGAACCATCTTTACATCCCTGGAATAACTCCCATTCCACCATCTTGATCACCTCTCTCTTATAACACATTTAAAAGTACATATACTGGTTAGTTACAATCCTAGAAAGTTATGTATTTGCATTACTAAAATATCCTTTTGCCATGAACGATGCTTTAACTGTTTTGGAAGAAGATTTTTTTTCCCTTAGACAAAATTGTACTACAGCAATAACTAGCCCCAAAGTCTGTATGACTTACAATAACAAAGGCTTATTTCTTTCTAGGAAACCTGTCTATTGCAAGTTGTTTGAAGCTCTGTTCCATATTGTTTCCATTTTCAGATCTGAGCTCAAGGAGCAGTCTCTACTTGGGACGGTACAAGTCTTATAACAGAGGAAGGAAGAGAGGTGGTGCTTAAATTTTTGCTGAGAAGTCCCATGTCACATCCATTCACATTTCATTGGCTAAAGCCAGACACATGGGCAAATATGATGTCAGTGAAATAAAAAGTATTAATTCTCCCAGAGAGAGGGCATCATAAGAAATGTCTATAATTATTTTTAACAGAATAACATTTATCACAGATCCTAAATAGCTCTTTACCTGACCTCTTTTAGAATGGTGCATTAATTTGAAAATTGACACATTAATTTAATGTACAATAAATTCTTCATGGAAATATTAAGGTAGCCCACTCATTTTCCCTGGCTTGGCTATGCTCTTATCCCTCCTCAACCACACTCCTCTTAATTCCAGTCAAGAAAACTTTGGGCTACTTGGACTTCACAGCTTAGTGTCACATCACATATTTCTGGAAAAAGTGGGAGTGTTATTTCCTATATCATTGTTTAGCCCATCCTCTCTTCTCCCTTTCTTCTATTATTTAATATCTGCTTAGAGATATGTACAGAAAATTTAGAAACATGTGTAATTCAGTAACTAACAAATTCTCCCTAAATAGATTTAAACTTAAGTGGGAATAGAGAAGTTGATTGTCTGGAATCCAATAAAAGCCATCATTAATTGAGTATTCAGTGTGTGTCAGTCATGATTCTAAATGACTTACCTGCATTTTCTAATTTAATGCTTCTGAGAATGCTATTAAGTACATACCATTGTTAAAATGTGAATAGCAATGAGGAAATAGGTGCATTGAGATGTTAAATAACTTGTATAAGAACTCTCAAGTATTGAGTCCTGATTCAAATTCAGGCCTGTCTTACTCCAGAACCTAAGTCTATAACACTATAATTCAGAAGATGGGCTTCAAACAATCTCAAAGTTCTTAATCGACAATCCGTAGGATTTTTAAACAGGCAAGGCTGAAATTTTAATATCAAAGGCAAATAGTACATTTTCTATGAAGTCATCTGCATATGGGCAAGGCAAGCTGTAGATCTCAGACTAATTTTGGAAAAATTTCAGTGCAGATGAATAAATAATCTTAATTATAGTATATTTCAAAGCTATATAGAGGTATCACCTTGAAGTTCAGATAGAAACAAATTTTCGAAATAAGTTGTGATTAGGATTCTCTGGCTGATACAAAGTCATTCAACAAATATTAGCTGCATCACAATATAATTATAACTTCATTCCATTTAAAAAGAAAAGACCTTAAAAGCCTCAATAAAATATTAGCAAAATGAATCCAGCCCCAGATTAAAAGAATTATACATGATAACTAAGTGGAACTTATTCCAGAAATGTAAGAGTTGTACTAAGAAATCATTCAATGTAATATATCACATTAATAGAGGAAAGGGAAAAAGGGGGGAAAAAACGCCAGAATTGTCTCAAATCATAAAGAAAAAGCTTTTGACAAAATACACCACCCTTTCATGATAAAAACGTGGAACAAACTAAAAATAGAATACAACTCACTCAACATGATAAAGGGCATTTATGAAAAACCCACAAGGAACACCGTGCTCAATGGTTAAAGACTGAAAGCTTTCCTTCCACTTAAAATCAGGAACAAGACAAGGATGGCTGGCTTTGTGATATCTATTCAACACTTCATGGAGGTTCTAGCTAGAGAAACTAGGCAAGACAAAAAGAAAAGGCAACCAAATTGGAAAGAAAGAGGTAAAATTATATTTATTCCCAGTTGATAAGGTCTTATATATAGAAAATCTTTTAAAACCCACAAAAACTCTGTTAGAGCTAATAAATTAATTTGGCAAAGTGCAGGATACAAGGTCAACACACAGAAATCAGTTTTAGATGTATATACGAACACTGGAGAATCCCAGAATAAAAGTAAGTAAACACTTCATTTATAATTGGATCAAAAAGTGTGATATTGGCATCAAGGTAGACGTATTGATCGATGGAACACAACAGAGTTCAGAAAAAGCTTTTTTATTACTAAGGGCCAATGCCAGTTGAACACGTGTGTGAGCCTGAGAATTTTTTCATTCCCAGAACTGCAATATCAAAAGTTTAATCAAAATATTAGCAATGGAGGAAACGATAATGTCTATAATGTCTTTTTGTCTAGTGGTATTTAAGATGTGCTAAGTTGAACCCCAAAGCTTTTGAAGAGTTGCCTTGAAAGCTGTGGAGAAAGATAAGAGGGGATGGAGACAAGTCATGGTGGCGCTATCCCACCACAACCACACCAGCAAGAATAGCTCCAGTTTAATCTATTTTGTTTATGGTGTCTCCCCATAACGTTATGCTGGACACATCAAAATTTACACTAAAATATGTATTTTATTTCAAGATTTCGTGGAGTTTGAAAGGGACAGAAGCATTTCTCTTATTTACTTGTAATCCCAATTATATTATCTTTGAAAGTAATGAGTGATGACTGCTTTCCATAAAGCCAGTAGAACCTATAATCTTGTATCACATAGAATTTTCAGTGCACTTAACTCTTTTCATGATGCGAACATACTAGTGATGTACGCAGTACAACTAATAAGATTCCTGTTTTTCATATGAAAAATTGAGATAGAGAAGCTACACTCTAACCAGGTGGCAGCCGAGCTAAGAACCAAACTCAAGTATTTTCTTGCACTCCTAATTCAGTGTTCTTGGTGTCTGCAGCTCTATCTCTAGCGCTTAGTATATTTTATTCTAAAATACTTAAAAGGAAATCTTTAGGAGGCTTAGGAACAGGGCCTAAAGAATAGATCCCTGATATTTAAAACTGGCTAAAGCCTACTGTGGGCTTATGGATTTTTGGAATATGGTTTGCCACTACTTAGGTGCCTCACCAAAATTCACATCTTCCCAGAACTTGTGAATGGGACTTTACTTAGAAATGGGGTTTTGCAGATACACTCAAGTTAAGGTTATATCAAATTAGGGTGGGTTCTAAATCCAATAAAACTGTCCTTATAAGAAGAGAGAAATTTGGACATACAGACACAGATGTACAAGGGAGAAGGCCAAGAGAAGGCAGAGATGGAGTGATGGAGTTACAAGTCAAGCAACGCCAAGAATTTCCTGCAACCACAAGAAGCTAGAAGAGGCAAAAAAGAATCCTCACCTATGAGCTACAGAGGGAACGTGGCCCTGCTGACATTTTGATTCAGACTTATAGGCTCTAAAACTGCGTGACAATAAATTTCTGTTATTTTAAGCCATGTAGTTTGTTACTCTTTGTACTGCAACTCTAGAAAACTAATTCTGGGTCTGTTTAGAAAGAGTCTTTGATTCCACTCTTAACTCAGTGGTCCCTGGAGTGGAGCTGGTTCAGAATCTGAGAGGCATTAGTGAGGGTTTGCCTAGAATAATAAGGGAGGAAAGTGCTTACCAAATGCGGATAAGATTGACCTGAGAAAAATGGAGGTGTTCTCCACAAGGCCCACCAGTTTGGTGCAAAGAGAGTAAGACTTCAAAAATAGAGAGCTAGGATCTAATTCTCGATATGTCACCATCCAAAAGCGAGACTTGTGCAAGGCACTTACTCTCTCCAGGCCTTTTTCTTGTGCTATAAAAAGGGAATAATTTCTCTGGACTTACTAATTTTCAAAGGGATACTGTGTGTTTGACAACAAAATGTGAAATATTTTGAGAAGTCTAGAACTATTCAATCTTTATCATAGAGGACTATGAAAATATAAACCAATCTAATTATTTATATTTTTTAAATTTTGTGAGCTAGACTCTTCAAATATGGGGTGAGGAAATCAAATGGTTATTTCGTTTCCAAAGTTTAAATTTCTATCCTTTTCTTAACCTAACTACAGAGCCTATAAAGGAAAAATTCCATGTTCGGTTTTTCTATTAACCTAGCTTGTTCAAGCTTCCACCACTTCAGGAAAATAATAACAACATCAAAAAGGAAGCAAAACAGGGCCATTATAACCCTCATAGCAGGGAATAAAAATTACCTTCATTCATGCCTCAAGTGGAAGAATTAGAGGTTTTGAAAACAATGGAGGCAAGTGACCAGTCATTTGCTTTCTTGCTCTCAGATCCACTTCCTGCTCTTCCCATATCACCAGAGGGCAGATCCCTGAAAACTACAGAGGCCTTAGAAGCCAGTAGAAATCCCTGGAGGCAAAGAGGGGAGCTGTGATGCGCCTCCTTCTCTCTCTGCCATGGGCTGAGTCTCTAGAAGGGACTGTGTTTTCTCTGTGGCTTCAGCACCTTCCCTTCCACCCGCAATCCCTCCCTCGCATAGGCTCAGTTGCTGTGTGAGAGAATCCCTGCGATTCTAGCTTCCAGTGTTTTGTCCTGACTCCTGTTCTGGCAACACAGCCCCCACCTATTTTACCTACAGCCCTCGAGATACGATTGGGTTCCTAGCGTTTTTAATTTCATTTTTTTTCACCTTCCCCATTGTTCTTTCATCTCTTCTAGCATCTTTGTTACTAATTCCCTATATAAATGTTTCTCTGATTTATTTGGAATGGTTTTTATTTTTCTGGATGGACCTTTATTGAATCACTAGGTAAAATTATTTTGTCTCTGCATGGAAGAAGTCATAAATACTTCCAAATTTTTCTGACTCTCTAGCCTCAGAAAAGATTGATTGCCCTTAATATACAGTATAGCATTGAAAAACGATAGCCACACAATTACTTACCCTGCTATAAATGCATGTAACACAAGAGCACATGATTAAATCTTTACTTTTCTTTTCTCTAGAATGAGTTTGGAGACAATTGTGAAAACAAACTTTCCAGAGGTGACAGGGAGGGGGGTTGGTAGGTAACAGAGAAGAAAGGATGAACAGAATGTTCAGCTTTGCTTGGAATGTTTCTGTGTGTAGTCAGAGTGCACACTCAGACCTTCTAACTAGGGAACTCTTTCTTGTCCTACAAAATTCAGCTCAGATATTACTGTCTGGGACAGATACTGCTAGCTGTTCACAAAAATTCATGTTGTCTTCTTCATGGTCTATACAGCTATTTTACATTTCTCAACCTCCTGTGTTGGTAGGTGTAGCCATGTGTCTTATGTCTACTCATGGAATATAAACATAGTGATACTACCATTTCTGAGCATGGCTTATAAAAATATCTTGAGTTGCCTTGTCCATGCTTTTCCCCTTTCTGCCTGCTGACAAGAAGCAAAGTATGATGATCTGGGAAGCTATGCGCTGAAGATGACACAGCCTCTGTCAGCCTGATCTCTGAAATACTCCATGGTGGAGAGTCGATTTACCGACCCATTCACACACTGAGAACTGTTAAATGAGCCAAAATAAATTATTTTGAGCTATTAAACAGCTGGGGCCTATGAATTATAGCACCTAGCATGTCCCTAACCAATATACTTCCTCCAAAGTCCTTCTTAACTTCTGTAGAAGTAGCAGTTTCCTATTTTATGTACCTCGTTTATACCTCTGGGGCAACACTTTTCAAATTAGACTAGAGTTAATTGTTCATAATTATTTCTCTCTCTCTACTTCTCTGTCTCTCTTTAGAACATGAGCTTCACAAAGACAGGGAAAAGGTCTCATATACCCCAGTACCAAGCATTAGGTATGGAGCATACATGGTCTCAAGAATTTCATGTTGAATTGAATGGACAGGAATTGTAGTCTGCCTTCCCTTACCCCATCCTTCCTAAGATGAAAATCTTGTCCCTGAACTCTGAACATTTTTACCCAGTGCCCACTATTTGCTGGCAAACCTATCACCCCAACCATCTACTCATCTACTTGAAGTTTTTACTTGAGGCTTCTGTATGTCAACCATTCCCGTTCTCCCCACTTTGTTACAGAACTGTCAGACCTCAGAGCCCTATCTATCTTCATTATGACCTATGGACTTCAGTTTCAGCATGGAAGTAATGCTTACACAATATCCTGGGTGATAAAAAATTAGTATCATCTTTTTATGAGCTTATGATAAGATCTCCCTGAATTCATACTCTGAGCTGTGTTATTTATTTAATTGGAAGAATTATAAGCCTGGAAACCTCTGATTTCTAACTTTAACCATTGTTAGTTATAATACTGAATTAAACAAACTAACAACCCTGAAAACCCATAAGTCCTGAGGTAAGAACAAAGGTCAACCCAATGAAATGCAGTTTTAGAAGCACAAGAACAAGAACAGTAATAGCAGGATATGTCTTTATGTTCTTTATTCAGCAAGAGTGAGAGTAGAAGATGCATTTTGAACATCTATTCACCTCACTGGTACTTTGATGTTAAGAATTGTACAGATATCTAGTTTATTCTATTGCAAAGTAACTGAATCATAAAGTGTCAGGGCTGGAAGTTTCCTTTCAATTCATGTAGGCTTGACATGTTGAGAAATGCGGACCTTTTGAAAGTACATTTTCAAAGTTGTGGGCGCACACACACACACACACACACACATATATTATGTATAATTTCAATAGCTCAAGTTTCCATGGAGGGCACCCATGATCTTTCATCCACCCATGGAAGCCCATTAATGAAATCTTGTGTGCACTAACAAATAAGTGTGGATATCAGCTATGAAGTTTACTCCTACAGCAATAAAGTGCAATAAATGTCACACTCATTAATTTATCAATTTCTCCACATTAAGTTGTATCTACTTCCAGCTCCTATAGACTGGGCCCATAGAAGAGTCCATCTCAGTCTTCATTGAGAAGCCCTGTTGCGTCCATCCCCAGGACTATGTAAAGGTTTTACATAGTGCAGATCATCAATGGAGTTTACACTTATTATGACTGATGTGCTCCTGGTCCAGGGCCACAAAGCTCCTGTTGCTAAACTTGGGTCGGCAATCTTTCCTTGTGGTTCTAGAAGTTTCACTCCAAGTATTATGTCACATTAGCATCATCAAGCCATCCCAACATAGGTATTGTCACCTCTAGGGGAAAGGGAGAATGGTCACCATGCATGAGGGTGGAGATATTGCTATGGATTAATCCTTAAGGTCCTCAAACTCCAATCCCATTCCCAGTTCCATGGGAGAAAGTCTAAAGGCTTCTCAGCTCCTACAGTTTTTGCCTCCTATGCTCCACCTTCTGGGAGAATTCAGCACAAATTTTTTCAACTGCTTTTTGCAGGATAGGAAGGCAGTGTACCTTAATATTTGAGTACCTGAGCTTTGGAACCAGACTAGTTGAGTTCAAGTTCCAACTTTAATTCTTTCTAACTATGAATGCATTAGTTTTCTAGGGCTGCCATAACAAATTACCACAAACTTGGTGACTAAAAACAACTGAAACTATCATCTCATAGTTTTGGAGGCCAGAAGTCTAAAATCAAGGTGTCAACAGGATTGATTCTTTTGGAGAAGCTGAGGGAAAATCTGTTCCTTGCCTCTCTCCTCATTTCTCGTAGTTGCCAGCAATCCTTGGCTTTGGTTGGCATGTAGATGTGTCACTTCAATGTCTGCCTCCAACTTCACATCACTTCCCCCTCCTTTTTCTTCTTTTATAAGCACACTTGTCATTCAATTTAGTCATTCGATTTTATCCAGGATGATCTCATCTCAAGATTTTAAACTTAATTACATCTGCAAAGATCATTTTCCCAAATAAAACCAAATTCACAGATTCTGGGTGGACATATCTTTTGAAGGACAAGCATTCAACCCACTACAGCAAACTTAAGAAATTTTTAACTGCATAATGTTCACTCTGGTCCTTTGTATAATGAAGAATGATGATAATAATAATAGTAAACTGCTCCATAAATTTACTGAGGATAAAAGAAGCTTATACATGTAAAGAACTTAAAGACTTCCTAGTAAACAATAAATATTCTTTGCTAAGCAGTATTTGCTATAATGGGGAGTTAACTTCTGAGTATCTGTTAATTTGTGCTCTTGGGTCAATTCAAAGCCCCATTAACAATACCTAAGGCAAGAAAGCACAAAGGGGCTAATAAACTCTTGTTTATGAAGATGAGGAAAATATGCACACTGAAAAACACAAATTACTCTGTCTCATTTCTGTAGCTATTTTGCCTTCGTACTGAGACAGAGTTTTAGCGGTGGAAATGTCAACTGTCTAGCAAGTTGCCTTTTATTTAGCCCAGAGGATATAACAATTTCCAGTGATAGGATGCCAGGAATGAAATGAAATGTAGTTAACAAATCAGAACCAAACCAGGCTTTAACATAGAGAATTTAATAGAGGGAACTGGCAAACCAGTGGGGACCGAAAGGACAAAAATGAAACACTGAAGTAACACAGACATACTCACTGCAGGAAACAGCTATCACTCCCAGCTAAGGGAGCAAAGGGAAGGGGTTGGAGTCATGGGGACTTAGAAGCATAGAGGAAGGGCTCTGTGGAGTTAGGAACCAAAGTCCTAAGGAGGTGTACTGCTCAGATGGTGCTGGTGTCTCTGAAGTTTGAATAAAGACTGCTGAACTGGGTTTAGACCTTGAGGAAGGGGCTTTGTCCCTCTTGTGCTTCCTGGTCAGTGGAAGATGAGTTTGGCTCTGAGAGTGTGGGAAAACCCAGAAACTGGTCCCAGCTACTGTTGCTAAACCCAACTTTCACTGTTGGGATGAAGAATCGGTGGGGTGACAGGGAGCAAATTGGAAGGAGCAAGAACCTTCGTCCTCCTCTTGTCTTCCAGGCTCCTTCTAGGGCTCTTTATGGACAGAACCCAACAGGAAGTCAGCTGCTGAATAAATGTGTTTGAAGACTCCAGCTACAGTGTGCCAAAGCTAAAAACAGAGTGTGCATGGAGCCAAGAGGCCATAGTTTAATAATCAGCATTTGATAACTACGTGGCAAGCATTTTACATATATTATTTCTATTAATTTGCACAGTGGTATTATATATAGAGAGTAGTTATATATTATGATATTGTAATATATGTTGTTTAATGTTTAATATGTTTAATATATTAAATTACCATATATAATAATTTATCATGTAATAATATAATAAATATTTGATTGCATTAAAAAAAGAAAAAATGAAGTTAGGAAAGTTAAGTCCCTAACAGCAAAAAGTTAATAAGTGGCCAGGCCAGAATTTTAACCAAGGTCTGTCTGACTTTAAAATCCATAGTGTTCTTAATCTGAGCTACCATCTGGGTATCAGAACTAAAATCTAAAATGTTCTCAGCAATCTGGAATACCAGGCAAAATCTAAAAATCATGTGTTATACCAAACATACATGCAACATTTTGCAACTGAACTAAAAGAAAAAAAAATAGGCACAATTATCAGAAAGAATATATGTGCCTATATAGCACAAAAAATGGATTAATGTGTTCTAGCCTATTGCAATCATAATGTTAATAAACAATGTTGTACAGCTATCAAAAAATAAATGTGGCCATTTTCTGCAGTGTGCAGAACAAGTAGGGTGATAACTCCTCTTTATTCTGCAATGATCAGGTCACAAGTGGAATTTTTAAATTCAATGTGGAGTATTAGATCATCAGAGTGAAGGGTTTCAAAATGAGTCCTCCCTAAAATGTGCTGCTTTGACATGTGGATTACTTTGAGCTGATGTCAATCACAGCCCAAAAGACTCAGAAAAAGCTTTTTACTTCCCTCTTAATTGCCTAAAAGAATTTAGATAGAGGGCCTGATCCAGGAAGAGAACTATTACCAGAGATAAGTACAAAGAATATGGACTAGGTGTGGTAAGCTGGGGAAACTCAGCAGGGCCTGGAGATCAAAGTCCTCTCCGTGTCCCATTGTCTCTGTATGGCATGGCAAACACTTGTTTACTAAATATTTGTTCTTCCCACCTTCCTGTGAATTATCTTTCTCCCCTTTGATGTCCCAGACCTCTATTCTCTTCTCCTTAGCTCAGAATGGCATATAAGCCTCAATTGCCTGACTGCCTATGGGTCTCATATTCTTATGGAATCCAATACATATGCAATTAAATTTGTTTTTCCCATATTAATCAGTTCTATGTTAATTTGAGTATTAGGCCAAAGAATCAAGAAAGATAGAAATTTTTCCTCCCCTACAAGAGGAACTTTAAAAAAACTGAACTTTATGAGGTAAGAGTGACCATCATGATGAAGGGATGGAAAAGTCCTGCCATCATCCTGATTTCCACCCACCTCATCTCACTGCACAGTTAGGGTCATTGCCTCCTGCATGGTCTTCCTGCCTCGACCTGACCTTGCCAACATTATCCACCTTGTGGTACAGTGATCTCTGCAAAATACAAATGTGCTCATGTCGCACCCAGCTGTAGTTCACCCCAAAGCCTTTGTAATGACATTAAAATCACTTAATAAGGCTTCAAAAGTCCTCAGGTTCTCATACCCATTTCCTTCTTCAGACAGACAGACACACACACACACACACACATACACACACACACACACACACACACACACACAGCCACACACAGCCAGATCTTGTTGATTCTTATCCCCATCCTTAGGGCATTCTTCTCCCTCTACTGGATCACTTTCCTACCTCTAACTTCCACTCGCACACTTGCCCTCTACACACCCCTTGCCTGCTAGTTCTTGCTCATTCTTCTAAGGGGCAGCTCAGGCTTCACTTTATCTTGAAAGCCTTTCTTGACAGCCCCTGCTCCAGATTTCAGAGTGTTGGCCCCTTCCTTATGCTTTTATAGCCCCCTGAGCTTTCCCTATCTTAGCACATTATCATACTCTGATATAATTGCCATTTACTTGGCTCCTCTACTAAATAGAAAGTTATATGAGAATAAGGACTTAGTTTGTCTTTTTACTATTTTACCTACACTACCAAATACAGTGCTCAGTGGACAACTGTGCCTTGAAAGGATTCATTCTTGAATAAAAGATAAAGGAATTTGAACAGAATAAGGATATTTGCAGATGGGAGTGTGAAAGCCATTTCCAGGGTATAAAGCAGTATACACTGATTTTTTCATTTAGACCAGAAAGCAGAACTAGGACCAATGGGTAGAATTGAATTGAAAGTAGATTTTCATGCAATACAAGAAAGAACTTCAGACATTAGAACAATCTGAAAACATGTCATGCTGGCTTTAGAAACAGGGAATTTTCTGTCACTGAAAATGTTCAAATTGAAAGGCAGGTCCATGAAATGCTAATAGGATATATTTTTGCTAATGGGATATATTTTAAGTGCTGAATAGATAAATTGGCAGTTTTCTAAAGGGTTGTGTTGAGAAAGAGTCTGAGACTCTATGTGGGATGGAGAGAAAAAAAATGTACAATCAATTATTAGTATCTTTCTTAGGACTGAATGGAATATGCAGTAATGGTCCATATCTGTCCTTCTGCATCCCTGCTTCTGTGTTATCCACCACACACACAGACACACACAGACACATACACACACAGAAACAAACAGAATTATAAAATGAAAGTCTTAATAGGGGGACTATCATTTCTTCAGTCAAAACAGCTCTTCACTGGGTGCACTGCCTGGAAACTCTTATTTTTTGAGTTAATGGAAAAATTTAATGTTCACAGTTGCTTCTTTTAACTGGAAAATGAGTAGTTTCATAATAGTTGACATGTTCTGATTCATTACTGTTTTTGCCTCTAAACAGCAAAAAAGAGAAGTGGGTGTATGGTTGTGGACAAAAACGATACGCTGGGAAGCCATGGATTCCAAGAATACCCAGTGGCTTATAACCTGGGGAGCAGCACGCAATAAGTTTAGTAGATTTTGCTAAACATTGGGCTTACTAAGAAAACAGCAAAACAAGTCTCAGCACATAATATTTAAATTCTGTGATTATTAGGAAAAGAGAAAAGTTCGTATTATCCTGGTCAAGGCTCCAAGTATGCCTTAGTACTAAGGGACCCCTCTGGGTCTCTGCATTTTGTACATAAAATAAAGATCTTAAGGTAGTTAAAGAGAAGCTAGTTTATTAACGGTGATGTTATCCTCCTTTTAGTGCTGCCTTTTCTTACACATTAATCTTTGGCATGCTGCTGATGCCTTTTCTGCATTGAAGTCAGGGGGCCTGGTTGATGTGAGGGCAGTGAACTGTGAAATACCAGGGTGGGTAATATACTGGCTCTGGCAGCTAGACTCTTCAGAAGGAAAAATAAATAGACTCCTTTCTTGCTTGTTAGGAGCATTAAATGCATGGATGTAGGTATAGCACATAGACTTGATACATACTAAATATTAAACAAATGCTAGTTGTTATTATTGTCATATTAATATTTTTATGTACTGTCAGGTGTCAAGTCAAGGGCAGTGCTCTCAACATTCTACTTCTAAGACAAATATAGGACTTTGATTTATAGGCTCAGGATTGAATTAGTCAACAACAGGAAAGGAAGCAGCATGGCTTAGGAACCAGGTACAGATTTTGGAACCACATACTTGGATTTGAGTCCCATTTCATCTACTTATTAGCTATGTGATTTGGGCACCTTATGTGCCCTCTCTGACTTCAGTCAGTTGTTGGATTAAGTAAGATTCTGCATGTAGTTAACCTAGCACAGTGCCTGGAACATAGTAAATGCCCATATTTATATATTTTTAAAAAGGTTAATAATCCCTGTTATTTTTGTACATTTCTTTTGATTTGGGTTTCTTTCCTTTCAATCAGTTCTCTGCATTGTACCCAGAGCTCTACTTCCAAAGGGTCAATCTGACTTTATCCCTCCTGTACTTAAGGCTCCTTATTAGTTCTCCTTTACACTCAGGATATTCATAACAGCAGGAAATACTAATGGTTCTGTGTGAGCACGTGCTGTTCTCTCTAACCCTTTTGGATGGAGCTTCCCCTGGCCTCAGGTATTTTGCCTTACAAGCATTCACTGGTCAGTATTCTGCTGGATATTCAACGGAGACTCTCTTCAGTTGTGTGAAGTCCTCTGTGCAGCTTTCTCTTCTCTAGTACTTGAAAATATAGTCACCTTGGTCTCCCCAAACTCTGTTTCTTCAACTCAAGGATTTCATCAGGCTTTGTCTCCTTGTAACCACAGCCTGAAAATTCTCTCACTGGGGCAACTGTAAGGTTCACTGGATTGTTTGTCTCCCAAACCCTAGAGATTCCTGCCCTTCATTTCCCATCTCCACTGTTTTGAAATCATTGTTTTATCTATTTAGTCTAGTTTTGTATTTGTTTTAGGTGGCGGGGTAAATCTGATGGATGTTACTCCATCTTGGCTGGAAGCAGAAATCTGGTAGCTCATTCATCGCAGTGTTTTCAGCTTAGACATTTGTCACCTTGGTTCATCAGAGAGAAGGTTCAAGACTTAGTCAACACTTTGTCAAATATAGGTGAGCCTAAATCCACCAAATGGCACCTTTCTTAACCGTTTTGCCATCTCTGCCACCATTTTGCACTGTTTTCCTGGAGTTCTGTTTTAGTTTCCCTCTTTTCACCTCTACATTCCTAGTACAACTCTCCTCTGAAGCCACTGAGACTGATTCCTACTTTTTATGGCCAGACCACCCACACCTTATACATGATTAGTATTTATACTGGGCTGGTACTGGATGCTCAGTTGTTGTTCTATTGTTACTTCTGGCACTCCCTATATAACGTATTAATTACTTCTGGATTAAGTATTCCTGGATACTTATGTACTTATATATGCCTTGTTTGGACATTCATGGATATCAATTCTTACCAAACTAAGACAGAGTTTACTACAATGCTCTGGACCCTTGAGCCAAATCTATATCCCCAGTGCTCTGCCTGTCATCCATTCCCACCAAGATGTGCACGTGAGGATACAGCATACCTTGAACTCCCAACTAAAGACACTGAGAAGCTAAATAGTGACAACCATGAGTTTTGTTCTTAAAGAAAAATATTCACGTGCAGAGAAATTCCTGTCAAAATGTAGTAAGTTGTCTAGTTAAAACTTCTTTTGTTGTCTCAATTTTCAAGTGACTAGAAAAGCAAACAAACACATGGAAAACAAGGCCAGCAAAGTTTAGTAGAATTTCCCAACATCACAGAGCAAATTAATGTTAAAGGTAGTACTCATACTCAGGTCTTCTGCATCCTAATCGAGATTTCTTTTTTTCTGGACCACAAACCCTTAGGTAGTTCTTTTGTAGAACAATTTATTATTAATATTCTTCCCGAAAGAGGAACACCCCCAACCAACCCAATTATTTGGCCCTGTAATTTTTTCTAAACCTGACTCAGATAAAGGAAATTTTCCTAAAGATTTTGTATGCTACCTTCTTAAGCCACCCTCTAATTTCACTCCCTCATATATCATGGCAATCTACAAGGGGGGCCAAAGAGAAATTTTTGGCTACTATACTTTTTCTTAACTCTTTCCTGATTTATGAAGAGCCTACTACTCTACAAACGTTCAGGCTTCACATTCTGGCACTGCAAATTTTAGGATCCCAAGTTTCTTAATTTGTACATATCAGAGAAGCAGGGTACCTTATACTGTAAACCAGTGCACTGGAGAAAAATTAGAACAATGATTTCCAAATTTGAGAAAATGGACCTATTGGGGATCCTTGATTTTACTTTTTCTCTCCATGGCAGTATGGTTTTATATCCATACAATCATAACTACTGTGTTCACAGGATTGTTGTGATTGGCATAGGGAGGGGAATCCCAGGCCAGGGTCATTATTTCCTTGAGATTATTGAAGAAGCAGCTTCAAAGCCAAAGTGACAGTAAATAGGAGTGGGGCAGTGGTGCTTAGTGAATTCCCACGTGGGTTAAATCCAGATAGAATTCAAAGTAGAGTAAACATAATAATTCTATTCTTTCCTGCCAACTCCCACCTCATTACCTGAAGTGCTCCTGATTTGGAAAAAGTGGCAAGATAATCTCCAATGTCTAAATGAGATGGAGAGGGATTTGGGCCTAAGTGTCTCTTTCTGCAGCATCTTATAGCTTGGGGTTTCTATATTCAAGAGTCTCTGTTCAATGCTGAGCTGCTCAGATGCTTCACAGAAGTCCTTATCTTCTCAACTTTGACAAACACTGAAATAAACATTAAAGATGGGAGGGAGGGTGTGAATGGGAGTTGATAGCAGAGCCATATTAAAGAAATTAGTTGATATATTAGAAGAAAATAGAAAACATTATGAAAGAAGGGACTACTTAAAGTTATGTAATCTTGAGTTAATAATAGCATAGTCTTCTCTTAGACACAGACACACATACCTACAAATGATTCAAAAGATTTCTAAGAAGAACAGTATGGAGGTTCCTTAAAAAACTAAAAATAGAATTACCATGTGACCCAGCAATCCCACTACTGGGCATGTACCCAAAGAAAACCATAATTCAAAAAGACACATGCACCCCAATGTTCACTGCAGCACTATTTACAATAGCCAGGTCATGGAAGCAACCTAAATGCCCATCAACAGGCAAATGGATAAGGAAGATGTAGTACATATATACAATGGAATATTACTCAGCCATAAAAAGGAATGAAATTGGGTCATTTTTAGAGACGTGGATGGATCTAGAGACTGTCATACAGAATGAAGTAAGTCAGAAAGAGAAACACAAATATCGTATATTAACGCATATATGTGGAACCTAGAAAAGTGGTACAGATGAACCGGTTTGCAGAGCAGAAATTGAGACACAGATGTAGAGAACAAATGTATGGACACCAAGGGGGGAAAGCGGTGGCAGTGGCGGGTGGTGGTGTGATGAATTGGGAGATTGGGATTGACATATATACACCAATATGTATAAAATGGATAACTAATAAGAACCTGCTGTATAAAAAAATAAATAAAATTAAATTTTAAAAAATTATCATTTAAAAAATTCTACAAATAAGAAATAACTCAAAGTAGGATAACAATTTAAAAAAAAAAGATTTCTTGCCTGTCAGCCTGGATCATTCCTACTCTTTTGTCATTTTTAATTTAATTAGGATCAATGCTGTCTTTTGCAGCATCAGGTCTTGGAAATCTTACTTATTAATATTCTTCAACCGTTGGCAATAGCAACAATAATTATAATTGCACAAGTACCAGCAATGTGCCAGGCACTACCTAAGTCCTTTAAAATACCTCTAACTTGACAATAACCAGGTAGGTATAATTAGCTCATATTTCAGCTAAGGAAATAGAATCTTAGAGAGAGTAAGTAACTTGCCCAAGGTCACACAGCTGGCAGATGGTAGAGAGTCAGGACTCTGTTTGATACCAAAGTCCTTGCTGTTACAGTTACTGGAATTATAGCTCAGGCTAAATTATTCCTCCCTGCTCACTCTGTTCCCCAACTCCAAGGGTGGTCATCATTATTATAATCTTGGAGCTGTTTCAAAGACATGGTGGCTTTGCAGATTCAACTACAGGATGAGAAAAGCAAACAAAGTGAGTGTTCATTTTCAGCCTTTATGTGGGTCTTTTCATCTTCAAAGTCCTTTGTGAATATTAAACAATTAATCCCCCTGGAAGCTCTTAGCATTGAGGGTAGTGAACATTCCCATTAATGTTGACGAATACCTATTGCTGTTGGTGAAGTTTTGCCTTTCAGGCTGTGCTTCTAAAGCCTCAAAGCCTTGACACAAATGAAGCACGTTTTCATTCACATATCTCTCCCAGGTGTATGAGGGAGTTGCTGAGAGGTCTAAACACAGGGCTTTTTAAAGTACTTTTGAAGAGTTAAAAAGCTTTGTGGGTTCTTCTTCTTGAACACATATACACACACAAGCACAGTTTTTATGATAAATCAGAAAAGTTGATGGTGCATGTGTATATATTGCTGAGCCCTTGTGTGTTATTCCAGACAACATGGCACACAGAGGAGACTCATCTGTTATGGCTGAAGTCACAGCTGAGCTGCACAGTTGTCTCTGTGGTGCACCTGGTTAGCACATTTGGTTGCTAACTGAAAGGTTGGTGGTTCAAACTCACCCAGGGATAATTTGGTCTTCTTTTCAGGAACATGTGAGCAGCCCTGTTTCAGGAATTTATTACTCTTTTGTGAAGCACTGTTGCAGTGTTCTCTAAACTGGTCTGCTAAATCCCACCCCAGGTACTTGTTAAAACCACAAGTTCCAGGACCTTGAGATTCTGATCCTGTTGTTCTGAAAAGGTGGCTGGGAATTTGCATGTTTAAGCCATACTCTCTGCCCTTCCCCCCACCCAGGAAATTATTTTATCATTCATGTTTGCACAGAATTTGTGTAGAAGATAAAATAACTGGCTCCAGAGCCACACTGCTTGGGTTGGCGTCTCTGCTTCTCCACTCACGACTCTGGAAAGTTCCCTGACCCCCATCTAAAGTAGCCACCAGTGACTGTGTAGCACAGCATCCCCCTGTAGTTATCAAGCACATGTTGGTATCTGACACTTTAATTTTAATTTTTAAAAATTGTTTATTGTCTGTCTCTCTTAACTCACCATCTTCCAAAGCTCCCCACGCCCTCTGTGGTGCTCATGTGCTGTGTCCATTTGGCTACGCTGGAGCTGGATTTCTTGGAATTCCCTTCCTTTATGGAGCCATCAGAACATTTTGCATGAGATTTGAAAGATGGGAGTGAAGCAGTAGTTATTTTTCTTTCAGGTCACCATTGGTTAGAGGTGCTGAGGAACAGATGCAAAGGTGCTGGGAGGTTCCAGTTTGTCCTCACTTTTCCTCACCCCACATCCAGGTCTCCTTCCTGACTTCCAGCCCTGCTGACCAACGCCGACCATAGGCCCACTACCAGATACTTTCTGTGAATTCACAGAGACGGAGCCATGAAGAGCCAACAGCATTCCAGAGATCTCTACGTCACTCTGGAAGCTGGACTTGCCCTTGAATGGTGAATGAACTGGAACTAGGCAAACTCCTAATGGCTTTAGTTCCAGAAAATGTAAATTCTGTGAAGTCTGACCTACACTGTCTTGTTCGTCTTTATTGCCTCAGTACCTAGAAAAAGATCCAGCATGCAGTAAGCATCCAATGAGCGTTAGCTGAGCAATGACACTGAGTGACGAAAGTGATGGCTTCCTTATCTATAGAATGGGGGTAATGATGCTTCTCTCATTGAGTTGGGTGAGGACAAATGAAATAACATATAAACAGTTCAGTACTGAGCTGGCACGTAATAAGTTCTGATATATGGTTGTTGTTGTTGTTTATTTTGTTCTTAGGGCTTTGAAAATATCAAATCTGCCACAGTGAGCCAAAAACATTATAAGTTTGTGATTCAATCTGTCTCAAGAGTCAGTCACAGAGACCTTCAAGATGGTGGAAGAGTAAGACGCGGAGATCACCTTCCTCCCCACAAATACACCAGAAATACATCTACATGTGGAACAACTCCTACAGCACACCTACTGAACGCTGGCAGAAGACCTCAGACCTCCCAAAGGGAAGAAACTCCCCACGTGCCTGGGTAGGGCAAAAGAAAAAAGAATAAACAGAGACAAAAGAATAGGGACGGGACCTGCACCAGTGGGAGGGAACCGTGAAGGAGGAAAGGTTTCCACACACTAGGAAGCCCCTTCGCGGGAGGGGACTGCGGGTGGCAGAGCGGGGGAGCTTCAGAGGAGAGCACAGCAACAGGGGTGCGGAGGGCAAAGCGGAGAGGTTCCCGCACAGAGGATCGGTGCCGACCGGCACTCACCAGCCCGAGAGGCTTGTCTGCTCCCCCGTCGGGGTGGGCGGGGCTGGGAGCTGAGGCTCGGGCTTCCATCGGAGCGCAGGAAGAGGACTGGGGTTGGCTGCGTGAACACAGCCTGCAGGGGGTTAGTGCGCCATGGCTAGCCGGGAGGGAGTCCGGGGAAAAGTCTGGACCTGCCGAAGAGGCAAGAGACCATTGTTTTGGGGTGCGCGAGGAGAGGGGATTAAAAGCGCTGCTTGAAGGAGCTCCAGAGACGGGCGCGAGCCGCGGCTATCAGCGCGGACCCCAGAGACGGGCATGAGACGCTAAGGCTGCCTCTGCCGCCACCAAGAAGCCTGTGTGCAAGCACAGGTCACTATCCACACCCCACTTCCGGGGAGCCTGTGCAGCCCGCCACTGCCAGGGTTCCGGGATCCAGGGACAACTTCCCCGGGAGAACACACGGCGCGCCTCAGGCTGGTGCAACGTCATGCCGGCCTCTGCAGCTGCAGGCTCGCTCTGCATCCGCACCCCTCCCTCCCCCGGCCTGAGTGAGCCAGAGCCCCCGAATCAGCTGCTCCTTTAACCCCGTCCTGTCTGAGCGAAGAACAGACGCGCTCTGGCGACCTACATGCAGAGGCGGGTCCAAAGCCAAAGCTGAACCCGGGGAGCTGTGCAAACAAAGAAGAGAAAGGGAAATCTCTCCCAGCAGCCTCAGGAGCAGGGGATTAAATCTCCACAATCAACCTGATGTACCCTGCATCTGTGGAATACCTGAATAGACAACGCATCATCCCAAATTGAGGAGCTGGACTTTGAGAGCAAGATATGTTATTTTTTCCCCTTTTCCTATTTTTGTGAGTGTGTATGCTTCTGTGTGAGATTTTGTCTGTATAGTTTTGCTTTCACCATTTGTCCTAGGGTTCTGTCCATCCGGTTTTTGTTTTGTTTTGTTTTTAATTAAAAAAATTTTTTTTCTTAATAATTATATTTTATTTTTTATTGTAATAACTTTATTTTATTTTATCTTACTTTATTTTATTTTATCCTGTTTCTTCCTTTCTTTCTACTTTTAATCCCTTTTATTGTGAGCCGTGTGGATGAAAGGCTCTTGGTGCTGCAGCCAGGAGTCAGTGCTGTGCCTCTGAGGTGGGAGACACAACTTCAGGACACTGGTCCACAAGAGACCTCCCAGCTCCACATAATATCAAATGGCGAAAATCTCCCAGAGATCTCCATCTCAATGCTAAGACCCAGCTCCACTCGGTGACCAGCAAGCTACAGTGCTGGACATCCTATGCCAAACAACTAGCAAGACAGGAACACAATCCCACCCATTAGCAGAGAGGCTGCCTAAAATCATAATAAGGTCAGAGACACCCCAAAACACACCACCGGACACAGACCTGCCCAACAGAAAGAAAAGATCCAGCCTCATCCACCAGAACACAGGCACTAGTCCCTTCCACCAAGAAGCCTACACAACCCACTGAACCAACCTTAGCCACTGGGGACAGATACTAAAAACAACAGGAACTACGAATCTGCAGCTTGTGAAAAGGAGACCCCAAACACAGTCAGTTAAGCAAAATGAGAAGACAGACAAACTCACAGCAGATGAAGGGGCAAGATAAAACCCAACCAGACCAAATAAATGAAGAGGAAATAGGCAGTCTACCTGAAAAAGAATTCAGAGTAATTTTGGTAAAGATGATCCAAATCTTGAAAATAGAATGGAGAAAATGCAAGAAACGTTTAACAAGGACCTAGAAGAACTGAAGAGCAAACAAACAGAGATGACCAACACAGTAAATGAAATTAAAAATTCTCTAGAAGGAATCAATAGCAGATTAACTGAGGCAGAAGAACGGATAAGTGACCTGGAAGATAATATAATGGAAATAACTTCTGCAGAGCAGAATAAAGAAAAAAGAATGAAAAAATTGAGGACAGTCTCAGAGACCTCTGGGACAAAATGAAATGCACCAACATTCAAATTATAGGGGTCTCAGAAGTAGAAGAGAAAAAGAAAGGGACAGAGAAAATATTTGAAGAGATTATAGTTGAAAATTTGCCTAATATGGGAAAGGAAATAGTCAGTCAAGTCCAGGAAGTGCAGAGAGTCCCATAAAGGATAAAACCAAGGAGAAACATGCGAAGACACATATTAATCAAACTATCAAAAATTAAATACAAAGAACAAATATTAAAAGCAGCAAGGGAAAAGCAACAAATAACATACAAGGGGATCCCCATAAGGTTAGGGACTGATTCCTCAGCAGAAACTCTGCAAGACAGAAGGGTGTGGCAGGACATATTTAAAGTGATGAAAGGGAAAAACCTACAACCAAGATTACTCTACCCAGAAAGGATCTCACTCAGATTTGATGGGGAAATTAAAAGCTTTACAGACAAGCAAAAGCTAAGAGAATTCAGCACCACCAAAGCAGCTTTACAACAACTGCTGAAGGAACTTCTCTAGGCAGAAAACACAAGAGAAGGAAAAGACCTACAATAACAAACTCAAAACAATTAAGAAAATGGTGACAGGATCATACATATCAATAATTACCTTAAATGTAAATGGATTAAATGCTCCAACCAAAAGACATAGACTGGCTGAATGGATAAAAAAGCAAGACCCGTATATATGCTGTCTGCAACAGACCCGCTTCAGACCTAGGGACACATATAGACTAAAAGTGAGGAGATGGAAAAAGATATTCCATGCAAATGGAAATAAAAAGGAAGCTGGAGTAGCAATTCTCATATCAGACAAAATAGACTTTAAAATAAAGACTATTACAAGAGACAAAGAAGGTCACTACATAATGATCAAGGGATCAATCCAAGAAGAAGATATAACAATTGTAAATATTTATGCACCCAACATAGGAGCACCTCAATACATAAGCCAAATGCTGCCAGCCATAAAAGGGGAAATCAACAGTAATAAAATCATAGTAGGGGACTTTAACACCCCACTTTCACCAATGGACACATCATCCAAAATGAAAATAAATAAGGAAACACAAGCTTTAAATGATACATTAAACAAGATGGACTTAATTGATATTTATAGGACATTCCATTCAAAATCAACCGAATACACTTTCTTCTCAAGTGCCCATGGAACTTTCTCCAGGATAGATCATATCTTGGGTCACAAATCAAGCCTGGGTAAATTTAAGAAAATTGAAATCATAGCAAAAATCTTTTCCGATCACAACACTATGAGACTAGATATCAATTACAGGAAAAGATCTGTAAAAAATACAAACACAAGGAGGCTAAACAATCCACTACTAAATAACCAAGAGATCACTGAAGAAATCAAAGAGGAAATCAAGAAATACATAGAAACAACTGACAATGAAAACACGACAACCCAAAACCTATGGATGCAGCAAAAGCAGTTCTAAGAGGGAAGTTTATAGAAATACAATCCTACCTCAAGAAACAAGAAACATCTCAAATAAACAACTTAACCTTACACCTAAAGCAATTACAGAAAGAAGAACAAAAACCCCCCAAAGTTAGCAGAAGGAAAGAAATCATAAAGATCAGAACAGAAATAAATGAAAAAGAAATGAAGGAAACAATAGCAAAAATCAATAAAACTAAAAGCTGGTTCTTTGAGAAGATAAACAAAATTGATAAACCATTAGCCAGATCCATGAAGAAAAAAGGACAAAGACTTAAATCAATAGAATTAGAAATGAAAAAGGAGAAGTAACAACTGACTGTGCAGTAATATAAAGGAGCATGAGAGACTACTACAAGTAACTATATGCCAATAAAATGGACAACCTGGAATAAATGGACAAATTTTTAGAAATGCACAACCTTCTGAGACTGGACCAGGAAGAAATAGAAAATATAAACAGACTAATCACAAGTGCAGAAATTGAGACTGTGATTAAAAATCTTCCAACAAACAAAAGCCCAGGACCAGATGGCTTCACAGATGAATTCAATCAAACATTTAGAGAAGAGCTAACACCTAATATTCTCAAACTTTTCCAAAATATATCAGAGGGAGGAACACTCCCAAACTCATTCTACGAGGCCACCATCACCTTGATACCAAAACCAGACAAAGATGTCACAAAGAAAGAAAACTACAGGCCAATATCACTGATGAACATAGATGCAAAAATCCTCAACAAAATACTAGCACACAGAATCCAACAGCACTTTAAAAGGATCATACACCATGATCTAGTGGGGTTTATCCCAGGAATGCAAGGATTCTTCAATATACACAAATAGATCAATGTGATACACCATATTAACAAATTGAAGGATAAAAACCCTATGATCATCTCAATAGATGCAGAAAAAGCTTTCGACAAAATTCAACACCTATTTATGATAAAAACCCTCTAGAAAGTAGGCATAGAGGGAACTTACCACAACATAATAAAGGCCATATATGACAAACCCACAGCCAACATTGTTCTCAATGGTGAAAAGCTGAAACCATTTACACTAAGATCAGGAACAAGACAAGGTTGTCCACTTTCACCAATATTATTCAACATAGTTTTGGAAGTTTTACCCACAGCAATCAGAGAAAAACAAGAAATTAAAGGCATCCAAATCAGAAAAGAAGAAGTAAAATTGTCACTGTTTGCAGATGACATGATACTCTACATAGAGAATCCTAAAGATGCTCCCAGAAAACTACTAGAGCTAATCAATGAATTTGGTAAAGTAGCAGGATACAAAATTAATGCACAGAAATCTCTTGCATTCCTATACACTAATGATGAAAAATCTGAAAGCGAAATTAAGGAAACACTCCCACTTACCATTGCAACAAAAAGAAAAAAATACCTAGAAATAAACCTACATAAGGAGACAAGAGACCTGTATGCAGAAAACTATAAGACACTGATGAAAGAAATTAAAGATGATACAAACAGATGGAGAGACATACCATGTTCTTAGATCAATATTGTGAAAATGACTGTACTACCCAAAGCAATCTACAGATTCAATGCAATCCTTACCAAACTACCAATGGCATTTTTCACAGAACCAGAACAAAAAATTTCACAATTTGTATGGAAACACAAAAGACCCCAAAATCCAAAGCAATCTTGAGAAAGAAAAATGGAGCTGGAGAAATCAGGCTCCTGGACTTCAGACTATACTACAAAGCTACAGTAACCAAGACAGTAGGGTACTGGCACAAAAACAGAAATATAATTAATTATATTTAATGGATTGACAATGGCAGATTAATGGAACAGGATAGAAAGCCCAGAGATAAACCCACGCACATATGGTCACCTTATTTTTGATAAAGGAGGCAAGAATATACAATGGAGAAAAGACAGCATTTTCAATTAAGTGGTGCTGGGAAAACTGGACAGCTACATGTAAAGAATGAAATTAGAACATTCCCTAACACCATACACAAAAATAAACTCAAAATGGATTAAAGACCTAAACGTAAGAGCAGACACTATAAAACTCTTAGAGGAAAACATAGGCAGTACACTCTATGACATAAATCACAGTAAGATCCTTTTTGACCCACCTCCTAGAGAAATGGAAATAAAAACAAAAATAAACAAATAGGACCTAATGAAACTTCAAAGCTTTTGCACAGCAAAGGAAACCATAAATAAGACAACCTTCTGAATGGGAGAAAATATTTGCAAACAAAGTAACTGACAAGGGATTAATCCCCAAAATATGCAAGAGCTCATGCAGCTCAATATCAAAAAAACAAACAACTCAATCCAAAAAATGGGCAGAAGACCTAAATAGACATTTCTCCAAAGAAGATATACAGATTGCCAACAAACATATGAAAGGATGCTCAACATCAACATCACTAATCATCAGAGAAATGCAAATCAAAACTACAATGAGATATCACCTCACACCAGTAAGAATGGCCATCTTCAAAAAATCTACAAACAATAAATGCTGGAGAGGGTGTGGAGAAAAGGGAACCCTGTTGCACTGTTGGTGGGAATGTAACTTGATACAGCCACTGTGGAGAACAGTATGGAGGTTCCTTAAAAAACTAAAAATAGAACTACCATATGACCCAGCAATCCCACTCCTGGGCATATACCCTGAGAAAACCAAAATTCAAAAAGAGACAGGTACCACAATGTTCATTGCAGCTCTATTTACAATAGTCAGGACTTGGAAGCAACTTAAGTGTCCACTGACAGATGAATGGAGAAAGAAGATGTGGCAATTATATACAATGGAATATTACTCAGCCATAAAAGGAAACGAAATTGAGTTATTTGTAGTGAGGTGGATGGACCTAGAGTCTGTCATACAGAGTGAAGTAAGTCAGAAAGAGAAAAACAAATACCGTATGCTAACACATATATATGGAATGCAGAAAAAAAAAAAGGTTCTGAAGAACCTAGTGGCAGGACAAGAATAAAGACACAGACATAAAGCATGGACTTGAGGACATGGGGAGGGGGAAGGGTAAGCTGGGACGAAGTGAGAGAGTAGCGTTGACATATATACATTGCCAAATGTAAAATAGATAGCTAGTGGGAAGCAGCTGCATAACACAGGGAGATCAGCTCGGTGCTTTGTGGCCACCTAGAGGGGTGGGATAGGGAGGGTGGGGGGGAGACGCAAGAGGGAGGAGATATGGGGCTATATGTATATGTATAGCTGATTCACTTTGTTATAAAGCAGAAACTAAGACACCATTGTAAAGCAATTATACTCCAATAAAGATGTTTAAAAAAATAAAAAAGAGTTAGTCATCTGCCAAATCACTTGGGATTAGTCTTGCTTTTGCCCTAGAATTATAATGTCATCTTGGAGTACTATAGAGCAGGAGAGGATGCTGAAGACTTCTGTGTTCAAAAGATGAGGAAATAGAGACCCGAAAAGTGAGATTTGTTAGAAGAAGAGGTAAAACTAATAACATGTTGTATTAAAGCAGTCCAGAGTTCTTTCTGTGAACTTATGTAAAATAAAAGTCTTAAAATAGTTCATAATTACACACACACAAATGTGTATGTATATATATTCACATGGTAATATGTGTATAGGGCAATAGTGTCTTGCTTTGTATGGGTAGGGGGTTCATGGTGTGATCAGAGCAATAAACCTAATGCTGGGACTGCCAAGTGAGAAGCAGGCTCTCTCCTCTACTGGATTGGCCAGCCGTGAAGATACTATATACCTGGAGCTGCCTCGAGCTTCTCCAGGAAGGCTGAGCATGAAGCCAACATGAAAGGAAACACAACCAAGAGATGGGAGAAACTAAATCCTAATCATTTATCACGAGTCCTTGATTAAGGACTCTCTAAAACTAGACTAACTCAGGATGTATTTTGCTTAAATTAGATGAGACGAATTTTCTGGCACTTGCAATTAAAAGCATCATAACTAAAGTATTGGTTACAAAACAAAAATAAAAGTGGGAGGCACTTTGTGCCATTGTCCTAGTCCCCAACCAACATTTTTCCTAGGTCACAGTTGTTACTCTAAGTTAGAGGGGAAGGTATGTCCCTGCATTGCCTCACCTCCCTATCCTACCCACATGCATATAACTCAGTTTACACTGGACTTTGCAATCCTGACCACACCATTCATTCATTCAATGCACATAAACTGAGCACATTATAACCTCAAAATTGTATATTCTATTTAGGAAAGGGTTAAAAATGAAATGATAACTGCTAAACATAGACTAGAATGCCAGGCTTTAGGAAAGCTGATTGTAGGGACTAACCTTGACAAAGATTTAGTGTGAAGGTGAGCAGGAAAGGCTTCAGAGAGGACAAGAGATCAAAATTAACTTTTAGAGGTTTGGCGGGAATTTACTGTCTAGTCAAGAAATTATGTGGAATCCTAAGAGAGAAGACATGCAAAATCATAGAGATGATAGATAATTGGAGATATGCAAATACTTGCTAGAGTGCAAAGTACACAGTAGGAGCTTGGAAGAAGAGTCTAGAGGGAGAAAACTGGGAGTTCTGGTATATGACACTGAAATTCTTGGACTTCTGTACTGTGAGCAATGGAGGACCACGGAAAGGAATTCAGATGGATGAGGATGTTCTGGCCTCTGTTGGGCCATTGTGATAAGACTGCTTTTTCTTCACTTGTCTAGCCTTTCAAAAAACGCACACAGACTGGCATCACCTTCTTTACTGAAATTCCCCTGTAAAACCCATATCATTCCTAGGAGAAGGCATTGCCCTGGAGAGCTGGAGTGCAGCCACGTATACTATACATGTTCCAGAATTGTTCTGTCTGAACCCTTTGGCTACTTTACAGACAGCTTCCACTGCCATTATTTTATTTTCCTCCTTCCTCCTGTCCCTGATCAATTTTCTTTTGCTTTGGATGAATCCTCCCTTAACCGCTCATGTCACATCCCTCCCTTTTTGTTTTATAGGTTCAGTGATCAGATTTCCATTTTAGAAAGACTGTTCAGTGGACAACAGTTTTGAACAAGGAAAAATTGAAGGCAGTGAAAGCAGATGGGAAGTTGTTGCAAAACTGCAAGGGAGAGATGAGGGTAAAGGGGGGTGATGACGAGGAGAGGATACTTCAGAGTGATAGCCACCGTACATGTGCAATGGGTAACTGCAGTTGGGGTATGTGTATCAAAAAGCAGTTAGCATATGTTCTGGAAGAAACTTCAGCATGCGGAGGCTTAAACTGCATTCAGAATTGAATTTCCAAGCTCAGTAAATTTATAATGTGCTTCTTCAATCCATCCCCACCCCCTCGCTCCACAGCTCAATGAAATAGCTAAATAATTAAATCCTAAAATGCTTCCAGGATATGCTTTGTTGTTGAAACACATCTGCTACATGTTGGAGGAGCCTTTCCCAGCAGATGTTCTATTCCTTTGGCTTGTTTGTTTATCTATGGAAATGAATATCTTAAACCTCCGCTCCTGCTAAGCTTAATAAAAAGGAATCCTTTCCACATTCATCTTCTTCACAATGCCCCTTGTGGCCCCTTTTCAAAACATTAAGGACATATGCTGTGCAGCTAATTTTTTTTTTTCATCCTACTGCAGTGCATTAATCCAAGGGAAGGCCATCTTCAGCTCAGGACTTAGTACGGAGGAAGTAATCTGTACACCACATTCTCTCCCGAAGAAAACAGTCTCTGTAGTTGGATGAAAAGACACTGAAAGCCAGGACTCTAAAGAGACTGGGGCCTCTCTCATTAACCCTGGGATAGTGCAGGCTATTCATTGAGCAATTATTTAATGGAGTTCAGTTAAAGTCTTGCCCACAGAAAAACTAGGAGATGGAGAAAACAAACCATAGACTGAACCAGCATAGTTTGATGATGAAAAAGAAAATGTATATTCATCCGATTTGGGGAAAAGTGGGAGCTGTGAAGAATAAGTAGATAGGATTCAATACACTCTCTGTAAAGATCATGAACATAAGGAAAGACTTAATAAACATCTTGGAGACATTCATGGTCTCCAAATTTATTGAAACCCCGTTGGTGAAAGAGCTCCTAGGGAACTCTTAGGAGAGGCATTTGCTTCCCATTTATGCGTGGAGATGGTCAATGTTATATGGGCTCAAAAAAAAGATATAACTAAGTCATCTTTGAAATACAGATGAGGGAGGAAGAAAAATGACATTTTAATTAAAGTTAAGTATGGTACAGCTTAGCAGCATGAGGGGCCATACGGTGCATTCTAAAATTAACTGCAGGTGTCATAATATCAATACAGGAAAAGTTATGTATATATATATTTCCTTTAGGGTAAAATAAGCATTTGACTCACGAACTCCATTTTGTATAGCATTTAATTTCTAAGTCTCAGGAACCTGGGCTTTTAGTCATGATCGAATTTCCTTAGAAGCATCTGGCTTATATTTTATAGATCAGTGTCCTATTACAAGAGAAGTATTGTGTTATTAAAGAGAAGTTTGTCTCTCTTTGTTCTTGTGGGAATGAACTTTTTTTCTGTCTAGATGTTTGTAGAATGTTTTTCTTCAAACCTGAAATTCATGTTTCTGCCAGGATGTGTCTACATATATGACTCTTTTCCATTTGCATCCTCAGGTCATTGGCTCAGAGAAGATCTCTTCTCTTAAAAATACTCCATTGTTCCTACCAAATGTAAAATAGATAGCTAGTGGGAAGCAGCCGCATAGCACAGGGACATCAGCTCAGTGCTTTGTGACCACCTAGAGGGGTGGGATAGGGAGGGTGGGAGGGAGACGCAAGAGGGAGGGGATATGGGGATATATGTATATGTATAGCTAATTCACTTTGTTATAAAGCAGAAACTAACACACCATTGTAAAGCAATTATACCCCAATAAAGATGTTAAAAAGAATACTCCATTGTTGCTTTTGTTGCATTTATCAATTTCCTTTTCAGGTATAGCAATTATCCAGACAGTGGCAGGTGATTCTCTCTTTCCTACTCTTGTGTGACCGTTTGCCCTCTCTATTTTCATGTCTTTGTTTTCTCAGGTTTTCCTCCACCATCTTGATTTGATTTTTCACATTCTTATCTTTTCTGCCTCCATCTGCCTTCAATATGGTCTGTAATTCTGCTACTATAATTTTGGTATTTTTGCTTTTTTTTTTTTAGCTCACCCAACTTTGTTTTCATCCTATTCTGCTATTCTTTTATTTCAGTCTACTTTTCTTTTGTGACTTTTTGCTTCTATGTAACAGATATTTTTTTCTGTTTCTTAGTGTATTTCACTGAATATTTAATTTTAAAATTTTCTTTTGGATTTTAATATGTCATTTTTAAAAACACGATATTCTTATACTTATAGTTTCCTTTCCTTTTCTGTAACTTGTATATGCCCAATATTTTCTTAATTCACTTGAATCTGCCTTGGATGGAGTAAGGTGTCTCCAGACTGGGTGTTTGCCAATAATGTGAGAATTTCTCTTAACTCTGCTACTCATTTGTCTAATGCTGGACTCTCATTTGCAGTCTACAGTGGAGTGATGGGCAAGGCTCCCAACTCATTTCCTGGTTTCTGCAAGATATCGAGGTAAAAGGGATCTATTTTATTGAACTGGGAACCTTTCTATCTCTACAGCATACATGGCATGTTCTGTCTAATCTCCAAAATGCAGTGCTTCTGTATATATATTTTTTGTATTTGCTTTCACTGCTTACCATTAAGGATCATACCTCACAAGTTCTCTTCCTCAAATCCTGACATTTTCTGCCCTGTTGTATTCTTCAGGGGTAGAAGACATAGAT
Source organism: Grampus griseus (assembly GCF_964374135.1). Lineage (NCBI taxonomy): Eukaryota > Metazoa > Chordata > Mammalia > Artiodactyla > Delphinidae > Grampus > Grampus griseus. The sequence goes on along the minus strand of NC_139011.1, from coordinate 13,660,621 downwards.
GGAGGAGAAGTGAAATATAACTGATTATTTGAAGGAAAAAAGTCAGTACCCGTGCATGAATTGCCTAGTTTTAATTTGACGGAGACCCAAGTGTCTCCATCAGGAGGACAATCTAAGGTGGAAGAATTTTCTTCCAATATTCTTTGGAGCAATACTTTGAGCATGAATAAAACTATTTGCTGAAGACTGGATAGAAGTTTTTTTGAATTTTTATTGCAATATATTTCACTGGATTTAAAATTATTAAGAATCCTTCAAAAATTCAAGTCAATTTCAGGGAGGTGCATCTTTGCTTTATTCACTGTCTTCATGGGTAGCAGAAGAATGGACAATGCTGCATTAGGAATTGCTAAAATGTCAGATGCCATTTAAAACTGGAAGGTACCCAGCAATTAGCATCTGTTCAGTGCCTGTAATGTGGTAGATGACTTACATACAAATGAACCTTCGGAACAAAATTCATTCATAATGCTGGGACTAAGTGTACTATAAATCACCCAGTTTCTCTCACATCAGCCTGCATTTTGGTTCTAAACTAAAAGTTGCAGAATAACTAGTTGTTAAAAAAAAAAAAAAAGCTAAATCTTGGGGTAAAATCATTTTTGTTATCACAAATATAAAGGTGAGAAAAGAAAAAAGAAAACCCCATTCTGCCTCACACATGTAATCCACACAACCATCTATGAATTGTGGCTATGATCCCATTTCTTATGAGGACAACAAGATACAGCAGGAGTAACGTGTTCTAGGTGACACAGCCATAAAGTGAGAATCAGGATCTTTAATTCAGACCCAGGTATGGCTGAACTCAGAGGTTCAATTTCTATTGCTTTGTATATCACCTACCCACAAGTTCAAGTAGTGCTGAAGGGGTTTCTCTCAAATCAATTTCTGGTGACCACATGCATACGGTACAAAGAAGTCCCACCTTGGGGTCTGTAATGTCTTATGAAAACACTTATTCTTGCTTCTTAGTCTCTTCTTCTCTTGGAACCTGTTATAAGTCCATAAGGAAAAGGAGGCTAGAGGCCAAACAAGGAAAACTCTCCACTGTACTTCATCCTTCCCCTCTCCTCTAATGCCTAGTCTCTTTTTTTTTTTTTTTTTTTTTTTTGTGGTACTCGGGCCTCTCACTGTTGTGGCCTCTCCCATTGTGGAGCACAGGCTCCGGACGCGCAGGCCCAGTGGCCATGGCTCACGGGCCTAGCCGCTGCGCGGCATGTGGGATCTTCCCGGACTGGGGCACGAACCCACGTCCCCTGCATCAGCAGGTGGACTCTCAACCACTGCACCACCAGGGAAGCCCTAGTGCCCAGTCTTTATCTTAGTACCATGCATGTGCTAATGCCATCAAACACTTGAAAAGAATGACTATTCTATATACATAAAAATAAAGTCACCTAAATTTCATGAATATTGTGGATTTTCTTGCAGTAGATACAATGTTTTCTGCACTGACTCTTCTGTTCCATTCCATCCCAGGCCTTTAATTTGCAGGGGATCGGTATTGTCTATGTGGGATTGGAGAAAGCATAGATATAGCCAGGGCTGGGGATACAATCTTTTGTTAGGGAAAAGAGCAAGTGTAACTGACTCATAACTCTGTAAAGGTAAGCAAAGTAAAGTAAATGGTTCTTAGAAGGCAATGATGGGAATTCTCCTTCAGCACCTTGCCTCTGGATCAAAGGTGATATTTATTCTCTCTTTAAAATGGACTGGAGGGTGGGAAAGTGGGGACATGCTCTAATATTATGTATTGTACATATATTGACTTCAAATTGTATGCCACCAGATATTATAGAGGCTATTCCCTAAAATTTAAAAAGAGACGCGCTATTTCCATGAGTATCCTTCATGATTAGTATTCCGTAACAATCTTAGCACCAGTGGGTTTTAAAGATCACCTATCTTGGTGGTATGTGAGCAATAAGTAGGCATAAAACATGGGATATTTCTTGTAATACTAATACAAAAAATTAATATTCATCTTCCTTTTCCCCCTTTCTCCTCCTCTCCCCATCTTGCTGTGCTTCAATATTTTTTTTGCTGGGTTTGGAGGTTTCTATAAAAGTGTTTCACCTGTATTCTCAAAGCTCATTTTATATCAGGGACAAATAAAAATTAAAACCATTTCTGGGGAAGAACCACTAATTCTTATTGAACAATAGTCAGAAACCTTTCAGGAGCAAGAGAAAGCTTCTTCTTATGTCTTTAAATAGTTAGTATGTCATCCTTGAGTATTGTGCTAGAGAAGATGCTTCCAAGAATTGCACCTTTACTAGCTGTCTACGTAACATCAAGGAGCTAGATGGTGGCAACAAACAACAAATCAAATAACAATAACAAAAATCTATTGTCTAGGTACTGGTTCCGTAAACACTAAGTAAGTGGATGTTTGATTTTTAAATTTTTTAATGTAGATGTTAGATGTTCATGTCTGATTTATTGTTTTACACCCCAAAGCACCTAGCACTCTGTCTTGCACCTGGCATATGTGGCTGATAAATATTTATTGAATGAATAAATGCATGAATAAAGACAAAGCATGGATGGGGGTAACTGATGACATTGTATCGAAAGGCATTCAAGATATAAAGCCTTGAGACTCTTTTTCATTGACAGTGATAGGATTTAAAGGAAATAATGTTTCTCTTTTGTTTTTGTGTATTAGGATTTTACCAATTCCCTAATATGATATTCTCAATCATTGCATGATAGACAAAGGTAGCAGATGAAGGACAGTCCTTTAACACAGATGACACTCAAGTTAGAATTGCAAGGGTTAAAACACTATAGTCTTTGTGAGCTTTATCCCTATATCTAAATCTACAACTGGTTAATGTAAAACAAGGAGTCAAAGGGAGAGCACATCCAGTGTTATTCTGTGTAGTGGATAGCAGGACAAGGATCAGGAGGGTAAACAGAACAAAGAAGCAGATTTTAGCCAAATATGAGAAACGATTGTCCAACAACGTGAGCTTCCACCCAATAATGAAACAGTAGTTTCACAAAGAACTGTGCTCCTCCATATGTATAAAGTGTTTAGAGTGGAGCTTTGACACATAAGAGTATTATATAAGCATTTCTTCAATAAAACAGAAGTTGAAATGTCTGAAATACTGAGTAGATGACTCTTATGTTTTGTAAAATTTTGACTCAATGGCTTATATAAAGGCTGAACTGTTTTCATCATGGAAAATGGCTCTAGAACTTTTAGACCCAAACAGAATCTTATTGGAATGCTGATTCGGGGAAGTGGACATACAGGAGTGAAGAGACCCTGAATAGTTGGTTTGGAATGGGAGTTAGGAAGTTTCAGTGGCTCCAGGTGTCATCTCTGGAATGAACAAGACCTCCAGTTGTTTTCAGTATTTTCGTCATGCTAACTGGTAATTCAAGTTCCAGAAAGGAAGCATCTGATGGATCTTGTCTTTTGAATCGTGTACCTAGTCTTTTTATTAGATTACTTGATTATTTGGCAAATCAGACTGCAAGTCTTGGAAGAGAGAATTTCCCAAGAGGAAATGAGGGTGCAGTTTCCAAAAGAAAGTGTAATGGATATTGGGTAATCAAAAAACAACAAAGGCTCACTGTATCCTCTAAGCACTATCCAGCTCTATGGTTCTATGGAGCTCTGGTAATATGACATTGGGAACTCCAGATGGATGAGGTTCATGACCTCCTGACGCAGTCCATGAGTACTGTGTCCACAGACCGACCATTGCCTAACATTCCTTTCTGATGATGACAGAAGAGACTCAATACACAACTGGGTACAAGTACCATCTCCTCCCAGTATGCATTTAGCCTCTCTGGCTAGAAGAGAGGTCTCATCAGCCAGAAAAGAAGCATTGTCTGTCTTCTATTGCAAGTATCCATTCCAATTCAATTCCCATGGACAATTTCAATGCATTGTCCATTGTCTGTTGACTGTGGACTCTGCAGCCAGATACCTCGAATCCTATGTCAAACACATACTTGTCACCTTATGCAAATTACTGAACCTTTATACATCACAGTTATTTTCATTGAACCAACCTCATAAACTTATTGTATGTAAAGGTTAAATTCGTTAATACATGCAGTACAATCAAATAGCCCTCAAAATAGAGGGCTGTTGATAATATTTTTATTAATGTTAACATTACAACCACCAGTAATGTCACCACTATTACTTTATTGAGTAGGATCCATCTCAGACACTCATGGCTGGTCTAAGGCACATTTGCTAAGATGGCCAAGTTCTTCTTCTAGATATTGTTCTTCCTGAAGGGAGAAAAGTACCTAAAATATAAGCAAAATGCTATAGAGGAAGTAGAGGGAGATAGTTCGATGCCTACCATTCTTTAATACTCAGAACACCTTGGAAATGTCTCTACTACCCTGTGCAGAACAGAAACAGACTTTCAAGAATAACCACACGTTTAAACAAACCAGAACCAAACAAATGAAAAACAACAACAAAGCCCTTCTTTTCTCTTTCCATCCAGGGCACAGCTTTTTCAAAGACTTTTTTCTTCTCATTATACAAGTACTATCCATTTGCAAACAGAGAAAACAAACAGCACTGAACTGTGATACCCTACTCCCCGTTACACTAGCCAATCTTTTCTGACATTCAGGACATATATCCTTCCAGTAAGGCTTTCTATGTATATAATTTTTTATAGAAACAGATTTGAATGGAGTTTAACTTAAAATGCTTTTGAGACTAAAGGGGGTACAGGTTATAACTTTGAGTGGGCTAGCTCTGGATACTCCATGAAGTGGAAAACTACTTAGAATATAGATCTTCTTTCAGGCTACAAAGTAATTTAGAGCAAACCCAACCCCCTGGGACTTTTGTGGTTGAAGTTAGCCATAAGGACACTTCATCTGGTAAAGCCTAAGGCAATTCCACTGATACCTGATGCACAGAACCCCATGCTACAGGGATAACATTTCTGTACTCCCCTCTACGTTTAGTGACCCTTGTTTAATTGCGGGTTTATTAAAATTTCAATGTCAAGTGTTCCAGTTTCATCAGGGTCATTAAAATATTTAATTCAAATGACCACTAACAAAATGATATGCATCATGAAAAGGCTTTGCAGTTCATGGAACAGAAGAACCGTTATGTTCTGGCCTGGTTCTGAGGGGTTCAGGGTTGTTGAAGGTGCCTTGATCACATCACCTGTTAGAAAGATCACTCCATCTGCAATGTCTTGTGGAGATGCACAAAGAAAAGCCTCAGGGCTGGTAACCAGCAACAATCGGTTCTACCTCTTCTAAAAAGCTCTCTTCCTGGAGAGCACAACCCTGAGGAACTGTTGGTGTGCTGTAATGGAAACTTTCACGATCTGGAACTTCTAAGGAAAATCATCATCAACATTATTACCATCATTGTCCTCATTTCAGTAACTGTAAAATCTTGAACAACATCTATCTTCCCGTCATCAGAACTAGGAGCTTTATGTATGTTCTATCATAAGAATCCCAAGCAGTTGCTTTTACAACTCTATTCTTGGGTACCAGCATTCTGGATAATTGCTTCAGTCATGAGAGGGGAGACTGTGTATGTGAGGCTCAATTTCTGCTCTCCAATCGCCAGATTTAAAGTTCTACATTCATTGATTTTATATTGTCACAGGGTAAGGAGTTTCTCTATTCTCACCTACCTGGGTTCCAAAACTATCCCACTTCTTTTGTTGGCCAGGCATATAGTAAATTAGGAAAAAGGAAGGAGGCCTTTTGTAGTACAATTCAAAATATAGAAGAGAAATGGAAACTCTTTTAGCTTAATAACACCAAAGAGCACGGGGGAGAAAACCTCGTAAGTGTTCTTTTGCCTTATGGATGTTTGACTTTGCAAAGGAATTCTCTTCACGTTTCTTTTCCACCTACATATAACTCAAACCCTCTCAGCTATAGTCAAGTGGAAAAAAATCTAATGGAATGGAAAGACTTCTGAGACTAGCAGAATAAGTAATGTGGCAGAGCACCTAGAGGTAGGGGAAGTTGGAGAAAAGAGTTTGAGAGCCGGGGGCATGGGAAAGGAGTTGAAGGGAGGAGGGACTCAGAAGATTCAGTTTGGGCCATGCCAGTTAAAGCTAAAGGCTCTAGGTGCTCTCAGGAGCTGGCAATCTGGGTAGAACAGAATAGAGAACCATTTCCAATTCTTCACTAATTTCTAGACTCTGTATAATAGTCAAAATAAGCCTGAAGAAAAGGCAGTGCCACATGGATGCTAGGTTCAGACTCTCAGAGACTGAATCTCTTACTTGTGAGATTTTAGGCCAATTAACTCTCCCATTTTTCAGTTTTCTCATTTATAAGATGAAGATAAATATACCATATACATTAGCCCCCCCTTATCTATGTGGCTATGTTCCAAGACCCCCAGTGGATACCTGAAGCTTCAGATAGTACTGAATCCTATATATACAACACGTTTTTTCCTATACATACATACGTATGATAAAGGCTGATTTATAAATGAGGCATTGTAAGAGAATATCCAAATTGCCAGCATCACTACTCTTGCATTTTGAGGCCATCATTAAGTAAAATAAGGGTGACTTGAACATAAGCACTGCGATACTACGACAGTCGATCTGATAACCAAAACGGCTGCTAAGTAATGAACGAGCAGGTAGTGTATGCAGTGTGGATACGCTGGACAAAGAGATAATTCACATCCCAGGTGTCATGGAGCGAGACAGCTTGAGATTTCATCATATTACTCAGAACAGCGCGCAATTTAAAACTTACGAATTGTTTATTTTTGGAATTTTCCATTTAATATTTTTGGCCATGGTTGACTGCAGGTGACTGAAATCATGGAAAGTGAAACTGCAGTTAAGCGGGGGGAGAATACAGTCCTTCTTAAGGTGAGGAAAGGAGTAAACAGGATAAAATATGTGAGGTGCTTAGGTTGGTACTTAGAGGTCAGAAAATTTTCTCTGTAAAGGGCCAGATGGTAAATATTCTTGGCTTTGCAGGACACGGTCTCTGTCACAATTACTCAACCCTGCTCTTGTAGTGGGGAAAGCAGGCACAGACAATATGTAAACAAATGTGTGTGGCTGTGTTCCAATAAAAGTTTTTTACAAAAACAGATGGAGGGCTAGGTTTGGCTTGCAGCTGTAGTTTAGGGACTCACAGCTTAGAACACTACTAGACATACCGTAAATGATTCATACGTATTATCTATTATTGTTATTAACTGATTACCACATATTTCCAGATTCTTTTTGTTTGATAATTAGCCAATTGTAATATTATAACAGTAATTATACTATTTTATATATAGTCAAGGTCGTATTAAAGAGATTACATTATATTGGACTTTTCCATAAAATGTATTTTTATAAACAAGTCCTATTTTTAAATATTTTAAAAACGAACAAACTAGATTTGGCAAAGCTTCCTTCTACTGCAACAAATGCTTATAATCTCAAATGCTCACAACTCCTTTCCATGACGGTTTGAGTTTCAAGACTGTGTTATAGGATGCAGGCTTTTGCACAGCTTTACATGGGTGAGAGCCAACTTTTAACAAGGCTGGTTCTCCTCAACACTATTCCTATCGCCATCACTGTTACTATCACCCAGAAAATTCTCATTTCTCAAAGAAAGCACCCAAGTTCCAGGAGCTGGTTCTGCCAACATCTCGGCATCTTTCCAGTGGGCCCATCTGTTTGCATTGCTCAGTCAAGGCCTAACGGCTCAGAACATATGGCTGGGACTTCTCATCTTGGAGGGTTGAAGCTGATAAATACTTGAGAACACACAGTTGGTGTGGGAGGTATATTGGCTCAAAGAAACTTGGTCTATTTGCAATCCTGAGGCTCATGGGAAAATTACCTTAAGTCCTCATAGGGGAAGAAGAGCCTTTCCATTTTCACAAGAATAGATGGAAATGATTACATATTAGTATTATACTATTCCATCTATACCAATACAGAGGCTCAGAAAGTTTGAAGGACATGCCCCAATTGAAACTGGGATAAAGTGGCAGAAACTGAACTAGTCCCAACAGGGCTCTTTACAATTACATTTACTTAATCAGAATATTCCTTTTTCCAATCACTCCAAGTGAGTAGAATTTTACTATACATTGGAATATTAAATGTTCTGTGAATAGAAGGTATTACAAGAATAAATCTGGGCATAAACACAGCTGGACAAAATATATTGGAAAAACCCTGGGGATGGGAGCAAAGTAGTTGCTATCTACTAGTTAAGATAGCTGACATCTCAACTTGGAAATTTAAACAACAGGACCTATTTTTATCAGGTTGTCAGGCTCTGTGTAACTATAGTCCTTTCAAGAACTAGTTATCCTTGAGAATGAATCAATAAACAAGACAATCATCACCCCTGTTTTCATGCAGCTTATGGTGTAGTGGGAGGTTATGGAATCAGTTAGGGTCCCAGAATGAAAGCAATAGCACCATCAAAGGAGAGAGTTTAATGATGAGTTTACTGAGTTATGAGCAAGGGTAAAGGAGTTGGAAGGAACAGAGAAGCACCTTAGGGCTGACAATACTGGGGAGCTGATCCCATCTCTAGGATAGAAGAGGCAAGAGGAGGAAATGATATTATCAGAGCCTGCTTGAGGGAACTGAACCTCAGAAAAGGGCTGCCTAACAGGACTTGTGGCTGCAGAGGAATATAGTCAAAGATGGAAAAACCACTAAAAAGCAGAGAGGCAGTAGGTATGGGAAATGAATTTTCCCGGTCTCCGAATTACTACCTATGGCCCCCAATGGAAGAACCACATTAGTAACCAGAGAGTAAAGGAACTTGGGTGATACAGCCTGTAAAGTTCAGCTTTCTGAGACACAGAGTATGGTTGACAAGAGTAGAGAACATTTTTTTTTTTTGGAGGGCAGAAAGAGGGGGGATGTTGAAAATGAAGAAAAACCAGTTTACTTATGGTATGTTCCTAAAGTCTAGTACTCATGAAGGGGACACAGTAAACCCTTGATTCATGTTTAGTTAATGGAAAATGGCAAAATGGAAATAAAAGGGTTTGGGAGTCAACTAAGCATGGTCTAGAACCCCATCCCTGCCTCTTTATAGCTGTGAGATATTAGACAATTTCCTTAAAGTTTTTGTTCCAATTTCCATAATTGTAAGATGGAAATAATAACGCTTTCTTCGCAGGGTCTTTGTAAAAAAATAAAAGAAAATATTTTTTAAACACTTGGTATGTAGGAAACTATCAAATAGTATTATGGTTTTTTCTTCCTTCTTTTATACTATTGTATCCTCACTACTGTATTAATTCCAGGAATTTATAGTGCAGTAAGCATAAAATTCAATGTTGGACATAACTGGCAAATATTTTAACAAACTTAAAAGTGTTAAAAACAATCCCTCAAAACAATAGCAAAAGTAAAATCATGCTGGTCTTAAAAGAGATTAAGAGATTCCACTCCTTAAAATAGCTTTTTGATTTTTATATCAGAGCATTTTGGACAATCTTTTAAAAATGTAAAAGTTACCATCCCTGGGGTGATAAATGTACTTCTAATCTCTCCCTACCCTGATCTACTCCTGCAGAGTTATTTGTCCAAAACCAGAATTGATTATATCACACTCCTCTCTTAAACATATCTCCTATGTGCCTATAGCACAAAGTTTAAACTTCTTAGTAAGACATCCAAAGGTTTTCCCAATCAAACTCCAAAATATATCTCTAATCCAATCTCCCAGCACTCCATATACTATAGATCAGCTTCACTGAACGATTCATGTTTTGCAATACATTTTCATATCTGTGTTCCTTACTGTTTTCTTTATACATATCTCCTTCTTGGCAGGTGAAGTATCTAATAATCCTTCAAATCTTAGCCTCAATGTCGCTTCTTTGGTAAATAGGTTATTCCCTCTCCTTTGCTCCCACAGTGCTCTTTATTAATGCTTAATGCTTCCCTAAATTATGATTAGTTGTATGTCTATCTCCCTAGCCAATTCAGCTTACATTCAATGTATAGCACCTATACGTACCAAATATAGTGAATACCTTTTAACTGTATAAATACAGAGTAAGGAGGAATTCATTAAGGCGGGCTTCTTGAGGAAGGTCAATGTGAAGTGAATGTTAAATTTGTAAGGTGGGGAGTATGTGTACTTTAATAAAGGAGAATTGAAAAGTTGTGTTGGTTGGTATACCAAGGCCAGTGCTTTGAGAATGACAGCAAAGATGTTTTTCATGGAAGAGCAAATAAGTAGGGTACAATTCAGTGAGAGGCAGCAGAAATTAGTGAAAGTAAGAATGGCTGAACCTCAGGCCTTCACCTTCCCCACCCCATCTTCCCTGGCCACTTCTGCTCTAGGCAATGGCCCTACTTTTGCTCAGTTCTGTAGCCCTGACAAGCTTCAGCATTTGTTTGGCCTATCTAGACCTATGGTTAGGAACTTTGCCTTTCTTCCTCACTAAATTACAAACATCCTGAAAGCTGAAGCCACATCTCATTATCTTTAACCTTGTGTATACACATCGGTGAGTTGTTGTTGAATAAAATGATGAAAGACCTTAAATTCCTAATCCAGAGTTTGACTTTGACAGAATGGACAGTAGAGAGGCGCTGCCCAGCTGGTCCTCCCTCTTCTTCCTCTTCTCCCACAAAAAATGTAAAAAATATTTATTTATTCATTTACCTTACATTTACCAAGTGCCTGCTGTATGCCAGTCCCTGCTGAGGTGCTAGGGATATCACAGGCAACAAGAAAGGCAAAGTTCTTGACTTGATAGAGTTTATCCTTCCCTGACAGAGACATAAACAATGAGTAAACAAATATAATATGTTTCAAGAAGTGATAAGTGAAGAAAAGTAAAGTTGGATAGTGATGGGGTAGCAATGTGGGAAGTGGTTTTCGATAGAATGGCATCTCTGAGCAGGTGCTTTATGATCTGAGATGCATGTATTGTGAGGAATGAAGTTACATTAAGATGGTGCAGTTAGAATATGCCAAGACTTTCTCAACCAATTTTTGAACCTGTTCATAAGCATATTTAACAAGTCCTTCTAAGGAGCATATTTTCTTCATAGTCCCTCAGTATCCATTACCAATTATTTCATGAGTTTCTGGACTTTTTCTTTCATAACTTATTCAATTACCCACTGATATCTGAAATGAGATTTGCTTGGTGTTAACTTCCACGTTATTCTTTCCACAGACACATTGAGAATTAGAATTCCCTTTGCTCAGTCATATCTGTTCTTCCTTCCTCTATAAAGTCTTGCTGTAATATTTTTGGCTATCTACAAGTTTGATGGATGTCACTGAGAAGCAGGAGAAGAATGAGAATTGTCACATATGAGCTCCAGGACATATGATATTTGAAATGCATTCTTCTCAGATCCATTCAAAAAACATTTGTTGAGTTTCTTCTATGGGTCAACCACTATTTTACCTGATACATTAGTGAACAAAACACTCAAATTTCCCTTCTCTCATGGAGCTTACATTCTTCTAGGGGAATACAGACAATAAACATAAGACACATATAAATTATAAGGTATGCATAAAACGTGATGAGTGCCATGAAAAAAAAAAGGCAATATTGAGCCATGTGCAAAGGAATTGGCTGGGGCTACTGGTGCTAAAAGCACTTTACACTTGACAGAGAAAAGACTGTACAATGAGAGATGCCTTATATATTCAAGAGATGCCTGGAATAGAAGAGTTGTAGAAGATAGGAAAGACAGACAACAGGAACCAGATCCTGTGAGGCCATCGAGGCCCTTGCAAGGTCATTGGCTTCTACTCACAGCAGCTGTATTCCTCATGGAACACAGCAAATCTTGATCAATTTGCTGTCTTTCAATTCTAGCTTGAAAATGCAATTCTAAAGTAAACAGGGCTAATGAGTTCCATGATTGAAGTTATATACCACTGTGGAGCTGACAATGTGTTTTTATGCATATCCATTTACTTAATTCCCCCAAATCCTTAGGTTAATATTCCAGTTTTAAAATGAGGAAACTGAGCCTTGGAGATGTGAAGTGACTGCCTTGGTACCTCTGCTAAGGTGTGGAAAATCAAGATGCAATTCATATCCAGGAACATTTTATTGGAATAATGTCTACCCCCCTCACCATTACCTTTTAATAACCGGCTACGTTCTTCTCTTCCTGGGACCACCTCATCTGCAATTGAACTGATGGACTTTCACCCACTCTTTCTTTACTGCAGCAGCTGTCAGTCTGACAAGGCAGCATCCCTATTTTGGTGAGTCCCTAATTGCTGGTGTGAGCTTCAGGGCACCAACTGGGTGTGCTTCTGTCTCTCCCTCCAGCCTTGGCACAGAGCCTCACCCCTCCTCTGCGGGCTACAGTCACATTCACTCTCTTTCATCCGTGGTCCTGATGCACGTGCTGTTCTCTCTGCGTGGAAAAAATTCTCCCCCTACTCCTCTAATTATTCTTACTTTCCATATCTCAGCTCAGTAATTTCTTCATATTACCCCTTTTCCACATTGCTGGGATCTCAGAAACATTTGTTCAATGAAAGAGGCTCTGGAGTCTCAATAAAAATGTGTTAAATGAATGGATACATAAATGAGGTGAATGCCTGGATGTAAAGCCCACACTATTTCCACAATACCCACTATTCTCACACAGCAAGTATTTTATGCAAGTCTATGATTAGTATGGAATGGTAAGGCAGAAGGAACCTCTGCTCAACAGCAAGGATAGAGCTGTACACAGTTAAGTGGTTAATACATCATTTATTTTTATGAAAAATATGCTAATTTAGGCACTCAACATATATTTGCTGATATTTTTCATTAAGGTAAAGTTGCAATTATGTTCTATTCCACGTAAAAACCTGCACTTGCATAGGCAATTTACAGCTTGCATTGTATTTTCACTTACTCTCCAGCTCATTGAAATCTTATAGGGACCCTATGAATGTGGTTGTTAATACAACATATCCCTGACTGTCATTGGTTAAACCAAGCACTTTATCAATGCACTAGTGACTCAGACAGTATAAAACTTAAAAACTCACTTGTAATTTTGCTGAGGCAAGATCTTGAAACTCACGGTTCAGCCATTTAACTAGTCAGTAAGCCTGATTAACCATTTAACATACTCAAACCATCACGGCAACTGAGAAACTGAATTTTTACTTTTATTATGATGTTAGGTATTTAAAATTTAAATCTAAACAGTCACATGTGGATAGGGCTACTGTAACTGGATAGCACAGACTTAAATAAAATGTCATGGACATCATGCAAGTTCCATGGGATAAACATTTATCTGAATGGGCAGTTTTCCAGCACCCCTCAGCTACTGGAAATTACACCCACTCTGCCTATTCCTCAGCTACATGACTAAAAAACTCCGAAGTTGTGTATGTTTAGGTATACATAAGGTTATTATTTCTATCGAATTTCTAAATATATCTTTATTATTTTCCAGTTATCCAGATAGTTCTTTTATCTTCTTTTGTTCCAGAAAAATGCCGAAATGAATTCAGGAGAGAAACCAGTTTGGAGTTATCATTAATTTCATTTAGTAGGTTGTCTCCTCAGCGCCTACTACTGCTTCTTTCTCCTTATAAATGCATTTTTATTCCTTTAATTCTCTTGGGGTAGGTTTAACTCACTATTGATGGTCTGATCTCAGCCCTTTATTAAGTCAGAATCCTGCAGTTTGGAAATTTTCCCTTGTGGAACATTTGCTTTGAATAAGGCATGTATTCCCTATATTTCTTCTACTTGGATGGGGCATCATTTAATAAATTACTGTTTAGACTTTACACACAGAAGTTCAAATAAAAACTGGAATAAACTAAGTCAACTTATATACACATTTAATGTGTATACACATTTTATCAGGGTCATACAGGATTTGCCTTATAAGATAGTGATCTCATCACTGAAATTAAACAAAAGTGTGAGGTCAGGTTTTAGGTATTCTAAAGATAGGAATTTTGATTCTAAGTTCTTGGCACTTAAATGGGTTTGATGTTGTGATGATAGATTATCTGGAAGCTTGCCTCAATTTCTTAGACTTTCTGGAGTAGAATCTCTCCTACTGTGATGTTTCTGATTTCACTCCTGGTTTATTTGTTTCTTTCCTTATCCCTTTGCTACATTTTCCTGGATTTCTTTCAAGAGGCCGCCTTCCTCTGGCAATAGCGTGAATGGCTGGTTTCCCAGGGTCCTCTCCTCAGCCTTCTTTTCCTATCAGTCCCTATATTTTCTTTGTGAGATTGCATCTACTGCCATAGCTCTACCTTCAACACAGAATAGATGCTTGCCAGACATGGCCCTAAACCAAGTTCCCCTTGCACACATAAAACTGTCTCCTTAGGGGTTTCCACCTGGATGTCCCACAAGGGACCCATATAACACATCAACAATTCAATTTGTCATCATCCTCAAACCACCCAAAATATCTATTTCTCCTACATTTCCTATTTAGATGGATGGTGCTACCACGTAACCAGCTACCTAGGCTCAGAACCTGGGAGCCATTCTTTGGCTTTTCCTCTTCCTGATCTCCCTCCCATCTAAAAGGTCATCAAATCCTGTCCATTTTTACCACCATTCATTAATTGATTCATTCAGCAAATATTTATTCTATGAATGCTACAAGCCACATATTTTTCTAGATGCTGTGAATGGAGAAGTGAACTAAACAGACCCAATCCCTGCCCAGATGAAGCTTATAGCACGTTAGGGAGAGATACAATAAAAATTAAACAGAGAACCACATAAATAAAGTAATTTGCAACCCACATGGGCTAGAATTGACCCAGCCTCTCATGTATCCTTGCTCCTAGAAAACTTGTCAAAAATGGCCCTGAATTCTTATTTGCACATAAAAAGAACATAGACACCAATACTCTGGAATTCTTTTCAAATAGATGACTGCTTGTCTATACCAATTTCTTGCAGCCTGCATCACTTGTGCACTGAAGAGGCTCTTTCTCAAAGACTCATTTTACTTGTAGAATTCATTTAGTCTAACCTCTAACTCCATACAAGATTCACATTTACAAAATGGCGTGACCTGCTTTTGAGCCATCAAGCATTGGACAAGCTCATACCCTCACACAGCAGCCCACTGTATTTTTTAATAACTTTGCCTGTTAGAAAGTTCTCCTTGAAACAACTGCTGTTGTTCTGGAGTTACACAACACCTCTAATATTTCCTCTTGTGATTGCATCTCAGATACTAGGAGATAACTATCTGAAGCCTTATTCTCCAAACCAACTCTTTACAATTCTTTCACATGATCCTCATGTAAATGATACGATCCCCAGATCTTACACTGACCAAATCCTAAAGACACTCTAATTTGTAAATGTCCATATTAAAATGTGATATCCAGAATTCAACACAAAGTTCCAGATGTGATATGAGTAGTTGCGATCATAATGTTGATGATGATAAAAATCATAAGTACTACTTATTGTATGCTTCCTATGAGCCACACATGGAAGTAACTGAATTATCTTATTTGAAACTCACTATAAATTCGTAGTCTGCATACATTTATTATCCACAACATTTCTGCTGATTGGAAGTTAAGACTCAGAGAGGTCACATGACCTAATCAGTTGCAAATGCCTTGTAAGTGGCAGAACCCAATGCTTATACCCAGTTATGTGTATCTTCAAAACCTATGCTCTAATCACTTCTTTTTTCTCTTTCCTTATACAAATAAATCAGGGAAAGTTACTTTTCTTTACCTCTCTGTGCCTCTGTAATTTTTATTATGTCTTAATCTATAATCTTAGGGTAATGCTAATACCTACCTCATAGAGTTGTCTTGAAAATAAAATGAGATAATACCCATCAAATACTATGTAACTAGGATAGGAGTTTTAAAACGTGCACTTATGACTGCCATTATTGTACCACATAATGCTTGATAATCACTAATAAATGATTTATAACTGAGACAGAGAATCCTAAGAAAACCAGAGAATTGTAGCTAATGACAATTTCCACAGAAACTCAGAGGTTTCTGTACTCTCAGAACGTAACAGTTAAGATAGACTATGTGGCAGAAACAATTCCTAATTCTTAATGTCTTAAAACAACAGTAACAAAATGTTTATTTCTCGCTTATTCTACATTTCCATCAAGGCTTTTCAGAGAGCTCTGCTCTGTATATTTACTCAAGGTCCCAGAAGGAGGGAGGCCTCACCATCTTGTAGCTTGTAGCCACTCATCTGGAACATGTTGCCACTTTGATGGCTGCATCAGGGAATGAGAAAAACCTGACTGTCATGTATCAGCTTTCCACAGCTCCAGCCCAGCAGTGATTCACTTTTCATTGGCTAGAACTAGTCACCTGGCTCCATCAAACTGCATAGGAAGCTGAGAAGTAAGTCTTCCCTGAGCCCTGCGGGGAGGAAAACTGGATACGAGTAAAAGTAGGAAAGTTAGGGTGACCATTCAGAACTGTTTGCCCTGGACAGTCTCAGTCTACACCTATCATCCTGGTGCTCATTACTCTCAAAATTGCCCTGGTTTGGATGATAGTCTAGTTACCCTGAGTAATGTCATCTCCATCTTCCTACGTTGTTAAAAGTCATTTTGCGAGAGAGGCCTTCCCTCTCCACCTAATCAAAAGTAGACTCCCATTCTCTCTCTATCATATCACCCTCTTTATTTGCATCACAGCACATATCACTACCTCTTTGTTTATTTGTTTGCTTATTGTCTGTCGACCTCCATTAAAATGTCAGCTCTATGAGAACAGGGGCCTTTTCTGTCTTGCTCAAAGCTGTCTTCCCTGTTTCTCGCTCAGTAAATGTTTAATGAGTGCATGAAAGAATGTTTCATTTCCTCACGGCAGCATTAATAATTGGGAAATGAACATTAAAGCTACTCCTACCTGAAAGGAAAACTAAAAATATCTAGTAATAGCAAGTACTGATGAGAATATGGAGAAATGGAAATTCTCATCTATTGCTGTTGAGAATTTAATTTAGTAAAACTACTTTGGAAAACAGCTTTGTATTTCCTAGCAGAGCTGATCATGATGTGCTCTTTCTACAACCCAGCAACTCCATTCTAAAGTGTATTACCTGGTGTACGTGCATGTGTGCAACAGGAGACATGCACGGGAATATTCTTAGTAGAAAAATATATTAATCTAAATGTCCATCTACAAAAGAATATATGAATAAATTATGGATATTCATGTAATAAAATATCAAATATCAGTGAAAATGGAGGCACCACAGCTAAATATGAATGAACCTAAATCATAGAGAAGACCGAGAGAAGAAGAGATGTCCCAGTCACTCCCTAGACATTGTGGCCCCAATCTCCCCAGATACAAGGACTAAAACGAAAAGTTAAAAACAAAAAGGCCTGCAACAAGACTCCTTTTGAAAAGCTATCTATGAAATTCCCTTCTTTGAGAGTCACATGTATAGTAGCTATTTAAGGATAGCTTATGAATTTAAGCTATTAAGGATTTAGGGATTAAATCCTGCAATGCAAATTCAATTTCATTTAATTGCATATTCATACTATATGCATTAATAGAAAAAAGAACAATTTCCAGACAAATACCAGAGAATTGGCCTACTAAGGAAACTAAGGAGGATTCAGGGCAATCTGTGTCAATCACTAGCTCTTAGTCAGGATCCACCATGAAGAAGCAGTCATTCCAACTGTTGCTCTAGAACAGATATCTCACCTTTCCAGGGACTGATGATGCTACCAGAACTGGTAACTCCAAAGCCTCACCTTGCCTAAAGGATCTGCACATTGCAGAGGTCCTCACAGAGCGAGTGTCTGAGCATGACATGCCCTGATAGTCTAGAGACAATCCCAAAGTCTCCATGTTCTTGTTGCTAGCAGATATTTTAGAAGGAGCAGTAGTATCTCCACTTCACTTCTGCCCTCCAAATCTTTCACAAATCTACCAGATTGTCTGAAGATAGATCACATCCAAACCCTTGCTGCAAGGGAATCTAGGAAATATAGGTTTTGGCTTTCTGGCATCCACTGTATAGGAGGACACACCAGAAAGACTAGAATGAATGGTGAGCACCAAGCTACCACACCTACCATAAGAACTCTTCTTAAGATCTAAGGCCAAAGAGACAACAGGTAGTGAGGCAAAAGGGAGACTATCTTGCTTCCTAAAGCAATTTAGCATGCCTTGGCTAGGCAACTTCTGAGCTCTGTTTCAACCCTGAGATTCTTTGATTTATCAATCTAAAACAGCTTCCTGCAGAGGATTTTTTAAACTTTTTAAAACTATACTGGAAGTAATCACTCTATATCACTTTGATTTGGGGGTAATCCTTTTTGCTTTCCTGGTAGGTCTCTACAGATGTCAGAATCCCAAACTAATAGGATTGTATTCTAGTAAACATGTCTAAAATAAGACTTTGTCCCCCTAGTTTTTTTTGCTTTTTTTTTTCCCCTGCCTTGGAAATTCTCATCTACTCCGTATTCTCAAGGTGGAGGATTGTTCACAGAGTCAGAGAGAGAAAGGAGCCCAAAAGTTAGACAGATTGTGAAATGAATCAGGAAATAAGGAGCATAGGCAAGGGGAGGAACTTGAGAATCTGGTATTATTTCAGCAAATTTGTCTAAGTTCTCAAGATTAATTTTACTGAGGTGGCTGTCTTGAAGTGTGAAATGGATTAGCTTGGTTTGAGGCAACAATGCCTGAAACACAAGATCAAAGCAGAATTATTCTCCAAATGATCCTTTTAAAATTCCTATGTGAGGAAAGATCCTAGAAGTAAGGCAGTGGGTGGCAAAAAAAAAAAAAAAAAAAAAATCAGTTGGGTTCAAATGAAGATTCTAAGTCTCCAGAGCCAAATGTATCTGATTTAATAGATCTGTAGTGGGACCGCCGCATGTACAGTTTAGTCAGGACCTTACCTAATCCCAGTGTAGGCGGTTGCTTAACCACCTGTGGAGAAATACCGTGCTAGAGTTGTAAGAGAGAGTGATGGTCATTTTCCACAATTGGAGAAAATAATTTTATAGAGATTGGGAACTAGGAAGGGCCCATCAATGGTCCTGTCAACAAGGATCACAGATTAGGTCTCAAAGTGTGGTCCAAAAGGTGGTGTGCTCTTTAAAATGCACATACCTGACTCTCTCTCAGAGCTGCTGAATCAGGATTTCTGAAGTGGGAATGGGAAATAAGCTGTTATGCAAGTCAGTTAGAATGCAGGGTAACACTCGACAATCACTGCCACAGGTAATATGGAAGACACGGTAGCATTATTTTTCCAAGGACTCTGAGTTCACTGAAGGAGGTTAATGGACATTGATACATTTTAGTATGCAACGTGTAGCACTGACCACACAATAATTTAAATAAACTGACAACCATTGAATAAAAAAAATCAGTTTTTCTTTCCATTTCCATATGTATATGTATGTATGTGCATATGTATATATATGAACAATAAAACCAATGTAGAAGTAGCCATCTAAAACAATATTTTACCCTGTCAGTAATCTTAAATCCTAGCTGGAGAATTATCTAGAAGACATGGTGAGATAATCCCTGTAGAGTTGAATGCTAGGAGAAATTCTTGCCAAATTATTGTAATGATGAAAATTTGAAGTGATAGTCTATTCCCACAGTCTTTACAGATGAATCTGTTACTATGCTATGTATTGACCTTACGAAGATATCCAATAGAGAAGGTTGTCATCACTGGGGGGAAATTCTGTGCCCAAAAACAAAAGGCAGCATCCTTTGCTTATTTGTATACTAGAGAAAAAGATAGTTACAGCCACCACTTGCTGCTTCTGCTTTACAACAAATTGAAAGGGAATACAATTGTGTTTCAACATTGTGTTGTTTACTATGACTATTAAAAACCCCAGATGAAATTCTGAACTTTTATTCTAGTCTTTTTGTTAAGATTATTTTGTTCTCCATCAAAACCGTAAGTGTGGGGCTTCCCTGGTGGCGCAGTGGTTGAGAGTCCGCCTGCCGATGTGGGGGACACGAGTTCGTGCCCGGGTCCGGGAGGATCCCACATGCCGCGGAGCGGCTGGGCCCGTGAGCCATGGCCGCTGGGCCTGCGCGTCCGGAGCCTGTGCTCCGCAACAGGAGAGGCCACAGCGGTGAGAGGCCCGCGTACCGCAAAAAAAACCAAAAAACAAACCATAAGTAGGTTGCAAAATCCATCGGCCTTCACTGATCCTAAATGTAACTACATTAATCCAAGCTGATAGCTGCATGCGAATACAAAGCAGATGCCATTTATGAACAAGCACCTTAGCATACTGTTTTAACGAGTAATTCTTCTCAGCTTGACAAATATAAACATTTATTTATATTCCAAAGTAATTTACATTTAAAATCCCATGGCAACAGCTGATAAGAGAAGAAGAATATTGAATTTCAGCACATAAATAAGCTTTTCCAAAACAACAAAGAGGATTCTATTAATGGCTTTCATTTAGGCAGCATGCTTCACCTACTGGGAATTCTAACTAGCACACTTCACAGAAACATATTGGGCAAGTTGTATGCTTTATAAATAAAAAGATGATGAATGTACACTGTATCCACACTGACTTTGTGTGATAGGTTATTTGAACCCAGAATTTTAATTGGCTTATGTTCCAATGTCCCATTTTTAGGAACTTATGCATGGAGATATAACTTCAGAGCTATTTATACTAGGGCTTGGGAGGATATAAAGAAGTCTGAATTTAAAACCAGGACAATAAAAATATATGCATCTATAGTTATAGGACCATACCTGGAGTATGGCTTTTTTTAAATGGTCAAAATAGCCTTGTCCAAATGTAGAAAATTATTAATGTCCCATTTTTTAAAAAGTGATGTGAGCATGTGTATCTCAGTGACTGGGGGGTATGCAGTTGTCAGAATTCTTGATAAAATCAACTATCTAAAGAGTGAAATCTACATACTAGTAGAGTTGTGTTAGTAGAGAATGTAACAAATGGCATCTAGTTTTTCAGAAGCATTTGTGGACTGGCAGTGAAGCCTAGTATAAAGTGCTAAGGTTTTGAAATCAAAACCTTTTGAATCAAAAACGGCATCCAATCAGGTTTTGCCACTGATGTTGTGATTACAAGCCTTATGTTGCATGCCAGTGACCTTGTGTGGCCTTAGGGAAGTGTTTTGTATCTTTAAGCTATTGTTTTTTAATCTATGAAACAGAAATAATAATAGTAAGAGTAATAATAATATCTATTTCAGAGAGGTACGTTATAGTAATAATTAAACAAAATAATGAATGCACACATCATGCTTAGAACAATGTTTGGCAAAGAGTAAAATTTCAATAAAAGGGAGGCAAAAATATAACCACTTGTTTCCTAGGCCTAACCTAAGACCTAGTCTTCTTAAAATGTAATAATTTAGAGAAAATATAAAGATACAGAAATTACTTCAAACAAGATAGTAACAATAGGAGGTAGAAGAGATTAGTGAAAGAAGAAACTTTTTTTAAAGTTCCACTAAATTGGCAAAAGTGTAAATGTCCTACTCTAACAAGTACTGACAAGGGGGCGAGTAATGTAAGTACACACACACACACACACACACACACACACACACACACACACACACACACACACACACACACACACACACCCTGTTGGTGGAAGCGTAAATTGGCAAAACCACTTTGGAAAACGATCTGACCTTATCTCAAAAAGTAAAAAATGTACATAGCCCTAGAATCAGTAATTTCACTTCTAGGCATATACCCTAAGATCTTTTTATATATGTATACCAGGGGCATGTACAAGAGTGTTCATATCAGTCATGTTCATTAAAAAAAAAAAAAACTAGAAACAAAGTTTCCATCACAAGTAGAACAAACCATAAATTATGAAAAATTCATAATATGGAACATTATAAAAGAGTGAATTTACATTGTTAAATATTTTGATTTTCTTGTCTTGCTCTGAAGATTGCTGGGCTTTCTTCTGGCTGGCTAAGTAACTTGGAGATGAATTTGATCCCCTTGAAACCTAGGGTGGTTTTGCTAAAGTGGATCTAGAATAGCTTTTACTTTAGGGATGGTTCAGCAGCAGAATACACATTCTTCTCAAGCTCAAATGTAACATTCCTCGAGACAGACCACATTCAGGACCACAAAACATTTTAAACAATTGAAAAAATTGAATCAATAGTTAACGTGTTCCAAAGCAGAAAGCTCATAGTTTCACTGATGAAGTCTATCAAATTTTTAAGGAAGAAATTGTACCAATTCACTATGATCTCTTCTAGAGAATAAAAGGGGACATTTCCTAAGTTATCTATGAGGCCAGCATTATCCTAATACCAAACTCAGATAAAGATATTAAAAGCAAGAGAAACTCCAGACAATATGTTTCATGAATATAAATGCAAAAATCCTAAACAAAATATTAGGTCAAATCTAACCATGAATAAAAACCATCATACAGCATGGGATTCAAGACTGATTCAACATTTGAAAATCAGTTGTTGTAATCCATCACAGCAACAGGCTGTAGAAGAAAAGCCATGTGACCATGTGAAGAGATGCAGAAAAAGCATTTGACAAAATCTAACGCCCATTAATGATAATAATAATAATAACTCTCAGAAAACTAGGAATAAAGGGGAACTTCCTCAGTCTGATAAAAAAAATCTACAAAAAGCCTACAGATAACATGATACTGAATGGTGAGAAACTAGATGCCTTCTCCATAAGATCAGAAATAAGGCAAGAATGTCCCCTGTTTCCATCCCTATTCAACATTGTATTAAAAGTCCTACTAATGCAATTAGAAAAGGAAATAAAAGGTATATGGATTGGAAAGGAAGAAATAAAACTATCTTTGGTTGTAGACGGCATGATCATCTATGTAGAAAATCTGAAAGAATTGACAAAATATCTCATGGAACTAGTAAGTGATAAGAGCAAGACTGCAGGGTACAAGGTTAATTCACAAGAGCCAAATGCTTTTCTACATACTATCAGCAATGAGCAATTGAAATTTGGAATTAAAAACACAAGAGTTACATTAGCACCCCCCAAAATGAAATGTCTAGGTATAAATTTGACAAAGTATGTACAAGATCTACATGAAAAAAACCTGCAAAATTCTATTGAAAAATATCAAAGAATATCTAAATAAATTGAGAGACATCCTATGTTTGTGGATAGGAAGACTCACTGTCATTAAGATTTAGTTATTCCCAACTTGATTCAATGCAATCCCAATCAAAATTGTAGCAAGTTAATTTTGGGGGTATTGACAAAATAATTCTAAAGTTTATATGGAAAGAAAAAGACTCTCAACAGCACAATATTGAAGAAGAAAAACAATGCTGGAGGACTGATACTACTCAACTTCAGATTTTCCATAGAGCTACAAGAATCAAAACTGTGTGGTACTGATGAAAGAAAAGACAAATAGATCAATGGAACAGAACAGAGAGCCCAGAAATAGACCTATACAAATATAGTCAACTGATCTCTGACAAAAGAGGAAAAGCGATTCAATGGAGAAACAATAGTCCTTTCAACAAATAGTGAGGGCACAACAGGACATCCATAGGCAAAAAGAAAAAAAAAAAAGAATCTAGACTCTGATCTTACATTTCTCAGAAAAATTAACTCAAAATGGATCATAAACCTAAATGTAAAATGCAAAAATATAAAACTTCTAGAAGGCAGCGTAGGAGAAAATCTAGACTGCCATGGGTTTGGCGATGAGCTTTTAATACTATATTAAAGTAAAAGATTAGGCAGTGAGAACATTAGCCTGAATTGTGTATCTGATTCTACTACCTCACTGTGGAGCTTTGAAGCAGAATCTTGCCTATTGGAGGCATCCTGTGTTGGGTGGAAATGGCCAGGACCAAATGTGCTTGTCATGCTCAGTACTTGCATAGGAACTGCCAATATAATAGCCAGTCCTTGACTTGAAAGCTGAGGCAGATTCTAAAAGCACTAACAGCTAGAGGCTGTCAAGTAACTGCACTCCTTGTAATGGAATGGCAAGGTCTTTCTTGGATGAAGATCCAAGCATGCACCTTCGTGGCTGCCCCAGGTATGTGGAAGTATCAAGAACTGGCCATCAGAATGAGTAATATACTTAAAAATGTCATTCAGATGTCCCAATTCAGAGCCTAGCTCTTTAATTCCTAATTTCTTTCACATCCCAAACACATATCTGCCAGCCCATAAGGGAATCTTTGTCAATATATATGTCTTGGCAAATGTTAGACTCTCTATTCTGAAGCTAATTATCAGAGGAGCAATCTTTGGCTCGATACCCCATGGCTAATCATCTCACCAGTATTGTTAGTATTATCCACACATTGGCTAGTCTTCTCTCTCATTACAGTTTAAACAAGTGCAATTTGGAATAAGCCTTGAGGAATATTCATTTCAATTTTATGTGAAAATAGGTATTTTTCATGCAATGTATTTTTGTATAAAATTTCATGCCCCCTTATCCACAGATGGGCTTTGGTGTTTTTGATAACTACACTGCAATTTAATGCTTTATCCTCTAACAGTCTTAAAACATCCACCCATTATATTTCTCTCACAGTTTCCATTCATGAAGCTTTCTATTGGTCATAATTGTAGCAAAGATGGATTCAGATGGACCCTAATTTTTAAGCTCCCTCTTCTCTCTGCCTTTACCATGTCCTTTGAAAAGCTCTGTGATTTTTAAAATATAATTTCATTTTCTTCTTTTTCAAAAAAGCAAATGAATCACAACACTCCAGTCATGCCTAAAATTATCTTCTACCATTGTAATCAAATATCACACCTTGGGTAGAGGAAAGGTGGGAAGAAATAACAATGGCTGCAGTCTAGGGAAGACAGTCTATAATTCTGTTGGTTTAGGATGAGGGACTCTACTATGGCTTCATATAACTATGCTTAAAGGCTTAGAAATATTTGCCCGGTGAGCTCCAACTGATTTTTATTAAGGAAATATTGAGAACAGAGAGGTCAAAATGAGTGGGACAAAGATGGGTGGCCCAACCCCATGGCTTTAGGATGGAAGGACATTCCAAACAAGATATCAGTTCTTGTGTTGATGTTCAGGCTGGAACTATATAAGACGTCATATGTGCCTAAGACTAAGGATTTCTTTTCTTGTAGTATTTCAGGAATGTGATATCTGCCTTGAGTCCTACTTGTTTTCTGCCTGGTTGAACAGGAAGAGTTGTGCATTCATTCTTGGTAGCTGATAAAATGATGATCAAAGGAATGAACTGATTTTATTAATCTATTTGTCCCTCATACTATTTAACCCCCACCTTCCATGCCTGCCCTTGTCCTTATCCATATTCCTGGGTTTGAATCTCTAAGTCCAAAACTTCCAGGGTTAAGAAGTCAAACTTAAACTTTCTTTCTGGATCTCCTAGTACCTCTGTGACCTTTTGTTTGGCTAAGAGTTGAAAATTACTGTGATAGGGACCCTCTAATTTCTATTCTTTTTCTGTCTAATTAAATTAGAAAAGTGAAAGCTTTAATCTTAGATGTCCCTCAAGGGCCAGCTCAAACCATGTATCTCCCAGAAAGCCTTTCCTAGCTAATCCAGGCACATGATGATCTTTTCTTTTTAGACCTTGCACTATAGATTCCAACACTAGAATGTGAATCAATTTATCAGTTTTCACTGGTTGTTTCATGAGCTTGAACTGTATCTCAAACTTTTGACGCAGGGACCAATTTATTTCTCACACAAAACTTGTTAGTTTGAGTTAATCAAAATAAAACTCATTCTGAAGGATTTCTTGAAATGACCGTGAGACAGTGGTTCTTAACAAGGAGGACACATGAGATTCAGCTTAAAGAACTGCCCTAAAAGACCCATGGTGCCTAACATCTCTCTTCAGAGATTTCGTTTCATTAGATCTGAGGAACAGCTTCTTTGGTATCTGTATCTTAAAAAATCTCCTCACATAGTAAACATGTACACCCCTGGTTGAAACCTACCTCTTTAAAGCTGTTGGAAAATGCTCATATGGTTTCAGTTCCCTGAGTGGATTCTGACTAGAGTTGCCATATTTAGTAAATAACCTATTTGCAAAGCAGAAATTGAGACACAGACGTAGAGAACAAACGTATGGACACAAAGGGGGTTGGGGGGTGGTGGGATGAATTGGGAGATTGGGATTGACATATATACACTACTATGTATAAAACAGATAACTAATGAGAACCTGCTGTATAGCACAGGGAGCTCTACTCAATGCTCTGTGGTGACCTAAATGGGAGGGAAATCCAAAAAGAGAGGATATATGTATACGTATAGCTGATTCACTTCGCTTTACAGCAGAAACTAACACAACATTTTAAAGCAACTACACTCTAATAAAAAAAATAGGACATCCAGTTGAATTTTAATTTAAAATAAACAACAAATAATTTTTAGTATGAGTATGTCCAAAATACAGCATGACTTATCTGGTGACCCTAATCTTAACCGAGACACAGGCCCATACATATATGGAAGGTTTATGTGTGATAAAAGTGTTACTGCAAAGCATTAGGAACAGGAGGAACGATTTAATAATTGTGCTAAGAAAAAGATTATTCTTAGGTAAATAAAATGAAATTGGACCACTACCACACACTATAAACGAAACTTAATCCCAGATTGATTAAATTTGAAAACAAAACTTCAAAACTTTTAGAAAAAATATAAGAAAATATTTTATGCCTTCAGGATAGGTGTAGGTTTCTTTAGAAAAGACATGAAAGAGGGTAGTATAAAGGAAAGTATTGATAAAATTGACCATATTAAAGTTAAGAATTTCTGTTTAATAAAAGACACTGTAAAGAAAGTGAAAGGACAAGGATAAAATATTAAATCACATATGTTCAACAAAAGATTAGTAACCATTATGTACAAAAAAATTCTCAAATTAACAGAAAACAACCCAGTAGAAAAATGCAAAGACACAGAAAGGCAACTCAGAAAGCAGAAGTCCATAGAAAATAAATATGTGAGCAGACACCTATTCTACTATTTGATAGTAATGATAGAAATGGAAATTAACAATAATACTTAAAAATAATGTCATTTATACCCAATAGATTGGCAAAAGTAACAACTCTAACAGTACCAGATGTTGATGATGTGGAACAATTTAAACATTGGTGAGAATGTATATTGATAAAAAAAACTTTCGGAAAAATAAATTCACATTACTTTGTAAAGTTGAAAATTATAATACTCTATGGATATGGATCCAATTCTAGGAACAGATCATACAGAATCTCCTGGTATATAGTTCAGAGAAACTCTTTAATATGTTTACCAGGAGAAGTTTTCAGAAATGTTTGCAGTAAAGAAAATACCATAGTACATAAATGCACCACAGCTACATGAACCAACATACATGAACTGTAGAACAGAATGTTGAGTTAAAAAAATATATCTCAGGGGACTTCCCTGGTGGTCCAGTGGTAAAGAATCTGCCTTACAGTGCAGGGGGTGTGGGTTCGATCCCTGGTCAGGGAACTAAGATCCCACATGTCGCAGGGCAACTAAGCCCACATGCCACAACTACTGAGGTTGTGGGCCTCAACAGAGAGCCCACGTGCCGCAAACTACAGAGTCCACATGCCCTGGAGCCTGCACGCCACAACTAGAGAAGAGAAAACCCGCACACCACACTAGAGAGAAGCCCACGCACGGCAAAGAAAGATCCCGCATGCCTCAACGAAGATCCTGAGTGCGTCAACTAAGACCCGACACAGTCAAAAACAAACAAAATAAATAAATAATAAATAAATCTTAAAAAAATATATATATATGTATATATACGTCTCAGGAGACTCCATTTAGTATGATACTCTTTTAATGTACAAAATAAACAAAACTAAACATAGGAATACTTACATGTTTGATAAAAATTATTGGGAAAAAAAAGTTACACATAGACAAATACAATGATATCGGTAAAGTTCTAAATTGTATGCTAGAATCATGGTGTTCATTTTATTGTTAAGCTTTATAACTCACATATACGTTAAAAATATTGTGTTCTATTGGTCTAATAACCCAATAAAAATAATAATGAATAAACTGACATCCTTTGTTTTTATTCTTCAGTTTCATTAAGAAAGGTTTCCCAAAGTGTGTGTTAGAGTTTTCAGCTCACAGTAAGAAACATATTTTTCATTGTGACCTAATACACACACACATATGCACACATTCCTAAAACAAAATGTATTTAACATTTTTGTATTAAATGATAAATACTTTGCAATGGATTCTGAAATGTTCTATTCTGTTCTTTAATGCTTATACAGCCTACTCAAATGATTTCATGATTCCACTATTGGGTCATGACCTATAGCTGGAGAAACACTGGTCTAGAATTTACCAGTTTCACTGATGTTAATAAATATTATTTAAGCAAAGGAATCTGTTGTCTAGTAAGCTAAGAAATTACAGGTTAAAGAAGTTTATTACAAATAAATAAGGTCCCCCTTTATTCTTAAATGACATATATGTTAACATGCAACATGACTATCCAAATAGGGCATCTAGTATTCAGTTTCTAAAATTTAACTGATCATGAAGTAACTTGTGGGACCAGTGCAGTAGAGAATATACTCAAGAAATAGTTAATCAAGATAATGTCTGCTTTTTCATTCTTTCCATTTCCCTATCTCAAAATTCTTTGTTTCACTTGTGATTTCCCCAAACACACCGCTAGTAATGATTAGGATGCATGAAGCATAGTGCTAAAAATACACTTAGTTGAAAATTGTGAAATGCAATATTACAACCATCTACCCATAAAACTATCAGTGTCAAGAAACCTCCCATCTTCACAAAAACATCCAGTGACACTCCTAATCTCCTCTTATTGAAACTAATTTACCTGTAGAAATTTAAAAAAATTATTTCAAAACATTTCATTCAATTCAGTTGCCTATTCAATTTATTGATTTTTACAATAGTTATCATTTTCTACCTTTTAGCGGCAATCTGTAAGGGTTCATTGATCTCAGCAAAATAGACTTTTGCGTAAGGACTGTTTATATTGTAATTTATGTGGGATAATGTATACTAGGTTTCAAACAACTGACTTACAAATGACTTACAAATGCGTTTTGGAGATCCATCAATAAACATGGGTCTGCCTAATATTCTGGAATCTTAATAGTTGAAGCCAATATCAATGATTAAAGTCTTTTATGAGTATTTCATTTTGGGGAGGAGTAGAAAGTTCTGAACCCCACAGGCTCAGGCAGCCTACCAGAGGTGAAAAATGAAACATTTCAGGAACATATATCTTCTTGGTGGGGCTCCCAAAACAAGGTGGGAGGGTACCAAAGACAAATTGCTTATTTCACATGATTCCTTTGTTTGTTTGTTTATTATTTTATTTTCTATAAGGAAATATCCTGCTTCAAATAGAGCATGTGATAGGTCTCATGTCATTTTCTCATTTGCCTCCATGGAGAGGCAAAATGTTGACCATTTTGAGTCTCAGGGGTAGTTGATTTAGGGTCAGTCATTCAAAGTTCATAAATATGTATTTTCTCATAAGTTTTGACTTCAGAACCTTGACTTTCTGGGCAATCAGTTTCTGTTTCCTCCAGCTCAGTGGTGTGCTGGAGCTGCAAGTACTGGCTGATGAACGCTGTCTGTGCTCGTCTTTTCCCAAGTTAGTTTGGAATCAGCTATGTTGGGAGTATTTACACCATAGAAACTGTCAAATGCTCCAAATTGACTTTTTGTTGTTGTTGTTGTTGTTGAGTCAGTTTGCCAGCACACAGTGTCTGACACAGACCACCTACCTGCATCACCACAACTGTATGACGTTGTGCAAGTTACTATGTTCTCACTTTAATAGAGGAAAAACAATTCCTTCTCTTCTCCTCCTGGAACACAGAGGCAATTTGAAGACTCAAACAAATCTCTATGCACATGTTTTGTAGAGGCAAAAAAGCCATGCAAATAAATATTGTTTTTATCTGAATTAATTCTGCCTTCTTTATACCTGGTCCTGAGCTGCACCTTGTAAATCTGCCCTTTTATTTGTTTCCATTGTAATAGACTATCACTTTTGCAGCTCCCAAGGAAATATGCCCCGTGCTATTTAAGCCTGTCCCATTGGTTCTGAGCTAATCTCTGTGGCAGACACTGACCAACAGAATGAGACAGAGGGGTATTGTACCAAGTCTTGGTCTAGGTTTCAGGGCCTGTGAGCTTCTGCTTTCCCTTTAAGTTGGACAAAATGTAAGATATTTCCATGCTGTAAAGGAAACCAAGCTAGTCACGTGGAAAGATTAAGTGAAGAAAAATAGAGATGCCTTATCAACCATCCCATCTGAGCCAACAGACCCAGGAGTGAAGAAGCCATATTAGATATTTCAGCCTAAGACATACAGTGTGAAGCAGAAGAAAGTCATTTGCACCAATCCCTGCCCAAATTACAGAATTGTGAGAAGACAAATGATTTTTTTTGTCATTTTAAGCTACTAAATTTTGGAGTGGTTTGTTGTCTGGTGACAGATAACCAGAATATTCATCAACCTTCTAGAAATAAGCATCATCTCCACTTTTCAAATGGAGAAACTGAGGGCTCAGAAGTGGTGAGTAGCTTGCTCATGCTCACAGAGCAAGTAAAGGTTGGATTTAGGCTTAAATCTGTGTATATATGCTCTCCACATTACTTTATTCACTAGTGAACCTGATTTCTTAATTGCACAGTAAGTTCCATTTTGAGGTTATTGTTCTCTATGGTGACTAATCTAGTATTAAATTACAGTTGCTGCCTAACAGTGGTCTTGGGAAGCTATGTGGTTTAGTGGAAAGAGAGAGACACAGAGAGAGCTGCATTGTAATCCTAGACTGGTTGTATTAGTCAGGATTCTTCAGAGAAACAGAAGTACCAAGATGTGCCTATATATGGAGAGAAAGAGATTTATTTTAAGGAATTGGTTCATGAAATTATTGAGGCTGTTAAGTCCCAAATCTGCAGAGTGGGCCTGCAGGCTGAAGACCCGAGGAAGAGCCAATGTTGCAGTTTGAGTCCAAAGGCCTTCTGCTGGTGGAATTCCCTCTTGCTCAGGAGAGGTTAGTTTTTCCTTCTGTTGAGGTCTTCAACTGATTAGATGAGGCCCACCCACTTTATGGAGGGTAATCTGCCTTAGTTAAAGTCCACCAGTTAAGATGTTAATATCATCAAAAACACCCTCACAAAAACAGCCACAGTAATGTTTGACCAAAAATCTGGGCACTGTGGCCCAGCCAAGCTGATACATAAAACCAAACATCACACTAGTCATCCTTTAGCTGCGAGGCCTTGGGTCAGTCATTTAATTTTTATGAGCCTCAGTTCTTTCCTTAGTGTGATGGGCATACTCATACTGTCCTTACAGAGTCATATGGATGACTAAATGGGGTAAAGTGTATTCAGCACTCAGTACAACGCAGGAAACATTGGTTAGTTTATGTGGTGATGGGCACTGCAGGATATGTGAACATAGTACTCATAAACTGGGCTTTTAAGAAACTGTTCCAGAAAGGAAATACCACTGTGAGGTATTTTCTTGCTTTGTTTAACAAGGCTCTTCTGGCAGAGAAAGGCAGTGAGAACACATCAGAAAATGACCCTAAATGCATAGATTGCATTACATCGCAGTTACTATGGTCCCTTTTCATAAAGTGGGTTCAATAGCACATTATTGGATAGACCTAGAGTCTGTCATACAGAGTGAAGTAAGTCAGAAAGAGAGAGACAAATACCGTATGCTAACACATATATATGGAATTTAAGAAAAAAAAAATGTCATGAAGAACCTAGGGGTAAGACAGGAATAAAGATACAGACCTACTAGAGAATGGACTTGAGTATATGGGGAGGGGGAAGGGTAAGCTGTGACAAAGCGAGAGAGAGGTATGGACATATATACACTACCAAACGTAAGGTAGATAGCTAGTGGGAAGCAGCCGCATAGCACAGGGAGATCAGTTCGGTGCTTTGTGACCGCCTGGAGGGGTGGGATAGGGAGGGTGGGAGGGAAGGAGACGCAAGAGGGAAGAGATATGGGAACATATGTATATATATAACTGATTCATTTTGTTGTAAAGCAGAAACTAACATACCATTGTAAAGCAATTATACTCCAATAAATATGTTAAAAAAATAGCACATTATTTTTTCTTCAAACCTCTTTTTAAAGAAGAAAAAAAAAAGCCTCCTTCATTTAAATTGCTTTCCACTTCAAAATGTGTGTGACTGCAAATCCCTGATCACCTCAGCAGCTCCAGGCTTCCAGAACATCCTGTTTCCTGGTCTCTAATTGCCTCCTTTCTGAGACTGTACATTGACTAGGGCTGCCTTTCACTGAGTCAGCCCCACACCTGCCATATCTGACCAAGGTCCCCTCCTGATCTGGGCCACAACCAGGTCCTCTTGTGCCCCAATGACATCCTCCATACACAAACTGAGACTTGCAATTCCTAGGACTTAATTCATAGAGATTAAACCTCTGATCTCTGCAAAAATGAAAATCCCCAGGAACACTGGCAGGATGCAGGAGCCCAGAGAAGTTTAATTTAACACTATTGGGGTGTGTGTGTGTGTGTGTGTGTGTGTGTGTGTGTGTGTGTGTGAATGCAGTAGAAGCAAAATGGTGCCCTTGTATAGGAAAAAGGGAAGAAAGGATCCAAAACATAAAGACACACTTGCATCACTTGAAAATCTCACTTAAAGTTGGCTCTTCACTGAGCCTGGAGACCTAATGGAGGGCCCTTGGTTCCAGCTCCTTCGGAAATCCTGGGAGGCAAGCAGTGTCACATGGGAACCAAAGATTTACACATTCTTTTAACATGGGAGGGGCAGCCTTAAAGGTGCTGGATGAGTGCTCATTATTGAAAGAGTAAATTCCTTATTGAATAGGACTCCCACTGACCTTATAGGTTTTGTATAGTTAACAATTCACTCCCTAAGCAAAAAAAAAAAAAAAAAGTCACAGGGGAAAATTAGCTTCAATCCCACACTGAACCCTTAACATAGGGTTGCATGTGCTTTGTCTGTGTGCCTTATAGCTTCAGGGAGGAAGACTCTTCCAGGACAGCCTCACAATGGTCAGCAAAAGAAGTGTAATAATAACTACAATTTACATAGTTCTCTAGACATTAATTCAGTTATCCTAGTTGATTCTCATACCAGTCCTACAAGGGAGGAAGGATAAGGATGTTGGCTAATCTCACTTTCAGAAAACCTATGTACCTTGTCCAAACCCAGGAGTGCTAGACCCAGAATTCAAAATTGACCAGTGCTTGTTCCACTTTTTCCATATAACTTAGGCATAAGACAGAGGTTGCAAGTGAAAAGTCAACTAAAAGTGAGGAGAAAGCATTTCGTTGAAAATCCTTGCTCTGGATAGAGAAGGAAAGAATTTTCAGCATCTCAGATACCACCACAGTGATGCTATGAATGATTACACAGCATGCTTAAGAATTCACTAGGGTGTTTTCTAAGCCTCCGTAGTAATTGTGGAAGCACATATTTGAAATAATAATGACATACAATTTTACGCACACACCATTAGATTGCCAAATTTTAAAATTTAATAAGACAAAATATTGACAAGAATGAGAATACACAGGAACTGTTATGCACCGCCAGTAGAAGTGTAAATAGATATGACTACTTTGGAGAACAATTTGACAATATATAATAGAGTTGAAGATGCACATACCCTATGACCTAGCAAATTCATTCCTCAGTGTTTTCTCTGGAAAAATGTCTACATATGTACTTAAGATGGTGTTTATCATTGTAGCACTGTTTATAGTGGTTGAAATTGGGTTTTAAAATTAGAACAAACCTATGACCATCCACTTTTTGATTTATCCATCCATCCATCCATCCATTTATGAGCGTGTGCATGTATGTGTGCTCTGTGCCAAGTATGGTTCTAGGTACTGGACACACAGCAGTGTACAAGACTAAAAAGAGACCTTGTCTTCATTTATATCTTGGTGGAAACAAGCAATAAACAAGAAAACAAATGTATAATTTTAGTAAGGAAAAGTGCTATGAAGCATAATTAAGAAGAGTCAGTATCCATATCTAAGTTGGAGAGAGACATCTTTTAGATGCACTGGTCAGTCTGGGAGGCCTCTTTGGAAGGGCAACGTTTAAGCAGATATTGGGCTAAACCTGGAGAGGGGGAGCATGAGCAAAAGAGAATCATTTGAACCCTGGGGAGTAATTAGTGTTAGGGAGTGAACCCCACAGGCTCTGAGGTGGGAACACGTTTGGTGTTTTTTGAAACTCAGTTGTGTAGAGGAAAACCAGAGATTCAAGAGGCATGGATAAGTTTTTAAATGTTAAAGAGCAATTCAGCTTATTGATGGCAGCAAGGATTTTTTTAAAATAAGGCGTTCAGCTCAGCTCAATAAGCAATGCAAGATAACAGAAAAGAAAAAATGTTACCTACCTAAGTTATTATGGAAATGAGCCAAGAATATTAGCGGTAACTGACATTTAATAACTGCTTAAAAGGTGTTAAACACCGTGCCAAACTTTTTGTTTACATATCAACTCACTTGTTTACAATGAATTTAACTGTTTGTTAAAAAATGACTAATGTGGGTACTAGTACCCTCGATTTACAGATGAAGACATTAAGGTTTGAAATGTTTAAGAAGCCTGTCCAATATGACCTAATTAGCAAGCAGCAAATGCAGGATTTGAACCCAACTCTGCCTTTATTTTAGGCTTATGGCCACTCCATCAAAAACCAGGATGCTGGTGTTAGAAGACCCATTTTCTCCCTTGGCAAGCCAGGAAGAAAAACTTAAGAATAGCCACTGTTTGGACAACAACCATTTTGATTCCCATTTCTCCAGAGGTCATGTTCCCAGCCCAACTCCTTAAGCTGATCCTCTGCTATTTCTGGTTCAAGAAAGGCCAAAAAAAAGAGCTGAAAGGTACATTTCTCTGTCGTCTGAAGCAGTGTTCACAGGGCTATCACTTTGAGAATGGCCGAGATCCTGCCCCATCTTCCCTTCAATCTTTTTTCCCACAGATTCAGAGATTGTCCTTTACATTTCTCTGAAGAGAAACATCTGACCCTAAACTTCAGTCCCGAACCATCGGGCCGGGAGGACAAGAATGACAAACCGGTTTCATTTCACATGCTCACTCCAATCACTTGGTAGTGGCCAAATGGAGAAATGAGAAAGATTCTGAGAGTTAAAGGGAATGCTGTCAGCAGATAGAACCGGTGGGGCAACCTGAGCTCATGAACACAACTTATGACCACAACAGCAGGAAAAAGGCTTGGGATACCTCATATTAGATGGTCTTAAACATGTACTCGAGTATATTACCCTCTAAAGCAGAACTCAGTTTTGCTCCAGTTGTGATCTCATCCTTTTCAGCCCAAACCCCTCCCGAACGCCTCTTCAAACTTTCTTCACAGGTAGATTTTATCCAAATCCTATCTCTTTTCCCCTTGATTATTGTTTTCTTCATTTGTACATGGCTCTTCTTGTTATAAAGCAAGGGGCCCTGTTGCCTAGGAAACCTGGCAATATGCCTGTCCTGGCCCATCTTTGCTGGGACTTCCATGCTTGGAGGGGACTCCCAAAGTGCTCTTGATTCACTCTGCTCTTAAGGGTACAAGAGTGGGGACAGCGAACAGGGGCTATCTCACCAATCAGGCCGCATTCACCGTTACTTTCAGTAGTGTATCTTTTTTACTTTTAATATCTCAATATAAAATTAAAAGTTTTACAAGCCCTCATATTATTTATAAGATCCCTACCCATCCAACTGTGGATTATAATTTTACAACCTGAACAATATATTTTAATGCATTTTATTTCTACTTCCTAAATCTGATCCAATTCTCACCTCAGCTTCCCATTCTGATTAATGCTCCCAAATACACTACACTAAAAAAGTCACAGGTCATATCTTAATTAGGATGCCAGATTTGGTAAGACCTTAAAGATTAGCCACCATTACATTTTTTTTTAATAGGGGAGGAAACTAAGGGGCAGAAAGGTAAGGACCAGGGCCTAGGAGCTATATTAAGGCCACAGTCATAAATCGGAGGACTAGTAATTTATTAATTCATTTGTTGTTTTAGTCATTCAGAATATATATTCACTATGTGCCAATCACTGTTCTAGACACTAGGAATTAAGCAATAAAAAAATAAATAAACAAAAGTTCTTATCCTCAAGGAATAGTTTAATCAAAACAATCCAGAAACATAAACTGAAATCAAACCCTAGAAGTCTCAGAGCTACTCTAACCAATGTAAAGGTTCAAATATATACACTTGCATTCAGAAACCAAAATTGAGGTTACAAGACTTGAAGTGAAGAGTTATGGCTTTAGTCTCATTTGAGTCAATAGCTAGATTAGACAATTTTACTGATCCCTCTGGTCTCACCTATAAAACAGCAGTATAGGACGAGACAGTCTTAAAAGTAACTCTCATTGTAAATCCAAAGACTAAGAATTTCAATCAGAAGCCCATGAAAAAACCTTTAAATATAAAAGTTTCCAAGCTTCTGGAAACTGACTGAATCATAATTTCTACGACAGGTCTCAGTAGAGGGAAGGGCTTCTGATGAATCTTTGACTGTAGGTTTTGATCATCATTAAGTGACCCTTAACTGATTGCTTCTTACTCCTAGCCACCTGTTCTTTTTTAACTACTCCCTAGCATTAACCATCATGAAAATTAAAAAAATAATAATTTGAACACTTTTGGGAGAAGCCTGTATGTGCTGTAAACATGGTAAAAAGTAGTCAACAGACAGATTTTACACTTGTTTAATTTATCAATTACAGTTCTATAGCCATGGTAAAAGCAATCACTATGGCTGATTTTATACCCACTTAATCAATCAAAAATTCACTTCAGCTTCCTAAAACCAGCTAGTCAGAAATAGCTCCTTATTCCTGAAAGTCATCAAGTGAGCACACGAACTTCCTATATACATCCAATAAACAGCAGCGTATGGCTGTTAGCATATCTGACACCATCTTGGGCCCTTACAGTTTCTTCTGTGCTTTAGCTGACCCTACCCAGGACTGTACTGTGCAGTAAATTTCTTCTCTGTCATCAAGAGCTTTGTAGTTAATAGATATTGTTTAATAATCATTAGGATCAAGTGGCCTCTATGCTCTTTTGGTCCCAAACAATGATGAAAACCTCTGTGATGTATTCCCAGCCCCCACGAGACTAGTTACCCATTCATGAACTTTGACTTAAGAATGTATGGCCCTATTTCCAAGCACCTACCCCCATACCCTAGGTTAACTATACAACTGTCATATATATATATAATGTGTGTGCATATGTGTGTATGTGCTTCGTGAGTGGATGAATGGCTTACCTTCTTTTGTCTTAGATGGTCTTGTTTCTGTTGCATGTATAAGAGTGTGCTCCATAAACAACAAAGGAGGGCACAGGCTTGATCAGTCTCCAATCCATCCTGCCAGTTCATGAAAGTAAGTCATATTGTTTAGTTTATATTCCAAGGTCCACACTTGCTGCATTTTTGACCACACAGTCTGTTCCTAGCTTCTGTTTGGTTAGGAAACCGAAAACATTATTCATAAACACACATTCCTGACCAACTATAGAGGCCTTTTTCCTTATTTGTCATGAGTTTGTCTATAGCAAAGCCATAACCTGCTCCTGGCAGAACAGCTGCTTTCCTATAAATTCTCACTGCAACACTAGTTTTTGTGCTTATCTTGGTAACTGGCAAAATTACTTTTATTTTAAATAATAGCAATGGCTATTTTGTGAAACTTTTTACATGTCAAAATTTAGGGGAGCTTCAGAAAAAAATATGGAGCAAAAAATCAAACATTCAATAGTTAGCTTTTTAACTTGTATGCTAACTTCAAATAAACAAAATGCTGACTTCAAGAAAATCTCCTGCAAAGGCTCTCTTGTTCACTCCTGTTCAACCATTTGAAATCCATACTTCGTCCATCTCTCTTCATCTATCTGTCTTATCCTCCAATTCTTTCTGCTCCTTCTTCTGACCTCCTGAGCTCCCTTTTGGGAGAGTTGTTCTCAGGAAAGGAACAGTCACATTGCACACAATATCTTTTAAATTCCTAAGTCAGAAGGAAATATATAAAAGCTGCATTTAAACCAGTGTAGAGAAAAGTTGAGAGCCATAATTAAAATTTTTCCTAGGCCTCTAGAAGTTATACGAAAACCTGCTACAGAATTCAGGATTTTGCAAGATAGTTATGGTCCTGAATGGTCATAGATGTTCTAATTTGTTCACTAAATTATTAGCCCTTTAGACAGGAGAAACTGTTAAACGGAGCAAGGAGGGAAAGACCAGAAGAGAATTTAAATAGCCTCGTTATGCATATTTTTAAATGGGCCTGACAAGGCAAAAATAAATAAATAAAAGGAAATGTACTGCATAAAAGCAATTTAAGAAGACTTTCTCTTAGAAGTAGATTGCATAAGGATTCAAACCTGTAAGCCAAATTATTAGTAGTCTTTAAAAAATAGTCTTTAAAATTCCCAAACAGTATTTTGGGTAGACACAACAGCTTAAGAGAAGTTTATCGTCTCTTTTCGCAAATAAGCTCAGACCTGAATTAAGGAACTTTATCAGAAACAAAATGAAATGGGTAATTTTCAATTCAGAATATCTTCAATGTGTAACCGAACATTTACACAGACGATTAGAAAGTAAACGAGCTAGAAATCAAAACAAACTTGTAAGATAAAATTCACCTTACAAATGGTACTTCCTGATAAATTGCACTACAGAATAATTATCATTGAAAGTCCCAGGAAAACATCCTGGATATGATTAATATTTCTACATTATATGTGACTGAAGAAAAATACTTAGCTCTAATTTCAGAATTCTTATGGGCAAAACACTCATGTACAGAAAATAATTAGTGCAGAGCACATAAGAATCTAGATCATTTTTTCTCAGATAATCATAAATTTCTTTTTTTGTATTTACTAACATACTAGGCCATATTGTAGAGCTATTAACTCAACCACATGGTACACTTCAAAGACCCATCACTGGGCTTCCCTGGTGGCGCAGTGGTTGAGAATCTGCCTGCCAATGCAGGGGACACGGGTTCGAGCCCTGGTCTGGGAAGATCCCACATGCCGCGGAGTAACTAGGCCCGTGTGCCACAACTACTGAGCCTGCGCGTCTGGAGCCTGTGCTCCGCTACGAGAGGCCGCAACAGTGAGAGGCCTGCACACTGTGATGAAGAGTGGCCCCCGCTAGCTGCAACTAGAGAAAGCCCACGCACAGAAAGGAAGACCCAACACAGCCAAAAATAAATAAATTAATAAATTAAATTAAAAAAAAAAGACCCATTGCTTACTCTAGATTATGCTTTGATACAGTAGCCAAGTCTTACCTTTTTTGCCTTAGAGCAATGGGGGCCTTGGCTACACTATTCAAAGTATCTTTGGATTTCATACCAGTATCACCTTTAAATCTGATGATTTCACATGCAACATAATCCCTATTCTCAACTGAAAATGACCAACATTTTTCTGCTAGTCAGCTACCGAACTATGAAATATTGTTACTCCCCCTTAATCTAAAAACGATCTTACACTTACATAATGAAATAAAATTTCTTGATTGTGTTCAAGAAGTATCTATGCCCAGAACCGATCTTTTGGACACTCCCTTAAGTCTTGACTTAATATATTTTTGTTGCCAGAGCTTATCTTAAAAATGAGAAGGGATGATGCTAGGTTGGATATGCAATAACTAGTTCAGTCTCTCTTATGCAAGCTAATCCCTCACTGGAAACCCAATTGATTCAAATTGCTGAACAATGGTCCTTTCTAGGACACATCAAATTGTTAAAAATAAAAGTGTAAATACATTCTCTGATAGCCAAAACAAGTTTGAAATAGTTTAACTATCTTGGGATGATGTTCAAACTAAGATATTTCCTTCCCCCCCCCACAAAAATTTCTATCCTAAAGGTGGAGGCTCATAGGTAAAGAGATACCATTACAAATATATTAAATGCTTTACCATATCGTCATGCTAAATATGCTTCTCTAATACAGTCATTACCTGCGAACACCTTGTAATGTAAAGACAATTCCATGGAAAAGTTAAAGGATTTCACTAGAGACACAAATTTTGACCCAAATTCTAAAAGAAATACTGGGACCAAATGAGTTTTAAGATCCATGAGAATAATATCTAGCAAAGCCAAGACGGCTGCTTTCTAACACTGAATAAAACCTCAAATGGACACTTGCTAAAATCTTCCAGGAGATATCCCACAGTAGGGGAAAACAATTTAAAATTCCAATGGGGAAACTTTTCTAGATGTTGTGGTTAATCCATGTTATCCCTGTAGCTAAAAATGTAGAGGTTTGACATGGGTGGAACCGTGATCAAAAAGAAACCCTCAGCATCTCCAAATGGATTTTACACAATTGCCTCCTACAGCTATGACTTTATGCCTTCATGAACATATTTCGTAACAATGTTTATTTTCTGGATGGGGTAAAACACTCTATTGTCGAAAGCCATATCACTCACGGTGGCTAAAAAACAAGCAAACAACAACAAAAACTATTAAACTTCGTGCTTCTTACATAGGGCATAACAACGTACAAAGATGGGGATGGAGCCAACACTGCAGTGACAGATACTTGTGAATTAGAGATGGCTTTGCCCCTTACTCTGAAATGTCACTGTCATTATCAGCATGAAAACTCTGAAAATGCAGAAAGGGTCTTCTCAGAAGTGTAAATTTGCAACAATTAGAAACTTTAAACTAAGGTTCTAGGTGAACCGCCAGAAAAAAATTAATCCCTGAAAAAAAGTCCAAAAGCTAAAGCTAAGTTCAATGGAACAAACTGACAACCTTCCACTTAAAAGATTAGTAAAAAAGAACATCTTAGATGGTTGAAATCACTGATTGTCACACTCTACATACTTTTTGTTCATTATGCTTTTGGTCATATTTATCCTATTGACTGGCTTCAGTTTATACACTTCTAACTTAGAATTACCAAAAGTAAAATCAAGGCCCTGAAGAGAATTGTCTTCTTGATAAAGCCTGTAAATCTTAAACTGTACTTCCCGAGTGCTTTTTAGTCCTTTCTCATGGTGTTTAGTTAAACTTGCTTGTCTTACAGCTTTTTTTGTGTTTTGGTTTTTTTTAATTTATTTTATTTATTTATTTTTTTGGCTGTGTTGGGTCTTCATTGCTGCACGTGAGCTTTCTCTAGTTGCGGTGAGCAGGGGCTACTCTTCATTGCACAGGCTTCTCACTGTGGTGGCTTCTCTTGTTGTAGAGCACGGGCTCTAGGCGCATGGGCTTCAGTAGTTGTGGCTCGCGGGTTCTAGAGTGCAGGCTCAGTAGTTGTGGTGCTCGGGCTTAGATGCTCCGCGGCATGTGGGATCTTCCCAGCCCAGGGCTCCAACCGCGCCGCCTGCATTGGCAGGTGGATTCTT
The DNA here is from genome assembly GCF_964374135.1 of Grampus griseus. NCBI lineage: Eukaryota > Metazoa > Chordata > Mammalia > Artiodactyla > Delphinidae > Grampus > Grampus griseus. The sequence continues at coordinate 13,619,180 of NC_139011.1, read as the reverse complement.
AACCACTGCGCCACCAGGGAAGCCCATCTTACAGTTTTTTGATGTCTGTTTTCTCAAGTCTTAAGTTCTTTTATGTAGTCACTGTCCATATAGATGACTCAAAAACTTATTAAAAGACAAAAGCTGGACAAAAGTCATACTGATTCATTTGAACTAAAAAAAATACCTTTGTAAATGAAACATCTTCAAGGAAAATCATATATATATATACAGGATATACACATATATGTATTTACTGTATATATTACATATTGTGTACTATACTGAACACTTTTATAGGCCACAGTTCATAGCGCAGTGCCTAAAAACTATTTATTGATGTGGTTCAAGTTAATGAAATACAATATTCTCCCCCAATCCAGAATATATATTTTGTTCTGAATAGGGTACTAATAAGTTCAGCTTAGGACATTTTATTGCCAAAAAAAAAAAAAAAAAAAGATTGAGGGAAGCATCTATAAGACAGAGTTGAAAAAGAATTCTTGTAAAGAATAGGGAAAAACAAATATGTCTTGGTTAGCAAGTTGTTAGTAGAAAACCTAAGTAAGGGGAATATGGTATTTTTTTAATATTCCTAGAGAAGAAAATAACTTCTAACATTTTTGAAGAGAAAAGAAGAAACTATCAGAAAAAATATGATAACAGATGTTATGGGAGAAAAAAATTATATGGAAAAGCAAAGAAACTAGAATTGATAAAACAATTTTGAAAAAAAAATAAAGTGGGAGGAATCTACCTCATTTCAGCATTTATATAACTACAGTCATCAAGATTATGGTATGGCTGAAGGGATAGACATATAGATCAATGGAACAGAACAGACCCAGAAAGAACTAGAAGTAGACCCACACAGATAAATCTAATTGATTTTTTTTTATAAAGGTGCAAACGAAATTCAATGGGGGGAAATCTGCAGAATCTAAGGCTAGGCAAAGAGTTCTTACAGTTGACGCCAAAAACATGATGGACAAAAACAAAAACTGAAAAGCTGGACTTCATGAAAATTAAAAACCTTTTCTCTGCAAAAGATGATGCAAAGAGGATAAAAAGATAAGCTCTAGAGTGGGAGAAAATATCTGCAAACTACGTATCTGACAAATGACTAATATCAAGAACATATCAAAACTCAACAGTTTAAAAATAATCATTCAATTAAAATATGGGCAAAAACATAAAGGGACATATAAATGAATAAGATACACAGTACAGGTGGAAAATAAGCACATGAGAAATGTTTAGTATCATGAGTCATTAGGGAATTCCCTGGCTGTCCAGTGGTTAGGACTTGGTGCTTTCACTGCCAAGAGCCGGGTTCAATCCCTGGTCGGGGAACTAAGATCCCGAATGCCGCGTGGTACGGGAAAAAAAAAAAAAATCCTTAGTCACTAGAAAAATTCAAATTAAAATCACAATGAGATATTACTACATACCTATCAAAATGACAAACTTAAAAAAAAATAGTTTCAGCACTAAATGCTGGTGAGGATGCAGAAAAACTGAATCACTCATACATTGCTAGTGGGAATACAGAACGACTTAGCCACTCTGGAAAACAGTTTGATAGTTTTCAAAAACTACAATAAATATGCAACTACCATGTGATCCACTAATTGCATTTATCCCAAAGAAAAGCACACACAAGAAACACAAAACCTGTATACAAATGTTCATCACAGCTTTATTCAAAATAGCCAAAACCTAGGAACAACCCAGATGTCCCTCAATGTCTGAGTGGTTGAACCATCTGCTGTATATCCATACCATGGAATACCATTCAGCAATAAAAAGCAACAAATTACTGATACATGCAAAAACCTGGATGAATCTCCAGAGAATTATGCTGAGTGAAAAAAAGCCAACCCTGTAATTTTACATACTATATGATTCCATTTATATAACATTCTTGAAATGACAAAATTGTAGAAATGGAGGACAGATTAGTAGTTGCTAGTTGTTAAGTCAGGGTGTGTGGCAGAAGAGAAATCAAAGTGACTATAAAAGGAAAACATTAGGGATGCTTTTAATGGCAGAAATGTTCTATATCTTGATGGCATCAGTGTCAATAGCCTGATTTGATATTTTACAATAGTTTTGAAAGATGTTACCATTAAGGGGAATTGGTTAAAGGGTACACGGGATCTCTCTGTACTATTTCTTACCATTGCCTATGAATCTATAACTATCTCAATGTAGAGTTTAATTTAAAAAATTCAAAAAGCATGCATTACTTCCCAAGTAATTGTTTCTTTCTAGAAATACTATGATCAAGAATGGTTTAAAATAAAAATATTTTGTTTTTGGTTCTGTTTCAATCAAAAAGTTTAAGAAGCCAAAATACTCCATTACACTCAGCTGATATAACCAAAAGCAAGGGCATTTGTGTCAGGGCATACTTAGGTTCGAATCCCAGGTCAATTTTGGGCCTGGTCTCTGAGAATTGGATATCTTGTTCTTAAAGTAGAGATAATGATACCTATTTCACTGAGTTGATATGAGAACTGCATGAGATGAAATATGCAAAGCACAGAGAACATTGCCTAGTAAATTATAGGGGCTCAACAAATGTTGAGCCCCTATAGATGTCCTATCTCTTTCCCATTCTGAGTAATGGGAACCCTTAATTTATTTGCACATAAAATCAAATACAAGAAGGAGAGAAATGTCAGGCTATATCTGCAGTACAAATTGCTACGGGAAAAGAAAATTAAGATGAGTTACTAGTATTAAAAATAATCTTTCCAACAGAGTTCAAAGAGACTGAGAAATGCTCTCTTGGGAAAAGCTTTCACTAAACAGGGAAACATGAAACAGAGGCGAAGTCATGCCCTGAGAGAGTAATGTCCAATTTGACCTATTATGTGTTTACTACATCAAGTGTATTTGTTGTCCTGATTACAAGCCCCTAAAGGGGACATGGGGAAGGGGAAGACTGTCTACTCCACAGTCATTTTCTACATTCTTTCTTTTGCCAACTGGTCCTGACACAATGTTTCACGCACTGATAAACTAACCTCTTTTGACCTACAGCCTTCCCTAGGATGGGAGTATATTGAAGAATATATATATTTGGAATCAGTGAGGTGAGGGAAAAATATAAGACACATGCAAGGTGCAATAAAAGAAAGTTGAAATGGGAACATCAGAAAATTAATTTCGTTAACTCCAAGCGTTATAGGATCGTAGCTCAGCAATCCACGTGGGATGTGTTAGGAGTTCAACATGGGAAATAGGTGAGCTGAGTGGATGGAAACAACAAATGATGAGTAATAGAAAGATGTCTGAACAGGAGAAGATCTTATTAACCCCTGGATGCTTTGTTCACTTGTTTCTACAATGCAGAAGAATTTGTTGCCTGCTAATAAACAGACTCAGGCTAATCAACTTATCTAGAAAGTTTATCTGCATTTTAATGGGAGAAGCAGGCATCAGAGGCTAGCACCAGGTACCTCCTACAGCATGCTTGGGGCTGCCCTGGAAGATGCTTGTTGATTCATGAAGGAGGCTTTCACCTGCCTCTTCTATAGGTTTATTATAATTAATTGGGCAAAATCAGATTTCAAACCGGATTAAGACTTCAAGGAAATGTTGCTTTCAAATTTTTCTTCTGCCAAATCAGAAAGGAATGCCTGTAGATACAAGATATTTTATCATTGTAAATAATCAACCTCCTATAATTGAATAGCACATTACGATCTACAAAGCACTTCTCCGCAAGTTATCTCTTTAGATCCATGTAAAATCCTTTAAACTAGGCAGGACATTATGTTATCACACAGGTAATCATCTACAAATGAGAAAACTGGGGTTTGAAGAAAATGATTGCCTAATGTCACCAAAGAACAAAGTCAAAGCTAGACATTCTGACCCCCATAATACTATTGATATCCAACCAAGGGCCAAGAATACACAAGGCATTTTGAAGCTGTGGATTTTTTTCATTAGCCTTTGCATTTTCTTTCCCTGTGGTGGTGAAAGGCTAAAATGATATTGACTATGATGGCATCTTAGGAAGCACTGTGGAAAGCACAGTGCAGTCATGGCCCCAGGCCTGCAAGAACTTTAATCTGGATTGAAATAGGCATACAATCTTTGAATCATTTATGGCTCTCAAAGGGGATATCTGAATATATGTTGAAATGAGAGAAGAGACAATAACTACCAGTGAAATCCCAACTAATCACTTGTGATGAGCTAGAGTATAAGCAGGTTTTGTGGTGAAGGCCTCTATACACAAAGACTTACAGAATTAACAGGATTTACAGACAAAAGAGGAAAGGGAGTGGGTGGGATATTCCAATGAAGAAATAGTTTGAGCAAAGTGGGCCATATCTTTTAGAGCTATGCTAATTGGTATTAGAGGTTGCAATGAATACTGTAGTATAGATTTAAGAGAGGAAGCTCTGAGTCAGATTGTTGGAGTTCAAATGTGCATCACTTCTGAACAAGTTATGAGACAGTTTCTCCACTGTAAATGGAGATGATATTAGTACCAACTTCATAGAGTTTTGTGAGAATTAAATAAGAGAGTGCATAAAAAGGCCTTCATTAGAATAGCACCTATACTAAATTGACATTTTTAAAAAGCTGTTACCTGTTTTAAAAAAAAGTTGGCAGTAGCTAAGGAGGTGGTTGGATCTGGAGTATAGATAAAGTGACCATATAATTTATCATTTAAATCATTTAGCCTTTGAAATGAAAGGGGATGCTATTAATGGTTATGCCAGGGTGCCAAGTATAAAGGAGGAATATTCAAGACAAATCAGAAGGGGTTGTGACCCTACATATAAGAAACCCTACTCTAAATTTTTTCTTGTTTATTCAAACTTCCCAGGTGTGTCATAGACAAAAATTCCATGATCAAATAGCACTACATAGGTGAGGATATTGTTAGCAATTTCTGTAATATGATCCAAAGCATTGAGCTTTGAACCAAGACTGTCAAAGGTGGAAAAGATTTTAGAGGTCACCTAATAGTCCTTCTACATTTTCAGTTTCAGAAGGGACCTCATTGAATACTGGTGCTGACAGAGTGCCTGTGATTTTGTTAGGCAACGCTGACACAAAGGACCTACAGCTAGAACTGGACAGAACTTTTGGAGACAATTTATAATTATTGCGAAAGTCCAGGGTTTATTATACAGATGAGGAAACTGCTCCATATTGGCTAAGGGCCTTATTGAAGATTTCCTAACACCTGATTCAGAATTTTTTTTCAACACATCAGCATTACCCAAAATGTATTCTATAGAACTAGTCCTAAAAGATGCTCTGGCAGAGAGGGAGGGAGGGCGGGGATAGGAGGAGGCCATGGTTGAGTAAGCTTAGGCAATGCTGCTTATTATATTATACTCTTGGAAATTCACAATTTACATTAAATACTCTGAGAAATCCCTGACTAAAAAACCAATTTAATTTTGTTCAAACCAGTATTTCCCAAATGTGTTTTACTACAAAACCCTTTAATCACTTAATATAAATTAACATTCTGCAAAATTAGTGTTCTGATGCTACATGCTTTGCAGAGGACTACACTACACAATTTATTACCTTGTGAAAAACTTCCAAACCAGTAAGAACAAGAAATAAATAGATTAGAACATTTTCTCATTTCATATGGATTTACACGCAGTCATAAAATCAACATGACTCTCGTCAAATTCATTCTTTTAGTTGGTTTAGGTAACATGTTAATCAAACTTAAGACAATTGGATACACTCGACTCATCATTTCCTTATTATTGAAAAAATTTGCTTTAGCTCTGTCCAAAGCAATTTTAATATGATAAAATAATTTCAGCTTAAATATTTTATAACCTCAAAAAAGTAAGAAAACACTTCAATATTTATTCTAACCTATAGAGTGGGAGGATTTAAAATTTTTAAATCAGTGAAAGAATGCCTAAGAACACAGAGATTACCTTTAAAAATGTTATATTTCAGTATGTCCAAAAAATAAAGCCCATTAAAGAAACAGTAAAAAGGATTTACAGTTAAATACAACAGTAAAAGATACCTATCTTAAGCATATAAATGGGCTTACATAAATTTTAAAAAGCATATAAACAAACAAACAACAAAACTCATTAAGAGAACAACAGGAAAAAAGGACCAAGGATCTAAACAAAGGAAATAGAATAGAATGAATAATGGATATACTTGACTTCTCCACATCCAAGCTTTGCTATAGGCTACACTTTCGCGTATGCATTGCCTCGGCTAAGTCACTTCTCATATATCCGTTTCCATCTTTATATCTCAGCTGCATAACCATGCTGCATGGCCTGCATCCTAAAGCAACGGCACCCACAAGAACCATTATAAGCTATTTTATAATGGTTTATTTTTTTCTGTGAGAGAACTTCCTCTTACACCTAAAAGTTTGTTGTTCAACTTAGGGACGTTCAATATGCAACACAGACACCAAAGAAGAGGACTTTTGTAGACACAGTGATCCTGGAGTAAACTTGCTTTTAAGCATAACCTTCTATATTCCCTGGACATCAAGGCATGAGCTAATTCATGAAAAAAGTCAGATAAAACTTTCATCTCAAACTGTCATCTCTGCTCTCCACTGGCAGTACTTGAGTAGCTTGGTTTCACATTTCCAGTTATTTGTCTTGTCAAATCCTCACTGTTCATCTTCTAAAAAGCCCCCTGATAAGTTTAGACAGTCTAATATCCTCTCCATCTGAGGCAAAAATATCAGTCAATCATCTATGTTTCCCAGGAAGGGGGATTTAATTACTTTTCCTGGCTACCTCAGTTATCAATCCCTACATTAAATAATACCTATATTTAGTGGCTTAAAACAATATTTATTATTTTTTAAATTTAATTTTATTTATTTTTTATACAGCAGGTTCTTATTAGTTATCCATTTTATACATATTAGTGTATATATGTCAATCCTAATTCCCCCATTCATCCCACTACCACCCCCCAACCCGCCACTTTCCTCCCTTGGTGTCCATACGTTTGTTCTCTACATATGTGTCTATATTTCTGCCCTGCAAACCAGTTCATCTGTACCATTTTTCTAGGTTCCACATATATGTGTTAATATATGATATTTGTTTTTCTCTTTCTGACTTATTCACTCTGTGTGACAGTCTCTAGATCCAACCACATCTCTACAAATGAGCAAATTTCGTTCCTTTTTATGGCTGAGTAATATTCCATTGTATATATGTACCACATCTTCTTTATCCATTCGTCTGTCGATGGGTATTTAGGTTGCTTCCATGACCTGGCTGTTGTAAATAGTGCTGCAGTGAACATTGGGGTGCATGTGTCTTTTTGAATTATGGTTTTCTCTGGGTATATGCCCAGTAGTGGGATTGCTGGGTCATATGGTAATTCTATTTTTAGTTTTGTAAGGAACCTCCATTCTGTTCTCCATGATGGATGTTATCAATTTACATTCCCACCAACAGTGCAAGAGGGTTCCTTTTTCTCCACACCCTCTCCATCATTTGTTGTTTGTAGATTTTCTGATGATGCCCATTCTAACTGGTGTGAGGTGATACTTCATGGTAGTTTTCTGGTTTTTTTTTTTTTTTTGTGGTACGCGGGCCTCTCACTGTTGTGGGCTCTCCCGTTGCGGAGCACAGGCTCTGGACGCGCAGGCTCAGCAGCCATGGCTCACGGGCCTAGCCACTCCGCGGCAATGTGGGATCTTCCCAGACCGGGGCACGAACCCATGTCCCCTGCATCGGCAGGCGGACTCTCAACCACTGCGCCACCAGGGAGGCCCCTGGTTTTGACTCTTAACAAGTGCTCGTGCCTTAATTATGCTAGGATTATAGCGTTGTGTGAATACACAGATGATCTACCACAGAGCTTAACTATATAGCATCTGGGACATTAATAGGACATAATAATGTTCATATCTTTGACATAGGGAAAAAAAATTGAGAAATCTTTTAGTTTAGCCCAATTCTTACATCTCTTCTCTAATATCCCAGTAAGAATTGAAGTGTTTGTTTGAATATCTGCAGTGATAGAGGACTCAGGACCTCTAACACTTTTAATGTCAATATAATTGCCTATTAGGGATGTGCTAGTCTGGTACTGAATTAAGTCATTTAATTAGATAAAGAGAATACAATAATTCCTTTTTTGTAACTCAGCAACATGCCTCTTTCCTCTAGTCAAAAGCATCTTCCCTCTATGCATCATCTGTTTCTCTCAGTCTTGAATGTGATCACAAGTTAGGAGTTATCACAGCATCAAAACACCTAGTATAAAGGCAATACCCAAACTAAGTAAACATTCTATGCAAAAACTTAAACTTGGATTATTCAATAGAAAAAATAAATTTACTTCACAAAACCTGCAGCATTGAAGAATTTATCAACTTGAAGCATAGAAAATATTACAGTATGGCATCTGTTAGTCTAATTTAATTCAACTACAGTTAAGCACTTTAAATTTCCAAATATATGGGGAAATTTTTGAAATACTCAGTGTTCCCAATCCAGAGTGAGAGAATTCTAAAGTATAGAAAAATCTTTTGTGATTCAGCAAGGTTGACTAGTGTCTGAAAGCTTCCAAATATAGGAGTTCCTAGAGGTAAAAATGTTCTGGAAGTGCGGTAAAGGATAATAACACGTAGTTTACTACAGAATGCCTAGTGTATATATCACAGGGCCCATAAATATCTATATTTTCTTACCAAAGAAATATGTAAGAAACAGATTGAATAGTTTAATAGAGATTAGAAAAGTTAAAGGTATAACTAGTTATCAAATTTAACTCAGCTTATGATAGCTTTATTGTAAACATGCAAAGTCCATGTTCTCACCTTTCCCTGTATCCACATCCTTTGCTATATAACTCTGCAGAGCCCTCACTCTGGCAGTAGGCTTGACCACATGACTTGCTTTAGACAAAGGGATAGTAACAAATGTGACATACACAGAGGCCTGAAGTGTGTTTGGGTGTAGAAACCGCCCTACCTCTTGCACCTCTGCCTTTCTCTTGAGAACATGCCTAGGCTAGCCTGCTGGAGGAATATAAGAGACATGTGGGGCTAAATCAGGTCCCTCCAGACAGCAGCCAAAGGACCCATAGATGCAACAGTCACTCTGAGACAGGCCATACCCATAGAGCGAACAATTTCAGGTTAGATCAGAAGAACTGTCCAGACTAGACTGCTGACCCACAGATTCATGAACTAAATGAATACCTATTGTTTTCAGGCAATGTGCTTTGGGTCTGACGCAATAGCTGCTTATTTCCTTTGTCTTTCTATCCCATCACCACAAAACACTCCATGATTTGACAAGCCAGAAATTCAACTTTTGGGATGGACAAAACAGCATTCAAAAGGACCAAGGAATTTTCCCCAGAGCAAATGTTGGGAGTAGTGTGGTAAAATGGAGAGTAACTGAACCAAGATAGTACAGTAAGTTCCCTACATACAAACCTTCAAGTTTCAAACTTTCAACGATGCGTACGTGCTTTCACATGTCCAACCATGTACGTTAGGTCATGTGTCTGGCATACACTGTCACATGCGTGCATCCACTCCAAGTGGTTGTGCTTTTGCGTACTTTACTGTACAGTACTGTATAGGGTACAGTAGTACAGTATCTTTATTTCAAGCCCAGAATGTCTGGAAGCAAGTGTAAAAGCAGTGGTAAATAGCCGATCGTGTTAGTTGGATACCTAGGCTAATATTGTTGGACTTGCAAACAAACTGGACTTAACGAACACCCTCTCAGAATGGAAGTCGTTCATATGTAGGGGACTTACTGTAAATCCAGAGGCTCTTCAATCATAAACACTCTCCCCACTGTTCCCACTTCCCCAACACACCTAGAAATAGGGTCTATGCTTTAACCACATCCCCAAGTTGACATGATCAATCACAATGACAGATATTCCCAATGGACTATGAAACATGGGGGTGGAGGGAACAGAGATGAGGACCACAACTATTAAAAAAGTGAAAAGCCGCACACTGAGCAGTTTATTCTGGTTGAAGCAGAATAAATGCACATGAGAGAAATAAGAATTTTAAATATCCACAATAAAATGCTCAAAGAGAAAATAAGGATATTGGAAATGCCAAGGAAAAATAAGCAATCATAGAAAAGAACTGATTAGAAATAAGTGGAATAAAAACAGAATTGTTGAAATAAAGAGCTGAACAGATAGGCTGAATAATAGAATACATCCCATCAAAAAATGAAAGATTGAGCTGAAATATCAAGTCTAGGACTTTCACAAGAAGGCATAAAGTGGAAAAGAATAATTTAAAGTTAAGCCATATAAAAGATAGAAAAATAACTGTCCATAACCACATATATAAACATTATAAAATCTGAGAAAAACTAATTAAAAGGGAGGAAATATGTAAGTAAATGATTAAGAATATACCCAAATTAAAGAACTATGTAAGAATTAGATTAAATAGTTTAATAAAGATTAGAAAAGTCAAAGGTGTAACTAGTTATCAAATTTAAGTTACCCACATGAAAGAGAAAAACTTCCATGAGTAAAAGCAGATCACCTGAAAGGAAATGACAAGAATTACGCATACCTGAGATGAAAAGTAACGGAGTAATAATAACAAAGTGGTAAAGGCAAGGAATTGCAAATATAGAATATTATAACCAGCTCAATTATCACTTAAACAAGAGTTGAAATACAAATATTTTCAATAATGACTGCAGCAGAAATTTTGCCACAGCCAGAACCTTTGTGAAAGAAGTCTTAGAATAAGTACTCCAGTAGTAAGAAACGAAAGCAGTAAGATATGAGAAGTAAATTACTTAATCAAATATGTCTTTGTAAAAATAAACAATAACCAACGACATATCCTCCCAAATTATTAAAGTGTATCTAGAGTGCATTTCTAAGTAATAACTATATGGTGATATAGCAGGACCAAGGAGAAAGATCAGAGGAGGTAAGAGAGAGCTTTACTGCAAAGGAAGATAAAAATTGACAAACTTAAGAGGCTGCTTGGGAGAAAAAATAACTATAAGCCTCAATATGTTATGGATAACTAACAAAATTAAAGTAGAACATAAGACCTTCAAACTAACAAAACAAAATTTATCTATGGAGGTTAGTAAAAGAGAAAGATAAAAGCAATATGTATGTATTATAAATAAAAAACATGAAATGAGATTTCAAAAGTAACTAAAATTTATGATAAATTTAAGTAGCTTAAATGTACCAATCAAAAGACAAAGATTTCAACTGGACCATTCGACAGGGCAATAACAAGTTCACCACCATTTCCTCTTCTTGGATTGACAGAAAAGAAGGCATGTCCTAGTCTTTCTGACAGCTAATTTCTGAACATATGACTGAGTTCTGGACTGTGTTAATTGGCCAGAAGTTGTGTAAATCACTTTCAAGGCTGGCCCTTAAAAATATGATGCTCTAATTCTCCTTTCCCTGGTTGGATCAACTCAAGAGCCAATGTGTTACAGCTCTGGTAGTAGCCTATACCCTTGAGTCCCCTTTTGGAGTAGAATGATGAAGGAGAGCCATGTTTCCCACACAAAACTATGACGTGAATAAAAAATAATGAATTATTGTTGCATTCTTTTGAGGTTTTATTTGTAAGCACAAATTAGTATGGCCTCACTCTGACTAATATTGAAAAAGAGCTCTGGTCATAAATTATTTCCAAGAAACTGCCTGAATAAGGCAGAATACTTCAGAACACTGGAAATCTGGAAGTGAAGATATTACTCAAGGACACCATCCCCTCCCTGGCACTGATAAGGAGATAGCCTCTATGGTGCTGCATTTAGTTCAAGAATCAAGAAAACTATATGTTTATATGTCTTCTCAAAAACTAAGGCAAAATGATTTTTAGTATAAGCTGTTCTGGAATTGCTTTGTTAAGCCAGAACTAAAAAGATAGAGGTGCAATAAATATTTAGCATTTACTCAACTCTAACAGAATACAAACTTCATGGAAATTGTCCCTTCCACCAGTGAACCACATAGAAACAAAGCAATGAAACAGTCATGCAAAGATATGTTTCTGTTCTTGGTTGCTTTTACCACCTTTATTCCATTAAGTTCTTATACTTGCATTAAATAAGAAATGTATAAATTTCTAAATCACATACTTATAGCAGGTATGCATGTGTCCTTTACCCACCAATTCATAATCACATATGCAACAATGAACACACGTAAAATGAAATAAAAATAAAAGAGTGAAAACTAACACACCAGGCAAATATGGTTGAAAGAAATATAGTGTAGCAACATTAATTTCAGACTAAATAGAATTGAAAGCAAAAAATCATTATAAATAAAATTTTATCTTGTATGTAGGCTGATAAAAGGAACAAAAGATCCAAAAGATATGATAAAAATGAATATATTACCACATAAAACTTACATACATAATCTCTGACAGCAATTGATGAACTACAAAGAGAAATAGCTACTAAATCAGTAGTTGTAGTTGTAGATTTAAAACCCTGTGTTTCAGAAACAGACAGCTCAGGGAAACAAATTAAAAATTTGTATATATGATAATTACTAGCGGAACCAAAATATACATCAGCGACTTTATAGCCAGTGAGCACAATTTTTCTTTTCCAAGCAGACATGGACGTTCATACAACTCAACCAACTACTGAGACACACACAAAAAAAGCCTCAATAAATTGCAAAGAAGCAATATCTTAGAGTTTTCCAATTATTACTCAATAAAATAAGAATCAAACCAAATATAAAGTCTTATAGAAACTCCAAATATCTGTAAATCCAAAAAACATACAACTATACAGCACTTGGGTTAAAGAGAAATTCATAAGTGAAAGTACTAAATTACAGCTGAGTGAGCACAAAAGCACTCCATGTCAAAATGTCTGGGAACAGTGAAGGAAGTACTGTGAGGGGCATAATATATCCTAAAAATTGTTTACCAGATGAAAAGAAAGGTTATAAATAAGTGGGCTAAATATTGCCCAAAACACTAGGGAAAAAAGAAGAGAATAAATCCAAAGAAGAAGAAGTTGTGAAGATGAAGACAGAAATCCATAAAGTAGAGAAAAAATATAGATAACATGTTTACAGCACATATGGCATAAACGATATGCTAAGGGCTAAGTGCTTTACTTATATTGACTCACTCACTCCTCACAACAACCCTTAGATAAAGGCAAAATTATTCATTCTCATTTTAAAGATGAGTAAAGCAATGCACAGAGAGATTGCATAACTTTCCCAAGATCACAAAGCTAGTAAGGACCAGAGAATGATTAATATTCCATACTTTTATCAGCTGTGCTCTACTAACCCAAAGGCTGATTTTTCTTTTATAAAGACTTCCAAAGTAGATAAACTTCCAGAAAGACTGATCAAGGAGAGACAGAGAGAGAGAGAGAAAGAGAGAGAGGGACGAAGAGAAAGCATTGTTGTTTTAGTCTGGGTAATTAAGGATAGTTGACAACAAAACCCCAAATCTCACTGGTATAGCATAATAAATGTTTTTTTACCTGCTTATATCACAATCGTTGGTCAGTCAAATCCACAGGGCAATTCTCCTCAAGCAGCAATCAGGGGTCCATGGAAACTGTGGCAGAAGAAGAAAGAGAAGGATGAGGAACACTGGCTCTTCACTTCCTTGATCTGGAAGTCACACTGTGCTCATCTCTCTTTGGTTTGCATCAACCAACAGTCACATGTCCTCACCCAAAATGAGGATGAGGGAATGTAGGAAAACACATGCACTGTTTCGGTGATCACTAACAACCTCTGCAATTGTTGGAAGAGGTCATCAAGAGGATGTGACCACCACTTGACCTCTTGGGCTGGACCCAGCAATAGAAGGCTCCTCACCCCCTCCCCTGTCCTTTGAATGTACACTCTGCCCACCGTTCCCACAGTGGGAGCCATTTTCAAGGACGCAACTTTGAGACAGTGGGGTGCTGTTGAGACCCTCTGGGTGGTATATGTGACTGAACCCTGTTAAGTCCTCTGTATAAACTTTTAAGATTCTGGCGGGCAGGTGTGTAGATCTACTCAGTTTTCAACCACCCAAGACAAGTCTTGTATGTAAGTTCCCTTGCTTATTAAAACTGCCATCTACCCATCTGAAGTGGTCTGCCTCTGTTTTTAGTCTCTCCCTGCCCTCTATGTATAGGGACTATTTTGCGAACCAGCAGCAATAGATACAAAAAAGGTTAAAAGACTATAAAAGGATAAAAAACTACGAACAGATTTTTAAATATGTATTATTATTTTTTTATTATTTTTAAAGAAATATTTAGAAAACTACTCAACAGTAAATTTGACAGTCTAGCTGTAACAGAAAAATTCCTGGGAAAAGATTAAATGCCAAAATTGGAACAAGAATGCATTATGTATGGTCAACAGCCAAACATTAACAGAAATGGAAATTCTTATCAAAAATCTCTCCCTATCCTTGCCCTCCTTCCCAACAAAAAAATAAAGTCCCTGTACCAGCTAGAATCTTATTATTTCTCAGCCCCAAATCCTCCCTTAGTTGTCCTGCTTTGTGATACTGAAGCTGGACCCTATAAACATTTCTTCTTTGCCAGCTGACGTAACATTAGGTTTTGTCAGTCCACTGTTATGGAGGAACACTGCAGGAGAAGGGGACTTCTCTACCTGGTTTCCATGTGCTTACTACTCTCCTCTGGCTCCTATAGCATTCAGTGCCCACCAGCAAATTTCAGTGGCACCCCCATGGTGGCATTCTAGTGAGTTCACCAGCCCCCCAGGCAGCTTCCCTGGGAGTTCAGTGTAAACTCCACAAGGGGCTTGTACTTGGCAACTTCTCTAGGCTCTCTATATGACTTTCCAAGGAGTCTCACAGGTGATCCAGCAGGAAGTTTCTGGTGAGTTCTGCTAGCACCACAGCCAGCCCCTAGCAAATTCAGGAACACCCCTGTATACAGTGTCCCAGTCCCTTTTCTAGAAAGTCTCCCAGGCACCCCAGTAGGTGGTTTCCTGTTGAGTTTCAGCAGAACTCAAGGGCCAACTTCCCATCTAGTTCCATCATCAGGACCCCAGAAGGCAGGTTCCTGCAACTTTTGATGCCCCACTAGGCAGTTTCCTCATTATCAGCCTGGTCCTATGGCACATAAGTAACTCTTCCACAACCCAGAAAACTACAGTCACGCCCTCTCCAACAAAGTATAAATCTCAGCCTTTGGTGGGGAGGAGGGATTCCTTTTCCAAATTTGTTCCCCCTGGACTTCTGTCTCAGCCATAAAAGGAGTGAATTGTCTATGTACATGCTATTCTGTGTTCCTTAGAGTTCCACATTACTATTTAATAACTCCTGTTACTTCTTTTTCTCTTCAAATTACTCTATGATTTCTGTCCTCTGACTGGATACTGACTGATACAGTCCAAGACCCAGACATTCTTAAAGGGACATTTCACAAAATTTCAAGGCACAGATAATACATTTTATACAAGTTATCCAGAACAAAGAAAAAAAATAATTTTATGTTTCTAGTGCAACCCAGCTTCTCAAACTAGATTAGGACAATACACAAAAACACAATTCCATGTATTTCAATAGATAAATAGAAAAACAGTCTGTGGTACATCCAGGCAGTGGAATAGTTTTCAGCAGTCAAAAACAAATGAGCTATCAAGCCATAAAAAGACATGTGGGAACCTTAAATGTTTATTGTTAAGTGAAAGAAGTCAATCTGAAAAGGCTACAAACTGTATGATTCCTTTCTAACTATATCACATTTCAGAAAAGAAAAAACCATGTAGACAGTAAAAGACCAATGGTTGTCAAGGCTTGAGGCAGGGGAAAGGACAAATGGAAGGAACACTGAGGTTTTTTTAGGTCATGAAACTATTATGTATGATACTGTAATGGTGGATACAGGACACTATACATTTGTCAATACCTATAGGACCTACAACACCAAGAGTAAACCCTGAAGTAATCTATAGACTCTAGCTAATAATAACGTATCAATAACTGCTCATCAATTGTAATAAATGTAAGGTGCTAATAATAGAGCAAACTGGGGGAGGGGTGTGAGAAAGTGCATAGGAACTCTTTAATATCTACTCAATTTTTCTGAAACTTAAAACTTCTCAAAAAAGTTTGTTAAAGAAACTCCACAGCAGCTCATGCAGCTCAATATCAAAAAAACAAAAAACCCAATCCAAAAATGGGCAGAAGACCTAAATAGACATTTCTCCAGAGAAGATATACAGACTGCCAACAAACACATGAAAGGATGCTCAACATCATTAATCATTAGAGAAATGCAAATCAAAACTACAATGAGGTATCAACTCACACTGGTCAGAATGGCCATCATCAAAGAAACTACAAACAATAAATGCTGGAGAGGGTGTGGAGAAAAGGGAATCCTCTTGCACTGTTGGTGGGAATGTAAATTGATACAGCTACTATGGAGTACAGTATGGAGGTTTCTTAAAAAACTACAAATAGAACTACCATACGACCCAGCAATCCCACTCCTGGGCATATACCCTGAGAAAACCATAATTCAAAAAGAGTCATGTAGGGGCTTCCCTCGTGGCACAGGGTTGAGATTTCTCCTGCCGATGCAGGGGATACGGGTTCGTGCCCCGGTCTGGGAAGATCCCACATGCCGCGGAACAGCTGGGCTCGTGAGCCATGGCCACTGAGCCTGCACGTTCGGAGCCTGTGCTCCCCAATGGGAGAGGCCACAACAGTGAGAGGCTCGCGTACCTCAAAAAAAGAAAAAAGAGTTATGTACCAAAATGTTCATTGCCGCTCTATTTACAATAGCCAGAACATGGAAGCAACCTAAGTGTCCATCGACAGATGAATGGATAAAGATGGGGCACATATATTCAATGGAATATTACTCAGCCATAAAAAGGAACGAAACTGAGTTATTTGTAGTGAGGTGGATGGACCTAGAGACTGTCATACAGAGTGAAGTAAGTCAGAAAGAGAAAAATACCATATGCTAACACATATATATGGAATCTAAAAAAAAAAGAAAAAAAGAAAAAGGAAGAAAATGGTCAGAATAATCCAGCGGCAAGACGGGAATAAAGATGCAGCCCTACTAGAGAATGGAGTTGAGGATACTGGGAGGGGGAAGGGTAAGCTGGGAGCAAGTGAGAGAGTGGCATGGACATATACACACTACCAAATGTAAAATAGATAGCTAATGGGAAGCAGCTGCATAGCCCAGGGAGATCAGCTCGGTGCTTTGTGACCACCTAGAGGGGTGGGATAGGGAGGGTGGGAGGGAGGGAGATGCAAGAGGGAAGAGATATGGGGATATATGTATATGTATAACTGATTCACTTTGTTATAGAGCAGAAACTGACACATCATTGTAAAGCAATTATACTCTAATAAAGATGTTAAAAAATAAATTAAAATAAATAAATAAAACGGCTGGAAACTGGCAGTGTGGGGTATTCTCACTGATACCCCTTACATCCTGCACTCACCTAGGTAATTTTGCTTAGTTGATGTCAAGAGACTATTGTAACATTAACCTACAAATAATGACTGAGTAATGACAGAAAATCATTATTCTACTTCATTTATAAATGATCAAAATAAGAAAATCTTAAATAAAGTATTAGGTGATGAAATTCAACAATTATTTTTGAAAGAATGTTAGATGTTTCATAATGCAACTTAACAGCAGCATACAACACCCTCCATCTTTCTGTTGATTCATCTTTCTGCATTTTTTTTTCTTTTTTGGCTTAAAGGATCCTACTTTCTCTTGATTCTCCTCCTATCCAAGGAGTTATTCCTTCTCAGTCTTGTTTTCTGATTTCTCCCCATTTTCCAAATCTTTAGCATTGAAGTCCACCATGGCTGTATTATCAGCCCTCTCCTCTATCTAAAACTTACTCCCTAGGTAATCCCAATCATTCTCAGGATGTGAAATGCCATGTTATCACTGATGATTTCGAAATTTAGATCCCAACTTTAGATTTGTCCCCTGAACTCTAGACACTTGTATACAATTGCCTACTCCATATTTACTTTTTAATATCTAACAGACACTTAAATATCCTAAATCATAATCTTGATCTTCCTTCCTCTACTTACCCAACACCCTAATGAACCTTCTTCTCCTTACTTCTTCATTTTGTTAAATATCAATTCCAGTCTTCTTGGTACTGCACCGTGCATTCATCTATAATTCCACTTTCTCTAATGACCCACATGCAATTCATCAGAAACTCTGTTTAATACGCCTCCAAACATGTCAAGAACTGGACCCCCTTGCACCCCCACACTAATCACTTGTTCAAAATTTAATGATTTATTATTTGAAAGAAAAAAGCCTCTTAAATGATCTCCTTAAACTCACCTGCTTGAAACCATTCTCTACATCACAGGTAGATTTTTTTTTTTTACATTTTAATAGAGTTTACTTATAGACTAATTTTAGGTTCACAGAAAAAGTGAGCAGGAAGTATAGAGAGTTCCCATACGGCCCATGCCTCACCATGCACAGCCTCTCGCACTATCAACATCCCACACCACAGCTGTATATTTGTTACAATTAATGAACCTACATTAACACATCATAATCACCCAAAGTCCATAGTTTACACTGGGATTCAGTCTTGGTGCTGCACACTCTCTGAGTGTTGGCAAATGCAAAACATGTATCCACAATTATAGTATTATACAGAATAGTTTCACTGCCTTAAAAATCCTCTGTGTACTGCCTAACCATACCTGCATCCCCTCTGCCTCCTGGCAACCACTGATCTTTTCAATCGCTCCATAATTTTGCCTTTCCCAGAATGTGATAGAGGTGGAATCATACCGTATGTAGCCTTTTCAGACTGGCTTTTTTCTTTGCAGGTTGACCTTTTCA
Organism: Grampus griseus; assembly: GCF_964374135.1. Classification (NCBI taxonomy): domain Eukaryota; kingdom Metazoa; phylum Chordata; class Mammalia; order Artiodactyla; family Delphinidae; genus Grampus; species Grampus griseus. Next base: position 13,600,341 of record NC_139011.1, on the reverse strand, counting down.
AACTGGCTTTTCTTCTTAGCAGTATGCATTTAAGGTTCCTGCATATCTTTTCATGGGTTGATGCCTAATTTCTTTGTAGCATTGAATACCACAGCACTCCATTGTCTAGATGTACCAGTTTTTTATCCATTTACTACTGTTACTACCGAAGAACATCTTGGTTGCTTCTAGCTTTTGGCACTTATAAATTCCTATAAACATCTGCGGGCATTTTTTAAAAACTCATTTAGATAAATACCACAAAGGGTAATTGCTGGATGATATTTTAAGAGTATGTTTTGTTTCATAAAAAGTGACACACTGTCTTCCAAATTGGCCGTACCATTTTGCATGGCACAGCCAGTGAATGAGAATTCCTGTTGCTCCACACCTTCTCCAGTATTTGATGTTGTTCATGTTTCAGGTGTGTTCATTTTCGTTTTAATTTGCAATTCTCTAATGGCATATGCTGTTGCACATCTTTTCATATGCTTATTTGCCATCTGTATATCTTCTTGGATGAGATTTCTATTCTGATCCTTTTTAATTGGATTGTTCATTTTCTCACTATTGAGTTTTAGAGTCTTCTAAAAATGTATTTTAGATCATGTTACCACTCTTCTCAAAATAAAAATAATAATTTACATTTACTCTTCATCAGGAACTGTTCTGAGTGCTATTCACATGGCATCCCATCCATTTTAAGATGTATTCTTTTCTTTTCACATGTTAACATTGTTTAAATTGTGATATATCTCATTACTGCTGGCCAAGCAGTGGTCATGATGTAACAGTCACGGCCCATGCATGTCCACCAAAACTTGCCAAAGTTTTCAGTATCATGGAAAAATATCTCAGAGGCAATAGTAGAGCCTTGTTTTAAACAAGTTTCATTACCAGTGGTCTTACTGGAAGCAAGAATGATTGGTTGGAAAAACAAAGACATAGTCAGCTCTGAATGAAAGGGGTAGGAATCTAAAAGTTACTAATTTTTAGAAACATTTTAACCAATTCATGCAACTTTTAGTTGAGATGCTGAATGGTGATGTCCTAGGATGGTGGAAAAACCATAAAGAGACCAACTTTCACAAAGGCTGACACCCAGCATTGAATCATTTCAATATACGTTTACATCTAGCTGATCTGTCCCTATTGTATGTCACTGGCTGAGAACAAAATAAACATCCTTCAGGGAAAGGATCTTTCTCATTTTTTACACACAATCTCCAGAATACAATAAAAGTCACCAGGGAAGATGGGAGGAAGAAATGAATGACAGAAAATCTTCAAGGGATATAAATATTAGAGGTATCAAACAAGGACACTTAAATCATGTGATAAATATGTTCAAAAAATAGAATAAAAAGTAGATACTATCACCTGAGAAATGAATCAAATAGAAATTCCAGAACTGAAAAATAAAATGAATAAATTACAAACTTTATAAATGAGAATACAGAATAAACACAGGAGAAGAAATAATTAGAGAACTGCAAGTTAGGTTAGGTTAGAACAAAATATTTAGACTGGTCCCCTGGTTTTCCAGCAGATGAAGCAGGCCCAGAGAGGTTGAGTCACTGCATCAAAATCATATCTCAGGGCTTCCCTGGTGGCGTAGTGGTTGAGAGTCCGCCTGCCAATGCAGGGGACATGGGTTCGTGCCCCGGTCTGGGAATATCCCACTGCCGCGGAGCGGTTGGGCCCGTGAGCCATGGAGACTGGCCCTGCGCGTCCGGAGCCTGTGCTCCGCAACGGGAGAGGCCACAGCAGCGAGAGGCCCTCGTACCGCAAAAAAAAAAAAAAAAAAAAAAAAATCATATCTCAGAGCTGAGCCTAGAATAGGGTTCCATGACTGCATGCCCAGGGCTCATTCTACTGGGTTGGCCAAAATGTTCATTCAGTTTTAAGTAACAATGAAAGACACATTTTTCATTTTCACGAAGACCTTAAGTGAACAACGTATTCACTAACTGAACGAACTTTCTGGCCAACCCAATACTATGTCTCCCATTTAACAACATTTTTCTCACCACTTGAGGGTCCGGAAAGTCTGATCTCTACAGAGTGGCATTCCCAAAGGAATGTTGAGAAACCGTAAGGGAGAGGACAGAAGAAAGAGAAGTTTTGGCAGGGGCTTATCAGTACTTGGAGATAGGAAAAGTATGAAGGAACACATGCCAAGGTGTACTTGTTGCTCCCTGGGACACCACATCTTGTTCAAAGTGTGCCAGCTATATTAGGAGCTTTCCTTTTCCCCCTCCATTGCAACCAGTGAGAAATGGGTGCCCCCGGTTAGGAAGCCTACCAAAGAATGACATTTGCCTTGAAGGAAAGGCCTCTGTCAAGAAACCCCTACAAAGACCCCAGAGAAGCTGCTAGCTAGAGCTCACCTGCAACATCCTGACTCTCAGGGGAAGGCAGTTTAACCCAGAATTATAAGTCATTTGATAACTCTAAAATGTACCTGTGAAATAGGCCAAGTGGTTCTTACCTAAGTGTGATTGGGTAAGATTTAGATTCCATATATATGGAATCTAAAAAAAAAAAAAAAAATGGTTCTGAAGAACCTAGGGGCAGAACAGGAATAAAGATGCAGACTTAGAGAACGGATTTGAGGACTTGAGGACACAGGGATGGGGGAGAGTAAGCTGGGATGAAGTGAGAGAATGGCATGGACATATATATACTACCAAATGTGAAATAGATAGTGGGAAGCAGCCGCATAGCACAGGGAGATCAGCTCGGTGCTTTGTGTCCACCTAGAGGGGTGGGATAGGGAGGGTGGGAGGGAGACGCAAGAGGGAGGAGATATGGGGATATATGTATATGTACAGCTGATTCACATCATTATCCAGCAGAAACCAACACACCATTTTTAAAGCAATTATACTCCAATAAAGATGTTAAGAAAAAAAAAACTTATGTGTATAGGACCATTCATTAATGACAGAATATACAGTATTTTTAAATGCATATATAATAATTACCAAAATTTATTGCTCAGTAATAAAACACATCTAACTCTTTGGATTCAACGTTTTTTAAAACTATGTACTTAGGATGAACTTTTATTTTTCCTCTCATGTCTCTTCTGGGTAGCTCAGTCCTCATCTTTCAAGAGTGATTTTTAAAAGGAATCTATTGAGGAAAAAACTATCATTATAATGAGTCCCAAATATGAGCTTTCAGAAAAACAAGGAGCAGTGCTTAATGGTATTTCTCTACTTAACAAGGGCTTGTGAATCAGAAGTCCTAACTCTCTCCCTCTCAAATGTAGGCAAACAACTTCAATACATAAATAGCAAATAAAATAAGGAAGCCATTTATTTTCCAAAATGTATTAGGTAAAATGTGGATAATCAACCATACAGTGCTACCTCATATGTTCAAGTTCAAGATAGTTTTCAAGATACAAGCCTTTTAAATTCTTCCCCTTTCTAAGAGGAAGGGCCTTATGCTAGTATTTTCAAGGAAGGCTTTTTGGTTCTGTCTGTTTCACCCAAGGACTCTAAATGGAACTAAAGGAACACAATGGTTCACAATGAATCTCCTCATTTACAACCATCATTTATGAAGAATGTTTCCTGGATAGTGAGATTATCCAAAACACTATTTAAAATAAATTGACAAAATCAGAGCAATCAGGAAACGGAAGAATTGAAAAGTGGCAGCTACCTTTTCTAACAGGTTTACTTGGGACTTACATACAATTCCTGTCTTTTTCAGTCCATTTTCCAAAGGGCCAAGGTGACACCTCAATAAAATTTGTTATTTTACATTATATTGCAAAGCACGGAAAAACTATAAGAAAAAGACTTCTATAGAAATCTATACAAAGGCATTTTACATAAAATCCCAGCCTCTCTGAACTGGAAAAATTTGGGGACCAATACCTCCTGTTCTTTCATTACTTTGCAATGGCCTCTGTGGGAAGAATTTTCTCCAAATGTTTTACTGGTTTCTCTTTCTGCACCTCGTCTTTCTCCTCCAAGTACAGTACTTTCTTCACACATTCCTGCTTGGCCCAAAACTGGTCTAACAAAAAAGACACTTTTATTTCATCCCAAATGTAGGTGGAAGCAGGAAAAGGCTAACTTGAACTGTTTTCCGCAAGGGCTGCTAGTCATTTCCTCAAGGCATGGGAAGTCCCAATAAAAGGCTCCATCTGGCAATATCAATTCATATCCGTATTCGAAACACTGAAATATCACTTGGCATTACGGGGTAGGTCTACACTGCTGTCCAGCATTCCAACCTCCCAGCAGCTGGGTTGGAAAGCTCAAATATCCTCCAGCTCCAGAGGAAGTGAGGAGTCCAGAGAAGACCCTTCCTACTCTCAGGCATGGAATTTTCATCTCCATAGAATTCTCTAATGTTTCAATCTGTCCCCATTTCATGATTACATAATCTAGCCTCATAGATATAATGTCTCCTTATGTTTTAAACCCAAATCACATGTTTCTAGGGATTCTTCAAAGTTCTATTGAAATGCATTATCTTTAAGTATGTCTACATAATTTGCATTTGTTTATACTATTATTGCCCAAGATTGGCTAATAGCAAATGAAAGCCAAGGCAGGTTCTCTCAGATTGGTATGGACACTTGAATGGAGGGTGACTCTCATCTCATTTTGTTTGAGATTCCGATAGTATTGATTAAAACTCCAATGCTATATTTCTAAAATAGAACATTAAAGTGCCAGGGTGCATGTTCATATGAACTCTGAGGCCTGTCTATGTCTCTCCACTACCATCCTCTTGGCGTGTACTTTCAAAAGCAGAAAATAAAGACAATTCTTCTATGCTAATTTTATATGAATAATTCATAAATTCTATGCAACATTTTAAATTTTGATTTTATTTTTTAAATTTATTTTTTAATTGAAGTGTAGTTGAATTACAATGTTGTGTTAATTACTGCTGTACAGCAAAGTGACTCAGTTATACGTATATATACATTCTGTTTCATACTCTTCCATTGTGGTTTATCACAGGATATTGCATATAGTTCCCTGTGCTATACAGTAGAACCTTGTTGTTTACCCATTCTACACATACCAGTTTGCATCTGCTAATCCCAGACTCCCCATCCAACCCTCCCACCCTCTCCCCCTTGGCAACCACCAGTCTATTCTGTATGTCCCTGATTCTGTTTCTGTTTCATAGATAGGATCATTTGTGTCATATTTTAGATTCTACATATAAGTGATATCATATGGTGTTTGTCTTTCTCATTCTGACTTACCTTACTTAGTATGATAATCTCTAGTGGCATCCATGTTGCTTCAAATGGCCTTATTTCAGTCTTCTTTATGGCTGAGTAGTATTCCATTGCATATATGTTCCACATCTTCTTTATCCATTCACCTGTCGATGGACATTTAGGTTGTTTCCATGTCTTGGCTATTGTGAATAGTGCTGCTATGAACATAGGGGTGCATGTATCTTTTTGAATTATAGTTTTGTCTGGATATATGCCCAGGAGTGGGATTGCTGGATCAATCCCACTAACTAAACTATTTTTAAGTTTTCTGAGAAACCTCCATACTGTTTTCCATAGTGGCTGCACTAACTTACATTCCCACCAACAGTGTAGGAGGATTCCATTTCTCCACAACCTTTCCAGGATTTGTTATTTGTGGACTTTTTAATGATGGCCATTCTGACTGGCGTGAGGTGGTACCTCACTGTAGTGTTGATTTGCTATGCAACATTTTTAACTTGTTGGTTATAAAGCTAACTTCTCATGGGCTTCCACTTCCACCATCACCCACCAAAATACGAAGAAGTTAATGGGAAGTCTAGAGATTTCCACTAAAAATCACACAACACATTTACATTTGTATATACAAATGTAAAAAAAGATGAAAATAAACAAACAAAAAGCTCCCAAACCTCAGTCTTCTAAAAGATTTTTCTTGACCCTACAGTTTGAAATTGCCATTATTGGAAATGAGAGCAAGATCTAACAAGGGCAAGATAGAAGCATTTTGAGGCATCTCTTACGGCTCGGCTGAAGCCTAGGGACAAAATATTTATTGAGACACCAGTTTTCAAGGTCACATGATTTTTTTCTTCCAATGCTTCTGTGCAACTCAGAAAATGTAGAAAGTTGAATTGCTTTAAGTTTGAAGCTTCACTAGGTGAGAATGACAGAAGAATAATAGGGCAAGTTGTTCTCAGATATTGGCTGGCTTTATTTTTTGAATGGTCCATTTAACCAAGCCTAAGCTTTATAAAGTATATATTAATTGACAATATTTATTAGATATCTACAATGTGCCAGGCATATCCTTATTTTACAGATAAGGAAATTAAAGCAAAGTTAAATAAATAGCTTGTCTCCCAGCAGCAAGTAATGGCTGCTATTCTAGCTCAGGGATACTAACTGCACACACTGACTACTTCACTATAAGAAGGCAGGAGGGAGCAGATAAAATAAATTGGAAGAGTCTGTGGAGAAGAGATCTGAATGTGATTGAACAACAGGATTAAAAAGAGTAGATTAGTAAAAAAGAAAAACAACAACAACACACACACACACACACACACACACACTAGAGGAACAGAATGCTCTGAATAGAGATTAAGAAGTTAGAATTTAGAATTTCAAACGTTCTCCCATTTTAAATAAAAAAGAGAAACCAGTTGTCCTGTGGTTAAAGTGAATCAAATAATGAAAATTTTTTCAGAGGAGATGAAAGAAGTGGGAAGTTCATTTTAAGATTCAACTTACCAGGATAATGACTTCCATTGAGTTGGAGAGGTTATGTTTACTCAGTTTCCAAAGTCTTTATTAAAGGAGAAGTCAGGATAGATACCAGTAACGAGAAGGGATAGAACATACAGGGCTGAATTGGACAATAGTAAAATAATTAGGGATCTTCTCATAAGACTGGAAGCATAACTATCTAGAAGCCTTATCATTGAACAGGAAAGATGTCAGTTCTGCCTTATGACCTGAGTTTGTGAGGTGGTATGTGTGCAACAGCAACACAAATTTCCTCACACTTAGCAATGAAAACGACACATTTCTTATTGCACAGTTTTTGTGGGTCAGTAATCTGGGAATAGTTACCTGGGCCTCTGCTTTAGGGTCTCTCACAAGACTGCAATCAAGGTGTCAGTCAGGGCTGAGTTCTCATAGGTGTCAGCCAGGGCTGAGTTCTCATCTGAAGGCTCATCTGGGGAAGGACCTACTCCCAAGCTCTCTTAGCTGTTGACAGAGTTTTAGTTCCTCATTGCCTGTGGGATTGAAGGCCTCTGTCCCTAGCTGGCTGGAGGATGCCCTAAGTTTCTTGCCAAGTGGGTCCCTCCAACATGGTAGTTTGCTTTATCAAAGCGAACAAGGGAGAATCAGCTAGCAAGATGAAACTTATAATCTTGTAACCTAATCATGAAAGTGACACTTCATTGCCTTTGCCATATTCTATTAATTAGAAGCAAGTTACTAGACCAGTTCATGCTCTAAAGGAGGGTATCACATGGGGTGTGATTTCCAGGAGGCAGGGCTCATAAAGGACCATTTTAGAGGCTGCCTGACACATGGTGTGTAAGAAAATGAGAAGCCTTTCCTTGAAAAGATGGCTGGGAGGAACATCCTCAGAATTCAGCCAGGTTTCAGCTAAGGACAGGAACTATAGGGAATATCAAATGGAAGTTTGATGACTCACAATGGGATAGCAATTCTAGTAGGTGCAGAAGAAAGGTTTGAGAGAGAAGAAAACCAGGAAATTGAGTGAGAGTAAAAGAAGTATAGAGAAACATGACTAAGAATTTTATGACCAAAGGGGCTTCTGACAGGTAATGGGGAATGGGCTATCATGTTCTATTTTCCTGGATATTCGAACTGGAACATGGTTAAAGGAGACATGTACTCTGACTTGTTCTCAAAAGTGAGTTGTTACATGCATTGGTAAAAGGCAGTCTGGAATTAGAGGTGCAACTTCTATTCAACAACCAAAACAAACTAGTTGATCATATGGTAGCCATACCAAAGACTTTGAATTCATCCCTTACTTCCCTGTTTACAACTGTACTTATCAGCTCAGATATCTTCTATTCCTATGAGAAAAGAAGTGAGAGGATGAATGGCCCTACAAATGTGAAGACAAAAATGAGGCAATGTTGTTAAGGGGGTGGGAGGAAGTATTTGAACAGCTCAGCCAAACTGGGAAAGATGTTCTCATCTGGTTACCCAAACAGACTCTGGGGATCATGAACTGATTTTTGCAGCTTCTTCTGTTTGGTTAATGACATATAAATTGAGGTCTAATGATTTCAGCTCTTGCTAAATTATAGTAAAATCAAGGAATAAGAGGCTCTGCCTCTCCCAAAAACCATGACCTTCTTAGGGTGGCCACCTTTGATGCCTATACACCACTGGGAGAAAAGAAAAATCAGGTATTTGAAGTGTGAAAGGAACGGGAAACAAGGTTTCCAGCTCTGAGATATAGGGGCCCATGAGCAAGGCCCAGAAAGAAGAGTTCATGGAAAGCAGGAGAAGAAACATGGACAGCCTTGGAGCAAGTTCCGTGGGAGCTGTTCCTTGAGAGCTCTTACCTCTGCCCTCCTGACTTAACAGTGCTGTAAATTGCTGTGCAAATATGAGAAGATCAGGGTCCTCTGCTCAGAATCCTTACTCCCATCTCATTTGCCTTCCCATACTCAAAAATCTGTATTTACCTTAAAACTGACATTATGGAATGCTGATAGAATTAAGTAGATATCTACAGCTTCTAAATTCTTCCATCACCTATAATTAAAAGATAAAATCAAACCCTTGCCCCAAACTTCCTTTGTATTACTAATGATGAGTACACTCTCTGTGAGAATATAAAATATCTCTCTTTCAATAGTACTCTCTCCAGGGTAGTCATATCAGAACTTTTTATTATCACTTTAAAGAAGATATTCTAATAATTATTTAGCATTCAAAGGAAGTTTCCAGGCTATGGGCCTTAGGTCTTTGGAGACTTGGGGTATAGGGAGTTTCCAAAAGTGATTCCATTGACTTTAAAAACATTATTGAAAAAATATTTTCAAAAGGTCTGGCATTCAGTGGGATGTTTCTCTGTCTTTTTATCTGTCCATGGGGTAATTTCTGAGAAGAATCCTTGGTGACTGAATTAAACACCGAAGTACCATCTTGTTAGGACTTGGCCACAAATGCAAAGCCAGAATAATATCCTTTTGTTTCTCATCACCTAAAGCAAGTTTGTGAATAGAGGTAGGGCGTAAAGAGAGAGAAGCCAAACTCCACAGTGTCTGTTCCATTGTTTGGAAAGCTTTGAGAAGTATTCCTTTGAGTCTTTTGCCATTTTCCTTTTAAACCAGGGAATTTTTTCTAATGTACTAAAACACTGGAGTAATACTGGTGATAGAATTGAAAAAGAAAATTGCCTTTGGGGGAAAATACAGAGATACTAAAGCAAATTTATTAGAACTGAGGAGGTAAGAGCTGTTTCTTAGGATTCATGGATTTCTTGTCATTTTATATTTGATTTTAAAAGAAAAAAACGTTTTTTCCACTATCCTAACTTTTCTGCAAAAGAAACAAAAACAAAAAAAACCCATGCAATTCTTCATTCTTATCTATTTCCTGGGATCCATTGACCATTAATAGCTCTCATGCACATTTACCATTTATGTGCTTATATAAATATTATTTGATGTCTCATATCCATTGCAAGGAAGAAAATGGAGCATATTAGGTGTGCTTCTACTTAACATTTCCATTTTCTCTTTTTTTTTTTTTTTTTTGCGGTACGCGGGCCTCTCACCGCTGTGGCCTCTCCCGCTGCGGAGCACAGGCTCCGGACGCGCAGGCCCAGCAGCCACGGCCCATGGGCCCAGCCGCCCCGCGGCACGCAGGATCCTCGCGGACCGGGGCATGAACCCGCGTCCCCCGCATCGGCAGGCGGACTCCCAACCACTGCGCCACCAGGGAAGCCCAACATTTCCATTTTCAAGGCAATCCATATATTGGTTTTAATAAAACTTTTATTTTAATTCAAGTAAGAACTTATCTACTGTCCTTGAAACTTAATCTACTATATAATAAAAATTTTAATGCCAAATATAATTTTTAAAAATAAAGGACTAAGTATATTTATGACCTTACATAGGGTAGGATTTTGGTCATGTAAACAAGTTGGTTTTGGGAAGAGAGAAAATAGAAACATACTTCAAAATGTGTCTATTTTTTCGATGTTATGGAATTACTGCCATAAACTAAATAGAACGTGCACTATTTCAGATAGAAGGAGAATCTTTTTTTTTTTTGTGGTACGTGGGCCTCTCACTGTTGTGGCCTCTCCCGTTGTGGAGCACAGGCTCCAGACGCGCAGGCTCAGCGGCCATGGCTCACGGGCCTAGCCGCTCCGTGGCATGTGGGATCTTCCCGGACCAGGGCAAGAACCCGTGTCCCCTGCATCAGCAGGCGGACTCTCAACCACGGCACCACCAGGGAAGCCCAGAAGGAGAATCTTTAAAGCAGCAATCCTAACATTTTCCCTCCCAACTTTTATATTTCCTTTGTTTTGCTTATGATCTGATTATTTCTACTGTCTTGTTGGTTCCAGGGTTGCTTTCTTTCTCTTTAATGTTCTGGTCTAATTTGGTGGCTTGGGGCACCCTTTCTTTGATTCCCCTTAACACCAGAAGGCAGTATTAAATAATCAAAATAATGTTATTAAACAGTAGGGGGAGCATAAGGAAAAGATGGAAACCAATCATAATAACCACAAATGCAATCAAGCTCTCTAAATATAGACTCCATATTCTCTTTAGGATTATTATATTTTTAGATTCCATATATATGTGTTAGCATATGGTATTTGTTTTTCTCTTTCTGACTTACTTCACTGTGTATGACAGTCTCTAGGTCCATCCACCTCACTACAAATAACTCAGTTTCATTCCTTTTTATGGCTAAGTAATATTCCATTGCATATATGTACCACATCTTATTTATCCATTCGTCTGTCAATGGACATTTAGGTTGCTTCCATGTCCTGGCTATTGTAAATAGTGCTGCCATGAACATTGTGGTACATGTCACTTTTTGAATTATGGTTTTCTCAGAGTATATGTCCAGTAGTGGGTTTGCTGGATCATATGGTAGTTCTATTGTTAGTTTTTTAAGGAACCTCCATACTGTTTTCCATAGTGGTTGCATCAAGTTACATTCCCACCAACAGTGCAGGAGGGTTCCCTTTTCACCACACCCTTTCCAGCATTTATTGTTTCTAGATTTTTTGATAATGGCCATTCTGACCCACGTGAGGTGATATACGGAATCTAAAAAAAAAAAAAAAATTGGTACAGATGAACCTAGTTGCAGGACAGGAATAAAGATGTAGACATAGAGAATGGACCTGAGAACACGCGGTGGGAGGGGGAAGCTGGGGCGAAGTGAGAGTAGCATCAACATGTATACACTACCGAATGTAAAACAGTTAGCTAGTGGGAAGCAGCAGCATAGCACAGGGAGATCAGCTCAGTGCTTTGTGATGACCTAGAGGGCTGGGATAGAGAGGATGGGAGAGAGGTTCAAGAGGGAGGGGATATGGGGACATATGTATGCATATGGCTGATTCACTACAACAGAAACTAACACAGTATTGTGAAGTAATTATACTCCAGTAAAGATCTATTTAAAATAAAAAAGATTATTATAGTTTACTCCCCAAAAGACGTTAATAGGTATGTTTCTTATTGCTCTTGAATTCCCTAGTATTGGTCTGGGCTCTGTCCCTTGAAAGCTAACTTTTACTCATTCAATCCCCTTCAAGTCAAAGTTAAACAAAAGACTGTTCTCTAATTCTTCTTCTTCCTTCCAACCCTGCTCCATTTTCCTGAGGGGGAACATCTATCCATTCAATACATATTTTAAAAATGCTTCCTATATGCTAAGCAGTGTTCTAAGTGCTGGGCACTCAGCAATAACTAGGATAAATAATATCAATAACCCTCACTTCCATGGATCTTATATCCTAGTTGGGAGACAGACAAAATCAAACAAAAAATGTGACCTGAAAGAGAAACAGAGTGATATGATGGAGAGAAGGACCAGGGTCAGAGAAGGGAAACTGCTTTAGCAACATTGCTCAAGAAAGCTTCTCTGAGGAGGCTGCATTTAAGCTGCCAGTGGAACTGGGAGAAGGGGCGAACTGTGAGAAAACCTGGGGACAAGACACCTTGAAGAGGGAATGGCACGTGCAAAGAAGTGTAGGATGAATGAGCTAGTGATGTTGGAGAACAGAAAGAAGACTAGTGGCTACAGCATGGTGAGCAGAGTTACACGTGAGATGGAAAATAGGCAGGGTCCAGATTCTCTGGCAGGGCTTGGTAGGTCATGGTAAAGAGTTCAGGTTTTATTCTAATTGTCATCAGAAGCCACTAGGAAGAAGAGAGTGGTATAAATACCTCCTCCATCAAATAACCAACATTGATTATTCTCAGTAGATTTTTATTTTGAACAAGTTACACTTATCAGAGCCCACCAAAATTTCCATAACAAACGTGCTCTGTGATTTTGAGCATTTAACTTTATTTCAGTGCCTTGGTATTACCATTTGCAAAATGGGGTATAAAATTCATTAAAGTCTTAAGATTCAGGAGTCAGATAACTTGTTATCATTGAATTTCATCGTGCCCCAAATTCTCATCTATAAAACTTAGAAAATATCTGCCCTGATTATAATGATCAAAGACTCTAGTTGTAAAATATCTTTGCAAATACTAAAGTGTATACACATGTAAGTAAAAGTTACTCTATCAATAAAGCTAAGAAGGAAAGTGGGCCAGGTAAAGTGGTTTATCCAAATAGTCTCTTAAATTATACTTCTAAAATTGTATTATGTTGAATTTGGAAAAGATATTAGATGCTCCTAAGTCATAAATATATCAAGAGAATCTTCATAAAATACTTAAAATTTTTATTTGCATTTTATACCAACAAGACTTCAAAATGGACAAAAGTACTAAAGAGAAGAATTTATGTGAAAACTTCTGAATTCCTATGGGAAAATATACCATAACATTTTAAGATAATGTTATCGTTTTATGATTTTCAATATACTCTTCTCTTACTTGAAAATTAAATGCATGAGGACTATAACTTATCTGTCATTAAATGCTGTCAGCCTCTGTGTTACCAGAAAGATATACTTTGTAAAGAGAAGTAAAGAAAGGATCATTCTCCGTCTCTTTTCTCCCTGGGAGAAAGTATTATATTATAGGTTCCCTGGTGTGTCAGGATGGTTTAATTTCTGAATATCTCCCAGAGAGTATCCATCATGACTCAATCAGATTGCATGTATATTTCATTCCATCATTCAAAAGTTAGTGACTTATAGATGGTCAATGGGGGTGTAGTATTTTGATTAAAGAAAGTAACTGCTGATGTTGCATCCTCAGAATGTCAAAAGAACTGGAAATAGTTCTTGCTAAATTCTGTAGCAGCAATGGCAGCGTCACTGCATGAAAAATTCAGTTCTCTTAAGGGGAAATCCTTAAGCCATGTAATTTCCACAAGGATGATTAGTTTCAATCAGAAAGTATGGTATAGTGATTTCACTGATGGAAACAAGAAGGTGATTGCAACTCAAAGAAGCAGATTCTCTCCAGGGTTCGAATCATTTCTAAGTAGTGTTGCAGGAAGCAATACTAACACTTTCAGGTCATCAGAAAAATGCATTATTGTTGTCAAGCACTGAAGTACCCCCACAGAGGCATGGGTGAGTTCATCCATCTTCCTGAGAGCTTAATTTACTACTGGGAAGAACTGACTTATGACTCACACAGGGGGAGTGGAATTCATATGTACTGAGCACCTACTATAATTCTAGCACTATAAAACACACCTTTAAGTGCATTGTCTTATTTAATTCTCAATAAAGTCTAGAAAAGGATGTTAATAGTTTATAGATAAGAAAATGGAGGATAGATAAATGACATAATGCTTTCTAGGTCACAAACACAAGTAGCAGAGCTACATTTGAACATAGATAGGTCTGCTACGAAATTTCATGATGTCTCAGCCATATAGTAACACAATCGATAGAGCCCAGAAAGCAAGTTGCCATCTTTCATAGTCTTACACTCAACCCTCTCTCAACCACCACCCTCAAACACACCTACCAGTTGGATATAGGTGTTGGCTATAATATACTTGACTGGAAATCTGGGCTTGATCAGAGTCCCATATTCTTCCCCAGAACTTTCAAGTTCTTGAACAGAGAAAAGTTTGATGAATTATCCATTCAGCTATCCATCTACTGCCAAATTCCTATTGGGGAAAATAAATGTTCAAAATTATTTTTCTCCTATTCTATGACAAGAAAAAAAAGAGAGAAGCGAAAATCAATTGACAAGATCAGGGAAGGCAGAAGCATCAGAAAAACCTTGAAGAATGGATCAGGCTTCAATACATAAAGATGGCATAAGAAGTGACATTCACAGAGTGGAGAATAACATGAAGAAAGGCTAAGAGGGAGGCAAGTCAGGAGAAGAAAGTTAAGGAAGACTTAAAGATGTCTCAACTCCCAGAGTTACAGAAAATGCTGTGATATTAACTAAAATTAAGAAAGCTAAGGACTGGTTTGAAGGAGATGACAAGAAAAATTTTGGACATATTAGTTATGTCATTTGAGTCATTCTTCCAATTTTTCAGGCTAAAAACTTGGTAGCCATCCTTGACTCCTCTTCTTCTTTCACTGTGTTGCAATCTTTCAGCTAATTTTGTTGGTTCCACCTTCAAAGTGTATGTTGAATTGAACCCTCTTTTCACCACCTCTATGCTAACTATGGCCTTAGCCACCAGCCTCTTTTACCTGGATTATTATAGTAGCCTTTTTAAATGGACTAAATGCTTCAATGAAAAGATGCAGAGTGGCTGAATTGATAGAGAAACAAGACCCATATACATGCTGCCTACAAAAGACTCACTTCAGATCTAAAGACATACACAGAATGAAAGTGAGGAGATGGAAAAAAGGTAATGGAAATGGAAATGAAATGAAATGCAAATGGAAATGAGAAGAAAGCTGGGGTAGTAATACTTATACCAGACAAAATACACTTTAAAACAAACACTGTAACAAAAAACAAAGAAGATCATTACATAATGATCAAGGAATCAATCTAAGAATAACAATTATAAATATATATGTATATATATAAAGTACAAATATTAACAGACAAAAAGGGAGAAATTGACAGTAAGACACTAACAGTGTCATATATGACAAACCCACAGCTAACATCATATTTAATAGTGAAAAGCTGAAAGTATTTAATCTAAGATCAGGAGCAATACAAGGATGCCCACTCTTGCCACTTTTATTCAACATAGTATTGGAAGTTCTAACCACAGCAATCAGACAAGAAGAAATAAAAGGAAAGAAAGAAGTAAAACTGTCACTTGTAAAACTGCAGATGACAAACTGCACATGACATGGTACTATACATAGAAAATCCTCAAGACACCACCAAAACATTATTAGAGCTAATCAATTAATTCTGTAAAGTTGTAGGATACAAAATTAATATTCAGAAATCTGTTGCATTTCTATACACTAACAACAAACTATCAGAAAGAGAAATGAAGAAAACAATCCTGTTTGCAATCACATTAAAAAGAAGAAAATAACTAGGAATAAATCTAACCTAGGAGGTAAAAGACCTTTACCCAAAAAAATTATAAGACATTGATAAAAGAAATCGAATATGACATAAACAGATGGAAAGACATATCATGCTCATGGATGGGAAGAATTGATATTGTTAAAATGACCATACTACAGATTCAATCTACAGATTCTAAGCCATCCCAATCAAACTACTTATGGCATTTTTCACAGAACTAAAGCAAATAATTCTAAAATTTGTAGTGAAACACAAAAGACCCCAAAGAGCCAAAACAGTCTTGAGAAAGATGAACAAAGCTGGAGGTATCATGCTCCCTGATTTCAAACTACCGCAAAGCTACAGTAATCAAAACAGTATTGTACTGATACAAAAACAGGCACATACATCAATGGAACAGAATAGAGAGCCCACAAATGAACCCATGTTTATATGGGCAATTAATTTATGACATAACAGGCCAGAATATACAATGGGGAAAGACAACCTCTTCAATAAATGGTGTTGGGAAAACTGGACAGCTACACGCAAAAGAATCAAACTGGGCTACTCCCTCACACCACACACACAAAAAAATTTTAAGTGGATTAAAGACTTAAATGTAAGACATGAAATCATAAAACTTCTAGAAGAAAACATAGGCAGTACACTCCTTGACACCAATCTTAGTATGGATATCTCCCATCAGGCAAGGCAAACAAGCAAAAATAAAAAAATGGAACTATATCAAACTAAAAGGCTTTTGCACAGTGCACGAAACTGCCTATAAAATGATAAAAAGTTCACCTACTGAATTGGAGAAGTTATTTGCACATGATATATTTGACAAAGGGTATATCCAAAATATAAAAAGAACTCATACAACTTAACATCAAAAAAAAATTAACAATGGGCAGAGCATCTGAATAGATATTTTTCCAAAGATATACAAAGGCCAACAGGTACATTAAAAGATGCTTAACATCACTAATCATTAGGGAAATGCAGATCAAAACCACAGTGTCCTATCACCTCACACCTGTTAGAATGGCTATTGTCAAAAAGACAAAAAATAACAAGGGTCAGTAAAGATGTGTAGAAAAGGGGATCCTCATATACTGTTGGAAGTGTAAATTGGTGCAGCCACTCTGAAAAACAGAATTGGGATTCCTCAAAAAATTAAAAAGAAAACTACCATACAATTCAGCAATTCCACACCTGGGTATTTATCTGAAATAAACAAAACACTAATTCGAAAAGATACATGCACCCCTGTGTTCACTGCAGCATTGTTTACAGTAACCAAGACATGGAAGCAACCTAAGTACCCATCAATAGGTGAGTGGATAAAGAAGATGTGAGATATATATATATATATGTATATATATGTAAAATATACACATATATATGTAAAATATAATATTACTCAGCCATAAAATAATGGAATCTTGCCATTTGTGACAACATGGATGGACCTAGAAGGATTATACTAAGTGAAATAAGTCAGACAGAGAAAGACAAATACTGTATGGTTTCACCTATATGTGGAATCTAAAATAGAAAACAAACGAACAAACACAACAAAACAGAAACAGAGTAATAGATTCAGATAACCAACAGGTGGTTGCCAAAGAGGAGGGGCTTGGGCGGAGGAGAGAAATAGGTGAGGGAGACTAAGAGGTACAAACTTCCAGTTGCAACATAAATGAATCACGGGTATAAAATGTACAGTGTGGGGAATATAGTCAATAATTATGTAATATCTTTTTATGGTGACAGATGGTATCTACACTTATCCTGGTGATCACTTTGAAATGTATAGAACTATTGAATCAATATGCTGTGTAATGGGAACAAACATAGTGTTGTATAGGTCAATTTTACTTCAAAAATAAACAAAGGAACTCATAGAAAAAGAGATCAGATTTGTGGTTAGCAGAGGTGGGGGCTGGGGGAGGGGGAATTGAATGATGGCAGTCAAAATGTACAAACTTCCAGTTATAAGATTAAACATGTAGTAGATATGTAATGTACAATATGATAAGTAAAATTAACACTGCTCTACGTGATATATGAAAATTGTTGAGAGTGAATCCTAAGAATTCTCTTCACAAGGAAAAAAAATTTTTTTCTATTTCTTTAATTCTGTTTCTATATGAGGTGACAGGATGTTCACTAACCTTACTGTGGTAATCATTTCACGATGTATGCAAATCAAATCATTATGTTGTACATCTTAAACTTATATAGTACTCTATGTCAATTATATCTTAATAAAACTGGCAGAAAAAATATAATGTTGGTTGGTTGTGGGGGTTTGTGGTGGTTTATAGCGTTTTTTAATTTAAATTGTTTTTATTTTTTTAAAACCATGAGTCAGTATCGGATTTTCCAAATTGGCATGTAATAAGAAAAATCAGATATATTTCATCGGCGTATAATGCCCTTCTTTTCTGATGCCTTCTGAGGAAGTTCCTCAATCTGATTTCCAGCTCATTATTTCATTCTTCAGCTATTTATTCCACGTATTGTGTTTTCTATATCAAATTTACTATTTTCACACCTAGTATTTCCATATTGTTCTTTTTTATAACCTGAAGTAATGGTTTTATAGCATCCCTTAACCTCTTTATATTTATTTTACTTCAATAAAATTATTGAGGCTTCTGTTTCAATAACTCTTTCGTTGTATAATTTCTTGTGTGTGTGTGTGCGCACGCACACGTGCACGCACGCACTTTATAGAGGTTATTTGATCAAGCATCTGATTATTTTGGCCTGTGAGCTCATGTTCCCCAGGAGGCATTAGGTAGCTACTTTATCTTGTAAAGCGTATTGGGGAAGACCCAAAAGCTAGGTTCTGGTCTACATCCCCCTATCTGAATTTAAGAAGTGGAAGGAGGGCCCCCAGTGAGTCCCAGATCTTGCAGAGTTTACCCTCCCATTTGCTGCCACTCTAAAACTTATCTCTTCTGAATGCACACATAAAGTTTTAGAAATAAGCAGCACTGAATGAGGCAATCTCCAACATTCCAATCCACCAATCCTAAGAGTTTGAAGAGGGAGGAGGTGAACAAGACATTACTGAAGGTGACTAGTCAATTCCCATCTGTGTTCATCACCCCATCAGGGCCATGCTCTGCCCTAACATCACCCCCACTGATTTCTGTGGCCTGGAATGCTGCTCCCAATATGTGGAGAAGGAGGAATCAACTATTGCCTCTGAGACAACTTGGGGAGAAAGAAGATAAAAAATTTCTTCTAGGGACTTCCCTGGCAGTCCAGTGGTTAAGCTTGGAGCTCCCAATGCAGGCGGCATGGGTTCAATCCCTGGTTGGGGAACTAAGATACTGCATGCTGAGCAGCACAGCCAATAAATAAATAAATAAAGAGTGGGAGAGAAAAAAATAAATGTTGTATTCTTTAAAAGAAAAAAGAAAAAGAATTTCTTCTAACCCTTACTCCACCTTCCAGTGAGGTCACTTCCACCCCTGCTGTTGTACCCAGAAAGCCTTCAGTCTCCCAGGAATTTATGTAAGGCAATTATTCCTTTTTTTTTTTTTCTTCTAATCCATGCTTCTATATTGCTTCTATATTTACTCCAGAGTTGATTTGAAAGGAGGAAGCCATGCTGATTTTCCACCTTCAGCATGCTCAAACAACACTTAAGCTGCCATCTTTGTCAGTGGAATTCTCTGTGGTCAAGCATGTAATAGAACCATCTCAAAAATTAAAAATTGTATTTATGACTTCATGCCTAGAACATAGGATTGTCTTTAACAGCTGAGGAACAATGGTCTTTAGTGATATGTAGAATTGTCCAATATTCATTTGGAGAAAAAAATTTACTCTGGCCCACCCTGGTTGTGTCAGGCCAGCTGCCACCATCACCAATGAGAAGAGGATTCTAAATATGTGTGGAGTTGGGTTTGCTTCATTTTGTTATTTTTCCCTTTGGAATTTCCACTACAGGTTTGTCAGAGGTCATAGCGTTATGTTCTTCATTTGAATAATCTCTCAGCCTTGACTGTTTCTGTCCATCATATTAGACAGTATGTCCAATTTAAATGCACATTCCTACAATTTCACCAGAAAACTGACCCCTGGGACCACTTTGGGCAAGCATTGTGCATCTGGCATCCTCTGCTGTGCTTACTCTATCTCTCCAAAAGCTATCTGAAAGTCATTTCTTTATGTAAATGCAGAATTCCTATTACCTTCTTTCTTTGTTCTCGTGATGGCAAATTAAAAGAAGCAAAGGACTGGCTTTTTTTGAGTCTCTATCCCTATTTTACTATTGGCTTGCTCATAATATTATAATATTTATTTAATATATATTACATACAAATTTGCAATTATATATAATATTTGTAATTAAATAAACTACATATTATATATATTATATAATATATAACAGCATATATTATATATTATGAAGTATATATTATGTTATATAAATATTATATAAATACATATTTATTGCAATTATGTAACACATATTCTTATTATATATTATAATAAATGAGGTAGTCCTCACTAGAAGAATCCATAGTATCTGAAAATTATATTTCAGAGCCATCTAAAAAATATTGAGGCATTTTAAGATGCCTTGTGGCTTCTAAGTAGGACACTTGATAACACCATCCAAATACCAGAAGTCTAATAACTCATTATGATAGCAAACTACTTGGCAGAGACAAACTGGGCTTACATAAAAGCAGGAGTAAAGTTGCTTAGATAATAAATACCAACTCTTTAATCTCAATTCCAAACCACATCAAAATTTCTAATTCTGACTTTATTTGTGCAACATTTTTTAAGCTTTTATTTAAAAAAAGATGTTGGCCACCTCCTCAAATACTTTTGCTAAAATATTGTTAACTGGAAAAGAGCATTATTTATTATAGCTCCTTCCTTTTCAAACCCAGTAACCACAATTTTATTTTCAAGGAAGAGAAACTTTATTTTTTCTCAGTAGATCCAGGTCCACGCTGAAAATGCTAATGCCTAGGGGCCCGACTGACTGAATCCAAAGGAATCTTTGGCACCTCAGCACATAGCCTCAAGGCATCCAGGTTAATAAGCCATGTTTAAGGTTAATGCCTGGTCTTACACGATCATCAGTCCTCATTAAAAAGAGCTGCCACGATGGGATTTGACACACCTGTCAATCAGTTCTACTCTAGAGACCAACAATGGGCAAGAACAAAAGCTAACACCAGAGGGAAAGTAAAGGTCAAACACTTTTGACAGTTTGATGTACATGAATCAGAATTTTATACTAGCCAAACTAAGTTGCTGCTACTTTTTCTGGCCATTCCTGTGCATATATCAGATTGCAGTGTACTTATTCATGTTTTATTGCATGTTAGAATGAATTTTTGATTACTAATAGTTTATATCATTACTCGTGTGGTGTTTATAGTTGTTAATACTATTAAATAATTAGTGCATGATTTTTCATATGTCCACTTGCAATATCACAGGATCAGCATAATGACTACTTGCAACATGGATCCACTTCTAAGTGGATCTGCTCCCATTTCCAAATCAACTCTGACTCACTCAATCAACATTTAGTGAGAGCCTACTACACACTCAACACTACACCAGGCTCTTAGGATACAAGACTGATTTCCCCTCTCAAGGAGTTTAAATGAGTGAAAAGTGCAGATTCTTACAAAATATTCTTCAATTTATATTACTACTCTAATACATACATAGTACTCAGAATTAAGTTCATGCTATAGGAAAAAGAATTGTAAAATGCTTTGAAATAAACATATCTGGGTGTCTTTGGCAGAAAGCTAAGCATAGTCTAATCACATTTTTTTAGATTATTTAATTCTATGGACTCTCTGAGCCTTTCACTGTCTTCAAGCCATTTTACAACTCTCTAATTGGTAGATAACTGATAGCAAGTAAACGATTCTTTTCCACAGACAGGAAAGAGAATCTTGTCTAAAGTAAATACAATTGATTCTCCTACCCTTCCCTCATTTGCTGTTCCTTCAACCTCATCCCTCACACCTCCAGTTCCTGACATAAGCCAGCTTTGCATATATTTGTAAATTAATTTCAGCATTATTTACAGCTCATATGTGAGGTTTTTTGAATTCTTCTTTTGAACCGATTATAATCACCTTATCCTTACCACATGATGAGTTCAATAAAATCTTTGACGTATGTCCATTTGTATGAGAGTCATGATTACATTTGTTTTTGAAAAAATACCCTTTATCAACTTTCAAGGTATTTTAAAGTAGGCAACAAACTGTCAAACCAGCCTCAACATCAATATCTCCTCATTCCCAAATATCCTCTGCCTTACTCCATTCAGGCTGCTACAGTAAAATACCACAGACTGAGTGGTTTATAAACAGCAGAAATTTATTAGTCACAGTTCTGAAGGCCTGAAGTTCAAGACCAGCATGTTCAAATTCTGGTGAAGGCCCGCTTTCAGGTTCATAAATGGGGTCTTCTTGTTGTGTCCTCACATGGTGGAAAGCAAAAGGGAAGCTCTGTTCAGACTCTTTTATCAGAGCACTAATCCTAT
Source organism: Grampus griseus (assembly GCF_964374135.1). Classification (NCBI taxonomy): domain Eukaryota; kingdom Metazoa; phylum Chordata; class Mammalia; order Artiodactyla; family Delphinidae; genus Grampus; species Grampus griseus. The sequence continues at coordinate 13,578,176 of NC_139011.1, read as the reverse complement.
TCATGAGACCTCCACCTTATAACCTAATCACCTCCTAAAAGTCCCACCTCCTAATACCACCAGATTGGACATTAGAATTTCAACATACAAATTTGGGGGGAACACAAACATTCAAACCATAGCATCCTCCATCCACCACACATACCTCCAATCCCTCTGAATTAATATATATTCACTGAGCACATCCGCACTTAGTCTCTCATTGTTGTCGTTTATTCTGTTTGTGTTGTATGCTATAAAACTGTTTCCACTTTTTCATACGCTCATTTTTTACTCATTTATTACAATTCATTTTAAAAATCACTTCTGTAAACATCTCCCTAATTGCCCTAAGTCAAACTAAGTTTTCCTCTGTGCTCCCCCAGCACCTTGTCAATACCACTAGCATAGCACTCATCACACTGTATTATAATTATTGCATGTGTGTCTGTCTCCTTTCTTAAACATAAACATAAGCTCCTGGAGGGCATGTCTTATTCATTTTTACACCCACATCACTTAGTTAGAACCTGGTGCATAGTCAATACTCATCACATGTTTAAGGAGTAAATGAATAATTAAATGATTGAATGAATGAACACTTAAAATCTCATCATAATCATATTCTTAATCCTCTGTATACTCATTTCCATTAATTAGTGCATTGTGATAGATCCTCCCTATATGAGAAGCTGAACGTTGATTAATGCAAAAATATTTATTTATGAATATCAGCATGCAGATTGGTAGTCAACACCAAAGAACATACCAACATTATGATCAAGGAAAAAAAATAAACACAAAATTCCAAACTCATAAATATCCTTTGGTCTCAAAGTTAATTGGTAAATTGGTTGATCAGAATCTCAGGCATAGTTTCCCACAGTAACAATATAATGCAAAGTGTTTAGTTCCCCAATCTAGCCTACTAAAACCTCTTGATCCTATGAAATATTTGAGAATATATCTATATGCAATAAAGTAATAGAAAAAATATCACAGATTTAAGAGACCCCAGCATAGTGTCTTGACACCCAGCATATCTTTGCTAACATAGTTGGCTCTTGAACCACTCGGCGGCGTAGGGGCACCAACCCTCCATGCAGCTGAAATCCATGTATAGTCCGCCCTCCACATCCACAGTTTCTCCATATCTGAGATTCATCTGTATGCATGGTTCTTTGTGGTTCTGCATCCACAGATTCAAGCAACTGTGGATTGTGTGGTTCTGTAGTGTTTACTATTGAATAAAATCTGTGTACAAGTGGACCCACACAGATCAAACTCATGTTGTTCAAGGGTCAGCAGGGATTAGAATCTAAAGAAAATAATTTACTAAAATATCACTTTTCGATTATTTTGAATATAGGTGTTTGAGGAAGAAATTGGCTTTATAGAGTAGAAAGATAGATTAGATAAATAACAGAATATATCTGGACACTTTGACCTATGTTTGGTTGGAGAAAACTGATACTTCACTACTTCTAATTTCATTTAAAAATTCATGGCTTTTCTTTTCCTTAACTGGGGTGTTATAATAACTTTCACTTGCTTTTTTTAAAAGGTTCTGTGGCTTTAAATGTTGTTTGGGTTAAGAGAAAGTTGGTTGTTCTTTATTTTGTTGTTGTTATTGTCATGTTGTTGTTGTTGATGGTGGTTTCCCAGAAGAGAAAAAGAAAGAGAGCAGAAAAAAGAAAGCAAAAATAAGAGAGAAGAAGGACAGAGGGTTAATAATACAGAAAGAAGGAGAAGAAAAAAAGGTTCTGAGAAAGGGAAGAAGAGGCAGTCCTATGCTGGTAAACTGGCTGAGACAAAGGGAAGCCTTGATTTGTATGGTTTGAAATTTCCACAGTGTAAATATTCTCATCATGCCTGATTTCAGGTTACCAGGATGACATCCTGAACACAGAGTTAGAAAAAGAAGTGTCCAGTTGGCGTCCTCCGTCTACCACACGTGTGCTTTTGCTAGTTAATGGAGACTTACAGACCAGCTTCAGAACACCACTGGGAAAGAGAGTGAGGAGAGAGAAAAAAGAGGAAGACAGACAGCATTAAGAAGAATCTAAGAATGAGTTGAGGGGAAAGATTGATGTTAAGAATGACATGTCTGGTGACAATCAGGTTAGTAGAGGAATAAGCCAGGTGTGAGAGAAGTCCCCTCTCCTGGAATCCAGAAAAAAGTAATCCCTATATGTGATCTGGTAGCATAATTTTTCCAGGAGACTCTAGTTATTTCCCCCCACCCCCATGTAGATATTCCCCCAAGAAACCTTCCCAGAGAGAGAGAGATGATTCCTTTAAAACCAGTCCTTTTCACATTTTAATGTCCATAAACATCCCCTGAGAACCTTGTTAAAACAAAGATTCTGGTTCAGTAAGTCTGGGATAGGCTGGAGATCCTGCATTTGAAAAGCTCCCAGGTGATGCTGGTGTTGCAGGAATATAAACCACAATTTGAGTTTCCAGCTCTAGTCTAGCCTCTTGACCATGTGTTTTTTTTAAGTGAGAGATGTAAATCTGCTTATGTTTCATGCGAAAACCTTGATCTTCATGAAGGGCCACATCCTGTTCTCTAAAAGTAATGACTTCATCATCATAGATCCTGACTAGACACAGATGATAACAATAGTAATCATCTTCATTTCTATTTTCTAAGTGCCATTTATGTGCCATTAGCTAACTTCCTATCAATAGCTAACAAATGTTCTCTTTCTCACACATTATCATAAATACAGTTCTTTATAAGAAAGAAACCCTCTTTGCTTTTATCTCATCTGACAACTGGGCCATTTAACAAGTTCAGCCAATAGTTGTACTTTCTGTCCCTTCCACTATGGTTCAAATGTTTGTGTCCCCAATTCACATGTTAAAATCTTAACCCTCAAAGATGATTATTAGCAGGTGCTGCCTCTGAGTGATGCTTAAGTCATGAAGATGGAGCCCTCATAAATAAGATGAATGCCTTATAAAAACAGACCTCCCACACCAGAACCGCCTAGCCCCCTCACTGTGTGAGGACACAGAGAGAAAGCACCATCTTCGAACCTGGAGGAGGGCCTTCCCCAGATCCCAGCCATACTGGCAATGTGAACTTGGATCTTCTCAGCCTCCAGAATTGTAAGAAATAAATTTCTGTTGCTTATAAGCCACCCAGTCTGTGGCATTTTGTTATAGCAGGCTGAACAAAGACACTTCCATTTACCATTTTCCCCCAAGGATAACCATAGCTTTAACATCAAACTCCTGCCTTTAGAGTTTAGGAAGGGGATAGGGAAATCCAGCAAAATCGTTTTTCCTTTACAGGGCTTCCTTAGGCTAATACCTAACTTTCTCTCCATGTTGTCACTGTCAATCCATTTTAAAACTACCTTCCCCATTTACAATAATCTCATATTTCTCACCTGTGAAAAAAGGTTGCTTATTGGAAGCAAACTGCACTATAATCAGTAAAAATCAAGCCAGGGAGACAGAGAGCAAAAATGCCCTGAGGGAAGTAGGAAAAATGAAGTAGAGAAGAAATGCTGGTTTTGCCAATGTCTTGCCTTGTCCACTAAGGTGACATCATCATCCATAGGCTGAGAGAAATGATCTCGGGTCCACTATGAGGAACACAAGCTTTAAATGATACATTAAACAAGATGGAATTAATGGATATTTATAGGACATTCCATCCAAAAACAACAGAATACACATTTTTCTCAAGTGCTCATGGAACATTCTCCAGGATAGATCACATCTTGGGTCACAAATCAAGCCTTGGTAAATTTTAAAAATTGAAATCGTATCCAGTATCTTTTTGAACCACAAAGCTATGAGACTAGATATCAATTACAGGAAAAAACCTGTAAAAAATACAAACATATGGAGGCTAAACAATACACTACTGAATAATGAAGTGATCACTGAAGAAATCAAAGAGGAAATAAAAAAATACCTAGAAACAAATGACAATGGAGACACGACAACCCAAAACCTATGGGATTCAGCAAAAGCAGTTCTAAGAGGGAAGTTTAGAGCAATACAATCCTACCTTAAGAAACAGGAAACATCTCGAATAAACAACCTAACATTGCACCTAAAGCAATTAGAGAAAGAAGAACAAAAAAACCCCAAAGTTAGCAGAAGGAAAGAAATCATAAAAATCAGATCAGAAATAAATGAAAAAGAAATGAAGGAAACAATATCAAAGATCAATAAAACTAAAAGATGGTTCTTTGAGAAGATAAACAAAATTGATAAACCGTTACCGGACTCATCAAGAAAAAAAGGAACACTCAAATCAATAGAATTAGAAGTGAAAAAGGAGAAGTAACAACTGACACTGCAGAAACACAAAAGATCATTACTACAAGCAACTCTATGCCAATAAAATGGACAACCTGGAAGAAACGGACAAATTCTTAGAAAGGTACAACCTGCCAAGACTGAATCAGGAAGAAATAGAAAATATGAACAGACCAATCACAAGCACTGAAATTGAAGCTGTGATTAAAAATCTTCCAACAAACAAAAGTCCAGGACCAGATGGCTTCACAGGAGAATTCTATCAAACATTTACAGAAGAGCTAACACCTATCCTTCTCAAACTCTTCCAAAATATAGCAGAGGGAGGAACACTCCCAAACTCATTCTACGAGGCCACCAACACCTTGATACCAAAACCAGACAAGGATATCACAAAGAAAGAAAACTACAGGCCAATATCACTGATGAACATAGATGCAAAATCCTCAACAGAATACTAGCAAACAGAATCCAACAGCACATTAAAAGGATCATACACCATGATCAAGTGGGGTTTATCCCAGAAATGCAAGGATTCTTCAACATATGCAAATCAATCAACGTGATACACCATATTAACAAATTGAAGGAGAAAAACCATATGATCATCTCAATAGATGCAGAAAAAGCTTTCGACAAAATTCAACACCTATTTATGATAAAAACCCTGCAGAAAGTAGGCATAGGGGGAACTTACCACAACATAATAAAGGCCATATATGACAAACCCACAGCCAACATCGTCCTCAATGGTGAAAAACTGAAAGCATTTCCACTAAGATCAGGAACAAGACAAAGTTGCCCACTCTCACCACTCTTATTCAACATAGTTTTGGAAGTTTTAGCTACAGTAATCAGAGAAGAAAAGGAAATAAAAGGAATCCAAATTGGAAAAGAAGAAGTAATGCTGTCACTGTTTGCAGATGATGTGATTCTATACATAGAGAATCCTAAAGATGCTACCAGAAAACTACTAGAGCTAATCAATGAATTTGGTAAAGTAGCAGGATACAAAATTAATGCACAGAAATCTCTGGCATTCCTACACACTATTGATGAAAAATCTGAAAGTGAAATCAAGAAAACACTCCCATTTACCATTGCAACAAAAAGAATAAAATATCTAGAAATAAACCTACCTAAGGAGACAAAATATCTGTATTCAGGAAATTATAAGACACTGATGAAAGAAATTAAAGATGATACAAATAGGTGGAGAGGTATACCATGTTCTTGAATTGGAAGAATCAACATTGTGACAATGACTCTACTACCCAAAGCAATCTACAGATTCAATGCAATCCCTATCAAACTACCACTGGCATTTTTCACAGAACTAGAACAAAAAATTTCACAATTTGTATGGAAATACAAAAGACCCCGAATAGCCAAAGCAATCTTGAGAATGAAAAACGGAGCTGGAGGAATCAGGCTCCCTGACTTCAGACTATCCTACAAAGCTACAGTAATCAAGACAGTATGGTACTGGCACAAAAGCAGAAAGAGAAATCAATGGAACAGGATAGAAATATGGACGCACATATGGTCACCTTATCTTTGATAAAGGAGGCAGGAATGTACAGTGGAGAAAGGACAGCCTCTTCAATAAGCGGTACAGGGAAAACTGGACAGCTACATGTAAAAGAATGAAATTAGAACACTCCGTAACACCATACACACAAATAAGCTCAAAATGGATTAAAGACCTACATGTAAGGCCAGAAACTATCAAACTCTTAGAGGAAAACATAGGAAGAACACTCTATGACATAAATCACAGCAGGATCCTTTTTGACCCACCTCCTAGAGAAATGGAAATAAAAACAAAAGTAAACAAATGGGACCTAATGAAACTTCAAAGCTTTTACACGGCAAAGGAAACCATAAACAAGACGAAAAGACAATGCTCACAATGGGAGAAAATATTTGCAAACGAATCAACGGACAAAGGATTAATCTCCAAACTATATAAACAGCTCATGCAGCTCAATATTAAAGAAACAAACAACCCAATCCACAAATGGGCAGAAGACCTAAACAGACATTTCTCCAAAGAAGACATACAGATGGCCAAGGAGCACATGAAAAGCTGCTCAACATCACTAATTATTAGAGAACTGCAAATCAAAACTACAATGAGGTATCACCTCACACCAGTTAGAATGGGCATCATCAGAAAATCTACAAACAACAAATGCTGGAGAGGGTGTGGAGAAAAGGGAACCCTCTTGCACTGTTGGTGGGAATGTAAATTGATACAGCCACTATGGAGAACAGTATGGAGCTTCCTCAAAAAACTAAAAATAGAATTACCATATGACCCAGCAATCCCACTACTGGGTATATACCCAGACAAAACCATAATTCAAAAAGACACATGCACTGCACTGTTCTTTGCAGTAGTATTTACAATAGCCAGGTCATGGGAGCAACCTAAATGCCCATCAACAGTCAAATGGCTAAAGAAGATGTGGTACATATATACAATGGAATATTCCTCAGCCATAAAAAGGAACGAAATTGGGTCATTTGTAGAGACGTGGATGGACCTAGAGACTGTCATGCAGAGTGAAGTAAGTCATAAAGAGAAAAACAATATCATATATCAACACATATACGTGGAACCTAAAAAAATGGTACAGATGAACCAGTTTGCAGCACAGAAATAGAGATACAGATGTAGAGAACAAACGTATGGACACCAAGGGGGGAAAGTGGTGGGGCGGGGGTGGTGGTGTGATGAATGGGGAGATTGGGATTGACATGTATACACTAATATGTATAAAATAGATAACTAATAAGAACCTGCTGTATAAAAAATAAATAAAATAAAATTTAAAATTCTTAAATAGGAAGGAAGAAATGGCACTGTATGTGAGGAAGAGAGAAAGTCATGAAAGGCTGCTATGGTAGAAAAGGCAAGGCAAAGTGTCCAGCATTGAAGCTGATGTCAGTTTGGTTTCCACTGCTGAGATTCTCTGATTTCTTCTCAAGGGCTTGAGGCCAGGCTACCCTCTTTCAATACCTTCACTCAACAAAGTCCCATTTGGAATTCTGGAAAACCACAATATAATCTCTGAAGATACACACAGAATTTCTGAGCTGGTGAAATATTAAGAGTACTTTCTCAGTCTTTTGGCATTGCCTCACCCATAACTCACACATCCACATCTTCAGGAGCAGCCATTTCCATCTCCAATTTTTTGTTACACCAGAAGCAGATTCTGAAGCAAAGAATTGAGTGCAAGTAGCTTATTGAGGATATGAAGACCAGTAGGGAAGTTGGAGAAGTAAGACAAGGAAAGGAAGACAGTCAATATATTATCAACCTGCTACCACTGAAGGCGACTGGAGCTTGATCCCACTGGAGAAACCCTAGGAGCCAGTGTGAAACATCTCTGAGTTACCCTACCAGAGGGACAAGGGAACTGGGGGTGTTTAGACATCCATCCCCACCAGTCACTGACTGAGGGCTGCTAGGGCTGGGGTGGCACAGGAGTTACTTCTCTGGCTCTTCTGGTCTGCCACGCATGGCAAAAGAGTCTCCTACAGAAAAAGGAATCTCTAAGGTAAGGAAATGCAGGCGCTAGCTGCCGGAAGCATGGAGGGTCCGTGATGAACTGCTGAGGTAGGGGGGCTATGAATGGAGTGTTGCAAGTGTCTGCCATACACCCCACATGATCCACAGCCACGTCTCCTTCCTCCTTGCTTGCTACCACCTCCAGCCCAATTTTCCCAGCATCTGACTTTGCTGATGCATTCTCTTGTTTTGGGTTCTCCTCCATCTGAAGCTTCTCTCCCTACCTGCTGCTCAGTACAGTGAACACTGAGGTACTCAGGAAGTGTTTGTGGAATTCCATCTGATGACTCAAATCCAATGGGCCACCTAGTGAATTTATTTTAACATGATACTGAAATGAAACTGAAATGACTTTACATTAGGTACATATATTACCACTTGGTCAACATTTGTATAATATCCTAGCTCTCTGGTAATTGATAAAACTTGTGAGAGCAGATTTTTTTTGTCGCTAAGCTTACACATTCTGATTCAATTATATCACCATGCCACACTTAGTGGGTTAAATTACACTGCCGCTTCCCTTCCTCAGTTGTGCCCAATCCTGCAATATTAGGGAGGTTTTACTACATTCTTAAGCCTCAAGTATATTTCCCAAGCGGTTTGCTTCTACATGCTCTTTTTTGGATCTTATTAATGGCATCAGACTTAAGAACCTGAGTGACAGCTGCAGTTTTTGCCTCTTAGCCATTCACCCATCTTCTACTAACAGAGTGGAGAACTAGCCCCTCCATCCTCAGACTGTGTGCCTCAGGTGTATAACATCACCTGTGGCTCTAGCATTGGTCATGTAGCTCAGGACTGGCCAATCAGAGCACTGTAATCACTTGGGCCACTGTAATTGGTTCTCATGGGCACGTGACTCATTCAGAGCCAATGAAATGCAATATGGTATTTGCTGGAATTGTTTAGAAATCTCTCCTTTTCTCCTGGACTTGAACTTGGGAGCATACTGGCCTGGAACTGCTGGCAGCAAGCTTATTGTCAAACTTGAGTTTGGGAACAAACCTAACAAGAAGGAGTGCAAAACTGAGAGATGAGGGAGGCTGAGACTAGGTGACCAATCGAGCCAAGCTTGAAGCCAGGGGTCTTTCTGGCCTTAACAGTTCCATACGATAACAAATCTCTTGGTTTACGACAGTTTGGTTTGGGTTTTCTGTCATTTGCAACCAAAAGATCTCTAACTGATAAAGAACCTGAGAAACCTGGTTGTAAATCCCAGTTCTGCCTTTTGCTAGCTCAGTTTTTAAAATTTCAGTTTCCTCATTTTTCAGATGGAGATAAAATATGCCCCTGACAGGGATGTTGCAAAGATAAAATGAGATGATGTACACAAGCCTCTCTGCATGGTGTTTTCCCCAAATGTAGGAATCCATAAACTTAGCTCCCTTCTCTCCCCCACCCACCTCCCAGCATTGCCCCGTGTCCTTCCCTAAGCACATACCAGCCCAGTAAAGGTTAATTTATGTATGTTGGCTGTATTCTAATAATTAATAAAGCCAAGGAAAACGTACTCATGGAAATCCTGATGTTCAAGGACCCCATGACCAATACACCAGACATACCCAATACACAGTACCCATGCAAAGGCTAGGAGAAGCTCCCAGCTAACCTTACACTGCACCTGGGAAGAGGTGGGCCATCTTTGTCACTTGTTTTCTCTAGACCTCAGTTTTCTTCCTTCTCAAGTGAGAGGAATAATAAAGAGATGGCATCTAAGGTCTCTTTCAGTTCTGAAATACTCCATGCCTCATTTCCTGAATTGCCTCCCCTCCTACTTAGTAGAGTCTAAAATCCCCACATTTGTATTCAGAGCATGGCCAAGACTGCGGTGGGTTCTCTAGGACAGAATATATGAGTCTATGTTGAAGATGAGGTCTCTCTGACTTTAAAGACAGCTAACCCTTCTTCACAATGTTGCAAAGAGTCAATGTGATTTTGATTGACTATTTGCCCTTTATGCTCCCAAAGGTTCTGGTGTTTCTGATCACCAGCTAAGTTGTAAGGGGAAGGAGTTTTAACTCTCTGGCCACCAAGGGAGCTAGTTTTATTAGCCTGCTCCAGTGGATGGAGGAACAAAAGAGCTCTTTTTGGAGAACTAGGGATTCTGATTTCATGCCTGCTTTTCCAGCAAAGTTTCACAGCTGTGCCTGCAGCCAGGTTTGTAGCATAGCTCTCATTATTGGGGTGTGCATAGCCGCAGCTATAATATCCAAAAGGAACATTAAGGCTGTCTCTCCCCACACACCTTTTAGCATGTCAGTAGCAAATATCTTGCTAGTAGCCCTGAATTTTGACAGCTCTAGAAGAGAACGTTTTCCACAGTTATTGTCCTTTAAGGAAAGTTTTATGATGGACTCTAGTGCAATTTGCCTGCTTTCTTTACTAATTCAAAGCTCAAACCTTGATCTGTTTCTTTAGAAATTGAAAATACAAAACAACCGTCTCAAGGAATAGCTCCAGTGATGCTGCAATTACTATTTTATGGCTCTCTGAAAAGGTATTTGTTTGTGAAAAATACAATTATGTCATTTAGTTCCTTCCAAACACCCAATGGTGGGTGAAGAAGCATCAGAGGAGAAAGTGAACAGTTCTTGGAAGGGGTAATTGTTGGAAACATACATTTAGAGCAAGTGACTAGACCAGTATTGTCTCTTTCAGAGGGACAGAAGGATGACTCTGGCATCGGCCCAGGGCAGACATCAGTGTTTCCTAGCCTTAGTAAGGAGCATACATGCAGAGTAAAACTAACTTACCTAAAGAAATATGGATCACTCTGGATTGAATTTTGCTTAGTCCTTGAACATGCAGGCCTGCCCTCATTTCAGACTCCATATTTGATGTCAATTTTCACATGCAAATGAGCTTCTTGAGTGTAATGTAATAAAGGGAATTCCTAAAGAATATCTTTTGCGGGCTTCCCTGGTGGCGCAGTGGTTGAGAGTCCGCCTGCCAACGCAGGGGACACGGGTTCGTGCCCCGGTCCGGGAAGATCCCACATGCGGTGGAGCGGCTGGGCCCGTGAGCCATGGCCGCTGAGCCTGCACGTCCGGAGCCTATGCGTCCGGAGCTTGTGCTCTGTAACAGGAAAGGCCACAACAGTGAGAGGCCTGCGTACAGCAAAAAAAAAAATGAATATCTTTTGCAATTGATGTGATCAGTTAGGTATTATCAGTGGTCTTTTATAGCCTGAAAAGTCTCAGCAATCAGTTTTGATTACTCTTTTTAGGCTATTTGTTGTACCCATTAAGTATATTATATTCGTCTATTTTACTGTCTCCCATCACCTCCACCCCAGAGTATGAGCGCCTTAAATACTCCATCCCATACTTAGCTCAGTGAGCTCCTATAAAGCTCTGGGTTCCTAGCACCTAGCACATAACTGATCCTTAATGAAGGCTTATTGGATGCATTGATTTTCCAAACTGGTCTCCAGCTATATATCTTCATGCATTATTTCTAATAATTTCATAACAACTTCTCTCACAATAACAGGGCAACCAAATCAATCAACAGAGTGTGTGTGTGTGTGTGTGTGTGTATATATATATATATATATATATATATATATATATATATATATAATATACTTGTGAGAAAGGAAACTCCTAGGCAGTGACCAAGACCATGAAGTTTAGAATTATGCATGATTTTGTTTAACCCCCTGAAGTAGCTTCTTTAGAAACAACCTCTATAATACTAGGTATATATACTTTTTATATACATAAACAAAGAAATAGATATAAGGATGTCCATAGCAGCATTGTTTGTAATAGCAAGAAATTTGAAACTATTAGTCAGCAATAGGGACATAGGTACACAAGTTATACAATGTGCATACATGTAGAACTCTAACAGCAGTGAGAATAAACTGAGAACAGGCCATACGAACGTGGATGGATCGCTCAAGCAACGGTGAGTGAAAACACCAATATGCTGAAGAACACACGCAATTTTATAGCATTTATATTAAGCTGGAAAACATGGAAATTATGTACTGATTGAGGACACCTCCTTATGTGGTAAAAGTCTAAAGCACTTCATGGGAATGATAATTACTCTATTAATCAGAGTAGGCTAACTCGCATGTTCACTCCTCACTTGTGTTATAGTTAAATGATGTCAGTAGCAAAAAAAAAATTGCTCTATACCGTCACTCAGGGAACCAGTATTGTTCTTTGTAATTCCTCCTCTCTGTAAACTTCTGGACCTTTTCCATGCTGCCAGCTAAGGGGAGAGCTTGGAGGATTACTCAGGAGGTTTCCATGGGCCATATACAGAAGGGATATACTTCACTTCGTTCACGTTCTATTGGTGAGAATTTGGTCACATGCTCTGACCTTGCTGCAAGGGAAGTTGGCAAATATAGTATGGTTGCATGTCAAAGAAGAAAAGAAAAGGGGCTTTTGAGTGGATTTCATTGTGATTACAAATGGGTAGGTGGGGGAGTGAAATATATTCAGGGGAGAAGAAATGGAAAGTTTCATCTATACTGCTGTGCTTTATTTCTTAAGTTGTGTGGGATACATACTTGTGTGTTTATCATATTTTTCTTTAAACATTCTTTTTTCTGAAGTATGTCATAATACAATAAAAAATGTATTAAAGTGATTATATATAATGTAAAGTCTCTAACCAAGGAAACTAGCATTGAGACCTTCAGGAGAAGTGAATCAGAATTCTAATCTCTAATCCTGGAAAAGGAGTGGGGATTTTGCAATTTAGAACTATATAGGTGTTCTATATAGTTGATTCCTATTTATGCTAGGTTGTCCTTTGAACCAAGACTGATTCTGGAAAGGAGTAAAATAAGCACCAGTAATTCTACTGGAGAGGGGCAGAAGAGTCCAAACACCCAATTCTCTCCCCACCGTTGTGGGTCCTTACATATACCTCCTTATCAAAGAACCATAAGATTTCAGAGCAGGAAGGGCTTGCAGAGGGTGGTATTCTACCAGCTTTCTACCAAGGGCAGGGGTCTCCTCCAGAATCTTTGGCAGGTCATCACCTAGCCCCTACTGGAACACTTTCAGTGAAGAGTGTTCTAGGCCTTCTCCATGGGCCTAACTGTCCATTATTTACTCCCTTAGACCCTACTTTCTGCCAGGAGAGGGAAAGATAATCCAAGGTAATCTGCACTGTGTTGTCAGATGGACTGCTTTTCTTGGTAAAGGTAATGGCCTTTCAATATCTTAATCCAATAGATGGTCCCATGGCAAGCCTTAGAGCACGTGAAAACTTCATTAGAACTTGCAGGCTTGCTCACTTATTAATCTATTTCCAGACAACTTTTTTCTGCTATTGCAGACACATGTGTAAGATCAAAGTTAATATTTTTTTTTTTTTGCGGTACACGGGCCTCTCACTGCTGTGGCCTCTCCTGTTGCGGAGCACAGGCTCCGGATGCGCAGGCTCAGCGGCCATGGCTCATGGGCCCAGCTGCTCCGCGGCATGTGGGATTCTCCCGGACCAGGTCACAAACCCACGTCCCCTGCATCGGCAGGCGGACTCTCAACCACTGCGCCACCATGGAAGCCCAAAAAAACATTTTTGACTATCTAAAGTTGATATTCAGTCTATGCTGGGGGTGGAGGGGCAGTCCTATCTATGGTCGTTAAGTGTGATATTTCCTTACTCAGTGTTTCTAGGGAAACTTGTTTATGCCTCTTTTTTGATACTTCGTATATTCTGCCATCAATGAGAGAGTGACATTTGAATATATTCCCTCTAGTATTTGATAAGTTCTTCACAGACCATATATGAATCAGCCACAATCTCTGGGCCACAGAAGATGACCAAAAATAAGGGGAAAATATGGACATAAACATTAGAAAATTAATGAGGAAAACAATTGAAAGTACTGATGGGATGTGCAACTACTTTTATTCCATAGGTGTTATTAATGACTAACAAGCTTCGTAATAAAAAATAAATTATAGTGGGGCTTATATAAGATTTCAATGAGAAGCTAGTTGAATACCTAAATTACAAATCAAAAGGTTTTCAGAACACAGGTACAATGGCAACACTAAAAACTCAAGCTATTAAGAGTATGAAATTCTTCCCTTTTTCTAGACATTAAACAGTCAGCCATATCCATGTGCTAAAATTTATGAATTTTTACATTTTTAAAAAACCAGAGAAAGAAGATTGAAAGTAGTGGTTCCCAACCCTAGACAGTAGTGTTTAGTTTTTTGGGTTTTTTTTAATGTATTTATTTTTATATATTTATTTTTGGCTGCATTGGGTCTTCATTGTTGCACACGGGCTTTCTCTAGTTGTGGCGAGCGGGGGTTACTCTTTGTTGTGGCACGCGGGCTTCTCATTGTGGTGGCTTCCCTTGTTGCGGAGCACGGGCTCTAGAGCACAGGCTCAGTATTTGTTGCGCACGGGCTTAGTTGCTCTGCGGCATGTGGGATCTTCCCAGACCAGGGCACGAACCCGTGTCCCCTGCACCAGCAAGCGGACTCTCAACCACTGCACCACCAGGGAAGCCCATGGGAGGAGGATTCTTAACCACTGCGCCACCAGGGAAGCCGTAGTGCTTAGTTTTGAAAGCTGCAACCTTCTCCTTCCCAACTGAGTATAGATCCAATTGAAAGATAAGCATAAAAGTCAGATAAAAATGAAGGCTTAAAAGTCTTTGGACAAAGTGGCTTGCTAATATTTTCCTGAATTGATAAACCACCCAAAACCAGAGACCACCCCATAAGGACAGACCCAGCTCAACTGTGCTTGTGGCATGGCTAAGAGATAATGAGAAAAAGTTGAGCCATGCTCCTCTTATTCTCCCTGATCACCAATCAGAAGAGACTCTCTTCCTGAGGGGTCCGTGATGGGATGAGAGAGCCCAAGCGAGCTACACCAGTGGAAATTTCTCACACAGAAATAGGACAGGAGGTAAGTAAATGTTTTCCATGAACAAAGTAAGATTCCCAAATTCTGTCTGTAGTCTGATAATTCATTCCCCTTAAAACATGGGAATGTGCTAGTACTCTGACCTTTGTTCATGACGCAGTAGAAGGCTCTGTTTGACACGTTCCCTGGAAGCTACCCATCCTTCCGACACCAAGGAGCAACAGGATTTCTCCTCCTGGTAGCGCCAGTGATGATGCTGATAGATATGCAAAAACATGATTTTTCATGGTTAATAAATATGTAAGTAGTTCTGAGCTTCAATAGAAAGGCACAAAAAGAGTCAGTGAGCATGAAATAAAGCTGCTTAGGATTCTGCTGACTGGTCTGGGGTAGAAATGCTGCAGGCTGATTGTACACTTCTCTGTCAGAGCCTGAGAGGCTCAAAGGGATTCTTCTGGAAAATCCCGAAGAAT
Source organism: Grampus griseus (assembly GCF_964374135.1). Classification (NCBI taxonomy): domain Eukaryota; kingdom Metazoa; phylum Chordata; class Mammalia; order Artiodactyla; family Delphinidae; genus Grampus; species Grampus griseus. The sequence continues at coordinate 13,563,002 of NC_139011.1, read as the reverse complement.
CGGGATTATACATTTATGATTGCAAGTATTCCGTTGATAATGTGCAATTCTATCTGAGGTTTCAGAGCTGAGTATTTCAATTCAATTTGAAAACACAATATGAAGCCCAAGAAACACATCAATCTTTTATAGTATAATTAGATAGTCTTTTGTGGCTTTGCTCAATGACTCTAAAGTAAATACATATACATATATGTATTTGTTCTGTGAATTGATATATTTATGTATGCACATCATACATTGTTAGTTATTAGAGGTTTCTTATTCATAGATTGTTCTAAGTAAGGTGTGCCTCTTTGAAGATCAAAACTTCTCAAATATTAAAGGTTTTACATTTTAAAACTTTCTAAGTAGACTTCCTGAATTACTAAAAGAAGATTCTGAGGAAAAATCTTAATTTTATCTTTATAAACATAGATGGCTGTGAGAGGAACTTGGGTTTTGAAATATTTAGAGACATGTAATGGCCCAGTCTATGCTTACAATTTCTCTGTCATTATCAGCTATTCCATATTTTTAACATAAAATTTACACACAGTGAGACACACAGATTTTAACTGCATAATTCAATGAGTTTTGATAAATGTTATACCTGTGTTACCACAACCCTGATCAAGACATAGGGCACTTCCATCCCCAAAGGGAGTTCCCCTATAGTTAATCCCCCTCCCTCAATAGTCAACCCCTATGCTGATATTCATTCCACAAATTAACATTGTCTGTTCTTAAATTTTATATAAGTAGAATCAATGGTATGCAGTCCTTTATGTCTGGCTTCTTTCACTCAGCATAACATTTTTGAGCTTCATTCATGCCACTGCATGTATCTGTAGTTAGTTTTTGTATTGCTGATTAGTATGGCATTGTTAGAATAATCACAGTATGTTCTTCCATCCTCTATTGATGGATTTGTGAGTTATTTCCTTTTTTCCTGTTATGAATAAGGCTGTAGTAGACATTTTAATAAAAATCTGGATAAGAAACTGGATAAATACATGGAAAAAAAGTGGGGCTCCTACATCAAACCATGTGCAAAAAATTAATCTGCAATAGATTATGAAACTAAATGTAGATGCTAAAACCATAAGGCTCCTGAGAGAAAAAGAAATATAGAACATCTTTAGGACCTTGGGATAGGCAAAGATTTCTGCAGCATAAAAAGCCTTTGACATAAAGTAAAAGTAGATAAATTAGACTTCATAAAAATAAAAGCTCATCAAAACACACTATTAAAAAATGAGAAGTTATTGTCAGTGTATTATAGGCATTGACGTGTACTGGCAATACATTTGACACAGGAATTGTGTCCAGAATAAATAAAGAATTCTAAAAATCGACAACAAGAAGACAACACGCTAGTGAAAAGTTGACAGAAGACTTGAAAAGACACTTCACAATAGAAGATATGTGAATGGCCAATAAATACATGAAAATGCTCAACATTATTAGTCATGAGGGAAACGAAAATCAAATAACAATGATATACCATTTTATACACATGTGAATGCTAAAATTAAAAAGACTGACAATGCCAAACGCTAGCGAGAATGTGGAGCAATCAGAACCCTGTATATTGATGATGAAAGTGTGAAATGACACCATCACTTTAAAAATGGTTTGCAATTTCTTGGAAATCTAAACATATATAACTACCTAAAACTCCATTCCTAGATATTTACACAAAAGAAAAGAAAACTTAGGTTCCACTGCTTTTTAGATGATTTTATACAGGATTCTTTGAAGAGCTTTCCTTTAAGGTCCGATAGAAACAGCACAGACAAGGGAAGCCGTCGTTATTTGAGCACTTGCCAGGCATTGTGCAAGGCAAGTTATACATGTTATTACAGGAGAGATGTAACTTTCCCAAAGGTAACAAGTAAATAACGGATAACGCTTTCTTTATTTTATGTATTCATCAAATATTTAATAAGCTTTTATTGGTCTTGGACACTGTTCTGAGTGCTCAACATACTGCATGAAAGAAAATAAAAGATTAGATTTCTGGTCTAGTGATATTTTAAGTTTTTGTGGGGATTAAGGAAGCATAAAATATCAAATTAACAAATAAATAAAAAGGTGGTGGCCCCTGATAGTAAGAACTACTGTGAGGCAACTGAAACAAGGTAATAGGATAAAGAGTGATGGTAGGTGAGGGACCACTAGATAGGGTAGCCATGGAAAATGTGTCTGAGGAGGTGATGCATTTGGGAGGATATTCCCATGATGAGAAAGAATCAGGCACAGGAAGATCTGGAGAAGAATAATCCAGGTAGAAGGAACAGTAGGAGCAAAGGTCCTGAGATTAGAACTAGCCTGATTCGTTCAAGGAGTAAATAGAGTCTGGGTGACTGAAGAGGGTGGGTGACAGGAGGGTGGAAAGGTAGGAAGGGGCCAGACTGTACAATGCTTTAGATGTTATGGTAAAAAGTTCAAATTTTATTCTAAACTCAAAGGTACTCCATTAGAAGATTTTAAGCCAAGGTTTTAAGATCTGCTCCAGGGACACTGGCAAGGCTCAACTCATGATAACTACAATCATTGCAGCAGGATCTGACTTGAGGGCTGATTATATCACTTTTTAAACTAAGTCAAGTACACATTCATTTATTAATTTATCTACTCAATAAACATCAATTGAGCACTACTATCAGCCAGATACTTTTCTAGACAAAACAACACAATCACCAACTGCACCATCAACACTCCCTGCCCTTATGGAGTTTATGACCTATTTCTATGCTTCTCTAACCTGGTTGCATAATTAGACTCACCTGGGGAGTGAGACTTAAAAAAGAAGAAATCAACTAACTGAGCCTTTTACCTTTTTCATGTCTCCAGATTATTTTAACATGCAAACTGAGGTGAGCACAACCACTCTTTTCTCAGACACATGGGGGCAGCATAAGGTGGTTCTAGAGGTTTACAAAACAATTCTTTTAGCCTTGTTTTCAAGCAAATATTGGGATAAAGCTGAACCACAAATAAGCTTCAAAGTGCAGTGCCTGTATTGGCCAGCAAGCAGCGGAGCTGAGATTTGAATCCACATCTTTTTGAATGCATATCAATACTTCTTCCATACACACCAACTACAAAATATTTTTAAAAAAACAAATAGCATCCTCTTAATTGCTCCTTAATTTTTCTATTTAGTATCTCAACTCTTTTGGTTCTTACAAAAAGCTTTAAGAAAAGATAATGTATAATTACGAGCAGAGTTTTAATCTTATATTTCAACCCTGAAGTTGATTACAGCAATGTCATGATTTAAAGAAAAGGATGAAGAAACCTAGAATAACATTTGTTCCTGCACTGAGTCTGAATATTAAGTTTGCTCAAGATTTAGCTCCCCTCCCTTAACCAGCCTAACAGGAGAACTATCAATAAATAGGTTTTTGTTTCCATAGACAGAAGTCGGCCCCTGACATAATATGTAAATTTGTGGGATATTTCCATTTCCAAGTTGTCCTTATTTTAAATAAAGATAGAATTCAAAGAGAAGAGATTCTCATAATGAATAAATCCTCATTTTTGCTTGGTACCAATTTGCATAACACGGGTGACTTATGTCTAACATGCTTACAGGAACAAATCAAGAAAAACAAATTTCTCTTTCAAACCCAATTGTAATTTTATATTTTGCCAAATATCAGCTAATGTGGAACTTCAAGGAATAAAGAACAGTGGGAATTTAACTAGAGACTCAAGTGACTGTCTTTATTAAAATTCAGTGTTAATATAAAATGTGACCTCTAGGAGACCTACTTTGTCAGTGCAAATAAATAATTCACTTGTATTGGCACAAGTAAGTGTTTTGCATGTGCATGAAGAGGTTGATAAATCTTTATTAGATATCAACATCCTTTGCTATCAAGAGATGTAAAATATGTTACTGGAAGAAATTAGATCAAGATGTAAAGGCTGCCTTTAGTTGAATTTTTGAACAAACATTCATTTTGTTGAATGGAACAGGTCTGAAAAAAATTCAACATCTGATAATTGTGTCTCTAGATGTTATTGTCACCCTCTTTACCTAAGTGGGCAGCCTCTCATTCTGGCTCAAGTACAGTTGTCCCTAGGTATACTCGAGGAATTGGTTCCAAAACCAGCTCCCCATTTCCTCCCCCACGGATACCAAAATCCTAGGATGGTCAAGTCCCTCATATAAAATGGTGTAGTACTTGCATATAACCCATGCACATCCTCCCATATACTTTAAATCATGTGTAGATTACTTATACCACTTAATACAATGTAAATGCTATGCAAATAGTTGCCCTTGCAGCAAATTCAAGTTTTGTTTCCTGGAACATTTTTTTAAAATATTTTTGATCCCCAGTCAGTTGAATCCGCTGATGTGGAACCCATGGATATGGAGGGCCGACTGTACAGTTTTTAGCAAGACTCAGTACTTTATTGCATCCATGTACTCTCCTCTCCCATCCAACTCCAGAACAATTAATAGGTGGTATTTACATCATATACCATTATATGAAAAAATTAGTAATAATTAAAACCAAAAATTGACATCTTGATTCTTCCCCCACAATGGCCCTCTCTGGTAATTATCTGCTTTAGTGCTCTTCTTTCATTCCCTTCCTCCGTCACAGGGTCTAAAACTGACGCCATTGTTCCCAGCACTTCTGCCCTAACACTAAGCTTCTATAATTAGGGTGGATACTGGTCCAAAGCTGCCTTTGTGCAAATTAGACAGAGGCAGTGCCCCTGGAGGACATAACTCCTTACTTAGCAGGAAAGCAGCTAGGTTGGATTTCAATTTTGATGCCAGTCTGGGCACCCCAGTGGCCCTGTGCATATCTCCTGAGATTAACCAAACCTACCCTCCTTAGGATGAAGCTTAGTAAACTTCTGTTGTTAGTGAGTGTATTTTTCAGGGGCTCTCTGAATACCCTAAATTTCTAATTAAAGAAGTCAAACAACAAAACCAATTTTTTGGTGGGAGAAGGAAGGGATTTCTGATGTTAAAACAACAACAATATTTTCTCCATATTCCAGCAGTTAAAATAACATCTTCAACCCCAGCCCCTGTTCCAGGAGGACCTAGAATAGGAAGAAGAGGGCTTTATTCAGCCTTAAAGGTAAGACAATGAGTTTAAAGCTCACAATGGAGGAGGGAGTAGATGCCAGCTGTCACTCTCTGTGTTTTTTTTCCTAAGTCTTTGGAACACAACCCTGAGATTGCTTGGCTAGTTTCTTTCCAAGTTATTTCTTTTCTTTTCTTTCTTTCTTTTTTTGCAGTTTGGGGTGGTTTTTTTTGATAGAAACAACATACCAGTAGTAATTAGGAATAATTGTGACTATACACATAAAAAGTATTACTAAGATCCATACTGAGTGAAAAAAGGTTTGTGTAGACGAGCCAGAGGATTTAACCATTTTTATGAAAAAAATCTTCTCAAATTTGGATATTCTCTATGTGTAGCAGTAAGGAAAAACGGAGTGGAAGAATGTTCCTCAACAGATCAGACAATGTCCAGTCACACTGGGGAGGGCAATCTGCTGAGTCCGACAATTCAAATGCTAATCTTATCTGGAAACACCCTCTCAGAAACACTCAGAAATACTTTTTAATCTGGGCACCCCATGGCCCACCTCATATTAACACATAAAATGAACCATTACCTTCCCTTTTGGGTGTCAAAGGAGGCTGAGTGGAGAGCCTGGACTTGTACCTCCACCTGAGAGGAACAACACAGCGCCCCCGACCCCCTTCCTTGCTAGAGTGGTATCAGAGGAAGCTGGCTGAAATAAAATCTTTAAATGAGGTCCAGAGTCTCATAACATAATATGAAAATTTCCGGGTTTCAACTGCAAAGCACACATCATCTCAAGAACTAGAAAGATCTCAGACTGAGAGAAAAAGATAAATTACAGATGCCAACACTGAGACAACAGAAATACTGGAATAATCTGATAAGGATTTTAAATAAACCTTCATACATATGCTTCAATGAGAACTACAGACAAGTTTGAAACAAATGAAGAAATAGACTTTCAGGACTTCCCTGGCAGTCCACTGGTTAGGACTCGGTGCTTTCACTGTCGTGGCCTGTTTTCAATCCCTGGTGGGAGAACTAAGATACCGTGTGGTGTGGCCAAAAAAAAAAAAAAAAAAAAAAAGGAGTTTCAACAAAGAAATAGAGTCTCACCATAGAAATAAGAGATATAAGGAAGAACCAAATGGAAACTTCAGAAATGAAAAATATAGTAGCTGAACTTCAAAAATCAGATTGGGTGAGTTTAACAGCAAAATGGGGGGAGGGGAGAATAGGAAAGAATCAGTGATTACATGACATAGAAACCACCAAGTCTGAACAAAGAGAAAACAGATTAAAAACAAAGAAGGACCAGAGCCTCAGAAACCTATGAGACTACGATAAAAGACCTAGCATTTCTGTCATCAGTATCACAGAGGAGAGGAGAGAGAGTGTGGGACTGAAAAGGTTCTCAAAGAAATAATGGCTGGAAACCTCTCAAACTTTTCAAAACACTTAAACCTACAATTTAAGACGCATAAGCCTCTTAGATAGCCTCATCCACCAGAGGGCAGACAACAGAAACAAGAAGAATTACAATCCTGCAGCTTGAGGAACAAAAATCACATTCACAGAAAGAGAGACAAGATGAAAAGGCAGAGGGCTATGTACCACAAGAAGGAACAAGATAAAACCCCAGAAAAACAACTAAATGAAGTGGAGATAGGCAACCTTCCAGAAAAAGAATTCAGAATAATGATAGCAAAGATAATCCAGGACCTCAGAAAAAGAATGGAGGCAAAGATCAAGAAGATGCAAGAAATGTTTAACAAAGACCTAGAAGAATTAAAGAACAAACAAACAGAGATGAACAATACAATAACTGAAATGAACACTACACTAGAAGGAATCAATAGCAGAATAACTGAGGCAGAAAAATGGATAAGTGACCTAGAAGACAGAATGGTGGAATTCACTGCTGCAGAACAGAATAAAGAAAAAGGAATGAAAAGAAATGAACACAGACTAAGAGACCTCTGGGGCAACATTAAACACAACAACATTCGCATTATAGGGGTCCCAGAAGGAGAAGAGAGAGAGAAAGGACCGAGAAAATATTTGAAGAGGTTATAGTCGAAAACTGCCCTAAGATGGGAAAGGAAATAGCCACCCAAGTCCAGGAAGTGCAGAGAGTCCCATACAGGATAAACCCAAGGATAAACATGCTGAGACACATAGTAATCAAATTGACAAAATTTAAGACAAAGAAAAATTATTGAAAGCAGCAAGGGAAAAACGACAAATAACATACAAGGGAACTCCCATAAGGTTAACAGCTGATTTCTCAGCAGAAACTCTACAAGCCAGATGGGAGTGGCATGATATACTTAAAGTGATGAAAGGGAAAAACCTACAACCAAGATGACTCTACCCCGCAAGGACCTCATTCAGATTCGATGGAGAAATCAAAAGCTTTACAGACAAGCAAAAGCTAAGAGACTTCAGCACCACCAAACCAGCTTTACAACAAATGCTAAAGGAAGTTCTCTAACTGAGAAACACAAGAGAAGAAGAAGACCTACAAAAACAAACCCAAAACAATTAAGAAAATGGTCATAGGAACATACATATCAATAACTACCTTAAACGTCAATGGATTAAATGCTCCAACCAAAAGACACAGGCTTGCTGAATGGATACAAAAACAAGACCCATCTATATGCTGTCTACAAGAGACCCGCTTCAGACCTAGAGACACATACAGACTGAAAGTGAGGGGATGGAAAAAGATATTCCATGCAAATGGAAATCCAAAGAAAGCTGGAGTAGCTATACTCATATCAGAAAAAATAGACTTGAAAATAAAGAATGTTACAAGAGACAAGGAAGGACACTACACAGTGATCAAGGGATCAATCCAAGAAGAAGATATAACAATTATAAATATATATGCACCCAACATAGGAGTACCTCAATATATAAGGCAACTACTATCAGCTATAAAAGAGGAAATCAACAGTAACACAATAACAGTGGGGAACTGTAACACCTCACTTACACCAAAGGACAGATCACCCAAAATGAAAATAAATAAGGAAACAGAAGCTTTAAATGACACAACAGCCCAGATAGATTTAATTCATATTTATAGGACATTCCATCCAAAAACAGCAGATTACACTTTCTTCTCAAGTGCGCACAGAACATTCTCCAGGATAGATCATACCTTGGGTCACAAATCAAGCCTCAGTAAATTTAAGAAAATTGAAATCAGGGCTTCCCTGGTGGCGCAGTAGTTGAGAGTCTGCCTGCCGATGCAGGGGACACGAGTTCGTGCCCCAGTACAGGAAGATCCCACATGCTGAGGAGTGGCAGGGCCCATGAGCCATGGCCACTGAGCCTGCACGTCCGGAGCCTATGCTCCGCAATGGGAGAGGCCACAACAGTGAGAGGCCCACATACTGCAAAAAAAAAAGAAAACTGAAATCATATGAATCATCTTTTCTGACCACAACACTATGAGATTAGAAATGAATTACAGGGAAAAAAACATAAAAAACACAAACACATAGAGGTTAAACAATAAGTTACTAAATAACCAAGAGATCACTGAAGAAATCAAAGAGGAAATCAAAAAATACCTAGAGACAAATGACAAGGAAAACACGATGATTGAAAACCTATGGGATGCAGCAAAAGCAGTTCTAAGAGGGAAGTTTATAGCTATACAAGACTACCTCAAGAAATAAGAAAAATCTCAAATAAACAATCTAACCTAACACCTAAAGTAACTAGAGAAAGAAGAACAAACAAAACCCAAAGTTAGCAGAAGGAAAGAAATCATAAAGATCAGAGCAGAATAAATGAAATAGAACAAAGAAAACAATAGCAAAGATCAATAAAACTAAAAGCTGGTTCTTTGAGAAGATAAACAATATTGGTAAACCATTAGCCAGACTCATCAAGAAAAAGAGAGAGAGGACTCAAATCAATAAAGTTAGAAATGAAAAAGAAGAAGTTACAACAGACACCGCAGAAATACAAAGCATCCTAAGAGACTACTAAAAGCAACTCTACGCCAATAAAATGGACAACCTGGAAGAAATGGACAAATTCTTAGAAAGGTATAACCTTGACTGAACCAGGAAGAAACAGAAAATATGAAGAGACCAATCACAAATAATGAAATTGAAACTGTGATTAAAAATCTTCCAACAAACAAAAGTCCAGGACCAGATGGCTTCACAGGTGAATTCTATCAAACATTTAGAGAAGAGCTAACACCCATCCTTTTCAAATTCTTCCAAAGAACTGGGGAGGAAGGAACACTCCCAAAGTCATTCTATGAGGCCACCATCACCCTGATACCAAAACCAAAGATACTACAAAAAAAGAAAATTACAGACCAATATCACTGATGAAAATAGATGCAAAAATCCTCAATAAAATACTAGCAAACAGAATCCAACTACACATTAAAAGGATCATACACCATGATCAAGTGGGATTTACCCCAGGGATGCAAGGATTCAATATACACAAATCAATAAATGTGATACACCATATTAACAAATTGAAGAATAAAAACGATATGATCATCTCAATAGAGGCAGAAAAAGCTTTTGACAAAATTCAACACCCATTTATGATAAAAACTCTCCGGAAAGTGGGCATAGACAGAACTTACCTCAACATAATAAAGGACATATATGACAAACCCACAGCAAACATCATTCTCAATGGGGAAAAACTGAAAGCATTTTCTCTAAGATCAGGAACAAGACAAGGATGTCCACTGTCGCCACTATTATTCAACATAGTTTTGGAAGTCCTAGCCACAGCCATCAAAGAAGAAAAAGAAATAAAAGGAATACAATTTGGAAAGGAAGTAAAACTGTCACTGTTTACAGATGACATGATACTATACATAGAGAATCCTAAAGATGCCACCAAAAAACTACTAGAGCTAATCAATGAATTTGGTAAAGTTGCAGGATACAAAATTAATGCACAGAAATCTCTTGCAATCCTATACACTAATGATGAAAAATCTGAAAGAGAAATTAAGGAAACACTCCCATTTACCACTGCAAAAAAAAGAATAAAATACCTAGGAATAAACTTCCCTAGGGAGACAAAAGACCTGTATGCAGAAAACTATAAGACACTGATGAAAGAAATTAAAGATGATACCAACAGATGGAGAGATATACCATGATCTTGGATTGGAAGAAACAATATTGTGAAAATGACTATACTACCCAAAGCAATCTACAGATTCAATGCAATCCCTGTCAAATTACCAATGGCATTTTTTACAGAACTAGAACAAAAAAATCTTAAAATTTGTATGGAGACACAAAAGACACCGAATAGTCAAAGCAGTCTTGAGGGAAAAAATCAGAGCTGGAGGAATCAGACTCCCTGACTTCAGACTATACTACAAACCTACAGTAATCAAGACAATATGCTACTGGCACAAAAACAGAAACATAAATCAATGGAACAAGATAGAAAGCCCAGAGATAAACCCACGCACCTATGGTCCACTAATCTATGACAAAGGAGGCAAGGATATACAATAGAGAAAAGACAGCCTCTTCAATAAGTGATGCTGGGAAAACCGGACAGCTACATGTAAAAGAATGAAATTAGAACACTCCCTAACACCATACACAAAAATAAACTCAAAATGGATTAGAGACCTACATGTAGGACTGGACACTATAAAACTCGGAGGAAAACATAGGAAGAACACTCTTTGACATAAATCACAGCAAGGTCTTTTTTGATCCACCTCCTTGAGTAATGGAAATAAAAACAAAAATAAACAAATGGGACCTAATGAAACTTCAAAGCTTTTGCACAGCAAAGGAAACCATAAACAAGACGAAAAGACAACACTCACAATGGGAGAAAATATTTGCAAACGAGTCAACGGGCAAAGAATTAATCTCCAAACTATATAAACAGCTCATGCAGCTCAACATTAAAAAAACAAACAACCCAATCCACAAATGGGCAGAAGACCTAAATAGACATTTCTCAAAATCAGACACATAGATGGCCAAGAAGCACATGAAAAGCTGCTCAATGTCACTAATTATTAGAGAAATGCAAATCAAAACTACAATGAGGTATCACCTCAAACCAGTTAGAATGGGCATCATCAGAAAATCTACAAACAACAAATGCTGGAGAGGGTGTGGAGAAAAGAGAACCCTCTTGCACTGTTGGTGGGAATGTAAATTGATACAGCCACTTTGGAGAACAGTATGGAGGTTCCTTAAAAAACTAAAAATAGAATTACCATATGACCCAGCAATCCCACTACTGGGCGTATAGCCAGAGAAAATCATAATTCAAAAAGACACCCCAACATTGCACCCCAATGTTCATTACAGCACTATTTACAATAGCCAGGTCATGAAGCAACCTAAATGCCTATCGACAGACGAATGGATAAAGAACATGTGGTACATATATACAATGGAGTATTACTCAGCCATAAAAAGGAACGAAATTGAGTCATTTGTTGAGACGTGGATAGATCTAGGGACTGTCGTACGGAGTGAAGTAAGTCAGAAAGAGAAAAACAAATATCATATATTAACGCATGTATGTGGAACCTAGAAAAATGGTACAGATGAACCAGTTTGCAGGGCAGAAGTTGAGACACAGATGTAGAGAACAAACGTATGGACACCAAGGGGGGACAACAGTGGTGGGGTGAGGATCGTGGTGTGCTGAATTGGGTTATTGGGATTGACCTGTATACACTGATGTGTATAAAATTGATGGCTAATAAAAACCTCCAGTGTAAACAAACAAGCAAACAAACAAAACAACTAATACTAAACTTTCTTTGGGTTATTTGTATGGATATATGTTAACATAAATGTTTCAGACATTACATGAAATTTCTAAAAATCTTATATTTTCTGGTATAATGTTATAAATCATAATTCTAGTTATTACTTTAAAATGTATATCTCAGAAATAACTAAGTTTCCTTGTCAATTGCATTATTATGAACTTTCATCAAATCTTTAACCATGGTCATTTTTAAGTCTTTTGTCATTTACAGACAGTTCTGGGTGTACTCTTATGCTTTTGCAAAAATGTTCCTATAAAAGGGTTTCATCTTCAAGAAGTTCATGGAAAAGACTCTGACAAGTACAGGTTTCTGGTAACTGACTATACTGCTAAACTGAATGAATAAGCATTTTCAGAACTCTAATGGAAAACTGATGAATTCATAAAAGTTGTAACAAAAGATCAAGATGAAAAATAATTAATTACATCGAACTGAGTGAACTGATGAGGATGATTATAATTTTTGTGACTTTCTGTTTGAATAAAAAAAAAAACCCCACAAGGACTCAGAGGCAAAAAATATACAAATCAACTTTCACTGCAAAGTAAAGGAGCTATTACAGTGGAGGATTACTGGACTGAATGTTAATATTATGACATAGTGTGAGTATATTTCGTGTTTGGTAATTGCAATCATTGTTGCTTTTGTTGTGGTCATCCATTTACGATGCTTGGTGTCAGTTTATTTATCTCTTGTAAAAATAAAATGCAGTGTGTGTGTGTGGAAAATAAAAGAGAAAGTTGGATCAGTAGTTACCTCTCTGAGGCATTAATGAGGGATTGACTTCAAAGAAGTCTGAGGGAATTTTCTAGGATAATGGAAATTTCTATATCTTGATAGGTTGATATTTGTCAAAACTCATCAAACTGTATTCTCAAAATGTATGCATACTACTGTATATAAATTATACCCTTAATATAGTTGATTTTTTAAAATGTAAAAAGAAAATCTGAACATAGATAACATGTTGTAGTTCATGAATATCAAAAAATAAATGTGGATCCATCCACTGCAAAAAAAAAAAAAAGAAAATACTGATGTGGAAAATGAATACACTACACATACATTAATACATACCATTACAAACATGGTTATATTAACTTTAGAAATTATTTTCTGAAGCATTTAGATGAAATATACTTGCAAAGAACAGGTTCTCAATAAATGCATATTAAAGGCAGGAATTCATAATGTGATTCAAAAATGTGACTTCCAGGAAATTTTTGTGGGTAGGGAAAAAGATCCATCAGCAGAAAAGAGCTTTTTATGAGAACATGATGACCTGTAATTCTTTCTACTTACTCTGAAAATGGTTTTCAGTTGTTATATTATGACTAAATTGAGATTAAAAAAACGAATTGATTAAATAAAAAAATAAATAAATAAAATAAATGGTTCCCCATGGGAAAGGAAGAAACAGGAAAGGGAAACAAGGAGAGTAAATTTCTCTGGATATACTCTAGTTCATGATATGACTTTGGAACACATTAACATTTTGCATAATTTTAAAAATAAATAAAAGTAATATCTATTTATCAAAAGTAAAATAAAACAATTGACCCCAATAGTATATTGAGTTAGTGCCATAACCACAAGAGAGAAAATATTTCAAATGATTTTACAACACAGTAATTTATTAAACATCTTCAGCTTATGTACTCTAATGACAAAATGAACTGTAAAAATATCTGAAATTGATTTTAATAATCATATTGTTGATGGTAGTGTTTATATTGTTATTCTGAGTCTGTTGTGTGTGAACTATGTGAGAAAGAAAATGAATAGTTATACTGGTGTCATTGATAAATACAATGCTTGACATAAGAGAAAAGAAATAGAGCTGTACAATCAAAGATATTAAGTAAAAACTGTGTAGTCATTTGATTTATAAGTATCTATTTAAACTCATGACAATTTATCTTTGCCTCCTGCCTCTGTCCACTGAAAGGGCTTAGAAATAATAGCCAACCCTATTAGTAACAAGGAACACCTTTAGCACCCAGACTGTGGTCTTCCACTTTTAAAAAAACTCGAGGATCTCTAAAATATTTATGGATGAAGTGATAAGATGATGTGATGCCAAGATAGAAGCTGTAATGTCCAATAAGGTTGTACTGAAAGGTCTTATGGGCTCAGGAGTCAAGTTAAGAGACTGAACAAAGATGGGATAATTTGGGCATCAAGAATAATCACAACAGGTTGAAACATTTCAGTCATGGGTTTATCTTTGAATTTATAAAGTTATTAAAAGGAGCAGAAAATTACCTCATTCTCCTTTGGAGAACGTTGCAGAAATATCTCATTTATTTTAAAAACGAAAAAATAATGAAGGAAAAGAATCAAACATTTATTCTTCCTTTCCTATAAGAACTTGTCTCAGGGAAACCAAATAGCAGACAAGGGAAAGTTTCTTTATAGAAGCATTTCAGCTGACAAGTGAAGGAATGGTAGAATTGGGATGCTGCCATATTGCAACCCATGATGTTAGAGGCAAGGATGGATGATGGATCATCTAGGCAACGATGACCACTGGCAGTTGACATCTCAGACAGCTTGCTGATGGAGGGAGGTACAAAACACCACCTATGGGGAATTCTTGCCAAAAATCAAACTATATCTGGAACAAAGCTCTAAAACCAACCACCAATGTAAAGGAAACATGAGGGACAGAAGAATGTTAAATGACAGAAAAATCCAAACTGAGAGGAACTCTAGAGACTAATGATTTGGTTTCTTTAAGAAATAAATAGTGAGGGTCAAGAGAGATCAAGATCATGAAAGAGAAAGAGAAGGAACAAGGAAGAAGAATGGGGAATCTATAGACTTAAGCTATTTAAGAGAAATACAAACCATTGCATTGCAATTTATGCATCTTACTTTAATCCTAATTCAGAGTATGAAAAAAATTAAGATAAGAGTAAAATGTGAATATCAGCTTGACTTTTTTAATATTCAGAAAGTACTGTTGATTTTATTCTATGTATGATAATACTATGGCATTATGTTTTTAAAAAGAATTCTTAATTTTTTGAGAAAAACATTAAAGTATTTATGAAAGAAATAATATGATCATTGGGAGTTGTCTCAAAATAAATGAGCAGGGGACTGCATGGAGATATAGTTACAATAGTTTTACCATGAATTGATAATTGGTAGAGTTGGGTGCTGGGTAAAAGGTGTAAGAGTGCTGGATATAATCTGTTCTCCCAAATTTGTATATGTTTGAAATTTTTCATAATAAAAGAGTTTGTAAAGTATTATCCAGGATGAGGACAGTGCCTGTGGTGGGTGTGAGGACTATGAGACCGAAGCAGCCTGAGGTCATTGAGCTCAAAGCAGGAGGGCAGGGTTCCAAGAGAGCATAAGAATAATGGTCATTGTATATAGTAATAAAAATGAATAAACTACGGAAACAGGTAACAACATGAATGACCCACACAAACAGGGTATTGAATCAGACACAAAAGAATACATACAATATGATTTCATTTATATAAAGTTCAAGAAAGGCAAAATTAATCTATTTTCTTTTGGGGTACATATAAAAATGGACAATTATTTTTCTTAAAAAAGTAGGGATTATACAAAATGCCATAATACTGGGTTCTCCCTGTGGGGGAGGCAGGGACCTGTGACCAGTCAGGGGTGCAGAGGGACTTCTTGGGTTCTGGCAGTGATCTCGTTCTTGACCTGTGCAGTGTTTTCCTAGGTGTTCACTATATAATTGTTTAAACCATACATGTACTTCTGTACCTTTATATATAAATATATATATATCTTTCCATTTGAAAAGGAAGTTTAAAGGAAAAACAAAAGCAATGATTTATAAACACTGTCATGGAGACAAGAAGCCTCAACACCCCCCAGGATTAGGCTGAACCTAATCCTGAGATACCGTGCAGAGGTGCAGGAGGAGGACCTGCCCCCTTGTAGAGTGACAGAGTGCAGAAGAGCACGTAGGGACATTGGTGAAATAGGGGAATGGGAAGTGTGTGCTTCTTGCATCAATGAATCCAGAGGAGATGACCTTAGTCCAGGAGGCCAGGGGTGACCAGAATATTAGAAAAAATGGGATAGAAGGAGCTGAGTCTAAACAATAGTCCTCAAAATTCTCAATGAACTCAAAAATAGTTATTCAGTGTTCAAACTGGCATAGGACTCCAGGTTTCCGCTGGGTCGCATTTCTACCAGCAACTTCACCCTGGTCAGGGAGGTGAGCTGCCAGGCTGTGTTGAGGCCACCAGGGTCTGTGGGACCTGACAGCCACCAGCCACCCCTGACCCATTGATTTGCATCTTTTACCTCTATTTGGTAAAAGACCATGTTTGCCGCAAGTACCATTGTAGCTCCAGAGCCCAACACAGTGCCTGGAAAACTGTAGATGCTTTCTAAACCCTTATCGAATGAATGAATAAATGAATGAAGAGTTCCTATTTCCTGTTTGTAGAAGTTGAGCCTAGAACTCTTCCATAGAGAGGATCTGGTGCCAGCAGAGGAACAGATTGCTTAATATTCAACACAAATACTCAAAGCTAGTAGAGCTGTTTTCCATAACCAGCCTGATCATTCCTTCCACAAACTCCTCTGCATTTTTGGAACCCAGATTTCCACAGCTGGGGTTAAGATATTGTGAGGAAGGGAATGAAGTTAAGGTTCTCATTCCTTTACTAAGTGCTCATTCTACCTTTTTTCAAAGTAAAGTGCTGTTTAGAAATGATTTCTAGGGACTTCCCTGGTGTCGCAGTGGTTAAGACGCCACGCTCCCAATGCAGGGGGCCTGGGTTCAATGCCTGGTCCAGGAACTAGATCCCACACGCATGCCACAACTAAGAGTTCATATGCCACAACTAAGGAGCCCGCCTGCCACAACTAAGACCCAGCACAACCAAATAAACAAATATTAAAAAAAAAAAGAAAAAAGAAATGCTCTCTGAGTAAAAGTGTTGTAGGGAAGAGGAGGGAAAAGTTGTTTAAAGAAGTTGCAGAACCACAGGGAGGGCGTAAGGGAGCAGCCACAAATCGAAGCAGACAGGAAGGTGGTAGAAACAGATCAATGTTGAGACTGGCTGTTTTGCATCTCCCATGCCTGGAGTGACACAGAAAGAGAAAGCAAGCTTCAGGGCTGTGGATAATTAGAAAAGGAGCAGGGGAGGGAGGGGAGGTATGAGGGGAAACTGGCAGAGTGGTAGGAACTTGTTTCAGTGACTAACAGTGAGCACCCACAGCCCTCACCCCTGTGTGCCTGGTGCAGTAGCCGCCTAACCTGTCTCCTTGCCTTTGGCTTACTCCGATCCAGCCAATACCCCCCACCCCATTCCAGATTAACATCAAAGTCAAGAGACCTGTGTTCCAATCAAGCCTTAGAAGCACTCTGTCTAATAAAAATATAATTTGAGTCACATATGTCATTTTACATTTTCTAACAGCCACATGAAAAAAGTAAAGAAGGAAAAGTGACATTATTTTTAATAATACACCTTATTTAACCTAATGTATCCAAAATATTATCATTCCAACATATAATCAATATAAAAATATCAATCAGTTATTTTATAGTCACACTAGGTCAGTGAAATCCCCTGTGCCTTTCATGGCGATAGCACACTCCAGTCAGACTGGCCCCATTTCAAGTGCTTCCTAGCCATGTGTGGTGCGTGGTTACTGCACTGGACAGGGCAGAGCCCCTGTGTGACCTTGGGCATGCAACCTCACCTCTCTGAACCTTGTTTTCTTCCTCTGTAAAATGAGGGTTAGGCTTAGAGGATTTCTAGGTTACCTTAATATATTATGGCCACATTTTATCAGCAAAGTTAAGTTCTATTTCATAGCAAAGGTCTCTGACCATTGGTTGAAAGATGTGCAGCAGAGTTTGATGATCCCAAACAGTGATACAGATCTACTTAGATGACAAGGAAGTAGGCACATGGGACAGTCCCTGTAGCCAAACCATTGCCTCACTATCGACCAGCATGCCATAAATACAAATCTGTTGCTAGAAATGTCAAGTTTATGACTTCACATCCCAAAGGGTTCCTTCGTGGTGCTCCCTCAATCTGCAGAGATGAGAAAAGGGCCATTAAATTACACAAACCGTTCAGCTGCAACTAACAATGGGGGCATCAAAAGGCAGAACTTTTATAAGCAGGAAACCCAAAGACTTAAGGGTCCAATTCGTTGCATTGTTTTAAGTTCCTTAAGAGAACTGAACTCATACTTTCTTCTAGAATGTGCACTGCTGGGAGTTACACATCTACGGTGCTAGTGGCAAAGGGGGGAGGTCTCCCTTCCAGTAAAAATTCTTCCAGGAAGATTTTTTCCATTGCCAAACTCTGGGAAGACAAATTTGTGTTCCAGAGTTAACTGGAACTTATCATGGAATGCAGATAACTTATTATGGAATTCTCCAGGAGGTGTCCTGGTCAGATCGAATCCTGCCTCACCTACACTCTGGCTGCAGCTAACCTCGCTAAGTGCATCTTCCCCCAGCCTCTTACCTGTTCCACTTGGAACCTCTTCCCCCCGCCCCACTGCAGCCACACAGTCTTTCTCCCTCCTGGCCATGCTCTGCCTTTGCATATGCCCTGTTGTCCGGCTTGAATGCTCCCCTGCCCTTCTCTACATTGCAGAACAAATCTCAATATTCAAATCACAAATCACTTAGCGTTTTCTTTGTGAAGCCCATTCTAATGCTACCAGGAAGAATAAGAAGGACTCCCTTTGTGTTTCTACAGCTATTTGCATGATGCTAGTGCCATAGCACTTGACAGTGACATGCACCAAACTCACCATCTCATGGAAAGGGACAGACCTGAGTTCAAATCCTGACTCTGCCTTTTACAAGCTTTGTGCTCTTGAACAGGTTACTTAACCATTTCAGGTATCTCCCAAATAAAATGGGAAGAAAAATAACTACTTAATAACACTGCTAGGTTCTTTTAGTTCACAGGATGTTCTGCAACAGTTTTTATTAGCACTAGTGGTATTGGAAGCACCAGATGTTTATGCATTAGTCCCTTCAAAAGATATTTATTGAGCATTTACTAAGTGTTGGTACTATTCTAGATGTAAAGGAGAGATCCAGACAAATGAATGACTCATTTCCTGCCTGAGAGCAGCTCATAATCTCAGTAAGCAAAGCCTCAGTCTTTGATGCTGGAACATAGGAGCCCTTTTCCCTTGTTCTGTCTCCTGGAAGGCGAGTAAACAGTCAGTGACTGCCTTTGGTAACTCAGCTCTGTTAGGATGCCTATTGTTTGACTGTAAAAAGGAGACTGCAGGACGTAAACAGGACAAAGCTCTTTTCAGTGAAGCAGGCCTCAGTAGGAGTCCACACAGAACCAACAACAATTATATCACAGCCTTAAAGATGCCTCGACCCTACTTGCCTTGTATTTACTTCCCATTTCAGTGAAGGTTTTGCTCCACCCAAGAACTGGGAGCCAAGGCTGAGCACCAGAAGGGCTGGTAAGTGGTTTAGGGATGGCTGCAATGAAACCTATTTTCCTAATAGGTCCAGTTTTCTATTAGCAAAATGAGAGGACATGCATGAGTTCATTCTGATTTAGCCATGCCTCCTTTAGGCAGAGTTAGATTTGGGAAGACAAAAATCACATTTTTTTTGACGACAGATGTCCTGGAGAGGACACTGGCTATCCCTCTGGAGTGCAGGGCTGCAAGGGAGGGGCATCCAGAAGGGCTGCACTGGAGGGGGTGTTGGTGGGACGGGGTCAGGGGCAAGACTCAGGAAGCAGAGAGTCTACGGAGGGGTGCGTCCTAGCGGGGACTTGGAACACAGGAGCCCAGACAGTTCCTCAGGGTGTGAGGGGTGACTCTGGTCTAGTAAGTTCCCCTCTGACATCGGCTCTGGTCAGCAGAAGTCTTCTATATGCCCTCTGACTGTAGAGAGGGGACTCCTACCCCACTGGTGACCAGTGTAAGTCAGAATTGGCTCAGGAAACCCTGATACCTGATACCTTCAGATGACAGAATTGGGAGGGCTTGGGCTGCATTCACCACATGTGACTTACACAGCAAAGCAAATTTCAAGATTGCAAAGCAGAAGCTGGGTTGTGGTGCGGAGGGGTGGCTTTCCAATCCCACCTCAGGTGTGCCATCAGGATGAATCCCTTAGGACTTTCTTCTCCAGGAAACTCCACCCGCCCCCAGGGAACTGGGTGGCAGCTGCTCCTGGTACACAGTAAGCTGTAAGTCTGGTCACGGTGCAATGCCACGGGTTTGCTTCCCAAGAGAGTTCCAGAATGAGAAAGTCTAATCATGCTTGCTACCTTCTTTATCTATAATAACTTTTCTTTTGTTAGCAAAGACACCTGGGTTCAAACATAGGCATCTAAGAAAGAGAAGATGAGAGACAGAGAGAGAGGAAATACCCCAACACTCTGATTAAAAGCAAAACAAAACAAGTCATTTAAACAAGGACAGAAGCCTCCATTAGCTGCAAAACTGCCCTAAACAAAATAACACCTGGTGACAGGTAGTGACATTTATGCAGAACAATGGGAGACAGAAATACTGACCCAGCATTCTGAGCACCATGTCATTAAAAAGATAGGGGGAAATGAAGCCGCTTCTTCACAAACCAAGCAAAAATCCAAAATAGAGCCTGAGGAAGTGAATGGGTGAAGAAAAGTGCTCCACAGCACCAGCAAGTTCCTTCTGTCGGGGTCACCCTTGGAACTCGGAGCTGAACTCAGCCATACCCCTGGGGACACAGCCAAGGGATGGGAAAGGGAAGCGACTGGTAATTAGAAGTTCAGGGGGTGAGTCTCAGATCTGCCCCTGAGGGATGATCTCAGGAAGTCTTTTAACACCTCTCGACCTGTCTGCCAGATTGTAAAGCATCCTCTCTTTCTTTTCTGGGCCTGGGTAATGTGGCTCTTCTTTCACATTTTGCCTCACATATATGGTTTTTTTCTTCCAGACCCTAAGATCCTCCTTAGGTAAAAACTCTGTCTTTTCAGTTTCATTTTCTTATGCCCAGAGTCTACTTGGTTCAGAATGAATGGAGGGAAGGAAGCAAGGGATGGAGGAAGGAGAAGGGAGGAAGGGAAGGAGGAAAGGGTGGGACTGCTGAGTGAGGAAGCATGAAATAGTGCCAACTTAACTGCTTCTTTAAGGCAAACCTGATGGGATCTGGTGTACCGGGCTCTCAAGTCAGACTGCACTGTACTATCTTTGGCAAGTTTCTAGGCTCTCTGTGCCTCAGTCTCTTCGTGGACACATGAAGGATTATGATGCAATCCATTTCTCAGGGCTGTTGTGAGCGCTAAATAGCACAGTGATGGAAACTGCTAATCACAATGCCTGACACTTACAGCTACCCACTAAATATTAGCAATTATTGGTACGTGAGAAGAAGTAATGAAAATGAAGCCAATATTGTTGAACCAAGTTGGGGGATACAGAGCCCCATCTGCTCTCTCTTCCTCCCCTCCCCCACTGTGCTGGAGAGAGCCCCTGTGCTCCCTTTGGATATTAGAAATTGGTGGAAAGCAGTGGAATCACCATGGAAAGGACTCAAGCATGGAAACCAGAACTGGGTTCTAATCCCAGATTCGTTACTTAGAAGAAAGCAAAGTTACTTAACCTCTCTGAGCTTCAGTCCTAATCTGCAATTTAGGAATTAAATATGTCTGAAAGTTGCTGTGAGGATGAAATAAAGAAAGGTATGCAGAGCATTTAGAACAGTTCTGGATGCTTAGCAGGCGCTCAATGAATTTGCTTCCATCTCTGTTAAACACTCTTCTAAGTGCACAGTAGTTCATTGCTATTCTCCAGGAGAGTAGAAAAAAGCCTCCTACTGACATGGTTACAAAGGAATTTGACAACACCCAGCCCCATTTCAACACTTGAGGTGGCCCTTTCCCATCCTTGATGGACAGCAGTAGGTACCTGGGGTCTCCTGCAGCCAGACTTGGCTGTCAGCCTGCTGCCAACATTGGGGACAGATTGTAGTCTATAGAACTGCCCCTTCCAGAGGCCAGCCGCATCCTTTGCAGACAGCAGAAAATGAAAATCAGGAAATGTAAGGCTTTTGAAATGATGTAATCAGTTGTCAGACTGGGACGCTGCAAGGTGACTGGGTGACTCTGACCAAATGTGAAGAAAAGAAAAACCCACAAATTCCTAACAAAACTTTCATAAATGACTCAAGAATGATAGCTATCTCATTTCAAGTAAGAGAGCAACCTGTTGTATAGAGAAAGAACATTTCCAAACAGACTTGGCAGTGCAATTTCTGGCTCCAAGATGGAGGGGAAAAATGAACATTCCATACAGAGGAAAGCAAAGATTCCTGGCTACCCCATCCTCCCACTTTCCTCTTTCCCTGCAAAATCAGAGCTTGAAGCTAACTTCTAAAATGGAAGTACAGAAAGAGAGGGATCAAAGAAATGGAGAATATTAGCTTTAATTCACTAATTCTTTCAACAGATTTTTAAATGTTCCTTTTTGCTAATTAACTTTGTATTATGAAAAATTTCTAACATGTATAAAAATAGAATAACCTAACGAATTCCCATGTATTCATAACCACTTTCAACAATTATCCAATCTTTTTCTATCTCTACCTGCACTCACTCCTCTTCCTCCTGTGCTACTTTAAGGAAAATCTCAGACACCATATCATTTAATCCATAATATTTCTTCCCAGATATTTACTGAGCACCATCTGTATATCTTTATCACTGGGCAGGCAAAAATATCAATAGATAAGGAAGACCCCTTTCCCTCACAAAGTTCATTGAAGGGGGGCATAGATCTTAAAACATGTAAATTTGAGGCATTTATTTTTATAACAAATATCACAGAGTATGAGCTTTGCCAGGCACAGTTTTCAATGTTTTATAATATTTACTTATTTAGTGTAGTCCTCCTAACTCCCCCATGAGGTAGGTAATATTATCTTCCCCATTTTACAGATGAGAAAGCTGAGGCACAAAGAAGTTAAGTGATTTTGCCCAAGGTCACCTAGCCAGTAATAGGTGGTGCTGGGGTGCACAAAGTGCTATGAGGCACAGCAAGGGAAGTGGATCATTCTATCTGGAGCCATTGAGGAGTGGGTAGAAGTTCCCCGTGCAGACAAACAGAAGAAACAGCATGAGCAAAGGTCTAGAAAAAGAAAGAGGTCAACACAAATGAAACAAGAATTTTGGAGGCAAACCAGAAATGACCGGAAATGGAACTGGAAAGGCAGGTGAGGCCAGGCTCTGAAGGGCTTTTCTGAGCCATGTTAAGGAGTGTGGACATTCCCGTGGCCTCAGGACAGCCAGGTGAGATTAAGCAGGTGAGCTATTTGTAATGAGGTGGATAGACCTAGAGTCTGTCATACAGAGTGAAGTAAGTCAGAAAGAGAGAGACAAATACTGTATGCTAACACATATATATGGAATTTAAGAAAAAAAAAATGTCATGAAAAACCTAGGGGTGAAACAGGAATAAAGACACAGACTTACTAGAGAATGGACTTGAGGCTATGGGGAGGGGGAAGGGTAAACGGTGACAAAGCGATAAAGAGGCATGGACATATATACACTACCAAACGTAAGGTAGATAGCTGGTGGGAGGCAGCCGCATAGCACAGGGAGATCAGCTTGGTGCTTTGTGACCGCCTGGAGGGGTGGGATAGGGAGGGTGGGAGGGAGGGAGACGCAAGCGGGAGGAGATATGGGAATATATGTATATATATAACTGATTCATTTTGTTGTGAAGCTGAAACTAACATACCATTGTAAAGCAATTATACTCCAATAAAGATGTTAAAAAAAAAAAAAAAAGCAGGTGAATGGTGAGATCAAAGCATATTAGAAAGATAACTCTGAAGACTGCATGGAAGAGAGAATGTAAGTGAAAGAAACAGAAAGGCTACAAATGTCCAGGTAAGCTGGGAGGTGATCAAGCCTGAACCAGAGCAGTGGCCGTGGAATGGAATGAAAGATATGAAAATAGGAATCAAGTGACACAATGCCAGTTGGGACTCTTCCTGTTTCTCAGAATTTTGGCAGAAACCCAAAGCTCTAAACAATAAAGAGCAAATACTGGCGAATTCTGAAAAGAGGAGCCGTACACATCAGCGAAGAGGCTAAGAAGTGGCCAAATCCCTTCCTGAATCCTTTAGCCCATCACCCACCTCCATTCTTCACATAAGAGCAGCCTAGAGATTTTTTCAGGAGAGCTTTCTTTGCAGAACATTGTTGAGAACATAGGGAAAAGTCTTCCCTGCCAAGCCTAGAAAGCGAACTCCAGTGGTCTCCAAGATCAACAGGGGTGCAGAGTAGTGAGAAAATTCTTGAAAGGATGTAACAGGTATGTCTTAGAGTTTGGTGGGACAGAGTAAGTTGTCTGGTTCTTACTCTGGCATAGGGCTGGCTAGAGCTGCCACCAGAGCTAGAAGATGCAGCAGGAGAGGCCTGGAACTCCAGAGTTCACAGACAAAGACGTCACTGTCTCCATGAACTGAGAGGTAGCCTGCCTGGGCTGCGGTTTCCCAGGAGGAAGAGGCTAGAATTGTGCTGAGAGTTGGGGTTCACCATTATAGTGAGAGAGGACTGGTGAACAGTGCAGCATGAGAGTGCCTTGAAGGGAGGGGGGTGTGTGCAGAAAAGATTAACATAGCAGATCTGACTGCTCTCCTATGAAAGACCTGCTTACAAGGTCAGCCCTTGACTGGCCGTGACTGTGTCTAGGAACTCGGAGTGTTCCCAGTGTTCCAAGAACTGATAACAGTTCTGGCTCCCTCTGCCTAAATTGTCTGTACAAAATATATACAGTATACTGTTTATACTCAACACCTGCTTTCCTTCTGGGAGTCTAGAATTTGGTACGTGCCAGGCAGAGACTGCCTACCGACCAGCGTTCTATAAAAACTCTGGGTGCATGGTCTCCAATACACTTCTCTAGTTGGCAAAATTTCATACACTCCACTGGGAAGGATTTCACAGACTCCACTGGGAAGGACTTTTGGAAGCTTGTGCCTGGTTTCCCCAACTTTGCCCCATGTGTCTTTCCCTCTGCTGATCTTGCTCTGTATCCTTCTGCCATAGTAAAGTATAGCTGTGGGTGCCAATATCAGCTGAGTCCTGTATGTCTTCCTGGTGATTCATCAAACATAGGGGTGCCTCCAAAGAACCTACCTTGTCCCCCAAGAGGAGCAACACCAGCACTTGGGTGTCTGCCAGAAAGACGGCACAGGTGTCAGGTCTGAGAGCATCAGTTATGTAAAACGATTTTTAGATTTTAATTTCTCAGTTTTCTCCTTGAGCTGATCCTGGGGAAAGCAGAAGCAGCATGGGGTGTGGGGGAGGAGGGGAGAAAGAGCAAATGAACAGGAGGAGAAAATGAGCAGGTAGGATACAAAGCGAATACCCCTCCCACTTTGCAGATTATAAAAATGTGAGTCTGACCTGAGCTGGGGTGGAGAGGGGCAGGACCAAGGGGTTTGGAAGGGATGAGGAGGGGAAAAGTACTAAACTGAATCAGAGATTAAATGTTTTTATTTATCATATCTGAAAGTGAGACTCATAATAATTGAAAGTAACTAGAAACAGGTGAGAAAAGCCATGTGATCTGCCTGAAGTGTGGTCAAAGATGGGAATGAACATCCTGAGAGTGCATTTGAGGACAATATGGAACTAGAATAAATCAATTTCTTGATTAATCCTACCAAGGCCAGCTCTTTCCAAAGAACCAAAACCCACTTTCCAAGCACAAGCAAGTGTTCAATAAAAGCCCATGAAGCGTACAGGTAAACATGTTCATCTCTAGTTAAAAGAATACTGGCTGTGAGCCCTACCTCTGCTAGCTCCTCGCCATGCGGTTTTTGGAGAGGGCTCCTCATCTTTCTGATCCTCAGTTTATGCTCTCACAAAATGTGGACTTGAATATCAACTTCACACGTGGGACACTATGGGAATAAATGAAAAGAGACACATAAAGTGCCTGACACCTCTGAAATATTTGGAAGAAGTGGGATACTGTGGGGTTGCGTCTTTTCAGGGCCTTAGCTCTGTGTGTGGGCTTGAGCACTTGCCTGTTTGCAGAATGTATAGTTGGCAAAGCTGGGATTGAGGAAGTCTGACTCCTCTACTGTCCCCCGCAACTGAGTCAAGCAACCACCAGGCACTGGTCCCTCTTATAAACGCGGGTCACCATGTTCCCCATCACACATCTCCAGGCTACTGTTTTGCTCAACAGGAATTTGGCTGGTGTTTCCTTTCCTATAAACATCACTATAATGACCGACTGAATTTTATTTTTTCAATAAGAACAGATATCTCTACATCCTTCCAAGCAAATCCCCATCCGTGCCTTAGATAATGCTGATATGCCTGAAATTCAAAGCAGAGAAAATACTGGACTCAAACAAAGCAAGCAAAAGAAGGTGTTTCTCAAGCTAAGACAGCATTGCAAGCCACCCACCATGGCTGTGGGATGTTTCTGGGAACTGGAGGACCCACAGTCCTCTACTCAGCTGCGAAAATCAGGAGAGCCTGGTTCCCTCCAGAAACTGCCAACCAACAGGTCTTTCTGCCAACAAGAGCTAGAAACGCTCCTAGCACACTTCTTGGGTTTCCCTCTTATCTTTTCTGATGCATATTTAGCCCTGGTTGGAGAGGAGAATGCAAAAGACGTAGAAACACATACAGATAGCAAATATGTTTTGGGCAAACTTTATGCCTCTCTGACCTTCACTTTCCTATTCTGAGAATGAGGAAGACAGACTAGATCAAGGTTTTCAGCCTTGGCTGCAGCTATGACCATCTGGGAGCTTTAAAAATACAGATTCCCAGGCCCACTCCTGCCCAATTAAATCAGAACTTCTGGAGGTAGGGTTGGAGGAAGGGTGTTTTTCAAAAGCTCCCAGATAATTCTAAGAGGAAGCTACCACTGGGCTAGATGATGCTTGTGGTTATTCATCTAATATTCATTTTATGATCCTTTATTTAAAGTGACCATAAAGCAATTGGCTGGCTTCCCACACCTCTCATGAAAAGCGATCTAAATGCTAAGGTTTCTCTTTGTATAGTAAATGAAATCTCGGCCAGCTTTGTGGACAGACCAAGGCATAGTATGATTTTAGGAATTTTTCTAATGCTAAACATCTGGGAGGTAATGATGAAATCTGAGACCAGAGGAGTAAAAAACTGAAATGCTCACAGAGTCTGGCTAGTCACATAAATGCGTGACTGAGGCCAGGTATAATAATAGAGACAGAGAGGGCTGGGGTTTGTGGAACCAAAATTGTGTGACCTGTCAACTTTCACAACCTCCCTCTCTTCTCCCCTCTCTCCTCTTCTTCTCCCCCTCACTCCTTCCCTACCTCCCTCCTTTCTCTTTCTTTTTCCCTTTCTTTCTTTCTTTCTCTCTTTTTCTTTCTTTTTCTCTTTCTTTCTTTCTTTCCTTCTGTTTTTCCTTCTTCCTTTCTCTTCCTTCGCTCCCTCCCTCCCCTCCCCTCCCTCCTTTCCCTCCTTCCCTTTCTTTCTTTCCCTTTCTTTCCTTCTTTTCTTTCCTTCTTCCTTTTCCTTCCTCCCTTCCTTCCTTTCTTCCTTCCACTCCCTCCCCTCTACTCCCTCCACTCCTTCCTTTCCCTCCCTCCCTCCCTTTCTTTCTTCCTTTCCTCCTTCCTTCCTTTTCTTTTCTTTTCTTTTCTTTTCTTTGCTTCTTTCTTTCTTTCTTTTTTTCTTTCTTTCTTTCTTTCTTTCTTTCTTTCTTTCTTTCTTTCTTTCTTTCTTTCTTTCTTTCTTTCTATCTATCTATCTATCTATCTATCACGTTGACAGAATGAAAGATTAACCTGCAGCATGGTTAATTCACTGGTAGGTCACCTCTTTGAGACCACTATTCAAAATATTCTGATATATTAGGAAAAAATAATAATAAAAATATTCCAAAAGCATCTGCCTCATTACTAGTCCTCCAAAAGACACCACGTCTTCACTCCACGTTGCAGGGAACAATAACTTTGAGAGACAGACAACAAGACTTACTGGCAGACATTGCTCCAAACCTACTCAACCTCCTCTCCTTCATGCATCTCCATGGTGCTGCCAATGTGGCTCCATCATCTTAAATCAAATATCTACTTATAGCCCTTTATTTTCTGTGTGACATTCTGGTTTCCCTCTTGGGCTTATTGCACTTCCTTCTCAGAGAGAATTTTGATCAGCAAACTCCACTGATGATTTCATGTCCTACAACTTCATGATGAGAGCCTCTCCAATCTCCCCGACCCTGGAGGGCCCTACCAACCAGCTGTCCTCTAACTCAAGGTTTCTCAACCTCAGCATTATTGACATTTGGGGCCAGGGGAGGGAGAGCTATCCTATGCATTGTAGGATGTTTAACAGCATCTCTGACCTCTACCCACTACATACCAGTAACAATCCCCCACCCCCACCCCCCAGCGGTGACAATCAAAAATGTCTCCAACATTGCCAAGTGTCCCCCAGGGGACAAAATCTCCCTGGCTGGAGACCCACTGCTCTAACTGCACACAGTGTCCCAGTGCCTGCAAGGGAAATGGTACAGTGAGCTCCATCCGTTTGGAACACAGCCAGCATAATAACCAAGCTTCCAAAAGAAAGGCCCCAGCTGAAAAGGAAACAAGCTCCAGTATGATCAGCTGTGTCAGTCCCATTTAATTGTAAATTTGGACAGGCTCTGCTGAGTGAAGTACAGAATGTTTCTTGCCTTGGGCACTGATATTATATTAGAATAAAAGCAACCCGAGAGGCATTTGTTTTTGTGGAAAGTGCGTGCATGGGCAAAACTCTGCTCATCAGATTGTTTTGAATTAGTGTGGAAGCTATAAATAAAGTGTTTTCTCTTTTTTGGACCGGCTTTGATCTCTTGTTATCCCTCCCTTTTCAGAACCCTTTAAAGGCAGCTTTCATTCAGATCCTTCATCAGTGAAACAGGCGGACTTCAATAATTGCACTCAAAAGCCTTGGTTGCTTTTTGCACGCAAGCCCCACATCAGTCAGCCCAACAGCCCACCACCCCCAGATGCCTGTCCCCTTAATGCCCCTGGAGAACGGAAGATGGATGAACTGGGCTGAGGGAACGAGGATAGGCATGTAATGTGAAGAGACACGTTTGACTGACATTTTCCTCCTGTGTAAGGTTATTGAACAACTGTGACTGAATCACTGCAGTCGCAATTCTCACATTCCCTGGAGCAAGGGGCGCAAATGAGATGTGTCTCCTCCTAGACTGAGAGGCGTGATCCCGAATCCTTGACTCCCGTTGGGTTGGGTCATAAATAACTGAATCCTCTGACAGCACCCTGCAACTCTGCAACTGCCAGAATGGCTATTAGAAATATCCCCACATGTGAAAGATGACATGAGCTTCCATTGTCATGACACAGTCGAGTCCAAAGGAATCGAGCATTAGTGTGGCAAATAGTTATGGGAGAAAGTGTGGTAGGGAGAAGGGAATGACCCCTCTCCTAAAATAATCCCAGTACTGACTCTTACTTGCTTTGTAGTGTGAACCCCTCAGAGACTGTTTTCTCACATTTGAAATGAGAGCAATCGTATTTCTTTCTTAAGGTCATCAAACGTTTTAGAAATCTATAATGGCAATGCCTGGCATATTGCCTGGTCCGTTGGACATGTTCCTCCTCCGCCTCGTCACCACTGTCATCACCATCATCATCATGTCTGTCATCGTTTCTTCTTAGAGAGATTAATGGGTGGTGGTTATGGGCTGTATTCGTCTCTCTTCATATCAAAGAAGACTCTAGTTATTCTTTTCGTAGGATGTTGAGGGGAGAAGGAGAACTTTCCCCAGGCTTCTTATTTCTAGAAAGAAGTGGGAAATTCTCTAGAGGTCCAGGCTTGCAAACTTTCCATGACTGAGTGGCTAACAGCAGCTTTCAGAAAGACTTAGTTCAAAGGTCCGGAAGGCTATGGAGCAGGTTGTGCAAATGAGTATGTGCTTCCTTGCCTTTCCCGTCCTTGAAGAGCCTGGGCTGTGATTTCATAGATACTGAAGACCCTCATGTCATCAAACATCCTCTTCTCTCCAACTTGAATGCCAGGGTGAGTAAGAAAACCAGTGTGGATTAATGGGTAGACCATGGGCAATGAAGACAGTTGGTCCTCGGCGCTCACATTTGCCCCTTCTTACCCTCACCCCAAGCCACAGGTGATCAGACTAAATGCCAAACTCTGATTCTTCCATTTAATAGTTGCAGGACCCTTACCACCTCTAAGCATTAGTGTCCTGTTCTGAAAACATGGGTGGAATAATTCTTATTTCACAGAGGATTATCTTCTGGCTCAGTCCCTGCAAGGATGTGTGACAAAGTCCCAGAAGCAGGATTGTGTTCAGTGGAGGGAGCCCATTAAATAAAAATTTTCTTAAAAGTCGAGGCTGTCAGATGCTGAGACCAAGACAATTCTGCTCCAAGTCAGAATTGACCAACAGTGAGAGGAGAGTATTTCCTTCTCCTCCACACAAGGTCGTGGCCATACAATGTAAGGCTGGAGGAAAAACTAGAGGGTGGACTCAACTAAGGATATGGTCTTAAGATGCAGCTACTCCCAGGCACAAAAAATCAAAGAGACATAAGGTAAGATGACAGAAGAGTCAGAAATGCTTACATATTCCGGAGGAGAGTCAAGGCCCTCTGTGAGTTCACCAAAGACAATCCAAGAGACTCCTAGACCAGAAAGGGAGGATTAGGAAGAAGCAAGGTCCCATATATATTATTGTTTAGGATAATGTCAGAAACTACTGCCTGTCTATTGGGACCCTTTGATATTTCCAGCTGGTGTGCCATGGAAAACAGGGGCTACACATGGATTTACAACTGCTCCCCCTTGCAGCAAATAAGAAAATATGCAACGCTAGGTCTGTTGGAAAGGCAGAATTCTGTTAAAAAGTGCCTTCCTAGGAATCAGGAGTCCAGTTCCTAGATCCAGCTCTGCCCTTCATGCGAAGCTTTGGATCCAGAACAAGCATTCACCGCTTTGACTCTCATCCGTGAAATCAGCTGAATTTGTTATACAACCCTCATCCGTAAGATAAAGTTGTTGAATTTGGTAGTACTCCTGTGGTTCTTCTATCTGAAGCATTGGGAACCTGGGTCTGAGGTTCTCGTGATGTACCTGAGTCAAAAGGAAATAGCTGCCCCTCTTGCAGTCATAATGCATGGAGAAGGGAGGAAAATCTCCCTACACCAAACCTAGCAATTAGCCCAAAGCACGTAAAGAATCCATTTAATCCCGTCACATAATTTGGCATTCTCTGGCCTCTCAATGAAGTGAGGTTAACGCATTGATCTTCCCAAGGAAAACACAATATCCTGGAGAGAAATCCAATTTTAACCAAAATGACAATATGCACCTCGGAATGACATTTGCCCCCTATAAGGCAGTTCACCTGCCTTAGTATACAGACTTAAATCACTCACCGAAGTCTCCCTACAGACCATGGGGAAATAGAAGGAAAAATAACTTCACTTTTCAGAGACTTTAAAGATTTTCCTCATTTGGAGTGTGTGTGGAAATGCATTTTAAGCACAAATCTTTGAAGCAAATTGGAATCTTGACCACAAAGAATGAAGGTGGCTAATCTAACTTGAAGACTCCAGGCAGGCAAATGTGTATTGTGATTGTGTAGAAGAAAGCCCTTTTCCTCAGGACATTTATGCTGAAAGGTTTAGGGTTTAAGAGTCATTTATATGTGCGTCTTCCTCTTACATGGTTCAGAGAAAAGAGAGGAGCAAGATAAATCAGATGTAGCAAAATGTCAGCAATTTGTGAATCTAAATAAAATAAAATGGGTGTTCATTGTAATTTTCTTGCAACTTTTCTATAGGTTTGAAACTTCAAAATTAATATTTGGGAAAAATGAATTGGTACTGATTCAATGTTATTTCACTAAAATAATGTCACTCTTGAGTAAGAGGACTGTGTGTGATGAGAGAGAGGTTACGTTTTTACTTGGAAAGACTAGGAATTGCTGGTAAACTATAAGCCATGGGTAGGTGGTCGGCTTGTGAATGTCATCTGCATGCATTTTGAAGTGTAAAAGGAAGTAGATGTTGCAATTTACAGAGAGAACATTGTCACCTTAGGTGTGGTTTGTCAGCCTTGCTTTGCCATCAGTAGTCAGTAGCCGACATGAGAGTTGCAGGATTTCCCTAACGCTCATCGTTATGAATCAGTCTCCCCTAGCGTCCTCTTGCCTCAGTCCAGAAATGTTTTGGTGAGTTCCTAGTGGCCCCCACCCACTTTCTTTGTTGAGAGGAGTTGGTCCTCGGCGCTCACATTTGCCCCTTCTTACCCTCACCCCAAGCCACAGGTGATCAGACTAAGATTTGACATCGGAACTAAGCTGGACCTGTCAGGTTTCTCTCCCACGGATCTCAAACACAGAAAGTGAGTCTGATCTAGAGAATCTGAGCTGAAAAACCACATAGGACCAGAGCAAACTACAGGCAAAAGCAAGCTGAAGTTATGAAGGAGCAGAAACCATAAATGTGCAGAGAAATGTAGTTATCTGTAAAGGGGAGAAGAGGGGTGCGTGGAGAAAAACAGAGATGACAGACCATCACACCCCAGAGAGTCACAAACAGCATAGAAGTGGCACCATCTGAAGGACCCTCCACTCCTCAAGCTCCGTTTCCCATTACGCCTGACTTCCTCCCACCCCGACCCCAGGGCAATCCTCTCTTCCGCCTTTCTTTGAACTAAACAGGATAAGTTTCAGTTCCTTGAATGTACTAATTTTCCTGCAGGATGTGACTTGCCCTCTCTCGCCCTTTGGCTGGGGTCCTATCATCGGACCACCTCCTCCTTCAGCAGACATCCCTCAGCCCAAAACTATTCATCCCAGTCTGCACTCCCCCCGTTCCCGCCACTCTCATCCAATCCAGGTCTCTGAGCCAGCTCTGCACCTGGGCTCACTTGAACAGTGACATGATTTATTTTACTATTTCTTTTGTTAATGTATGGATTGGTGGGATATTTGTTCTATTTCTAGTATACTGATTGTCTTAGGGATTCTAGAGGGCCAGGGACAGGGGCTGCACTACGTATGTTTGTATTATAAAAGTAATACATGTCCATAATAGAATTCTTGTGGAAAAATAGAAAAGGAAAAAAGAAGAAAGAAAAGTCATTTATAATTCCATCATCCAGAGATAAGTCCTATTCATATTTGGGCTTATTTCCTTTCAGACTTGACTTAACATAATTCAGATTATGCAGCACATACAATTTTGAATGCTCATTTCCCTTAAATGGAAAGTATCAATATTTATCTGTATTTTAAAAGTTCTGTTAAAATATCATTTTAAAAGCTGCATGACATTCCATTTTATATAAAATATGTAAAAATGTATAAACATATAAAACAATCTAATTACACATACTCCTATTGTTGTATATGTTGGTTGTTTTCATTGTTTGCTAATATAAATAACCCTGGGAAACACATCTGTGTGGCTTTAGATTCTTGATGCAAATTGATAAGCTGGTTTCACAAATGGCCTTACTATTTGCTCTTCCTCCGTTGGTACAATACTTCTCTTGCACAGAGAAGCTCTGACATTTATTAATTTAATTATGAAAAAAAAAGGTAGCTCATATTTATTTGCATTTTTGAAGACTACTAAGTTTAAACTTTTTTCATTTGTAATTTGACTTGATACAGGGCAAATAAGTGTGTAATAAGTTTTGTTTCACTGGATGAAGGTCACATATATTATACTGCACAGAGTAGTGTCTTCTGCTGTCCTGTATCTCCGAATTTAAAAAAAACAAAAACAAACAAAAAAAAAACAACCTCACCATGTGAGCAAGTCAATTATTAGTGCTGTGCTGATAGCATTAGTATCACAGAGTTTTGCCAATTCTCCCAAACGGAGAACCAAACTTGAGTGGTTCCATATCTAAATGGGGAAAAAATAAATGAATAATATATATGTGAAGACTACAACTAAAGCAAAATTATTACAATATACTTCTGTAAATGACTTTTCATTTCATTGTTAGTACCTGGTTTCAATAGGCACTCTTATAATATGGTAGATTTGAAAAGAGTTTAAAGATAAGAAGCTTTGGTAATGTGGTCTAAGAGATGGAAACTTCCACTTCTTAGAACTCTACTTGGATATCCAATGGAAAAAAAGAGGGTCTAGGCTAAAAGAATTGAATTCTCTCTTAGTTTTGAAAATGTTAAGACAGGAAATGCATTGGCACCATCTGTTTATGTAATGCACAGTTATTCAATAATTTTCACTAATTAAACCCCTCCAATGTCTGACCAGCTCCTTTCCTGCTAGAAAGGACAGTCTCTTTTTCCTCCAAGGTCTAGATCAGAATCACTTTTCCTGAGTTCCCAAGAGATGGAATGAAGGCAATGGGAAGTCTAGTGACACATTTAACATTGTGTTAAGATATAGAGGGGGAAGGGGAATTGGATAAACGTGGTCAAAATGTACAAACTTCCCATTATAGGATAAATAAGTACTAGGGATATAAAATACAACATGATGACTAAAGTCAACACCGCCATGTGGTATATCTGAAAGTTGTTCAGAGAGCAGATGCTAAGAGTTCTCATTACAAGAACAACTAAATTCTCTCTCTCTTTTTAATACCAATATTTAACTAAACTTACTGTGGCAATCATTTTATAATACGTGTAAGTCAAATCATTATGTGATACATCTTAAACTTATACAGTGCTATATGTCAATTATATCTCCAAAAAAAAACAAAAAAAAAGATTAGACTTTTTTTTTAAAGCCTTCTTAAGATGCCGTATGATCCCACTGTTTTTTTTTTTGATCCCACTGTTAAACTGACCCTAAACTTACTTTGTATGGGAAGACGCTATTGAAAATTTAACTCAGTCTTATTCTTTTGTTCCCAGTCCCCAAACTTGTCACAGAATGTTCACATTTCATTTTGTATCTGTAATAGCAGAAGCCTTTTTACACGTCTGCAATCCTACCTCCCAGAGAAACCGGAAATGACTTGTACCAGCTCAGGAGAGCCAAATGTTATATGTTCAGGAATTTTGTGAACCAACTGTTAAAGACAGCCATTTTAAATTACATAAACTTAAAATTTCACACACTATATTAGAAAAACAAAGGTTAATAAATATTCCAAACTCATCGTTTCCTAGTTATTTTACCATCTTTTATTACTATCTGTGCTCTTGAGTTCGTTTGCATGTATTGCATTGATATGATAGAGATTCTATAGAATGGTGCACTACCACACATCTCTTCCCAACTTCTCATTCAGTGGTATCACATTGGTAGTTTGAAATTCACCACTGCTGTATTTACTCCACTGAAATTGGAAAAAAACTGCAAATAAGAGTCTCCCACACCCAGTCCACACCATGTCCACACCTCAGAAGAGACAGCCATTGTTAAACATTTGCCAGCACATCAACACACAGGAGGATGTGTTCTTTGGTGAAGAAGGTAGGGCTTTATGGCAAGATCTTGGGTTTCAAAGTCAGAGAAACCTGAATTTGCATACTGTGGATTTGAGCAAGCTATATAACTTCTCTGAACCTCACATTTCTCATCTATAAAATGGGAAGAATATCTGTCTCTTAAGATTGTTTTGTTTCATTTCGAGATATTGACAATCTAATATATGCCAGGTATTTTTCAGGGTGGACTGTTAGGTCAAGAAGGTGCAGTAAATGCTAACTATTATTATTTTTATTACTATAATTATTCTGAATTGTAAGACCAGACACTATAAAACTCTTAGAGGGAAACATAGGAAAAACACTCTTTGATGTAAATCACAGCAAGATCTTTTTTGACCCACTTCCTAGAGTAATGAAAATAAAAACAAAAATAAACAAATGGGACCTAATTAAACTTCAAAGCTTTTGCACAGCAAAGGAAACCATAAACAAGACAAACAGACAACCCCCAGAATGGGAGAAGATATTTGCAAATGAAGCAACTGACAAAGGATTAATCTCCAAAATACAGAAACAGCTAATGCAGCTCAATATCAAAAAA
This sequence comes from Grampus griseus, assembly GCF_964374135.1. Lineage (NCBI taxonomy): Eukaryota > Metazoa > Chordata > Mammalia > Artiodactyla > Delphinidae > Grampus > Grampus griseus. Next base: position 13,527,103 of record NC_139011.1, on the reverse strand, counting down.
ACAAACAACCCAATCCAAAAATGGGCAGAAGACCTAAAGACATTTCCCCAAAGAAGACATACACATGGCCAAGAGGCACATGAAAAGATGCTCAACATCACTAATTATTAGAGAAATGCAAATCAAAACTACAATGAGGTATCACCTCACACCAGTCAGAATGGCCATTGTCAAAAAAATCTATAAACAATAAATGCTGGAGAAGGTGTGGAGAAAAGGGAACCCTCTTGCACTGTTGGTGGGAATGTAAATTGATACAGCCACTATGGAGAACAGTATGGACATTCATTAAAAAACTAAAAATAGAACTACCATATGACCCAGCAATCCCACTACTGGGCACATATCCTGAGAAAACCATAGTTCAAAAAGACATATGTACCCCAATGTTCATTGCAGCACTATTTACAATAGCCAGGACATGGAAACAACCTAAATGTCCATCGACAGATGAATGGATAGAGGAGATGTGGTACATATACACAATGGAATATTCCTCAGCCATAAAAAGAAATGAAATTGGGTCATTTGTAGAGATGTGGATGGATCTAGGGTCTGTCATACAGAGCGAAGTAAGTCAGATAGAGAAAAACAAATATTGTATGTTAACACATATATGTGGAATTTAGAAAAATGGTACAGATGAACCTATTTGCAGGGCAGGAATAGAGACGCAGACATAGAGAAGGGACATGTGGACACAGCGGGGGAAGGAGAGGGTGGGATGAATTGGGAGATTAGGATTGACACATATACACAGCCATGTGTAAAATAGATAGCTAGTGGGAACCTGCTGTATAGCACAGGGAGCGCAGCTCGGTGCTCTGTGATGACCTAGATGGGTGGGATGGTTGGGGGAGCTGGAGGGAGGTCCAAGAGGGCGGGGATATAGGTATACATTCAGCTGATTCACTTCGTTGTACAGAAGAAACTATCACAACGTTGTAAAGCAACTATACTCCAATAAAAAAAAAAGTATAATTTTGAGAGTTTATCATGTAAGATAAGGCAAGGAGAAAACTTTTTCTCTTCCTGTAGTGGAAATGGCTGTGATAGGGCTGCAAACAGTCCAATGCTAAATAAATAAAGAGGAAGAAAAGAGGGAGGGAGCATGGGAGGGAGGAAGTGAGATTGCAGAAGGACACAGGGACAAAGCGTGGAACCCGTGTGTCCCACTAAAAAGCTGGGCCCAGATTCTCAGGCCAACTAGCACACCTTGAATGTTTCCAAGCAAGAGGCTGTCACAGTAAGATTTGTGTTTTAGATAGATTATTCTGGTATCAGCAAGCAAATGAAATGCAGAGACCAAAGCTGATGTGTGAAACTAATTGGGAAGCTACTGTATGGTCTCAGTAAGAGATGGCAATGGTTTAAAGTAAGTTAGAGCCGTAGAAACAGAGAGCAAGAGATGGTAAGAGAGGTGGAAAGGAGATCTCCTCTTACAGAAAGGTCTTGCCATCCTCCCATCCTTCCTGCAGAGATAAAGAGTAGCTAGACTAAAGGCTTGAAATATTTCAATCTATCATGAGGTTTGAAAAAATACATTCTTACCTCCCTCCCCTTGCATTCTTGATTAAAATGATCATCACTGGGCAGCACTAAAAAAGATAATAGCATTAAATATATTTTTATTGACCAAAAAATTAACTAAGAATAAAATGACAAATTGATAAGCTATCTGGAACTCACTAGAACAGGAATTGACAAACCCTTTCTGTAAAGGGCCAGATGGTCAATATTTTAGGCTTTGAGAGCCACACAGTATCTACTGCATCCACTCAATTTGGGGGTTACAACATGAAATCAGACATTGACAATACTTCGACGAATAAGAATGGCTGTGTTCCAATAAAGCTATTTCTGAAAACTGAAATTTGAATTTCTAAAATTTTCAGGTGTTACAAAATATTCTTTTTAATTTTTTTTCAATCATTTAAAAATGGAAAAACCATTCTTACTTGACAGGGCATCTGAAAACTGGTAGTAGGCTGGATTTGGCCTGTGGCCATAGTTTGCTGATCCCTAGACTAAAGCATGGAGAGTCTTCTGTAGTTATCACCGAAAAATTCCAAAAATTTTGTATGAAAAGTCATGGAAAACCATTAAAAGAAAACTGCACTTGAAAGAGATTAAGACACCACCAGAACAGACTGAGGGGAGGAAAGATGTCTGGAGAAATATCTTAGATCGTACAAGTGAACCACCTTACTCTTGAGGTGAAAAATTAGATCTAGAGAAAAAAAAGAAAAATGGGCTTTGGAACTTGCTTGTTCCAGAATTGCCTTTGGAGCATCTGGGGATTGACAATCATTTTATTCTATCTCTGCCATTAAGAAACTTGTTTTTGAAATGGATATGATTTGAAAAAATTATTTAATTGGAAATTGAAATCCAAAGAGGCAGAGAAGATGTTTGCAGAATGCTGAGTGAGCTAAAATGAGATTAATCTTCAGGTCCACAGATTAGAGGCCACAGGGCTGGGAGACCACATAGATGGATATCAAACCCTACTGATAGCCTTTGAGAAAACCGCTCTAGGAGAGAGGCCAGATCTGAGATGAGCAAATTTCACTCTGATATTCCAAAAAAGTAATGTGTATCTTAGAAATGACATTTTAGGAAAGCTGATCATGGCCCCAAAAGAAATGTACATGTTGATGATTAAGCAGAAGGATTATGTATCCAAGGTAAAGAAATCTATTAAGGAGAGAAACCCAAGAATAAAGCCACAGTAAATTTATTTCCTGTATTGATACTGTTAGTAGGTAGGTGGTTCGGGAAAGCAACATAGATATATTATGACAGGATTTAACAAGGCAGATGCAAGATCTCTCCTGACATCTTTTTAGACCCAGTGGAGAAATCAGAATTTGATTTTTTGTTTTTGATAGGAATGGGTCCAGTGGTTTTCCTGGTCACTTCCATGAAGTTTTATCCTCTGGGAGAGGAGGAAGAGAGGGAGGGAGAGAGAGGGAGAGAGATTGGGAGGAGGAGAGAAGAAAAGAAGAAGAGGGGGAGAAAATATGTTTTTGGAAAACATGAGAGATTTTACTAACCTCAAAGATTCTTTTTTTTTTTTTTTTTAAACAATCTAGCCTCAACAGGCACTCAACATGCTAGGAGGATGGTCTCCGACATTTTCAAATTTTATTATTCAGTGTTCGAATGCAAGTCAAATGGAGAGCCTGATCCAGGCAAAATTCCACACCCTGAGAAGAATCTTTCGGAAGTGTTTTCACTTCTCTCTTATGCCCCTTATGTACAGTGGACGCCTGTGACGCTACATCCCACAGTTTGGCCTGGTGATGACTTGCTGGTGGCCTGGTGTGCTAATGACTGGTAAGTAGGCTGCCAATGACCCCTCTTCTTTAAGATCCTGACTTTCTATCTTCTATATCTCGAAGGCAAGCACAGGACTTGGAGTGAGAAGACCAGGGTTTGAGACCCAGCTTTACCACTTACCCACCATGTGACCTTGAGCAATCTCCTTATCATTAAGGCAATACTTCATGGATGGGAGTTGTGAGAATCAAGTGAGGTAATGAGGTCTGAGAATATTTTGCTGACGGCAAAATTTTGAAAGACCGTATATTTCTTATTATTATTCTCAAAGTAGCCTTTGGTGAAACCATTTATGCCTAGTCCTATGTCCTTCTTAAGCTCCATAGAAGTTTGTGTGGTCTGTCCTCACATCATGGCCCACCCCTTAACAGCTTCCCTTAAGTGGGCACACTTAAGAAGCAGGTGAAGGGGGGGAGAAGAAATAAAGTGGAAAGAGCTGGAAGGCTAGAGGTCTGCTCCTCATCCATCTCCATTTTCTTTGTGACTGGGAAAATCACACCCTATTTTCAGACCTCACATCTATATAATGAGGGGGTTGGAATAAATCACTGCAGAAAAACTCAGTCAAAACCTCATTTCTAGATTCGTCTTTGCGCTGCATTTTCCTTTGCTTTCCTCTTTCCCCCACTTCCATTTTACAGCTAACCCTCCCCTCTGTGTCAGTATTTTTAAGCATGTGGTCCTGGACCACTTAATCAGGATCAGCTAGAAAGCTGGTTAGAAATGCAGATGCCTGGGACCAGCCCAGATTTACTTGATCAGAAAAAAGTTTTGGAGTGGGGGCATGAGGTTTGGTATCATTACTCTAACAAACTCTCCAGGTGAGTTATGCCTGCTAGAATTTGCAAATTTCCACCCCAAGTTTTTTGCCTATAATCCAAGAGAACAGGACCATGTTTGTTTTGATTACAGCTGTATTCCAAGCACTTAGCACAGTGTCTGGCACTCAGATGACACTCAGTGAGATTCTTAAATGAGTCAGTTACTGAGTTAATGGAATGAACTCTGAGTTCTAAGGATTTGGTCCTACCCTTCACCGAAAATGTCTACCCCATTCCCTCAGAACCCTACTGGCTTCTGGATACCTAATCAATAAGGTCAATGGTCATGATGAGAGGTGCCAAAAGGACCAAAATGTGAATCTCTTGCTCCCACATGAGAGGGGCTCTGTGGACATTTTCCTCCTGCAAGTGTCGAGCGGGGAAGGATTTTTGGACAGAGGAGGACTTTGGTGTCCCTCAATCACATCACCTAAGAAGGCTATCTGCTTTAATTGCCATCATGAAACCTCCATCTCTCTATGCTTAGAGCCTGGTGGCTCCAGTGTTCTGGTGTCTGAAAAGGTTAGGAGCCCCTAGAAGCACTCACTGGTACTGCCAAGGCTTGCTTGGTGATCACTCTGCATCCCATTTCCAGCTCTTTGGTTATACTAAATATGCATATAGTCCATATCTGAAACCTTGACTGATAGTCCTGAAGTTGTTCGTAGGGTTTTGTCACTTCAATCTGGGGGGCCTTGCAGTTTCTTTGACTCATCTAATCTCTTATCACTCAGATTCAGTATCTTCATGTGACCACCAATTTGCTCAAATGTCCTTCATTTATTCACAATTTACCCAACATGTATTGAGTATCTACCAGATGCCAACACTGTGCTGCGTACTTGGAATGAAAAGGTAAACAAGACAAAATTTCTACATTTAAGGAACTCACATAATAAGAGATTCTTTCATTACAACGATGGAGGGTGAGAGATACAGTAGAGGACCGCTGAGAGTCAAAAGGAAGCATTCAACCTAACCTTATGGGGTAAGATGGGAAGTTAGCAAAAGTAACACAAATGAGGAATGTTTGCTTCCTGCATTCATTCTTTCAGCAGACATTTGCTGAGTACCCACCAAGTGCCAAGCACAGTCTGGGCTTTCTGGGAATATAGCCTTGAACGTTCCAGAGCTTGAATGAGTTCCCTAAGTAATCAAGGGGGGAGGATTTCTAAGGCAAGGATAGTGGCTGTATAAAGGAATAGAGGTAACCATCCAAAGAGCTGTCCTTAGTCTCTCTTGCTTTTTTCCTATCATCTCATTTCTTTTCAAAACATTCCAGTCCCTCTTCCTGTTGTGCTCCTCTACACCATAGGAAACGAGACAAATTTTTATTTGGTAATTTGCTAATGCAGACTCTCTTCCAGATAACCATGTACATAATGCTTTAAAGAATTTCATAAATGAAATTAAGGGCATTTAAGGCAGTTCAGTAGGAAGCATAAGTATGGGTTAAGAGATCGTGTGCTGACCACATCTAGTTCCCACTTCTAGGGCTGTGGTGAGTGGTAAAGCGGAGAGCTGTGAGGTTAAAAGCAAAAGAAGTGATAACTGAAATCTCCAGGGCTGTAGAGAGCATCTTGTCGCCTCAGAACCTAGTAGAGCTGCTGGAGCAGCCCGCATAATTGCAGGCAAATGGGGTTCGGTTTTTCAGATACTCAGAAGAAATGGACTTGCTCACACTCTGAAGTGGTCCTTGCTGTTAGAAGCTTCCAGAACAGAGGAAGGTGGGGTGGTGGTGAGACAATGTTAACAGCAGAACAGATTAGCCAAGCTCTCAAAAATCTTTTTCCAGTTTCATTTGAATGATTTGGATAACACAGAGCCACTATATTGCATTCAAAGGTGTTTTTCCCCTCCTGTCTAGAGCAAAAGTCTTTTCCTCTTTCTTCAACCCCTCTGACAATTTGTAGCTGGCACTGAGCATTCTCAATGTGGCGTTTTGATTTGGATGATGACAAGATATTTCTTGAAACTGATTTACTTTATGCCAAATACGAATTGGATTTCCAATGGTTGGTGCAGATGGAAAACCCATGAAAAAAATGTCAGAGCAGCCACACTGCAGGCCCAGGGGCTGTGAAATCAGGCTGCTTTCAGATGGGGATGTCCTAGGGCTCTAACTCCGGAGTTAGAAAGGAAAATTAGTCAGGTGATGGAGGAACTTTCAACGCCCTTCAAACTGGGGTCTAGTTCTCAGTTTCTCAGAGAACGTCCTGACAGATATGTGCACACAAACTCAAGCAACGTTATTACCTTCAGATAGATGCTCCTCCCAGGTCTCAAACTATTCTCTTATCATACAGTGAGTGTTTAATTTCTCTCCCGGAGTCCTCCTCTCCTTTCTGCTCTCCCTCTATCTCTGACCCTTGGCTTATCTCGCTTATCCTTGCTGTTTCTTCTCCTTCTTCATCTCCACACCCCGCAATCCCTGCCCACCTTCCTCTCCCTTCCCTGCTCTCATTCTGCCTCCTGATCATTTTGATGTGCACCAACTGCTGGGACTCTGTTCAAATGGCTTTTTCTGCTATTAACAAGGAACACATCAAGAGCAATGATCAGAAACAGAAGAGGAAGCTCTCATTCTACTCCCTCTGGGCTTTGACCTCACACAGTGGGTCAGTGGGGAGGAGGTGCCATGAGCACAGAACCCCCAGGCCTCTATGTGGGAATTCTGTAGACCCCTCCAATGGGGATTCTGTGCCTCAACAGCTTAAAAGAACCCTCTTTGGATCATCAGATTCAACAGCAGTCTACTGGCCCCTGCTTCTCTCTCCACTTAGACCCTCTCCTGCTTTAGATCAAGGGTTCTAGTACCAAGGAAAGATGAAGGCGACCATTATTAGCCCAGGGAAAACCTTTTTTTTGCAACGTAATACAATTTCACAACCTCTTCCTGTTCCCATTTTGTAGTCTTTATTTCATGCCACCTTGGTAGACTTCTTGCTTAATATGTGAATGGTCCTTGGTTTTCTCTCCTTGCCATGGCTCACAGGACCTTCTGTCCCTTCTTCTCCTCTGAGGCCACTCCTCTCACTCTCCCAGCTCCCTAACCCTTATGATCTAGACATGATGATGTTCATATATGTCTATCCCTGACCTTTGCACACAGTTCTCTTTGGTGGGAGCATTTGTTCCACCCTTTATTGTCAGTGCACCTGACTAGCCCTTATTTGTCCTTTCACTATAAGCTTCAAAGTCAACTCCTCCAGGAAGCCTTCCTTGATTCCTATATCCAGCCATCCATGTGCATGCCCTCTTCCCCTGACACACACACAAGTATACATCGCATCCACTCAACTTATACCACCCCCCCACACACAGACACAGGTGAACAGAAATCCACACATTTACACTTATGCCCCCTACACATATGCCCAACTATACATATTAGATTGAACCATATGAAATTACCAATATTGGACTTTTTAACATTCTAAAAGGATTCTAAACCAAATTCCAGTGCGGGGGGGGGAGGGGGGCGGGGGGGGCTTTTCCCCAACATTAACAATTCTCTGACACAGGCAGGGTGTTCTACAATTTAACTCAATTCAATTCTGACAACATCTACATGGAGATAGCATCAGATCCCTCAAGGTTAAGAGCTCAGTCCCACAAGATTGTTCTCTTCAGGTTGTCATTTGTGCTTCTGACTGATCAACTATAAATGTGAGGTTCTCATGACCCCCTCCTTAGGTCTGATTAATTTGCTAGAGCAGCTCACAGAACTCAAGAAAAGAGTATACTTCTGTTTGCTGGTTTATTATAAAAGGATATACATAAGCATCCAGATGGAAGAGCTGCATAGAGCAAGGTATGTGGGGAAGATCCTGGAGGTTCCATGCCCTCTGAGCACACTACTCTGCCCGAATCTCCATGTGTTCACCAACCTGGAAGCTGTCCAAACCCCATACTATTGGGATTTTTATGGAGGCTTCATCACATAGGCTTGATCAATCATTAACTCCATTTTCAGCCCTTCTCCCTTCTCAAGAGAATGGGGGGGTGGGGGGCAGGGGTGAAATTCCAAGCCTCTAATCATGGTTTGGTCTTTCTGGTGACCAGCCCGCATCCAGGAGCCCATCCAGAGTCTCCTTGTCAGAACAAAAGACACTCTGTTATATCCAGGAAATTACAAGGTTTTCAGGAACCTTGTGTCAGGAGCTGGGGTCAAAGACCAAATATTAGAACAAAAGATTCTCCTAGTGCTCTTATCACTTAGGAAATTCCAAGAGTTTCAGGAGTTCTGTGCCAGCAACTGGGGATAGAGAGCAATATCCATTTTCCACTATCTCACAACTACAAAAGAGTGATTTCACACTATGCACTTTCAACTTATGTATTCTACAGCTTCTACCCATGGATATACACCCTCTCCCAAAAGCACATTCTTTTTCACTCAATACAAAGCCCACAAAATACCCCTTCTACTAAGTATTATGTGGATGAATTGCATGATATGTTCATCTCCCTCATACTCAACATTTCTGGTGACACTGCATACTTCTGGTAGGAAGATGAACATTAACTTGTCTCAAGATACACTTTGAAAAGATGTGCCTTTCTCCTCTAAGGCCAAGGAAGCCTAGGGTGGTTAATGAAAGGACACCTGGAATAAAGTCCCCTCAGCATTTCAATAATTCCATCCCACTGTAGAGTAGAATAAACCCCTAAGTCAATTTAGAGAGGTTTCTGCAAGACAGCAAAGTGTTTGAAACCAGTGCAGAAAGTACAGTATGGAATAGGATAAAAGAAATGCAATTCAGTTCCACAAAAATTGAGAACTCACTATGCACCAGTGTTACAGACTGAATTGTTTCCCCAAAATTCATATACTGAAGCTCTAACCCTCAATGTGACTGTATTTGGAAATAAGGCCTATAAGGAGATAATAAAGGTTAAGAGAGGTCAGAAGGGTAGGACTATAAGCCAAGAGGGCTGTTGTCCTTATAAGAAGAGGAAGAGATACCAGAGTTCTCATTCTCTCTCGCTCGCTCTCTCTCTTTCTCCTTGCACACAGAGGCAAGGCCATATGAGGACACAGCAAGAAGGCACCCATTTACAAACCAGGAAGAGCAGCCTCCCCAGGTATCAACCCTGATTTGGACTTCTGGCCTGCAGAGTTGTGAGAAAATACATTTATGTTGCTTAAGCTACCCAGTCTGTGGTATTTTGTTATGGCAGACCTAGTAGACAAATACAGACAGGCACACTATTCTAAGCATGAACAATAGGGCAATGGGCAAACAGATGAGGTCTCTACACCCCTAAAGTTTACATACTAGTGGAGGGAGACAAACAATAAACAAATGCGTAAATAGCTTGATTAGCATGAAGAAGAAAAACACAATAAGGAAAAGAAACAGAGGAAGTATTTGATTAATAAGGTAGTGAGATGTCTGTAGGGACTTGAACACTATGATAAACTTTGAATTTAATTCTGTGAAATGGGGACACAACGCAGGGTTTTGAGCAGAGCAGTGACGTGATCTGACTTATGTTCTAAAAGGATCACTCTCCCTAAAATATTGGAGGACAAATGCAGGTTTATATTACTCTACTTTACGCTATCTTATATTAACCGATAAAGGCTTGGATATACTTGTAGTACTGCAGTGTAATGCCTAACGGAAAACGGGCAGTAGATAAATGAATGAATGAATGGGGGATAAGCATACATAAACTTAAATTCTGCCTTTATGACTCACTCACTAGCTGTGTGAGTTTTGGCGAGTTGCTTAGTCTCTGTGAGCCTCATTTTTTTCCTTTTGAAAAAAGAACTAATACCTAACTTCAGATTTTAATGTTGAAGGGAAATAGGGCATGTTATGGAAAGTGACTTGCCCATGATTTGCACTAAATAAATACAGTGGATTTGACCTGGATGGGCTTATCCACTTTAATTGTGTAAGGGTGGTATTTGCTTCAGAATGAGAGGGTGACAAAGCCTGGGTGAGTTTCTGAGGCTGGATTGGTGATTCCTTCTGAGAATACTGTGTGTTTTAGAGCTGTCCCAGGGCTTAATCCAGCTCCTAGAGCTCTGTGTGACTGACTGGGAAAAAATTATCAACAAAGTAATAATAGCTAATCTCACTGAAGCTTCTCTCCCAGCTGCTGTGCTAAGCCCAATCATCTCACTGAATGAGTGAATGAATCCCTTAACCCTAGGAGATCGTAAGACTATAACATATGCAATTTACTGATAAGGAAATTGATGTTCAGAAATGATAATTAATTTACCCAAGATCACACATCTAAGAAGAAGAGAAGCAGGGGTTTGAATCCAGTTTTGCCTGGACCCAAAGCTCTGGCTTTTACAAATTCTGGCCCCTCCTCAGGCCCTCCAGAAACCTCACAATCCGTCAGTGTAAATATATCTTGGTAGAGCCTATATTTTTACATTCTGTGTTGGCCCCTGTGGTACTCATTAGCTCTATTTTCCAACTATTTCTGGCTCCTGACCTTCTGAGAATACTGCAGGGGTGTATTTCCCTGTCTCCTTTGGTGTTAGGCATAGCCCTAGGACTTGCTATGTCTGATAAAAGGTGAGAAAAGTAAGGCAGTCACTTCCAGGTAGAAGAGTTAAGAAACAGTGCCCGATTCACCACAGTCACTCTTTCCCCATAGTGGATGTGAGTATGGAAGGAAGTGACACAATGGAGCTCCCCTCTGCCTGGGTCCTTGGGTTGCTATGGTGAGTGGATGCCCCCGGTGATCTGCCCAGGACATGTGCTGTGGGGTAGAAATGGTGGGGCTGCAATCTGGGTGTTAGCTGTGACCATGCTAATCCTGGCCCTGGGCACCTCTGGGTGTCCTTCCTGCCTGCCCCTCCCAAACCTCTTCAGGATGCATTTCTCAATTCCAGCTGCTTTCAGGCCACAGTCAATAGAAAGCACTGGAGTGGGTTAGGGGGTGGAAAGAAGGGAGAAAACAGAATCTTCTTTCTCCTCACTGCCATGGCTGCGTCTCTGGCAGCACCTGTGTCTCTGCCACAGCTCTAGCTCTGGCTTGATGCATCCCCCATGGCCCTGACCTCTTGTAGGGGACCATAGCCCTTAGTTCCTCCCACCCAAGGGTGGTAGTGGCTTCTTGCTCTTTCTGGGCGGCTAATTTCTGGGTTCCATCCTTCTCATTTGGTTTATCAGGCTCTTTCAGCCCTTGTGTAACTCTTTCTATACCATGACTTTCCTCTGTTGAAAATACTCCAAGTGTTTTTTGTCACCTGGCTAGACCTAAGTACTACAGTCCATTTTCCAGGGTGATTTCTGAGGAAAAACGTATGATTCTGGTTCCACACAAAACATGCAGATGGTGCTTAATTCATTCTTGTTGCCTTGCAATACACAACAGCACTCTCCCTCCTTCCCCTGCCCAGGACTTCAGGCCTACAACGTGTCTTTCTGGAACTCAATATCCCTTTTCTGAGGATAATTAAGATAATGTCATTCAAACAAATAGAAAATATTCTACTGATGACTGACTCCAATTCAAATGTCTCTGGCAAGAACTTTTAAACAAAGGAGGGCTCCAATCTATGCAAGTGATAAAGTGATCTTTTGAAGTTTCCGCTTATTTCCCGTTCTGTTCACTCTTGGTCTGTGTACTTACTCGTATGTGTACTTATGAGTAACTATGCAGGCTGGTTTTCTGTTCTTATCAGCCGAGTTTCTTGGGTTTCCACATAGTCCTGACAGATGAAGCTCCCCGTGCTTCATAAACAGGACCTCATTGCCTCTTCTTGGACTATGATTTTGATCAAAGCTGAGCCTGAGCTCAAAATAAACAAGAATGAATATCGCTGGGTAGTCAATAACAAACAGAAGTTACCAGCTGGAGGACCTCGGGCCAACTGCAACCAGCAGAAAGACTTTGTTGGTACTACCCAGACCTTTTTTTTTTTTTTTAACTGGACTGTGTTATCAAGATATCAAAGTTAGACATTTCATATTTTAAAATCCCAATGTATTCTGTCTATTGGAAGATTGGGAAATTTGGACCCATGAGGTCCTTTTCTTACAAGGTAACAAAAGTTTCCTAATTTAGGCATTTGCTCTCTAGGTCACTACAGTCCCCACAGGCTCCATCAGGCACTTACTTCACCTGTCTGGACCCAGTAGTCATTTGAGTTTGTGTCCCCTGTGATGGGCTGTGGCAGGAGGGACGAATAAGTCTGTATAGTGCTAAGCCATTGAGATTTAGGGTTTATTTGTTGCCACTGCAGAGCCAGTCTATGTGACTAATACATGGGGCTTTTCTGTTGTCACTGGTATAATCTATGGGGAAGTAAGAACATACTCTTGAGTAATCTCTGTACCAGGATGTGTTATTAGCCTGGGTTCCCAAGAGAAACAGAACCAATAGGAGATAGATATAGATATATAAATATATTTGTTTGGCCTACACAGACCATTATATGTTACACATACACACACAGAAACATATATATATATATATATATATATATGAGAAAGAGAGAGTTAGAGACGTGTTTTAAAATAACTGGCTCACATGACTGTGAGGACTAGCAAATCTGAAATTCACGGGGTAGGATGGCAGACTGGAGATTCAGGTAAGAAGGTAAGAGCTGATGTTGCAGTCTTGAGTCCAAAGTCTGGAAACTCAGAATTTCTATGTTGTAGTCTGGAGGCAGAATTCAATCTTCCTCAAGAAACTTCAGTCTTTGATCTTAAGGCCTTCAACTGACTGGATAAAGCCCACCGGCATTATGTAGAGTAATCTGCTTTACTTAAAGTTTACTGACTGTAAATATTAATCCTACCTACAAAATACCTTCGTAATAACATCTAGACTAGTGTTTGACCAAACAGCTGAGCACCATAGCCTACCCGAGTTGACACATAAAATTAACCATAACACAGGCTACACACAAAGTCTCAGGACTGTCTTATCTTTCTGATCTATTGACTATTCTGTGGTTGGAAATCTGAAAAATTATGCCTATATTAAGAGAAACAGATACAGTCAGCAAGGGAATAGAAAATTCTCTTGAATTTTTAATATAAGATAGAAAAATTAAAGAAAGCGTCAAAACATCTCTCCACTACTTCGCCCATTGCCCTTTGCCAGTCCAAGTACTTAAGTGCATATGTTTGCACTACATTCATCTGCATGGCCCATGGACCTGGCTTCTGATGCCGGCATTAGCTGCCACACCCTCCTGACCTCTAGAGAACCCAAGGCTCTCATTACTTTCCCTGCCTTGGCTCCTCCCCAAGCATGTAAGTATTTTGCTATGGGTCAAAAAAGAAGTGAAGGTCAAGGACACAGTGAGGTTGTAATAGTGGGGGTGAGGAGGAAGAAAGAGGGATTGAGCAGAGAGTCACTGCAAGGAGTAAGGGTTCAAAGCAGAAATCAGACTGGGACAATTGCTCCCTTCTACTCAGAGAGGATATCCTGGGAGTTTCCTCTCTCCATGCTCTTCTCTCTCCTGTCACAAGGTAGTAGGAAGGGCCAGGACTGAAGGAAGGCTTGCAATCCACTCCCAGTCCTCCCAACCCCCTTTCCACCTCCTGCCCTTGGAAGGTCAAGTGGGATCCAGGTGGGTAGTGTGGGGAAAGGTAAGTCAGGAGCAGGCCCCAAAAAACTGCCTTAACCTATCTACGGTGAGAAGAACCCACAGAGGCTAGCACACTGTGGAGGGAAGACAAATTAGATTGAAGCCCCAGGGAGCAATGAAGGATGGACTTGGATGCACTGTCTTTCCCATGATGTTTCATGATGAGGACGCCAGGGGAGTGGTCGCAGCTCAGGCAGATGGCTGGGGCAGGATTCACCCTGACACACATCGAATCAGCTCAAGGCAGTTAACAGCTCAGGCTTAAGCAGACAGGCTCCAATTAGGATCCCAAACTCAGCTACTCACCACCTAGTTGAAATTTAAGATATTATATAATCTCTCCAACTCTCATTTTATTTGTAAAACAAGGATTAAAAAGTTTCCTTTTAAGGTTGTGATAGAAATTATAATTACTACCACTTATGGGTTCTTCTTATGGGTTCTGTGTGCTTTCTATACATCTATTCAATCTAACCACATAATGAACCTTAGAGGTACATGAGGTTGCTCTTTGCCTATTTGGAGCCTATGAATGAAGCAGTAAAAAGATACTTTACTTCCATCTGTCGGAAGATTGTCATAATATACTATTTTTGTTAGAATAAGAAATTCTATTAGCATCTGCTGGGAAACATGGGCAGGAAGCATGTTAGTCTCTCACGTTGATGATGTAAATGGTGTTCCCTTAGATCTGGTGCCTTTGTGCACTCTACAATCGACACAACTGCATGCAGCACACCTGTAGCTATGATTGCTATCCCCATTTTATAGATAAGTAAACCGAAGTTCTCAGAGGCTAAGTAATTTGGCTGAGATTATGCCAAGAGGTATCACTGTGCTTTCAGCTGAGGCAATCAGCACTGTGACAGGTACAAAGGAGGTTCTCATGAAAGATTAGATGCAATTTTTGTTACTGTTAGAACTGCCTCAAATAGGCAAAGTGGAGTTCGTTTACAGGTTTTTGCCTTAAAATTGGGATTATTCCAATGACAGTGTAATGGATAGATTAGAGGGAGAAGATAATTGCATTACATGAATGAACTGGTCCAGCAATATTAATTGGTTTGTGCAGCATAGTTTAGTTTTTGATGTTGTAATGCAGCTTTTTTATGTGTGTTTAAAGCTTTGCTAATTATTAAAATGCCTTGAATCTGTCGCATACTTTATCCTCTTCAAAGGGCTTCTACATTTATTCCTGGATTGTAAAGGACGCATGGTATCTTCCAGATTTCACACATATAAAAAGGGAGACTCAGGATCTAGCGTGGTCCTCTGTTTATGTGTTAAAGGACTGGGTCAGTGAGCCTTGAATCCTCTGCTCAGGAACAATGATGAATCCCTGAAGGAACTGGCTCCAGGGCCCTGGTCACCTGCTGAGCCCTTCTCTCCTCAACCCACTGGGTAAAACCCACAGGGATACAAAACTAAGAGGGAGCACTGAACCTAGAGAGCTCACCAGCTGGTCCTCAGACAATGTCACTTTGGACAGAGAAGTGGTGAAATAGAGGCACACTCAAACCAGGAAGCAGTGTCCAAGTCCCACTGCCTCTCATGTAAACGTGGGGACACACTAATGCAGCAAAGGGTCGTTGTGAGGTTTAAATGAGCTTATATATGTAAGGGTTTAGAATGGCACTTGACACATAGGCTGTAAAAGTCACACACACACACACACACACACACACACACACACACACACACACACACACACACACACACACACACACACACATTACTCCCTTCCAGAGGCAGAAGTAATCAGTTCTACCAGGTCTGTTAGGCATCAGAGAAGGCTTCACAGAGGAGGTGACAGTCCTGTATATTTTCCTCAAAGGGCTTAAGAAATGCTTTGAAAGAAGAAACCAGAGCACACAGCATGATTTGAGTCCTGATCAGTATTGTCTGAAGTGGGGGGCAATCTCCACAAATGAATGAGAACTTGCCAAGTGTTCGGAAATGCTAATTTTAAGGATATATTTCAAAACCAAACAACACACTTCCCCTTTGATTTTAAACTGAGAAGACAAAACATAAGGTAAGCTTTTCTTGATGACTCAGGATTTAGCCTTTTGCTGTCGGTAATCTTTTCTCAGGGCACCTCAGAGCTCTTCCTAATTGGCTGCCTAAATTTATACACAACAGTCAAGAGAAGGATCTGAGGGAGACAGCTCTCTGACAATGGAATGACCAGGCACTGCTTTGCTCCTTCCAGGCCTGTTACACCTACTTCCATTTCCACAGCGCTGTTCAATCATCAGGAATGTGACAGTGTGTGTTAGTCACTGTGCCCTGAAAATACAAAGGTAAATACGACATCTGTGAAGGACAAGGGACATCTTTGAGTGGCAGAGACAAAGAAATGGAGGTGGTTGCAATGCAGAATGAGGGGCAGGGGGTTAGAGATATAAGTTTTGTTGGGCCTGAAGCTTATATGATTTAGTGGGTCCTCTTGAAAACAATAATATTAAAACCAATTCACGGAAGAAGGTTCAGAAGTAAATGAGTATTTATTCAGAATGAGAAAAATCAACAAATATCTAAATATTTTCAGATGCAGGTCCCTGTCTTCTGAGATCTCTTTGCACAATTTACAATAAATAAACATACATATAAATTCTCCTTGACTGCTCACTGCCTTCTCTTCGACACCTGGAACACTCTATGTCACAAATGATGCCTAGTACCCAAAGAGGCCCATGTGTGGAGGGGTCCCAAACCTTAGGCATCATTACTTCAAGGGCAATCCACCTTTGAGAGTGAGTGGTATGTATAATGATGTAAGTAAATACAGGACGGGAGCACTAAGCCTAAGATTCAGGAAGCCTTCCTGGAGGAAGAGACCCATGAACCGAGCCTGAAGGGCTATAAGCAATTAGCTGGGGGGGGGGGGGGGCGGAGTGGCTTCCAGAGAAGGGCAGAAGCCTGTGCAAAGGCTGCAGGATGGGAGGAGGGGAGTAAATTTGGGATACCTGTGCTACTGTGCATTGGCTGCTATGATTTAAAATGTATTTTTAGGTTGGGAAGAATATTTAGAGCAAAATTTCCCATTGACTTACATAATTTGAGCCCTGGAGCTTGGAAAAGTGAGCAATCAACATCAGAGACAGAACAGCAGCCCACCTCATTGACAGATTCCAGACCTCCAGAGTCAAAGTGCTTCCTTTTTCATTACTCAGAGCCCTTCTTCTGGGACTCTTAAGCCCACTTCTTTCTCATTTATGGGAATGAATGCAAAGAAACCTTCTTCTTATCAGGGGTGCTTGTCAGTCTGGCCTCTTTCTCCTTCCTCTTTACTGCCTTTCCTTAGGTTTCTGACTTTTCTGAATAAAAGATATCACCCCTCCTCCCCCAGTCTTGCTAGTTAAAAAGAGGATGCTTTAAAATATTGTATTTTGTGCTAAAACCAGCAAACCTTACAATGACTAATCCTGAACACAGTAGATGCTCATTAAATGTTTGATATACGACTGGGTCAGCCGCAGAATCCCAGTCCCCAGATTCCACTTAATCACTGGGAGGCTTTCAGGCAAGCTCCTTCGCCTTATTTTCTTCATATCAGGAGGCTAAATGAGATATGAGTGTATGCAATTCACTCTGTCATCAGATTTGCTGAAACCTACAGGTGCAAAGATGAAGATGGCAGACCCTGCTCTGGAGGAGCCTCAGGCTCAGTGTGGGAGCTCAGTTCAGAAACAAGTGATTAAACTCTGGTGCAAAGGGCTTTGATGGAGGGGACCAACATGGTATGCACGTAAGGAGGCTATGCTGGAGCTGAGTGTGACAAGGAGAGTCTTCCAGGCAGACATGTGGAAAGAGACAAATCCAGGCAGAAGGCGAATCATGTGCAAATATGTGGAGGATGAGCAAATAGTGCTCTGATTCTGGCACGCAGGCAGGAGGGAGGAAATGGGATAAACAAGTGGGCAGGGAGCCTGATGCAATGGTTTTGAATATGGGGATGAGCACTTTGAATTTGACCCCATAGGAAACAAGGAGGCAATGAGTAAATTTCAGCAGAGGAATTATACATAGTTATGTCTTTGTGTCTGCTGTGATGTGGTGGATGGGCTGCTCTGTGTGTGTGTGTGTGTGTGTGTGTGTGTGTGTGTGTGTGTGTGTGTGTGTTGGGGGGTTGGTGGGGGGAGACCAAGTAGGGAGGTGACTTCAATAGTGTTCCCCCAACTCCAACCCCCCCACGGACACACTCCATCGTTTATAGCTAATTCATTGTAACTAATTTAGGAATTCTCACCCACTCCAGAGATGAGCATTCAAGCAGAAAAATCTAGATTTAGAAAACTATACGCATTTTTCTCTACCATTGTTTTTGGTGTAAGCTCCATCCTGACCCTTCACTCCTACTCTGCCATTGCCTGCACTGGCTGGGGCTAGCACATCAAACCCAGAGGCAGCAGCCCCAACTCTGAGCAGTTGTCCATCTGTCTCCTCTCTCCCTTGATAACAACTGCCACTGCTTAGTCATCCACAAATATAAGCAGAATGCCCACCACGTATCCAGCCCTGAATTGTAAGGTGGGAACAAGAAGATGAATAATATAACAAGAGTGCCTGCCTTCAAGAGATTCATAGACTGGTGGAGAACTTTTTATAGACTAGATGCATTTTCTGCCATGAGCTGCTCACAACAGTACTATAAGATGCAGGGATCATTATCCCCATTTTAGAGATTAGGACACATGCTTAGGAAGGTTAGGTGACTCACCCAAAGCATACGGAATTCTTTTCTTGTTCTTAACTATTTTTCTTTTATTTTGCACAATTACCTTGTTAGGAGGGGAATCTCTTTCCCATTCCTGACATTCCTTCTGCATGGAGGAAACTCCCCTAGCAAAGCATATGGTGGGGAGGAAAGGTGACTTGAAGAGACTAGCAATTTGGAAGGGGAAACTGCATACCTAATCCCTTTCTCTTATTTCCTCTTGAGACTTAACCAAGTGAAAAGGCACACCTTCTGCAGTCTTCCTCCATGCCCTCCTCTGCCGTCCACATCACAGCCAAAAAATGTTAGCACTGCATGGTTAAGTAGTCTGTCCATGGTTATGCATAGATATGAATGCAAGTAGGCCCACCCCAGTCTCTACCTTTGACCACTGTATCTGTTTTCCAGAGCTGCTATAACAAAGTACCACAGCCTGGGTGGTTTAAGCAATAGAAATTTATTTCCTCATAGTTCTGGAAGCTAGAAGTCCAAGATCAAGACCTCTCCTTGTTTTAGAGATTACCATCTTCTCCCTGTGTCTTCACATGCTCTTCCCTCTATGTGTGTCTGTGTCCTAATCTCCTTTTCTTCTAAGGACATCAGTCATACTGGATTAAGGCCCACCCGAATGACCTCATTTTACCTTAATCACCTCTTTAAAGACCTTAGATCCAAATACCGTCACATTCTGAGGTAATGGGAGTTAGAACTACAATACATGAATTTGGGGGTGACACAGTCCATCCCATAACAACCAGTATGCTAGATTGCCTCTTTCATGGCTAGACAAGAGTAGTACAAAAATATTGGGAATGTAAGAGAAGGAGCTACGTAAGCTCTCAGGAGTGGATAAACAAACTAACGTGGGAGTTGAGCGGAGGAAGGGATTATCTCCAGCTTCTGGAATGGGGCAGGGCTGTGAGAAAGCTAAAGGAATATCCATCAGGGTTCTTGGTCACAGGCAAAAGAGACCAACTTTGTCTCCTATAAGCAGATAAAATATGTATATCAGGGAAAAAAAAGAAGGAGACTCACAGAATGCAAGGGAAAGAGGAAGAACCTGGCTTGTGAAAAAAATAAAATAAAATAAATGGAAGTCACTCTCAGGGGTCTGGGTAGCAAGAACCAGTGGAGAGCCTCTTCCGAATGCTTCTTCCGGAATGAATTCACCCCAGTCACTTCTGCCCTTACAGCAGTCGCCCTGAAATTCAGACTCCCAGAACAGGAAGTCCAATCGAGGCATGTGTCCACTCTTCGGTTCGGGGAATCCGGGACACTTGGAACAAGACTGCATCAAATAGGGGTGGGTAGTGCCCTGAAGGGAGATCAAGGGGCTGTCTCCAAACATGGGGGAGTAAATGCTGAGTAGTCAAAAACAGTGCTGCAGTGAGATGTGTCATCCTGATATTATAGCTGGGGAAACTGAGTCTTAGCTTTAGGTACAGCTTGTAATGTAAGAGACCTGGGACTTACAAAAAGCTCTGCTAATTCCAAATGATGTACTCTTTCTAGCCACCCCATTGTGCATCAGTCTGCCCACTCCCAGGGTGAATAAATTAATATATGAGTAAATATATAAATAAACAAACAAGCAAACAAGTACATGGCGAGGTTAGAATTCCAAAATTTTCATCCACTAATTTATATATACTCTCCCTTCACTACTAAATTGAAGTGAAGGCTGAGGTATGTTTAATAAGAGAGCTTTCTTTATTTGGTTATCATTGATATTCAAGACAGAATTTGAATCCACATAATCCACCTTTTGCGAGAGAAGAGCAAGTTCTAGTTTTCCCTCCTGTCAATTCTTCTGGGCCCTGAGAGGCTGAGGAATCTTTACACACAACTCAGCTCCTGCAGGTGACCTCTGCTTTCCTGCCATTTGGATTATCGAGCCTCCCAGGCAAGGGTCATGTCCACCTCTGTGTTTGCAGTAGCACCTGATATATTGGTGGATCTCGAAAAAAGTAAATTAACATTAGCAATGTGGATAGGTTTGTCACGTATATGAGAGAGGGAAGGTAGCAGTTCCACATCTGGGGAAAGGTAATTGAGTTGGGGTTGAGGGTGACAGCAGATCCTGCATCTTTCAATTTATTGGGTATTTATTGAACCCCCAGTTATATGTCCAGTGTAATGCAAGCCCCCCAAAAGAAAGGGAAAAGAATAAGCCAACAGCTGATTATAAGAAATATTTCATCTTTATAGTTATATGTTTTATAACTGAAACCTGAGCTCTGGACTTTTAAGTTCACAAGGGCATGTGATTTCCACAGTATTTTTTCCAAAATTCTATAAGCCCATAGTAATCATGAGAAAAACATCAGGAAAACCCAATCTACAGGATACCTGGCTTCTTAAGACTGTCAAGGTCATGAAAAACAAGAAAAAATTAAGAAACTATAATAGGCCAGAGGAGAATGAGGGGACATAACAACTAAATGCAATATGGTACCCTGACTGGATGCTGGAATAGAAAGAACTTACTATGTATAGTGTCTGTCCTCACCCCCACCCCCGGCACCCATTGCCACCAAAAAAAAAAAAAAATTATGTTCACCCAGTAGCTATGAATGTGACCTTTTGGGGGAATAGGTTCTTTGCAAATATAATCAAGTCAAGGTGAGGTCATAATTGATTCATTTGGGCCATAAAACCGGTATGACTGGTGTTCTTATAGAAAGAGGGCAATTTGTACACAGAGACACAGACACAAGGAGAGAAGCCCATGAGAAGATGAAGGCAGAGATTGGAATGATGCATCTCAGCCTCATCTAAGCCTGTCTTAGCCTGTTCAGGTTGCTGTAGCAAAATTCCACAGACTGGTGGTTTATAAACAACAGGAATTTATTTCTCACAGTTCTGGAGGCTGGAAGTCCAAGATCAAGGTGTTAGGATGGTCGGGTGAGGGCCCTCCTCTGGGTCACAGAATTCTTGTTGCATCCTCACATAGCAGAAGGGAGAGGACGCTCTCTCAGGCCTCTTTTATAAGGGTGTTATTTCACTCATAAGGGCAGAGTCCTCATGAACTAATCACCTCCTAAAGACCCTATCTCCATTGGGCATCAGGATCTCAACATATGAATTTAAAGGAGACAAAAACATTCACACCAGAGCACTAAAGAACTCCACAGATTACCAGCAACCACCAGAAGCTAGAAGAGGCAAAGATGGATTCTTCCCTAGAACCTTTGGAGAGAGCACGGCCCTTTGGGCACCTTGATTTTGGACTTCTAGCTTCCAGAACAGCGAGAGAATAAATTTCTGTTGTTCTAAGCTACCCAGTTTGTAGTACTTTGTTATAACAGCCCTAGACATTAATGGACATTAATGGAAAAAAATGGTAAAATCAACTTAAAGGCTGGAGTCATTAATAATAATGTACTGATGTTGGTTTCTTAGTTTGACAAGTGTATCATCATAATATAAGATGTTGACCATAGGGTAAAACAGGTGTTATACCAAGAATGCTGTGTGCTAGCTTTGCAAGTTTTTTTTTTTTAATTATAAAAGTTTATTTTGGAAAAAAGGTCAATTCACAGGCTGTGTCACCTTTGGATGGTCACCACCCTGAGCTTGGGTCTCCTCATGCATAAAATGGACATAATAAGAGTCCTACTGAGAATTGTGTTTAAAATGTGATAATGCATATATAGTCACATCTTTTCTCCTTTTTATTCTGTCATTTGGTCGATTTGCCAGCCCTTCCAAATTCATGTCACAGTGAATTTGTCCAGTTCATGCCTTCATTCATGCCATTGTTTAAAATCTTAACAAAGAAAAGGGCAGAACCCTTCAGGCTACTGCTGGGTTCAGTGGCAGGATGCCCAATGAACAGGAATAGTCTTCCAACTCGCCATGAATCCAGCTAACTCTTATGTTACATCTCAGGCTAAAATCTAGGCACCCTATGAGTCAACATTCCCTACATGTCCACTACTTGAATAACCTTAATTAAAAAGAAGTGAGGTAAGTCTAGGAAGGATATGATACTTTTCTTATCTTTTATAGGTGACTATGTAACATCATGGTTAGCTGGAGTCAGATTCATTGGGTTCAAACTCTAACTATACTAGGGCTGCCATTGGGCAAGTTAGTTACTCTCTCTTAGACTCAGTTGCCCCATCTGTAAAATGAGGACAGAAATATCTTTCTCATAAAGTTGTTATAAAGGTTACATTGAATAATGTGTGCAAAGAACTAAGCCACACAATAGGCATCGGTGCGTACTAGAGTGTGTGTACACCTGTGTTTGTATATATGCACACTTTCATTGACTGATGCAGTGACTGACACACCAGGAGCACAAAGATTGTCTCTTTCAGGAAAAAGTCCTGTGCAAATGAGGACACTATAGACGGAAGAGAGATTGTGACTTGCCCAAGGAGAATGGCAGAAGTCCCAGCAGAACACAGGACTCATGACTCCAAGGGCATTTACTCTGCAGGGATCTCAGAAATGATCTGATTGCTTTTAACTTGTAGACATGAAAACTGAATCCCAAACAATCAATGGGGCTTGTCTGGGGCACCATGATTTCTAAGTGGTAAATATTATACCTCTATCTCATGTGTTCTGACTCCTAGTTTAGGCCTTTCTCTACCTTTTCTGGATACTCAATAGCACCTACTACAGTCTATCCGTAGGCATCCAGTCTGCACTTAAAGAGTTGACTGTTGATATCCAGCATCTCAGAAAACAAGGGCAGCTCTGAAAACTGTCAGACCTTTGGGCAAGGGCAGTGAGGATGAGCACAGTAAAGCCAGGGCAGCTCTGATTAAAACATAGCTCTTTGCTGAAAGACCTGTAGCTGTATCTTAACGTAAATACTGAAAAAGCCTCAGTAATCCCAGAGGCTTCAGCTCCGTGCATCATAGCTAAGCAGTCCTTTAGGCACACAGGAAGCTCCAAGAATATTCCAGCCCAGCTCTGCCTGCCTCACTCACACTGTGGAATTTTGTGCAAATCATTTCTCTACTCTGTGCTGCAGTTAATACTATAAATAATGGTACCAGAGAGTTTCAAAATACTTTACAGTTCTCCAAAAAGACATTTTGACACTTAGTTATTGTCTCATTTGATCCTCACAACAGCTCTTCAGGATATTACTGTTATTATTATATCACAGCCCCTATACTATAGATAAGAAAACAGGTTCAGGACACGGAGGGTGTTTTTATTGACAAATATATATTATCAACAATGATAATAAGGACTAGTAAGCATAAGGAAGTATAGTCATTATTTTATATATATATATATATTTTTTTTTTTTTTTTTGCGGTACGCGGGCCTCTCACTGTTGTGGCCTCTCCTGTTGTGGAGCACAGGCTCCGGACGCGCAGGCTCAGTGGCCATGGCTCACGGGCCCAGCCGCTCCGCGGCATGTGGGATCTTCCCGGACCGGGGCACGAACCCATGTCCCCTGCATTGGCAGGCAGATTCTCAACCACTGCGCTACCAGGGAAGCTCTATAATAATTTTTAAATGGAGTATAATCTATAAAAATATTGAATCCCTGTACTGTACACCTGAAACTAATATAATATTGTAAATCGACTACACTTCAATTAAAAAACCCAATGATAGTAAGGAAAGTAGTAGTTAATATTTGCTGAGCATGTATCAAGGCTCCAAGCACTTTAAATGTATTTGTCACTTAATTCTCACACAATTTTGTGAAGTCGGTGATACTCTTATCCTTATTCTAAGCCACAAGAGAGGTTAAGCAACTTGCCTGAGGTCACAGAGCTAGGAAATGAAGGAGTCAAGATGTGAGACCAAGAAATCTGGCTCCAGAGCTCACGTTCTCATTAATAAGCTACAACAAACACAGCCTTTTGCTAAATAATGAGCTTCTGGGCTGAATAAGACACAGACACACCCTTCTCCTTAAGGAGCTCATAGACTACGTTGGGGAAATTGACATGTAAATTAGATCATCACAATTCAGGAAGATTAAAAAGTATAAGATTCCTGAGTGGAGCAATGACACAGGGGTGATTAAAGTCAACATGGTGGACCTTGGATTAAAATCCAGGCATTCTGGGCTTCCCTGGTGGCACAGTGGTTGAGAGTCCACCTGCCAATGCAGGCGACACGGGTTCGTGCCCCGGTCCAGGAAGATCCCACATGCCGCGGAGCGGCTGGGCCCGTGAGCCATGGCCGCTGAGCCTGCGCGTCCGGAGCCTGTGCTCTGCAATGGGAGAGGCCACAGCAGTGAGAGGCCCGCGTACCGCAAAAAAAAAAAAAAAAAAAAAAATCCAGGCATTCTGAGTGCATCGTTAATATACATTCATTCTTTCCTTCTTCCGATAAATATTACTACTAAGTGGTAGAGATTGGAAAAAATAATAATGACATTATTCTTCTCCTGAAGAACCAATAATTTCAATCCAGAGAAAACATTTTCCAAACCACTTCAAGCCCATAGCCTTTGTTCCAACGTGAACATACCAAGAGCCCATCAGTCAGAAACTGAAGTGAGGACTATTCACTTACCAATTCCCTCCTCATCCCCTGCCCACTGCGGTGAAGAGGCACAAAGGAGCATTCCATTCCAGTGACGTCAGCAGTGGTAGCCTGATTTAATATAACCTCAAGCTCAATCACTTGCAGTAACACAAACTTAGTTGGGATCCCTTTAATCCCCATAGAGGTTTGTCTCAATACACTGGGTATTGGCTCTGCCTTGAGAACTATGCTTGCTCTCTGGTGGCGGATCTGCTGCGAATTCCAGGAATGCAGCAATAGTAGGTCAGTACATTCTTTAGATGACAACTGGTGTTTTTGAACCAATCCTCAAAAAAAATGTCTTTGAAGGATGTGGTCAGACTTTCCACACCTTCTCCCTTTGGGGTCAGAACTATCTCAGAATACATGTTCCCCAGTGTTTTGAGGATAAGAGAGATGAGATTGCAATTAGAAAAAGCTAAAGATGGAGTTTTATTCCTAAAATAACAAAGTCAGCTATAAATTTCACAATCAAGCTCAGAGTATGTGAGGTGAAATTATAAAATATGCCTCCTTCAACAACGTGACTTCCAAATATGGTAATAGTTCTTTCATTTTTTCCAAATAATCACCAGAATACCCACCTAACTTACTAACAAGAAAGGCTAAGACTTGAAACCTTTCCAACAATGGCTGTAGAAATATGTCACCATATTCACTGCATCTAGGAGAGGGGAGAGGTTGCTTCTGCTTCTAAATAGCAAGAGGAGAGAGAAATTGAGTCTAACCTGTTGCTTATCATTCCTTCTTGCTGCCTCATTGTGTTGTTATCAGACTGGTCCTGCATAACTCGACACTTGATGCACATCCATGGCTACTAAGATGCCCTTGTTGATCTAAGTCACTGACCAGAGAATCCCCATGTTGGAAGACAAGCCTAGTCGCTTGGCCCCAAAGCTTATCCAGTGAGCCTGGGTTCAGTTTCAGCCATGATTTGCCAAAACTATCTCTCCCCTACCCCCCTCCACTTAAGAGTGCTTCCATGAGCCTGGGCCACCTACCTGGGCTACCTCTTTGGGGGATGTTTTTTTTTATTTTCTCTATCACTGGGCTTTCAGCTGGACCACCCTGGTCCATCTTTTTAGCTTCAAATTTTCCTGGCTTCTTTCTGTCCTTGGACTATTAATGCAAACCGGTCCTCTTTTTCTCAGGGATCAGTATTCCCTGCCAGGGGTCTCAGAGTTGGGCACCTTGACCAAGGTTTTGTCCTCATGAATGCCTGTTCCTTCTAAATCTATGCAACTGATGGAGTGACTTTATGACTCTTTTGAACAGAGATTCCTCTGGGACTTTTGTCACTATTTCTAGTTCAAGAAGAGGCTGGCATTATTTTTCAGGATTTCCCTTATCATGCCCTGATAGCAGCAACGTGCACATAGGAAGCAACAAGTGTGGAAGGCTGTGAGTGGGATGGCAGCCGTTTCTTTTTCATCAGAACATATCAGTGTGTTCCATCCTCAGAGTGGCATGGAGTCGACACTGGGCAAACTGGTCAGGGCAGGGAGGGAAAGCAAGAGAAGACTCATAACAGATGGCCTTGTCTGCTTTTTTCTTGTCTGGCCTGGCAGCCAAGCAATTAGGAGCAAGCCTATCCGTGCTCATCAGCTGCCAGCGGAGGGGATCCCAGGGAAGAGATAAGGAAGAACAGAAGGGAGGCTCCAGGAGTGCATGTCTACCCTAGCCTAACTCATGACCAGATTTAACCAGCAGCCCTTGAATGTGAACCCTTGATATCGCAGGACTAGCAAGGCTGCTGCTGTGAACTCAGAGTACAGATTCATGTGGGAAAACTGCCTTGCTGTGCTGAGAGCCATGGGGCTGTTACCTGTGTTGCTTCCAGAGGCCTATGCAGCTGCCTTTACCTGCTTGTCTTTTCCCAGGGTCCTCTTTGTCAAATACATCAATTAAAAACATCAACTGCCGAATGAACAAACACAGGCAGCAGGAAAGGGCCTGAAGGGCCAAGTTCTGTTTTCAGTTACTCTGGGTTTTCAAGCACTTTCCAAAAATATAACCCCCACCACCATGGCAAACCTGCCTGTGATGAAACACAATGTACGATTTCTAATGTTGACACAGAACAGATGGGACTTTGATTTTTTTAATCTGTTTTTGATAGAAGAGAAATAGACATAATGGATTCTTTTTGGCGGGGTAGAGGGGATTTGGGCTTTTCTTTTTCCCTCATCACATGCATAGCCAACACTGAGAGTTCTTGGGTTCCCTCTCCTTGTTTGTCATCAATCCATTCTGTAACTGGGAGTCCCTGCTGGACTGGGCCTTGTTTTACTCATCAACCAGAAAGGATGCAGTTTACGGCCCCCAGGTCTCTTCCATCTGCTCAAAAGAGCAGCTGTGGGAGCTGCACACCGGAAGAGTCTCTTCAGACTCACCAGCAATGAGACAGGGGCTTCTCGGCATTGATCTACAAAGTGATGGCTGAACAGGGGACACAGGGTATGGTTATCTTCACCTACCCCAGATATTCCTGTAATCTAAGTGCAATCAGTGGGCAGGCCACACAGAATCGGCTTCAAGATGAGTCCCAACAGATTGCAGCCCACAAGCTCCTCCTAAACAGGCCTTCCAGAGCTGACCCTGGTCACAGAATGCCCTTGTTAAGCCCTTCCGTTAATTGCCAGTGGAGATCCTTTGAGTGTGGTCTATGCACAGAATGTTCTTCGGTGGGGGCATGTCTACCCCCACATGATCCCATTCCCACGGCAACAGTTGGTACAGGGGCAGTTTGCAGCAGACTCTATAAGATTGGTTAGGCCTGGCCACTTTAACCCCAAACTGTCTGATTAGATGACAATAAGTATAGCTGAATAACTGTTCAAGCGTGATTTCAAATTTAATTTACTACTGGACTTTATTTCTTCCTACCCAAAAAGTGCCCATCAAGGAAAAAAAATTAAAAACAGAAAGAAAAACACAACGAGGGACTAGAGCTTAGGGTGGTGGGTGTTCTGCCCTATGTTGAGAGTGGCTTGGCTCTCTGGTCTCAATCAGATAGGCCCGAAGGAAGCTGTATTGATTCAAAGGGACAAAAGGCAGTCTCGTGTCGGAGAGTGAGTGCAGGTTTTTTGGCCTTCCCAAGACCTGCTCACTGCCCCACCATTCTCGGGGGGTTGGTGGGGTGGGAGGGGGGCTGGGGGGCAGGGGCAGGGGGAGGCAGGTTACCAGTTTAGGAAACTGGTAGGATTACAACCTGGAAATTCACCTTATGCTCTCCCAGATTCCAGTCTCTCCAGCACAAGTGAAATTACCCTGACCATTTTTCTGAAAGAAAAATCTGGAAATAGGAATACTTCCCCCAAAGAAATATTCTGGCAGAAAAAAGAACAAGGTCATACAGAAACTGACAATTTTTACATATCCACAGGAAATGAAATCACTGTCTTAAAGAGATATCTGCACCCTCCCCCATGTTCATTGCAGCATTATTTACAATAGCTGACACATGAAGACAACCTAAGTGTCCATTAATGGATGAACAGATAAAGAAAATGTGATATATATACTCAATATCACACATACACATACACACACAGTGGAATATTAGCCATAAAACGAAGAAAATCCTGACTTTCATGACAACATGGATGGACTTTAGTTATGCTAAGTGAAATAAGTCAGAGAAAGACAAATGCTGTATGATCTTACTTATATCTGTAATCTAAAATACCCCAAGTTCAAAGAAACAGAGAACAGATTGGTAGTTGTCAGAGGCTGGGGGAGGGAGGGAATGGGAGAATGGGGTAAATGGGTGAAGGTGATCGAAAGGTACAATCCTCCAGTTATAAGAGAAATAAAGTCTAGGGATCTAATGTACAGCATGGTGACTATAGTCAACTATACTGCATTGTATATTTGAAAGTTGTTAAGAGAATAGATCTTAAAAGTTCTCCTCACAGGGGGGAAAAATTGCAACTGTGTTACAATTTCTCATCACAGGAAAAAAATTAACTATGTGACTGTAACAATTGTTATATATGTACAAATATATACACACAATACAATATATCTATAATGTTATATGTCAATTGTATCTCAATAAAACTGGGAAAAAATTTTCCAGAGGAGCAGAGAAAAGATTGCTGGATTGTTTTATTTTGTGAGCCAGCTGTAGAAGAAGAAGTCTATTTCTACTTTTTTAGATATTTCACGTGCATCAGAAGTGCATCCCCTTGGTGACTATTTCTCAGACTCAATATCATGTATATAAACAAGAGGACACTTGTCATTTTGTTTGCCTTGTTGGACAGCAAGTACCATGGTACATAACAGATACTTAATAAATGTTTTGACTTAAAAAAATTGTTTTAACTGCCATTATTTAGTTAATGAACATTTAGTAAACAAGCAGGAAGAGGAGAATGCCCTCACTACTGATGACAACAATGATGATGACGTTAGAAGGAATGAAGAGAAAGCAAGATAAAAAAGAGCCTATATGGGGTAACCTATCAACTTTCTGATGATTATGCCCAAGTAAAATGGGATTGCCAGGGCCTGAGTTCAAATACCACTCTTACCACTTAGGATGATTAGTTGGCAAGTCATATTATGTCCCATTCTCAGTTTCTTCATCTTTAACATGGAGACAATGATTCCTCACAAGCTGTGAAAATCAAATGAGAAAATCATATGTAAAAGCACTATGTAAATGGGTTTGTGCAAATATAAGAAGGTAATTTTATTATCAGTCATAAAAAACTATATAGATCACTTAGCATCCACTCAAGTGTTAAGATATCTTAACTACAAAGTATCTATGAAAATAACCAAGGATTTTATATATATATATATATATACATATTAATTGCTGTGTAAAAACAACCACAAACTTAGTTGCTGAAAACAACACCATTTATAATCGCACAGTTCTGGAGGGCAGCAGTCCAGCCAGGCTCAGCTGGATTCTTTGTTTAGGGTTTCACAAGGCTGAGGACAAGTGTCAACTGGTGACTCGGGAAGAATTTGCTTCAAAGCTCATTCATGTTGCTGACAATTAAATTCCTTGAGTTGTAGGACTGAGGTCCCCGTTTTCTGGCTGGCTGTCGGCAAGGTACCACTCTTAGCATCTCGAGGCTACTTTTAGGTCCTTGCCCTGTAGCCCCCTCCATCTCAACAACCTCCCTTATACCAAATCTATTCCTCCTTCTACTATCAGCTAAAGACAATTCTGCTTTTAAAGTGATTAGATTAGGTCCACCAGAACAATCATTCTTTTGATTTACCCAAAGTCAACTGATTAGTAACCTTAACTACACCACAAAAACCTTCTACCATAAAATGTAACATAATCATGAGTGTGATATCTCATCATATTCACATTCTTGGGAATTAGGACTGAACATCTGGGGAAGAGGCACTTTAGAATTCTGCCTACCACAGATCATAAAACTACTGGAGAATAGCTTTGAATACATACACTATGTTTCTCCTTATTAGGACTTGAGGGTCACATTCATATATTCACAGTGCTTAGCACAATTCTTGCACACAATTCTTTGCGTATTAAGATGCTTAATATGGGTTGTTAAATAGAAACAAGAGGCTTTTTGGGGGACATCTGCTTTGAAATATCAGATTTCATAAAGAAAATAAGGATAGAAAGTGTTTTTTTTTATTTTGTTAATAAATTGTATAGCCACCTCACCCCTCTGTCACCTAGCAAAATACCCAACATATAGTGAGTCCATGATAAATAATGTTAAATGAATAAGTGAGTAAATGAATGAATGAATAAATGCACAGAAGAATTTTTCACTTAGGCTTAACTAATAATCTCCTCTGATATCTGTTACACATCAAGTTAAGGTTGTTTTTTGTTTGTTTGTTTTTCGTTAGTTTTTTTGGAAAAGAAGATGTTGGGAAAAGCTCAGTAATAAGACTTTGGTTTTGATTTTTTTAAGTTTCCTCAAGGATCTGTTCTACTGTGATCTAGTTACACTGAACAATGCTATTCCCCCTCAGCAGAGAGGGGCCAGTACTTCCAGGCTAGAGGAAGATTTGCATAGATCAAACAGCAGTTCTGCCTAAAGCATCAGAGGGCACCTGAAAAACAGCCAACTCCAACAGCCTTCTCTTTAAAAGAATTTAAGAGCCTTGCCAGTCTGCTAAGGAATTCAACTGCGCAGGGCTTCATATCAGGTTAGATTCTAGCTCTGCTAAAAAGTAAATGGCTCCTACCAAAAAAAGCACACATGCAAAAATATCTTCTATCACCCATCCACAAAAATGACAAAGCCTCCACACTGTTTTGAAGTGTCTTTCTTGAAAGCCAGATTGACAGATATTAGATTGAAGGGAGGCAGCTTAATATCAAAGATGATAGCTGGCAATGTAGCAGGAAAACACAATCCACCTTGCCGTAGGGAAATCAATGTTCTGCTCTTAGCCATTACTGCATTAGTGACTGGTTATTATTTAAAAATAAAAACCTGAAAATGTATTGGTTACACCTTTATCAGACTATCTCCCCAGAGGATTCTGTTATGATTCTTCTGTTTTCTAAGTTGCACAAAACAGTTTCCCATTAACCATATCCCAGCATATTCTGCTTCCTAAACCAAAGCCATTTACATAATGGGTAATTTAAGACACATGCACAAATTAGCTAAATATATATATAAGCAAATACCTTGCTCAAGTTTGGACACAGTTGGAAAATGTGAAGGTTGAGGTGGAAGATGGGAGCAAGGTGTATATGTGTTATAAGTTAAAGAACAAAATATATTAATATTATCTAATAGTCATAATAGCATTTGTTACATGGCACTGTATTTGTATTAACTCATTCAATCCTCACAGAAACTCTATAATGTAGGTGTATTATTGTCATCTCCCACTTATGGATGGAATTACGATGCAGAGAGGTCAAACAGAGCTGGGCATTGAACTCAGAAAGACTTAATTATTAGACTCTGCTACTGCTGATACACTCAGTGGTGGCTTTTCTAAACTCTACATCTATTTCATATCATGTGACTAGGTCCTGCCTCCTGCTGCTGGGTAGCTCTGGGTACCCTGCTCCATTTCTCTAAGCCTTGGTTTCCACATCTGTAAAATGGGGTTAAAAATAGAGCCAAGCTCCCAGGGATGATTACAGTGAGGATTATTCATTTCTTTATTCAAAAGATATTCAGTGAGCACCTACTATGTGCCAGGCACTGTCCTGAACAGTAAACAGAGCAGACAAACCCCTGCCCCCTCAGTAAGCATACTTTCTAGAGTGGGGAACAGACAATAAACAAAAACGTAGCAAAACCATACAGACTCTACGGCCACTAAAGCAGTGAAGAATGGACCTCTTCACCGGGCTGATCAGGTATAAGCCTAACCCTTGGGGTGAAAAAGCCACTGGGGTACGTGGACGTACCACAGAGATACTGCTCCCATATGCGTTATCTACTTGCTCAAGACAGACTTAGAAAAGTTACATTTTAGTCCCAGGAAATCACATCTAGTGAGTGACAGAGGCTGTATTTTAATGCAGGTTTATCTGTGGAACCCCCCGAGTCAGTGGTCTTTCTAATGTAGATGCCCAATAAAGGATCATTTTCTAAGCTGCCTGCAACTGCAGAATCCCCATCTTTTCTTTAGGTTTTACATTGTGGTTGGTTTTAGCACATGATTCAAAGAAAAAGTTGGCAAAGAAAGCAGCTTAATTTTCAGGTACCAACTGCATAAAAGGCTCTATCTCAAGACCTCAGTTCAGGGCACAGAATTTCTCTCTCTAACAGCTGGTCAAGTTCATCCATCGAAATGGAGACCAAGAGGTGCCATCCCAGGAGAAAGGGGCTGATGAGATTTTTTTCAGCAAGATGTCAGGTTGTATCATCAGAATCTAGGCTGATGATATCACTTAATAGCTGGGTGATCTTAGACAAGTTACTGAACCTTTTTATTCCTGATTCCTCAATTTCAAAATGGGACTAATGGTAGTATCTATTTCACAGAGTGGTTACAAGTTTTTGGACATCTCCAGTTGAAAGCTTGAATAGACTCCTCAAATTAAAAACTTCTCATCCAAATTAAACATGATGATTCGGATCTCCTCCTCAAACTACTCCTACCCTAGCCTTCTCCATTTCAGTAAATGACAATCCCATTCTTCTAGGGGCTCAGTTTACAAAGCAGCAAACAAAAACGTCAACTTTCTTGATTCTTCCCCGATATCTCATATGCATTCACAAAATTCTGTTACCTCAACCTTGAAAAACATGTCCAGAATCCAACCACCTCTCACCTGTAACTGCTAGAATCCTTGTTTAAGCCACTACAAGCTCATGGACCGTTGCCATGACTACTTAATGGTCTCTTTGTTTCTGTCCTTGGTCAGTTCTCAATGCAGTGGTCAGCAGGATCCTTTAGAAACATAAATCAGCTCATGACACTCCTTAGCTCAAAATGCTGCCAAAGTTTTTTTCAATAGTAAATGCTACAGTACTACACCATCCATGGTTGGTTGAAACCACCAATAGGGAGGGTCCACTGTAAAGTTACACGCAGATTTTCTACTATCTGGAAGGTCAGTGCACCTAACCCCTGTGTTGTTCAAGGGTCAACTGTACATAGGGGCTTCCATTTTTCCTTTTGCCTTGGGTTCCAGTATCATTCAGTACAGCATTGTCAATACTATCTTTAAAATTTTGAAAAAAATAAAAACTAAAAAAAATAAAACTTTGATATTTTGTTCATCATAATACTTTGAATAATTTTGATTTAAAAAGACTGTATTAAAATATTATTTATCTAGTTTAAAAAAAAAAACCTTGCCATGGCTTCCCTTCTCACTCAGAGTAAACTTAGATCCTTACACTCGTCTAGTCTACAAACTCTAAACAATGTCCCTCCCTCATCTCTCTAACCTTGCATCCCCTCCTATGCTCTCCTCAGGTCACAGTGGTCTCCTTGCTGTTCCTCGCTATGCTTTTTTTTTTTTTTTTCCTGCCTGGGTTCTTTCCTCTTGCAGTTCCCTCTGCCTGAAAGTAACTCTTCCCCAGGTATCCACATACATGCTCCCTCACCTGCAAGACTTTCCTCCCAAGTCATCTCTTAGGCAAGGTCTTCCCTAAACACTATTTAAATGTCCAACTCCCCACCCTGCAGCCAATCTCACACACACACACACACACACACACCCTATCCTTTTCCCCCAGTTTTTTTTTTCCTTTGTAATAGAAAACCTTCACTACCTTCTAAGATAATTGATATTTACTTTTTAAATGGTTTGTTTCTCTTCACTGCAACACACAAAATGAAGAAGGCAGCCATTTTGTCTATCTTGTATCTCTGTCAACCAGAACAGGGTTTCTCAACCTCAGCACTACTAACAAACATTTGGGGCAGGATAATTCTTTGTTGTAAGTGCTGTCCCACATTGTAGGATGTTTAGCAGCGTCCTTGGCCTTTACCCATCAGATGCCAATAGCACTTCCTCAGTTATAATAAGCACGATGTCTCTAAATATTGCCAAATATCCCCTGGAAGGCAAAATCTCTCCTACTTATCACTGACCTAAAGCAATGCTTAATACAAAGCAAATGCTCAGTAATTATTTATTGAAAGAACAAATGAATGTCAAATGAGTTAATGTCTTAAGCACATAAAACAGTATTTGGCATATAGTAAGTATTCAAGAAATGTTAATTATGATCAATATGTTATTTTTATTATTGTTGCTATGTTTTTGTCTACATCTAGAATAAATCATGGAGACAAACTATTATGGAATTTGATAGATTTCATTTTTTAAAATATATTTGGATTATTTTTTAAATTGCAGTACAAAACTTCACACAGAGAAGTATTAACACATTGGATACCACCAATTCATTAGCCTGTGTTGCCACATTAACTTGCTTCTGTGCAGACCTCAGAATACATCATCTTCTGCCATCTCTATGCATATATTTTAACTTCTTATAAATGTGTTGCTGTTTCGGAAGGCTGTAGTTCGGCACTGGTGTTTATTTTTATTCTTGTCTATTCCTGTTGGCACATGTAAAACTGTTCAAGCAAGTACTCTGTAGTTCAGTTGTATCAAACATACATTGATTTAATCTCTCCAAATTCAACTATATGAGCTTGGACAAAAAGTAAAGAGAGAAAGCATAATTTTCATTCAAAATGGGCCCCTAATGCAAACCAATTACTTCATCTGGTGCTCGACTAAAGCAAAAGCAATTGGCTGTTCCTCCAGGAAAGCCATCTTTCCAGTGGAAAGTTGGGACACTATACACAAAACCAATATACCATTTTTTATGGGAGATTTAGAATAGTTTTCATGGGCTATTTGACCATGTATGTTTATAGTCCTTTCTTATCTTCAGACTCAAAATCCAAAAAAGTCTTTGAAAGACAGCATTTTGGAGTAATTCATTTGGCAGCAAATTCTGTGAGGTTATTTATAGTCATTGTTTTTCCAGTGTGTTTGATTATGAGATGCTGCCCCAGATTCCCACCAAAGGTGTTAATTAAGTGAGAACACATGTACCTTACTACCTTTATAAAATATGAAAATTCTGAGTTTCAGGACACATCTGACCACACAGTTTAAGAAAAGGGATTGTGGACCATTAATTGGTTTTCAGCTCATTTGCTATTTTTCTACCTTGATGCTTGAGTAAGATATTACCTAATCGTATAGCAATACCACTGTTCTACACCCCATCAATAAATGCTGCCTGCCTGTATCCTCCTGCAAAAAGAGTAACCATGAATGGAAAGCGTATGAAACATGTAGATAGTTTGTGTGTTTAACATAAGTTTAGGGTACTTATTGTCTCATTTTTATAATATCGAATTAAAATAGTTGTGATATAATCCACAGAAACCACTAATCATAAAGACTGACTATATTAAACACAAAATCTTATTTATTAAGATAATTATAATCATCATCATTGCCATGACTGGTGGTTCTTTTTTTTTTTTTTTTTGGTACGCGGGCATCTCACTGCCATGGCCTCTCCAGTTGTGGAGCACAGGCTCCGGATGCGCAGGCTCAGCGGCCATGGCTCACGGGACCAGCCGCTCTGCAGCATGTGGGATCTTCCCGGACCGGGGCACGAACCCGCGTCCCCTGCATCAGCAGGCGGACTCTCAACCACTGCACCACCAGGGAAGACCTGGTGGTTCATTTTTGAAACCAAATTTCTTACTACTGTTCCTTCACACTTCAGCAATCATTTGTTTGAAGAGCATCCTGGGATTATAAAGCAAACACTTAAAATTGTCTCATCTGCTTGCTCTTGTGTTATCTTATGTGCTTAATGCAGTTTTTATCAATAAAATTGATAAACCTCTAATCAGACTGATCAAATAAAAAAGAGAGGACACAAACAACCAATAGCAGAAGTGAAAGAGGGAGCATCATTATAGCTCCAAAAAACATGAAAAGGATAGTAAGGGAACATTTTAAACAACTTTATTCCAATAAATGTGATGATAAATAAACCAATGCCTTGAAAGACACAAACTTGCAGAGCTAACTAAAGAGAAGTAGATAACTTGAATAGCCTATTATCTATTAAAGAAGTTGAATTCCAAGTTGCATCCTTACCAGTTGGCCCAGATGGTTTCACTTTTGAATTCTATTTAAACATTTAAGAAAGAATGCAAAGGAGTAAAGAGATATTTCAGGGGTGGGAAGAAATCATCTGTATCTCAAGTGTGGTGCAAGTACATAATGCACACATTTTTCAAAACCCTTCAAACTATACACCTAAAATAAGGGGTGAATTTTACTGTATGTAAATTATACCACAATAAACCTCAATAAAGAAAGACAAATGAAGAAAGGAAATGGTGTAACTATTGGGGAGACAAGAATGCAGGCTGAGTCAGATGACAAGTCTGAAGAGCGTTCTCAGACAATGTATCTAGACAGAGTGGTGGGTATCATGTTAGTTTGGGTAGAGGTCCTACCCACAAGCACAAGCTTTATCTGAGGCCACCACAAGGTCCTGCCTTCAACTCTGCACCCAAAAGGCTCTAGAAGAACACAAAATCAATCTGACTGCTGGTAGCTTTCCCTCTGATGGTGAAATATTTCTCTTCCTCCTCCATGGCTCATGTGAGAAGTGCATGTACCTGTGCATTGAGTGGTTCTCACAGAATGAAGCGAGAATCTACATGTCACTAATGTCACCAAATAACCCCTTTCCTTGGGAAATAACCTGCAATTCCCAAATGTGAAAGGGACTTTGTTTAACAACAGAAGCATGAAAGGAATTAAAATAAATTCCTTAGCTGAAAGTGAAAAATACACAATCTTAAAGAATTTTGTTTGTCTCCCTTTCATTTCTAGGTCCCAAGATTTTTACTAAAGCTTGGAAGTGTCATTTGGAGATCTAACTGCTATTTTTATTTTGTCCCACTTTGTGATTATAATGGGCTGAACTATGTGTCCCTGTCCCCTCAACCCACCTCCAAATTCATATGTTGAAGTCCTAAACCCCAGTAACTCAGAATGTGATTATATTTGGAGTTAGGGTCTTTAAACAGATAATCAAGGTTAAATGAGGTCACTAGGGTAGGCCCTAATCCAATCTGTCTGGTGTCCTTATAAGGAGAGGAGATTAGGACACAGACACACAAAGGGAAGACTATGTGAAAAAATAGAAAAGAGTTACGTGCAAGCCAAGGAGAAAAGCATTCAGAAAAAAATCAACCCTGCAGACACATGAACTTTGATTTAGAATCAAGAGAAAATAAATTTCTGTTGTTTAAGCCACTTTGTCTGTGGTACTTCATTATGGCAGCTCTAGAAGACTCCTATAAAGTGGACCTTCCGTATTCATGGGTTCCCCATGGGCAGGTTCAACCAACTGCAGATAGAAAATATTAGGAAAAAAAAATTCCAGAAAGTTCCAAAAGCAAAACTTGAATTTGCTGCATACTAGCAACTATTTATATAGCATTTACATTGTATTAGGTATTAGAAGTAATATAGAGATGATTTCAAGTACATGGGAGGATATGATTAGGTATATGCAAATACTACATCATTTTATACAAGGGACTTGTGGTATCCTCAGATTTCGGTGCCTGAGGGGGCGTGGGGGGTCCTGGAACCAATACCCCTTATATATACCGAGGGACGGCTCTAGTGACTTTCCCTATAGTATGTGCATAATAAATACAGGTAAAAGTCTGACTTATGAAGCTATAATCTCTACCTTGCTGGATCTTCTACAGAAAAGGCGGGAAATTCCAAATGAGCTTGTCCCAAACTGAGCTCAACTAAGCTGGACAACAATTTCAGTCTTCAAGTTCATTTTAGCAGTGCTAAAACTCAATTGTAGTGTGAGCCTTTGCTGTGTGACTTCCTGATGGCTTGTGCTCCCTGTTGGTGCGCATATCTGAAAATGAACAAAACAGGCATTTGGTTAATTATATATTTTTCAACCTGAACAAATTTTATTCCTGAAG
Source organism: Grampus griseus (assembly GCF_964374135.1). NCBI lineage: Eukaryota > Metazoa > Chordata > Mammalia > Artiodactyla > Delphinidae > Grampus > Grampus griseus. Next base: position 13,488,684 of record NC_139011.1, on the reverse strand, counting down.
TTAGCCCAGACTTTGCTTGTTTATTTGCTACTCCAAATAAGACAGTGAGCTATGTGGGCTAACAGAGCAATTTTTGCATCCAAAAAATTACAACAATAATTTAAGAATCCCAAAAAGAAAGAGGAAGAGGAGGACAAGTGAGGATATTTATTTTCAACTAACACAGTGTGTTCTCTCTACCAGCCACTGCCAGAAGTAAGAGACAGGCAGCAATACCTCTCCATCAAGAAGCATGCAGCCTTGGAGTCCATATGTTCTCTGAAATGCATATTTTCCAACATAGTGGTTCCCAGCAAGGACTTTAAAACCAGAATGGCCTGGGTTTGAATTTTGGCATCATCACTTACTGCTGTTTCATTTGTCAAGTTTTTAATCTCTGTTTCCTCATTTGTAAAATGGTAGTTTTATTATTGTTTGGAAGGCATTTCTTAATTATCATCATTCATGTTCAATACAAGCCGTTACCATTTGTATAAAAGTTTGGGATATTGCAAAGCACTTTGACATATGTTATTGTTTTTATCCCTAAGATGCCTCTGTGAAGTCAAGGAAAGTTATCGTTACTCCTGTTTTATGTGTGAGGAAATTGAGTCTGAAAAAGTTAGATGACTTGCCCATGGCCACCAAGGAAGACAGTCTTAGACTCAATCCCAGGTCTTCAAATTCACAATGCTATGCTCTTTCCCATCAGTACGCTGCCTACTCCCTTACTAAAGGTGACCTGGAAGTCCTCTGGTTGCTGTAGGCAAAGATTTATTTCAAAAATCCATCTTCCTGCAACAACCCATAAACCAGGCAGACTCCAACCACGCCAGACAAATGAAAGTCTACTAAATGCCTTTTCTCCAGGACGACCGATATCAACAATGATGATCTTCACAAGAAATTCTTGCACATCCCCTGGGGCTTCCTGCCAGGAATCAGGTCATTTTAAGAACGCATTTAATACATCTATGCTTTGAAAGGCAACTGCTATTGGCATGCTCAGGAGCACACTATCACAAGGCAGCCCACTCCTTGAGCTTTGGCTGCTGAAGGCAAGGGCAATTAACTGGCCTCCCAGCTTTTCATCACAGAATTTTCCCAGCATGGAATCTGAGTGATCTTAGGGTCAAAGGCCATTTGCCTGGGGTGTGCTCTCTGATGCAGAAATGTCTGGGCCTGGGCCTCGGATCATAAAGCAGTATGGCTCAGATTTTCTTGAATGTAATCCTCAGTTTAAATATATATATATATATATATATATATATATATATATATATATGGGAGGACCTTCAAGATGGCGGAGGAGTAAGCCATGGAGATCACCTTCCTCCCCACAAATACATCAGAAACACATCTACATGTGGAACAACTGCTACAGAACACCTACTGAACACTGGCAGAAGACCTCACACCTCCCAAAAGGCAAGAAACACACCACGTACCCGGGTAGGGCAAAAGAAAAAAGAAAAAACAGAGACAAAAGAATAAGGACGGGACCTGCACCTCTGGGAGGGAGCCGTGAAGGAGGAAATGTTTCCACACACTAGCGGAGACTGCAGGGGGCGGGGTAGGGGTAGGGGGAAAGCTTCACAGCCATGGAGGAGAACATAGCAATAGGAGTGCAGAGGGCAAAGCGGAGAGATTCCCGCACAGAGGATCGGTGCCGACCAGCACTCACCAGCCCGAGAGGCTTGTCTGCTCACCCACTGGGACGGCGGGGACTGGGAGCTGAGGCTCGGGCTTCGGAGGTCGGATCGCAGGGAGAGGACTGGGGTTGGCGGCGTGAACACAGCCTGAAGGGGGCTAGTGCACCACAGCTAGCCAGGAGGGAGACCGGGAAAAAGTCTGGACCTGCCTAAGAGGCAAGAGACCATTGTTTTGGGGTGCGTGAGGTGTGGGGATTCAGAGCACTGCCTCAATAAGCTCCAGAGATGGGCGCGAACCGCAGCTATCAGCCCAGACCCCAGAGACGGGCATGAAATGCTAAGGCTGCTACTGCAGCCACCAAGAAGCCTGTGTGCAAGCACAGGTCACTATCCACACCTGCCCTCCCAGGAGCCCATACAGCCCGCCATTGCCAGGGTCCTGTGATCCAGGGACAACTTCCCCGGGAGAACCGGCCTCTACCACCACAGGCTCACCCCACATTCCGTACCCCTCCTTCCCCCCAGCCTGAGTGAGCCAGAGCCCCTAAATCAGCTAATCCATTAACCCCATCCTATCTGGGCAGGGAACAAATGCCCTCAGGTGAGCTACACGCAGAGGCAAGGCCAAATCAAAAGCTGAATCCCAGGAGGTGAGCGAACAAAGAAGAGAAAGGGAAATCTCTCCCAGCAGCCTCAGGAGCAGCAGATTAAATCTCCACAATCAACTTGATGTACCTGCATCTCTGGAATACCTGAATAGACAATAAATCATCCTAAAATTGAGGCGGTGGACTTTGGGAGCAACTGTAGACTTGGGGTTTGCTTTCTGCACCTAATTTGTTTCTGGTTTTATGTTTATCTTAGTTTAGTATTTAGAGTTTATTATCATTGGTAGATTTATTAATTTGGTGGCTGTTTTCGTTTTTTTTCCGTCTTATGCATAGACATATATTTCTTTCTTTTCTTTCTCATTTTGTGCGTGTGTATGTGTATGCTTCTTTGTGTGATTTTCTCTGTACAGCTTTGCTTTTACCATTTGTCCTAGGGTTCTGTGTTTCCATTTTTGGGGGGGTTCTCTTTTTTTTTGTTAGTATAGTTTTTAGCACTTGCTGTCATCAGTGGATTTGTTGTTTGGTTTGGTTGCTCTCTTCTTTCTTTCTTTCTTTTTTTAAATTACTTTTTAAATTTTTTATTTTTAATAATTTTTTAATTTTAATAACGTTATTTTATTTTTCTTTCTTTCTTTCTTTCTTTCTCCCTTTTCTTCTGAGCTGTGTGGTTGACAGGGACCTGGTGCTCTGGCTGGGTTTCAGGCCTGTGCCTCTGAGGTGGGAGAGCCGAGTTCAGGACACTGGTCCACCAGAGACCTCCCAGCTCCATGTAATATCAAATGGCGAAAGCTCTCCCAGAGATCTCCATCTCAACACCAAGACCCAGCTCCACTCAGTGACCAGCAAGCTACAGTGCTGGACACCCTATGCCAAACAACTAGCAAGACAGGAACACACCCCACCCATTAGCACAGAGGCTGCCTAAAATCATAATAAGGTCAGAGACACCCCAAAACACACCACCAGACACAGTCCTGCCCACCAGAAAGACAAGATCCAGCCTCATCCACCAGAACACAGGCACCAGTTCCATCCACCAGGAAGTATACACATCCCACTGAACCAACCTTAGCCACTGGAGGCAGACACCAAAAATAACGGGAACTACGAACTGGCACCCTACGAAAAGGAGACCCCAAACACAGTAAGTGAAGCAAAATGAGAAGACAGAGAAACACACAGCAGATGAAGGAGCAAGGTAAAAACCCACCAGACCAAACAAATGAAGAGGAAATAGGCAGTCTACCTGAAAAGGAATTCACAGTAATGATAGTAAAGATGATCCAAAATCTTGGAAATCGATTAGACAAAATACAAGGAACGTTTAACAAGGACCTAGAAGAAATAAAGAGCAAACAAACAATGATGAACAACACAATAAATGAAATTAAAAATTGTCTAGAAGGAATAGATAGCAGAATAACTGAGGCAGAAGAACGGATAAGTGACCTGGAAGATAAAATAGTGGAAATAAGTACAGCAGAGCAGAATAAAGGAAAAAGAATGAAAAAAATTGAGGACAGTCTCAGAGACCTCTGGGACAATATTAAACGCATCAATATTCGAATTATAGGGATCCCAGAAGAAGAAAAGAAAAAGAAAGGGACTGAGAAAATATATGAAGAGATTATAGTTGAAAACTTCCCTAATATGGGAAAGGAAATAGTCAATCAATTCCAGGAAGTGCAGAGAGTCCCATACAGGATAAATGCAAGGAGAAACATGCCAAGACACATATTAATCAAATTGGCAAGAATTAAATACAAAGAAAAATTATTAAAAGCAGCAAGGGAAAAACAACAAATAACATACAAGAGAACCCCCTTAAGGTTAACACCTGATCTTTCAGCAGAAACTCTGCAAGCCAGAAGGGAGTGGCAAGACATATTTAAAGTGATGAAACGGAAAAACCTACAACCAAGATTACCCTACCCAGCAAGGATCTCATTCACATTTGATGGGGAAATCAAAAACTTTACAGATGAGCAAAAGCTAAGAGAATTCAGCACCACCAAACCAGCTTTACAACAAATGCTAAAGGAACTTCTCTAGGCAGAAAACACAAGAGAAGGAAAAGACCTACAATAACAAACCCAAAACAATTAAGAAAATGGGAATAGGAACATACATATCGATAAATACCTTAAATGTAAATGGATTAAATGCTCCAACCAAAAGACACAGACTGGCTGAATGGATACAAAAACAAGACCCATATATATGCTGTCTACAAGAGACCCACTTCTGACCTAGGGACACATACAGACTGAAAGTGAGGGGATGGAAAAAGATATTCCATGCAAATGGAAATCAAAAGGAAGCTGGAGTAGCAATTCTCATATCAGAAAAAATAGACTTTAAAACAAAGACTATTGCAAGAGACAAAGAAGGACACCACATAATGATCAAGGGATCAATCCAAGAAGAGATATAACAATTGTAAATATTTATGCACCCAACATAGGAGCACGTCAATACATAGGCAAAGGCTAACAGCCATAAAAGGGAAAATCGACAGTAACACAATCATAGTAGGGGACTTTAACACCCCACTTTCAACAATGGACAGATCATCCAAAATGGAAATAAATAAGGAAACACAAGCTTTAAATGATACATTAAACAAGATGGACTTAATTGATATTTATAGGACATTCCATCCCAAAACAACAGAATACACTTTCTTCTCAAGTGCTCATGGAACATTCTCCAGGATAGATCATATCTTGGGTCATAAATTAAGCCTGGGTAAATTTAAGAAAATTGAAAGCGTATCAAGTACCTTTTCGGACCACAGTGCTATGAGACTAGACATCAAATACAGGAAAAACTCTGTAAAAAATACAAACACATGGAGGCTAAACAATACACCACTAAATAACCATGAGATCACTGAAGAAATCAAAGAGAAAATCAAAAAATACCTAGAAACAAATGACAATGAAAACACGATGACCTAAAACCTATGGGATGCAGCAAAAGCAGTTCTAAGAGGGAAGTTTATAGCAATACAACCCTACCTCAAGAAACAAGAAACATCTCAAATAGACAACCAACCTTTACACCTAAAGCAATTAGAGAAAGAAGGACAAAAAAAACCCAAAGTTAGCAGAAGGAAAGAAATCATAAAGATCAGATCAAAAATAAACGAAAAAGAAATGAAGGAAACAATAGCAAAGATCAATAAAAATAAAATCTGGTGCTTTCAGAAGATAAAATTGATACACCATTAGCCAGACTCATCAAAGAAAAAAGGGGAAAGACTCAAATCAATAGAATTAGAAATGAAAAAGGAGAAGTAACAACTGACACTGCAGATATACAAAGGATCATGAGAGATTACTACAAGCAACTCTATGCCAATAAAATGGAGAACCTGGAAGAAATGGACAAATTCTTAGAAGAGCACAACCTTCTGAAACTGAACCAGGAAGAAATAGAAAGTATAAACAGAGCAATCAAATGCATGGAAATTGAGACTGTGATTAAAACTCTTCCAACAAACAAAAGCCCAGGACCAGATGGCAAATTCTATCAAACATTTAGAGAAGAGCTAACACCTATCCTTCTATCAAACATTTAGAGAAGAGCTAACACCTATCCTTCTATCAAATATTTAGAGAAGAGCTAACACCTATCCTTCTATCAAACATTTAGAGAAGAGCTAACACCTATCCTTCTCAAACTCTTCCAATATATAGCAGAGGGAGGAATACTCCCAAACTCAGTCTACGAGGCCACCATCACACTGATACCAAAACCAGAAAAAGATGTCACAAAAAAAGAAAACTACAGGCCAATATCACTGATGAACATAGATGCAAAAATCCTCCACAAAATACTAGCAAACAGAATATAACAGCACATTAAAAGGATCATACACCATGATCATACACCATGATCAATTGGGGTTTATCCCAGGAATGCAAGGGGTCTTCAATATACGCAAATCAATCAACATGATACACCATATTAACAAATTGAAGGAGAAAAACCATATGATCATCTCAATAGATGCAGAAAAGCTTCTGAAAATATTCAACGCCCATTTACGATAAAAACCCTCCAGAAAGTAGGCATAGAGGGAACTTACCTCAACATAATACAGGCCATATATGACAAACCCACAGCCAACATCATTCTCAATGGTGAAAAACTGAAACCATTTCCACTAAGATCAGGAACAAGACAAAGTTGTCCACGCTCACCACTATTATTCAACATAATTTTGGAAGTTTTAGCCACAGCAATCAGAGAAGAAAAAGAAATAAAAGGAATACAAATTGGAAAAGAAGAAGTAAAGCTGTCACTGTTTGCAGATGACACCATATTACAGATAGAGAATCCTAAAGATGCTACCAGAAAACTACTAGAGCTAATCAATGAATTTGGTAAAGTAGCAGGATACAAAATTATTGCCCAGAAATCTCTTGCATTCCTATACACTAATGATGAAACATCTGAAAGAGAAATTAAGGAAACACTCCCATTTACCACTGCAACAAAAAGAATAAAATACCAAGGAATAAACCTACCAAAGGAGACGAAAGACCTGTATGCAGAAAACTGTAAGACACTGATGAAAGAAATTAAAGATGATACAAACAGATGGAGAGATATACCATGTTCTTGGATTGGAAGAATCAACATTGTGAAAATGACTATACTACTCAAAGCAATCTATAGATTCAATGCAATCCCTATCAAACTACCCCTGGCATTTTTCACAGAACTAGAACAAAAAATTTCAAAATTTGTATGGAAACACAAAAGATCCTGAACAGCCAAAGCAATCTTGAGAAAGAAAAACGGAGCTGGAGGAATCAGGCTCCTGGACTTCAGACTATATTGCAAAGCTACAGTAATCAAGACAGTATGGTACTGGCATAAAAACAGAAATGTAAATCAATGGAACAGGATAGAAAGTCCAGAGGTAAACCCATGCACATATGGTCACCTTATCTTTGATGAAGGAGGCAAGAATATACAATGGAGAAAAGACAGCATTTTCAATTAAGTGATGCTGGGAAAACTGGACAGCTACATGTAAAAGAATGAAATTAGAACACTCCCTAACACCATACACAAAACTAAACTCAAAATGGATTAAAGACCTAAATGTAAGGCCAGACATTATAAAACTCTTAGAGGAAAACATAGGCAGAACACTCTATAACATAAATTACAGCAAGATCCTTTTTGACCCACTTCCTACCGTAATGGAAATAAAAACAAGAATAAACAAATGGGACCTAATGAAACTTAAAAGCTTTTGCACAGCAAAGAAATGATAAAGAGGATGAAAAGACAACCTTCAGAATGGGAGAAAATATCTGCAAATGAAGCAACTGACAGAGGATTAATCTCCAAAATTTACAAGCAGCTCATGCAGCTCAATATCAAAAAACACAAACAACCCAATCCAAAAAATGGGCAGAAGACCTAAACAGACATTTCTCCAAAGAAGATATACAGATTGCCAACAAACGTATGAAAAGATGCTCAACATCACTAATCATTAGAGAAATGCAAATCAAAACTACAATGAGGTATCACATCACACAGGTCAAAATGGCCATCATCAAAAAATCTACAAACAATAAATGCTGGAGAGGGTGTGGACAAAAGGGAACTCTCTCGCACTGTTGGTGGGAAGGTAAATTGATACAGCCACTATGGAGAACAGTATGGAGGTTCCCTAAAAAACTAAAAATAGAACTACCATAGGACCCAGCAATCCCACTACTGGGCATATACCCTGAGAAAACCATAATTCAAAAAGAGTCATGTAACACAATGTTCATTGCAGCTCTACTTACAATAACCAGGACATGGAAGCAACCTAAATGTCAATTGACAGATGAATGGATAAAGAAGATGTGGCACATATATACAATGGAATATTACTCAACCATAAAAAGAAATGAAATTGAGTTACTTGTAGTGAGGTGGATGGACCTAGAGTCTGTCATGCAGAGTTAAGTAAGTCAGAAAGAGAAAAACAAATACCATATGCTAACACATATATATGGAATCTAAAAAAATAAAGTGGTTCTGAAGAACCTAGGGGCAGGACAGCAATAAAGATGCAGATGTAGAGAATGGACTTGAAGACACGGGTAGGGGGAAGGGTAAGCTGGGACGAAGTGAGAGAGTGGCATGGATGTATATACACTACCAAATGTAGAATACATAGCTAGTGGGAAGCAGCCGCATAGCACAGGGAGATCAGCTCGGTGCTTTCTGACCACCTAGAGGGCTGGGATAGGGAGGGTGGGAGGGAGACACAAGAGGGAGGGGATATGGGGATATATGTATATGCATAGCTGATTCACTTTGTTATAAAGCAGAAACACACCACTATAAAGCAATTATACTCCAATAAAGATGTTTATATATATATATATATATTTGTTTATATCATGTGTACGTATGTTTATATCATGATCCATTTACAGGTGCATTTGAAAACAGTGGGTAGAGAAATCAGTTTAGCGAGAGCAGCTAATACTTTAAAAATTAATTAGAGTAGAATAGAATAGATTGCTTGTAGTTGTACTAAATATCTGTCTATCTATCTATATATCTATTCACCTACCTATCATCTAACAATTTATCTTTGAACTGGGACATCATGTTTAATTTATTTCTTACTGAGGTTCATAGTCAAAAATGCTTGAAAAACCCCAGTTCAAAGGAATGTCAATAGAAGGGGGCTGGAGTTGGTCAGGATTTGAAGGAAAAGTCATAATATGGTTTGAGAAGATACAGGGATTCTACCCGCTTCTGACTGGGTTTTTTCAATGGCTCCTCACCCTCGTTACCCAGTTCCCCCCCTTCCTTGCTTGGCATACACAGCAATAGGTGATCCATCTGCTGACATCTCCAGCCTCATGGCTAGCCGCTCGTGTCACCATCTCATCCTAAACTTCAGCAGCACCAAACTATTTGCCATTTGGGTAGCAATCCCAGTTTCCTCATCCCTACAGGCTTCTGCTCATATATTTCTTCTATCTAGAAATCCTGTTCTCACTGTGCTGTGCCTTTGCTTTGGTAATGCCTGTTCATGCTTTCACTTGTTCACCTGAATCACCAGCACCTACCTTCTCCAGGAAGCTTTTGTGCATCACTCAGCATTCATTCATTCATTTAGCATTTAACAAATATTCACGAGATACAGACCTAGTGCTGGAGATATTATGGTCAACCAGAAAGAAGCTCCTGCCCTCCTGGGAGTTTACATCTAATGGATGAACAGATGGTAAATAAACAACTAAATATGTGATATAATGAAGCAAGTTGAAAAAAATGAAGCACAATAAGAGAGGGATGGGGTAGTCGAGGAAATCTTCACCTAAGGAGGAATTCTGAGCAGAAAACTGGGTTAGGCTACAGAGCAAGCCATGAGTATGTCTGGGGGAAGAGTATTTCAGAACAAGGGAACAGCAAGTTCAAAGACTCTGAAGTGGAAGAGCGTCTGGTGTTCCCTGGTGGAGCTCGTTTATTCCACCTCTGGGCAACTTAGCACCTTCTGTATACTTTTATTACACTGAATTATAATGTTCTTCTTTGTTTTTTCTACTTAAACATGAGCTTCTTGATGGTATCTAGGAACTAACTAAAAATGGATCCCTCTACATATTTGAGTGTGTGAAGAATGAAATCAATATATGATTAAGGAAATGACTGACAGAATGAATAAAAGAGTAAAGCTTTCCCCCTTCCTTCTTAGGATCCTCTGGAATAAGACAAGTATCTGCATCCAGGAGGAGCCCTGGAGAGGATATAATTCATTCTTGACTATATAGATAAGGAAATTGATACTCAGAGAAAAAAAGTCATTGCCTAGGGCCTCACTGGAAATTAGTGGGAGAGTCAGGGCTAAATTCCAGGTCTCTTGAGACATTCAGGTCTGGTCTAGTAATCTTTCCATCAGGCCTGTAGCTATATCCTGAGGGGAAGGGAGAAGCAGGGGAGACCTGCCTGTCTGTGCTCAGCATTCCGGCAAAAGGAGCACTCCAAGAAATGCACACATTGAAAGGAAAACTCTGGAAAGGAAAAAAAAGAAACAAACTTTCCCTAGAACTACCTCAGCTAATACAAGCAAAACCAAAAGAAAAGATGGGTAGATTGGTTAATTCTGTGAAAAATATGCCACATTAAGTTGAACCATCCAAACTCATTAGTTTGAAAAATATATTGCCTTTCAAAATATAGATAGTTGTGTTAAATCAGGGTTTAGAAATTCCTCTTGGCTCTACAAATATTCAGTCTTGTGAAAAAAGATGCCATGCTCCTGAACATGTTTTCGACTGTCTAGAAAATGAATCTTAGAATATTAGGGCTAGGAGAAAAGAAACTACTCCAGGGACTTCCCTGGTGGCACACTGGTTAAATCCGCCTGCCAACGCAGGGGACACGGGTTCGAGCCGTGGTCTGGGAAGATCCCACATGCCGTGGAGCATCTAAGCCCGTGTGCCGCAACTACTGAGTCAGGGCTCTAGAGCCTGTGAGCCACAACTACTGAAGCGCACACACCTAGAGCCCGTGCTCCGCAACAAGAGAAGCCACCTCAACGAGAAGCCTGAGCACCGCAACAAAGAATAGGCCCCACTCGCCAACTAGAGAAAGGCTGCGCGCAGCAACGAAGACCCAATGCAGCCAAAAATGAATATTTTTTGGAATAAAAATATTGTATATTTCTCTTATAATAAAGCCCTTTATGTCTTAATTTCTATAAAAAAAGATATCTTAATGCATACATCTATTTACACAGGAATTAGTAGAATTGATGCTTAACTGTGCCTGGCTTTAGTTATAAATTGTGTTCACTAAGGGAGTCTTTTTTTTTTTTTTTCCACACAGACACACTGTATTTTATTTTTATAAGAGATAAATAAACTGACACCAAGCATTGTAAATGGATGACCACAACAAAAACAACAATGATTGCAATTACCAGACATGAAACACACTCACACTATGTCATAATATTGACATTCAGTCCAGTAATCCTCCACTGTAACAGTTCCTTTACTTTGCAGTGAAAATTGATTCGTATTATTTTTTGCCTCTGAGTCTTTGTGGGATTTTTTTTTATTCAAACGGAAAGTCACAAAAATTATAATCATCCTCATCAGTTCACTCAGTCCCATGTAATTAATTTTTTTTCCATCTTGATCTTTTGTTACCACTTTTATGAGTTCATGAGTTTTCCATTAGAGTTCTGAAAATGCTTATTCATTCAGTTCAGCAGTATAGTCAGTTACCAGAAACCTGTACTTGTCAGAGTCTTTTCCATGAATTCCTTGAAGATGAAACCCTTTTATAGGAACATTTTTGCAAAAGCATAAGAGTACACCCAGAACTGTCTGTAAATGACAAAAGACTTTAAAATGACCACGGTTAAAGATTTGATGAAAGTTCATAATAATGCAATTGACAAGGAAATTTAGTTATTTCTGAGATATACATTTTAAAGTAATAACTAGAATTATGACTTATAACATTATACCAGAACATATAAGATTTTTAGAAATTTCATGTAATGTCTGAAACATTTATATTAACATATATCCATACAAATAAACCAAAGAAAGTTTAGCATTAGTTGTTTTGTTTGTTTGCTTGTTTGTTTATACTGCAGGTTTTTATTAGTCATCAATTTTATACACATCAGTGTATACATGTCAATCCCAATCGCCCAATTTAGCACACCACCATCCCCACCCCACCATTGTTTTCCCCCCTTGGTGTCCATACGTTTGTTCTCTACATCTGTGTCTCAACTTCTGCCCTGCCGGTTCATCTGTACCATTTTTCTAGGTTCCACATACATGCGTTAATATACGATATTTGTTTTTCTCTTTCTGACTTACTTCATTCTGTTTGACAGTCTCTGTATCCATCCACGTCTCAACAAATGACTCAATTTCGTTCCTTTTTATGGCTGAGTAATATTCCATTGTATATATGTGCCACATCAAAAATAAATATTTTTTAAAAATTAAAAAAAAAACCTACTCCAAAGTCCTAATTTTATAATGTAGATGAGGAGGCAGAGCAGTGGTCTGTCAAGCCATGCCTACAACCCATGCCTGTTCTCTCTCCTGTCAGGGTCCTCCATCCCACCATGCTGCCTTTAGCTTGCCCACGGTAAAAATTGGATTCTTTTGCGGGGTGGGGGGGGTGTTTTTTGTCTTTTTTGGTTTTAGCCCCGCAGCGCAGCTTGCAGGATCTCAGTTCCCTGGACCAGGGATTGAACCTGGGCCACAGCAGTGGAAGCCCGGAATCCTAACCACTAGGCCACCAGGGAACCCCCAAGCTTGACCACTGTAGATCATTTGTCTTCCTCAACTGTGTGACAGAATCTTTCCCCCCAATTATAGGATGGGGTCTCTAAGGATAATTGCAAAGCGCTGGACTCTATTACCCTTTTCCTAGATTCCAAGATGTCAGAAGAAAGATTGCAACATGATCACATCAAGTTGTGTCAGATAAAAAGAGTTTGCAAGAATCTTAAATCCAAGGACCTCTTTCTAATTTGCTCCGTTTCTCTTTGACCTTCAAATAAGGCTTAATGAGAGCTGATCTCACAAATATCCGTTTTTCTTAGCACAGCTTATATTGAAAGGAGAATTGGAGGTTCCTTCCAGATAACAATAAGGTTGTGAAATGTGCTCAAAGATAGTATCAATAATATGCCTTGGAGAGTTCTTTGCTTTTACATTTCTTAACTGATAGTCAAAGAAAATACTGTATATTTTTTAAAACAAACTTTTTATTTTTAGAACAATTTTAGGTTTACTTTTTGTTGCAAAGATAATATTGGAAGTTCCCATATATCCCTCACCTAGTTTCCCCAGTTGCTAACATCTTCTATAACCATGGTACATTTGTCACAACTAAGGAACCAAGATTGGTAATCATTATTAAACTATATTTTACTTGGATGCCACTAAATTTTACCTAATGTCCTTGTTCTGCTCCAGGATCCCATGCAGAAAACCATATTACATTTGGTCAACTGGTCTCCGTAGCCTTCTCTGGCCAACAACAGTTTCCTCAGACTTGCTTTGTTTTTGATGACCTTGACCGTTTCGAAGACTACTGGTTAGAGACACTGCCCTTCAGTTTGGGTTTGTCTTATAACTTTTTTCACAGTTACACTGGTATTTTGGGTTTGGGGGAGGAAGATCACAGAGCTGAAGTGCCATTCTCATCACATCATGTCAAGGATACATGCAACCAACATGAGTGTCACTGGTGGTTGCCGTAATCACCTGGCTGAGAACTGGACTAAATAAAAATGACACTTTTAAATCATGTGTCAGAAATCACCTCGTTTGCCAAAACTCTTCTCACTACACTTTCCAGGAGTTTGCAAAACGTTCCACTTTCTTCTTCCCTCTAGTCCTTTGTTCCTGCTGCTGCTTCTGCCTGGAACACAACTTCTCCTTTTGCCTTGGCTAATCTCCACTCATCCATCAATATTCAGTTCTGACCTTACATTTCTTCCGGGTCCCTCACTGTATTTAGGCAGGGTAGGGTATCCCTATTCTTTGTTCTCACAGAACCCAGCTTGGACCATTGGCAGGCTGCTTCATGTATACTTACTGTCTTACCACCTTGTTCTCATCTATGAGCTTTTTGAGGAACACGACCATGTACTACATATGTTTTTATCTTTAGTATCTACACATAGAAGGAACTTAAGCAATGCTCATTGAACAGATGAATGAATTGATAAGTCTGAGCCATAACACTGACCAATAAATATTATCTCCATTTTGAAAATGGGAAACTGAGGCTCAGTATACTAGATAACTTCCCCAAATTCACACAGCTAGTAGGGGCAAACCCAAGACTCAATCCCAGGTCTTTTGACTACATCCTTCTTTATAACTTCAACTTATTCTTAGAATCTGAAATTACAAGGGTCTGCCTGCTACCTGGTGATGTATATAAATTCCTTAGTATCTGCAGGTTGTTATTATGCCATCTTACCTCTTACCGTAGGTTCAGCTGGTACCATTTGGATCTTGACTACAGTCTTCTGATTTAGTTTAATGTACTGGGTATTGAGCCTTAACTGTAAGAGCCCCATTTTCTCTCCTAAAATTTAATGCAGGGTCCCCAAGGGACTCCAAGAGCTTATCTCTTTCAAAGCAAATTTATTTTAAGAGTGTCCTTAGTGCTGGAAGACAAAATGTGATCACTTACATTATTTGCACTCACTGCTCATAATATTTTTCCTAGAGAAGCAATTGCTAGTCCTGATTTGGAGATAATCAAAAGTCTTGGTTCATAAGGATTACCACATTTTGAGCTCATCTCTTGTTTTTTTTTAATTAATTAATTAATTATTTAAAATTTTTGGCTGCATTGGGTCTTTGTTGCTGCACGCGGGCTTTTCTCTAGTTGCAGTGAGCAGGGCTACTCTTCATTGCAGTGCGCGGGTTTCTCATTGGGTGGCTTCTCTTGTTGCAGAGCGTGGGCTCTAGGCGCGTGGGCTTCAGTAGTTGTGGCACTCGGGCTCAGTAGTTGTGGCTCGTGGGCTCTAGAGCACAGGCTCAGTAGTTGTGGTGCACAGGCTTAGTTGCTCCGTGGCATGTGGGATCTTCCAAGACCAGGGCTGGAACCCGTGCCCCCTGCATTGGCAGGTGGATTCTTAACCACTGTGCCACCAGGGAAGTCCTCATCTCTTGTTTTATAGAAGATGACACAGAGATCCAGGAAGTTAGTCACCTGCTGAAGGTCACTCAGCCCGATGGAAATGAGGCCATGTCCTGAATATCCTCTCAGTGTCCTTTCTCTCCATCACCTGGCCTCCACTAGAGTTGGATGAATTCCAGAATACTATGTAAGTACATAAATTCCCCAAGGAATATGATGAAATCTTAAGAGTTCCTGAAGACGGAATAATGGAAACATGTGCCATAAGTACAGTTATTCTCTCATCTCTTCTTTGTTCTCTCTTTTTTTTTTTCTTCTTCCCTCTACTTGAGCAAGTGGGTTACAGTCAGAAAGAGAGAGAAGTGGGCAGAGTTCCAAACTAATTATAACATCTAAACTTAACCTACCGCTAAACAAACATATGCTAGATTTTCTAGACAAGTTCCAATTTCAAGTATTCTGTTCACTCTCCCTTAAGAATTTTTCACAGTGCTAAATTCAAAATGGAAACCTCACTACTCAAAGCAAGGATAGGTAGTGCTTCTGAAGGTTGTGCCAGAGAAACTTCAGCTGAATGGCAACATGATTAGAGTTTTCCTTCTTGACATTCAGCATCCTTTTGGTTTTCTCAGCCAAAATCCCAGGGTACCAATTTCCCTTTAATTGTTGGTTAAGCAACCTATTCACTCCCATCTACAACTGCCTACCCAAGAACATCCCAGCTAAACAGCAGTCTTCAAACTATTTCACTCTCCCACTCCACTTTCTTTTGTATGGTTTCCAAGCTAAGAATGGTTTTTGCACTCTTAACGGTTGAAAATAATAAATAAATAAATATTAAAGCATAATAATATTTCTTGGTATACGAAAAGTATATTAAATTCATATTTCAATGTCCATAAATAAAATACTGAGTTTCATCAATGAAAAATTTGTAGAAATTCATTTTCTCTCCTTTACCTATGTCATAGACTCAGTTTTGCCCTTTGGTTCACAAAGCCTAAAATATTTAATATCTGGCTTTTTACATAAAAAGTTTGCCTCCCCTTATGGTAGAGAAAACCTGTAATAACACCATGGTTAAAAACTCAGGTCTTAGAATCAAGCTGTCTTGGGTGGAATTCCCGGCTGCAGCAACTCAGAGCTGGGTGACTCTGGGCAAGTTACATATGTCTCACAAACTTGCTCATCTATTAAATGGGGGAAAAAATGGCACCTGCTCTGCAACAATACTGAGGATTAAATGAGATGATGCATGTGAGGCACTTCAGTATGTGCCTGGCACATAACTAAGAGTCAGTGAGTATTAGTTATTACCAGTGTCTACATCATCATCCCTATTACCTTCGTCATTATTATTAAAGCAATTCTTCTGAAGCTCAGTTATGAAACTCCAAACCCCTCTAAAGCAGGTCCTCTACAGGAACAGTGATTACCAGAAGAAGGCTGATGATAGGAAAGCATGCAAAACTCCCTTTCAGGCTCTTCAGTCTGAAGAAGTTCTGACAACAGGGAAGCTGAATGTGGGACTCTTAGTTAGATGGTGATCTAATTAAGTTTATGTACATTATGGAGTCTACAAGGCTTAACCCTCACAGAGGAGGCATTTTCACATTAACAGAGTTACTTATTGCAACAAAAATCTTCGTTTGTTGAAATAAGTGAAAATTGGAAAGTGGTGGCAGAAAAGAATACATAGCTAATTTTTGTACATAAAGCAATCTTCCCTTAGTTCTTATCGCTTCTGGCTCACGTACCTCTCACTACTCCAATTTGGGATTATTCAGTAACCCTGCCTCTGTCTCCTCCAGCCCAATACACATTTACATTACATACACATACTTTGTCTTTGAGAAAGCTAAGGATATAAAAATAGCATTGCATTATTTTGTTTTTTAAATATTTATTTTCATTATAAATATAATATAGCCATATTACTGAAAATTTGGGAAAGAAGGAAATAAAAGGGAAAGAACAAATACCTCACCTCAGGTCTTATTTTTCTTGAGCATTTTTTTTTAGAGTTGTCATTATGCAGTTATATTCACGTTGTTCAACGATTTCACATACTGCAATTTTCACTTAGTTAAAACATTTTTTTCTATAATATTATACAGTCTTCATAATGATTGTTAGATGTACGCAAGACACAGCTAACCCAAGTGGCAACTTTGAGGGAATTAGAGAAAGACTTTTCTTTTTTCCATACAGTTCCATACCAGGTACACTGCTGGGGAAGCGGAGCACAGATTAAATTTCAATCTCTAGTGATCTCCATTTGCCCTTGGTTGGGTGGCCTTGTACAGTGAATGACCTAAAGCACTATGCATGGCAGCCCTGCCCATTTGCATATCTGTTCCCCATCCTGGAGCTCTTCTTGTAATTCTGACTGTGAATCACAAGAAGCCACTATGTGCCCTTGGGATTGTCACTTCACCGGTCTTCTTACAATACCATCTGAGTTTTAGATCTCCTTTAAAGCCGTGATAGTGTAGTTAACACCAAAGGTAGGTGGGAGACTCAGGACTCAGGAGTCAGACATCCAGCTTAAAATCCCTCTCCTCTACTGACTCTTGTACAACTGAGGTATAATAAAACATATATCTTTGATGTTTATCCTCAGTTTCTAGCATGGAGCTCCTAAAACCCTTGGAATTTCCTGAGTGATAGGAGGGTCTTTTATGATTCATAAGGAGACCTTTTTGAACACACCTGCGTCTATGCTAATGAGGTGACAGTAGCTTCAAGATGGGGCTGGTCATCAGAACAAGCAAACGTGACTAGAGAGTGAGAATTTTCAGCTCCCACCCACCCCAACCCTGACCTCCAGGGAGGCTAAGGAAGCCTGGAGATTGGTGTATGAAAGCTCTCGGATGATGAGATTCAGAGAGCTTCCAGGTTGGAGAACACGTTGATGTTCCTGGAGAGGGCATGGAATTTGTTCACATTCCCCACTTCCCACATACCTTGCCTTATGCAGCTTTTCCATTTGGCTGTTTCTAATTTCTATCCTTTATAATAAACCATAAATGTAAGTAAGTGCTTTTCTGAGTTCTGTGAGTCATTTTAGTGAATTATTAGGACCTGAGAGGGGGGACTCGTGGAAACCTCCAAATCTGTAGTCAACTGGGCAGAAGTGTGGGCAGCTTCCCGTTTGCATTTGGTGTCTGAAGCAGGGCTAGTCTTATGGGGTCTGCACTAACTTTGGGCAGTTAGTGTCAGAACTTGAACTGAACTGTTGGACACCCAGTTAGTGTTGGAGAATTGGACAAGTGGCATGAAAAAACAAACACGCATTTGATGTCGGAAAACACAACCACCTTCCTTGACTGCCTTTGACAGTTCACAGAATAGGGGAAGAAATCTTCCCAGCATGGCCCAAGCATTCTCAGACCCACCAAATCCCACCCCTTCACAATCTCCCACTAGTGAAAGTGCAGACACATTTATTAGGCAAAACATGCCCAATATACAACGTCCCAATGAAAAATTTGGGGAAAGAAATCTCAATCATAAGTAGAAGACACTAATTTTGGAAGTGCTTCATATTTTGAAAAGTTCATCTCTACCCATAGCATCTGTAAAATCACATTATCCTGCAGAGTTTAGTCCTTTTATTCAAACTCCTCCTTTTCCAAATTAGGTCTCTTGGAGTTTGCAAGGAAAAAGAACAGAGCCCAAGGCCAGGCCTGCTTCCTTCGTTACTGGAAGAAAATCAGTGCAATTGCTGCCCTAGTAAGGATTCAATTAATTTCTTAGCCAAAGGCCCTTGTTCTCTGTAGTTTCTATCTAGGGGGAAAAAGGACAGAAAGTTCCCTGATCTCGCAGTGACTCTAGTGTTTGCTCTTAGCTCCACCGACATCTCATTCGTATCTCTGGAGTGGCACTCACATTTCAGGATTTATCTTTCTGCTCCCTTCTACCCTCACCTCCACCTGCTCCACTAAACTGTATGCACCTCAAAGACCAGCTTGACTCACTTTGCACAGCAGAGCTCAGCTGAGTGTCTTGCCAACACCAGCACCCAGCAAATAAGTGAGTGCCTTTGCACGTGTTTGTGTGTGCAAATAAATAATGAATCAATAGATGAGTAAGTAGCCAATGGGATAATAAGGCCAACCTGGCAGGATTCTTATGAAGAATAAATTAAGAGAACTTTGGGGAAGCACTGCACACAGCTCCTCACCTTTGTATGTGCCCAGTAAATACTGCATTTCCTTCCTTCATTTTCTAATGAAGATCTTCTGTGGCTGATGACTTACTATCATTTATATGTTGGTTTAACGTTATAATTGGACACATTTAAGAAGGTCTGAAGCTTTTTTCTGTGCTTTTAGCTATTAGGCATGTTATTTTATCATGGTATTCCAAGAAGCAAATCTCTATTTGCATGTTGTAAGCAAAGGGCCTCCTTGCTAAGAATAGTTAAGTGCTAAGTACAGCATCTATTTGGGACTAAATCAACTAGGTCTTTTGAAAAAAAATAATAAAAGGTATATAAAAGAAGATAGTCTTGGGACTTCCCTGGTGGCACAGTGGTTAAGAATCCGCCTGCCAATGCAGGGGACACGGGTTCGATTCCTAGTCCAGGAAGATCCACATGCCATGGAGCAACTAAGCCCTTGAGCCACAACTACTTAGCCCATGGGCCACAGCTACTGAAGCCCTCGCACCTAGAGCCCGTGCTCCGCAATGAGAGAAGGCACCACAATGAGAAGCCCACACACCGCAACGGAGAGTAGCCCCCCGCTCGCCACAACTGTAGAAAGCCCACATGTAGCAACTAAGACCCAACACAGCCAAAAATAAATAAATATATTAAAAAAAAACAAAAGATAGTCTTTGACCTAGAGGGGAGAAAAAGTAATACATCAGCATACTGCAAGAATTTAGGGAGAACATAGATAAGAATATCTTAATTTAAAATGATATATGAGGGCTTCCCTGGTGGTGCAGTGTTTCAGAATCCACCTGCCAACGCAGGGGACACAGGACACAGGTCAAGCCCTGGTCTGAGAAGATCCCACATGCCGTGGAGCAACTAAGCCCCTGTGCCACAACTACTGAGCCTGCACTCTAGAGCCCACGAGCCACAACTACTGAGCCCACGAGCCACAGCTACTGAAGTCTTTGTGCCTAGAGCCCGTGCTCCACAACAAGAGAAGCCACCACAATGAGAAGCCCATGCACCGCAATGAAGAGTAGCCCCTGCTCACCGCAACTAGAGAAAGCCCGCGCAGCAACAAAGATCCAACACAGCCATAAATAAATAAATAAATTTAAATAAATAAATAAAAGGATATATGAAAACCACCCAGCCATTATAGGAAGACAGTCTTTAACCTAAAAGGGGGAACGGAGGGGGAAGGGATATATGAAAATATTGTGTTATTTTAGAGAAAAAGTTGCTAAGAATATCTTAATTCAAAAGCAATACTAAAACTATCTATCCATAACCAGTATGTAAACACAAAGCCTTTCCAGATAGTGTATTTGATCATTAAAAGAGAAAGAATTCTCAAGAATTAATTTTCTATTTTATTCTGTTTAGCTGTGTGAGTAGATGTGCTTTCTTTTATCTTTACTTAATGAGAAGCAAAAGAAAATAGACCAGGAACTGCTAAGTCAAGTTATGTTCATTTTAGCCCATCAAGCATTTTCTTCAGGGAAGCAAGTTGACACAGAGAAATAAGTTGAAGTGGGATTTTGCTTTTCTTAACAGTGCCCAACTTCCTGAGAAACAAAAACAGAACTACTCTGCCCACTGAACAGTATAAAACTGAAATTTGGCATTCATAAATCAAGCTACAGTTCTTTTAACATCTTCAGAGTCACGAACATTCTTTCCCTTGGATAGAACCGCAGGACACCTAAGTGTGATTACCATTTATTTTTTCCTTTCTTCATGATAACAAACTTTTTATGTAGCTAAGCTTCAATTAAGGAAAGAATGAAGAGAAACCGCTTCTCTCTGGATTGGAGCTGAATTCTGGGGGACTCCCTGGCCTGGGTCCTCTAAGCAGGAAAGGAGCCAGATTATTTATGTAGCTTAATTTATATTAATAACAATTACAATATGGTGTGTCTAGTGCCAGTAATGATTACTAGGAAGCCAGCCATGGTTTCCCCTCTTGGTCTGGCTCTGGCAGGGTGTGCCTTGCAGGTCATTCCAGCCCAGGCTTCCTTCTATTATCCGTAATGAAAAGGCCCTCCAATTCAAGTTGCAACAAGCCCAGATCAGTATCCATGGCCAGAGAAGAAAAGGAACAGCACATAAATATATCTGACAAAGTCATCAGGGATTCGAAAACAGAATCTGGCAATAAATATGGTAATTAGATAATTTGAGACTTCCCTTGCAGGGTTCTTTGAAAAATGCAATCTCAGAACTGGAATCCAGAGCTGATTTTTGCACCATTAAGGAGAATTATAAGAGAGCTGAAACTTTTTAACGACATTTAAGTACTTTTCATTGGCGAGTTAAAAATTTTTCTGTCCACGCTACGGAAATTTTAATGACGCATTTAGGAAAAAGACCCCCATCCCACCCACAAGCTGCCCAGTAATGGAACTGGCAACTCCAGAGCAGCTCCCTCCTGCTCCTCTGGAAGCCAAAACGTGGCTTGGCTTGAGTCTATAATGAGCACTTGGTGGATGCTTAAGAATTCCATTCAGCTGCCATTTAGGAAAAATAAAGAAGGAGAAGTGGTCTTTCTTTCCCCTTATTTTAATAGGATCGAAGTCTTAATTATGTTTTGCCATTTCACAGAGGGGAGTTTTGGGTGTTTAATCAATCTGCAGGTTGTGGTTCAGCTTAGTGTGTTTGCTGTTAAGAAGTTGTGATACTTCAGGAAAGGCTTCATTTGTGTTTGGAAAAGGAAGAAAGAAGGCAGCTAGTATTACTTCCTTCAGCAGGTCACCTCTAAATACCCAAGACTGAGTTCCGACCTCCCCTGGGACCATTGCATCTTGTCTTCCCCTGCATCCTGACAAGTACAGTTGTACTGAGATCACTGGTTTTCTTGTCTCTCCCCCTTCCCCAGCTTCTGAGATCCTCCAAGGAAAAGACCACTTGCTGTTTCCTCTGGGATTCCTGGTTCTTCCACAGCTCCTGACATAGAGTGGGCTTCAAACAGATACTTAATGACTAAATGAGGGGGTAGAGCCCATAGGATTAAAAGATGCTCTCATGATATAAAAATTCAGTGTATGGGAAAGATTCCATATTTTATTTTCCTAAGACCATTTGCATAATTCCTTATACAGTTCTAAAATATAATCTTTGAGACAGGAGGTAAGAGGACCTTGGGACAGTATTTCTCAACCTGAGAGATGACCAAAATCACTGCACACTGCACACAGCTCAAAAACTAAAATACAAATTTCCTTATGGAAATTGCTTTTATTATTATTATTAAGATCCCCTGTAGGTTCTAAAACACTGGAACTCCTACTTTTGAAGTTACATAAACTGATCTTTTCAGTTGATGGATGAGGTCACTGACTCTAGAAAGGACAGGAGTCTTGGCCGAGGTCCCAAAGCAAATTAGTAGCAGAGGTAGGACTTGAACCTAAATTTCCTGATTCTCAGGGCTTTTTTTAATCTCCTTGCCCTTCAAGTCCTTAAGAGTTACTAAGCATCTATTATGTGCCAGCACTCTGTTGAATACTGGCAATAAAAGACAAATAATGGGGCTTCTCTGGCGGTCCAGTGGTTAAGACTTCACCTTCCAATGCGGGGGGTGCAGGTTCAATCCCTGGTCAGGGAGCTAAGATCCCACGTGCCACATGGCCAAAAAACCAAAACATAAAACAGAAGCAATATTGTAACAAATTCAATAAAGACTTTAAAAAAATGGTCCACATCAAAAAAATCTTACAAAATAAAAGACAAATAACAATAAAGCGCTTCTCTATTGAACACTGAC
Source organism: Grampus griseus (assembly GCF_964374135.1). Taxonomy (NCBI): domain Eukaryota; kingdom Metazoa; phylum Chordata; class Mammalia; order Artiodactyla; family Delphinidae; genus Grampus; species Grampus griseus. The sequence goes on along the minus strand of NC_139011.1, from coordinate 13,465,839 downwards.
TACACATATGATAGTTTTATATAATACAGTCCTGTAACAGAAATGTTACTATAATTGAATCAGAGAATTTCAACTTAAAGTGTTTAATTTGACCAAGAGAAAAAAATCACCTACTTTTAAACAGCAGACTCTGCTGTGGAAGATATCAGTCTAATAGGAAAGATAAGCACTTGAAGAAATAACTCTATGTGAGTTGATGGGGTTTTCTCCCCTAACCATTCTCCCCCACTGCCTACCTTCCTGGAGCTGGTGACCTTGGTAATGTAACTAAAACTGAGGGAGGAGATAGATTCTCTTCAGCATAATAAGGTACAGAGGATGTGTCTACAGGAGCTGGTCTTTGTGGAATAAAAATCTGATTAAAAAAAAATATAATCCACTTGGAGACCAGAGCACTGTGAGGCCCACTCTCCTTCTCCTCTCACCTCTACCCCTCAAACCTAAAGCCCCTGCTATGCCTCCACCAGCTGCAGAAACAAACAGATAAGAGAATAATTAACAGTGAAAAGTGGACTTTGCTTGAGGATGGAATAGGGGGAGTGATGCAGTTGAAGGGATAAAGGTGTTGGTTTGGGAGAAAAAAAAGATAAGTGGGAAAGGGTCCAAGGTTCACACTGTACAGAGGATAAAGGTGGCCAAGGAATGTGCCTGGAAACCCTAGGACGAAATCCTCAAACTCCTGAAATGGAGCTCACGGACAAGATAAGTGATCAAAAAAAGCCACTCCAAAATGCCCATCATTCTGTGGATTCTCTATTAGTTGAGTTATGTTAATAGGAACGTGAAATATATTGTCCAGGGCTTCACGTGCTCTTTGGGTTTTTCCTGCTGATGTTTTAACATTCGTAACACACTGTCCCACCCTTCTCCTTCCATGATGGGCTGGAGCAGGGAGCAGAGGGATGAGTACATTCCAGAAGTGTTATGGAGTCCAGTTAAAAGAGATACTAAATCTACCTGAGGATAGGGTGTAGAGGATAAAGAATATTCTCAGGAAAGGCTTGGCAAGAAGTGAGCTAGCTGAACAGTCTTCACTAGGCTTCAGGAAAGATGGTCCAATCCTGGGGCAAGAACTGCAAGTACACAGAGACTTGAAAGAGTGACCTATTTAGAAAAAGGTGCATTGTTCTGGAAGCTTGCTGAAATGCATACTCCTAGGCCTTCTCCCTGAGACTCGACTTCAATAGGTTTAGGGGAGGGATTTTTTTGTTTCCTTTTTTTTTTTTTTCCTTTTCGTTTTAACTTGGTGCACATAATTAGAATTCAGGAAGTCCCTGCACCTGGATGGGACACATTTTACATCTTTATTTTCACTAACCTCTACTGAAGTTTAACATTTTGAATGTAGGCAACAAACTAGCTTAGTATTAGCAGTATCTGTGACAAAAACCACAAATATTTTGATGTCTCATTACCATTGTTTTAGATATATTCAAATAATATTTATGCTGAAATAACAAATTATTAAACTTGATGCCAAATGATCTTTTACGTGTTAGTAAATTAGCATATATATTACTACATCAGGAAAGTTATATACAGTTTTGAGATAGAAAACTGTATAATTAGTTTCCTTTGTGATCCTATCCATTTAATTGTCTGCATTTAAAAACAGTGTCGTGAGAAGTGAGTCCAAAGGCCAAAAAGGCCTGTGACACAAAAAATTTAATGACTTCTCAGAAAGTAAATACCAGAAATCTCAATTTTTAGTATGCAAACCTTATATTTCTAATGCCAGTGGTCTTAACACTGCAGGAGACGACAAGTTAAAAAAGGAAGATGGTTTTCCCATTGACTTGGGCAAAGGAATTTCTGTTCTGGGAGAAGCAGAGGTCCTGAGTCTGCCAAGGGACCAGGGTCTCTGAAAGACCTTGGTGTAGTTATGTGTTTGTGTGTATGTGAGTGTGTGTTTTTATTTGTATGTATGTGTGTATGTTTGTGTACATATGTGTGTATTTATGTGTGTGTGTATGTGCTTCTAATGTAGTGGAACTGAGGGTGAAATCAAGTTTTGGAGATGATGATGCGTGAAAATGAGACTGGAAAATCAGCTCGGCCTAGTTTTCAAGTAGGCCAAAAAACAGTTTGTGAAGCTCAGTGCAAAGAATGTCACCCTCTCGAACCTAAACGTAAAGTCATAAACAAGTAATGCACACCACTTAGCCACCCAACTGTAATTTATTCCTCACTTCTTATAGTCATCGTTAAACCACAGAAGCGAAGCTACCAGGGTTTATGACAATAGTGGATGTATGTACATGCTATTTCTCTTACGAGCCTGAAACCCAGGTCAAGAATAGGAATAAAACAAATGAGCTGTCAGCCAAGGGGAAACAGGAAATGCCAGGAAACCAGGGCTCCCCCGGTGAACCAGAGGTGGGGAACTGGGGAACAGGGGCTCCACCATCTTTGGCTTCAGGATCATTCTGGAAGGCTGATTTACCACTCCACTGAATTCAGAGAAAGAGGAGGCTGAGAAGATAAACAAGCCCACCACCATCTAACTGCAAGGTTTTATTTGAGCTCTTCATGTTTTAATTATAAAACACATTCATTTGTGGGTTCCAAAAAAGGTAGGAACCAAATATAGTATATATTTACTGCAGGACAAATAATTTATATACTTGATCTCATGTAACTTTCAGGGAGCTACTCTGATCCCATGGGACAGTTAAATAAGACTCACATGGGTAAAGATTGTGTTTAGCGGGTATTACCAATTTATGCTGAGATATTTCTGCAATTATTTGAGGAGAAAATTTACATACTGTGTTTCTTTAAAAACAAAATCAAGTTAAAGAGGGCAACATACATTCATCAATCTCTTCAACTACCCAAACTCAGTCAAAAGAGAGTAAAGAGATTATTTTAAGTATAAACCCTCAAGGACAAAGGAAACAGGAGAGGACATAATAGCAGCAAAATCTTAGAAGGTGCAAAGCACATGGATGATTGATAGGACATAGTAACTGCAAAGTGCTGATCTGAAGACTGCAGTGGGAAAGCCAGTTGTGCAAGCTGCTTTATGTCACACATGTCCTCAAAGAATCAGAAATTGGTGGTACTGTATACCTCTGCAAACAGGAAGATTGGGGGCTAACAACAGGAGGTTTTTTTTTTTTTTTAATAGGCTTAAGAAGCAGTTAAACCCCACATTTCTTTCTCTATAAATCTCAACCAAGAGTCAGTCCCTTTCCCACTGCAGCAAAAAGCCTGGAAGTTTATTCTTTGGAAGGGATAAAACAAAGGGTCTCTGGCTTGCCGGACACCAGACACAGATAAAGATGGGGCTCCCTTATTGCAAAACATGATATAATGAGAAAGTTTACAGGCTAATTTGACCCCTTCCCCCAACTCCCTGTTCAACTCTCAGAACCAGCTTCTATCCTGCAGAAAGGCAGGAGATTGGAGGAGCCTTCTTGGAGAATCTGTAAACACAGAGATGCACCACCCAGATTCCCTTTCAAGGAATGACTGACTTCACATTGGCGGCAGCCATGCCAACTCCTTCAGGTGTCTGGTTTAGCTGCAGAGGGTCCTGCCTAAGGTCATGCCCTTCCTGGGATGGCCCAAATCCAATGGCTCATAGATGGAGGTGGGGCATAGAGGTGGCCATTTCAGCCCAATATGGGACACTCTGATGGGCAGCACTCCCTCCAGAGCACCCGGCCAGGGTGGCCTGCATCCCCGTTTTTCTTCCTTTTGCCCAATCCTGCTTCCTAGCCTTCATAGTGTTGGTCCTGGATAAATATCTACACCGCAATTTTGTCTCAGTGGCTACTTCCAGGCAAACCAACGTTCGACAGGCCCTAAGATGTAAAGACCTAAATAAAACAGCAGTTTCCCAGTGAAATGAACAAATCAGTACTTCCTCCGGTGAAGCCCACAACTGAGGAGCCTGAAGCACACACCTAGGCTTCTAATCAGCTTCTGAGAACCACACACAAACAGAAGACACCCAAGCATCACTCAACATCACAGAGAAAACTTCAGCATGGAAGTAGGATCCAAAACAAAGACGCTACACAAAATGTGATTTTTACCAAGAAAAGATGTTGTACCCATGAATGAACAGCAGTTTAAAAATACCAGAGAAACATGAAAAGCTCTTAGAAATGATGACACCAGTAAGTTATTGTCAAGAACCTCAACCAAAGCATTTGAAGGTAAAGTTGAGACAATTTTCCAATACCTAGAGTAAAAAAGAAAAAGGAGATAAAAATGAGAAAGATAAAACAGACAAATGAAGAAACCCAAATTTCATTCCTGGAGATGCAATATCCAAATGACAGCAACTCTAGAAGGAAAGAATAGAGAAAATGGAAAGAAGAACATCAAATAAAATTACTGAAGAAATTTTCCCACAATATAAGGACATGAGTTTTCAGAGTAAAATGTCCACCTAACTAGTACTTAGCAAACGGATATTTTTTAAAAGATTCCCAAAACTCAAATCAAGGAAAAAAGGGTTGGGGGTGAGGCATCCTACAAATTTCCTGAGAGAGGTGGAGAGTAGTTTCTCTGCAAAGTGTCAAGAATCAAAATGGCTTTGGACTACATAGCTTTTAACAAGAGAGGCTAGAAGGAATAACAAAAATTCTGAGAAAATCAAACGATTCCTAGTATTCTATACACAGCGTAAGTCTAAATTAAGAGTAAATGTATAGTGAAGCTGGTTTCAGACACACAGAATTCAAAAATGTTCATTTAACTCTCATGCACCTTTTCCTTGGAAACTTACTTGAGGATGAGCTCCATGTGAAGAAGGGAATAAAACAAGAAAGAGATTCAAGGAGCGCAGAATACAAGAGATCTAGCAGAAATCAGGAGGGTCCAGGATGATGGTGAGGGAGAGGCAGATGGATGGCTGTGTCTTGGAATAGAGAAGGCTCTGGATGAATTTCTCCAAGAAGATGAAATTGAGAATGTCAGAGGACATTCAGGCAAGTAGGGAGACTGGGGATTATCAGTGAGATGTACAGCAAAGGAAACAAATACGAAAGGCAATTAATAACCTCAGCGAAAATAAAAATCTGTGCCCATAAGAAATGCAACCTTCATATACTACATGGTTTATTTGTAGATAACATTTACATATTTTAAATAATGTAAACACTGGATATTTATTTCACTACTTAGATAAAACCTGTGGGAGGGCAGGAAAGGGGGAAATTGTATGTCTGTAGTGGGAGTTTGAGAAAAGGTGTGAAAGATAACTAAATCCTCATAACCTAGAGTGGATACCAAATAAAGAAAACCTAAAACCCAAAAACCAAAAAGTAGTGCTTAGAGATATGGAAGAATATACCCCAAAAAATAGACTAAAATGATTTAAGTGATTGTCGCTGCGAACTTGGGAATTGGAAAGGAGTGGAACACTGCTTTTTGGATTTATTTTCATAAACCTTGTAGAATGATTTGACTCATTAAACCATTTTCATGGACCCCTTAATAAAAATAAAACTAAATTTTAAAAGGCGCAGAGCCAATCAGACTTCCCTCTCTGCGACCACCCAGACTGAATGAATTCAACTTGTCTTCCCAAGTCCTCCCCTTCCTAGGCTGCACACTGGGCTCCTGCTGAATCTGGAAGATGGTGATAGATGATCCAGACTCTTCCAGTGAAATCATGGTCTCAAAAAATGGAGAGGATGCACTGGGAATTTAGGAGGCAGAGTTGCTGGAAAGAAGCATAAATTACCCCACCATAAGCTTCACAGAAATGCTGACACTACTGCTGCCTGTAAGATTTTTGCAGTAAGTTTCAGTGTGATGCCAGATACCAAGGACAGTTACAAAAAAGTGTCAGTTTCTCTTGAAATTTTCTGGCAAAACAATGGGGCTCCATCTTTAGGAGTGCACCAGTGTCATGACTGGACAGAACACCTTAGCACCAGGGCCCTGACTCTGCTTTTCCCCTTGTTTGCAGGGAAAGTAAGGAGGTTAAGCTGGACATGGAGAAAGCCAACATTTATTGACTCACTGCAGTCATCCGCTGTGTGCTTTACCTGAAACGAAAAGAAATACAAAGCTAAGAGCTTATGGCCTCTAGGGTTTGCTCTGGACAACAAAGAATAAATTCTTTTCATCGCCTCTCTCCCCCTTCCACATGATGCTAATAGGGAAAGAGTTGTCTTGGACCCTCTTTTAAAATAGGGGATGAGAGAATTTAAAACACTTTTTTTCAAAGTTTTCCCCTTGCTTAAAGTGAGTGTATATGATAATTGGCTCACTAACGTAGGAAAGCCCTCCAATGTCCTTTTTGGTTAGGAAAGACAAGTCTCAGCAGCGATCTGGAAGGAGGAGGTTAGGGAGATAAAGTGGAAGGGGAGATAAAGTGCTCTGAAAAATAGAGTTTTCATCGCACCCCAATCCCCCAGTCCTCAGCCCAGAAGACTGTGGGGTTGAGTCCTTGGAAGTGGGAAAAAGAAGAGATAAGACAGAATTGCTTTAGAGAGGGACTGAATCCCAGGAAATAATGCTAGGCTGGGACCTAAGGAGAACTAGGCTGAAAATATTCCATCCTTAGCGATGGCTAAGGAAATTAGAAAGTGATATCAGATATTCACTTTAACGGATATCTTTTGTTCTTTGTGGTAACTGCCTGCCATTATTTTTAAAAACGAGGTTATTAAAGGCAAGAACAGCCTTTTAATGGAACACTGATACTCCGGAGAATGCTAAGAATCTTTAGAAATCTCAGGGAGGATGCTGGACTTCTCTCAGTTATACTGAATGGGGCCTTGAGTTAGTTTATTTAGATACTCAAGAAGTGTGGCATGATAGAAGGCAGAAGAACTCAGGGACTGAAACATGGTCTCTTTTAATCATCAGAAAAATAGGAGGTGATGATTATCTTTTACCCAGTGTCCCCCTTTGCTATTTGAGTTGTCATTAATGTCCCCAAGTCACTTCTCAGTGTGTACAGTGGTATAAGAGGGAGGCCAAATATCTGGTCTGCCCCATTCTAAGGCACTAACTCTTCCCCATTTCACACATGCAGGAATCCCCAGGTGCTTAACGTTGAGGAGAAGCTTGGCTCAAAAGGGTTATTTATTTCATTGAAGGTTAGGACGCTTTCATGTTTGGGTAACAGAAAAACTGAGTTGTTAGTAAATTCTGGAAAAAGTTTGAAAGTCAATAAGACGTTGTGAGAAAAATACAAAATAGGGAGAAGAAAACTACATAAGAAGAAAATGTTGTGTTCTAGCTGTAAGAACAGAGTAAGCCAAGAACACATAATCCGATTAAGTAGAGGTGAAGTCTCCAAAAAGACTGTGTGTGCACCATTCCTGGTTACCTTGGTAACCCCTTCTTGAGGATCACGATGTTATCATGAGAGAAAAAAAAATACATGGACATGTGACTTAGCAAGATCACCCTGGGGAAGGTCTGGGGGGAAGTTTGGGAGTGAAAGAATTAAACCTAGCACAGAGGTACCTAAGAGGAAGATCTTGAGTACTACAGACCATGGTGCCCTCTGCTGACTTGGGCAAAGTCCGCATAAATAATAAACTGTTTGGGGATCCACAGGGCACCCTGCCTGCCACACCACGGGCCACCCTGCCTGCAGGGGACTTTGCACTGAAAAGCAGCAGCCTTGGGCAGGGTATGGTGGGGACTGAGGGACGGTGGTACCTCCTTTCACTATCTGGAGGTAGGATGGGCCCACCAGAGTCCAGGCTACCTCCTTTCATCTCAGTTCCTTTAAATGAAAAGTGGGGATGGCAACAACACCTATCTCAAGTGAATCTTATGAGGGTTCAATGAGTTAATACACAGAAAGTACTTTGAACAAGGCTTGGCACGTCGTAAGATTTCTTAGCGGGTTAGCCATTAATGTTGTCGTTGTTACTATTCTCTAATGGAGGAAGTTGGAGTAAAACCAAGAGTCGGCACTTCAATGTCTATCTGGGCATAACGTCTGATGGAAAAGAAGGGGAAAGGGAGGAAAGAACACTGGTTGTTAAATAGAAGATGGACTGGGGGAAGGTAAAGTCCAAAATGCAGAGCTGGGTCAGAGTCCCTGGCTCCTGAAGAAGCCATAGTTCTTACAGCAAGAACAATACCTATTTGAGGGTGAGCTGCTCCACTCCCCAGGGTTATACTCTGTGATGAGGACCCCACACCACAACAGGCTCAAACCTCAGGCATGATTACTTCACTACCAGTTCTTTCAGCTCAGGCCCAGGAAAAAAGATAGTCTCTGGTACAAGTCAGACTCAGGAGGATCTGGTTCCAGCATCCATGACGTACAGACCTGCAAGCATCATGCCCCTTCTCATCTTCTGACACAGTTGTCGGGGCCATCCCACTAGTCCTAGCTCCACCTACCCTCTTGAAACTGATGTGGATTGAATTGTGTCCTCTAAAAAGATATACTGAAATCCTAACCCCTAGTGCCTGTGCATGTGACTTATTTAGAAAGAGGGTCTTTGCAGTTGTGCTCAAGTTAAAATGAAGTCATACTGGACCCGAATCCAGTAGCTGCGTCCTTACAGGAAGAGGGAAATTTGGGCTCAATTACAGAGGACAGACACACAGGGAGAATGCCATGTGATGACAGAGCAGAGACTGGAGGAATGTCGGCAAACCAAGGAACACCAAGGATTGCTGGCTAGGAGGAGGCAGGGAAGACTTCTCCTCTGGCCCCTTGAGCAGTTTGGTCCACCCCTCCCTAGAGCTCTGAATACCACTGAACAACTGGCAGCAGTCCACATGTAATAGAATTAAGTAGAAATACAGTTTTGGATTCACTTTTTCCTCTGAATAGGTCCATCTAATATCCACCTGCCTGCCTAACAGGGACCCTAAAGATCATCACAAGGGTGACGTTTTACCTCCATCTGCTTTGGAAGTGACAAAATAAATCAATGTCCAATGAGTCTTTCCAACTTATTCCCAATTGAAAGATTAAAGAACTGAGGCTCAGAAAGGTAAGCCAATGTATAGTAGTGGAAAATAAATGTTAACGCATGTGTATCTGATTCTGTGTGTCCCCTTTCCATAATCATAAACTCCCTATGTAAAACAGAAAGAGGCATGGACTAGACACAAATAACCAGGGTGACTTAAATGCTCTTCTTTGCATTCTATTTTTGTTGTTTCTGTGTGTGTTACAGGGAACGGTGTACCCTCATGGAATAATGACATGGACTAACCAAAGTCGATCCTCAATAAATACTAGAGAAAGAGAGGGACTTGAGGGAATTGAGGAAGAAAGGGGAGGAAGAGGAAGAACAAAAGGATAGGTTTAAAGGAAAGAAGGGAAAAGAAATAGGAAAGAACGAAGTCTCTCACTAACTCAGAGGCTCTAGTTCTGAGTTGAGGCACCAGTTGACAACAGTAGGGAAAAGCAGTCCGAACTAGAAAAATCCATGGAAATATCATGTCTTATGTTTCTGACCGTAAGACACACATTGATTTGATAACAGACTTCCGGAAGCAGGCAGGGGAATGGGGAACTAACCCTTCATTGAGTGGGCACATAGATGTTGTGGTTTCTCAGAGGTTATCATTACAAGCCTTTATCTTCTGAGTTTGCACCCCACTGAGAATAGAAACCAGTGTCACCTAAGAAATAAAATATCAACTTCATCATGGATGACAATGGATTGGAGAACTACAGCTTGGATTGGCTGTCAAAAAGGAGGTGTTGTACAGTTCCCCCCCCCCTTCCGCCAAGTCTAGGTCACCACCCTACCTTGGGTGGAGTCCGCAAAGCAGCAGGGCCCTCAGGGGAACCTTTACATGCAATAGAAAAAGGTGCTCTTTCTGGTGAGAGTAGCTCCTTGCGTGCATGGCTTGGCGTATAACATGAGAACTGCATTTTAGCCCCCACTGGTCCTCATGGCTGGGCGGGTGCTTCTGTCAGGATACTAGCCACTCAATTCCTTACAGCTGTTCTGTCAAGTAAGGACTCACTCCTCTGGCTCCAACCTACTGATCCCAACAGAGGTCTAGGGAAACCATGGGTCTTCTAGACCTGCCTCTAAAAGAGGCCCTGAATCCAGATGTCCTTATTACATTGAAGACAAAGCAAAGGGAGTAAACATCACACTAATTAAGCACACCAAGTGGACTGAAAAAGTGAACATACGCGGACTACACAGGAGTAATGGCCTATAATGATCCATCACAGTGAAGGACACCAAAAAGGGCAGATGTTTAAAAAGTTTTGGCCAAAACTCACAGCAAGAGATACGTTTTATACTGTGACCCAACACACACACACACATGCACGCCAAAATAAATGTTTTCAGAAACTATATTTATAATGTTCTCTATCTTTATGTAAAGTATTAGGTTGGCCAAAAAGTTCTCTCAGGTTTTTCCATAAGATGTATGGAAAAACCCAAATGAACTTTTTGGCCAACCCAATAAATCTCAATCTTTATTGATTTCATGACCTTTAATTAGTCACTACCTCAGTGTGAAAAATTCTGAACCAATGGACGTCAAATTCCTACCCCGTCATTCAGATAAATTATTCTTTTTCCCTTAGGGGGGAGTAAGTGAAGGGAGTAGAGGCGAAAGCAGACATCCTCTTCCTGATATTTCATCGGGGGATACAGCTCACATTCTAGGAGCCCCAGAAATGTGGGGAGGAAAAGATAGTCTGACCCTGTCCCAGGGCAACACAGACACAATAGTTTGAGTAACGGATGACAGTTTCCGAAGCACCAAAGGGGTTTTAAGTGCTTCTTTTCATCAAAGAAATGTGTTTGTTTGTTTTTTCTTGAACTGTGACTTGAATCAAAGGTATTTTTTGTTTGTTTTTTCTACAAATACATGTACTGGCATGGTTTCAAAGTGTGACCAAATCAATGCATTATCTGAAGTGACTCAACTGGAACAAACCAAAACCACAAAACATCCCTCCTGCTGAACTAATATTTTGTTCCCTTCATGCCTCAGTGGATCCTGAGACCAGAGGCTTCTGAAGTGTTGGTCCTAGAAGGAGAAGGGCCCGTGACTCCACGACACTCTGCCCCACTGACTTACACCCTATATCCCAGTCGCCTCCAGCTACTCTCAGTGCCCCAAAGGTCCCCAAGTCTCTGCTCATACAGCCCCTTCTGTTTAGACAGCCCTTCCTTCTTTCTGCCTTTCTATCTGCTCAGCAAGCACCTCTCATCTTTCAAAACTCAACTTAAAGATCACTTCATTCACGTACGCATTCGTTCATTTATTCAACCAGCTGTATTGAAGATCCACCATACGCCAGGATGCATACTGGTGACTGGGAAACCCAAAAGCGAACAATACATGGCTCTTATTCTTAAAAAGCTTACAATCTAGTCAAGAGAAATAGGCACTTATAATGTGGTGAGTATAATCATGCAAGCAACATTCAGGGTATACAGAGCACAGAAGGGGAGCCCTTAACTTGATATAATGGGCCACATAAGGCTCCCTGGCAGGCTGATGCTTGACACAGCTAGAGAGATGGAGAGAGTGGAGATTCTGGGGTGGGGGCAGCAATAATGGAGCTAAGTATCATTATGCCCAATTTAGAGATGAAAATGCTGAGGCACAGAATGGTTACATACATTTCCCAAGGGGCATCGCTATCAACTAAGAGAGCTGATATTTGACCTCAACGCACACTACTTCCAAAACAAGTCTTAATTCTTAACTGGGATCATCTTTCATTTGCCATAGGAATCTAGACAAGGAGGTGATTCTGGTGGAAATTTGACAAACGGGACAAAGAAACAATGGGATAGGCATGGGCTGTGAGATCCATGGTGAAGCCGAGTACTAAGGCCTGAGAGGATGACAGAGGGCACAGAGGTTGGGGTGCGGATGGGGAAAAACGCTGGTGTGCAGGACCTGCAATAAAGTAGATCTCTGCCACTAAGTCCTTATAGAGAATCTACATCAACGCTACGTGTTGGCTGAGCACTAGTCCTTTCAAAGTCAAAGCAACCTAGGTATAAATCCTGTCTCTGACAGTCATTAGAAGTTTGTCCTTGGACAATGCATTTAACCTTTGTGAATTTCTATTTTTACATCTGTACAATGGGGCTAGCAATGTCTACCTATGGGGCTGTTATGAGGATTAAATTAAGTGAGATTAAGTGTATAAAGCACGAAGCATAGTTCCTGGGACACAACATGTGCTAAATTCACATTACTTCTGCTTCCCCTTTGCATCTTTTAGGTTTTTCCTCCCTTGCTGAGGAGGTATGGCTGGGTCCATCCACTTCCTCTGCCATGGAATGTAGCCCCATTCTGGTACAAGTCCCTGGCAACAACCCTGCCAGGGAGTGACTGGGAGCAGAGACCCAGGGCACCAAGCAGAGCTTGTTAGGGTGAAAACTGAAAGAACAGAATACATCTTTAAGAGATGCCTAGGGAGCCAGGAACCACCCATCCCCTGCAGGAAGGAACCGTTAATTGTATCATTAAGGGCTTCCCTGGTGGCCCAGTGGTTGAGAGTCCGCCTGCCGATGCAGGGGATATGGGTTCGTGCCCAGGTCCGGGAAGATCCCACATGGCGCGGAGCAGCTGGGCCCGTGAGCCATGGCCGCTGAGCCTGCACGTCCGGAGCCTGTGCTCCGCAACGGGAGAGGCCACAGCAGTGAGAGGCCCGCATACAGCAAAAAAAAAAAAAAAAAAAAAAGAGATGCCTAGGGAGCCAGGAACCACCCAAACCCTGCAGGAAGGAACCATTAATTGTATCATTAATAATACTTAGCATTGTCCCCATACTTTTCCAACCTAATTAATTCTGCTCCAAATCCTGGAAAACAAATGACCAGGTGTGTCAGAAACAAGCTTCTGTTTCTGAGTAGAGAAGCGTGTCCTCAGCAGTGATGGGGGGAAGGAAAAAGCTACATTACCACTTTCTAGGGTTAAGTTACTTAGGGCAGAGAGAGGACCTTGGGCACTGGTGGAAATCTTCCCTCCACCCCTAAGACCCTCTTCAAACAGGAATAATCACCCAAGGGAACAAAAGTGCAAGGCTCACCCAGCCCTTGGATAAAGGACACATTGCCCAGAAATGGCAGATGTTGGTAAACTGGCACCATGGCCAGGTGGTAAAAGTTCATCCCCCTCTTTCCCCAGAACACAGAATGAAGCTCATGAGTCAGAGGACAAAACATGTAGTTAGCTGGTCAGTTCTGCTGCCCTTTAACTCAATGGAGACTTACTTTACAGACCATAATCTGGGGGTACCGAGAACCCAACCTGGTTCCCTCCCATCACAGGTGTGCAGACTCCAGCACAAGAGACAGAAGAGGCAGATAAACAGAGAGAAAGCTACAATATAAAGAGAATCACTCAGATAAGGGGAGCACAAAGAACCTGGCCATGTGAGAGGTACGGAAAGGATTCCTGGAAGAGAATTCATTTGGGCTGTTTGGGAAGATGATTAAGAGGCAACAAAACAAAGACATGGAGAGATTGGTCAAGTGAGGACTGCTGTGAAGATGCTTAGAGTCAAGAGTATGCAAAGCACATTCAGGGACTTGAACACAGGTCCACATGGCTGGGGGACTTAGGGACCTGCAATTAGACAGCTGCTCGTGTCATTCCAAAGTGAAGAAAGGCTAGTGAGAAGACATGTAAATGGACAGACATGCATAACACAACGAGGAGGGCCCAGAGGAAGGAAAAAGGATTAAAGGAGGAGAGAGACTGCTTTTGCCTTTCAGGGAAGGATCAAATCAGTGGCAGGCTAACAGCTGAAGGTCCTTGGTTGATGAGGCCACAGGCAGAATTTCTCCTGCGTGTCCTTGCAGGAAGCTCACACACATAGACTACCATGCACTATCCTAGTTGCAGGAAGTCCATGGTCAGTGGACACTCCATCCCTGTTCTGATGACATAATGATGAATAGTGAGATCACCCACCCAGAACCAAAGTTTGGAAGCATCTTGGACGGCCCTCCTTCTGCATCCTCCTATCAATCACAAAGTCTAAATAATTCAATTGCCTAAATAACCATGTAACGATGAACCCTCTTCTTCATCCCTATTACTGCAAAGATATTCCAACCACCTCCTACATGGTCCCTGTCTCTTGTGTGACCCATTAAGGTTCAGACTCTTGTATGGCCCCAGCTGAACTTTCTCAAATATAAATCCAATTCTGTTACTGTGCCATTTACATGCCCTCCCTGATTCCCTTGAGTTACTAGATAACGGTAATAATCACTAACAGCAGCTGCTTCCTATGCATCAGGCACCGTTCTAAAGGGCTTTGCATACTTTAACTTAATAACTCACAGCAACCATGCAAGGTAGGTGCCATTACTGTCCCCATTTGTGCTGGTTATTTGTCTGGTAGCTGTCAGCTCCATTCCTGCCTTCCTATGACCTCCTTTATACTCAGGGCATGTAGAAAGAAGCCTGCAAACTACTTTTCCCAGGCTCACTGGTCAGCTGCCCCCTGGTTGGGTTCTATGTCAATGGGGAGGCACTGGAAAGCTGGAGGAAGGGAGAAGTTTGTTCGTGCATTGTTCTGATTTTTTTCCCTTTCCTTCCCCAAGTGGTAGCAACATTAGGGGGAGTGTTGTTTCTGAAAGAGACAGCTACAGGGACCTCCTGATCAGTAACAGCAATAGCACCTCCCACACACCAGCTGCACGTGCAGGCTGGGCTCCTGCCCAAGGCTGATCAGCACTTCCTCACTTCCCATTCACTCTCTTCTCCCTTTTACTCCTCTTCCAAAATATTGTAACTAACTCCCTACATTAAATCCCTCTCTGCTGGAATTATCTGCACGTCATTCTATTTTCTTGACTGGACACTGCTGGATACACCGTTTAAGGAATAAAGAAACTGAGACACAGAGAGGTTAAGTAACTTACCCCAATTAAACAGCTAGGAAGTACCAGAAAACACAGATAAAAAAAAAAAAAAGATTCTAAATTAAGTCAAAGCTCCTTAAGCATGTCATTCAAAGTCCTTCAGAATTGTTTCCCTTTCTCCATCCACATCTCATAGACTACTTGGAGAATGACACCTTGTAGGGGAGTAATTGTTGTTGCTTAATGAATGAATAAGTGAATGAATGCATGCATGCCAAACGCATGCATACCATGCTTGTGTAAAACCCCAGCAGGATCTGTGACTGCAGAAGATGTTTGATAGACCAGTGAGAGGATATATAATAAACAAATGAATAAACTGCAAGCACACAGCAAATCGACCTGAGAAGCTATTCCCTCCCTCTGTATTCTTTCCTTCCAGCCTCAGTATCAGAGCCTTGCTGCATCTGAGACACTGCATGTCCACCTGCCTTATACAGAGCCACATATAGTAAGTGCACATTTGTTAAATGAATGAATCAAGCAAAATTGTGCTCCATCCAGCCATAGCTCAATAATGTTAAAATTTCTATCAATAGTTTATCAAAATATAAACTTTTCCAGGAGCATGGTACAAAAGAAAACTATTACATTTTCCTAGAAACAAAACTCTCCAACATAGCAGCCTGTAAATAATTAGGCGTTAATGTCTGTAACTTAAAAAAAAAAAGCCACAGTTCATCTCAGGGGACATTCTGTATGAAAAAGGAAAAAACAATGAGTCATGGATTCTTACCTCCTATTTATAACCTGGATCCACAAATGATCTGTTGCTAAAGGAGAAGAAAGCTATTAATCTCCCAACTCAGGGAGCAATTTTATATTTTGAATAAAAACAAA
Organism: Grampus griseus; assembly: GCF_964374135.1. Taxonomy (NCBI): domain Eukaryota; kingdom Metazoa; phylum Chordata; class Mammalia; order Artiodactyla; family Delphinidae; genus Grampus; species Grampus griseus. Next base: position 13,450,177 of record NC_139011.1, on the reverse strand, counting down.
ATAAACAGCAGTAAGGAGAGAAATAAATCAGGTATGCAGTAATTAGTTTGAAAGAGCCGGATATTTCCTGCCTGACACTCTCTTTGGAATTTAAGCCTTATCCATCAAATCAGATGTGTATCCGATGACACGGAGATTTTCCATTCCCTTTTCAGACAAAATTAGTCTGTTGATCTGAATAGTAAATTGACAGGACCCAGAAGGAAGGGCAGGAGTCACAGGATTATAGTTGAGGTGGGAGCAGACGCTTAATGAAGTTTGGCGAAGCCCTGACTGCTGCCCTTTTAACCTCCTGGCCTCTGTGATCCTTTATCCATTAAGATGCTGGTTTTCTACCTATGAAATCTTAGAAGACCCAGGATTTTTTAAAAAACGGCATCTAAGAGGGACCTTATTCATTTTCTAATCTAACGTCCTTATTTTACAGATTTAGAAAGCTCAGCCAATGACCAAAACAGACTTGCTTGATTTGCACAAGATCAGCTGAAACTCCAGGACCGAAATCCTGGCTATGTGTTTCCCAGTCCTTTTCCACAAAGCTCTATAAAGAAAACAGCACCAAAAATCATAACGTGGCTCCTTACTTAAGTCATTATGTTTTATTTAATGCAACACTTTCTGCATAAGAGCCCCCTTTATGCTAAATTATGGCAAAGGTGTGCTGCCCTTTCAATCCGCACTCACTACATGTTTCCTCAACCATTTTTCCTTCCAATCAAAAACCTCTGCAGATTCCTCTGCCACTCATTTGCAACTTATTCTGACATCTAATTATGTTTTCTCTCCCCATTGTTTTGGAGTGTCCTACTAGAAGAATTTTTTCAGCAACGGTTTGGTAACATTCATTTGAGGCACAGCCATACTAAGTCTCTCCAGAAAAACTTACAAATCCCTGCACAGGATTTTTAAAAACATTGCGAATACAGCTCTGTGAATAGCTTGTCCCTTTCATCTCCTACCATCCCAGCTATTGTGAGTTTGGGTCTATATAGCCAAAGATTAATAGTAGTATCAGTGGAAAGAGCAGGGAGATGTAGAAAGATTAAGGATCTCACCCAAGCATTGGTTTCTAATAATAACATAATAATTCAAAGCTGGCTAGAAGTTAAATGCCCATCAAGAATGGTTAAATGAATTATGGTTCATTCTTACAACAAAAAACTATTTAGCCATTTGAAATAACATAGAGAAAAATATGTATTAATATAGAAAGATGTTCAAGGTACATTGTTAACATGGGGAATGTGAGGATTTCTCAAACGGCACTTATCATATAAGCCTACTTTTTACAAAAAAAATGACAAAAACAGATTTTTACTGAAAAAAGTATGATGTTCCCAACTTATATATATATATATGTATGTGTGTGTGTGTATGTATATAATGCTGTTATTTTTAAGTATAAAATAAAACTACCCAAGCAGTTGCCCTCCATGATTAGAGTAACAAGGTAAGAAATTATGCCTGAGCGTTCTCAGTGAATGTATAAACATTGGAGAAAAGAGGGAAGGAGCTGGGTGGTCCCATCCTCACTTCTACCACTCTCCTTTCTTTATTTTACACATCGACTTTTTGTTTTTATCCGCGAGGTTCTGTTGGAACAAAAGTTCCCAAGGGCAGATACGTGCATATGTTTTGCTCAGTTTCCTCTTTGAGTGACTGGGATAAGTCCTCCTCTGTGAAGAGTTTCTGGGTGTGGACAAAAGGAGGAACACAAACAGTTCTGTTTAATTATGGTTTGATGTATCACATGCTGTCCTAGGACTACCTTGTTTATTTCCCATCACAGCTCTGGGAAGCAGGGGTGATTTCCGCTCATTTGAAACCTGGGGAGTAGAAGCTGGCAGGGACCCGGCCGAGTTCTTGCACGGAGACAATGGTGGGGCTGAGAAAGGAGCCGAGAGCCGTGAGAACCGTGTCCTGTCCTCGGGCCAGCTCACAGCGTGTGGTTTACCAGTTTGGTTGGTGTTACGGTTTGAATTGTGTCCCCTGACAAATTCATACATTGAAGTCCTTAATCTCGCAGTACTTCAGAACATAACGGTATTTGGAGATAGGGTCTTTACAGAGGTAACCAATATGAAGCCAGGTCGTTCTGTAATAGGGAAGGGACTCGGCACACCTGCCCTTACCTTTAAAAAACTAGCAGGAGGGCTTCCCTGGTGGCGCAGTGGTTGAGAGTCCGCCTGCCGATGCAGGGGACGCGGGTTCATGCCCAGGTCCGGGAGGATCCCACATGCCGCGGAGCGGCTGGGCCCGTGAGCCATGGCCGCTGAGCCTGCGCGTCCGGAGCCTGTGCTCCGCAACGGGAGAGGCCACGACAGTGAGAGGCCCGCGTACCGCAAAAGTAAAAAAAAAAACTAGCGGGAAACCACGGACTCAGGGCCCACGCGAACCGCCGCCACCGCCGTCTAGGAGGGCAGCAGAAAGAACCAGCAAGAGTTCCGGCCTCTGAAGCTCAGCTAAGGCGGGAAATCGCTCCGCCTCAGCGGCCAGGAGGGAGGGGCGGGGCGGATGGCAGTTCAAGGGCTGAATAAGGTTCCTGCTCAAGACCTACGTGTCGCGAGATTTCCCTTTATGTTAATAACAATTCTTCCCCGCAGTCTGTTTCTCCTCAGAGTTGACATTCTTTAGGCTTCTGCTATCGTTAAAGAATGCAAGGAAAACTATCAGGTGCTATGATAGAAAGGAACTGAGAGTGAAAAATCTATTTCTGTCCTCCGAGAGCTCACAGTTTTGGGGCGGAAACAGAAGTGCAAACAAATAATTATAGCCCCCCGTCATCATTTAATGGTAGTAATTTTCTAAGGTCTTTGGGACATAGGGAAAGTGGCCTTTACAGTGGCTTGGGAGCCAGGAGAGGGCTTCACAGATGCGGGTCGCTTTTGTTCCTGCTTCCGTAGGGAATAGAAGGGTGACTAGAATGTTGGCTAGATAGTGAATGGGGGAAGGGGCATTCCTGGTTGAGGGAGGGTAGGCAAAGGTGCTGGAATTGTGAGAGACATGAGTCCAAGAGTGAGTGAGTCCAAGGAGTGTGGTGTCGACGTGTGAGGACGTGGGGAAAATGGCAAGAGAGAAGACTGGAGACTTAGCAGACATGAAGACCTTGTGTAATAGGGAAGAACCCATCTGCCTCCATATTAGATCTGTTCCTTTTTCACTTTAACCTTTGTGCTCTGTTGCCTATGCGTAGTCATGCTGTCTCTGACCTTGAAGAGCCCACTGACCTACGTAGTCAGGTGCAAGAACAGAGGATTCTAACACCAAGAAGTTTGCAACAACTAACCACGCCCTTCGCTCACCTTGCCTTTAAAAGGGCTTTGCTGAAACCCTTTGAGGAATTTGGGCTTTTCTGGGGTACAAGCCACCTGTCTCCTTGCATGGCCCTGCAATTAACCTTTCTCTGCTCCAAACTCTGAGCTTTTGGTATTGTTTGTCCTCATCGGGCACATGAACTTGTGTTCGGTAACAATTCTGCTGGGCTCTAATCCAATATGACTCACATCCTTATAAAAAGGGGACATTTGGACACAGGCACATACAGAGGGAAGACCGTGTGAAGACACAGGGAGAATACCATGTAACCATGAAGACAACTATCCACAAGCCAAGGAGAGAGGCCTAGAACAGAGCCTTTCCTCACAACCCTCAGAAGGAACCAACTCTGCTGACACCTTGATTTTGGAGTCCCAAGCTCCAGAACTGTGAGACAATAAATTTCTGTTATTCAAGCCACCCAATCTGGGACACTTCATTATGGCAGCCATAGCAAATGAATACAAGTGGTCACCCAGTGAGCGCACAGAACCTCAGTTCTGATGGTGGAAAGGGTGCCCTTGAGAATGCAGGAAAGTTTGGGGCCACTATATGGAAACAAAAGGCTTTAAGGAGTATAATGGGATAAAGGGAAGAAATGTCCAACAGGATAGAGGCCCCACAAAGCCCTGTTCCCTTTCTATCCATGCTGCCCATGCCAGCCCTGCTACCAGGAATAAAGCCAAATTATTCAGAATCGTGTATTGGGGCCAGAAGTGCGTTATTTAATTTTTCGGCAGCAGATGTACCTTTTTAATTTGGTTTTGTTTTAGGCTGAAATTACAATATTAAATCTTAATATTCAAACAGTAGCATGAGTTTATTCCCTGAACGTCTACCCACCTCTTCCTCCAGCATGTGCAGAATGGCAATAGGGAAGGGCCAAACACAGAAAGCTGGAAAGAGGGCCAGGCTAAGGCTGCTCATCCTGTCCACACACCAGAGTGGTCATGTGACTTTGAATCCATCACTTCACTCCTCTGGAGCTCAGTTACTTCCTCTGCCAAATGATGGAGACGACCTAGGTGTTCCTTAACGTTCCCCTATCTCAGAGGACTCACAAGTCTGTGTATCTCTAGAGACTAAAGAGAGCCAAACAGAGATCAACAACAGATGGCTGTGCAGGAATTGAGTTTTTATCTGTACCTTTGCCATTGTCAGAGCTGTGAGAGCCACACAAAGTGAGTATCTCCAAGTGTCGTTAGATGTATAGCCTGAGCAGGGTCTCTACAACAAAGAAAGGCTCACAATGCCTGTTCCCTGTCATCTTTTGTGAATGATAAGACATAAAACTTGCATGTATGCTAAAAGTAAAAGATTTTCTCACTGTAAAATCTTGGATTATTCATTGAAGCTCCTGTGATTGTGGAGGTCTATCTGTGTGTGTCTGTGTGTGTGTGTGTGTGTGTGTGTGTGTGTGTGTGCGCGCCTCACTTTCCCTGGTATCCCAAGCAGGTTCTCTGTTTTTCTTTGGTGTAATTAAGCCTTGAAAAGCAGGTGCTTCAGGAATTCTCCACTCTAAGGGCTGCCTATTAATTTCTAGTATTGATGAGAGTAAAATTTGGTGTCACTTTACTTAGTACTTAGATCTTCTCTACAGCCCCCAGACTGAAAGTCTTTCTGCTACAACTTATAGCCTCATCCTAATCCATTCAAGAGAAAAATTCACCCAAGAGGAATTCTTTGCCAAAACTTGGAATGAAATTGGGTAGAGTTGACTTATCTCTCTCCAGGCCCTCTTCTTGTTCACCCCCACCAGTCAAATCCTGCAGATTGCAAGAACACTTGAAGTCTTTCACTGAAAAGTCAGGTCATGCCAGAAGAGGATTGTGACATAGTGAGAGCAAATGATGACTTTCCAGCTAACTTGGAACTTTCCTGAAAAAAATGCTTCTATTCTTAGGCCTTAGAGATGAGGGACACTCTTTGCCACATAATATAACCTAATCGAGAGAGTGACATCCGTCACCTTTGCCATATTCTATTGGTTAGAAGCAAGTCACAGGTTTTGCCCACAGTAAAGAGGAGGGGATTATATAAAGGATAACTACTAAGGTGAGTTACCTTAGGGTGTTTCACCACACCATGCTTCTTATAATGATTTGGAACCCCTTCCCAACCGTGGTCTTCTGCTTTCTCCCTCCATAGCACAGAAGCAAAAATGGTTGACTGACCATTTTTGGTGGAATAAAGGAGGAGATGCATGAGCACTGCTTGGCTTTTCTCTTCTTAGTTCAAAAAATATTGTATAACATCATTGATCTGGGAGTTTCTTAAGTGAGCAACGAAATGAACAATAAAAATAATTACCACTTATATCTATTGATTACTTACTGTGTTCTATGCACTGAACCAAACACTTGTTATTTCATTAAGTATTGTAAGTCCCTATTATTAATCTCATTTGTAGATGAGAAAGTGAGGATTCAGAACTTGGCAAGATCTGTCTGACTCAAGACCATCAATCCTTGGTATAGAATAATAAGCAAAAAACCTTGTGGAATGTTTAACATGTTCCAGGCAGTGTTCTGTGGGTTCTACATATATTAATTAACTCATTTAATCTTCATAACACTCCTATCAGGTAGGTACCACTACTGACCCCATTTTATATATGAAAAAACTGAGGTTCAGAGATGTTAACTTGCCTTAGATCATGCAGCTGGTGGTGGGCATAGCTGAAATTAACCCAGAAAGTATGTTCCCAGAATGTGTGTTTTTAATCTTTGTACTATCCTGATGCTACTGTCTTTAAGGAGGAAGAGTGGGTCTTAGTAGATCTACCCTCCCAAGAGCTATAGCACAATTGATAACTCATAGTAGGCCCTTGCTACTATGTGCTTTCTAAAGAAAGAGCACATGAGTAAAAGAACGAGCAAATGAATAAATAAAAGTAACTTCATCAAGAATAACCTTCCATTTTAGAAGAAATGTACTTCAATTGAATTATCTGGTCAAATGCAGACTCTAAGCCCTCTGAACTATTCTTTATGAAAGCAGTATTTCAGAATTTTAGTCCAAACAGAGAAGTATAATGACTAGAATTCTAAGCTGTTAGTTCAAATACTAAGCTAACTGACTGAATATTTGATGATATTAAGTGATTATTCTTGTATTAGTCTCCTATTGTTGCTATAACAAATTACTACAAACTTAGTGACTTAAAACAACACAAATTAATTATAGTTCTGGAATTTGAAAGGGGTCTCATTGGGCTAAGATAAAAGAATCAGGAGGGCTGCCTTCTTTCTGGAGACTTTAGGGGAAAATCTCTCTCCTTGCCTTTTCCAGCTTTTATAGGTCACCTGTATTCCTTGGCTCAGGGACTTCTTCTCCATCTTCAAGACCAGAAGCATCTGGCTGAGTCTTTCTTGTGCTGCTATCTCTATGGTTCTCCCTCTCTACTTCCCTCTTCCCCTTTAAGGATCCTTGTGATTACATTGGGTTCTCCTCCATAATCCCAGATAACCCCCCTGTTTTAAATTCTGCCCATTAGCAACCATAATTCCATATGCAATGTTAATTCTCCACTGACATGTAACATAGTCACAGGTTCAGGGGATCAGGGTGTGAACATCTTTGGGAACTATTATTCTGCCTGCTACAAACATTGGTTTTTGTTTTTGTTTGTGTTTGTGTCTTTGCGGAGGAGGTGATCATTGCATTGTGGATATCACTATTTCTCAGTCCTTATCTTTCAAAGATACATATGGCACAACTTACAGAGGAAAGGATAGGGTGCTTGAAATTTCCTTCCAAATAACATAAGAGAGGAAAGAAGATGGAGATAAAGGAAACAAAGCTGGCCATGAGCTGATCATTGTTGAAGCTGTGAGGTTTTCTTGGTGTTTGGTTTTTCTGGCCACACCGCACGACTGCGGGATCTTGGTTCCCTGACCAGGAAACAGGGACTGAACCCGGGCCACGGCAGTGAAAGCACCAAGCCCTAACCACTGGACCACCAGGGAATTCCCAAAGCTGTGAGTTTGATATGTAATGGTTCACTATGCTATTCTGCATACTTTTGAATACAGTTAAAATTTTTACAAATTAAAAAACAAAATAATTTGAAAGAGAGACCAGGAGACCTTAGCATAAATTGAGCAATTCTGTGTGCCAGGCACTATGCTAAATGACTCATTTATATCATCTCATTTGCTCCTTAAAACAACCCTATGAGAAAAACATTAAGAGTCCCACTTACAAATAAGAAACCTGCTGTTTAAATGGTTGAATGACTTGCCCAATATATCAAAAACCAGGTGCTGAATCTAGGTGTCCTTTGATTTCAAAGCTCGTGTTTTTCATCACTATGTTACGCTAAACAGCAAGTATAGGTTAAGTAGCTATATAAGGCACTGGTAAAGTGGCAATATTTAGAAGATGTGATACTTTGTCTCAAGGAGATCAAGGCCTAGAAAATATAAGTTAAATTGCAATTCTAGTCCTGGTTCAACCTCTGACAGAGGAGGAGAGGCAAATTATCTCAACTCTCTAGACCTCGGGCTGTTTACCTATATAATGAGAACATGGAATCCAATCCAATGACAGAGGACAGCAGGAAAGAGAAAATGAAATCAGTTATGTGAAAGCCATTATGAATGGTAAATAACTTTATAAGTAAAAAGGACAAAATGCAACAACAATGACGATAACGTGGATGAAGATAAAAAGGCTCTTGGCCCACACAGAAAGGAGATTTTTAGTGTTCCATATCAAGGTCCCCTAAGCCTCATGGTTTTTTCTTCATGCCAGCTCCCCAGCAAATTCACATAGAGCAAGGCTGACCCTAGAAATACGAAGAACAGAGACAATTCAGAGCAATTGTGAGAAGCTCTGTCATCTCACTGGCATCTCCTCTACCTGAGGGACTGTGCTTACCACACAGGAAGAGCCCTGTATGAGGAAAGGGAATTATCTTTGATGTGGTGACTGGGAAATCATGACATGGTGTCTTAATTAGAAGACAAGAACAGATAGTGCTAGATGCATGTTAACCTTCAACTTGACCAACTGTCAGGATCTGGTCCCAGCTGCAACGTCCAGCTGTATCTCCCACCACACCCATACCCCAGTCATATGCCTTTCATTCTGGCCTGACCTAAAATGAAGTTTCCAGGAAATCCATGTCATTTCACAACCCTCGTGCGAGAATATCCTTCACAGTCCTCGTGTGAGAATATCCTTCTTCCACCCTTTGCATGGTTCATACTCATTCTTTGAGATTCAAATCAGGTCCTTCCTTAGGGAGACTTGCCTGACTCAAGTCCAAGTTGAATTAGATATCCCTCCTTTGACTTACGTGAACTCCCATGACTTTCAAACTATACTTCTGTTGTCTATTTTAGCACTAGGCCAAGAGGTGCTGAAGGTGGAAGTTGACTTTCATTGCTCTATCTCTAGTGTCTACAGAAGGACAGATGACATAGTAGGTGTCTTGTGATTATGTTTTGTATGAAAGATGGTATGTCACAGAAAATAAATATTATTTAATAGACTCCTCCTTTTAAAGAGGTGGTTCTTTGTAATCTGAAGTTTCTTTGCTGAGTACTGCATTGATTGTGAATGTGCGAGCATAAAAACAGCAGCTTGAGATCCACATTGTTAATTATAGTTAAGAAGAGAGAGATTTGGAGGAGCACAAAATCAGAAACAGTGGAAGAGCAATCCTCAGGGAGATGGCTATATTAGTTTATATAAAGCCAGTGATTATAACAGATAAACCTTGAAATATCACTGACTTAACACAATGGAAGTTTATTTCTCACTCACATAAAGTTTAGTTCTCACGTACATAAAGTTTCTCACTCGTGTAAACCCCCATAAGATGATCCTGATGGCAAGGGGTAGGGCTGTAGGTTAGAGGTGGGGTTAGTTCTGCCCCACACAGAGCCAGGTTGATGGAGACTTCAATACCATCAACAGTCCCTGGACTTCAACATAAAGCCAGGAGGGGGAATAAGTGAGAGAGGATTGTCCACGGGAGGATTTTACAGGTCAGACTATCAGGAAGTGGTACATGTCACTTCTACCCATGTCCCATTGGATAAACTTAGTCACATGGCTACACCTAACTGCAAAGGAATGTGGGAAATGTAGTCTAACTATGTGCCCAAGAACAAGAGAAAATCAACTTTAAAGAACACATAGCAGTCTCTACTGCCAGGCCAGAAAGTTGGAGAGTGTCGAAAATGAAGGAAGGGGGCTTCCCTGGTGGCACAGTGGTTGAGAGTCCGCCTGCCGATGCAGGGGACACGGGTTCGTACCCCGGTCCGGGAAGATCCCACATGCCGTGGAGCAGCTGGGCCCGTGAGCCACGGCCGCTGAGCCTGCGCGTCCAGAGCCTGTGCTCTGCAACGGGAGAGGCCACAGCAGTGAGAGGCCCGCGTACCGCAAAAAAAAAAAATGAAGGAAGAATTGGCAAGACAGAAGGGAAAGAAAGGGGAGAAGGCGGGAAGAGGAAAAGGAAAAGGAAAGAAAGAAGGGAAGAAGGGAAGGGCAAAGGAGAACTTGAAGGAGTTTGTGCTGGCTAGTGTTATGGATGCCTGACTCCACTGTCCCTAAAAAATAACTTCAGGGTGTACTTTGTTCAGGAATGACTGTGAATGAATGGAAAGGACTACAACTGAAGAAGGAAGACAAAGCTAACACGTGGTTTATAGAATGAATAATTAAAGAGATTACATGCTTCTTCCAATGATGATTCCATTTGTCAAAACATAACTGACACTCCTTTTGGGTAACTGTTTTCAGAGCCAATTCCCAGCCTTCCAAGAAAATCACAGCTTTTCTTTAAAGGAAAAGCCACTGAATAAAGACCCTGGTAATAGCACAGCCAACATCAAGACCCTGTTTATAAATCCTGTTCTCTCTCTACTCCAATAGCAGAGTTAAATATCAGACAAGAAAGCACGAGCCCTGGACACTCAGGAATCGAGAAAGCAGCCTCCATAATCCACATGCTGATTATGCACTTCCTTTATCTCACTAAATCCACCTAAACGCTATGGAAGTCATTCCAAACCCTATGGAATATCATTATCTCCATTTACAGATGAGGAAGCTGCAATTACCAGGGCCACATAACTGGTAACTAGTGGAACTAGGAATCAGAATCCTCACTGCTAATAGTATCAATAGCAATAGTAAAATGTAATATTTATTTAGCACATTCTATGTGCTCAGCAGAATATTAAGAACTGTACCTGAGTTATTTTATTGAATTTTAATCTCAAGATAGACATATGAGGGAAGTACTAAATAACATTCCCATTTTGCTTATGAAGATAGTGAAAAAGAAGAGAAAAATCATTTATCCAAGTTTTCTTAGCTGTTATGCAATAGGGATGATATTTGCACCCAGGTGTTCTGACATTGAGTATGCCACATAGGCCTCCTCTCTCTCCCTGTCCGGCCCGAATCCATCTCTGTCAGTTACACCCATTTCTTCCTGACAATGCATTTGCCATGCACAAATCCCTTTGGATATTTATCTAGTCAGAATCCCCAGAGGAGAGAATATATGTTGGAGCCTTTATGTCTGAGAAGATCACTGCAAGGTCCCTTCCACCATCCTGGTTTGCCTAGAAGCGTCCCAGTCTTAGCCCTGAAAGTCTTGCGTGCCAGGAAACTCCTCAGTCGTGGACAAACCAGGACTGTTGTTCACCCTACTTTCAAATCTGAAATCTGTGTGTTTATAAACTTTATGTGAGACCCTCTGTTCTACCCTGGAAAGAAGAGTATCCACAGAATCTCACCTCTCTCAATTAGAACCAAGTCACTCATTATCTTCTCTTTTGAACCCACCTCTTATAGCTGGTTAAGGAACACAGGTAAAAAATTAGACATCATTGGCAGCAGTGAGGAGCCATAATATACTTAGTGGGTTGTGCAGTTTTATCATCTGTAAAGACTGTAATGGGGGGGGATATTCTTCATTTTCAGTAAGTCGTCTAAGTGGTGCATTTGAGACCAGTCACCATTAAATACTAGTAAGTCTGTCTCTGGTCTGCAGCGTTTCTAAACCAAAAGAACCAAGAGAAGCCATGGACAGGAGCTGAGATAAGAAGCACCTGGGGAGGGGGGCAGCTGGGACAACTTCATCAAGGGTTGTTCATCTATCAACACTGTTTGGGGGTATCACCATGGATTGGTGATTCGAATGTGTCACAGAAGTAAGTGAGATGCCGCAGTCTGAACTGAAGGCATGTTAGCAGGGTAACTGTAGAGGAAAAGTTTGCTTGGGTGGAACCTGAGGTTTGAGCAAAAATTAACCAATTCCCTCACATGACTGCAATCTCATTTTAGGGTGTTATTCCTTTAGCTCGCGACCCATAATGATGTATGTCATCCCCTGTGTCTTAGTTAGCCAAGTCCACTATAACAATATAGCAGCCTAGATAACAACATTTATTTCTCACAGTTCTGGAGGAGGGGAAGTTCAGGATCAAGGTGCTCGTAGATTTGGTTCTGGTGAGAGCTCTCTCCCTGACTTGCAGATGATCACCTTCTCATGTGTCCTCACATATCAGAGAGTGAAGGAGCTCTGGTCTCTCCTCCTCTTCTTAACAAGGACATGAATCCCATTATGGAGCCTCGTCTTCATGCCCTCATCTAAATCCAATTAACTCACAAAGGTGCCACCTCCAAATACCATCACACTGGGAATTAAGGCTTCAACATAGGAATTTTGGGGGGACACAAACCTCCAGTCCATAACATCCTGTGTCAGGAGCTCCAGAGACCCCTTCATCACAGTCAGTAATGAGCTCCCACCTGCAGAATTGCCCCAGGCTCTGCAACTGCTCATGTTTTTACTCAGGGGAGAAAAACAAAACACAATTTTGTTTCAATAAACTTTTAATTTTCGAATAATTCTAAATTGATAGAACAGTTGTAAAGATGGTATGGAGAATACCCATATACCTTTCATCCAGGGTCCACTATCATTACCATCTTATGTTACCATGGTACATTTATCAAAACTAAGGAACAAACATTGGTACACTGTTTTTTGTTTGTTTTTATTTATTTACTTACTTATTTTTGCCTGCGTTGGGTCTTCATTGCTGCACGTGGGCTTTCTCTAGTTGCGGCGAGCAGGGGCTGCTCTTCGTTGCAGTGCACGGTTTCTCACTGCGGTGTCTTCTCTTGTTGCAGATCACAGGCTCTAGGTGCACGGGCTTCAGTAGTTGTGGCTCATGGGCTTAGTTGCTCCGTGGCATGTGGGATCTTCCTGGACCAGGGCTCCAACCCATGTCTCCTGCATTGGCAGGCGGATTCTTAACCACTGCACCACCAGGGAAGTCCCAGTACACTGTTTTTAACTAGACTCCAGACATTCTTTGTATTTCACCAGTTTCTCCATTAATGCCCTTTTTCTGTTCCAAGACGAAATCTAGGGTAACACATTGTATTTAGTTGTCATGTGTCTTTAGTTTCCTCTGGTTTGTAACAGTATCTCAGTCTTTCCTTGTTTTTGATGACCTTGAGAGCTTTGAGGAATATGGGTCAGATATTTTGTAGACTGTCCCTCAATTTGGATTTGTCTGATGAAAAACAGTCTTTATTCTGCAACACATGCTGGGATTTTGATTCTGCTCTGACCACGTAACCCGTACATAAATAGGGCTCTGCTTCATGCACAGAATTTCGGTACTTGGGTAATATTCCTCAGTGCCTCCAGCACTAAAAGATGTTGGATCCAAAGGAAAGAGCATAGATATTAGAACTATAAAAATCTAGATTCAAATCTTAGCTTCATATTTACCAACTTTGATCTTAGGCAAATCATTTAATTTCTGTGAGCTTCCATTTATTGTTTTTAAAAATGAGAATAAAATACTGAGTTTATGGTACTGTTGTGAAAACAAAATGAGCTATGTATATAGCACTTGGAATATTATATAGCACATGTGAGTGTTTAATGAACATCAGTTGCCTTCCCCCTACATTTCTTTTTTTTCAGTCACCCCAGAGCCTGCCTCTGAATATCACCTGTTGTCATTTGTTCATAATAAGAATATATGGAAAATGGAGATGGAGGTGACTACCCAGATCGCAATCCCCCCAAGTAGCCTCATCTGTGTGATTCATTTCTTTCTTATAGTAATGGACCCTGCCTTCCTGGTTGTAGGAGGGACATGTGACCCAAGTGGACCAATAATAGGGCCCCTCTTCCCTGACTGTACTGATTGGTCCAAGTTCAGCCAATCAGAGTCCTTCCCTGGGGTTTTCCCTACTGGAGTTAAGAAGAGAAAGGTCTCAGGACATCCCTGCAGGCATGTCACAACTAAGAGCCTGCGTGCCGCAACTCAGACCCAGCACAGCCAAAATAAATAAATAAATATTTTTTTTAAAAACGAGAAATGTCTCTTTCCTCTTGGGTCTCGTAGTTTTAAGAATGAGCTGCTTGTAGCCATGCTTCCTGCCATGTGGAGACAGCCAGCCTGAGAGCAAGAAACCAGCATGCATGGAGAAGCAAGGCTGAGAGTTGGAGAGAGCATTCTACAGAATTCTATCTAGTTGGTGGGTTGAGTGACCCCTGAGGTCAGTCCATCTCAGGCCTTTCTATAGTTTGGTGACTTGAGCAAATCAATGACCCTTTTTCCTTAAGCTACTTTGGGTTGTGATTTTATAATGTACAATTTAAAAGATCTTAATAGATTGCCTTTCTGGATTTTGCTGCCTACTTCCACCTCTTCTAAGTGCCTTGCTCTACTTCTTCTTTCCCTTCTTATATTTTCCTCCTTCCTTTTATGGCATGGTTGGCATCAAAGTTGCCTCCCTCCTTGGCTCTTTTCCCAACACTCACTCTAAAGTTAAATGTATAAATTACTCTGACTCAGACAGTCTATTAAAGGAGCAAGAATCAAAAGTTCTAGGAGCAGTCTGTGAGAATGTGCTGAAAAGAAATGAAGCCATACATAATGTCACATAGTTGTTCAGAACATAGACTCTGGAGTCCATCAGCTCCAAATTCATATCCTGCCCCTGTCACTTCCTAGTTGTACAACTTCAGGGAACCTACTTAACTTCTCTGAGCCTCAGTTTTCTCATTTAATAAATGAGGATGAGATTACCTTTTCCATGCAGCCTTTGCATGGATTCAACAAGATAACATATGTGTGATGCCAAGCACAGTGCCTGCCACATGGTTGATGCTTAACTTTAGAATAGCAATTATTAATTATAATAATTAAAGTTTTCCTTAACTAAAATTTTCCTAAGTCACTTAAATCCACCAATTAATATTTGCCTCATGAAAGGTGGGATAGTCAGGCTTGGTGTCTACCCTGAGGTACTGCAATTTGAAACACACAGCACTGCTCATGAAGTGTTCTTGTCAAAAAAAAAAAAAAAAACAAACCAAAAGTTGAATCTTAATCAAATCAGTCTTCAATAGCTTTATGTATAAAAAATAGAGCATGGAATAGAGAAACAACTTAAATGAAACTACAAGGAAGCAAACAGACACATCCAGAATGTGAGACATCTCTTTTTGGAAAGATGACTTGATCTCTGCAATGAGTCAATGGCGGGACGAAGAGAGAGAGAGAGAAAGATATTGAGAGTGAACTATGATTATCCTATTATCATACAATATTATACTCAATTGAGTGGTACTTGAAGGAGTACTGGCTTTAGGGCTAGATGACCTGAGGTCACATCCTGCTTCAGCTACTGTCATTACACAAATAAACTTGGGCGAATCATCAAGGAGTAATAATTCAAGTGTTGATGTATGTGAGGTTTAAATGAGAAAATATATATAAAATATTTAACATAAAAGTATATGTATATAAAAGTATGCAGACATCATCTCGTATGTGGGTAGTTATTGCAATACATACCATTCTCCTCGCTTTGCTTATAATGTCCCCATGTGTTTCAAGCTTAGCTGTAGCCTGTCCCTCCATCCCTTAACTCGTTCAGTCAACAAACTTACTGAATGTCTTTGTGTGCTTGGAATGGCAACATTTATAAAGATGGTAAGAAGAAGTCCCCACCCAGAGAATATTTACAATATAAAGCGTCACAGTCACATAAGGAAATAAGGGCAGAGGCAACAAGAGGCAGCACTGGGTTTCGTGCAGGCAGATGTGGTTTCAAACCCCAGCTCTGCCATGACTAGCTGTGTGGGCCAGATCCACTCTCCACCGTCACTGGCTCTCTGCTCTGGGAGACCAACCTGCAGGTGCAGCTTCAACAAGATCCAGTGGCTTCTGGCTTCCTACTGGGTTTGGCTCCAGAGGAGGTTGGAGATTGAGAGGAAATGCAGGCAGGCCAGCTTCCCCTCTGAGCCGTGACTTAGGACTGGCTGTCTCCTACCACCTGAAGTCCCTGCTCCTCTCGAGGTGCCCCTCGGAACACAATCCCCTCCTCTCCTCCCTTTAGTCCTACGGGTGACAGCCCTGCTGCTAACTAGTGCTGAAGTACTGCACCAACCCTTGTGGCTTCCCAATACTACCCACGCCTTTTCAAATACCCTTTTACTAAATTGTTTTTAAAGTGGCCTCCTCTGCTTAGCCATCTGTTTCCTGTTGGGACTTTGACCAGTCCATGGGTAATCATGAGCAAGTCTTTTAAAATTTTTTAAGCTTTTATTAACTAATCTGTAAAATGGGATTAAGTGTAGTTCCTTCTTCCTGGTCCTAGGCAACTTTAAAGAGGACACTTGGAGGATGGGAAAGACTATTAGCTTGGGAAAAGGACAGGTCAGGGTTTAAATCCAACTTTTGCTCTTACAAGTTGAATAATCTCCAGCATTTTGCAACAAATCTCTGTGATCCAGTTCCTTGTAGGCAAAAGGATTATAACAAATGTTCAACAGAACTTCGAGCTTTGGCTGAGACCCCCAAAGATGGGAAAAAGCTAAGTAGCCATGCATTCTAAAGAGAAGAGCTAGACACTCCCACATGAGAACTGCTCGTTGGAGACCAAATCTGACACTCCCAATAGCTTGCTTACAGGCAAGCTAGAAGCCTCCTTAGAGAGAAGACGATTCTTCCGAAGAGCCTTGTAGTATTGGGGGTGGGTTTGCTTCCCTTCAGCCACGGTAAAACGAAGAAGTGTAGGGTAATCAGTCTCGGAGGGAGGATTTGTTGCAAGAAGGCAGACTGGCATCTCACTCCCAGGCTGGATGCTTGCTGGGATGCAGAGATGCCAAGACTGGTTCCAAGCTTCCAAGCTGCCCCTGAAGTAGAGCACAGTGGAGATGTTGGGCAATCTTAAAAGATGTTCCCCTGGCATTGGGAACACAGAGACTAGAACCTCCCTGGAGAGACTAAGGGTGAAGCTCGTCAAAACTGCCCACGATGGCAGAGCAAGTGTATGCACATTTTACAGGGACCAGGTAAATATGATGGAAGGTAACCTGCTTAACTCATCTTCTCAAGAGGACTGGGGTACCACAAGAGGCAGGAGCTGAGAGAAGCCCCACAAGATAGTCTAGCACATTGCCAAGTCAGCGTCTCTGAGGAGCCCGCATGAAAGGTGCACCCGGAGGAGCCAACATTTGGATTCTACCACTTGGAGCAGCTTCAACAGCCGAGACAGCAGCACAAACAGCATCTGCCACCTGATCTCTCATCCTTCCCACTCCCCTAACCTTGGAAAATCCATCAGCAATTAGGGGGATCAGGTAAGAGGTGGAGCAAGGAGAATCGAGGAGCAGACCAGGCGCCCTATAGGTTTACCTAACTGTCTGGACACGCCTGAGCAGGGAGGTGAGGAGAAGCTTTAAACTGAATGTAGGTTAAATTATGTTTTAGATTCGACTGTGTGTTTTAATACTTGAAAGTGACCAGGAAGCTATAGAGTCTCCCTGATATGCCATCAGGGGAAGGAGAAAGCCAATACACCAGTGAGTTTGAAGGCGATAGGGAGACAAGCAAAGCTGTTTCCTGATTGTTATCGACCAGATTTAACCTACTTCCAACAAATCTATTATATTTACTTGGCAGAGTATTTGTGAAGAATAACTATAAGAACATAAAGTAGTACCTAGCACAGTACATCCTTGTTACTTGTAGTATTACTATTAAAGATTTCAGTCTCAGGGTTTCCCTGGCAGCACAGTGGTTAAGAATCTGCCTGCCAATGCAAGGGACATGGGTTCGAGCCCTGGCCCAGGAAGATCCCACATGCCATGGAGCAACTAAGCCCATGCACCACAATTACTGAGCCTGCGCTCAAGAGCCCACAAGCCACAATTGCTGAGCCCACAGGCCACAACTACTGAAGCCTGTGTGCCTAGAGCCCATGCTCCAAAACGAGAAGCCACTGCAATGAGAAGCCCACACACCACAACGAAGAGTAGCTCCCACTCGCCACAACTAGAGAAAGTCCGCGCACAGCAACGATGACCCAACACAGCCAAAAATAAAAAGAAAGGAAGGAAGGGAGGGAGGGAGGGAGGGAGGAAGGAAGAAAAAAAGATTTCAGTCTGCAAGTTAATGACACATGAAGTAGTCACACAGTTTGATATGGTTAATGTAGAAGAGTGGTTGCCCAGTGGGCTTGGAGCCCAGGGATATGTTTTTAGGGGACCTCAGGGTCTTGAGTGTCCAGACTGGTGTCCAGAAAGCTAACAGCAAAATACAAAAGGTCCACAGGGTTTTTCACAATGATCACTGAATTGACATCTGGTCCAAATCCACACTACTGGTTGGTCCCCTTGCACATCAGACACACATAATAATCTTCAAACTCTTATAGCAGTA
This sequence comes from Grampus griseus, assembly GCF_964374135.1. Taxonomy (NCBI): domain Eukaryota; kingdom Metazoa; phylum Chordata; class Mammalia; order Artiodactyla; family Delphinidae; genus Grampus; species Grampus griseus. The sequence goes on along the minus strand of NC_139011.1, from coordinate 13,432,139 downwards.
TGTATGTTTTTATGAACAAATTCATACAAAATATTTGGTTTCCAAATTCGCTTTCAACAAGTCCCTTACTACCTTACCCATTAGTTTCTTCTTCCTGGAAGCCATCTACCCTGTTACTTTCGTCAGAGTTGCTCTTTCAGAACAATCAGATTCTTTCCATGAAGATTAGCATACCTCCGTGTCTATGTTCTTTCATACTTCATTTCTTCCTTGGTGATTCAGCTCTATCATTTAACTATTATACCCTTTAAAGGCAGGTTAGGTGAGTAGACTCACCTGGATTGAACAGGTGAGAAAACAGGCTGGGGCATGAAAGGACTTGCAAAAATTCACTAGTAGGACACAAATAGAACCTTGCTAATGGACCATTCTTTAAGAAGACTAACTCTCTGGTTTTGCACACTTGGTGGGTGTGCTTGTTGGAGTACACGGAAGCCACCAAACTTTCTGTGTAATCAGCATGTCCTTTCCAGGCTGTATTTGTGTGGCAGGGGTTGAGGGGAAGTATTCTCCTTTAACCTCTTCACAGCTAGTATTGCGGAGACTACACGGACTAAGAAAGCCAACTGGTGTTAGAGTCTTGGCTACAACACAGCCTTCCCTACCACGACTCCTTCACTGTATCACAGTGCCTCTGGACACAGTTCATTGACCTTTGGGAAAGGAGTGAGAATCCCAATAGCCAGGAAGAAAGGGAGGTTTGTTTGTTTGTTTTTTAATTTTTCCTTCTGAATTTTGCCTAGAATATACTGTGCAAAATTTACAGAATGTTTCAATAAACACTTTATGTTAGTGGCTCTTAAAATTTTAGAGGATGCATACAACCATGGGAATCTCCTGAAAGATATGGAAAATTTTCCGAAAAAAAAAGAAGCCCACAGAAGAGATAGATACAAACTTTGCCTAAATATCAGATGGTTCATGAACATTATCCACAGAACTTTACAGAGACTGATGGGCTCCAGGCTGAGATTCCTGTCCTCATGGAAGTGAAAGGGTACCTCCTTCTCGGTGCCCCTCAGAATATCAGTGCTAACCAGAGGCTCAATGAATCCGAAGTGGCTCCTCTTCCAAGGAATCCAGGAGGAGGGGGAAGAAGATCACTTGGGTGAATGTTACTGAAAGTACTTTACGGGGAATTCTCAACAGAGCACTCGCGGCACATTTTCTTGCAGCAGAAAGCAATGTTCACTGATGCCGAGCATTTCGGGTAAGTTTGGTTCAAGTCCAACTTGGATTCGTGATTGTGATTCATGTTAATTTAGATCATCATAATGCACGTGGACCAAGTACCTTTGTCAGCTGATGAATTTTATAAAAACATTAAAAAAAATGCTTGGCTAACTCCTTGAAGGAAAGCTGTCTTATATTCCATGGCCCCTGATTTCAGCAACCTCTCCCTTCCCCTGCCCTCCAGGTTGCAAAGGAGATGACGAGCACAGGCTGGGAGCACAGTGAACACAAGGAGAGCTCCTGTCTGCAGGCTCCTTGTCAGAACACAGGTGGGTGTGCTTGTATCAGCGAGGCAGCTGGTACCGAGAGTGAGGGGGAGTCAGTCGTCGTTCTTTCTATTAAATGCCATCTTAACCAATTTTACCACTAAACAGATAGATGTTGGTGGAATGAAGGGTGGGAGGTGTGGAGATGAGAGTAAAGGTATGGACCTCTAATGATGAGAAGGACGAAGTCAAAAGGATTCTAACTTTTACAGACTGAGAAAGGTTGACAGGGAAAAAAATTTTTTTTAAATCACAACTAACCTAGAGAACTATTTAAGCTCCCGGCTCATGGCCCAGTGTTACCCAGGCTTAGGAAGACTCAGCAAACCCCTGCAGCGAGAGCTTTTACCTCTGAGAGGACATGGTGGCGTGGCTTTTAGACCTTCCTTTAGAACAGTGTATATGTAGGGGAGAGTGAGCCTGCCCTACTGTGTTGATTTAATAACAGAGGTCACCTGGCCACCCACACAGATTTCTCATCTGCTCTTTTCTCAAGTGGGAAGCTTAAGACCTATTTGTTGCTTAGATGGAGCTGACTGGAAATAAACTTGTTCAAATAATGGAGGTAGTAAAAAAATATACAGGAACACCCCTATGGGAAGTTACTCCTTCCTTATCATGGTCACTGTCATCATATTGTCATGGTTACCTTGCTAGATAGATGTAAAAGTGGTGCTGACTGTGTATGAGTGTGTTTGGGTGTGTGTATACATACATACATATATATATATAAAACATACAGTATGTCAGCATTTTGTGTATAGTATATGTGTGTGTATAGTGTGTGTGTGTATAACTTCCCAACAACCCTGCAAATGTATGAATTTTAAATTTTCATTTCATGGACCAGCACACTAAAGCTCACAAAGACTAGATCACCCCAAGGACTCTCACTCAATAGTCAACAAAACCAGAATTATGTTCCTGATGTTATGGGCTCCCAAACCCCTCAGAATTCCATATTTTACTCTATTTACAATTATTTATTTAACAAGTGTTTGCTGATATTGGCTACTAGGTGTCCAGAACCTTGCTTCGTGGTAGGGATAACAAAATGAAAAGGCATTGCCTTCAGGAAGCCCACAGTCTAATAAAACATCATCTAGTAAAACATGTGGGAATTTGCTTTAACCACTAAAGCACTGTAAAAGTATTAGCTGCTTTTGTTGGATGAAAGCAAAGTCACTTTCATCTTTCACCCATTTCTTAAGGAGCTGTGCCAACCTCACCTGTGACCTTTGCCACCCTTATCTCTCTTCCCCTTGGGCTGACCTCCAGGCTGTAGGTGAAATGTTTGCATCTGGTCTCTCTCTTCCTTTCTGCTGTTTCCCTGTTCCTGATTCCCTCGCTCTGTCTGTCCACCACGTGCCCTGCTTACATACCAGGTGGCCTTGCCTGGTCTGGTTCTGCCTGTTAGTGCCTGAGCCCAATTTCTTGAAGCTGTGACAAGTGACTCTTTCGGAGAGGAAGGAAAGGCAAGGATGAGGTCAGAAAGGCTCCTTAGAATGTTGAGGGAGAAGAGTCTGGCTCTAAGGGATTGCCCAAGAAAAGGGTCGAATAAATTTGTAGAGTGTAGTAGTCATAAGCAAGGACTCTGGAGTTGTATAAACTTTTTCTCACCAGTCTTTCTAGCTATATAATTTGGGGCAAATTATTAATCACTCTCTGCCTTGGATTTTGTGGAGGTAATAATAGTATAGGGTAACACAAAGAAGTGATTGAATTATGAGAGCACAATAATTATCATTATCCAGTATTTTGGTCTTAATTCAAAAATTCTTAAATAGCCATATGAATACCTACTGAGGTGTGGTCTCCATGGCTTTCATGCTGGATGTGTTCACTTGACCCTCCCAGGTCCTCTCTGCATCTTCTCTGTGCCCCAAGAGACTGACCTGGAAAAGCCATCAATGGGGGACTTCCCTGGTGGTGCAGTGGTTAAGAATCCACCTGCCAATGCAGGGGACACAGGTTCGAGCCCTGATCCAGGAAGATCCCACATGCTGTGGAGCAACTAAGCCTGCGAGCCACAACTACTGAGCCCGCATGCCACAACTACTGAAGCTCGCACACCTAGAACCTGTGCTCCGCAACAAGAGAAGCCACCGCAATGAGAAGCCCATGCACTGCAATGAAGAGTAGCCCCCACTTGCCGCAACTAGAGAAAGCCCGCGTGCAGCAACGAGGACCCAATGCAACCAAAAATAAATAGATAAATAAAAATTAAATTAAAATTAGAAATTAAAAAAAGAAGGCATCAATGGGCTCCCTTGCCATTTGGCTTCTAACTGGCTTTGGCCAATTTTAAACACCAGCAGAAGAAAGAGGGAGGGAGGAGAGTGAGGTGGGTGTTTATTCTCAGTCGCGCCTGGAACTGGCCACCTCTCTCCGCCTTGGGTCTGGCTCAGGTCACGCAGCTTTCCCCATACAGGCCCCCTCTGTCCCTGCTCCATATACCACAGACCTTGGGGTGAGAAAGGAACCTTGCTCTTAATAGCCCTGGTATTGCTTCTTCCATCAGGGTTTCCTTATACACACTCACAGCATCATAATCTCTCAACTGAACTCTCCTTGAGCATGACTAACCTGAAGGCGATGTCTTCTCCCAGGACCCTGACTGATCCTGGCTTCGTCACTCTGCCTTAGATGCTGCTTTCCCTGACAGAAGGTCAGGGTCCAATTCTGAAGCTCTTCTGGCTTGAGTCTCTGTAGAGAATGAAGTACTAGTTAAAATACATGATCCTGGAGTGGACAGCTCAGGCCCTGGAGGAATGGAGGGGAGTGTTGCAGAGACTTTAGCCCCAGAGATGAATAAAGCCTAAGGAAAGAGCCGATGATTGGAACTAGGAACAACCTACATCAATTCTCTTGCCTCCCAGAATCACCCACCACACCTTCCTCCCAGTCTGGCACCCCCAGGTTCCCTCCCAGGACTCCCAAGAGTAGATCCGGACCACACTGGATCTGGCAGGGGGGCGGGGTGCTACAAATGACCGATGAAGAGCAGAACAGAGGTTCAACTTCACTAGAAACCTGCGGAAAGGAAACTAAATAACAATAACTGTTTAAAACAAAGGAGGAAAGCTTTCTAAAGCAGGGCACATTTTTATTTTATTTATTTATTATTATTTTTTTTTTTGCGGTACGCAGGCCTCTCACTTTTGTGGCCTCTCCCGTTGCGGAGCACAGGCTCGGGACGCGCAGGCTCAGCGGCCATGGCTCACGGGCCCAGCCGCTCCGCGGCATGTGGGATCTTCCCGGACCGGGGCATGAACCCGTGTCCCCTGCATCGGCAGGCGGACTCTCAACCACTGCGAGCAGGGCACATTTTTAGATTCACAATTTTAATGCAAAGACTTCTGGTTTCAGCTCAGAGATAGAGAAAGCTGGAATGAACATTGCTCCAATCTTTACAACATGAAAAAAGATGGACAAGCTGCAAGTTAACAACTTTTCTTAAACCCATCAAAGAACTGAGGCTATGAAGCTAACCTGAAATCTGGGGAGAAATAGACATCTGTAGAGGAGACACAGGAACGAAGCATTTCCTCATTCACTAACCTGGGACAGATGCCATGTAAGCTGGTAGAAGATTCAGTTAAAATCATGTGTGTAAAAAATATATATATATATATATAAAATTATACATGATTATATATGTTATGTAAAAAGATATAGAGGGACATATACATATATGTATAGAAATCCACATGCATGCACAAGGTGTGTTTATATGAATTTGAGTTAAGGGTAGTATAAATTATACCATGCTTAGTTCATTCACAAAGTGAATTTAATCATTCTCATTTAATCCTTTGTTACCTTTACTCTTATGTTACTTTTCATTTTTAAATATTTCAAACTTCCAAAAAATTACAGAGAATAAGACAAACATCCATAGATCACCTGTTGCCCAGATTTAACCAATGCTGACATGAGCCACCTCCCACATTTGCTGCCCTTCCTCTGTCTGGATGAGGGTGACCCAGCTCCTGGGGCTCAGCAAACTCCAGGAGCCCAGGACAATGCCTGCTTCTCTTTGCTGTCCATGCCTATCTCTCCATGCCTGGAGAACTGTAACCCACCACGTTCTCCTCGGTTTAGCGATTCATCCCCTTCCTCTGCAAATGGGACTCAGTGTGGTGAGAAACAACATCAAAGTTCAGTTTTGGTTTACTTGCAGCTGGTGAGTGTTTGTTTGTTTTGTGCATGAAAAAGCATCTGCTCTCAGCCTCAGCTTTGAAACAAAAACTGGCCTGTAACCAGAATGAAATAGCATGCTCCCTGTTACACGAAGACCTTAATAATAAAAGAAAGCTCTGGGTTTTGTTAACCCATTTAATGTATCGTACCCTTTGTTTTTCCAGAAACACTGTGAGTGTGTGAAGTGACACTCGTATCACAGACAGGAAACAGAGCTGGAGAGGTTACAAGCTTACCCAGGCTCGCTTGCCCAGTACATGCAATAGGGGTCATTCATTTGTGTATCTGTCAGGCACCAAAACCTCACTTGTTTTCAATGATGAAAGTACAGACTGCCTTTCATTTTACAATATCTAAATCGGTTACATGTAGGCCTTTTCTATATTCGTGGCTGTATTCCAGATAACTGAGGTTGAGAGGTAAATGACCTCCATATTATTTAAATGGATGTTTCTGTAAGCAAAGCCTTTAATTCCTGGAGATGTATATATATATATATACATATATACACATACATACATATGTATTTTTTTTAACTTAGATATTGGAATGGTACAGCAGAACTTCTTTACTATCTGTCTTAGGTCACTGCCATCGAAGCAGCACCTGAGACAGTGATTTGGGTGAATGTGATTCACTGAATTATATTCAGTGAATGTGGAGGGCGCTCAGGAGACAGGAAGTACAGGAAGGATGGGCAGGGGAGGCAGCTAAGCAAATATGTGGTCCCAGCTGGATCCAGCCTCAGCCCGACCACACAGGGAGCTCTGGAGCATGAAAGCCACCCAAGTTACTGCCACTTTGAGGCAAGGGGGCTGGCCTTTCTAGAAGGTGAGAACCACCTTCTCCCAGCAGCTGGGGAATTGGTACAGGGCCCAGGTAAAAGGAATCTGGAGAGGGAACCAATATCCCTTCTCTGCTGCCCTCAGAAATTTGGAGAATTGATTAATGCAGTCTACAAACAGCCATGTGCATTGCTGTAGAAAGACACAGAATAATTAAAAGGGTTGAATTGGAACTAATGAAACCCCATCATCTTTTAAATGATTGGATATACTGAACCAGGAGATTAAGTATAGGAAGGTTGGAAAGCTGGTCTTAAATGGTTAATTTTTTCTACCACTTGCAAAATCATCAAATTCAAGTGAGAGTGAGTTTGTTCGATGTCTGGCTACCTTCAGAACCTTCTGCTGTTCCTTCTGATGACGTCTTCACTGAGGCCCCACTGCCAGCCTCGAGACTGCTGATTTCAAGGCCCTTTGAAGAAAAAAAAAATTCCATTTACTTTCTGCAGGAGACGACTGTCTGCTCCCCTTGAGCTGGGCCAGAGGGAGCATTCAGAATACATTGCTGGAAGTAAATGGAATTTTTCAGCTATTTAAATTGCAATTCACCCCTGAAAGCTCCATTTTATCAAAACTCCTGGTTTCTATGCTCAGGTATTCTTCCCAAATACACATGCAGGAGATACAGAAGCCGAGAGGGAGACTGTTTCAGAGACAAAGTCCCTTAAAGAAGCCTCAGGTACTAACATCCTCATTGCCATGTAACAAAACTCAAAGGACTGAACAGGCATGGGGTAGGGCAGAGGGCACTCTACCTAGAGTCTGAGGAATTAATTTGCCCCCCACTAGCTGTGTGTCCATGAGCAAATCATATAATCTCTCTGAGCCTTTTGGTTCACAGCTCTAAAATGGGATTAGGAACACCGTCCTTGCCTATCTCAGAGGGTTATTGTAAAGATTATATTAGATTAATTTATATGAAACAGTTCTAGACAAATGAAGTAGAGCTGGAAATGATATCTTTTGTAGCCAAATGCTTAAAAGCCCACAATTAAGCCTAACGAAGGCAGAATTCTAAGATGGCCCCCAAGAATCTCACCTCCTAGTAAATATACTTTATATACTCCCCTTTCTTTGAGAATGTCCTGTGAATATGATAGGATATTCACTCCCATGATTAGGTTATATAAGGCTCAAGCTTAACAGGCTGGAGAAATATTCTTCCTACTGGCTTTGAGAAAGTAAGCTTCTAGGTCATGGTTTAGACCTAAAGGTGGCTTCCAGGAGCTGAGATGAATCAGCCAGCAGCAAAACAGGGACCTCAGTCCTACAACAACAATTTAAATTCTGCCAACAACCTGAATGAGTGTGAAAGAAGACCCTGGGCTCAGGAAGAGAACATATAGTCCAACCAAAACACTGATTTCTGCCTTGTAAGACCCAGTTACTCTGTGCCAGGACTTCTAACCTACAAAAACTATAACATAATACCTGGGGGTTGTTTTAGCTGCTAAGTGTGTGATAATCTGACATATAGCTATAAAAACCAAACATACAATCAACTGATCTTAAAACGGCAGATTGAGGGCGACCTCTGAAATATACTCCTCCATAAAAGCAATGAGAACCCTGTATAACTGTCAAAATAAACTTCTTTACAACTCTGAAAAATCACCAAAGGCTTGCAACAATCCAAGGAGCATTTATTGAAGAAAAATGGCTGAATCTCAGCAAGGACAGTGAGCCTTATGGCATTTTAACCTGTGCCCATCACCCTCTCCCTAGCTCTTCAGCAGCACTGAAAGCCAACAGGCTCACAACTACAATAGATGTGAAAAACAGCAGCTAAATTGTTACCGAAGGAAGTAAAATGGGTTTGGAGCTCCCCAGAAGCCCCATTTCTAGAAAACTATCACTATTTGACCTGTCTGGCAGTTCACTAAAAAGCTCCATTTTCAGGGATTGTCTTTATTTGACCTAATCAGAGCTTGCTTTTTGTGAAGAGCCCTCTACCCACTGACTATTTGTCAAATACAATTAGTGGCAATTGTTTAATATCACAGCTACCTGAGGATACTTTAATAGTTGGCGCTAACAGTTGGGGCTAACCAGAAATTTTAAAAAGAACAACTGGATAATGAGATGTCCATAGGGGTCTTTGAAAAGCTCCAGCGTATTCCTGGAAATCCAGAAACCCATGTGCATTTTCAGAGCTGCATACATCTAGGGAAGACTCGATAAGGTCTACTCTCTCACCTATGGTTATCTTGAGTCTCTGTATGAGCAAGAAGTTTAGGATAAGTTGGAGTTGTAAACTGGCTGCTAGAGCACTTAAAACATAATACATTACACATACACACACACACACACACACACACACACACATACACAGAGGCCTTAAAAATGCTGGGAGAAAAATATACAAGCAGCTCATGCAGCTCAATATCAAAATAACAAACAACCCAATCCAAAAATGGGCAGAGGACCTAAATAGACATTTCTCCAAAGAAGATATACAGATTGCCAAAACACACATGAAAGGATGCTCAACATCACTAATCATTAGAGAAATGCAAATCAAAACTAAAGTAAGGTATCACCTCAAACCAGTCAAAATGGCTATCATCAAACAATCTACAAACAATAAATGCTGGAGAGGGTGGAGAAAAGGGAACCCTCTTGCACTGTTGGTGGGAATGTGAATTGGTACAGCCACTATGGAGAACAGTATGGAGGTTCCTTAAAATAACTAAAAATAGAACTACCATATGACCCAGCAATCCCACTACTGGGCATATACCCTGAGAAAACCATAATTCAAAAAGAGTCATATACCAAAATGTTCATTGCAGCACTATTTACAATAGCCAGGTCATGGAAGCAACCTAAGTGTCCATCGACAGATGAATGGATAAAGAAGATGTGGCACATATATACAATGGAATATTACTCAGCCATAAAAAGAAATGAAACTGAGTTATTTATAGTGAGGGGGATGGACCTAGAGTCTGTCATACAAAGTGAAGTAAGTCAGAAAGAGAAAAACAAATACCGTATGCTAATATATATATATATAATCTAAAAAAAAAGAACCTAGGGGCAGGACAGGAATAAAGATGCAGACATACAGAGTAGACTTAAGGACATGGAAGGGGGAAGGGTAAGCTGGGACAAAGTGAGAAAGTGGCATGGACGTATATACACTACCAAATGTAAAACCGATAGCTAGTGGGAAGCAGCCACATAGCACAGGGAGATCAGCTCGGTGTTTTGTGACCACCTAGAGGGGTGGGATAGGGAGGGTGGGCGGGAGACGCAAGAGGGAGGGGATATGGGGATATATGTATATGTATAGCTGATTCACTTTGTTATACAGCAGAAACTAACACAACATTGTAAAGCAATTATACCCCAATAAAGAAGTTAAAAAAACAAACGCTGGGAGATTATTAGTTCAAGGAATTTTAAGGAAATCTCTATCCAGTCGTTAGCTAAGCACTAAGCAAACTGAATAGAGACGTTGGTGGCCACAAATGACAAAAGAATACAGGTTTTACAGAATTAGTCGAAGAAAGTCACTAAAAAAAACCAAACAGCAGCAACAACAACAAAGCACAAAGGTGAGAGAGAATCTTACTTCCAGAGTTGACACATTGTGCTATTTAAAATATCCAATTTTCAGAGTTACCATATGATCCAGCAATCCCACCCCTGGACATATACCCAGAAAAGATGAAAACTAATTCAAAAAGATACAGGGGGGCTTCCCTGGTGGCGCAGTGGTTGAGAGTCCACCTGCCGATGCAGGGGACACGGGTTCGTGCCCCGGTCCGGGAAGATCCCACATGCCGCGGAGCGACTGGGCCCGTGAGCCATGGCCGCTGAGCCTGCGCGTCCGGAGCCTGTTGTTCCGCAACGGGAGAGGCCACAACAGTGAGAGGCCCGCGTACCGCAAAAAAAAAAAAAAAAAAAAAAAAAAAAAGATACAGGGACTTCCCTTGTGGTCCAGGGGCTAAGACTCCATGCTCCCAAGTCAGGGGGCCCACGTTCGATCCCTGGTCAGGGACCTATATCCTGCATGCCACAACTAAGACACGGCCCAGCCAAATAAATAAGTATTAAAAAAGAAAAAAAGATACATGTACCCCAGTGTTCATAGCAGCACTATTTACAATAGCCAAGACATGGAAGCAACCTAAATATCCATCAACAGAAGAATGGATAAAAAAGATGTGGTATATACATACAATGGAACATTACTCAGCCATAAAAAGAATGAAATAATGCCATTTTCAGCAACATGGATGGACCTGCAAATTATCATACTAAGTGAACTAAGACAGAAAAAGACAAATATCATATGATATCACTTACACATGGAATCTAAAAAAAATGATACAAATGAACTTATTTACAAAACAGAAATAGACTCACAGACATAGAAAACAAATTTATGGTTACCAAAAGGGAAAGGGGATGGAGGGATAAATTAGGAGTTTAGGATTAACAGATGCACACTACTATATATAAAACAGATAAACAACAAGGACCGACTGTATGGTACAGGGAACTATATTCAATATCTTGTAATAACCTATAATGGAAAAGAATCTGAAAAAGAACAGACATATGTATACAGAGAGATAGATGGATAGATGTATAACTGAATCATTTTGCTGTACACCTGAAACTAATAGAACATTGCTAATCAACTATACTTCAATAAAAAATTGTTTGTTTTGATAAAAAGTCCAATTTTCAATAACAATAGCAAAAAATATAAGAAATACAAAGAAACAGGAACATATGGCCCAAAGGGAAAAAAATAGTTTACAGAAACTGTCCCTGAGAAAGCCCAGACGTTACTAGAAAGAAAGACAGATTTACTAGATAAAGACTTAAATCAGTTATCATAAGTATATTCAAAGAACTCAAAGAAACCATTTCTAAGAATTAAAGTATGAGAAAAATGTGTCCTCAAACAGAGACCATCAACTAAAAGATATAAAGTATGCCCAAATGCAGACTTGAGCAGGTCAAAGAATTAGTAAGCTGAAAGACAGGTCAATTAAGATTACTTGGTATAAATAGAAAGTAATCAAAGGAAATAAACAGAGACCTGTGGGACACAATTCTATGAGGCTTGCATTATCCTGATACCAAATCAAAGACATCACAAAAAAAGGAAACTACAGATCAATATCCCATACGAACACAGACAAAAGAATCCTCAAAAATTACTAACAAACTGAATTCACCAACATATAAAAAGGATCATATACCATGAATAAGATCATCTCAGGAATGAAAGGCTGGTTCAACATACAGAAAGAAATTAATATAACACACTATATCAATAGAATAAAGTTTAAAAATCACAGTGTCATCTCAATAGCTGAAAAAATAATTTGACAAAATCCAACACTCTTTCATGGTAAAAACACTCAATCTAAGAACAGAAAGAAACTTCCTCAAATGATGAGAGGCATCTATGAAAAAAACACAGCTAACATCTTAGATAATAGTGAAAGACTGAAAGTTTTTCCCTCTAAGTTTAGGAACAAGACAAGGTACCTGCTCTTGCCATTTCTATTCAATATTGTTCTGGAGGTTCTTGCCAGAATATTTAAACAAGGAAAAGAGATAAAAGGCATCCAGACTGAAAAGGAAGAAGAAAACTATCTCTATTTGCAGATAGCATGACTTTGTTTATAGAAAAAAGTAAGGAGTTGACTAAAAAGATATTAAGACAAATAAATGAATTCAGCAAGATTACAAGATACAAAATCAGTATACAGAAATCAAATATATTTCTGTATACTTACAATGAACTATCTGAAACTATAATTAAGAAAACAGTTCCATTTATAATAGCATCAAGAAGAATAGAATACTTAGTAAATTTAAGAAGTACAACACTTCTACACTAAAATCTACAAAACACCATTGCAGTAAATTAATGAAGACACAAATAAATGGAAAGATATCTCATGTTCATGGATTAGAAAAATTAATATTGTTAAAATGGTAATACTCCCGAATTTTATTTGCAGATTCATTGCAATCTCTGTCAAAAGCCCAGCTGGCTTTTTTGAAGAAATTAACAAGGTGATCTTAAAATGTATATGGGAATCCAAGGGCCCTGAAAAGTGAAAACAATCTTGAAATGAAAGTACACAGCTGGAGGAGTCACACTTCTTGATTTCAAAACTTCTAACACAAAAACAGTAATCGAGACAGTGAGGAACTGGCTTAATGACAGGCATACAGATCAATGGAATAGAATTGAGAGTCCAGAAATAAACCCTTACATTTATGGTCAATTGACTTTTGACAAGAGTGCCAAGATAATACAGTGGGGAAAAGAACAGTGTTTTCAACAAACTGTGCTAGGACAACTGGATAACTACACGAAAAAGAATGAAACTAGTCAACATCATGTATAAAAGTTAACTCAAAATGGATGAGAAAAATATCAGACTAAAACTATACAACTCTTAGAAGGAAACCTAAGAGTAAGTCTTCATGGTCTCAGATTAAGCAATTCATTCTTAGGACACCAAAAGCATAAGAAATAAAAGAAAAAGATACATAATTTGAACTTCATCAAAATTTAAAAGTTTTGGGCTTTGAAAGACACTATCAAACAGCAACATTATTCATCATAATTGTCAAAATGTGGAGGCAACCCAATGTCCATCAACTGTTGAATAGATAAACCCTGTCTATTTGTAAATAATGTTTTACTGGAACACAGTCATGGTCATTTGCTTACATATTATCTTTGGCTAGCTCCATGCTACAATAGCAGAGTTCAGTAGTTGCAACAGAGACTGACCACATCACCTGCAAAAACTAAAACACTTACTGTCTGTCCCTTTTCAGAAAAAAAGTTTGCTTACCCTTACTCTGGGGTAATATGGTCATTTGTAAGGCATTTCAAAATAAAACAAATGAACAAACAAAAAGAGTAATAAACTCATATTTTTCTGAGTGCTTACTATGCCCCTAAACTCTAGTAGCCAAGAAGTAGTAGAGCACATACTTGCTTAGTCACTCTTCCTTGGACAAGTTATGTGAACTCTCTGAGCCTTCATGGCCTCATCTCTAAAACTAATGTAATAATATCTGCTTCATTGGGTTGCCATGGAGATTGAATGAGGTAAGATGTACTGTGATGGGATGAATTGTTCCCTTCAGAAAATATATGCTGAAGTCCTAACCTTCAATATCTCAGAACGGGATTTTATTTGGAAATAAGGTCACTGTATCAATAGATGTAATTAGTTAAGATGAGGTCATACTGGAGTAAGGTAGGCCCTCCCTCCAATAGGATTGATGTCTTTATAAGAAGATGGCCATATGAAAACACAAACACACAGGGAGAATGCCATTTGACAATGGAGGCAGAGACTGGAGTTATCCTACCACAAGCCAAGGAACGCCTGGGCTACCAGAAGCTAGGAAGAAGCAAGGAAGAATCCTCGCCCAGAGGCTTTTAAGGGACTTTGGCCCTGTCAACACCTTGATTTCAGATGTCTAACCTCCAAAACTGTGAAAGAATACATTTCCATTGTTTTCAGCCACCCAGTTTGTGATATTTTGTTATGGCAACACTAGGAAACTAATGCACATTTGAAGCTCTTAGAACAATACCTAGCATACAATAACTCCATAATTCATGCTAGAAATTATTCTTGATGGTTTACCTTGTTGTTTCTGTTAATCTTCAAAATAATTTTATAGGGGAGGTGTATTAATGTGCTCAGGGTAACATAATGAATGAAATATCATAGACTGGTGGTTTAAACAACAGAAATTTATTTATTTATTTATTTAGGCCATGCTGCACAGCTTGCGGGATCTTAGATCCCAGACCAGGGATTGAACCCAGGGCCACGGCAGTGAAAGTGCCAAGTCTTAACCACTGGACCACCCGGGAATTCCCAAACAACAGAAACTTATTTCTCACAGTTCTGGAAGCTAGAAGTCTATGATCAAGGTGCCAGTATGTCAGGTTCTGGTAAAGACCCACTTCCTGGTTTGCAGATGGACAACTTCTTGATGACTGCTCACATGGTGGAGAGAGACAGAGAGAGAGAGGGGAAGCAAGATTTCTGGTGTCTCTTCATATAAGGACACCAATCCCATCAAGGGGACTCACCCTCACGACCTCACCTAAACCTAATTATCTCTAAAAGGCTCCACTTCCAAATACCAACACATTGGGGTAATGGGAACACAATTCAGTCCATAGTAATAGGTATTATTAACTCTCTTTGATAGGTATGAAAACTGGCCTCAGTGAGATTAATACAGAAGAAAAAATATAAAAGGGTAATGTTATTAAAAGGAGATTCCTGTATATGTGTGAATTCCTCGTGGGCATTTTCACATACAACCGTGTAGTTTCCATAGCAACTGTGGTATTATAGACCCTGAAATCAGAGAGCCTGAGTTCATTTTCACCTTCTGCCATTTACCAACTCTGGGACCTTGGGCAAGTTACTTAATGACTAGGAGTCTCAATAGCCTTCCCTGCAAAATGAATGGCTCCTAACCTCATGGAGTGTGAGCATTAAATGACAAAATGCCTGTCAAGAGTGTCCCAGAGTGCCTGGCACAAAGTAGACATCAAATACGAGTTAAAACTTCAAAGATAAATACACTAAGATGTTTGGTGGAGCTGTGATTGTTAGAACAGGTTTGGACAACTTCGATATCCAACAATAAGTTAAATAAACTATCATTCATTCATACTGAGACGCTATACAAGCATAAAACAGAATAAGATAGATATACGTTGACTTCCTGGGTTCTTTTTCCTGTCCCTACCTACTGTGTGACTTTAGGCAAGTGCTTTAACCTCTCCGTGCCTCAGTTTCCCCAGCTAAAAAATGAAAATAAAAGCAGTACGTATTTCACAGAGTTTTCATGAAGGTTAAATAACATACAGTCTACATAAGATGCTTAAAATATTCTGAGGCACATAGCAAGCACATGCTAAATATTAACCATTATTATAATTCCATGTGTATGGAAGGAAGGAAGGCTAATGACTCATTTATAGAAAAAGATACAAGAATCTGCTACTAATTGTTATTTCTTGGGAGTAAGGATGGGAAGTAGGAAGGAGAAGGGCTTCAACCTTCTCTTTACCCCTTCTGTACCATTGGAAACAAACCAACCCCACAATTATTAGCCGTCTCTTGTCCTTCCCTCTTTCTCCAGTAATGAAGAGTGGACCTGATGGTGCCTGAGCACTTTCTTTTACTGCCAGGCAGGGCTGCTCCTCAGCTGGGACTTGTGAGCACAGCAGATAAAAGATTTCCATCCCGGTTGGTCAACAGTCTCATCCTTGCCCCCCTGATCCCGCAAGGTAAAGGTTCACTCCTGGCCTGCTGGGGCCCTCCAGGAGTCTTTGGGGTGCTGATTCACAGTGACCCTGGTTTCTTTAGGGTCCTGTAGTCTAGGTTAGGAGATATTTTGGCTCTCACTCCTGGTGCCAGGCACAGAGCTTGGGACTGTGCACCTACTGTATCTGCCTCTAAATAACTCTTCAAGGTACTTATTCTCATTTACCAAATGATGAAACCAAGGTTACCTAGTACGTGATCTGCCCAATAGCACACAGCTCATTAAGTGGCGTCTCTCTGGCTCCTTTCACTATGTGTCTTTGCTTTCATTGGCTCACATTCCCTCTCTAAAAGTATCTGTATGCTCTGCTTCAACAAGTTCCTTTCAAAAAGTTTATTTTACCAGCGTTGTAGTTCTGCTTTGTCGCAGCTGGTTTAGCAGTTTCAGGAACAGAGCAGAGTGATCAACTCTGTGAATAATTAACGAGTTGAGTTTGATCTCTGGCCTAAAATTGACTGCTCAACTTATTTGCCCTGAACAAAAAGACAAGGAAAATTCCCCTATATGGGCACTGTTCAATGCCTGGAGAGAAAGGGAAGCCAAAAGAATCATTCTCACTCTGGCCCCCTCTAAAAGATGTAGTCCCCTGTCCAAGGTCACAGGGGCTGAACCACACTTAGTGACTGGGATTTGACTCCATGGAGACTGGACATGGTTTTGGAAATTGAATAGTTTCAGTTTAAGTCATTATGTGTGACCCTGGGCAAAGTTACTCCTCTCCCCTGGCTTCCTTTGTCATTTGTAAACAGGAGTCATAGTATTTATAGGCAGTAAGCTAATATTCTACAGAAACTAATATTTTTCAGAAGTCATCAACCAATCACAATGCTGCACATAGAGCTGCAGCAGGGTGCTGGAGGCCCCAGCTCCACAGGCAGCTACCTGTTATTGGACTGTAGGAATATCCATGGTGGCCTCAGGGCAGTGGCCAGGTGGTCAGGAAGATGACAGTGCTACTGTGGTGAGGGGTGGGTTTCAGGGAAGCAGCTGTTTATCAACTGATATGAAAGTGTTTCAATATTTCAACAACAGGTACAGCTGTAGAATGAACATGGGTCCTTTGCAATGTGAGTATGCATTTCCAGGGGAATTTACTCTGTGCTTGGTACCATGGCTAAACTTACCAATGATTCCATATAATCTTCACAAACACTCTGGAAAGTGCTACTTCAAGCCCCTTTTTTCAGATAAGGAAATTCTAACACTCTATTATAAAGTGACAATGGTTGGTAAGTGGTAGAACAGTGATCCAAATTCAAGCTGACCTGTGGCAGAGCCAGACTTGTATGCACAATGGGAGAGAGAAGGAAATCCTGGGCAATAATCCACAACTGAACTTGAGAACATGGGTAGGAAAGGATGAATAAGAGAGCTGGGCTGTAGGACAATTCAAATGAGGAATAAAAACGCTGCAAGACACACAGAGTCCTTGGGCAAAAATGACATTAAAAAACATTTATCTGAGAAACAAGAAGAACTACAATCCTGCAACCTGTGGAATAAAAACCACATTCACAGAAACACAGACAAGATGAAAAGGCAGAGGGCTATGTACCAGATGAAGGAACAAGATAAAACCCCAGAAAAACAACTAAATGAAGTGGAGATAGGCAACCTTCCAGAAAAAGAATTCAGGATAATGATAGTGAAGATGATCCAGGACCTCGGAAAAAGAATGGAGGCAAAGATCGAGAAGATGCAAGAAATGTTTAACAAGCATCTAGAAGAATTAAAGAACAAACAAACAGAGATGAACAATACAATAACTGAAATGAAAAATACACTAGAAGGAATCAATAGCAGAATAACTGAGGCAGAAGAATGGATAAGTGATCTGGAAGACAGAATGGTGGAATTCACTGCTGTGGAACAAAATAAAGAAAAAAGGATGAAAAGAAATGAAGACAGCCTAAGAGACCTCTGGGACAACATTAAACACAAGAACATTCACGTTATAGGGGTCCCAGAAGGAGAAGAGAGAGAGAAAGGCCCAGAGAAAATATTTGAAGAGACTATAGTCAAAAACTTCCCTAACATGGGAAAGGAAATAGCCACCCAAGTCCAGGAAGTGCAGAGAGTTCCATACAGGATAAACCCAAGGATAAACACACCAAGACACATAGTAATCAAATTGGCAAAAATTAAAGACAAAAAAATTATTAAAAGCAGCAAGGGAAAAATGACAACATACAAGGGAACTCCCATAAGGTTAACAGCTGATTTCTCAGCAGAAACTCTACAAGCCAGAAGGGAGTGGCATGATATACTTAAAGTGATGAAAAGGAAGAACCTACAACCAAGATGACTCTACCTGGCAAGGATCTCATTCAGATTCGATGGAGAAATCAAAAGCTTTACAGACAAGCAAAAGCTAAGAGAATTCAGCACCACCAAACAACTCTACAACAAATGCTAAAGGAACTTCTCTAAGTGGGAAACACAAGAGAAGAAAAGGACCTACAAAAACAAACCCAAAACAATTTAACAAATGGTCATAGGAACATACATATCGATAATTACCTTAAATGTGAATGGATTAAATGCTCCAACCAAACGACACAGGCTTGCAGAATGGAAACAAAAACAAGACCCATCTATATGCTGTCTACAAGAGACCCACTTATGATTTAGGGACACATACATGCTGAAAGTGAGGGGACGGAAAAAGATACTCCATGCAAATGGAAATCAAAAGAAAGCTGGAGTAACAATACTTGTATCAGAGAAAATAGACTTGAAAATAAAGAATGTTACAAGAGACAAGGAAGGACACTACATAATGATAAAGAGACCAATCTAAGAAGAAGATATAACAATTATAAATATATATGCACCCAACATAGGAGCACCTCAATACATAAGGCAACTGCTGACAGCTCTAAAAGAGGAAATCGACAGTAACACAATAATAGTGGGGGACTTTAACACCTCACGTACACCAGTGGACAGATCATACAAACAGAAAATTAATAAGAAAACACAAGCTTTAAATGACACAATAGACCAGAGAAATTTAAGTGATATTTATAGGATATTCCATCCAAAAACAGCAGATTACACTTTCTTCTCAAGTGAGCATGGAACATTCCCCAGGATAGATCACATCTTGGGTCACAAATGAAGCCTCAGTAAATTTAAGAATATTGAAATCATATCAAGCACCTTTTCTGACCACAACACTAGGAGATTAGAAATCAATTACAGGGAAAACAACGTAAGAAACACAAACACATGGAGGTTAAACAATACGTTACTAAAAAACCAAGAGATCACTGAAGAAATCAAAGAGGAAATCAAAAAATACCTAGAGACAAATGACAATGAAAACACGATCCAAAACCTATGGGATGCAAGCAAAAGCAGTTCTAAGAGGGAAGTTTATAGCTATACAAGCCCACCTCAGGAAACAAGAAAAATCTCAAGTAAACAATCTAACCTTACACGTAAAGGAACTAGAGAAAGAAGAACAAACAAAACCCAAAGTTAGCAGAAGGAAAGAAATCATAAAGATCAGAGCAGAAATCAATGAAATAGAAACAAAGAAAACAATAGCAAAGATCAATAAAACTAAAAGCTGGTTCTATGAGAAGATAAAGAAAATTGATAAACCACTAGCCAGACTCATCAAGAAAAAGAGGGAGAGGACTCAAATCAATAAAATTAGAAATGAAAAAGGAGAAAGTACAACAGACACCACAGAAATACAAAGCATCCTAAGAGACTACTACAAGCAACTCTATGCCAATCAACTGGACAACCTGGAAGAAATGGGCAAATTCTTGGAAAGGTATTACCTTTGAAGACTGAACCAGGAAGAAATAGAAAATATGAACAGACCAATCACAAGTCATGAAATAGAAACTGTGATTAAAAATCTTCCAACAATCAAAAGTCCAGGACCAGGTGGCTTCACAGTTGAATTCTATCAAACATTTAGAGAAAAGCTAACACCCATCCTTCTCAAACTCTTCCAAAAACTTGCAGAGGAACACTTCCAAACTCATTCTATGTGGCCACCATCACCCTGATACCAAAACCAGACAAAGATACTACAAAAAAAGAAAATTACAGACCAATATCACTGATGAATATACATGCAAAAATCCTCAACAAAATACTAGCAAACAGAATCCAACAACACATTAAAAGGATCATACACCATGATCAAGTACGATTTATCCCAGGGATGCAAGGATTCTTCAAAATACGCAAATCAGTCAATGTGGTACACCATATTAACAAACTGAAGAATAAAAACCATATGATCATCTCAATAGATGCAGAAAAAGCTTCTGACAAAATTCAACACCCATTTATGATAAAAACTCTCCAGAAAGTGGGCATGGTAGGAACCTACTTCAACATAATAAAGGCCATATATGACAAACCCACAGCAAGCATCATTCTCAATGGTGAAAAACTGAAAGCATTTCCTCTAAGATCAGGAACAAGACAAGGATGTCCACTCTCACCACTGTTCTTCAACATAGTTTTGGAAATCCAAGCCATGGCAATCAGAGAAGAAAAAGAAATAAAAGGAATACAAATTGGAAAAGAAGAAGTAAAACTGTCACTGTTTGCAGATGACATGATACTATACATAGAGAATCCTAAAGATGCTCCCAGAAAACTACCAGAGCTAATCAATGAATTTGGTAACATTGCAGGATACAAAATTAATGCACAGAAATCTCTTGCATTCCTATACACGAATGATGAAAAATCTGAAAGAGAAATTAAGGAAACACTCCCATTTACCATTGCAACAAAAAGAATAAAATACCTAGGAATAAACCTACCTAGGGAGACAAAAGACCTGTATGCAGAAAACTATAAGACACTGATGAAAGAAATTAAAGATGATACCAACAGATGCAGAGATATACCATGATCTTGGATTGGAAGAATCAACATTGTGAAAGTGACTATACTACCCAAAGCAATCTACAGATTCAATGCAATCCCTATCAAATTACCAATGGCAGTTTTTACAGAACTAGAACAAAAAAAAATCTTAAAATTTGCATGGAGACCCAAACGACCCCGAATAGCCAAAGCAGTCTTGAGGTAAAAAAAACAGAGCTGCAGGAATCAGACTCTCTGACTTCAGACTATACTACAAAGCTACAGTAATCAAGACAGTATGGTACCGGCACAAAAACAGAAGTACAGATCAATTAATGGAACAAGATAGAAAGCCCAGAGATAAACCCACGCACCTATGGTCAACTAATCTATGACAAAGGAGGCAAGGATATACAATGGAGAATAGATAGTCTCTTCAATAAGTGGTGCTGGGAAAACTGGATAGCTACATGTAAAAGAATGAAATGAGAACACTCCCTAACACCATACATAAAAATGAACTCAAAATGGATTAGAGACCTAAATGTAAGACCAGACACTATAAAACTCTTAGAGGAAAACATAGGAAGAACACTCTTTGCGATAAATCACAGAAAGATCTTTTTTGATCCACCTCCCAGAATAATGGAAATAAAAACAGAAATAAACAAATAGAACCTAATGAAACTTTAAAGCTTTTGCACAGCAAAGGAAACCATAACAAGATGAAAAGACAACCCTCGGAATGGGAGAAAATATTTGCAAATGAACTAACGGACAAAGGATTAATCTCCAAAATATATAAACAGTTCATGCAGCTCAATATTAAAAAATCAAACAATCCAATCCAAAAATGGGCAGAAGATCTAAATAGATCTTTCTCCAAAGAATACATACAGATGGCCAAGAAGCACATGAAAAGCTGCTCGACATCAATAATTATTAGAGAAATGCAAATCAAAACTACAATGAGGTATCACCTCACACCAGTTAGGATGGGCATCATCAGAAAATCTACAAACAACAAATGTTGGAGAGGGTGTGGAGAAAGGGAAACCCTCTTGCACTGTTGGTGGGAATGTAAAATGATACAGCTACTATGGAGAACAGTATGGAGGTTCCCTAAAAAACTAAAAATAGAGTTACCATATGACCCAGGAATCCCACTACTGGACATATACCCAGAGAAAACCATAATTCAAAAAGACACATGCACCACAATGTTCACTGCAGCACTATTTACAATAGCCAGGGCATGGAAGCAACCTAGATGCCCATCGACAGAAGAATGGATAAAGAAGAAATGGTACATATATACAACGGAATATTACTCAGCCATAAAAAGGAACGAAATTGGGTCATTTGTTGAGACGTGGATGCATCTGTCATACAGAGTGAAGTAAGTCAGAAAGAGAAAAACAAATATTGTATATTAATGCATATATGTGGAACCTAGAAAATGGTGCAGATGAACCGGTTTGCAAGGCAGAAATTGACACACAGAAGTAGAGAAAAAAACATATGGATACCGAGGGGGAAAGCGGCAGGGGGTGGGGGTCATGGGGGGATGAATTGGGAGATTGGGATTGACATGTATACACAGATGTGTATAAAATAGATGACTAATAAGAACCTGCTGTATAAAAAATAAATAAAATTAAATTTAAAAAAAACTGGGAGAATATATGCAGATAAACATAAATGAATGTTTACAAAAAAAAGTCTAGAAGGAACACACAATACACTTAATACCAATAACCCTTGGTTAGAGGTGGAACAGGGTGAGAAAAGGCAGTGGAGGATATCCTTCACTTTCACTATGTACACTTTGGTATTTGAACTTCTTTTATATTAAGCACATATTTTTTGTTTTGTTTTGTTTTGTTTTTTGTGGTACGCAGGCCTCTCGCTGTTGTGGCCTCTCCCGTTGCGAAGCACAGACTCCAGACGCGCAGGCTCAGTGGCCATGGCTCACCAGCCCAGCCGCTCCGCGGCATGTGGGATCTTCCCGGAGCGGGGCACGAACCTGTGTGCCCTGCATCGGCAGGCGGACTCTCAACCACTGCGCCATCAGGGAAGCCCTAAGCACATATTTTTTAAAATATTAAGTTGGGAATTCCCTGGTGGTCCAGTGGTTAGGACTCAGTGCCTCTACTGCCAGGGGCCCATGGTTCGATCCCAGGTTGGGGAACTAAGATCCTGCAAGCCGTGTGGCACAGCTAATAAAGTAAAATAAGATATAAAGTGATAAAATTACATTAATAAAAATACCCATAGGCTTAAAGGGCAGGTAGAGAGAGACATTAACTATGGAGGTAAGAAAGTGATCATCATAGTTTTGTGATGATACCAAAGTCCAGAGCTTCAATTCTTTGGTTGTCAGGTTGGGTAGAAACCAGAGTCAAATGCACTTGGGTTGTTGATATGTGTGTGTGTGTGTGTGTGTGTGTGTGTGTGTGTACACACATATTTATGATTTTCTCCCAAATACCTGGGGCCAGATGGTGTTAACCATTACGAAACCAGATGTTGCACCACCTCTGACCATCTTAACTCTGATTAAATTTGTTTGGCTTAACCTGCTCCAATCTGAAATTCATCTGTGAGATTTTGGGATTGAGTCATGAACACTGGGCGAAACAGAAAAAGAGAAAATAGATAATGACAGCAACCAATCCCTGAGCATACACCTTCCTGCCAGGACCACTTCTGGGTGATTTATGTATATTACCACTTACTCCATAACCCTGCTTGGTAGGTGACATATTATACCCACTTTACCAATGAATACAATGCAGCCTCCAAAGCCAGGGGAAGTCATCTGTCCAGGTGGTGTAGCAAGGGAGGTGCTCGGGTCTCAGCCCAGGCTTAATTCCAACCATAGGCAATGTTTTCCCCAGTGCCTCTCAGCTCCCTCAAAACACAGAGAAAGCAGCCTCAATCCTCACCATGTTGGAACGGCTTGGCTATGCCCGAAGTCAGCTGGATAACGGTGCTAAAGATAAGAGAACACTTGGACTTAATATCCTTTCAGAGTTTTCAATAATGTTCCCTAGTTAGCTGAAATCTATATCAGCACTATGAAAAAGAAAAAAGGAATTGCTAAGCAATTTATAGTATTTGTCCTCAAAACCCTCTCACCCCATCACCCACCCCAGCCACATACAAAGACAGATGTGTGTCTTACTCCTAAAATACAGGATTGATGAGATGGGAGCAGGATTATGTCAGAATTTTTCTCTGATAATACCTCCCCTTACCTGCTTAAGTCTACCCAGGAAGCCTATCCTGGACCCTTCCCCACCCCACTATGTGGGGTTAGCCACCAGACCCCCTGCCCCTCCAGTGCCACCATAATTCCTGATGCCTACCTATCCTCCAACCATCACACTTTAATCACAAGGTATTGCATTCATTGTTTGCCTGTTTTCCTCAGCGGAATGTGGGCAGGCACGCGTAGCGTAGGGACCCTGCGGCATTCCTATTTCTAGCCCTAGCAAGTACCAATAAATACTTAAAGAATGAATGAACACAGTTCTAGCCAGGAATGTCCATTGGGAGGGCAAAGAAAGCAGAAGGACCCAGCAGAGAAGTGTCTCTTAAGGTTTGATAAGAGAAGCTGAAAATAGTCCAATTCTTAGCTTGGGAAGGGAAAGAAGTAAAGAACATGTCTTGTGTAAAACTCCTTTGTATGATCCTATAATGGTGGATGCATTTCTCAAAACCAATGAATGTACAACGCAAAGAGTGAAAACTAGTGTAAACTATGGTTGATAATGACGAGTCAATGTTGGTTCATCCATTGTAACAAAGGTACCACTCTGATACCCATGCTGATGGAAGGGGAGGCTGTGTGGTTAGGAGGGGGGTTATATGGGAATTCTGTGCTTTCCACTCAATTTTTCTGTAAATCTAAAACTACTCTAAAAAAATTAAGTCTATTAGTATTTTTTAAAGTAGTAAAATAGATGTCAGCGCAAAGAACTGTCACCATGTGATGTTTTATGGCTTTATGAACAACCTTGCTCTTTCTCAAATACAAAAAGAAATAGACCCCATTAAAGTAAAGTAAAATAAATCACGCTTATCTACTGAAGATAAAGGAGAATTCTCTCATGGGTATGATGTATTGACCAAGAGTAGAGCCAGGTAGCAAAGAGAAATGTACTCGAGTGTGTGTGGGAGGGGGGAATGGGGGGAGGAATCAGTGTTCGAAAAGCAAAATTAAAAACAAAAATTCTAAGCACTTTTTCCAAAATAAAGGAGACATGGATTAATTTATTTCTATCATCATCTTTTTCCTTATCCATGGCCCAGATTTGGACTTCTAATATGCAAGATCATAAAAAAATTTGCCAATTCTCAAAAAAAAGTTTTGTGTACAGTTCCTACTTTTCATAATAAAAGCACTCCCTGAAATTCCATCATATTATTACTATCACTAACTTTTTTACATTTTACATATTAATTTTTTATATGAATGAGGCAAGGTTTAGGGTTATGGCCAAGGAATCAGTATTAATTAGTATTAATTAATTATAAGTAGAGCAACTAATATAACCATCTCAAAGTTGCACTTGGAATTTTGTCATAGACTCCAGCTCGAGTTGGGTGCTCCACACACAGAAACGTAGATCCAGGGTCCTAGAGGGTAAAGGGACTTCCTCAAGGTCATAAATTCTCTTTTTTTTTTAATATAAATTTATTTATTTATTTTTGGCTGCGCTGGGTCTTCATTGCTGCCCGCAGGCTTTCTCTAGTTGCGGCGAGCGGGGGCTACTCTTTGTTGCAGTGCACAGGTTTCTCATTGTGGTGGCTTTTCTTGTTGTGGAGCATGGGCTCCAGGTGTGCAGGCTTCAGTATTTGTGACACGCGGGCTCAGTAGTTGTGGCTCGCGGGCTCTAGAGCGCAGGCTTAGTAGTTGTGGCACACGGGCTTAGTTGCGCCACAGCATGTGGGATCTTCCTGGACCAGGGCTCGAACCCATGTCCCCTGCATTGGCAGGCGGATTCTTAACCACTGCGCCACCAGGGAAGTCCAGGGTCATATATTCTTAACAGAGCCATTTGTGGCAGAGCCAACCAATATGGCCACCATGCCACACCTAAGTGTCCCATGTGTGCTTGATTTACTTTGTCTCGTGTAAGCCAGTGAACGCCTCTATGTTGGAGGCACTAATTTTTAAATAAGTCAAGGTGGCTTAAAAAAGTTACTAACTTGGCAAGGTCACATAGCAGGTCAGCTGGAGGCAGGCCTGTGTGACCTGACCTCAGCCTGGAGAGGTAAAAAGAGTCACAAAAGGGGGCACAGAGAAGAGGGGCAGTTTGAGGAGGGATTGTCACAGTGCCCAGCCACAGGGAGGGGGGCATAAGTATGGGTTGGCCAATTTTACCCTAGTCCTGACACTATTACACAGGATGGATAAGGACGTAAAATTCCTCATGGCTGAGAGTTGCCTTTCCTCTTTTTCCTGCCTCTTTTTGCATCCCAGAGTCACTAGCTCCAGAGTTGCTGCAACAAGAGTGAAAATATGTGTGTTACTCAGATCGTGCTGCATGCCAAAAGCTGGAGCAGAATAAGGTGCTATGCATTCTCCCAGGGTAAGGAGAAGCGGGGAGGAGCCAAAGGGTGGAAGTGGTCAGATGATTTCTCAGTGGAGGAACCATGGCCTAGGGCTTGGAAGGCCAGCATTCCTGCTCCTGGCCAGAAGCAGTCAATTATTAGCTACGTGTCCATGTACAAATCACCTCATTTCTCTAAACTTGTTTCCTCAACTCTTAAATGAAGATATTAGTATCTGTCCAGAAAGGCTATTGTGATGATTAAAATAGGACAGCGTAGGCAAGGTGACCTCATCATTGTCAATATTACTATCTATTGCAGTAATCCCTTCTTATCCCCTCTTGGCTCTCCAGCACCTAGCACCTTAGAAGTTCACAGGAAATAACTTGTTGAATTAATGAGTAAACATATAAAATGTAGAAACAAGTTAAATGGTTCTTCTACTAAAGATCAAAGCTCAAGAAACATTTCAAACACTACAGCAGGAACTCAACAACTTACGTATTAACTAGAGTTATTTAGCTAAGAAATTCTCTAAGACTAAAGGGAAGACTTCTCTCTCCCAGACAGTAACTTTATTTTGAATAAGGCTTTTGAACACCTATAATATCCCAGATTTTCTTTAGTTAATCTCAGTAGCTAATGATCTGGGCTTTATGTGCATTGTTTCATTTTGGACTCAAAAACAACCATGTGAAGTTGATACTATTACTATGTTATATTACATGTATCATATATTATGTTATTTTAGAAATATAACTGATATTCAGAATTGAATTGACCAATGCAATAAGCCACATTGCACATAGGAAGAAATAAAGTTTCCAAGCAGGTATCTACCTTCTCCCAATGTTACCAGCAGGGCCAGAGTAGAGAAACCCAGGTAGTTTGACTGTCAAGCCTTAACTGCTATTTGATTCTGTGGGCCTAGGACCAGACTCTCTACCTCCAGTTTAGCCCAACAACTGAGAATCCTCAAAGTTATGAGGTTAAAAAGGCGGCACGGAATGTTGATAATCAAACCTTGGGAGTTAATTACATTGTTGCACAAGTTTTCCAAAAGAGCAGTGAGCTAATCTTTTGAGTCATTTATGGCCACACTAGACAAGGCATGAGAGACTGTATCATAGCAGCGGCTTGTGTTAGCCAACTGTATAAAAGAACCTCTGTTTCAATCATGGCTCCAAGGCTATGGCGCGCAGGCTATAAAACCTGTTGCTCCCGCTTACCTCTGTCCCTATCAAGCCTAGCCTGGCCACTTCTCCTTTCACTTGCACTGGGCAAAGGCCCGAATTCACACACATCATTACCTGGCTGGCAATATAAGCCATCAATAGCATGAGCAGTACAGCCTCTAGCTCTGGAAGAGGGGAGGGCAGTCACATTTGCTCTCCCTGTTCAATCCATCCTAAAAACCACTGTGACTTCACCTCTTCAAACCACAGTCCTGACATCACCTTGAGTTAATAGGGCTTTCTAGACCAACAAATCCCAACCTCCAATTTCATTCACTCACTCAAACTTTGAGAGTATCTCTGCCTGTTCCTGTGTTAAATGTCAGATACACTGAATTAGACAACAGTTTGCAGAAAGGAACCCCAAGGAGAAATGGCTACCACTGGAGCATTAAGCAAAGACATTCTGAGAGCACTCAACGTTCATTCATTCACTCCCCAGCCTTCCTCCCTGAATTAATGTAATCAGTATCCACTCTGAAGCACGTGGCTTTCTCCTCTACCTCTTCCGAAGTTCAGCATAAATGCATCTTCAGGGAAGCCTACTGACTCAGTGATGGCGAGAGAGCCTCTCCCTACACCCTGTGCATTTCTTTCACTGCACCTATC
The DNA here is from genome assembly GCF_964374135.1 of Grampus griseus. Classification (NCBI taxonomy): domain Eukaryota; kingdom Metazoa; phylum Chordata; class Mammalia; order Artiodactyla; family Delphinidae; genus Grampus; species Grampus griseus. The sequence goes on along the minus strand of NC_139011.1, from coordinate 13,403,984 downwards.
ACATCTCTAAATTCCTTCTTGTGAAGATTTTGGTAGTAAGCAGTTATCTGTCTTATCAATTAGAAAGTAAGTCACATGAGGACGGACACTGTGGATCTGGTTTACCTTACGCAATGGAATTTAGGAGACTCCCCATTAAATACTTCATGAATATTAGTTATATTAGTTACATCCTTTCCTCTATCATCGTTGTACCTTCAGGGCTTTGATCTGATTTCTCCAATTTCTCTGAGTTCTCCAATTAAACCTACACATATCTGCTTTATTGAATACCGATCAACCATCAGCACTTCACAGGACCACCTTTCATTACATTTGTTCTACATGTATGAGTGAAATTTGATTTCCCCTTAGAAACAAGCTCAGGGGTAGAGATTATCTAAGGTTTTTGCTCGTCTCTAAACTTTTTATGTTCTAGTATCTCGTCTAGGGCTCAGCATCCTCTAGCCCTTCATACTCAGTACCTTGCTGTGATTGCAAATCACAGACACTAACCTTTCTTGCATCTACTGTGCAGATAAAATTGTGTTTAATAAGCAGTTTTTCCAGGAAACTCAGTAAAGGGAAATAAAAGCCCTTTTGCACACATTTTGGGCCTGTTCATTTTGGAGGTCCTTTTAAACACTTCCAAACATGTCATTTTCCTACATTAAGCAAACTCACTCCATTTAGGAGAAAGAGGAACAGCGGCCTCCACCAAAATCACCCCAAAATATATGCACATTCTATATTAGGCTCCCTTCCCTCTACTTTCCTGTGCAATGAGAACCATGGTAAATTAAGGACAACCACTCTAGGGAAAAATGGTCTCACTGCTGCTTGAGCTCTGGATAACCTTCAGCATTCAACACTCTTCCTATTTAAAATCCTCACGGGAGCCTGCTGATGGAGCCCAAGTTTTTGAGCCTCACAGGACTGTGGCAGTGACTTCAGGTGCTGGTCTAAGGAGTGCTGGTGGCCTCCCACACGCCAGTCCCAGAGGCCACATCTGCTCCTGTACCTACTGCTGGCACCTGCATCCTTTATCATGTCAGCAGTGCCACTTGATCACATGGGCCTGTTTTCTGTAATTAAATCACTCAGGGAGCCCATTCCCTTTGTCTGGGATTCTGAAACCACCTAACACGCAACATGGGTTACTGATCTTATTACCAAACCTCCCCAGTACAGACTCCAAAATGTGAGTGTGGCTTCTGGCAACGTTTGCACTGATCCTGAAAAAAATCAATGTGTATTGAAAATGTATGTTCACAAGATGTTCTTCATGAACATGGAGCCTAGAAGCAATAGGTGATTAATTCCCACACAGTAAATGCAGGGAGGGTTTCCAGTCACTAAATGAATTCATCAAAATGTTTACTGAGTAATGTAAAGATGAAACACACTTAATATTTCAGAAAAATTGCAGTTAAGCTGAGGAGCTTGGATTTGGGCCAAAACTGGCAGAAGTATACAAATGGAAAAAACCCATGTATAAATAGAGTTAATTCTAATGAATGGTTTATTGGAAACCCTCAGAGCATTTGTCAAAAGGATTTGACAGATTCTATTGTAATAAGACATAGTGAAGAGGAAATGGTTTAAAAGATGTCATCAATCTTTTATTTAACTAAGCACTTGCCCTTCATTTTGAAGGAAATGATACAATTTCAAATCTGAACCTCCTTCTCAAGAAGTGGTGTGAGAACATAACATTGATTTAACATATAATCTTCAACAAAAATAAAGTTTACACAATTCACTAGGAAATAAAATACATGAAATTTATCAAGTTAGTCAATGTAATTCTCCATGGGTCACAAGTATCGCTAAGAACAAAACATAATGAAAAGCTGAATAAACCAGTCAAGTTTATAGTTACCCTGATTAAAAAAAAAAATTCACAAATAAAATGTAACTTTCCAAACAAATCCTTTCAATGATGATCACACTAGATTTTATTTTGATTTACAAAAAAACAATGGTTAGACAATCACATAATATCAAGAGTCTTCAACACAGTGGATTCCATTTGTTAAGAGAAAAAAAATAGAAAACAAGTAATCCTTAAATTTTCTTCACTCTCCATAGCATATGTTGTAGAAAATTAAAGTTTTGCTTCCAAAAATATGTTTCCATGTGGTTATGGTGTTGTCGACTGGTGCTCTTAGGGCCAGAAGCAGCAAAGACATGAGAAATTTAACTACTGAAGTGTCATTTTTCATAAAAACTAAAAATTTCCTTAAAGGTCTGGAGTAAAGTCTTCTGCTAGGCTTGTTAGTGCTATAAAGTCATTTTTAATGAAATGTAGAATAAAACTACAAAAACTATGAGTTCTTTCAATATAAAAAGTTGTGTAGCTGAAGTTGTAGGCTCCTTTGCCATACATAAGCAGTCTCAATAAAATATTTGCTCAAGTAAGAAAATATAATTTGTCTGATTACATTTAGCATCCGTTCCAGTTGGGTGTCCTGCTTATCCCTGCCAGAGCTTCTAAAGAACATTAGAATCAATATTCCTTGCCTTCAAAGAGCATCCGTAATTCACAGTACAAAACAGTTCTAGAATCTTAGTCCTAAGGAGAAACAAAAATTATTAAATATATATATATATTTTGTAAAGTGCCAGATGTAGCCATTGCCTGGACATTAAAAACTCTTATCCACAACACTGCCATCTTTGAGAAAGATGCCAACAGTTGATTCAGTACCCTTTCCTTGCAACCTTCAGTGGCTGATTGGTGCTTTACTTTAAGCATGATGACCCTAATAAAACTTCCAACAGAATCACTGTTCCGAAGCATTACGTACTTCACATCTCTGGTACCCTGTAAAAACACGTGATAAAGCAGCATCTGGAGTAGATCTTTCCTCTTCTAGATCATGTTCAAGCCCTGTTATCAAAAACCTCTTCTCTTAGAGGGAGAATGCTACTACTGATATGGATTTTATAGGAGTTCTTCCTTCAAGTTGAGGTTTCTCACAAAGCTGTTTGTAACAGAGTCACTGCTGTCCCTCGGTGTGACCAATGACATTCACTTTCCATTGAGGGGTGAAGGAGGGAGACCGAGCAGTGGAAAAGAGAGCTGGCTGGCTAGCCCAGAGCTGCTAGACAGTGCCGCTCTGTTCTTCTCTCTTGCTGTCTGCACAATGTCATTACATTTAACTTTCCCTTGATGGTGTTAAACATAAAAGACAATCCAAATCTAGAAGGCTCTCCTAAATGTCTTTACCCACGTTTACCTTGCTCCACTTTTCCATGAGCAAAAGAATACAAACGCAAAGCTGCGAGATTATTAAACAAGAAAACTAGATCAACATTTCCAACAGGAGACTGACGCTTCTCCAAATTCCTGGACCAGGGCTGAGTGTGGTTCATCTTTAACATTGACAGGACCTGTTTGGGGATTCCTGTTAAAACAGGGAACATAGCTAATGCCCTTGTAATGAAATAATTTCATGTTGAGGTGCTATAAAGGTCTAGGCTTTTAAAAATTATGGCCTCAAATTCCCAAGTTTAAAAAAAGTACGTGTACAAGGAAATCCTTCAAGTTTTGTTGCCTTGATTTAAAGATCTCCAGCCAGGAGGCCTGAGGATGGCCACCACTGTGGAACACTCAAGTATGAGTCTACTCCAGCTGTAAGAATTGGGTCACAAAATGACTTGTTCAGCGTAATCTATAATGATTCCCAAGAGAAAAAAAAGAAACTTCACTCAACTTTTGAGACAGCATTAGCAATGCCCATGTGCGGCAGAGGATTCTGAAATCAAGGGCACATATCATTAAAGAGCTCACATGAAAACAAAGGACAGATTGTACACATTTTTTAAAGCCTCAGAGTAAAGCAAACACAGCAGCAGATTCAAATAGTATCAGCCATCCTGCTTCGGACAGATCCCACCATCACCAATCCATGCTTTAGGACTGTCACCAGATCTGGCGCTGACTACACCAGGTTGCATTTATTTATGATTGCTGTCACCCCTCTTCATTGAGAAAGCATTCTGAAGGGGTGTTCTCCAAACGACAAGAAGACTGTAGCAATATAACAAGACTTTACACCTTGAATTAAACTGCATCGAGTGTGGCTACCAAAATAAACAACTATCACTGAAATATGCCCCAAGCCTAAGATTTTACCACCAGCAAAACAAAACTGAGTGAGGGGGATGAGGCAATGAAGGAAAAAAAAAAAATTCACAGGACCACCACACCAAAGCCTTAAATTTAAAAAAAAAAAAGTTACCTTCACTATTCAGGAAGAGAGTCAGGTGGGGGAATGGACAGGAAACTGACTGATTCCTGCCAGGGCAACCCTGTTTGGCTGTTTCTGTAGTGGATACCTTATGGGGTGGCAGCAGCCAACCTCCCGTGTGACCTGGGGATGAACATGGCCAAGCAGGCTTAATTAGATCAGAGACACAAAGGGCTATTCCCTCCTTTGATAACAAATACCACAGCTGTAAGTGCCTACAATAGCAAGCAAGAAACAAAGGCAGCAAAACAGAACCAAAATTGAATCCTTCCTTTAGCTGGCCCCTGACAATGATTTACATGTAACCTGGGAAGTGGCGATGGCCCAGGAGACTCAGCTGGAAGCCAGCTCCAGAAGACAAATCGCTTGGGGATGGGGAGGGGGCATGCAGCAAAATCTTTGTTTTGTAGCCCAAGTTTACTCAACTACTTCTTGCACTTCACAGGGGGCTGCTTGATTTCAGTCTGTGGCTCCCAGACCTGGTCCTGGTTTTACCAGCCTTGCACCCCAGAAAAACCACAAGATAAATCACCCCAGCTTCCCGAATCCCTCACACTGCTCTTTGGAGGTAGCACCACCACAAACCTGCTCTGGCTTTACTACAGGGCATCCTCCAAGGCCATGGTAGGAGGGGAAGCGGTCGGAAGGCAACAGCAGGCATTGGTACTCTGAACTTTTCTCCACCCCTAAGTGCATAAGAGGCGTCGATTTTTGGACCCAAGTCCAGCAGGGATTAAGTGTCTGGCAAGTCCACAGTGTGCCTCACCTCGGGAAAGGAAGACAGATTGAGCCGGCGGGCAAGAAGCCCAGAAGCGCCCCCGGCCAAAGTGCTCCTACCTGCTCCCTCTTCCTCCTCCGTCCAAGATAACAAACTCAAGCCACAGCTGGCTGCGCTTTTCGCCAACTCTCCGTTTTCCAAATGGCCCAGGAGCCCAGATGGGGCCCAGAAGGTGGTGGAGGAGGGAGTGAGAGAAGGGAGGGAGCAGCGGCTGCTACAAACAGCTCCCTCACACAGCTCCGCTCTCAGCTCGCCGGTCAGCGAACCACCGCCTCTCGGGCCCCCTCCTCCCGGGCGGGCGCGGGGGGGCGCCCGGGAGGCGGCGTAGTCCGCGCGGCGTCGCTGTCGCTTACGTCCGGCTCAGCGGGGTGCAGGTGCGTGGCGAGCTCCTGCAGCACCGCGGCGCGCCCGATCTGGTCGTTGCGCCGCTTCTCCATGATCAGGTCCTCCAAGCTCTGGAACTCGAGCGTGTGGCTACGCTGCGCAGAGAGCTGGATCTGCAGCCGGTAGGGCTGCTTACCGATGCGCAGCTCGCCGCCGATCTTGAATTCGCGCTTGCCGTAGCGGCACCAGGCGGCGAAGCTCTCCGAGTTGCGCCAGCTCAGCTCGCGCTCCTTGGCGCCCACGTGCGCCAGCGCGTTGCGTACCACGGCGCTGGGGCTCAGCGGCTTGTAGCGGTACAGCTCGTTTACCACGCGGCCGCGCCGGCCCTGGCTCGCGTCCGTCAGGAAGCTGTTGCTCACCTCCAGCCGGTGCAAGTGCACCACCTGGAAGTTGCCCACGTAGACAGCCCAGTGCGGGTACTGCGCCTGCGACACGAACTCCACCAGGTCGCCAGGCCTGCACTTGTTGAGCAGGTTCTCGGGCGTGTAGGTGCTCAGCGCCGCGGAGCCCGGCGCGAAGCTTTTCTGGTAGATGCACTCGTCGCGGTAGAACACGGAGCACTCCACCTCGTGCAGCCGCGGGTCATAGGGCTGCGGCGAGGGCAGCGGCAGCCCGTCCCCGCCGTCAGGCAAACCGCCGCCACCGCCATCCGGCCCCTGGGGCGGCGGCTGCGGCTCCACGTCCTCGTCGTCATTGGAGAAGATGTAGGAGACCCCGATGCGGGGCCCGTCGTCCCGGTCCACGCCCGTCGGGTCGGCAGTGGGAACTTCCTTATAACTTAGGTGGGTCAGTTTCTCCACCTGGTTGCCCATCACGCTGCGGACACACGTTCACACCGCCGTGAGAGGAGAAAGCGAAACCACCACTAGGGTCATTGGCACAGGTCCCCGGACAGGGGCTCAGACCACCTGTTGGGAGAGGAAGGCAAGGAAGCCATGTAGGAGCCCTTCCGTGAAACGTGCGATTTGTTCTTAAGAGGAGGAAGAAAGGTTGGGTGTCGGGCACTTGGAGCCATTTTACGGGGAGTCTCAGATGTGGCGAGCTTTTCCTCACTCTTCCGCCTCCAGGGTCACGGTCGCAGGAGGCCGGGCAACTCCAGCTCTCCCCCGCCCCCAGCCCTTCACCTCGCCCGGGCAAAAGCCCATTGCATCAGCGACTCCTACCGCTTCCGCCAGCGCCCTACCTGCCAATCCCAAGCAGGAGGGAGAAAGGAAAAGAAACTTTAATTCCCCTCTCCTAGCCCCCTCCTTTCACCTCAGGGTCCTAAGTTACCCCAGAGACGCCCCCATATCAATCGCTGAGGAAACCGGCTAGGACCCCGCAGCGCGGCCCGGGCAGGTGAGCCGCCCTACCTGGCTCACCTGCGGTGCTTTCTCCTTCCGTCTTGCCCGCCCCTCCCCCCGCCCTCTAGCTCGGGTTACCTGCGCAAACTCACCCGCCTAGAGGTGGAGGCCGTGGGGAGTTGGGAGGGGCCCCCCGCCGCACCCTGAGACTTCTAGTGCGAGTTTGCAGGTGTGGGCTCCGCAGTCTCTCCTCTCTGGGCGCCAGCGGCTGCGAGGCTGGTCATGGGGGAGCAGCGCATGTCTTGCCCCCGCGGCTACGCAGCGCCTCAAGACTTGAAGGTGGGGAGCGGCGCCTCTTCACACAGCACCCCTTCCCTCTGCCTGGGGCCGCTTCTCCCCTTCAACCTACTCTTGGGGGAGGTGGGGCTCCTTAGAAGGAGGTGAAGGAAGCAGCCTTGGTGCCCCGTGGCGGCAGCTCCCGCTCGGTTCGGGCGAGCAACAAGCGCCGGGAGAGACGGGATTGTAGATCCGGCTCCGGGCTCCCAGGGCGGGAGAGCAGCCGCTGGCATTTAAAGAGACAGGCGCTCGCTCCCGGAGCCCGGGTCTTTCCTGCACGGCGCTGAGCCTCAGGCATCCCCGCCTCCGCCCCGCCCACACGGGCCACGGGGCTCCGCCCAGGCCACGCCCCCGCTCCGGAGCCGGTTTAAATCCCGCCGGTAAATAACCGATGGGTCGATTGGACTGGCGGTCTTCGCGCCTAACCGGTAGGATCTTTGCTTACCTTCTTAGAGCAAGACCTTGTTGTGAAGTCCTCGCTGCTTGCTCAGGTCGTATTTTTTGGAGCTGTGAGCTTCAAAATGGAGTTGGAAAGCAAACGCCACCTGCCAGTGTAGAAAGGAGAGAGGGATTAAGAGTTTGGTGTTTGTTCCGTTTCCCCTTCGTCTCTTCATCCCCAGAGTACCTGGAGAGGGAGGAACAGTCATTAGAAAGCAAACAAACTTTTGCTTCTTTCTTTTCTTTCCTAGAACCGATTTCTTGCCAAAGGTCACAGAAGAGAATTTTGTACTAGGACAGCTGGAGAAGTGCTTCCGTTTAGAGGTATTACCAGAATAAGCCCTGTGAAACTTTCAGATAGGAAAAAAATTCACAGAAAGGAAACAGTATAAAACAGAATGAAGACTTAGTTGCTGACTTGGTTCCAAGACCCGGGCTCTTAATAATGTCCCTCGAAGTTAGTACAAAGTTGATTTCATAACCTCCATTGTTGTTTTGAGAGTTACAAGTTCATACACGGGATAGTGAAAGAAAGCATTCACCTCTGCTTGTTTATTTTGGGGGTAGAGGATGTAGGAATTGCCTAATTGTCTTTAAGAACATATTAGCAGAGGCCCTCAGTGGATATATTTCCTTCCTGCTGACTTACAGAAGTGACAGGAGACTAGTATTGCCTATTAACCTCCACTACAAGAGGACAGTTCCTGCCTCTCCCCTCTTTGTTGTTTCTTGTACCTAAGATGGAAGCTACCAAAGTGGTTTTTCTTTTCTTTTTTTTTTTTCTTTTTTTATGTTTTTTTTTTTTTTTTTTTTTTTGCGGTATGCGGGCCTCTCACCGCCGCGGCCTCTCCCATCGCAGAGCACAGGCTCCGGACGCACAGGCTCAGCGGCCATGGCTCACGAGCCCAGCCGCTCCGCGGCACGTGGGATCCTCCCGGACCGGGGCACGAACCCGCGTCCCCCGCATCGGCAGGCGGACTCTCAACCACTGCGCCACCAGGGAAGCCCTTTTTTCTTTTTTTAAATAATGGATTGGAGTCGGGGTGGAGGGATGACAATAAACAAGCTTAGACTTTCACTGGAACACTGGAACACCCAAAGTAATTCTTGGTGGAATTAAGAATGCAACTCAAGACCTCCTCTACCCTGTTTTCCATCACTGTTTCTTTTCACTCCGTTTTTCCAGGTAACACTATTATTCAGTGTGTATACTGACCAGTGGAAACAGGAATATACTAACACCACTGTGATCCTTTTTAGTTTGAGGGGGAAAAAAAAATTAATCTACTTACGTACTTTTGAGCCCCAACAATCAATATTGGCAGGGCTGTGATGGAAGTTAGTCCTTCAACAAGTCTAAGATCACAGTATAAGTTAGACCAAAAGAGACTTCTGTATGTCTGCTGTATAGATTAAGTATTTTCTGACCAGCCTCAGGCATGTGTGACCAGATGAGTCTCCTCCCTGGACTTTTTGATAACACGTGCTCTGGGAGCTGCTGTTTAACCTGACTAGTATTTGCCACTAGCATGTGAACTCATGTAGACGCCCATTTTACAGGGAGGGAGGGGGTTTAGACTGAAAGAGGCAATGGCAAGTCATCCCATGTCTGTCAGGCTGGGGAACCTCTGCTACCATCAGCTGTGGTAGGCCACTTTGCCCCTAGGTGGTACTGGGTAGTTTGCCTGGTGATGGGAGAATCCACAGAAGGACACAGTAGTATGACAGTTTGCTGCCAGCACTCTGAGGCACAGATCTAATGAGTAAGGAAACAACACCTTGTTGTCCAGGTGTCTAGCCTATTGCCTTTATGAGCTCTGTTCAGGTACCCGGTTGTGGCTCAACAACAGTTCTTGAACTGACCAACTATAAAGTCTCGGAGGGAGCAGGCTCTGAGTCATTTTTATATCCCAATGCCTGGCACTCAGTAAGTACTCAATAAATGCTTGATGGACGCCTTAGGGGAATTCTTGGACATTTCAATAACCTGTCTCCTGTGTAACTTCTTCCATGAATGCCTGTTTAGGGCCCAGCCTCCATCTGATCCCCCAGGGCTCTTGGTCATAGTTTACAGAATGGCTCCCAAACATGCTTTGCTCATCTCAATGCTTGTTTAATAAATTTAAATTAACTGTCAGTAATTTGGAGACTTGGGAAATCTCACATAAAAATTCAGATTCACTTGAAAGTGCTAATGTATGAGACCACTGGGCCCACATTCCAGGATGGCAACAAAAAGCTAGAGCTGAGCAGTGGTTGCCTTGGAGATGAGATGTAGCCTCCAGTTGGCCCCAGTCCCTGTCCTACCCACCTCACTTACTAGTTCCTTGACTGGCCCTGGGAGACTCTGTGTTGGCCACCTCTGCCATCAAATTTCTACATTATACATTGTATCACTTGATTATATGTAAGTCAGCACTTGATCACATAGCATCTGGTATTATTCTTTAATTCATATATTTAAAATGTCTTCTAAAGAGAGCTTGATTCACAACTTCTTTATCCATTCATCTGTCAATGGACATTTTGGTTGTTTCCATGACCTGGCTATCGTAAATAGTGCTGCAATGAACAGTGGGGTGCATGTGTCTCTTTAAATTACGGTTTTCTCAGGGTATATGCCCAGTAGTGGGATTGCTGGGTCATATGGTAGTTCTGTTTTTAGTTTTTTAAGTAACCTCTATACTGTTCTCCAAAGTGGTTGTATTAATTTACATTCCCACCAACAGTGCAAGAGGGTTCCCTTCTCTCCACACCCTCTCCAGCATTTATTGTTTGTAGATTTTTTTTGATGATGGCCATTCTGACCGGTGTGAGGTGATACCTCATGGTGGTACATATATACAATGGAATATTACTCAGCCATAAAAAGGAACGAAATTGGGTCAGTTGTAGAGATGTGGATGGACCTAGAGTCTGTCATACAGAGTGAAGTAAGTCAGAAAGAGAAAAACAAATATTATCAAGTAATATTCCACTGTGTATATGTACCACATTTTCTTTATCCATTTGCCTGTCGATGGGCATTTAGGTTGCTTCCATGACCTGGCTATTGTAAATAGTGCTGCAATGAACATTGCGGTGCATGTGTCTTTCTGAATTATGGTTTTCTCAGGGTATATGCCCAGTAGTGGGATTGCTGGGCCATATGGTAGTTCTATTTTTAGCTTTTTAAGAAACCTCCATACTGTTCTCCGAAGTGGTTGTATCAGTTTACATTCCCACCAATAGTGTAAGAGGGTTTTCTTTTCTCCACACCCTCTCCAGCATTTATTGTTTGTAAATTTTTTTTTGATGATGGCCATTCTGACTGGTGTGAGGTGATACCTCATGGTGGTACATATATACAATGGAATATTACTCAGCCATAAAAAGGAACGAAATTGGGTCAGTTGTAGAGACATGGATGGACCTAGAGACTACCATACATAGTGAAGTAAGTCAGAAAGAGAAAAATACCATATGCTAACACATATATATATATGGAATCTTAAAAAGCAGTACTGATGAACCTAGTGGTAGGGCAGAAATAAAGACGCAAACGTAGAGAACGGACTTGAGGACACAGCGGGGGAAAGGGAAGCTGAGATGAAGTAAGAGAGTAGCATTGACATATATACACTACCAAATGTAAAATGGATGGCTATTGGGAAGCTGCTGCATAGCACAGGGAGATCAGTTGGATGTTTTGTGAAGACCTAGAGGGGTGGGATAGGGAGGGTGGGAGGGAGGCTCAACAGGGAGGAGATATGGGGATATATGTATATGTATAGCTGATTCACTTTGTTGTACAGCAGAAACGAACACAACATTGTAAAGCAATTATACTCCAGTAAAGATGGGGAAAAAAAAGAAAAACAAATATTGTATATTAACACATATATGTGGAATCTAGAAAAATAGTACAGATGAACCTATTTCCAGGGCAGGAATAGAGACGCAGATGTAGAGAACAGATGTGTGGACTCCTGGGGCGGGGAGGGGAGGGGGGGATGAATTGCAAGATTAGGTTTGACATAAATACACTACCATGTGTAAAATAGCTAACTAGTGGGAACCTGCGGTATAGCGCAGGGAGCTCAGTTCGGTGTTCTGTGATGACCTAGATGGGCGGATTGGGGGGTATGCGAGGGAGGTCCAAGAGGGAGGGGATATATGTACACATATAGCTGATTCACCTCGTTGTACAGCAGAAACTAACACAACATTGTAAAACAATTACACTCCAATAAAAAAAATAATAGTAAAGAGAGCTTGATTCAAAATATATTTCTTGAAGACCTGCTAGGTACCTGTTAGTCTTAAACACCACACATTTATTCTACAACAGGCACTGTGTTAGGTTTTGTAGGTATTCATGTCCCCATGAAATATATAGACTCCTTTAAGACAGTGTGACATGTCCTACAGGAAGGGAAAGTAGAGGATGCGGAGGGGAAGTTTCAAGACATGTTGATACAAAGGTGAATGTTAAAGTGCCTGCCATCAGGGGCTTGGACTAGTGGGGGTGACACAACTCTAAAATTAACAATGACATCTACCATTGAGTGAGCTTCTAATTCTGTTATAAAAGACAATTAAGTTTAGAGAGGCTAAGTGACTTCTTCCAGCTGGTAAGATCTCACAGGTCTGCTTGACTTCAAGGCCTGTGCTCATAACCACTTTGTTTTAAATAGAGACAAATACATTCTTCAATATTTAACAAATATTTGAGTGTCTGGCTTTACTGGGCTCCAGAGATAAAAAGCCACAGACTCAGTAGACAAAGTCCTTTCTCTTAATGGCTTTTATGTGTTGACAGGAGGAGACAATTGACAAGTTTAAGTAACTGTATATTCCTTTCTGAGAGCGATAAGGGCCATAAAGAAATAGACTAGGGTAATGGGGTTGAATAACTGTGGCTACAGAGAGGGTGGCAGGGGTGAGGTGGCCTACTTTGGATAAAATGGTCAGAGATGGGCTCCTAAAGAAGTGAAACTTGGGCTGAGACTTGAAGGAGGTGGCCTTGGCATTCCCTCCACAGGGAACACCAAGAGCAAAGGCCTGAGGTGAGAAGGAATTGGAGTGTTTAGGAAAAAGGGGGGATAAAAGGTTGCGACTAGAGCACAGTCAGTGAGAAGGTATGTGATAAGGGGGTGCAGTTAGAGCCATGGGAAAGCTTTGGGGGTTTAGGGTTGTCACTCTGGCTGCCCTATGGGAAATGGACTGTAAAGGGATGAGAGAGGAAGCAGGTCCTATAAATGACCAGGCCATAGGGCGGAAAGGCCTTCCCTGCAGATGGAGCCTCGTGAACAAGGGATAAAGCCACCAAGGCACCTTCCCCAAGAGCAGCCATTAGATTCAATTCAAACGTTAGATTTGAATTCCCAGCCATACTGTAGCTTCATCCTCCCCCAGCAGTGACCCAAGTGTCACATTCCACACACCTCCTTGGAGGAGGCACTCAATAAAAACAAGCTGTGTTGAATGCCAGTTAATTGCTCTCACAGCATTCCTGTCCAGAGCAGAGGGGAATAATCGAGAAGAGATGTTTCTACCTGACAAGGCATTGGCCCCCGACTCTGCAGGTGTAGTGGAGATCTCGGTTTAAATGGCTCGACCCAAGAATGTACAAAAGAGAATCAGGAGAGCAGAGTTGCCTGCTTCGGCAGTCTAACTCTGCCTGTTCCCAGGGCTTGGGCCCCAGGCTCACGGCAATGGCAGATAGCTGACTGAGTTTGCTGGAAAACAGGTTCCTCCACAACTTCCTTATGTTGGGAAACTTCCAGACTTCCCCATGCCTGTTACCCACAGCTGGGGTTCTGTTGAGACATAGAAAGTGAGTGGTAGCAGAATGAAAACACATGACCTGGGTCGGCGTCTTGTTTGCCAGGTTCATGACCTCGGAGCCATCTCTTACTTGCTCTGGGCCTCCTTTTCCAAACTCTAAAGTGGGGCTCGTGATACTATTTGCCTCGCTTGGGAATCGTCATGTGAGACAGTGTATGTGGAAGCACCTCGAAAATCCTGAAGACTGTGTAGATGCCACGTGTTATTCACACCTACCAAACCCTAGGTTAGGCCCATGTTAGAGCCAGATGATGATTTTAATATGGGAAGCCAAAGAATAACCATTTGTTCCAGGCGTCAGCTTACTAAATGTCCATACCGATCCCGTTTCTTTACACTTCCCAGATAAGGACACAAAGGCTCAGGAGTATGAATCTTACGGATTATGAGTGGGAGAAGCTGGATTCAAATCCAAATCTGGCTGGCTCCAAGCCCATACTTTTCACGCCATGTCACGCGGCCTCAGGAGCACCAGCATGTGTGTTGTTCATCCAGACACTGGCCAGTCTGAGGACCAGGGGGCTGCTTTGTCTTCTGGATGTAGAGTGACCAACTTGTCACAGTTCGCCCAGGACGATCTTGGTTTCACACTGAAAGTCCCATGTCCTAGGCAAACTGGGACACTTGGCTGCCTTACCTTGGTGGCTCCCTAACCTGGTCCTTGCTTTTTCTGCCCCTGAGCGGACTGGGGATATTGCTGGGGGTGGAGCAGGGAAGGGGGAGGGGAGAAAGGAGAGTCAGGTGTTCTAGTCCAGACCTCACTCTCATAAAGGGTTGCCATCTCCAGGCGAGGTTATGCAAACAGCAGCAGCTAGGCAAACTGGGTTATCCAGTAAAAGAGACAATAAATATTACATGCTTTTGGCATTCATTCTTTTTTTTTTTCTTTTTTTACTTGGATTCTTTCCAGGAGGTGAGGGCTGGGCCTGTCTCTCCTTTGAGAGGACTGGCCTGCAGCTGCGCCCTCTCTCTTCACCCTCCCAGCCTGTCTTGGGCTTTAAAACCTGCAGAAACAGTTTTGCACTTTGGCTGAATGATTTCTCCATCTTCAGATTAAGGAAGGGAGCACAGAGGCTTTTGAGTGTCCTTTTCCTTGGCTTCTGCATTTTATTTCCTTTTCCCCTCAGATCCCCAGAACAGGCTCTCTCAAGCAGGCTGGGCAAGAGCTGGTCTGCCCTGTGGTTTGGTATGTGGAGGAGATGCCCTGAGAAGTGGTCTGGGGCTGTCACGCACCCCAGACCTTCAGCTCTCCATGCATTAATCCTGTGCCTAAATTGTGAGGAAGCTTTTAACCCTTTCCTGGAAGAGGGATCACCAGTTGGAAAACACCGAGGCTTGTGGCTCCTGGAAACTGGCTGTTTTAGGAGACCCCTGACATTATATTGTTGGTGTTGAACCAGAGCCTGATTTGTGCCGGGGAGTCTGAGCTTGTAGCTGGACTCCTGCAGAAGCCTCATGAAAGATGCATTTCACCAGGTGGTTCCAGGGGAGAGACTAGCTTAAATTACAGCTCTACAAATCCAAATATTGGCATATCTGCAAATCCAAATGTAGGGATTTCAAAAAAAATCTAAATTCTAAGCATCTTATTTTGCACTTCTTGTGCAAGAAGGGGAGGATGAGCTATTCAGAGAAGAGACAAGGCTGTCAATAACGAGAGAGAAGCTTCGGCAGAGCAAACCCAACCTCCTTTTCTTTCCTTGGCCATTCTTCATGCTTCCAGGGAAGAAGAGCTCCGACAAGAGAGAGGAAGACGGTGTTCAGCGCAGCCTTCTGCAGGACAGATTAGGGGGACCCCCCACCCAGTAACTGGGGCATTGGGCTCACTACATCTTGTTGGTCGATTTCTGTCTGCTTTCCCCAAACCACTTCTAGGCCTGGGGCCAAGGGATCCTGATGAAGGACTCACCCTCCTATAGTCTATTCACAACACAGCAGCCCCCAGCAATCCTCTGAGACAGCGAGCCTAGCCAGGTCTGCTCAAAACTCTATGGCTCCCTGTCTCCCTTGGAGAAAAGCCAAAGTCCTGAAGCTAAATCCAGCCTCTTACCCCAACACCAAATTAAATCTCGGAGACAGAGTTTTGGGTGAAGTAGAGAAGAATTAGCTTTATTGCTTTGCCAGGCAAAGGGGGTCACAGCAGACTAATGCCCTTGAAACTGTGTGTCCCAACCCAGAGGGGGTAGTGAGGAGTTTTATAGGAGTGGTTCAAAGAGGGCGTGATCAGCTGGTGGACATTCTCCTGATGGTTTGGTGGGGAGGTTTGGAGGGAGTCGGCATCATCAACCTTCTGGTTCCAGCCAGTCTGGGGTCTCCGTGCTTGTGGGCAGCAGACTGTCCTTAACCATTAACTGTTAACTTCTCCCACCTGGTGGGGGTTTCAGTATCCGCAAAACAGCTCAAAGATGTTGTTGTGTGCATCCCTTGATGGGGAACCAGGACCTCGTCCCAAGGCTGCACTATGGTTTCTCTTGACTGTTTGTTCCTCCCCTGTCTCTGCATCCCCTCCTTTCCCTAATTAACAACTACTTGAACCTGCCCATTGGAACTCAGGGAGGCTCATGGAGGCTGAATAAAGCCTGTTTCCTGTCATCAGAGAAATGGGGGACACAGAAAGGCTTTGTGCCCAGGAGCCGCACAGGGTCCTGCTCAGTATCAGTCCCTAAAATAGCCCCACAGCCCTGCCTGCCTCCTTCATTCCCTGTCTGATGCCCCATCGCTCACACCTCCAGATGCACTGTCCCCTTGCTCTGCCTCCCCCGTGGTTGGCATGCTTCTCCCCCACATCCTCAACATTTGCTGTTCCTTCTGTCTGGAACGCTTTTCCCCAGATATCTTCATGGTGTGCTCTTTAGTCTTGACTCAGATGTTAGCTTCTTGGTGAGCTTTCCCCAAGAGCCCTATTCAGAATTTCAAATGTCCTCCCATACATACTGTCAACTGAAAAAGAAAAACGCACAACCTGAAAGTTGAGAATTATGTTTTATTCCTCAGGCTTGCTGAGAACTTAAGTCTGGGAGGCAGCCACTCAGATAGCTCTGAGGGATGGCTACAAAAATGGTAAAGGAAGAACCAAGATAGATAGGAGCTTTTGCAACAGAAACCAGGTAGTCAGAACATCAAAAGATTACTGTTAAAGAAAAACCAGACATCTCAAGTTAATGAATTTAGCATTTTTCTATATATGGGAAGATGCAAGAGTCTGGGCTCATTGAAATCATTCCTTTGATGTGCACCTTAACTATCCAGGGCCAGTATCTTTTTTCTTTTTTTTCCATCCCGAATCCCCTCAGGGTGCAGAGTCAGGGTGACTGCAGTGGCTGATGGCTTGATGGCTGAAACACCCTTTGTTTACCGATATGGCAGGTGACATTTGTCATCCACAATACCCTTTATCCTCTTTCCTGCTCTATTTCTCTATCACTTATTCAACTCACTTATCACCTTTTAGTGTTCTATACTTTATTAATTTATTTTAGTTTATTATCTCTCCCAGTTAGACGATACACGCTATGAAATCAGGGATCCTTGTCTTGTTTACTGGGTTCTCCCGACCTCCTAGAACAGTGCTAGGCTCAATACATTGTAGTTAAATTAATAAGCGAAAAGGCTTTCTGTGGGTCATCTCTAGTCATCCTCACAACAGCTTTAATGGTGCGGGAATATTGTCAATTTACAGATGAGAAAATGAATTCTAAAATGTACTAAATGCTTAGGGTACACCAGGTACTGTACTAAGCAGTTGAGTTTCAGGGGGGTTAAGAAGTTGGGCCCAGGTAACACAGCTAAGTTCACCATGAAATTCTATCTCTGTACTGTCCAACATGGTAGCCAGCACTCACATGTGGCTATTAAGCATCTGAACTGAAATGTGTCATAAATGTAAAATGCACATCGATTTCCAAGAATGAGTACAAAAAAGGTAAAAGATCTTACTAATGTTTCCATACTGATTACATATTGAAATTATAACATCTTAAATCTATTGGGCTGAACAAAATATATTATTAAAATTAATATCTCCTGTTTCTTTTTACTTTTTTTAATGTGGCCACTTTACAAATTTAAATTACATGTGTGGCTTGCATTTGGCTCTTCTAGCTGTTTCCATGACACCTTATGTCTCTGTCTTCAGTATATTACCTCTTGGACCCTTGAGGGCAAGAGTGAAATGAGTTTGTCTTTCCTATGAGGATAAGAGCAAAGATATGCAGAAGGCATCAACAAGTCTCAAAAGGATTAACATACCTGTTATATACTGCTTGTGTCCCCCCCAAATTTATATGTAAAAGCCCTAACCCCAAATGTGATGGTATTTGGAGGTGTAGGGCCTTTGGGAGATAATTGGGATTAGAATGAGGTCATGAGGATGAAGCCTCCGTGGTGGGATTAGTGCCCTTATAAGAAGAGGAACAGATACCAGAGCTTCCTTTCTCTGACTGAGGACACAGTGAGAAGGTGGCCATCTACAAGCCAGGAAGGAGGCCTTACCAGAACCTGATATAACCAGCACCCTGATCTTGGAATCCTAGTCTCTAGAACTGTAGGAAAATAAATTTCTGTTGTTTAAGCCACCAGTTTGTGGTATTTAGTTATGGTAGCCCAAGCTGCCCGAGACAGTACCTAAAGATGAATGCCTGTCTCTGGAGGACAGTAAATCTCCAGAGGAAGAAATGGGCTAAAGTAGGCTCCAGGGTTACGTGTTTTAAGCAACTTCTGTTAAAGCAGATAGCCCCCTGCACAAAATTGAGAGTGGGGTCTGTGAAGAAGGAATTCCCAGTCTGATGGAGGTGGACGAGGCTGGCTGTCACAGAGCCAGAACTCCAGCCCTAGCATTACTGAGCATCTTCTACTCCCTTTTACTCCCTGCCAAGCGAGCGACCTTCTAAGAGGCTTTCTTCTGCCCCTATAGACGTGCTTACAAAGATGACATATTGACCTAGTAATTACAGTTCTTTTTGCCATTCAGTAAGCTGCGGGGGCTGGTTTTATGTGTCTGACTCTGTGGGCTGAGTCCATTTTCAGTGGGTTGGCAGAGTTGGGTTTCTGAACCTTTGATATTGAGGATCTCACCTCAGGTGACAGAGAATTCATAAAGGTGGTACTAAACAAAGAAACAAGATAGTAGCAGCTAACATTTATTGAATGCTTACTGTATCCAGCACCACCCTAAGAGCTTTATATGTATTCACTCCTGTAATCCCTACCTGTGAGGTAGGCATTATTATCATTATCCTCATTTTACAGGCGAGAAAGCAGAGGTATAGTAAATTTAAGGATCTTGCCCATGGCAACACCACTAGTGATTTGCAGAGCCAAGATTCATATACGGGACAGTGCCATGGAGTAGGGGTAACCTCCTGCTATCCACCTTGCCCAGACAGGAACCCATGTGGCTGAGTTCCTCTGTCTTCATGCTCCACACTCCTCCTGGTCCCATCTGTGGGTGACGAAGCCATCGCCCTCGCATGCGTTCGTAAGTCTGAGTCTTCACCATCTTTCTAGGCTTATCTGCCAGTTTCCCAATCGCCCTGTATGCCTCGGCCACACCAGTCCTTGGTTTCTGTTATCTCACTCTTCACAAAGCTAAATTCCTCACATTCTTTCTGCTTCCAATCAAGTCAAGTCCTTAGAGAGCGAGCTTTGTTAACTAGCCTTTTACCCACCTCACTCTTCCTCAGCCCCTGCTTGCTTCCTACAAACGCCTATTACAGTAGTGATGGTATTTGCTTATTTGCTTGTCATTGCCTGCCTGTCTCTTCAGGAGTCCAGACTTTGACATGTCACTGTCACACCCTCAGTGTCCAGTGTCATATCCTACACACAGTAGATGCTTAACAAATATGTGCTGAGTAAGTAAGTCCTTCTTTGGATTAGCCTGACATTCCTCATTCTGTATGTGTCAAGAGAAACAGCTCTTCAAAGAGTGATTTTTGAGTTTCAGGTATGTGCTCAGGTTTGCAAAGCTAAGCTGCTAAGTGGAACCAGGAGGAAGCTTGATGGAGTAAAAGTGGGTCAAGGAAGAGAAATGAAAAAACAAAACACAAGAGGAGGAAAGCAGAAAGGGCCTGTTACGCCTAGTAAGGAGAACAAATAAGGTTCGCTAAAGTTCATTGCGTGACCGGTTGATTTCCAGTTGACTGAATGAGTTATCTGACTGGAGTGGAGTAAAGAGTGGGATGGAGCTCTGTCTTTACATGGTGAGGACTTACCTTCCATCTAGCCCTGCCCTGGGCCCTGTGGCTGGAGCTGAATGTGCACCAGTACACCTGGCAGTCAGCTGCTGTGCCTGGCAGTCCAGTTCCAGGAATCCTTACTGAACACCTACTACGTTACGTCACGCACCCTTCCTACTTGCTGAACAAAGGGACTGAAACCTGATCTTTGCCCTCTGGGAGCTCACAGACCCATCACCCCAACTAGCACCTCCTGAACAACTTAGTAGATGATCAGTAAACATTTTTGAAGTATTTGGATTAATGAGTGCATAGAATAGGGCCTTTGCCTTAAGAGTCTTAAAAGCAGTTGGGAATGTCAGGCAAGGGATATTTATTTAGAGACTGAGCCAACAATATAACTACAGAAGCTATGTTGACCTAGCTTTTGCAAATCGGAGGGGCTATAACCACTCTGCACATACCTATTGTAGGGGAGGAAAAAAAGTTTTTGCTCTATGTATCTTAGGTTCATTGGCTGGGGCCCTCAAATCAGACTGACAAAAGACAGATTAACAAGAGAAAAACAAATAGAAGTTTATTAATGTGTGTATCATGTACACATGGGAGCACTCTTGTGATAAGTAGATAAAGGGATATTAGAGCTTGGGCTTGTATAGCATCTTAGCCAAGAACGATAATTTTGTAGAGAAGTGACAAGACAAAGGAAAAGGACTTTGAACTTCTAGGGGCAGAAAATTGTGAGAATGCAAATATGTGGGGAAACTAATGGGGGATAAAAGCTAGTTGCTAAGGTTTGTTCATGTTGACCCTTTCTGGGTGCCATCTTGTCTCCAATGATAAGGTTGTTATGCCCCTCTTGGTACAGAAGTGGGGAAGGAGAGGGAATTCCCTGGTGGTCCAGTGGTTAGGACTCGGTGCTTTCACTGCCAGGGCCCGGGTTCAATCCCTAGTCTGGGAACTAAGATCCCACAAGCCAAAAAAAAAAAAAGAAGTGGGGAAGGGGACACCTTAACAAGGGAAATTTATGTTCTGTTTTTAGGTAACTAGGGGGAAGGTGCAGAGCTTTTCTTATATCTTCTTCTCAATTGCCTTCAATTCAAAATAACCGTTGTACCAAAGTGGCCTATTTTGGGGTAGCATATTCTGCTACTCTTCACTACGAACCAGTAAAAAGATGAGGTCCTATCTCTGAGACGGCAGGAGGATTTATTCTGTGCCTGGCACTGTGCTAACTACTTGTAATCATTACCTGGTTAACATTCCTCACAACTTCACAGGGCAGGTACTATTATTATCCTAATACCCATTTTAGAGCTGGGGAACGTGAAGTGTCAGAAGTGACTTGTTCCTATCACAGAGCTGGCCAGTCATCCCACCAACTGGATGTGGACCCAGGCAGGTCTGAATCGAAACCCCACTGGACATGGCTCCTTTGCACTCTGACCATCGACGTCACAAACAATAGGACAGAGCTTCTTGGTGAGGCAAAATGCAGCCATTAACTCACTGTTTCCTTTTCCTCTTCCTCCTCCTTTAAGTGGGGCATGCTTCACCCAGAGCAGTTAGTCCAAGGGTTTCAAACAGGTTTCTTAGGATTTAGCATGCCCATACTGATTGCAGAAACAGACTGATGGAAGATGTCCCCACTGGGAAGAGGAACCTGAACTTCCCATGTAAGGATGGCCCAGGGAGAAGGAAAAAGAAACAACCTGGGGACCCTGACTAATTTGACCAATGTATTACCGTGGGAGGGCCTGGGTCATTAGAGCTTTGGGGACGTGCCAACGAAGATAAATAAATTGGATTTCAGTGTGCTGTACCAAATCACTACGTCCCTGCAGACACTTAAACACAACAGTAACCTGGGCATGAAGTTTGCCATTTTGGCAAGGTCACAAAGATTCTGTTTCCCACCAGGGCAATTTTCCCTCACCTAGGGATTTACAAATTCCTGTCCCCATTGTCAGGGACTAGATCAACTCTTACCAATACAGTCCTCAGCCCTTTTCCTTCCTTATCCTCAAGCCCCAGGGGCTTTTGCCTCCTGAGTCATTATGTAAATGACTTACAGGCAGAATCTAAAGCCATTAACCAGGAACCCTCCCACCTTGACCATCTCTAGTTAACTGGATTCCTGCTTAACTGAAGGTTAAATAAAACGCGCCTTGTTTAAGGGCTTGTTATTGAAAATCTTTTTAAACTGTGTTAGTTCACGCACCTGCCTAAGTTTCTGGAGCAGAATGAAAATAATCACATTTTTGCTTGATGCTCAGACATCTTGCAGCGCCTTGGGGCATTATTCTGCCTAAACGTTAGGATTAAAATTTCACTGTAGTTGTCGACTTTTGTGAGAAATGGGGCTCTAACTGTTCTAAGTTGAAGAAGAAATTTTAATTTAATTTTGTTGAGAGAAGTACAGCATCTTGCTTACCCCGTGCTTAGCAGAGTATCAGGGCATTTTCTCAAAAATTCTGATAAGTCGATGAATGTCTGATATGAATTTATTTCTTGCTGTTGTTTCTTTCCCCCCTAATAATAATTGTATCTGCTCTTTATTGATTGCTAGGGATGGTTCCAGGTGTTGTGCTAAGCACTTTGTGTGCTTTGTATCATTGCATCCCTGCCACACAGTGGGTGGGTTTTACCTCACAGATCTGCCTCAGAGAGGTTGAATGACTTGGCCGAGATTCCAAAACTAGGAAGGGGAGCTTCCCCGGTGGCGCAGTGGTTGAGAGTCCGCCTGCCAATGCAGGGGACGTGGGTTCGTGCCCCTGTCCGGGAAGATCCCACATGCCGCGGAGCGACTGGGCCCGTGAGCCACGGCCACTGGGCCTGCGCGTCCGGAGCCTGTGCTCCACAATGGGATAGGCCACAACAATGAGAGGCCCGCGTACCGCAAAAAAAAACAAAAACAAACAAACAAAAAAACCTAGGAAGGGACGAACCAGAATCCACATTACTTGCGGAGTTTTATGGATGGTAGTCTCCATCTGCATATGAGGCTAGATAGGCAGGAATGCCCCTAAAACCATAAGGAAATGGAACCTACGTGAAATGAGCATTGAGGGGGGACAGACAGATATACACAGATATCCTCACCCACACCCACAGACACACACACAGACACACATGTACCCTGGTCCCAGACACCCCATCGGTTAGGAAGCCAGGACAGTGTAGTAGTTTAGAGAAGTAATTTTCAAATTATCTGCAAAAAAGGGCCAGGCTGTTTGTTTTGTTTGTTTTGTTTATAACTTCCAACTTTTTGTGAGCTGATACCTTTGTAAAATAACAGATATAAATTATTAGACGAATGAAGAATATAATACAATGATATAGAAGCCCAATTTTTAAATTATTATTACACTCAGCAGACATAAAATAACCGCCAAATAGTTATAAAATTTCTACCAGCTCACTCCCAATTTCCATTCTTCCTCTGTGGACAGGTAACAAGCAGTTGGGGGACCAGCAGAGATACTCACGTTTCACTTTTCAGGGCTGGATCAGGCCAACCCTTGCTTCTCCAAGAGTGGTTACCAACAGGCAGTATGGGCCTCACGCTGGAGGGAGCTGAGCTTGCTGGAAATGCAGGATCTCAGACGCCACCCCTGATTGGCTGAACGAGGATCTGCAGTTTAACAAGATCACCAGGAGATTCTGGTGAGTGTTAAGGCTTGGGAAGCCCTGATTTAGAACAAAGGCTCTGAAGTCAGACCACCCACGCTAATCAAGCGCTATCTCTTACACCTGTGTGCCCTTGAGCACCTCACTTAACCCTGAGCTTCAGTTCCCTAGTTTTAACAGTATACTCCTCTTCTGGGCAGTGGTGATCCCTGCAATGTAATGCACCTGGAGGGTTAAGGGCAAATGAGAGAGCGCTCAGTGGAGCTTAGCCCTCTGGAAGGTAAGGGCGCCATAGCTACTGTTGTTATTGCTAACGTTTTTTTTTTTTTTTTTCCCTTGCGGTACGCGGGCTTCTCACTGTTGTGGCCTCTCCTGTTGCGGAGCACAGGCTCCAGACGCGCAGGCTCAGCGGCCATGGCTCACGGGCCTAGTGCACGAACCCGCTTCCCCTGCATTGGCAGGCGGACTCTCAACCACTGCGCCACCAGGGAAGCCCCCATTGCTAACAATTTTTTGTTTGTTTTTTGCGGTTCGCGGGCTTCTCACTGTTGTGGCCTCTTCCGTTGCGGAGCACAGGCTCCGGACGCGCAGGCTCAGCGGCCATGGCTCACGGGCCTAGTGCACGAACCCGCTTCCCCTGCATTGGCAGGTGGACTCTCAACCACTGCACCACCAGGGAAGCCGCCATTGCTAACAATTTTTTGTTTGTTTGTTTTTTGCGGTACGCGGGCCTCTCACTGCTGTGGCCTCTCCCATTGCGGAGCACAGGCTCCGGACGCACAGGCTCAGTGGCCATGGCTCACGGGCCTAGCCGCTCCGCAGCATGCAGGATCTTCCCGGACCGGGGCACGAACCCGCGTCCCCTGCATTGGCAGGCGGACTCTCAACCAGTGCGCCCCCAGGGAAGCCCCCATTGCTAACAATTTGTTAAAATCATTTTCTTAGGCCATACTGTTGTCCTTGAGACATGAGCACCCAGGCCAAGGATATTTACTTTAGTGTTTGATGTTCAATTAGCAGTCAGCTGTATGGAAAGTTTCCCCTCCCCCTTCCTGATCCTGGTCATTTGGCTTTGGGACCTACTGATGCTACTTAAGCCCCTTGGACAGGTTCCCCACCCCACTCATGATCATCTATTGGTACTAACCATCCTGAACGGGGTGAGTCTACAGGAGGACCTGGAAGCTGGTAAGTTCTGGTTTCCCAGTCTGTTAAGGACTTTTCTTACCAGGGCTTGGTGGAGAGGAGGGGAGGGAGCTACTGCAGTTCAGCTGGGAGAGAAGACACATGCCCTTGTTGATGTGGTTTGGGTGACAGCAGTGACTCTGTCAACCCAGGTATCAGAAGTCCAGTCTAAGACTGATGAGTGCTCTCTTTCTTTTCTTCTGTCTACAGATAAAAGCCAGCATGTCCTCTAGTGAGACTGACAATTTTGTGAGCACAGAGCCGGGAAAAGGCAGCAAACCAAAGTGAACAGTCAGCTAAGTAGAGTTTGCTGGAGATTTACGCAGAAACCTACCCACAGAAGCAGGGCTGATGGATTTATAACAGGGGCGGGATAATTTGTTCTTGTGTGCGAAGATAAGGGTAAACATATTTCATGCTGTGATGTAAGCCCCTATCTGCAGAAGTCAGGAGAGATTCCCTGCCCTGTTGCTGAATCGTGTGCTTGACAAATTATCCTCAGAAGCTTATTTTATCTGGAGGTGTCACTGGGGCCCAAATGTGAAAGGTGGAAGGACATGCCTGGGGGCAGAGGAGGGGGACTCTTCTGTCCCTGCACATCTGGAAGCTCAGAAATGAAAGTGGCACGGGTCTATAGTATTTGGAAAATCCTGGAGAGGAGCTGGGATGGAAGCGAGTAACTGTGTGATCCCTGGGCCTGATTGAGGAAATATGCCAGGAAACATGTGTTCCCATTTCAGCCCATCTTGGCCTTGGTCCAGCAGTCGTACCCACCCTAGACCTGCCTCTGCCCTTTATTTTGTCAACAGCAGGTAGATAAAGTGCTCTCAGTTTCCAGAGCTTCTCATCACACTTCCTGGGAAGGAAGCCCTTACTGAGCTCTAGGAACTGGCTGGCTGTCTCCACCACACCTCTAGAGGACAAAGGCGGAGTCTTGATAATCTTTGTATCCCTTATGTGTAAATTTTCTATATGTGCTAAAAATGTTTACAGAAATAAGAAAGAAAGCTGGAGCTCTGAGGGTGAACCTCTTTAAGAAATACAGGAATGTAACTTAAATTTTGCAAAATTATCATTATCCTATAATATTTACTATTTGGTGTTCTGCCATTTTAAAAATAATTCTAATTAATCTGTAAGTAATTATTATTATCCCACTTTACAGATATTGAAACTGAGGGTCCAGAGCCAAGAAAACACAGATCTCATGTAATGAAGCCAGGACTCAAACCTACTACTGTTAGATGTCCAACCCCACTTTGTCCAAGCTGATGCTAGACTCATGATCCCAGGCCCTCCATGTTCCTTTGGGGACTTCCCTGAGCCTAGGCCTGGGCCCCATGTTTCCCATTTGTAAAACTGGGGGAGGGATGGACTAGGATCCCACAGGCTGCTTGTCAGTGGGTGTCAGAAGTGCAGGAGAAGAAGGTGAGCAGCCCGGGACGCTGGGCTTTAAGGCTTGAGCAATGTCAAGTGGGAGTCCCCAGTAAATTGAGATGTTGCCACACAGACTTGGGCATGAGAAAAACTAACAGAGAGCCAG
This sequence comes from Grampus griseus, assembly GCF_964374135.1. NCBI lineage: Eukaryota > Metazoa > Chordata > Mammalia > Artiodactyla > Delphinidae > Grampus > Grampus griseus. The sequence continues at coordinate 13,378,167 of NC_139011.1, read as the reverse complement.
TCACTATCACAAGGGCTTCAAGGGGCAAATTCAACCCAGGTATCAGAAGTCCAGTCTAAGACTGATGAGTGACCAGGCTGGCGGGAGAGAAAACAGGTTGATCCCCAAAGATGTGTGTGGCCACAGTTGTGTGGAGAGTAAGGCCAGACACACATGCACGCACATATGCACACCCACACATGGATACAGCCATCAAGAGAGCATCTGTGTGCAGCCAGAGATACAAGAGACAGGATAAGATTCTTTTATGTTGCAGGTAACATCGCCCCGACTCTCAGGCTTCCCCTACGTAGGACTTGGCAGGTGATTAAAGTCTCTTATTAGTCTTATTCGTCATACTTTCCATATTCCTGGTGCAGACAGGATGTATAATATATTACATTTTATGGAAAACAAAGGATGAGATAGGTAATATATATATATATATTCATGTTTTTTTTCCATGATTTTTCCACATATAGACTATTTCTGTAAGTTTACCCGAAAAGCTTATAAGCATGGTTGCCTCTGAGTAGGGATCTAAGGACCAGAGTTGGGAAAGAGAGTAACTTTGCATTACATTCCCTTTTATAATATTTGAACCTTTTAATCATAGATATGGATTCCTTATTCAAAACAATAAACTGTTAAAAAATACACACACACACAAAAACAATATTCCCGTGTCTGTCTTACACTCCGATGTTTCTGAATTGGTTCCTGTGAGTGAATGATTGTTTCTGAATGTGATTAATTCTGAGAGTATTTATCATACGGTTGGAGGCTGTTTATGGTTCAATGGAGAAGAGGGGATTGATGGAAGACCCTTGGAGGTGAAGAGGATGGAAACGCCCTAGAGGAGGGAAATTCCTCCAGCCCCAGCCAGGAAAGGCCATATTAACCACCAGGGAGTGATGAGTGTCAGTAATTCCAGTAAATCAGTTAAGAAATAAGCTGGACTCTTTGTCTCGACACCTAGCTGAAGTGGGAGTAGCTAGGAGTATGGGGAGGTTTGAACTGAATTTAGGGAACTTATATATATATATATATTTTTTTTTTTTTGAAAATAAGATGACTGTACACACCAGACATTTCTTGCTGGACTGACCTGTGGCTGCATAACTGAGATGCAGACTTTAAAAGAACTAGCTGACTTTGTTTAGTCCTGCATGGAGCCAGACAGTGAGTAGGCATTTTGCTGGTCTCATCTCATTTAATCTTTAAATAATCCTAACAAGTAATATCCCATTTTACCTGTGAAGGAATTAAGACCCCAGGCAGTTAGGGGTTATTCAACCGGCCCAAGATGTCACAGCTGTTGATAACAGGGCAGAGTCACAATGTGGCTACAAGTACTCTTTGATTCCAAACCTTTGGCTCTACCCAACGCCGCTGGAAGAAAAGGAGACAGGGCTTAATTACCTACAAGAAACTGGCAAATAATTCTGCTAAGGTAGCAGGCTCTCAGACACTGGCTACATCAGAATCTCCTGCAGAGCTTGTTAAAACACTTATTGCTAACCCCACCCCCATGGTTCAGAGTCAGTAGGTTTGGGCTAAGGCCTGTGAATTTGTGTTTCTAACAAGTTCTCAGGATGCTGATACTCTGGTCTGGGGGCTCCACTTTGAGAACTACTGCCATAAAGTAAAGAGATTAGAAAAGGGGCTCTTAAAGCTTATTTGGTGATTTTAGTGTCAAACGTGGGAATAGGGCAATTACGTGCTGTTTATATTTCTTGTAATTATTTCCTTTGTGTTTTTGTTTGGATTTTAATAAAATACTTTTTGGAAATATCCACCTATCTCATCTATTTTAAGGGGAAAAAGGGAAATGACTTTGTGTCTACAGGCAAATCAGAGAGTAAGGGGGAGAATTTACCTTAAGGTTTGGAGTTCAGACATGGCCAGAGGACTCCCCAGAGGAAAGGCCCAATCACTAGTCAGGACTCTTCTGGTCACAAGTGACAAAAATCTAACTTCACTCATTTAAAATTGTATTTGGTTGTGTGTAACAGAAGCGCACTTTACACAGATGTCTTGGAACCAAGTTTCTGATTTTGTTGTACAATAACACTTCTGGAGTTAGGTGGTCACTGGCATTGCTTTAGAAGGTCAACAGTATCAGGTCTGACATCTCTTTTTTTATTTTCTTTTTTTACTCATGACTCATTTGCTCAATTTTTTTTTACTCGCTTACTCAAAGTGGCTGCTGTGGCCCCAGTCATCACATCTGTGTTCTAGCGAGAAAGAAGGTGGAGGGCTTCCCTGGTGGCGCAGTGGTTGAGAGTCCGCCTGCCAATGCAGGGGATACGGGTTCGTGCCTCGGTCCGGGAAGATCCCACATGCTGCGGAGCGGCTAGGCCCGTGAGCCATGGCCACTGAGCCTGCGCGTCTGGAGCCTGTGCTCCACAACGGGAGAGGCCACAACAGTGAGAGGCCTGCGTACCGCAAAAAAAAAAAAAAAAGAAGGAAGGTGGAGAATGGAAGGGGTGTGGTCCATCTCATCAGTTGTTCATATCCTTCTTTAAGGCTTCAACTGTGTCACATAACCATATCTAGCTGCAAGAGAAATGGATAGAGTGAATGGTTAGTTGGGTACATTGCCTCCCTACACAAAATGAGGATTTTGTAGTCAAAGGAAAAGAAGTGATTGGATATTAGGAAAGCACTTAATAATCATGCACAGCAAATTGGGCAGAATGGGGAATAAATTGCCTTTATGAGAAAAGCAAGAATGGAGTGGCTTCAAGAAGGCTGTATGAGTTAGCTTTTGCTTCATAACAAACCACTCCAAAACCTAGTGACTTTTTAAATTTAAAGTTTAAGTTCAGACAAATATCTATTTGATGATGAATCTGTGGATTGACGGGGAAACTCATCTCTGCTCCATGTGGTGTCACCTGGATACAGTGTTACTGCTGTGACCTTAGCTAGATGGCTGGGATGTTTGGGACACCTGGGATTTTCTTTCTATGTGGTTTCTTGCCCTACATTCACCTTCTTCACGTGGTGGTAGAACAGTTTCAGAGAGCAGCAAATTATTTTTTTTTGAGAAACAAACCCTCAAAAACTTGGTGAAATAAGTCACCACCACTGCATTTGCTCGTCTGTGAGCTATGAGTCATCGTTTTGGACTGGGCTGAGCTTGATGATTCTTCTGATGATCTCTGGTGTCTCACATGTGGCGTGACTGGGACCAAATGGTTTATGATGGTCTTCTTTATGGCTGGCAATTGTTTCTGGCTATTGGCTGGGCCATCTGTCTCCAGCAGGCTAGCCTGGGCTTCTTCACATGGTGACTGAGTTCTGAAAGCTGCAAGAGAAAGGGTGGGTCCCAACGTATAGGTGCTTTTTAAGCCTGTGCTTGCATTGCATTTGCTGATGTCCTACTGGCCAAAGCAAGTCACTTGGTCAAGACCTGAATCAGTGTGGAATGGGACTGTGCAAGGTTGTGTATACAAGGAGGCAAGGCTTACTGGGGCCCATTACTGTATCACAATCTACCACATATACCCTAGACCAAGGACTTGAATGTCTGCAGGGTACTCCTTATCATGTCTTTGCCTTTCTCTGCATGTCATCTTCATTCCTTTACACAAACTACTTCCCCTAAGTCTGGAATCCGGGAATCACTTCTTCAGCTTCCCACCTAAAGGGAAACAGGTCTCTTCCTCTTTAATTCTATTCTGAAAATAGCTAGGAAGAACTTTGATTGGTCTGCTGTGGGTCAGATGCTCACCCCAAGGCTAAGCAATTGGGATACGATCATTGGCAGCTCCCAACAGACCCTCATATTTGGAGAGAGGTTGCAGAAGGAGCAATTTTAGAGACACCATTCTAAAAGTGAATTGAGATCCCTTCTGGAATAATGGAGATATAGTGGCCAGAAAAGACAAATAGATGTGCAGTGTTGGGGACCATTGAACAGAAAACCTCACAGGCTCTCTTTTTAGAAGTTTTTTTTTTTTTTTTTGATTTATTTGTTTTGTTAGGTGGTTGGGAGAGTCTGGATTTAATAAGAACTTAAGCTAGTTTAAAAATCAGTTTCTATTGTTTTCCAAAACATTACCTTATTAAACCAATCTACACATTTTCCTTACTTTCTTTGAAAAAATGCAGATTAACATCCATGGCTGGCCCCCCATGGGAAGGTTTCTAACTGAGTGTTCTTTGTGGCAAATATACAATAGAGATTACATTACTTGTCACTCACCTCCGTCTGAGATTGTGTTGGGAAAACAGCACACAGAAAGCAAAAGAAGAAAGACTTGCGTCCTTAATTGGCACATCAGTCACATCAATGAGGGTCTATTTTTTTCCTCCAATCCTGTTAGGAATTTAAGAGCATATGCTAACAAAGTTCCACATCGGGATCTGTGAATATATGGGATTTGGGGCAAACAGAAATCACTGGGATCACCTCCGCCGTGCAGGGGTCTCTGATGGAGGCATTCCACCTGAGTGTCACTGAGGGTCCCCAGCATGAGCGGAGTGTAAGGGCCCACTCTCGCTTTTTAATTGGATTGAAGGAAAGTTAAGAGAGGCAACCACTGAAAGTGCAGGAGAGTGGAGGAATGCTGGCCTTTGGGGAATGCTACCCAGTTTCCACAAATAGTAGAGATTCCTGAAAGGCTTTGAGGGAGGCTCTGCTGGGTAGCCACGGCGATGCTGTGCTTCTCGCCTCCCTGCTGCCAAGGAGCGAGTTTGTTCCTCTTTCCCAGGAGCCTTAGCTGGTGCAGCCGTGGCTTATTTCAGAAACCTTCTAGACACAGCTCCTTCTCGGAAGCACTTCATTACTTGGTGGAACCTGCTCCTCCCTGTCTTGGTGCCCTGCGGTGTTTCACAGGCACCCCTTCTGCACAGCAAACATTTGCCAGTAATTGTGGTACCACCGCTTTTATTTAACCTGCTCTGGTTTGCTTCAAGGGGTTATTTAGTTCTCTTTTCGATTCTTTGCTGGCAGTTAGGGTGTGTTTATCAGCAGGATTGCTGAGGAGTCTCGGCTGTGACTTTGGAATATGAAAACAGTCTGGCTTCACATATAGCCAGTTCAAAATTAATGTTCCCTTCTCCCTGCATTCCTTGGCTATCTCATCTCCCCTACGCACTGGTCCTGAATGGGAATTTATGGGAGATGGTTGGGCCCAAACAGGGATTTCTCATTGAATGCAGTGGACAAGCCAAAATGAGAAAAGTTTAAATCAGGTATGTTGTGCAGAGGTCCATGAGAAGACTCAAGAAGAATCCATGGGTTTCAAGGTTGGGCTACAGAGCCAGGAGCTAGTTCAAGCTACTCAGGGTACATTTATGGTGCCAGGAGTGGAGGTGGGAGCTGGGGGGTGGGGAAGGGAAACGAGAAGTTTTCAAATGACTCACGGACCCAAGAGAAGGAAAATGAGACCTGAGATGTGTTTGTGGATATAAAGTGGAGGGGGGCTACACCCCCTACTTGAGCCAATGCCCCTCTATTCTTATATTTTCCATATTGAGTGACCAGCTAAGATGCATAATTTTTTAAATTAGCAAACTCTACATTTTTAGGGCAGCTTTCGATACACAGAAACATTAAGAACAAAGTACAGAGTTCCCATAAACCCCCTTTCCTCCCCCTCCTCAGCTTCCTCTATGATTAACATCTTGCATTAGTGATACATTTGTTGCAATTGATGGACCAATATTGATACATTAACTAAAGTCCATAGTTTCCCTTAGAGTTTACTCCTTGTTGTACACTCTATGGTTTTGCCAAACTCATAATGTCATGTATCCACCATCACAGTATCACGAATAGAATAGTTTTACCGCCCTAAAAATGCTCTGTGTTCCGTCTATTCATCCCTCCCCTGAAACTCTGGAAAACAATGAGCTTTTTACTGACTCCATATTTTTGTCTTTTCCAGAATGTCATATAATTGCAACCATTTAGCCCATAGACACCAACCCAAGGAGCTGGACAAGTATCTCCAAGGAACGCAGGAAGGTAAGTGTTAATGAAGCTGTATTTCTTGCTTGCTACATCTGTTTTACCAACTTTTCTGCAAAACATGTTTTGAGCAGTCATGTTGCTCCAAACATAGGAGGTATAAAATTAAATGAAATATGGTGTCTGCCTTTGTGGGTGAGGCTGATGAGTCAACATATAATTGGATAATACACTCTGATGACAGTCCTTGCAGGGTGCCCTGGGGGCATCCATGTGTCTCTTCATCCCACAATATATATTGAGTGCCTGCTGTGTTCCAGGTGTTGTGCTGGGCTGGAGACACAGAGATGAAACAGGCACATGATCTGCCTACAAGGATCTCACTTTCCGCTGCAGGGGGTGACCTGTAAACACGATTCAGGGCAGCGAGGGCCAAGATGGAGACAAGAGATAACAGAACTCCTTGGAAGAAGGCATGGTTGAGAGTCTTTGCTTAAACTCTTTTTTTTTTTTTTTTATGCTTTAGGCAGAGGAAGTAGACTTCTTATTTTATCATAAAACCATTTATGGAAATGTGTATACGTAACTACTTTAGCTAAAAAATTCTCTCTGTTTAATCTGAAGCCTGAGATGATAAATTCCTCACTCTGCAGAGGAAGCCTCAGTATTGCAGCATTAAATATAGATCATTGAGCTTCCTGAGGTGGAAGATGGAAGCCAGCATGCGGAGGGCAGTCCTGCTTAGATGAAAATGACATCCTCAGTTAGTTCCCGCTATGAATTCTCCTGGGGTCTAGTGAATGAATTTGATGCTCAGGGGCAAAAGTAGCCTTGCTTTTTCTTTTGGATGAAGAATCAATCATTGCCTGTCCTGGTCTGGTTGGCTGTTTTATTTATTTATTTATTTAAAATACATTTATTTATTTATTTTTGGCCGTGTTGGGTCTTCATTGCTGCGCGCGGGCTTTCTCTAGTTGCGGCGAGCGGGGGCTACTCTTCGTTGCGGTGCACGGGCTTCTCATTGTGGTGGCTTCTCTTGTTGCGGAGCACGGGCTCTAGGCACACGGCCTTCAGTAGTTGTGGCACATGGGCTCAGTAGTTGTGGCTCGTGGGCTCTAGAGCGCAGGCTCAGTAGTTGTGGCGCACGGGCTTAGTTGCTCCGCGGCATGTGGGTCTTCCCAGACCAGGGCTCGAACCCGTGTCCCCTGCATTGGCAGGCGGGTTCTTAACCACTGCGCCACCAGGCAAGTCCCTGGTTGGCTCTTTTAAATAAGACTCTGCCCCAATGGGAGCCTCTCACGGTTTGGCCAGGACAATTAGAGAAAGGCCAAAGATGCCCTGGAGTGTGATTCCCAGCCGAGAGTTGAATGTGAGTGAGATCTGACAGCTCCACACGGCCTCTCTGCACCAGCAGATGTTTTCTGCCCAGGACAAGGAGACCTAACGAGTATGTTCATCTTTCACCCCCAGTTCACATGTGCTAGCCCCTGCCTGATAAAGAAGTTGACAGGTATTCAATCTGCCTGTACTATGTAGTTCTGCCTACTGCAGGTTTCCATGAGGTGTTGCTTGAGGCTGCATCTCCCAGGCTTCCCAGCTGGGCTGCCTTGTCCAGAACTGTTTGTCGCTGCTACAGTACAGCAGTTAAGAACATGGGCTCTGGATTTAGACAGTTTTGGTTTTGAAATCCAATTCTGCCACTGACTAGCTATGAGGTGGACAAGTTGCTTTACCCCTCTAGACCTACCTGTAAAATGAGAATAATAATAGTATCTGTGTATCAGGATCCCAAAAGGAAATAGGTACTGTACTCAGATAAGGATCATTCAAACAGGACTTGTTCACAAAAGGAGAAATCATAGATGTGTGAAAGGTTTAGGGAACCACCCTAGATAATGAGGGAACCCAGGTTAACAGCACAGAGCTAAGCCACTCCTAAGCCACTAGGAAAGAGGGGAGAAAGAAGGAACAGGAACCAAAATGGGGCAGTGGTTCTTAATAAAGGTCTCTGAGGGCTCCCCCAGTGGCGCAGTGGTTGAGAGTCTGCCTGCCGATGCAAGGGACGTGGGTTCGATCCCCAGTCCGGGAGGATCTCACGTGCTGCGGAGTGGCTGGGCCCGTGAGCCATGGCCGCTGAGCCTGCGCGTCCGGAGCCTGTGCTCAGCAACGGGAGAGGCCACAACAATGAGAGGCCCACGTACCACAAAAAAAAAAAAAAAGGTCTCTGAGAAAAGTTATGACCTTAGTCCACCGGAAATGACTTTACGGGAGGCAGCGGGCAATCTGACTTGACTTTCCTTCCTTTCTCCAAAATTCCGCTCTCCTAAGGCTCCCTGCTGGCCAAACCCAGCTAGAAGCTGGAGGACATGAGAGGAGGCAATATAATCTGTACAGACCAGCCTGCCAGGGCAGAGAGCAAAATGGAGGAGAGTGGGGATGGCTGTGTAGGTCAAACATCCTGCACAAACTCGTTCACGGCGTGGCTCAGCTGATTAAACAATGAAATGGCATTAAGGGCTATCACAGTTCTGGGCATCAAGTGTTTAATGAAAGTTAGCTAAGATTATTAGTATTTCTCTTTTCTAGGTCAAAAGTGAAATAGTTGTCAATGATTGAGGGCTGAGCACATGAAGTAGGACCTGTCTGGAGTAATAGAGGGTTATACACATGGTCCCCACCCAAGCCCACGTAGTAAGTCTGTGCTTCCTTTGGTATAAAAGGAAAGTTAAGTTTTTTGTTTGTTTGTTTGTTTGTTTTGTGGTACGAGGGCCTCTCACTGTTGTGGCCTCTCCCGTCACGGAGCACAGGCTCCGGACGCGCAGGCTCAGCGGCCATGGCTCATGGGCCCAGCCGCTCCGCGGCATGTGGGATCTTCCCGGACCGCGGCACGAACCCGTGTCCCCTGCATCGGCAGGCGGACTCTCAACCACTGCGCCACCAGGGAAGCCCGAAAGTTAAGTTTTGTTTCTCCTCTCTGAGGAATGCTCAAATACTTCTTGCACCCTGTTCCACTTTCTGCACTCCTATCATCTTGTCTTCGCCATTTCTGGTAGTATATGGCCATGCTATTATGAAGAAAATGTGATTTAAGCTACTAGTCACTAAAGTAGTGGTTCTTGAAAGAGTAAGCGTTCTTTGGGTTATTGGAGGGGTGGGAAATGGGGCCTCGACTTGCCAAGATGCTCCCTGTCAGGGGGTGCCCTCTCTGCAGGTAGCATCTGAGATTTAATACCAGCAAACACTTGCGAAGAATTTTGGATTCCAGACACTGTTTTACTATGCGTCCTACATGCATCTTCATGAACCCTCACAGTCGCCCTTTGAGGCATTGTTACCCTCACTTTACAGATGAAGAAACTGAGGCACCAAAAGTTTCAACTTTTTAACCTAAGTTCTCAAAGGTCCAAGTAGCAGAGCCAGAAATTGAATCCAGTCTGACTGCAGAGTCTCTGTTTTTCTCTACACTGGCTGTGTTGGCATTCCTGCCTCATAGTACGTGTTCAGGAAGTACTTATTGAATTAACTGGAGTAAATGCACAGAGCTATAGAAAGTTTAGAAAGTTTTAACTCCATGGACTATACACCCTTGTTTGAAGGAAAGGCTGATGTAATGAATTTATGTCCATGAGGCACAGGAAAAAGCCAGATTTAGCACTTTAAAGTCATTCTGTTCTTATACATAAAATTATTTATGTAGGATTCATTTTGGCATGCAGATCATTACCTAACATGGTATAAATACACACACTCACACACAAACTACACACACCATGTCTTTCCCAGGTGGGGACAAGCTGGGGTAACTTAGAGAGCGAGATTCCGACTCATCGACTCATCGCTCTGGAAATTCCAAGAGCTCACATTTAGAATGATGCCTTTGGTGGGAAGCAGCTCATAGCCGCATAGAGGAGTGAGATACATGTTATCATGGCCGTTGGGCTTGACTGTAGTTTAACCTCAAGGTCATTGGGAGGCCAGAGCGGAACAAAGGAAAGAATGTTGGCCCCTGAGTCAGCTGAGCCTCCAGGCACACTGGCCTCCCTCTGCTGGCCTGCCCATCGGCACCATGGCAGTCTGTACCAGCCTTTAGCAACGCAGCCACATTCTTCCCACAGGAAGGGAACCCACCCCCTCCCGGGCAGGAAAGCAGGGCCCCTCCCTGCCTGGCCCTCGTTCCTTCTTGCCCTCACAGCCCATCTCCCCACTCATACAAAAGACTTTTTCAGAAACTGGTTACCTAGACTTGAACTTTTCAACAAGGCTTTTTGTTTTGTTTTGTTTTTTTCTTTAAGCTCCACAGCTAAAATACCAGATCCTGCTGTTGCTAAGATTAAGGATTTTCTTCCCGTTTTCTCCCTCAGCTCAGTTTCCGTTGACTGGGAAGGACCAAGAGATGGATTACTGTTCCCTTGCCAAAGGCAGAGAGGGTGCTTGAGCTCCTGGGGCTTACACTGGGATTTGACGTTACTCGGACCTGTGCTAATCATTCTTAGTTATTCCTCATGCCCTCCTAAAAGTGACACGCAATTGTGTCAGTAACTAAGCCCTCCCGAACAAAACCACTCAGCCCTAAGTGTACACAGGAGAACCAGGAATTGGAGTAAAAGGTCATTTAACATGAATATTTATATATTGTACATAGTGTGTTCCATGATTCATTCAGCTTATTTTCATTTTATGCATTTTCTTCCCACTTGCAGTCTTTATTTATTACAAAGTTGAGGCTGTTAGCAAAATAACACTTAGGGGTGGGTTTTCTTTTTCCCTTAAAAATTTTTTTTTCCTGCTTTCTACTTTATCTCTGGGAAGGTATGCCAGTATAGCAACAAAACTGGTAACTGCTGCCAAACCCCAAGAGACTGATGGCATATTGTTCTGAGCTGAGCATCTTTGCCAGGCTTTTACCACGGAGGGCTGAGCACGGTGGCTGTGTGAGCCCTGTGGTTACTGAGCTGCAGCAGCTCACGTCAGTCACCATCTAGGGACAGGAATCACCCATTCCTCTGACTTTTGATGTGGAATTGCAGGTACCAAGATGGCTTGAGGGTTCACTGGGTGCCTGTAGTCTGGAGCTGGAAAGACTTGGGTTTATGGCCCAGCACTGCCACTCACCTGCTCTGTGACACTGGGCAAATCACTTTAACATTCTGAGCCTCCGTTTCCTCTTCTACAAAATGAGCATAATAACAGAACCTTCTTGGTAAAGGTAGGCACATGTTAAAATGTATAAAATGTGTGTACACACTCGGCTTGACATATGACAAGTTCCAAACAAATGTTAGCTCTAATTACACACACATGATCCTAACAGTAGCCCAGGAGGTGATGAGGAAATGCAAACCCTAGGGGATTAACTCCCTTTCCTAACACAGGCATCTAAAGCATTTTGTTATCCAGTCCATGTTTGTTTCCTTCCGAAGCTTGTGATCTATTCATGATGGAACACACCTCAACACCCCTTCCCTCTTTTTATCAGAGGTATTTGAAGTCTGGAAAATTTGGCCTTTTGGGGCCTTGACCTGGATACGAATGATAAGAACAAGTAAAAAACATTCAGGTTTTCCTCCTGCCAGTGCCTGTGTTGAGTTAGAAATGTCATCCTAATGTTTTGGTTCAGGGCTGAGTTCCATCCTTGTGGGAGCTACAATTCCCAGCACTCCTAAACTTCGTGGCTGCCATCATGGTCTTGACAAATGGTTTACCAAGAGGTGCATTCCCCAGTTCCAGGGGAATATCCTGTCCAGTTCTGAATGTCATTTTCCAGGAAAAACAGACACACACTTGGGCATGCCAGGAGGAAGGCCACCAGGATGGTGAGGGTTGTGAGAATATACTAAGAGCAACAGTTGCTAGATCTCAGATGAAGAGGCCTGATGCATGGGAAACAGATTACCTTTACCTTTGAGGCTTCGGATGGAAGGTCTTGGGCAACAGGTAGGAGTTACTGGGAGATAGATTTGGGTTCAACTAGAGAGAAAAAGTTTCAAGCCTGAAAACAGTTCAGCAATAGAATTATCTGTGATGAAGAGCTGAGTTTCTCATCCCTTAGAAGGGATGTGCCCAGTGGACTTAGAAGCAGTTTTTAACAATGTTATTCTAAGGATTTATGCATAGACAGGAAGATAGCTAAGGTCCCTTCCAGCCCAAAGATTCCATCATTGTGAAGTAACTGTCTGCAGATTTGCAAAAGGCTTTCCTACATCTATTTTCTTTCATTCATATGCAGTTGATCAGTTGACCAACAAATAGCTTTGTGCTTCCTACTGTATGACACTAGGTACCAAGTATGCATCAGAAAACATCTTGCTCTCAAGTACCTTATAGTCTTGTGGGGTAAATGGACAAGAAAACAGACATTTGTAACAAAGTGTGGTAAGGGTTATAAGAGGAAGCACAGGGAGCTGGAGATGAGAGAAGGCTTCCTGTTGGAAAGGACCACCAGGATGGGACCTGCAGGAGCTGCCTAGGTGAATAGTGGGAAGACAGAGCAGGAAAGGCATTAGCATGAGCAAAAGCCTAAAAAACAAGGCAGGGTGAGGGAGTTGTGAACAGTTCCGTTTGCCTGGAACAGAGTCCATAGAGATGAAAGTAGGGACAAAAAGAGACAAGACTCGAGAAAGAGGTGGTAGATGGTAAAAATGGCCACAGATTCTTTTCCTCCTATTAACAGGGGAAGTCTATTCCCATCTCTGAGTTGACTGTGGGACTTGCTTTGGCCCATGAAAAATGAACAAATGTGACACAAGAAGAGGCTTGAAAAATGTTTGTACATGGAAGCTTTTTGCTACTCTTGGAACCTTACAATGACTTTTTTTTTTTTTTTTTGCGGTATGCGGGCCTCTCACTGTTGTGGCCTCTCCCATTGCGGAGCACAGGCTCCGGACGCGCAGGTTCAGTGGCCATGGCTCACAGGCCCAGCCGCTCCGCGGCATGTGGGATCTTCCCGGACCGGGGCATGAACCCGCGTCCCCTACATTGGCAGGCAGACTCTCAACCACTGTGCCACCAGGGAAGCCCAACAATGACATTCTATTAGGTCCAGGGTATCCTCATGGATGATGAGAGATGCTTGCCACAGTTTCTTGGTCACCCCAGTCTACAGCCAGCTATCTTCAGAAACAGAGTCACACAGCTGACCTGCAGTTGCCCATGGATGGATAAGTGAGCCCTGCTGATACTGGCTCAAAGCACCACAGAATCACAAGCTAAATAAATGGCTTTTGTTTTCATCCATTAAGTTATTATTATTATTAGGTAAAAGCTAATTGATGTGTCAGTCAGAGAGATTTATAAATCATGTTAAGGAATTTAGATTTGAATCGGAGAATGCCAAGGGTTCTTCAAAGAGTTTAAGCCATGAAAGTGGTAGTATCAGATTTGTGTTTCAGAAAAATCACTGTTGGACCCAGCCAATGAGATCATGTGTAGTTAAGCGTCTTGCAAATTGTGAAGCAGGGTGCAAATACAGTTGATGAGTAAAAATAGTAAGGATGCACGGGACACAATTTCAAGGTAAACCCTTCAAATCAAACCCTCTGAAAACATCTAGCAATGGCACATCTGGCTACAAATTATCTCCCAAGTAAGTAGCTTGCTGCTGGTAGCCAGCCCTGGGCCTAGAAGAAGAGCTGGACAAAGCAAGGTGGCATGGGGGAAGGGCAGAATGTGCTAAGACCATAGGAAACTCACTTTTCTCAAAGATGACCTGGATCAGCAGTTCTTCAGGCTAATTTGGTCCCTGGATCAAAGACCTGGGTCAAGGGGCCTCAGGAAAACCTTTCAGGAGATTATCATAAGGAGATAATCAGAGAATTGCACAAAGATTGGTGAGTTTTTTCTTTGTAGCATTACTTCTAATGTCAAAAGTTTAACACTATAAATGTCTAACAAGAGGAAAATAATGATGTTATTATAAAACTATGTGGTTGAAAACTATGCAAATGTTAAAATAAAATTTTCAAAAATTATGGCACAGAAGTTCACAATATAAAAAAACATGTATAAAGAATGCAACAGACAGTTTTTCACTAATATTCATTCTAGCCTTTTACCTTAATAATAGAACTCCTGATTTTTAACCGGACACATGGCCACCCAGCTAGAAACCGTTTCTCAGCATCCCTGGATTCTGAGTGTGACCATGTAGCTGATTCTGGACGATGGAATGTGACCAGGAGTGATGCATGCCATTTCCATATTGTCCCCTAAGTATTTTTGGACTAGAGTTCCTTTTGCCTATTCCCTTTCCTAAAGGATCAGTTGCAGATGTGACAATGGGAGCTAGAAAATATACCTGAGACCCAGAGCCTGTCTAGGGAGTAACCTGTCTGCTGTGCTGATGAAACTCCTGCCCAGCGTGAATGCCTGACCAAAGCTTAAGTGACTCACGAGCTGCTGTATGTTTGAGGGACACTCATCTGAAGGTCACTGATCAGGTGCACAGGTGGGCAACTTGGAAAAGTCACACACTCAGCCAGAGGCAGAGTCCTGCCAAGCCAAATCTTCATCCTTGCAGCCTGGCACCTTATCTCTTAGATTAACTGTAGTGTTGTGAGGACTGCAAGGGACGTGAGGAGCTAAGGGAAGAAGGACTGTCACGGGGGTGCAGGTGGGTGTATATAAAGTGTGAATCACCTTGGGGTATTCATTTTGGGTCATTTCTCCATTGGCCTATTTCTACTGACTCTGGGCCCTACTCCCTTTCCGCTATGGGTTGAACTGTGCCCCTACCCCACCACATTCTCCTGCAGAGATCCTAACCCCCAATACCTCAGGATGTGACCTTACATCTTTTTTTTGCAGATGTAATCCAGATGTAATCCAGTTAAGATGAGGTCATTAGGGTGGGCTCCACTCCAATATGACCGGTGTCCTTATTAGAAGGCACATAGACACATACAGGGAAAATGGCCATGTGACAATGAAGGCAGGGGTTGAAGTGCTACAGCTGGCAGTCAGGAATCACTCAAGATTGCCAGAAAACCACCAGAAGCCAGCAAGAGTCAAGGAATGATCCCCCTACACAAGACTTCAGAGAGAGCACGGCTCTCCTGACATCCTGATTTCAGACTCTAGACTCCAGAACTATAAGATAATATATTTCTGTGGTTTTAAGTTACCCAGTTTACGGTATTTTGTCATGGCAGCTCTAGGAAGCAAATATACTCTTTTTGGCCAGCCCGACTCTCAGGAATGGTCAAAGCCGGCAGAGCTGTCCAAACAGCAGGGCACCTATAGGATTCTAATCCCTTACACAGAGTTCTGGGAGGGAGCAGCTGGGCAGGCTGGGGCCCTGATTTACAGGGTTTCCTTTAGATTAAAACCAGAATGCACCAGACATGAAAAAGTGCAAGCCTTATTACTTAACACTGACTCCTACCAGCGTTATGAGGGAAAGAAACAGATCGGGGTATCTGGAAGATCTTCCTGGGAGGCTGAGCCCCAGATCATGAGTCATATTCTCCTAGTTTCCTTTTTTGGTATAATTCTTTTTCTGGGACAAAACTCTGCCCAAATTTTACTCAGACCTCCTAAGAAGGTGAAGGTAACTAGACACATGTGAGTATCATGCACTTTTCTCATTTAAATATCATTACAATAAGGTGGGGATCCTATTGCCAGGGCAACTAGTAACAGAAAATGAGCAGTGTAGTTTTGATAGAGACTCTTACTCCACTTGGACTGATTCCTACTGTGTCCCTGGCTACCCTCTCATTTGCTATTAAAAGCATATAACCATTTTTGGGTATTTTTTTTTGAATTTTATTTATTTATATTATTTTTCTCACCTTGTTTTGCTTTCCTCTTTGCCAAAGTTCTCATTCCTTACCCTCAAGTTCAACCTGACCTGCAGACTTGCTACTGACGTTGCTAATTTAGCTCCTTCCATTCTAACCACAGAACTTGATGATGTTTCCCCTTCTCCTGTTCAGGAGCCTCTCCCTCTGATCAACACTTCACTCACCAGTTTCCATGACTGTGTCCCCAGGGCCTGACATGTAGTCATATGACCTACATAACCTATCCTGAGTATAAAGCCCAGCAGGGCTGTGGACCAGCTCCCATGACCATGTGATAAATTCTTCAATAATTCCAGGCAGCAGGCTCCTCATCTGTAAAATGAGATGTTCTACTTTATGAGAATTAAATAGGATAATGTATGTGAAGTCTGATGCCTATAGGCTTTGCATTAGTTATCTAATGCTGCGTAACTTAGTGGCTTAGAGCAGCAATAATTATGTACTAACCTTTACGGTTTCTGTGACTTCAGAATTCAGGAGCAGCTTGGCTGGGCTGTTCTGGCGTGGGGTTTCTCATGAGGCTGCAATAAGATGTTGGCTGGACCTCTGAAGGTTTGGCCGTGGCTGGAGAATTCACCTTGGAGGTGGCCATCACAGGGGTCTGCTTACCCAGCTGCTGGCTGTTGATGGGACGCCTCAGTCCCTCTCCAGGAGGGCCTCTCCTCAGGGCTGCTCGAAAAGCCTCAGGGCATGTGGCTGTCTTCCCCTGGTTAGAACAGTAGGGGTGCAGACCGGGGGGAGGGCACAGGGTGTATATATATATATATTTTTATTTTTTTGCGGTACGCGGGCCTCTCACTGCTGTGGCCTCTCCCGTTGCGGAGCACAGGCTCCGGACGCGCAGGCTCAGCGGCCATGGCTCACGGGCCCAGCTGCTCCGCGGCATGTGGGATCTTCCCGGACCAGGGCACGAACCCGTGTCCCCTGCATCGGCAGGGGGACTCTCAACCACTGCGCCACCAGGGAAGCACGAATGTCAACTTTTATCGTAATTTTAATTACATATATATTTTTCTTTTAACTAAAAATATTTTTATTTATACAAACGATGATAACGTGCTATTTGCTCATCCTTGCAAGTAGATCTCCACCCCTGCTAGCCAGAATCTCAAGTTTATAGAAAGGCTTTAATGGGGTCCAGTCACCTACACCACCCAAAGGGTCTCAGTGGCACCCCACTCTCTCAAAGCTGTGTCCTTGAAAACGGCTCCCTCTGTGGGAAGGAACTGTGGGCGGGCATTCCAAGGCCAGGGGAGGGCGAGGAGCCTCACTTCCTGGTCCACCTCCGGGTCAACCTGAGGTCATGACCTCTGGATGATCCCGCCTCAAGGTACCGCGAGAAGCTGACGGTCTGCGGGATCGACTCCATTTTCCCAGGACTTTGCTCTGTCTTCCGGGTTCCGGCCGTTGGCTGTTCCTGCGGCGACGTCGACTTAGACAGCAACCCCTGTCACAAAATGCACGCTTCTGTCAGATTCTCCGCTCGAGCCCTCAAGGACCTACCAGACTGTGGGCTGGACCACGACCCCCAGACCGCGTCCTAAGAACCTTCTCGCCCGAATGATTAGCTGCTTCTTCCCAAGTGTCTGCTCACACCTTGAAACAGCCGCTGCGGAAGGCGCCTCCCCTAAGATCCCCGGGACAGGTAGGCCCTGCGTGTGCTTCCCGCGCTTCTGCTCGCGGCCAGGCCCTGTCGTCCTCACCCATGTGGCACATAAGATGTATATTATGTACAGTGTGTGTGCATATATATGTGTGTGTACGTATATATGCATATATATGTTTACACAGATGTGGAAAACAGTGTTATTTCTAGGATTTACCATAACTCCTCACGTTTGTGTTCTCCCAAAATACATATGTTGAGGTCCTAACTACACCTAATATATATACATATTATGCATGTATATGTGTATATGTATATATATGTTTATGTATCTGAGGTTAAAAAAAGGATTATTTCTAGAATTTACCATAACTACTGTTGCTGGTGGCCCCGCCAAATTCATATGTTGAACTCCTAACTGCACATAATATATGTATTATGTGTCTGTGTGCATATATATGTTTATATATCTGAGATAAAAAACATTATCTCTAGAATTTACCATAACTGCTGAAGTTTATGTTTCCCCCAAATTCATGTTGAAATCCTACCCGTGGAGATGATGGTATTAGGAGCTGGGCCTTTGGGAAGTGATTAGGTCATGATGGCAGGGCCCTCACGAATGGATTAGTGGCCTTAGAAGGAGACTCCAGAGAGCTCCCTCACCCCTTCCGCCAGGTGAAAACACAGTGAGGTGTCCTGCATGCACCAGGAAGCAGGCTCTCAGCAGACACTGAGTCTACTGGAGCCTTGATCTCGGACTTCCCAGCCTCTAGAGCTGTGAGAAATACATTTCTGTTGTTTAGAAGCCACCCAGTCTGTGGTGTTCTGTGATAGCAGCCTGAACTGGCTAAAACAGGTGGGGGAGAGTAGTCAAGCTATCATAAAATGTGACTGAAAAGATCAGTCTCTTTCTTTCTGCAACATTCTCCTCAGGCGCTTTCAGGTAAATGAGCCACTAATTGAAAGCTCAAACTCCCTTCAGGTCTGATGTATTCCCTCTGAGGAAGTCTCTCCTTTCTTCCTGGAGGACCCACACCCGCTCACTTTGTTTGGTTAGCTCTTCTGGCACCACTCTCTCTGCGTACCTTCATCTTAGTCTTCACTTGGCCCTCATCTTGCTTCTCTGCCTTCTGAATTGAAGTTATCCTTCATTGTCAAGGAATGATGGAAACTCGAAATATGTTTTTCCCTAAAACTAGTGTGATAAGTTGTGTTTAGATTTTCTAGGCTAGTTGACAAAGGCTCATTTTTCCAACAATGTAACTGATAACTGGCAATACAAATTTTGGAAAAGTAATAATGTTACCAAATGAATAGCTAAATAAAACAGAAGAGTATACTTTTCATTGATTGATTTCATTTCTTAAATTACCGTAGAGGAAAATTGACTGTCAGGTATATAGTTCTTTGAATTTTAACATGTATGATTTATGTAACCCCCTCTATAATCAGGATACAGGACAGTTGCAGTGCTCCCCCAAACTACCTTGTGATATTCCTTTAAAATAACAGCCCTGTCCCTAACCCTGACAACCACTGATCTGTTTTATTCTTTATCACTGTAATTCCGTCACTTCAAGACGGTTACATAAATGGAATCTTTGGGGACTGGTTTTTTCCACCCAGCATAATTCTGTTGAGATCTATCCATATTGTTGCCTGTATCAATAGTTTGTTTCTTTTTAA
The DNA here is from genome assembly GCF_964374135.1 of Grampus griseus. Lineage (NCBI taxonomy): Eukaryota > Metazoa > Chordata > Mammalia > Artiodactyla > Delphinidae > Grampus > Grampus griseus. The sequence goes on along the minus strand of NC_139011.1, from coordinate 13,359,170 downwards.
TGTTATGTAGTATTTCATCGTGTGAATATACTAAAGTTTGTTTATCCAGTTTACGGTTGAAGAACATTTGGGTTTCCAGTTTTTGGTAATTGAGAATAAACATTCATATACAGATTTTTCTGTGAATACAAGATTTTATTTCTCAAGGGGAAATGTCCAGGAGTAACTACTGAGTCATACAATATATATATGCTTAATTTTATAAGAAACTGCCAAACTGTCTTCCGGTGTGGCTGTGCCATTTTCCATTCCTACCAGCAATGTTCAAGAGTTTCAGTTGCTCCACATACTCACAAGTGCTTATTATTAATTAAAATTAAAAAAAATTATTTTAGCCATTCTAATAAGTATGTAGTGTGGCATCTTATACTTTAAATTTGCATTTCTCTACTGCCTCATTATGTTGAACATCTTCTCATATGCATATTTGCCACAACTGTATCTTCTTTAAGGAAGTATCTGTTCTTTTGTCTATTTTTTTTAAAAATGGGGTTTTTAAAATTAACATTGAGTTTAGAGAGTTCTTTATATCTATATCTACATAGCTCTTGTCAGATATCTAATTTGAAAATACTTTTTTCTAGTTTGTAACTTGTTTCTTCAATCATTTAATAATGTCTTTTGCAGAGCAAAGTTTTTAATTTTAATGAAGTTCACCTTATAATTTTTTTATGAGTCATGCTTTTGGTATCATTTCCAAGAACTCCAGTTCTTCTATCTTCTGTGGTTTCTGTTAAGAAATCTGTCATTTGAATTTCTCCTATAGGTAAGGCATCATTTCTCTGTGGCTGCATTAAAGATATTTTTCTTTATTAGTTTGCAAAAGTTTAATTATGATGTGCCTGTGTATGGATTTCTTTGAGTTTCTCCTATAAGAGTTTTGCTTAGCTTATTGAATCTGTAGGTTTAAGTCGTTATTATTAAGTCTTTAGCCATTATTTCCTCAATTTTTTTTTTTTTTTAAGCACCATCTTGCTTCTCTTCTTTTTTGGGACTCAAGTGACCTTAATTTTAGGACTTTTTTTTTTTTTTTTTCTCACAGGTCCCTGTGACTGTTAATTTTTGTTCAGTCTCTTTTCCTTTTGTTGTTTAGATTGGATGAGTTTTATTGATCTATTTTTAGATTCACTGTTTTCCCTGTCATCTCAGAGTCCATTTAGTGAGTTTATTTATATATATATATATTTTTGGTTATTGTACTTTATATTTCTAAAATTTCCACTCAATTTTTTTATTTCTTTGCTGAGATTTTCTACTTTTCCAGTTGTTTCAAGAATACTTGCTATTGCTTATTGTGGCATTTTAAAAACAGCTGTTTTAAAGTCTTTGCCAGAAAATTATAATATCAGTGTGTATTACTTTGCTTAGTTTGCCCTAACAAAATACCGTAGACTGGGTGGTTTAAACAACAGAAGTTTATTTTCTCACAGTTCTGGAGGCTGGAAGTCCAAGATTAAGGTGCTAGCAGGTTTGATGTCTCCCAAGGCCCCTCTCCTTGGCTTGCAGACAGACAGCTGTTTTCCTACTGTGTCTCATGTGGTCTTTCTCTGTACAGAGGCATCCATGGTGTCTCTCTGTATGTCTAAGTTTCCTCTTCTTATAAGGACAGCTATTAGATTGAACTAGAGCCAACCCTAATGGCCTTATTTTAACTTATTCTCCTTTTTAAAGGCTCTGTCTCCAAATATAGTCACATCCTGAGGTACTGGTGGTTAGGGCTTCAGCTATGAATTTTGCGGGAACACAATTGAGATCATAACCCTGTGTCATCTTGAGGTTGCTGTCTGTTGATTGTCATTGAGGATTTCCTGGTTCTTCATATGCTGAGTAATCTTGAATTGTATCCTGCACATTTCATATGTTACATTGGGAGACCCTTGACCTCATTTAAATCCTATTTGAAAACATAGATATTCTTGTTTTACTAGGCAATTGACCTGGTTAGGTTCAGGCTCTAAGTTCCAATCTGCCTTCTGCGGGCTATAGTTCCAACGTCAGTTCAGATTTTAAAGACTTTGCAGTTCCAATTAGATCTGTCACATGTGTGCCACCCAGGGGTCAGCCTGTGATGTACGCAGTTGCCTTTCTGGATGTTTGGTTCTTAAATTCTTTGAAATGCTGATTAAGATCACATCCAGGCATGGACAGTTAGGGGTGACATCTAGGAGTTCATGAGTAACTTTATGGGGTCACTTTCTTGGTCTCCTTCCTTTGCAATCTACAGATACTTGTTCCCTGGGTGTCCCCCTTTTGCTTCGTTAGCTAGAAAGCTAAGGCTTTCATTAATCCTGCCCTGCTGCACATATTTGTGACTATGTACATACACATCCAGGGCCAACTGCTTGGAGGACAGAGAGAGAGTAAAAATCAAGCGGGAGTCACCCCACCTTCTTGGAATTACAGCTCCACTGATTAGAGGAGAAGGACCCCCAACACTCTACCCACTCAGTGGTCTCCCAAAGGTGCTGCTGCTACCACAACCATTGCATTGCTTGGGGTCTGAAGTGTGAGAAGACAGAAAAGAAAAAAAAAAGATGAGGAAAATTTACACACTCTCTTATTTCAGTGTTAGAGTTCTCTTTTCACTGCTTGAGGCAGATCTAAGGGCTTCTTCTGGAGCTCTCTGTTTGTGCTGATACTAATTTCTGGGTTTCAGGCTGCACTGTGCTCAGGCTGGGAGATACCAGAGGAAAAAAGAATGAAAAAATTGCCACTTGGTAATTTTTGGTTTGGTGGTACTTCAGATGGTGTCTGCTTTTCCAATCTTCCCATTACTGTTTACATCTCAGGGTTCTCAAGTAGCTGTTTCACACATTTTGTCCAGGTTTTACAGCTGCATTTAGTGGGAGAGGCAGAGTGGATTGTGCTTACTCCATCTTACCAGGAACCGGAAACTCCTGAAACAGAATGATATCAAAATTGAATAGGAAAAAGATGGAAACATGTTTTTTGAATGCTAATGTTTAAGGCAAACAGATACAATTAGGAGAAGATGAAGATGTGGGTAGAAGTTTAAGTGAAAAATATTAATTCTGAAAGAGCCATCTAAGAATCTATAAAAGCTTTTGAAATTGAGAATACTGGTACTTGTTTAATTTTAGATGAAAATGGATAGTTTCTATCTCTGGCATATGACTAGTAACTATGTTTATGCTTATAAGGAATGATTAATGTTTCAATTCACAGAAAAAAAAGAAGAGTGGGGAAGAGGAACATTCATGGGGGAATATGTGAAACAAGAGAGAAATGGAGTTTAAAAGTGTGTGTATGTATTAATATGTTTGAGTTTGATAATAAGGATAGTGAAGGACAGAAAGAGGAAAGCTGTTAGTGCTTGCGTCTCCTTAATGGGAAGAATAGAGGTCTGAGAAAAAACATGAATCATATTATTCTTTTGTAACCACGTGGTGGCACTGTTGGCATGAGACAGCTTAGTGCTGTCATTTGCAAAATAGGGTGTGTACATTCTAGGGATGTGCAAGACTATCCCTTGAGGTGGCTGAAGAAAATATTAGAACTTCAATCTCTATTTAGATTTTATTTTGAGAAAATGGAAATGAACTAAGCTTTACTAGTATTTAATATGATTGATACTGACTCCATCACTTAATCAGTAAGGCAGATAATTCTGTGTCACATGGTCTGCAAGAGGAATGAGAGCTCTATAACTCAGAGTTGGTGGTGGCTACGTCATCTGAACATACAGTGACATATTACAGCTTATATATTCTTGGTGAAATGGATTTACGCACTACATTACTGATTATGGTAAATTAACACTCTTAAAGTGTACAAGTGACTTAAAATATTTCCTGCAAAGAAACTGCTGGTCAAAATGATCCTAATAATTCAAGCCAACAATAACAACAAAAAAATGGAAGGGCAGCATGCCCCCTCCTGGTTTGGATTCTTCTTCAGGTATGTCATGAGCTAAAAACAATGGCTATTGGTGATATGTTATCTAGCAGCATTTTTTTTTTTTGACAAAATATACCCACTTAACCAGTGTTTTTGAAGTGAAAGTGATGTTTTTGACCATAAATGAGAAAATAACGGCTTTTTGAAGAAAGTTCATGCTTTGGAGAAATAATTTGGAAAACATGTTTAAAAATATTTTCATCACTATGTGATTTTTGTTCCTGAGATTGACTGATTTATTTTACCTATAAAACTCTTATATTTCAATGTTAATAAGGCTGTGAAACTGAACTTTCTAATCTGTTTAAAAATCTTCCAAATGAAGACTTTAGGTAGGTTTTAAGACCATTTGTGAAAAATACAAATATTAAATACCTTCCATTAATTTTGTAAAAAAAAAGTAACATTATAGAAGATGGAAATTTATTGATCAGATATCAACACTTATATATGAGTATACTTTTTCCACAAGGACCTGTGTTTCTTTGTGAAGTATATTTTTCAACTAGGCAGTTATTAAAATCAAAAACCAAAATAAATTTAGAAACAGTCCATCAAATCACTGTATCACAAAATGTTATATCCGGACTTTCAAAAACAATGGAACATGTTGAATCATATTTCTCTTGCTAAAATTAGTGATATTAGTAATATTTTTAAGTAAGGCAAAAAAGTTTATGTCATTAATAAGTAAACTAAAATAAAATTTAACTCATATTTCTTATTTTCTTTAAAGTTTATTTTTGTGCATCTTCTTATAGATACAACCCTAATTATATTTAGCACTTCATACATTTTATTGTTTACCAGGTACTGTTACAAATGCTCTGCATATATTAATTATTTTAACTCTCACAACACCTAATATATATACTAGTGTTCCCATTTAAAGAATCAGGAAGCTGAAGCAAAGGTAGGTTAAGAAACTGGCATAGGAACATTAGCTGATATGTGACAAAATCAAGATTTATTAGTACAGTAATGCATATATTTAATTTATACATAAATTACATTTTTAAACCAATAAACAGACGAATAGAAGTATAGGCTTAAAATTTAGAGACAATTTGTCTAATGCTAATAGGCATGGTGGTGACATAAGAATGTGCTCACCCATGTCCCCTGCATTGGCAGGCGGATTCTTAACCACTGCACCACCAGGGAAGCCCCCAAGAAGCCAGTCTTTGGCGCTTCAACGTGGAGTGAAAATTTAAAGATTCTTTTGGCAAGCAGTCTGAACTCAAGGTCCTTTTAGATTTTTATCATTGTTTCCCCTGAACTCTTTTTGATATTTTTTAAAAAATTGTGGTAAAATGCACATAACAGGGGTTTCCCTGGTGGCGCAGTGGTTGAGAATCCGCCTGCCAATGCAGGGGACATGGGTTCGAGCCGTGGTCTGGAAAGATCCCACATGCCACAGAGCAGCTAAGCCCGTGCGCCACAACTACTGAGCCCATGTGCCGCAACTATGGAAGCCCACGTGCCTACAGCCTGTGCTCCACAACGAGAGAAGCCACTGCAGTGAGAAGCCTGTGCACTGCAACGAAGAGTAGCCCCCGCTCTCCGCAACTAGAGAAAGCCCGCGCGCAGCAATGAACACCCAACACAGCCAAAACTAAATAAATTTATAAAAAATTAAAAATAAAAGAAATACTTAAAAAAATGCACATAACATAAAATTTGCCATCTAAACCATTTTCAAGTGTATAGCTCAATAGTGTTAAGTATATTCACATTGTTGTGCAAGCAATCTCCAGAAATTTTTAATCTTGCAGAACTGAAACTACATAGCCATTAAACAACAACTCTCCATGTCTCCTTCCCCCAGCTCCTAGAAACCACCATTGTATTTTTTTTTTTTCTTTTTGGCTGTACCTCAGGGCATGTGGGATCTTCCCCGACCAGGCATCGAACCCGCACCCCTGCAGTGGAAGTGCAGAGTCTTAACTGCTGGACTGATAGAGAAGTCCCCATTGTATTTTCTGTTCCTGTGACTTTGACTACCTAGATACTTCTTATAAGTGTAATCAATCACATAGTATTTGTCTTTTTGTAATTGGCTTATTTTACTTAGCATAATGTCTTTTAGGTTTAAACAGATTATATAGCACGTGTCAGAATTTTCTTTTTTATGGCTGAATAATATTCTGTTGTATGTGTACATCACATTTTGTTTATCCATTCATCTGTCAGTGGACACTGGGTTGTTTCCACCCTTGGGCTATTGTGAATAGTACTGCTAGGACAATGAGTGTACAAATATCTCTTCAAGACCATGCTTTCTTTTGAGTGTATCCCCAAATGTAGACTTGGTGGATCATATGGAAATTCTACTTTTAATTTTTTGAGGAACCGCCGTACTCTTTTCCACAGTGACTGCACTATTTTACATTCTCACTAATAGTGCACAAGGGTTCTGATTTCTTTACATCCTTGTCAACAGTTGTTCCTTCTTTTTTTTTTCCTTTTTATAGTAGCTACCTTAATGGGTGTGAGGTGGATGTCTCATTGTGGGTTTTTTCTTTTTTCTTCCATGCCACGAGGTGTGTTTTATTTTCATTAATCATACAAATAATTTTCTATCATAGCCCAGGGCAAACCGAGAATTTAGCAGTCCGATTGGAGGGTCCCCTCAGACACCCACGGGCCAGTGGCATTGGCACGGAGTGCCCAGGTTCACAGTGCAGCTTGTTGCTCGTGTCCATCTTGCAGGTGGCTCTTCCTCCACAGCATGACTAAGGTCTCCAAGATGATGGGGGTGGAGAATCCTCCAGGTTCTTAGGAAATTTCACTTCGCTTGCTTCTCCTGCTCAACGGTCTCTTTGGTTGGCAGGGTGTTCTTCTCCTGCGTCTCCATCGTCTTCAGCTTGGCCTTATCGAAGCCGGCAATTTCCGCCATGTCTGGCTTGTCTGCCATTTCTTAAAGCAGTCCAAGAACTGTCACTCCAAGCCCGCGGTCCAGGTGCTCCCACTCGTGTCACTGCAGCAGGAGACTCATTGTGGTTTTGATTTGCATTTCCCTAATGACTAGAGATGTTGTATATCTTTTCATGTGCTTATTGGCCATTCATGTGTCTTCTCTGGAGAAATGTCTATTCAGGTTCTTTACTCATTTTTGAATCAGGTTGTTTTTGTTACTGTTGTTGTTCTTAAATCTTAGGAGTTGTCTGTATATTTTGGGTTTTAACTCATTGTCAGATATATGGTTTGCAAATATTTCCTCCCATTCCATGGGTTGTCTTTTCACTCTGTTGATTGTGTCCTTGATTTAAATTTAAAACACAGACGTTTTAAATTTTGATGTAGTCCAATTTATCTATTTTAACTTTGGTTGGCTGTACCTTTGGTGTCATATCTGATGGGGTTCAGAACATGCTACACTAAAGTATGGCACCTTGGCATATTTAATCTTTTAAGTTGAAGGAGTTTGAGAAAACAGCAGAAGTAGGAAGGTTACTTTGACCCTCCCCTAACCTTTCACCCATGAAGTAGGTCATAAAGTCCTTATGTGGGAAGTGGTCTCCCTGTATGAAGCAAAGGAGCATCCTTATCTCCAAAGACAACGAGATGCCACCAAAAATCCAAATGGGCCTTGCTAAGTTACCCCCAGTTTACTATACGCACCTCATACTCCTTGCCCTATTATATTTCTCCATGACTAGACACTCTTCATCAAACCTAGCATAAAAATACTCAGGTTTAACTGTTTGTTCAGATCTTGATTTCCTTATATTAAATAAATGTGTATGCTTTCTCCTGTTACTCTGTCTTGGTCAGTTTAATTTTCAAACCTAGCCAGGGATCCCAAGAAGGTGGAGGAAAAATTTTTTTCCCCTAAATTTGCTAGAAATTACTGCCAAATGCAATGTCATGAAGCTTTTACTCTGTGTTTTCTTCTAAGACTTTTATAGTTTTTGCCCTCACATTTAGATCTTTGATCCATTTTGAGTTAATTTTTGTGTATGGTGTAAGGTAAGGGTACAGCTTTGTTCTTTTGCATGTGGATATCCAGTTTTCCCAAAATCGTTTTGAAAATGCTGTCTTTTTTCCCATTGAATGGTCTTGGTTCCCTCATCAGGAATCAAGTGACTGTGATTGTGAGGGTTTATTTCCGGGCTCTCTAATTCTATTCCATTGGTCTAGCTGTCTGTATTTATACAAATACCACATTGTTTTGATTATAGTATCTTTGTGATAAGCTTGAAAGACGTTTAACTTGTTCTTTTTCAAAATTGTTTTGGCTACTCAAGCTCTCTTTTACCATTACAACACAGTTATGAAGAGGGCAAAATGTGCAAAACGTATATGAGGATTCATCATTTTTTCCCCAGTAATCTTAATTTTTTGTTATTCAAATAATTTTCTGTGAAGTTTTTGAAGTTGCTATTGTATCATCATCCTTGTAAATTTATCTTCTTCATTTGTTCACTGGAGTAATTCTTCCAGATCCTCTCATATGAGTGGCTTTGCAAGTGTTTTAATTGTGCTTTGACATCATGAAATCCTGCATCTTTTACAAGATGTGCAATTCTATCCTGAAGTAGATTTGCTCTTGTATTTCACGGTGCTAATAGAGGTTTACATATGATAACCAGTGAATGTTGCCTCAATTGTCTCAATGGATTAGGAGATCTTTGTTTTAAGTAGGGAGGGATGTTTAAGTGGAGACTAATTTTTATAAATTGTCAGTTTTGTAGTAAATATTTTTACAGAATTAAACTCTGTGAATTTGGTGATTTTGATGGTAAACACTCAGATAAAGATAAGTTGTCATGGTTGAGGCTATGGGAATGGATATGTTCTTCAGAGTAAAGTGCTTTGGGAGAGCTGGAAAGAAAATCAAAGTACTCATGAGGCCACTAACTTTTAGAGGGTTGAGGACAAAAATATTTGAAGTTCCTGGGAATGAGTTTTCAAGGAATTATGATAAGAATTGGACTAATTAAAAAAAATCAGGTCTTTAATGCATTTTGAGTTTACTTTTGCTTGTGGTGTTAGGGAGTGTTCTAATTTCATTCTTTTACATGTAGCTGTCCAGTTTTTCCAGCATCACTTGTTAAGACATTGTCTTTTCTCCACCTTATATCCTTGCCTCCTTTGTCATAGATCAATTGACCATAGGTGCATGGGTTTATCTCTGGGCTTTCTATCCCGTTCCATTGAACTATATTTCTGTTTTTCTGCCAGTACCATATTGATTACTGTAGCTTTGTAGTATAGTCTCAAGTCAGGGAGTCTGATTCCTCCACCTCCGTTTTTTTCCCTCAAGACTGCTTTGGCTATTTGGGGTCTTTTGTGTTTCCATACAAATTTTAAACCATAAAAAGGAATGAAATCCAGTCATTTGTAGAGATGTGGATGTACCTAGAGACTGTCATACAGAGTGAAGTAAGTCATAAAGGGAAAAACAAATATCGTATATTAACACATATATGTGGAATCTGGAAAAATGGTACAGAAGAACCGGTTTGCAAGGCAGAAATAGAGACACAGATATAGAGAACAAATGTGTGGACACCAAGGGGGGAAAGCAAGAGGGGGTGGTGGTGGTGGGATGAATTGGGAGATGGGGATTGACATATATACACCAATATGTATAAAATGGATAACTAATAAGAACCTACTGTATAAAAAAAATAAAATAAAATAAAATGCAAAAAAAAGAAATAAAAATACAAAATAAATAAATAAATAAACCAAAATAAATAAATAGTGAAGAGAATTTCAGATTAGTTTCTCAGGAAGACTGATTGCTGAGGAAAGAGAAATACGGGATGTGGAGTTCTCCTGTAAGAAAGAAAGGAGAATACAGTTGATAGATGCAAAAGGACTTTGGGTTTCAATTTCTTTTAAAATAAAGCGGGAGGTAAGAGATGTGTCTCCCATTGAGCTCCCATTGTCACACACTTTCATATTTTTATGCACAGACTTTTGCAGAGGCACAATTAGAGACCATACAAAGCTTTACATTTTTGAATGTATACTTGAACATGGTTCCATCTCCATTTTCTCTGTCCTGTAAATTACTCCTGCAGGGCATTTGTCACAGCTGGCATCCACCCAACTTGATGTTAGTTAATAACAGCTGAGAGTATTTCCCCTCAGAACTATTTGCAATTTAATGAGAGATTATAGAAATTTAATAGAATGATATACAAAAGAAAAGTTATAAATATATAATGGTGGCATTTCAAGCACATTTATAAAGTCATATTGTTTTATTCATTCTCCACTCATTTCCGTTAAGGGTATTTATTGAGTTATGTGCTAGTTACAGTGTTAGACCTAGAACACAAAAATAATCAAGTCCTTAAGAAGTTTGCTATCTAAGTAGTTCTCAACCAGAAGGCAACAATACTATTCTCTTCATGTTTGAACATATCTGGGGGCAGTTTGGGTTGTTCCATTGGCTTGGGGGACATTATTGGTATTTAGTGGGCAGGCACACTCTGGAAAGATTTGCACAAAGAAGAATTATCCAGCTCTAACCAGTGGTGTCTCCACTGATAAACAAATGCTAGAATAAGAATAATACTAGTAGTAATGATTTGTTATATACCTGTGCTGTGTTAACCACTTTATCTGCATTGTCTAATTTAATCTCACCTTGACACTTTGGAGTAAATACTATCTCCATTTTCCTGAATAGCTGAAAGGATAAAGAACTTTTTCAAGGCTACACTGCTAAGTAAATGGCAGAACCAGATTTTAAACAGTGTCCTAGATTAGACCCTGGAACCTACAGTCTTAATAACTGGACCATAGAGCTTCTTAAGCTAAAGATAAAACAGAACCTGGAGATCATGCTTGAGCAACCCAGAGGGCACAGACTATGATTTATTCATCTCTCTTCCTTATACCTAGTACAAAGACTGCTGTAATGCTTCTCCTTTATATGTCATTTTATTTAGTTTAATCCTGCTCATTTTTATAGATAAAGAAAACTGAAGTTCAGGAAGGTTAAACCCTTCTAGTATGTGGCAGAGCTGAGATTAGAATCCAAGGAAAGTAGTCTAGCCACCATGGAACACAGTTATGACAGTTACTCAAAAAATGAAAAATAAAAACTACCATATGATCTGGCAACCCCACTTCTGGGAAATAAGCTAAAGGAAATGAAGTCAGTATCTTGAAGAGCTATCTGTACCCCCATGTTCATTGCAGCATTGTTTGCAATAGCCAAAAAATAGAAGAATCTGTGTCAATTGACAGATGAATGGATAAAGAAAATATGGTGTGTGTGCACACACACACACATATATATATATATGATGGAATATTATTCAGCCATGAGAAAAGGAAATCCTGCCATTTGTGACAACATGGATGAAGCTTGAGGGCACTATGCTAAGTGACATAAGTCAGATAGAGACAGACAGATATTGTGTGATCATGCTTAGAGGTGGAATCTAAAGAAGCCAAATTCATATAGTTGCCTGGGGTGTGGGGGGGATGGGGAGATGTTGGTAAAAGGACATAAACTTAAAAGGTTACTAAGTTCTAGGGGTCTAATGTATAGCATGATGACTATAATTAGCAATACTGTATTGTAGGCTTGAAAGTTGGTAAAGGAGTAGATCTTAAATATTTTGATCACACAAAGAAAGAAAATGGTAATTATATGAGTAATTATATGGTAATTATATGGCCATCAGCCCAGCCCACTTCCTCACCTCAGATTACTTTATTCCTTCCTGACCCCTCTTAGGATATATACCATCCAACCAGAGTTTGTTGGTCTTTGATTGTATTTGTGCTATAGAGACAGAAACATTTAAGTCTCCCCCTTCTTCCACTCATTAAAAATAATTGTTGTCAATCAGTCAACATCTCTCTTTCTCCCACTCTGCAGTGAGAGATCTGTTTTAACTAACTTGACCCATGGATTTTTTTCTATATGGAACTGAGAGACAGGAATGAGGAAATGAGAAGAAAGGGGAAGGATCCTTGTATATTGGGCCAGTTCCTGGGCTCCCCTTTGCTAGAGAATGCAGGTGAGAAGAAAAGAAAAAAATGTCAGTGATACTGTCAATATGCAAAACAAAGAGCTAAGAGCTGAGTAGCAAGGGAGAAGAGCCTGATTAACTTAGTACCTTGTAATAGTACCTTAGTACCATTTTTGGGATTTTACATATGTATGTATTTCAATTCTTATTTTGAAATAATTTTGGGCTTACAGAAACTTGAAAAATAGTACACAATTTCCACATACCTTCAGCTAGTGTCTACTAATGTTGACATCTTACATATTACAATGATTAAAATCAGGAAATTAACATTGATGCAGTTATTATTATAGACTATATTTGAATCTTCCCAGTTGTTCCACTGGACTGGATCAGTCCTTTTTCTGGTCCAGGATCCAATCTAGAATCCTTCATTGACTTAGTTATCAGGTATTTTTAGTCTCTCCAATCTGTGAAATCCTTGGTCTTTCTTCCTTTCTTCCTCCCTCCCTCCTCCCTCCTTTCCTCCCTCCCTTCCTCCCTTCTTTTTCGATGATCTTGACACTTTTGAAGGGTACAATCTGGTCGTTCTTTTGTAGAATGCCCTCAGTCTGATCTGGGTTTGTCTGATTAGATGAGTTAAGTATTTTTGGCAAGATCGCCACTGAAGTGATGTTACGACCTTTATCCTTCTTTGTGCATCATATCAGAAGGTGCATGAGTTCAGTTTGTGTCATTACTGATAATATCGATTTTGATAACTTGGTTAAGGTGCTGTATGCCAGAAATCTCCATTGTAAATGTGTTTTCATCTTTGTAATTAATAAATATCTTGTGGGGAGATACTTTGAGACTATGCAAATGTCCTGTTTCTCATTGCACTTTTGCCCATTAACTTTAGCATACTTCAATGATACTTCCCAGCAACAATAGTCACTGTGGTGTCTACTAATGGTCATTTTTAATTTTCATCATTCCTTATAAAATTATTAGTTGAATTCTACTGTAAGAAAGAGCAGTCCCTTCATCCCCATTTATTTATTATTCAATTATATTTTTTATTAGTATGGACACATGGATATTTATTTTAGTCTATGGGTTATAATCTATTACTATTTTATTTTTTTGTTGCTCAAATTGTCCCAGATTTAGTCAGTGGGAGCTTATTCAAGTTGGTCCCTGTGTCTTTTCAACATGTCTACGTTATTTATTGAACATTTCCTTGTTTTTTGGTGCCATATATATTCCAGGCTCATATTTTTTTAATGCACCTGCCCTCCAATCTCCTACTTTTTCAAGGATCTCTGTTTCCTTTTATCACATAATGAAATTTAGAAACCAAAATATCGGCACTAGATATGCTTATTGCTACTGAGATGTTATTGCTTCTAAGACTTCTCGAAAGATACCTATGAAATTTGTGTATATTTACTTACTAATGTAAAATATGCATATATATTTATTTCTGTATCTACCTATCTATCTGTGCACACACATATATTAAAACACTGAGTTCATACTAATATCTCTGATCCTAATCCAATATCACTGGATTTATTGTCACCTTCTTCCTTTCCTTATTTATAGCTCCTTTCTCTGACAGGGAGAAACCTGGCCTTCATTTTTCACCATATATTCACTTACTTACTCAATCCAAGTATACACATAAAGTAGTTTCAGAATTTCTAACTCATTCTCCTGCATCAAAAACAAATTTACTAATGTTAAAGAAAAAAATATTCAAAGACATATGTTAAACATGGTAAAGAAAATTTTATTCAGGACCAACATGGTAGGTAGAGGGACCACTGCAATGGGATTTTACAATAGAGCCATGAGATTGGGCTCAACTCTGTATACAGCCCGGACCAATGGGAATTTATAGCCAAGGAGGAAGGTGAGGGGCAGTGGATGAAAAAATTACTAAGAGAAAACATTAGGGGTATGGAAAGGGGTCTGGCTAAAATGACCTAACAGGATTCATGCTATAGCATGCTCTATAGAAGACATTTTATACTTCTATTTTTTCACTTAAAGATAGATCCTTAGGGCTTCCCTGGTGGCGCAGTGGTTGAGAGTCCGCCTACCAATGCAGGGGACGCGGGTTCGTGCCCTGGTCTGGGAGGATCCCACATGCCGCGGAGTGACTGGGCCCGTGAGCCATGGCTGCTGGGCCTGCGTGTCTGGGGCCTGTGCTCCACAGCGGGAGAGGCCACAGCAGTGAGAGGCCCGCATACCGCAAAAAAAAAAAAACAAAACAAAGATTCTTAAAGTCATCGCATAATAGTTCGGGGAAATCGTCTCCTCTCTCTCTCTTGTTTTTAATGGCTGCCTATTATCCAATGTACGGATGGACTATAGTTTATTCAATAACTCTCCAATGCATGGACATTTATGTTGTTTCCAAGATTTTGCATATGCAATCAATTCTGCAATAAAGAAACATGTGCATGTATATTTTCATACTGTTGGAGGTGTAGCTGCTGGATAAATGCCTAGAAGTGAGATTGCTGAGTCAAAAGGTTGGTGCGTATGAAATTTTGTTAAGTATCTCCAAATTCCCTTCTAGATGCAGCACACCAGTTTGCATTTCCACCAGCAATGTATGAGAGAAACTGTTTCCTTTGGGGCTTTATTTAATGGTCAGAGACTGGGCCACATAAGCTCTCGGAATATAGACATTTTAAATTCAATTTAATATTTGTTGAAATATTTTCTTGCTTTGTTCCCCTCTATTTGTAAGCCAACAGTTTATTAACTGTGACTTTGGGCAAGGTACTTCAACTTATTCAAACTTGGTTTTATTATTTTAAAATATGTAAAATAATAAAATTTACCTTTAAACATTTTTTAAAAAATAGTAAATGAGATTATGTATGTAGGGAGCATAATACAGTGCCTGGAAATAAATGGGAATTTGGTGAGGTGAGGTGCTTAATAAATACTTAGTGAAATAAAGTATTTAATTTTGTCCTGGCATCTTTGCAGAGCACAAGTGCCTAAATAAAGTGGCCCTACTTCATGCTGATTCTCCTGTGTTTGTACTGGGGATATCAGGACCTGTCCTTTAATTGTTGGGCCCCCAATTATAGCACAGCACCATGTTCAAATATTTATGCAGGGATGTGATACATCTCAATTTAGCTCTTTGTCCAAAATGTTTACCAAACCCACTGTCTCTTCTCTATCCCTAAAGACACTGCCCTAATCCACAACCTCATCTAAGACCTGGACTGAGTTTTCCAACAGCTCTCCCTGCCTCTGGGCTCTTTCCTCTGACTCCTTCTCTACACAGTTACCAGAGGATTCCACTGTAATCTGTTTTGTATAATTTCCATGCTTAAAAGCCTTTCTTTGACTCCACATTACTTAAGGATTGAAAAACCCATAAGTACATTTGCCCCTTTTCTAGATATTCCTTGGGCTTTCCTGCCAGTAAGCTTTTGGATATGTATGTTATTCCATTGGCCTGCAATTCCCTGCCTGTTCTTTCAGCCTGGTGAAATCCTTGTGAAATTTTAGCTTTGAGAAGGCTCCCCGGCTCTGCTTCCCGCCCCTGCCCCCGATGGCACTTTGGATAAATCTCCATCCTGGCTCTTAATGGCTGTATTAAACTGAGCTGTCTTTTCTGTGCTGGCCCCCTGCTTAGACCTGAAGTGCAAAATCTAGGTTTCGATTATCCTTGTTTCATCTAGCACATTATCTTGCCATGATCTTTCTTGTTCTCTATCAGTCTCCTCAGCCAGACTTCCAGCCGCTTGAGAGCAGCAGTGCTGGGCTAATCACCTTGTCATCCTTAAGACCTCATACAGAGCCTGGTCCAGAACAAGGGGTCTGTGCATGTTGCTGAGTGTTTGCTGTGAACCATGGGGTCAGCTGGAGGAGAGGCTCCAGTTCTCTAAAGCAGAAGCAGCCTGTCCTCCACACTGATGGGACCATGGGTCACTCCTACCCATTTTACTTCTTCCCTCCTGTGCAGGGCTATACTTGGATTCCCAGGCCAGACTAACTGTACTGAAAACTTCAGTGCTCTTTTATGCGCTGCCTTAACGAGAGCTCATCCATGCCTCTTTAACATGAAGTGTTGAAGTTATTTTAATCGTGTTAGTCTTAGTTTATTTCGGGTAGTCAGCCAGAACACTGATCCATGTGTCTTACACCAGTGGTTCTCAATTTTTTTTTACTTTCCCAGTGGCTTGTCCTAGACTACATTTGAGAAGTTGTCAGACTAGAGCCTGGTGGAATGAAAAAGGGGTCAGAAGTCTCTAGAGATCACCAACAAATCATCATCATCAGCCCCATCTCTCCCTCTTAGCCAAGCAAATTCACTCATTAGAAGGAGTTAGATAATCGGGGCTGCATTAGAGAAAGTCTACCCCTCACCCTACACAGGAATATGGTTTTATATTAAAGACCAATTTAGACTTCATCACAGTGCATATATTAAGATTGCAAAGATAAGTGCTTTGGAAGATATGTTGTCTGAGGAAGGCGATGTTTAATCTTTTAGCAAAGAGAAGACTTGTGGCAACATGGTTTCTGTCTTCTAATATTTGTCTTAGGAAATTGGTAGCAAACGTGTCCTGTGTGCTTCTGGAAGATGAAATTAGGTCCTGTGAATGGGAGGAAGATTTTGGCTGAGACCAAGAGGGAGAGTATGTATGTGTCTACCGTGTTAGGCCACAGTGGGTAGGATATATGATTTTGCATCACTGCATCTCTGTCCATTGAAGGTTAGCATTCACATGGAAGGACAGCAAGACTCAGAGAGTAGCCTACCCCAGGTTGCTCTGCTCATTGGGCAGGAGGGATTGGCTCCCACGCCTGAGGTCTTTCCCCTGCGCTTCTCTGTCTCCTATGGAGCTGAGCTGTTCACTAACACCCTGCGTCATTCTGTGTCCCAGTGACCCTCCCATTACCGCCTGCACCAGGTACAAGGTTACACCAAGTGACCTTTAAGACTCCTTCCAAACATAGGACCCTAATTCTAATTCAAACCAAGGAATAAATGAACAGGTCACAGTTGAAGAGCTTCACGATATCTTTATAGTCTCTTCCCTGCCCTGCACCAGTCAACTCATCTGTTCTTCCTAAAGCTGCTGAATAACCTTCTTGAAAGCACGCTCTCAGTGTGTATCCCACCATTGCTCCAAAATCTTGAGCAGCTCCCATTTGCCTACGAGATAAATAAAATAATACGGAATAAATTTTAGAAAAGGTACATTTCCCTTTTCAAAGCCTGTTTTCCTTTTATTTTCAGCTCCCATTAGCTCCCTTTGCAGAGTCTGCCCTCCTGGAAAACCAGTCTTCTTACGTACTGATGCTCTCTGCCTTCTGTAACCAGGCTCTTCTCTCCTGCTGAAATGTGCTCCTCCCTGAAAGCTCTCCTTGAAAGCTTTTCCTCCTCGAAGGGTCACGTCTAATGTCCCCACATGTGCCCAGCCAGAAGTGGAATCTGATGTTTGAAGCAATGGAATAAATATCTTGTCTCAACCTTGCATGCACCCCATTCTATGTGGTTTTGGATTGTGTGTGCCCTTGTCTTGTCCCCTGACTAAATTGTAAGCTTCCTGAGGGAGGGGTGTGGATCAGAGTCATTCCTGTCTGCCCTTCCTCTATCCTTGTGAATGTCTAGTGCAGTAACCAATGCACACTAGGTAATCAGTGCTTACTGAGATCTGTGGAGCTGGTAGCAGACGTAAGTCACCACGTTAAATCCCAGAGCAAACTATTCATCATGTTGTAGTGCCTGAAGAATTTGGAGGTTACTGACTGGAGAGGAAGAAGAGGGGGAGGAATATATTTTAGCTATTAATTCTTGCCCTGGTATTTTTAGTCTTCTTTCGAAAGTAAAAGCTCTGTCGACAGTAAAAAGCAGACATCTACTATCTTCACCAAGTGTGTGCTCACTCTTCTCAGGAGGAACTTAATTCATCTTTAATTTTTTTTAACATCCCTATAATTGTTTTCCTTTAAAAATTTTCCATTTTGAAGAGAAAACTCAGTTTCAGAGAGGCTAATTAACTTGCCCAAGAAAGTGGCAGAGCTGCCTAGACCCAAAGATTTTGCTTCTCCTCGGCTTCCACTTTGCCTCCTGGAGCCTGTGAACACTTGTGAAAACAAGTCATCTTGAAGGATGGTCAGCGGTTTCAAGCTGAGGTCATCTTGCCTAGAGTTTGAAAAATACAAAAATTAATAATGCAACTACTATTCAAAGTCGGTGGATTTAACTTTTTTCCCCATATTTGTTTCAGACAACTCTCTTTAAAGACATAACGAGAGAGAGAGAGAGAGAGAGAGAGAGAGAGAGACTCGAGAGACTCGAGAGACTCGAGAGAGTGTTACTTCCTTGTCCTTAATTTATCACTATTTAACCAGCAATTAACCCATCTTTAGAAAAATGAGTAATAAAAAAAGCAATGTCTCATCAGTCTGTGGAAAACTAAAGAAGAAAAAAGCAGTTAAAGATACATATATATACAACATTTGCCTTATTTATATACACTAAGCTATGTAGATTTTTTTTTATTTTAAGTAAAAATAGACAGCAGGAAATCATGCTGTAATCTAAGATTCTCTTTTTAGAATGAGCTTGTTTGGCCTAAGAAACCACATGAGTGCTCTGAAGAGACCTGTCCCAATTTCTGGAATATTAATCAGTGAGGAAGGGAGCCTGGGCTGGGAGTCAGGTCCCAGGTCTGACTCTGCCACCATTCTGATGAGCAAGATTGGGTCAGAAATATCATCTCTTCAGTTCTCAGTTTTCTTCATTTATCAAAGGGCTACACTGGATTAGAACAGAGTTTCTCACCCTCAGCAGGACTGTTACTTTGTTCGGGGAATTCTTTGTTATGGAAGCTGTCCTGTGCCTCATAGGGTTTTTAATAGCATCCTTGGCCTCTACCCACTAGATGACAGTGTTACTGCTTCCCACCCTCCTCCCGAGTTGTGATGACCAAAAATGTCCCCAGAGATTGTCAAATGTCCCCTGGGAGGCAAAATTGCCCTTGGTTGCACCACTGGCTGGAAGCAGTGTATATCTACTGAGAATACCTGATAGGAAAGGCTCTGAGCTATGCACCGGGGACTCCACTGTGAAAAGAGTAAGTGCTCTCCTGTCTTCGTGGAGCTTCAGTCTAGTGGGGAAGGGTAGTCTTCAGGCTTTTGGGAGACACTGGGACAGGTGTTGTAATCGGGTACTTGCAGGAATCAGGGGTCCTCTGGACCTGTTACTCTGAGAACATGTAAACCGTGGAAGGACCCAGTCACTTCTCAATACATCATGTATTTTGACCTGTCGCCCCCCTCAGAGAAGTGGGGAAAATGAACACTTCTGTTTGGGGATAGAGAGCTATCGCAAGACAGGCTCCCAAAAACATGGGGAAATGAAGAGTGAGTATAAAATGGGCCCCAGAGCAGAATAAAATAATTCTTAGTGCCTACTTCTCATCTATCTCTGGGGTAATGATTTGGGCATGGTTTTTCCTCTTGGCTGCCATACTCACTAGAAGAATGCAGCTGAGGTGAGCCAGATCTTGTGCCTGGTGTCACCTTTCTTAGCACTCAGTTTTTTTTTTTTTTTTGCAGTTCAACTTTTTATTTTAATAAAATCAGAATATGCGTAGCACATGCAGCATGCACACAATTTTTCACCCTTCTCTGGGGTGTTGATATTGTAATGGGATTATCAGGACTTTCTGAACACAGTTTTCTTTGAGAGGAAAAAAAGGAAGAAGGCAGTTCCTTCCTTAAAAGGAACACATTGATAGAATATTAACATGATAGGCACTGTAGCCTAGAGATTTAAGAGTCCAGATTTAGGGGGTGTTATATTTGTGTTCATAGTTCTGGCTCAGATACTTTTAGCTGTGCAATTTCAAGAAAGTTACTTGACCTCTCTGTACTTTTTTTTTTCACTAGTAAGATCTAAATACTGATAGTATTTACCTCACCAGGTTGTTGAGAGGATTAAAGGATTTTGAACAGAAGCTGACATATGGAAATCACTTATTAAGTTTTTGAAATAAGTTCTGACGAGTCTGGGAATCACTGGGTCTCTTAGATAAGGACCTAGCTTGTCCAAGTCATGAGCACATTTTTGCAAAGCACTGTGTTTAGTGGACCAGGTTATGCTGTTTTGAGCCCCTTCACACCTTTCTAACAGAAGCAAGGCCTAGAACCAGCTTGTGTTATCTATGAAACAGGGGAAATTAAATTATCCAAGGTCAGGCATTTGAACCAGAAGATTTCTGGAAGATCCATCCCAGCTCTAAAACCTCTGATTTTGAATCATTCTGGATTCTTACAAACCCTTTTCAGCTTCTTTGGCTCTGTAAAATATGAAAAATTGATTTCATCCCCACTATATTGCTCAAATATTAGGTGAGGATTTAAGAAAGATGCTTTAGTTTGTTGGAAGAAGGAGTGCTTTGTGAGTAAGTTGGGATAAAAATATACCTTGATTGATTGGTTAAACACTCTTGGACTCACTTTTCTTTCTCCCTTAAGATTTTTCTCTCCTTTTATCCCTTCCCCTCTATTTCCCTTCCTCCCCTAATTCCTCAAGTCCCAGTCAATATCTTTCAGAATACAGGCTTTGGATGCTTCTTCTCTGCCAGAAGCAGGGCATTTAACCTGCACTGCACACTTGCCTGTAGTGTCTACGGTGCAGTAGCTATCAGAGGAGCAGAACAGAGGCCTTGTAGAGTTGTCCATCACCCTTCTCCTCAACTACTACAGATAGCCCATGTCTGTTGATTGTTGACTTGAGGCTTTAAACACGGCAAGGTATTTGCATCTTATGGTTGCTCAATCCTCTTAGAACCCAGGCGAGGGAACTCAGAATTCTTATGGTTGGTATGAGCAATAAATCTTCACAAATTGATTCTGAAAGAGAATTTTCCTAGGGGGCAGGAAACTAACATCCCATGCAGCAACAACAAGACACATTTTTCTGTATTATTGAGAATTCATTGAGCACTGTGTGCCAGACTCTGTGCTAGGTGCCGGGGATGTGAGTGAGCAAGACAAGTCAGAGTCTCTGTCATCATAGCAGTGATCTTTTGGCAGAGACTCACTGGGTAAGAAATTACACAGATGTTTATCAAATTACAACAGTGTTAGGTGCTGTCAAAGAAAAGTTGCACAAATAATTACTTACTCATGTTGATGTGGGATGCTAAAGAAGATTACAGGGTGATTGGTTTGACCCTGTAGTTGTACTTACCCCAAGTCCTTACACACACCCAGGTGACAAAGTTTCAATCTCATTTCTTGGTTCTGGAATTTTTGCAAAGGGGGGACGTTAAGATCACGGGTCTAGGTGAAATGGGGTTTGGGGTTTCAACAAGGAAAGAACCTGAGAAGAGGGGGTAGAATCTTTTAACATTAGCTGATGGCTCTGAGTGATTGGCTTAGCTCTGGGGACTAGAGAAACTTAGAGCATGGAGGGTGATTGACATCTAGACTCATTGGATTCACACATGGACCCTGAGAAAATCTTTGAAGTTTGTGCAGGGGATCCCAGTAAAAAATATACTCTTGATTGAAGAGCTGATATCTAGCTGGGGTGGGTATCCTCTCATACCTGGCTTACAGCTTTCAGATGGACATCTAAGGGGGAGCTAAAGAAGTCAGGTACACCTTTCCAGGTAGCCACATGAAGCACCTCAAGATCTGTGGGGTGATGGATGTTGCAGCCTTCTCAGCTGGCTGATTGACTGACTATTAGGAGTGGAAAGGTCTTAGAGTTGAATCAAGTTAGTGGTTCTCATGCCTGGAACGGGAATCACCTAGAAGCTTATAAAAATAGAGAAACCCAGGGCATAGCCTTACTGGGACAGAATTTGGACAATCTCAAGAGATAAGGATTGGGAATCTGTTTATTTTTATACAGTTAGAATAAACCCCATGTAACGGGAGTTCATGGGCAAGCATGAACCGGTCAAGCCTCTCTGGTGGATGCCATCATTCTGTTCATTATTTAAATATAGTTATCATTTCTGGAATATTCCTTAGAAAGTCACGATTTAAATACTTTACATAAATGTATGGTTCCTGGAACCAGGAACCATACTGTACGTCTTTGGGAAGTTAAATGTCTGTTCCTAATCCTAGACAAATACTTAGTTAAGGTGCTCACTATTCCTGAGAGAAAAGTGTATGTGAGTGAGTGTGTGAGTGTGTGTGTGTAAGCATGCTCACACAGTGTTTTCAGCAGATGTTTCCAAAGAGTTGATGGGTTGAGCCTTGGTAATCTCAGGTGTCATTCGGTGTGGCCCAGTGTGGGGGCCTTTCAGTCCCATTTGGACTCTGCACAGGTGAGGTCAGAGCACCGTACAGGGCGAGGTGCTTTGTTCAGTGTTGAAGGCTATTGTTGTTGACCTAAAAAGGACACTGTTTGCCACTATGACCTTTGTGGGCCTATTGTAAAAGGCATTCATTGATTCCGTCAACAAGCAACAAACAGTTAGCACAGGCAACATGCCAGGTACTAAGTTCATTCTAGGGGTTCAGAGATGATTAAGGCCTGAACCTTAGTCATATGGGACCACCAAGGCTTTGAATTTAGTTGGGGAAATACATTCAGATTGAGGTGGTTGCTCCGCTGCAATGTGGTTAGGAGTTTGTACTTAATTCTCTAGCCCCATCACTTACAAATGTTCATTAAATGTAAAGAACACCCTGAGAGTTAAGTGGACCTAGCACCAGGAGATCCAGCACCTTTTCCAAGTCCTCTATTCCCCATGAGCACTTCGGGGAATGAATCCAGTCTCCATTATTAATCCAGTCTCTGTGGTTCCCATAGAGCAGGGCTGGGAGCTTCTAATTCAGCCACATGTATGCTGTTTCCATAGTTATATGATCAGAGTGACTAATTCATCAAAAGTAAGTTTCTAAAGCCTAATGGAATAATATCTCTGAATTGATACACTCTTCCTTTAAAATTGGTATGTTTTTTTTCCATTTCTTTTAAAAATACCAAAAATAATTTGGAAGGTCTTTAAAAGTCATTCAGTTTATTACCATGTATTACATTGCTGTGCATGAGGAATATGCTAAGTGATTTTAATTTTACAACAATTCTGTGAGATTTTTATCTCCATTTTACAGATGGGGAAATAGGGGCATAGATAGCTGAACTAATTTGCTAGAAAGACAAATAGAAAATAATAGAATCAGGATTCAAATTTGTCTAATTCCAAAGCCCACAATTTAAAAAAAACCTCCTTGGGGCTTCCCTGGTGGTGCAGTGGTTGAGAGTCCGCCTGCCGATGCAGGGGACACGGGTTCGTGCCCTGGTCTGGGAAGATCCCACATGCCGCGGAGCGGCTGGGCCCGTGAGCCATGGCCGCTGAGCCTGCGCGTCCGGAGCCTGTGCTCCGTAACGGGAGAGGCCACAACAGTGAGTGAGAGACCCGCGTATCGCAAAAAAAAGGAAAAAAAAACACAAACCTCCTCTACACTGTCTCTTTTATGTATGTGTGTGTGTGTGAGAGTGTGTGTCTGTGTGTGTGTGTGTGTGTGTGTGTGTGTGTATGTATGTGTGTATTGGAAGTTGTCATTCATTGTTTGAATTTCAGGACCACTTAGAGAATATCTGATCTTGAATCTAAAATATAAATTCTCTCTATAAAGATTTTGATTTGTCTTCAGGTACATAACGAGTGTCTACTGAGCATGTGTTTGACATCGTGACAAACACTGGGAACCTAAAATTGTGAATTCAGATGCAGTTTAGTAAGACACAATTACAAAAATCAAATCAAATATTTGCAATTCTGTGATTTCTGTAAAAGGTAAGTCCTAACTTCTGTTAGTCTTGGGAGAACCTGAAGAGCAGTATGAGCTATAAAATCCCATGTCAGTACTTACGGAGAAATCCCTGGAGTGGGGGCACAGGTAAAAGTCACATATAAAGGAAAATAAAAATGGTACAGCAACTAACTCCCTCTACTTCAACTTGAGCACAAGTTTCATGTTGAGTGAATAAGTCACATGAACTTGAAAATGAAGTATGGGTTTTAAAAAGAGAAAAATGAGTTTGTGGGCAAAGGCCTCTATTGTTTCCTGGGATCAATTCTATTGATTTTGTTCTGTGACACGTAAGAGCTCTGGTTTTGAGATGTGGATGTTGACTAGCAGCAAAAGGCTGGGGATAACAGCTTGGTAATGAGAGAAAATGACTTGAAGTTTCTCTCCTACAATAGGAAGATTTTGATTTATCTCTGTTCCTCCAGTTTCAGAGTTTAGAGCAATTGTACGTGTAGCACCTTAAACAGTGAGCCTCCCAGAAGTGACAAGGTTATACTTGGAGGGTCAGGAGCAGTTGTTGGCATTTGAGTTAAGAGAGGAAAAAAGAAGGTGGTGGTAAGGACCACAGAAGTGTCCTCACCTTGCCTGATCATAAGTGCTACTTGGCCTCATATCAGTTAACTCTGTCTATAATTTTGTGACATAACAACCACCTGTCAATGGAATTTATTTAGCTTACATGTCTTCTGTCAGTTGGGTGGGGGTCAGCAGATCTAGACTGAGCCTGTCTCGTAGAGTCTCTGGTCTCATGTCTCAGCTGGGCTGACACGTGAGTCTGCTCTCACATGGGGATCATCTATTCTGGGTTGGGCCCATCTGGTCCACAAATTGTCATCCTTCTCCTGGGTCAGTGATTTAGATAGGACAAATTTTCTTCATGACAATGTCAAACGTGCAAGAATAACTTTAAGGACTTTTCAAACTTTGATTATATAGTACCCACTGATATTCCATGGCAAGGAGCACAGATACATGTACTCTACCCTATGTCTTCTGTTAAATATGTTAAACATAACATTCTGAATCAGACTCTCTATGAAGGTGCCTGAGTTTCTGACTCTTATCATCAAGCAAATTTGGATCTAAAATAAAAACCTTTTTAGCTTTATTTTGTTGTAATCATATATGTACAAATGAATACATGTGCATGTATCCAGTCATTTTGGAAGAGTCAGGCTAACTAAAAGTTCTTTCTGATGAAGCTCTGAATCTTTCCTCAGTATTTTTTTTTTGTTGTTAGCAGCTTTATTGAGATAGAACTTAGATACCATACAATTCACCCATTTAAAGCTGTACAATTCAGTGGCTTTTAGTGTATTCCCAGAGTTGTACAACCATCACCATAATCAATTCGGGAACATTTTCATCGACTCAGAAAGAAACCCATACTCTTTAACTGTGACTCCTCAAAACCTCTTTTCTCAGTTTTTGAGGCAAGGATTCTGCTAATTTTCAAAAGACATTTTTCTTTCTGGGCTCCCCCAGAGTTTTGGAAATAACTGCATTATAGCATTTATCACACAGCAGGGCTATTAGTCCTTTCTTTTTCTTTCTCTCTTATGAATCTGTAACTTCCTTGAGGACTAAACACTGTGCCTTATTAAACTTTATAGCTATACTTTCAGCCTAATGCCTAGTATATCTTGGCGTTCAAATAATGAAGGAAGGAAGGAAGATAGGAAGGAAGGAAGGAAGAAAGAAGAAGGAAGGAAGAGGGAAATTGTAATAGAAATTTTGGTTTAGTCTGTAGGATATGGTCTGGAGAACATATCCCTATGACCTATTTTGGAAAATATTCATGAAGTTAAAAAATAGGTTTTTTCAAAGAAAAAAATTGTGAGTTTTGAACAGTTTTTTTTGTACTAGCCCCATCCTGGAAATTCTGAGATATTTCCTCCAGAACCCCCACAGGATTCCTCACTACATCATCATCCTTTGTTCATATTAGTTAGGACTATATAGGTGTGTATATATATATATATATATATATATATATATATATATGTATATATATATATCACAAAAAGATTAAAAATAAACAAGTTAGAAATTAATTTTTCTCTGACATAGCAGTCACTAAGTAGATGGTTCAGAACTGATGGGGAGGCCTCGTTCCATAAGACTGTCTAAGAAACCTGTCTTGTGCTTCATCATTCCCCAGGGTACCACCTTCAATAGTACTGTCTAGGATGGCCCCCCAGTATTTCTGTGTGCCAGTCAATTGAGGAGGCTAAGGGACTTTAGAAGCATAACTTGGAAGTTACAACATCACTTTCAGGTACACCCTTTTGGTGGAATCAATCATATGGTCATACCTAGCAGCAAAGGTGGCTGTGGAATATGCTTTTTATTCCGGTTGGCTTTGTATCCAGCTACAGATTAAGTGTTACTTTCCTTTTCTAAATGAAGAGGGAGAGACTGGATGTTAGGAAACAAGTAGTCGTGTGTTCCATGTGCTGCTTTTACAAATACTAATTGGCAACATAAAACTGAATTCCTGTTTATTTTCCTTATTTTAAGTTTTGTATCTTAACCAACCTGAGGCCTGAAAAATTATCATGACTTTTAAATGTATTGTTGTTCTACTCTTCATGTTTAGACATGTTTTATGGCATTTAAAAGAAATCGATGCCTTTACAGCATTGTTTTCTACTTTTGTAATTGAACATGTATTTCAGTTAAATTATGGAAAAAATGGGTTTTGATGCACTAGCCTGGAAAACTTACAAACACTATTATTTCTGTGGGAAAATGGCTTCAAATTCTTAAAAGAATCTGACGAAGAAATGTGCTTTTGGATTTGAACACATTTGAAAGTTGGGAACTGCTAAATGCACTCAGGTTTACGCATATGAAGTAACAGATGAGACTTACTGGAACGTTTGCTCAGCAGCGCCTTACACAGCACTGCAGCAGCCTCAGTACTCAGCCAGGACTAACAGTCCAGATCTAGCTTCCTCCTTTCTCCACATGTTCATCAGGCACACAACTGCTGGCCTCTCTTTTTCACTTCAAACATTTAGCTTGTTGTTGGGAAGTTGTTTAGTTGGGAAGTTGTAGCAAGAGTACAAATAGAAGATTAGATAAGGATATCTTAAGACCTTTGAGTTATAAGTTCAGTCGAGACTTTAGAGACCATTCATTTAATTTTAATAAAGGTAATGGTAGCCTTCTTACTCTAGAAAGAAAATGACTACAAAGTGGCTTTTACCTTTTTGAAGTAACACAAAATGTTTATGTATCCTAACATTAAAATAGCTACTTATGGGATGGTTTGATTCCAAATCTCTGAATCAGTTTGTCAAAGGAGTTTTTATGCTTTTTTAACTGTCTTCCCTCCCCCACCTGCCACCCTGTGCCCTAAGCACATGCTTAGCCTGAGAATTGGATAATCCACTACTGATTGTAGAATTTACCCCTAGTTCACTCTCATACAGAACCAGGAAGTTTTCTTTCACACATTGAACAAATATTTATTACGTGCCTGTTAAGAAAGCACTTGAATAATGTACTGGGTACTGGGAAACAGCAGTTGGGTAAGAGTCACACACCATGCTCTCAGTGAAGCCTGCTCTCTGTTGGGAAACACAGACAGTAAATAGGTAGTTACAACAGGTATGAGGAGGATTATATGGGGGGGGGGAACACAGTGTGATGTGGGGACAGATTGCAGGAATAGATGCTTTAGTTTAAGGGTCACAGAAAACTTCTCCAAGGAAGAATGAGTTGTAGTAAAACAGACTTCATAGGCAGAGAGAAGATTACATCGTGTCTTATTCAGAGATTACATCACTGGCAAGTGGCCTGTGAGAGGAAGAGAAGAGGTTTACCTTAGCACCTATGACTCACCTGTGGGAAAACATCTAGCATAGAATTTGGCACACAAATCTCAGAAAAACTGAATCAATGAATGGTGGAATTTCAGACAGTATTGCTGATGACAAGAAAAAGTTTTCTGCCCATCCCAAGGGAGTAATGACCTAACATATCACCTTCTTCCAGACAAGATTAATCCTTCTTAAGATTGCTTAGAAACAGCTAAGCTGGTCAGAGCTTCAGGAATTTAAGTTTAAAAAAGAAAGCACTGGTGAAGAAATAGGAATGCAGCAACTGTATGGTCATAAAATCAGAGGGTCAGAGCCAGTAGGAGCTCTAGAGGCAGCCATGGCCATATCTTCCATTCTAAATGTAGGAAATCAAGTCCCTAAGTACAATACGTGTGTGTGTGTGTGTGTGTGTGTGTGTGTGTGTGTGTGTGTGTAATGAGTTTATAAACTTTAGAGTGGAGAGCTCTGAAAATGTCTTCTATTAACCAAAGGGGGCTTTAACAACTTAGAAATAAAACAAAAATGATGAATTAAAATTTTGGCCAGAGAGAAGTATATCTGAAGGTGAACTGGATGGTGATTCTGGATTAAACATGAGGATGAATAAAGGAAATAGATTCCTTTCTCTCTTGCAAGGCAGCCAAGGAATCAAAGAACTAGAGTAAACCATCTTGAAACAATATAGAAGCAGTTGAGATTTCATCTATTCATTTGTACATAAGTTGATCCATTCCTTCAAAGATATTTTTTGAGCAGCTAATAGCATTGGGGATGCAGTGGTTATTTGTTATTGGATAAGACAGGATTCATACCCTCATGGAACATTCAGTCTAGTGTGAGATGATAGGAGACTGAAGTAAAGCGTTAAATTCTAGGATGGAGGACTCTGTGACAAGGAGAGACCAAGGTACTACGGACAGTATGGTGGTGTGTGTATAAGGGATTTCCAATGAAGGCTTCCTGGAGGAGGTCCCATATAATCACAGGTCTGAAAGATGAATCGGGCATAATCAGGTGAAAGCAGGCAGAGTATAATGAGAGCTCAAAGTCCAAGGAACAGCTTATATAAAAGCACAGAAGTCAAAGCATAATAAGAGGCCAGTAGAACATACAGTCATTTAGTTCTGGGTACAGTGCTAGGTTTAGGTTCTTAAGACAAATAAGACATGACTCCTGTTTCTTTGTAAAACTATATTTGTATGTATATGCACACATGCATACAAACAGCAGCAGTTATTCTAAAATCATGAGTGTTCATTTTCAAATATTTGGCACTCGGCTTTCTAGGATCAGGAGTAAAATTCCTGGTTCACTTGTGCTTGGAAGGGGCCATATGATTATTTCGTGCCAGTGAGTTGTGAATGGAGGGCATGTGCGTCACTTCTGGTTCAAAGTATTTACTTGCCAGGGCCTTCTTTCCTTCAGCCATGGCAACTCAGCCGTGTTCCATATAGTGCCTGTCGATCATCCTGGGGCTCAGACGGAGGTCAGTATAGAACAGAGCCCCCAACGGGCATATTAATGACATTTAGTACAAGTGAGAGATACTTTTTTCATTTTAAGGTAATTTTTTGGTCTTTACAGAGATGCAGGGTATTTGTTATAGCAGCATAACCTAGCCCACTGTGATATCTACAAAATAAGAAGCAGCATTTTCAATTAAATTGAATTAGTAATCATTTAAAATTTCCTCAGTCTGTGTTAAATGTTATGGATATAAGGGCTATAAAGACAGGTGCTCTTCCTGCCAAGTATGGCATTGGGGAGAGAGACTCATGATCCAGTCAGTTGGTTGCTATGAGGTCAGTGAAAGGGAGAAACACAGGTCTCTGGGAGCATATACAGGGACATGGACTTCAGCCCAGAGGGGTATAGAAAGTAAAAGAGGCCAAAACTGATTCTGGAAAGATGCCTAGGAGAGAGCCAGGTTGAAAAGATGGGAAAGGATATTCCAGGCAATGAAAAGAACAGGAGGAACTATACAGGGAGATTAAGCCCTGACTTAATCAGGCAGCAGGCATTTTCCTTGTGAGGACCAGGAAGTCTAGTGTTTTCTAAGCCAAGAAATTTTAGAGCACAGAGCACAAAGTACAAATTTTAGAGTCCCCTGTAGCTATAGATGGCATGTTTGTGTCCCTGCCAAATGCATATGTTGAAACCTAATCCACAATATGATGGTTTCTGGAGCTGGAGGTAGAGCCCTCATGAGTGGGGATAGTGTCTTTGTTAGAGGGACCCCAGAGAGATCCCTCACCCCTTCTACCATGTGAGGTTATGGTGAGAAGGTGGCTAACTATGAGCCAGGAAGTAGACGCTCACCAGACACCAAATCTGCCGGCCCCTTGATCTTGGACTTCCCAGCCTCTAGAACTGTGAGAAATAAATTTCTGTTGTTTCTAACTCACCCAGTCTATGGAATTCTGTTATAGCAGCCTGAATGGACTACGATAACTGCCCTGGTGGATTTCCTGTAAGAACCAAATCAGGGCTCAAACAAACAAGCAAACAAACCAAAAAGGATAGAAATACAACAGAAACAACCAGTGACTGACCAAGCATAGCTGGCAGAAGGAACAATCTATTGTTTCTTGGGAATCCTGCCTGGTGAGGGCCAAGTGGAACTACAAGGTTCTGTATGAACTTCACATTCAGACCTTAAACATCTAAAGGTCTCTTGTAGTCTCTGGAAAGGAAGCAAGGGACAGTGCCACACCCACATGACATCACCGTGCTCACTTCTAAAGAACAGAAACCTCTTAAAGCTAAGGTGTGTGGCTGGGTGTGCTTCCAGTGCTTCTTTAACAAGAAGAGAAACCTGATAGAACAAGAGTTTCAACTTAGTACATGGCTGCTCCAGTTAGAGGGTCTGTTTGTGGTTATTTGAGTGTGGGGCAGAGTGTGCATTTAGAACTCGTCCCAGTTTTCTTGAAACCTGCTTTTCTTCACCTCATTACCAACTGGTAGCCATGCATCCAAATGCTAATTTTTCTTAATTAAATATATGACAGTTTTAAAAAATTACTTCTCTTTCCATTCTAATTAGATGTTAGTGATTCTGCTCTCTCCACTAATTACTGCATGTCTTCCTTCTGAAGACTATATATATGTATATACTATATATATGTATATACATATATGTATATATATAAGTATATATAAAACCATATACGTATTTATATGCACACATTCATATATGTGTGAACATATGTATGTGAATATATATGTATACACACAGATATAAAATTGAAATTTTAATAACCTTCCTCTTGGGAGAATGCATCATTGATAAAAATATCCCTGCCTTGGGTTGGTAGTTTTCTGGGATTTCAATTTCAATAGCTTCTTCCATATTAGGCTGCTTTCATCTCAGAGGAAATAATCATATCTAGGTTTGGCTCTGTTCAATGGGGCATGACTACACCAGAATGGGTTTCTTCCTGAACAGAAAAAGAAAATTGGAAAAAAAATAATAAAAGCCCAGCACACCAAACTCCAAATTATCTAAATCCATTTTCAATGAAGAGCTTGGTGGCTTGGTAAGGATGATGACTTTTGAAGGAAAAAAATCCATTGCAAAATCCCATTTCCCATGCTGTAGGGTTAGGAGAATAAGTTGCACCCAGGGAGGAGGGGGCATGCTCCTTTTGACATGTAATAAAGCAGGTGGCCTCATTTGAATTTTCCCATTAGGTCTCCTGGAGTGATCTCAGAAATACGTTGGCCTTGCAAACTGTAACTCAGCCTTGGCTCCCTGACTCCAGGAGAGCCAAACAACAGAATTAGAGTTTTTCAGACAGCAGAATTAGAGTCTGAATTACTTGAAATGTCCAGCAGGAAGTTATTTGTTATCGTGTTGGGTTTCCTATTTGCCACAGAATATTAAATAGGTTTCTTATTTTCCACAGAATATTAATAATTGGGCTTGAAAGTGGGCAAATGCCTTCTCTGCCAACCAGCCTTTTTCTTTTTGCCTCTCATCCTGTTTTCCCACCACAAGGATCAATGGAGATGTTTCCATCCCTCATCAAGATGGGGGCTATCTAGATGGAGCATCTGATACTGACAGGCTCACGGTTAAAGTCAGAGATAATTAGCCCAAATATAGGCATTCCCAGCAGAGGTGTGATGAATAAGTGCCAATGCAGGAGACACGGTCCGATCCCTGGTCTGGGAAGATCCCACATGCCACGGAGCAACTAATCCCATGCGCCACAACTACTGAGCCTGCGCTCTAGAGCCTGTGTGCCACAGCTACTGAAGCCCGCGCGCCTAGAGCCCGTGCTCTGCAACAGGAGAAGCCACCACAATGAGGAGCCCGCACACCGCCAACGAAGAGTAGCCCCTGCTCACTGCAACAAAGACCCAATGCAGCCATTAAAAAAAGGAAGAAAAAATCAGTTTCATTCCTTTGTTCATTCAGCAGATGAATATTGAAGGAACCTAAATGGTACAAGCAACATGGCCCCTGTCCTCATGTGGTACACAATCAGAAGAGACATTGGAGAAAGAATTAGCAAAACATTAATTAATTGAAACTTTGAAAAGTGTTATGAAAGAGAAGTATAAGAAGCAATGAGAAAACATATCAGAGGGACTCAAAAATATAGTTGTCCCACACAGGCTAATAATTTGGTATGCTTTCAAACAGATTAAAAAAAAAAACTTGTTCATCTTTTATTTATCGGAGGCAGGAAGAAACTGATTTGAAAAAAAAATCACTTCATTTTACTAAAGAAACAGAAAACAAGATCTTTTCAGGATATGTATGAGAGAGAATATACACTGATGCGGCAGACAGGCATGGATTTATGAATGTGCTTTGTGGGGCGATCGCAGAGCTGTCACTAGCAGCCTATGCAGAGTGACAAATCCACTGGGTCAGAGGAGTACAGGCCTTCTAGCTACCTGTCTTGCATCTTTGTTGAGGCTGGTGACCCAGTCCTAACATCTAGGTTCTGGGTTCTTACTATGCTGTAGCTGGGAAGGTTATAGAATGCTTCCAAGCATCTTGCACAACCTAATGGCTTTTCCCTTTAGTTCTTGCTACGTCCATTGGGCCCCAGTATGACATTGCTAGGGACTTCTAGCAACTCTCTTACTATAACTGGGTTAGATATTTTGGGGGTGGCTGGAGATCATCCTAATTAGTGGGGGTAGGAAAAAAGAGGCAATAATTAAAGAACTGCATTCTGTTACTGGCAGTGCCAGCCCATCCAGAACCCATGGACCAATGAAGAGTTATAACTCAACTAACCAGCTGATGTAATGGGCATTTCTGGAAGAGTCTTGGGGAGCCTGAGCTTATGCAAGGTCTAAACACTTCTTTCTTTTGCTGTGGTCACCCATGTTCTCCCAACAGCACCATCATTCTGTGCCCTTTATGTCTTCTAATGCCCCAACGTGGCCTGAGCCTTTATCCAGACAGCCCGAGGCTCCAGCAGCAAGCTCACTACAAGGATGCATACGGCTGAGGGCCACAGGGTGCAGGTGGCTGTGGTACTCATATGTGGGTGCATTCCTCAGTGCTGCATGCTATTTTTATTCTTTGAATCATATTTCATGCGTATGACCTACTTACTCACCTGATCAGGGAGATCCTTATAGGTAGAGTCAGTGTTTCATTCACGTGTCCCGTGACCCGTAGTAAGTGTCCAATTAACGGTTGAAGAATAAATAAAGAGAACTTCCTCTGGCTGGCTCTTGCTGGGCTCCACCAGACACTGGAAGCTGGTGGGAAGTCTGTGTATCCAAAAATAAAACTGATAGCAGTAGAACCTGTAATTTGGCTTGCCTGGGAGAGGTGGGTGGTAAAAACAGAGGGCATAGCCATGGAACCCATGGCCTGAATGTAGCCAGACTTCCAAGAAACTTATTTTAAATTAATTAAAACTGTATACCAAAATAGCTCCACCCATTAATTGACTTCCACTGACTGAAGCAGAATTGATATTTGTGCATGTTTCTGGCAAAATGTTTTCTGTATTTCCGTAGTTCTTATTCTTACTTAAGTTTTCTTTCGTAATTTCCCAAGACAGAAATCATCTTGTGAAACGTGTTAAAGGATCCAACATATAGATATTAAAATAAATAATTTGCTCCCATTTCACCCCGTGGATTATTGGGATTCCAGATCTCAGCTGACTGCCAATAACATGCATCTCTTAAAAAAATACGCATCACAGGTGGGCTCAGCCCAGCAAGAAATATTTGCTTCAATTTATACTCAAGGTATGACTCACTTTTCTGGAATCAAGACTGGTGTACATGGTTCGTTAGTTTACTGTGGAAACCTGAGTTAACTGCTTCCGAAGCTCTGTATTTCAGTGATGTCCTAGAGCAAAGGTCAGCAAACTATGACCCACAGGTCAAATCCAGCTGGCCCCCTGTTTTTGTAAATAAGGTTGTTTTGGAACCCACAGCTAAACCTATTCACTTATGTATTATCTGTGCTGGATTTCACACTACAACAGCAGGGTTAAGTAGATGTGACAGAAACTTTATGGCCCACAGAGCTGAAAATATTTACTATCTGGTCCTTCACAGGCAAATGTGCCCTATATAAATTAGTGCCTGGTGGCTGCCCAGTCTGATGAACTCACCTAATCTGACAGGGCAGGAACAAAGAAGCTCAAAAGATAAGTGGAGATGAGCTGGGTAAATGGCAGAGGGAGCAGCCCTGAGGCTGGAAAGCCCTCAGTCAGGGAGGAACCTGATGTGTTTGAGGAAAGAAAAGGAGGCTGCCTTGATTAGAGCTAGGAGAGAGAGAGTTGTTCATGGTCAGGCTGAAAAAGCCCGCCAAAGCCATATCACACAAAGCGTAGTAAACCATGATGAACTTTCTAGATATTTTGACCATTTTAGACTTTCAGAGTCCAGGGAATGCATTAAAAATTAAAACAAAACAAAACTACAGAGGTGTGGTGTCTTTGTCACTTCCATATCTTGTTATGTCCATGAACTTGAACTTGAAGCACTGTCACCTTTCCCCATGGCAAGGTGGCCACTGACCTTTTGGGATTCACCCCAGTCAGCCTGGTACATCTCCTCTTGTTATTCCTGATGTGCAGCCATCCTCCAGCCCATGGTGGGAAAGCACAGTGGGGGAATCAGGCATTCTCTGAGGGCAGGTGAGCACAGATCTGGCCAATGGCTTCTGGCTTCACAGCTCTCCATGCCAGAACTTCCATGAACCTCAGAGATGGTACCAAACTGGACTGGAGTGGGCGTGAGAAAGGAGAAGGCAGACCCACAAAGGCTGGGTCCTGCTGCGCCAGCTCTCTTGTGCTGATGCTGTGGGGTCCACTGAGCACAAAAGAAGCCTTTCTTCTTGTCTCCATTTTCTGGTACTTCAGCTTGAATAGAGGCTCCAGGATAGGAAATAGTTGATGGTGAAGGTTTAAAATACGGACTTTGAAATTAGTTAGAAGGAGATTTGAATTTTCACTTTCAAGCTCACAAGCTTAGGCAAGTGACTGACTCTCTCTGAGCCTGAGTTTCCCTGTCTATAAAATGGGGATATCAATATTAAGCCGGTAGAATTGTGATAATTATATGAGATGAGATATGCAAAATGAGTGCAGAGCCTGGCTGCAAAACCAGTGATTATTGATTAGGAATGATTTCACTGGCCTTTGGCTAGATCGTTTGCGTATTTCTTTCTCTTCCTGTTCCAAAAGGACACATATTACAAAGAATATTCGGGTGGACTGGACTGGCAGTGGAGCCAACATCACGTGCTTGCACTGCGTGGCCTGGGATTACATCAGAGACATCATCCATGCCTGTGCTTCCCGGCACACCTCCCCACGCCTTCAAATGAGGCCTCCCTCCGTCTGTCACAAAGACCAAGAAAAGGTTCCGGTCCCTTGAGGTTGGAGAAGAAAGCAACTGTGAAGAAACAAGCTATTAATATTAATGTTCCAGGAAAAGGAGAAGAGAGAAAGGACGTGGGGTGCCCAGAAAGAATGACTCCATATGGCTTTGATGTGTTCCTTTCCACAGGACGGGAGCAGCACGGAGAATACAGAATAACGAGGAGGAGGGAAAGGAGGAGGTGGAGGTGGCCTGGCAGCATCTGAGAAATTATGTGAGCTGTGGGGAGTAGGTTCTGTCTAGACAAAAAGTCAGCCAGCCACGCTGCCATCTGCAGCCGTCAGAGAACAAACCAGCAAGGGAAGGGGGAGCCCGCAGGTGCCCTGTTTATTCCAGTTAGTGGGTGTGTAGGATATTTTCTCTAAAGGACTGTTGTTGTGCTAAACCTGGGGGAGCAGCTGCTATTATTGAGACCTTTCCCAAAGATCTCCTTTTTTGTGGATCTCTTCAGGCACAGTTTATTATTATTATTTTTGCCTCTCCATTGAAGTCCTATTGTACCTCTTAATTTCTCACGCGGATATATTGTCTGATTCTTAAGAGCTCAGTCGGCAGTTTGACCTCAATTTAGATCCTGCCTGTATCTCTCTCTGGCCTTGCCATGGTGGGCAAATTACTCCACCTCTGAGAGCCTCTGTTTTCTCTTCTATAAGAAATGTAAGTAATAGTGAGGAGGTAGTTTGTGTACAGGCTCTAACAACAGTAGCCGGTCTTATGACTGCTAGAGCCTGTTCTCTCTCTCTCTTTTTTTTTTTAAGATTCTTTTGATGTGAACCATTTTCGAAGTCTTTATTGAATTTGTTACAATATTTTTTCTGTTGTATGTTTCGGTTTTTTGGCCATGAGGCACGAGGCATGTGGGATATTAGCTCCCTGACCAGGGATCGAACCCGTACCCCGCGGGCATTGGAAGTCAGAGTCTTAACCACTGGACTGCCAGGGTCATCCCACCTGTTCTTTCTCTTCCTCAAAACAGAGACAGCAGAGGGCAAGGTGGTGAAGGAGTGACAGCAAATGTAAACATCTTGGGATAGTCCATTACTAGCAGCACAGATATTTCACACTCTGTTGAAGGAAACAAGCTTCCTTGGAATACTTGAGGTAAAGCCTCTATATGTTGAGTGAACTTTGATGCTTTTGCACAAGTAGAAACTGAGACTCTACTCCCCACAAGTAATAACGATCTCGACACATGAAGAAATATTTCAGGCTGAATCACCTGGGAGGTGTGACATTAAATTAAAGGAATTTAAAAATTGATAATTATGTGACATGTTAGAGGTGTTAGCTAATATGATTACTGTGATAATTGTATTGCAAAATGTAAATGTATCAAATCAACATGTTGTATATTTTAAACTTACGCAATGTATGTCAATTATATCTCAATTTGAAAAATAACTTAGAAAAGGCAAAAAGAAGAGGAATTAGATGAGAGCTCAGACTATGGCTAACTATTTTCATTTTCTTCATGATGACGAATGGTGAGTGAGTAGCAGAAACCCACCAAATAATATCTGTAGTATGTTGTACAATATAAAATTTTAGTTCAGTAAACCCTGTCTATTTGCCATACTATACAGTGGCATTAGTCTTGTTCAGTTATTTCTTTTGATCATCTTTGTAGAGTCTCACATTAAAGAACCCTTTAGGTATTAAATTAAACCTGGATGGACCCTACCTATATTGTTGACAACATTCTGTTGCTCAGAGAAAGGAAAATCTTATTAGGCAAATCTGCTTAAGAATGCTGCATTAGAGAAAATATATCCTTAAGCAATCTTGGAATGGGGAGAAGGTCCTCCTAAACAAGTCGTAAAACCTAAAAGGTCTAAGAGAAAAGACTGACAGATTTAGCTACATAAAAATATAACATTTCGGCCCAGGAGAAGAAGCATAAAGAATGACACATGGGGGCTTCCCTTGTGGCGCAGTGGTTAAGAATCACCTGCCAAAGCAGGGGA
Organism: Grampus griseus; assembly: GCF_964374135.1. NCBI lineage: Eukaryota > Metazoa > Chordata > Mammalia > Artiodactyla > Delphinidae > Grampus > Grampus griseus. Next base: position 13,321,829 of record NC_139011.1, on the reverse strand, counting down.
CACAGGTTTGAACCCTGGTCCGGGAAGATCCCACATGCCGTGAGCAACTAAGCCTCTGCACCATAACTACTGAGCCTGTGCTCTAGAGCCCACGAGCCACAACTACTGAGACCACGTGCCCCAACTACTGAAGCCTGCGTGCCTAGAGCCTGTGCACTGCAATGAAGAGTAGCCCCTGCTCGCTGCAACTAGAGAAAGCCTGCACGCAGCAACAAAGACCCAACACAGCCAAAAATAAATAAATAAATAAAATAAATTTATTAAAAAAAAAAAGAATGACACATAAGAACTTATTTCCTCAATAGATAAAGAGCTATTACAAATCAGTAAGAGACCATTTGGCCAAAAGAAGCATGAATAGGCAAAAACATGAATAGGCTGATTGCTCCTAAGTAGGTCTTTCTTGTATTAAGTCACAGAGTCTCTGTACACTCTAGAACGACACATGGAGTGTGCAGTGGGAAGACAGGGATATGTCAGGCTTATATAGGAGGAATAAGAGTGGAAAAGTATGGTAAGGCTTTATGTTTGTGTGGGTAGGATGTGGAGAGCAAAGGGAAGAGAGAGAGAGAGAGAGAGACACAGAAGTAGAAATGTATAAGGCATGACTTGGGGACCAGAAAGATTGGAATGGAATGTTTTTTAAGAGAAACATTAGAGGGCATGGCAGGACATATAGATTGGGGACTTAACTGGAAGTCTTTGATGCCAGCCTAGGCATTTAGAATTGATCTCCTAGGTAGTGGAGAAGAGCCATTGAAGGTTCTTTTTTTTTTTTTTTTTGCGGTACGCGGGCCTCTCACTGCTGCGGCCTTTCCCGCCGCGGAGCACAGGCTCCGGACGCGCAGGCTCAGCGGCCATGGCTCACGGGCCCAGCTGCTCCGCGGCATGTGGGATCCTCCCAGACCGGGGCACAAACCCGCATCCCCTGCATCGGCAGGCGGACTCCCAACCACTGGGCCACCAGGGAAGCCCCCATTGAAGGTTCTTAAACAGGGCTGAGACAGGTCTCAAGCATAGGAGGTAAAACTGAATTAGCAAATTAGTTAGGCAAAAGGATAGTTACTATCTACAACTAAAGCATTATTATGTTCAACTCAAGAACAATCCCCTGGCACAGAGCCTTGTGTTCTCAACATATGTCTGCTGAATTTTTATTATTTTGAATATAAAATTACTGTAGCCTAGATGTTATTTGGCCTCCCCAGCTTTTTCATATAAAATGATGTGACATTTTAAATCTGAAGTAAGTGACTAAATCTTTCTCTTGCTCAAACCCAGTCCAAGGGGTGAGATGAGGTTAGACATCATGGCAGCCCTCCATCCTCCTTGCTCCTCCTGCCCTCAGATGGGCAGCCAGGTCCTGGGTTAAGCACCACTTTTGATTCCTCTGGTTCTTTCTCTGATACTACCTATCATCATATGCCACCCCTCCAGGCTTTCCAGAGTTCTACAGCAAGTATGGTGCAAGGCTGTGATGTAGAATGAATGAAACAGGACAAAATGCCATGAAGTCAGTATCCTGCAGTTGCACCACTTAAAACAGGTGTCTGCCTTTAGAAAATATATCCACAAGGTCCCCTCTACTGTGGGCACAGGCTTGTCATAGGAACTGATGGGTAAGAGAAAAGGATGGTTGAAATACAACCCAGTCTATTCACCTCAAATCATCGACATTTTATTCATGATGTCCTAATTAACTTTGGATGCTTTTTTTGTCCTTTATCCTTTTTTATATCAAAAAAGTGAACTGTGTTGGTTGCCCCATGTCATTTGTAGAGAACTGTGGAAGCTAATTAAAAACAAAACCAAAAGCCACAGATGTAATTATTACATAATGAGGTAAGAATAACATTATCTGATGCTATTACATATACCAAGAGTGAATTTTAATTAGAACCCCAGGTGGTTACTGAGAAATGAGGTATAAAGAAATTTTACCATGACTGCCTATTTGCAAAATAATTATGCATCACAATTATTGCTTGGGTATAAACCAGATTCTTTGGGAATACTTCTTAAAAGGAAGACTATTCTTTGGTCTTGGCCTGTGAAAAACAAATAAATAAACACACGTGCCTTATCAAGACCAGTTTCCTCAATCTGATACTGAAAGCATGTAAGATTTAGGACCATCTGAAACATGTAATCATCTAGTATCAAAGATTAGATTCATTCTTTCTCGTTTCTATAAAGTATAAATATGAGATGTATCTGTAATGGCAATGAAATAAATATTTTAAAGCATCTACTCCTGTTCTTACACATAATTTATAATACTGTTTTATGACTCTCTGTGTGTATGTTTGTGGGGGTATAAAACACACAATTCATTCCAGTGCAGTATATCAAAATAACCATAATATACTTGTACATAAGTATACAATTGTGAAATAGTGCTGAGCAACTCGTAAAGCTTTTCAGTAAGTAATCCCTAAAGACCCTTTCTGAAACTTAAGCCATGCGTTGTCTCCATCTTGTGGACAGGTGACTGGGAGAGGGCAAACGAGTCAATAGGATAGGAGATAGGTAGGCAGGTTAATCTCTTTTAACATGTATTGCTTGACAGGCTGGCTGGAATGCCATGCCCTGGTCCAGCGGAAGGTGTGCCATTTGTGGATGTTTAATGTCTTCTGTGAGCATGAAGGTGTTGTGGCAGGTGTTGGTTATATGCATATAATCAGTTTCTTGTTTTGTGCCTAATGAAAACACACATTAGATTGGAATCCAGACTTCTGTGTTCTAGCCTCAACCACCTGTTCCACCAACAACTAAATTGCTGTGTGACCTTGGGCAAGCCCTTTAACTTCCCTGAACCAGAGCTTCTCTATCTTTCGAATGGGAACAGCGATACCAACTCAGTCCTCCTAATGTAGTGTGAGACCACGATAGGACAATCAGTTTAAAATTAGTGTATAAAGCCTTGATAAGAAATCGATACTGTTAATATGTGTTCTGGCTTCTCTTCTCTATTCAGTGTAACATTTAGACAAGACAACCCAACCCAATGGACCCAAGAGAATGGACAGACAGTACAACTCTAATCAGTTTGCAACTCGTTTATAACTTGCATTTAAAAACAAATCAACAAATAAAACCAACCTCCAAACAAGTATAAAGATAAATTTTTGTTCAGAAAAATATCTATTCACCCCTACTACATGCCCAGCTCTGTTGTAGATGTTTGAAGTGCTTCAATGGAAGTTCCTATTCTTGTGCAGTTTACATGCTAGTGTGGAGAGACACTGCACAAAAACATAAAATTATAAACACATGGATAAAATAAAAAATAAATTACTGCATAGATAGATAAAATTAGTAATAGTAATATAAAATTAGTAATAAGGAATGAAGTGACATTTGAAGTGTCAGGTGGTGCTAAATGCCATGAAGGACAAATACAGCAGGATTGGAGTGCTGGTGGGGAGGGTGCTATTTCAGATAAGGTGACAGAGGGCCTCAGGGTCCACGTTTGATTACAGAAATGAATGTAGTCAGGGAGCCGGCCAGTCTGTAGTCAGCTTTCCCTGGGGGGAAACTGTTCCAGGTGGAAGGACAGCAAATGCTAAGATGGTGTTCTGTAGGTTCAAGGACTAGGAACGAACCTAGTATGGCTTTTCCATTTCTGCTTGCATTTCCATGGGAGTTCATTTTTGAGGTGTAGCCCTGGCAAATAACCATGCATTTCAGGGGCCAGGAAAAGTCAGGGGCTGGTGCTTACTGGCACGGCCCAATGCACGTGGTCTGACATCTCTCGTTACCACTCCCCGTTGATTTTCCACCTTTGCTATTATAAATGTATATTTAGACCACGGTGATGTTACTATTGGCCTATAAGTAAATAGAGTTTTTTTTTTCTTGCAGGAAATAAATATTTTACTGTTACACAGCCTGATTTATTGCAGTAGTAGAAACAAACCAAGAACGTTACTTCTTAAAAGGTACAATCTGTCGAGCAGTTGACTCCTGCAGGGCAGCTTCTTCTGCAGGGGTGTGGAAAGCGTGTCATATTCATCCCCCTGCCGCTTTGTCTTCCTCCTCCCGCTCCTCCTGGGCAGCGCTTCTCGCTCAGCCTCTAGATTTATAAGACCAGCCAGTCTTTTTGCTTTCCCACAGTGTGCTACCAGTGTTCTATACAGTTCACACATATTTGCTCAATTCACTTGGTCTTTATGGCAGTGTAATATTAAACATATCACATAAGACTGAGACAATTAAATGAAGTAAAGTACATAAAGTGTTTAGCACAATGCCTGGCACAGGGTAGATTCCCCAAAATGGTAGCTGTTATTAACACAACATTACTTTATTTACTCCTCCTAAATACCCTATGGAAGGGGCATTATGATCCTCAATTTATGAGCTCAGACACGTTAAGTAACTTCTCCAAGGTCACTGCTAGTTTCAGTCCAAGTTAGGGTTTAATTTTTTTTTTTTTTTTTTTTTGCGGTACATGGGCCTCTCACTGTTGTGACCTCTCCTGTTGCAGAGCACAGGCTCCGGATGCCCAGGCTTAGCGGCCATGGCTCACAGGCCCAGCTGCTCCGTGGCATGTGGGATCTTCCCAGACCGCGGCACGAACCCATGTCCCCTGCATCGGCAGGCGGACCCTCAACCACTGCGCCACCAGGGAAGCCCTAGGGTTTAAATTTTTGAATTTTATTTTATTTATTTTTTTTATGCAGCAGGTTCTTATTAGTCATCAGTTTTATACACATCAGTGTATACATGTCAGTCCCTATCCCCCAATTCATCACACCACCATCCCCACCCCCCCGCCGCTTTCCCCCCTGGTGTCCCTACGTTTGTTTTCTACATCTGTGTCTCAGTTTCTGCCGTGCAAACCCGTTCATCTGTACCATTTTTCTAGGTTCCACATATATGCGTTAATATATGATACTTGTTTTTCTCTTTCTGACTTCACTCTGTATGACAGTCTCTAGATCCATCCACGTCTCTACAGATGACCCAATTTCTTTCCCTTTTATGACTGAGTAATATTCCACTGTATATGTACCACATCTTCTTTAGCCATTCGTCTGTCGATGGGCATTTAGGTTGCTTCCATGACCTGGCTATGGTAAATAGTGCTGCAGTGAACATTGGGGTGCATGTGTCTTTCTGAATTATGGTTTTCTCTGGGTATATGCCCAGTAGTGGGATTGCTGGGTCATATGGTAATTCTATTTTTAGTTTTTTAAGGAATCTCCATACTGTTCTCCATAGTGGCTGTATCAATTTACATTCCCACCAACAGTGCAGAGGGTTCCCTTTTCTCCACACCTTCTCCAGCATTTGTTGTTTGTAGATTTTCTTATGATGCCTATTCTAACTGGTGTGAAGTGATACCTCATTGTAGCTTTGATTTGCATTTCTCTAATAATTAGTGATGTTGAGCAGATTTTCATGTATTTCTTGGCCATCTGTATGTCTTCTTTGCAGATACGTCTGTTTGGGACTTCTGCCCATTTTTGGATTGGGTTGGTTGTTTTTTTTTTTTTTTTTTTTTTTGCGGTATGCAGGCCTCTCACTGTTGTGGCCTCTCCCTTGCGGAGCACAGGCTCCGGATGCGCAGGCTCAGCGGCCAAGGCTCACAGGCCCAGCCACTCCGCGGCATGTGGGATCTTCCCGGACCGGGGCACGAACCCGTGTCCCCTGCATTGGCAGGCGGTCTCTCAACCACTGCGCCACCAGGGAAGCCCGGGTTGGTGGTTTTTTTAATATAGAGCTGCATGAGCTGTTTATATATTTTAGAGATTGATCCTTTGTCTGTTAATTCATTTGCAAATATTTTCTCCCACTCTGAGGGTTGTCTTTTCATCTAATTTGTAGTTTCCTTTGCTTTGCAAAAGGTTTTAAGTTTCATTAGGTCCCATTTGTTTATTTTTGTTTTTATTTCCATTACTCTAAGAGGTGGATCAAAAAACATCTTGCTGTGATTTATGTCAAAGTGTGTTCTTCCTGTGTTTTCCTCTAAGATTTTTATAGTGTCCGGTCTTACATTTAGGTATCTAATCCATTTTGAGTTTATTTTTGTGTATGGTGTTAGGGAGTCTTCTAATTTCATTCTTTTGCATGTAGCTGTCCAGTTTTCTCAGCACCACTTATCGAAGAAACTGTCTTTTCTCCATTGTACATCCTCGCCTCCTTTGTCATAGATTAGTTGACCATAGGTGCGTGGGTTTATCTCTGGGCTTTCTACCTTGTTCCATTGATCTATGTTTCTGTTTTTGTGCCAGTACCATATTGTCTTGATTACTTTAGGTTTGTAGTATAGTCTGAAGTCAGGGAGTCTGATTCCTCCAGCTCTGTTTTTTTCCCCCGCAAGACTGCTTTGGCTATTTGGGGCCTTTTGTGTCTCCATACACATTTTAAGATTATTTGTTCTAGTTCTGTAAAAAATTCCATTGGTAATTTGAGAGGGATTGCATTGAATCTGTAGATTGCTTTGGGTAGTATAGTCACTTTCACAATGTTGATTCTTCCAATCCAAGATCATGGTATATCTCTGCATCTGTTGGTATCATCTTTAATTTCTTTCATCAGTGTCTTATAGTTTTCTGCATACAGGTCTTTTGTCTCCCTAGGTAGATTTATTCCTAGGCATTTTATTCTTTTTGTTGCAATGGCAAATGGGAGTGTTTCCTTAATTTCTCTTTCAGATTTTTCATCATTAGTGTATAGGAATGCAAGAAATTTCTGTGCATTAATTTTGTATCCTGCAACTTTACCCAAATTCATTGAATAGGTCTAGTAGTTTTCTGGTGGCATCCTTAGGATTCTCTATGTATAGTATCATGTCATCTGCAAACAGTGACAGTTTTACTTCTTTTCCAATTTGTATTCCTTTTATTTCTTTTTCTTCTCTGATTGCCGTGGCTAGGACTTCCAAAACTGTGTTGAAGAATAGTGGTGAGAGTGGGCAACCTTGTCTTGTTCTTGATCTTAGAGGAATTGCTTTCTGTTTTTCACCATTGAAGATGTTGCTTGCTGTGGGTTTGTCATATATGGCCTTTATTATGTTGAGGTAGGTTCTCTCTCTGCCCACTTTCTGGAGAGTTTTTATGATAAATCGGTGTTGAATTTTGTCAAAAGCTTTTTCTGCATCTATTGAGATGATCATGTGGTTTTTATTCTTCAATTTGTTAATATGGTATATCACAGTGATTGATTTGTGTATATTGAAGAATCCTTGCATCCCTGGGATAAATTGCACTTGATCATGGTGTATGATCCTTTTAATGTGTTGTTGGATCCTGTTTGCTAGTATTTCGTTGAGGATTTTTGCATCTATATTCATCAATGATATTGGTCTGTAATTTTCTTTTTTTGTAGTATCTTTCTCTGGTTTTGGTATCAGGGTGATGGTGGCCTCATAGAATGAGTTTGAGAGTGTTCCTTCCTCTGCAATTTTTTGGAAGAATTTGAGAAGGATGGGTGTTAGCTCTTCTCTAAATGTTTGATAGAATTCAACTGTGAAGCCACCTGGTCCTGGACTTTTGATTGTTGGAAGATTTTTAATCAGTTTCAATTTCATTACTTGTGATTGGTCTGTTCATACTTTCTATTTCTTCCTGGTCCAGTCTTGGAAGGTAATACTTTTCTAAGAATTTGTCCATTCCTTCCAGGTTGTCCGTTTTATTGGCATAGAGTTGCTTGTAGTAGTCTCTTAGGATGCTTTGTATTTCTGCGGTGTCTGTTGTAACCTCTCCTTTTTTATTTCTAATTGTATTGATTTGAGTCCTCTCCCTCTTTTTCTTGATGAGTCTGGCTAAAGGTTTATCAATATTGTTTATCTTCTCAAAGAACCAGCTTTTAGTTTTATTGATCTTTGCTACTGTTTTCGGTCTATTTCATTTATTTCTGCTCTGATCTTTATGATTTCTTTCCTTCCGCTAACTTTAGGTTTTGTTTGTTCTTTCTCTGGTTCCTTTAGGTGTAAGGTTAGATTGTTTATTTGAGATTTTTCTTGTTTCTTGAGGTAGACTTGTATAGCTATAAACTTCCCTCTTAGAACTGCTATTGCCGCATCCCGTAGGTTTTGGATCGTCGTGTTTTCCTTGTCATTTGTCTCTAGGTATTGTCTGATTTCCTCTTTGATTTCTTCAGTGATCTCTTGGTTATTTAGTAATGTATTGTTTAGCCTCCATGTGTTTGTGTTTTTTACGTTTTTTTCCATGTAATTGATTTCTAATCTCCTAGTGTTGTGGTCAGAAAAGATGCTTGATATGATTTCAGTTTTCTTAAATTTACTGAGGCTTGATTTGTGACCCAAGATGTGATCTATCCTGGAGAATTTTCCATGCGCACTTGAGAAGAAAGTGTAATCTGCTTTTGCATGGAATGTCCTATAAATATCACTTAACTCTGTCTGGTCTGTTGTGTCATTTAAAGCTTGTGTTTCCTTATTAATTTTCTGTTTGGATGATCTGTCCATTGGTGTAAGTGAGGTGTTAAAGTCCCCCAGTGTTATTGTGTTACTCTCGATTTCCTGTTTTAGAGCTGTTAGCAGTTGCCTTATGTATTGAGGTGCTCCTATGTTGGGTGCATATATATTTATAATTGTTATATCTTCTTCTTAGATTGGTGTCTTTATCATTATGTAGTGTACTTCCTTGTCTCTTGTAACATTCTTTATTTTCAAGTCTGTTTTCTCTGATACAAGTATTGTTACTCCAGCTTTCTTTTGATTTCCATTTGCATGGAGTATCTTTTTCCGTCCCCTCACTTTCAGTCTGTATGTGTCCCTTGGTCTGAAGTGGGTCTCTTGTAGACTGCATATATATGGGTCTTGTTCTTGTATCCATTCAGTAAGCCTGTATCTTTTGGTTGGAACATTTAATCCATTCACATTTAAGGTAATTATTGACTTGTGTGTTCCTATGACCATTTTCTTAATTGTTTTGGTTTTGTTTTTGTAGGTCCTTTTCTTCTCTTGTGTTTCCCACTTAGAGAAGTTCCTTTAGCATTTGCTGTAGAGCTGATTTGGTGGTGCTGAATTTTCTTAGCTTTTGCTTGTCTGTAAAGCTTTTGATTTCTCCATTGAATCTGAATGAGATGCCGGGTAGAGTCATCTTGGTTGTAGGTTCTTCCCTTTCAGCACTTTAAGTATATCATGCCACTCCCTTCTGGCTGTAGAATTTCTGCTGAGAAATCAGCTGTTAACCTTATGGGAGTTCCCTTGTATGTCATTTGTTGTTTTTCCCTTTCTGCTTTCAATAATGTTTCTTTGTCTTTACTTTTTGCCAATTTGATTACTATGAGTCTCGGCGTGTTTCTCCTTGGGTTTATCCTGTATGGGACTCTCTGCGCTTCCTGGACTTGGGTGGCTATTTCCTTTCCCATGTTAGGGAAGTTTTCAACTATAATTTCTTCAAATATTTTCTCTGGTCCTTTCTCTCTCTCTTCTCCTTCTGGGACCCGTATGATGCGAATGTTGTTGTGTTTAATGTTGTCCAGAGGTCTCTTAGTCTGTGTTCATTTCTTTTCATTCTTTTTTCTCTATTCTGTTCCGCAGCAGTGAATTCCACCATTCTGTCTTCCAGATTACTTTTCCGTTTTTCTGCCTCAGTTATTCTGCTATTCATTCCTTATAGTGTATTTGTCATTTCAGTTATTTTATTGTTCATCTGTTTTTGTTCTTTAGTTCTTCTAGATCTTTGTTAAACAGTTCTTGCATCTTCTCGATCTTTGCCTCCATTGTTTTTCAGAAGTCCTGGATCATCTTCACTATCATTATTCTGAATTCTTTTTCTGGAAGGTTCCCTATCTCCATTTCATTTAGTTGTTTTTTGGGGGTTTTATCTTGTTCCTTCATCTGGTACATAGCCCTCTGCCTTTTCATCTTGTCTGTCTTTCTGTGAATGTGGTTTTTTTTGTTCCACAGGCTGTAGGATTGTAGTTCTTCTTGCTTCTCCTGTCTGCCCTCTGGTGAATGAGGCTATCTAAGAATCTTCTGCAAGTTTCCTAATGGGAGGGATTGGTGGTTGGTAGAGCTGGCTGTTGTTCTGGTGGGCAGAGCTCAGTAAAACTTTAATCCACTTGTCTGTTGATAGGTGGGGCTGGGTCCCCTCCCTGTTGGTTGTTTGGCCTGAGGTGACCCAACACTGGAGCCTACCTGGGCTCTTTGGTGCGCCTAATGGCGGACTCTGGGAGGGCTCACGCCAAGGAATACTTCCCAGAACTTCTGCTGCCCATTTCATTGTCCTTATGGTGAGACAGAGCCACCCCCTGCCTCTGTAGGAGACCCTCCAACAGTAGCAGGTAGGTCTGGTTCAGTATCTGTGAGGTCACTACTCCCTCCCCTGCGTCCTGATGTGCACATTGAGTGTGCCCTCCAAGAGTGGGGTCTCAGTTTTCCCCAGTCCTGTCGAAATCCTGTAATCAAATCCCGGTAGCCTTCAAAGTCTGATTCTCTAGGAATTCCTCCTCCCGTTGCTGGGCCCCCAGGTTCGGAAGCCTGACGTGAGGATCAGAACCTTCAATCCAGTGGGTGGACTTCTGTGGTGTAATGTTCTCCAGTTTTTGAGTCACCCACCTGGCAGTTATGGTATTTGATTTTATTGTGATTGCGCCCCTCCTTCCGTCTCACTGTGGCTTATCCTTTGTCTTTGGATGTGGGGTATCTTTTTTGGTGAGTTCCAGTGTCTTCCTGTCGATGGTTGTTCAGCAGTTAGTTGTAATTCTGGTGTTCTCGCAAGAGGCAGTGAGAGCAGGTCCTTCTACTCTGCCATCTTGAACCAATCTCCTCCACTTCCTTCTTGATGAAATAATTATATGCACTGAAAACTATTCTATCTCAATTGTGATGACCCTAACAAAGAAGAAGTGATGGCCTTGTTTTCTCCAGTCTCTGCAGTTCTAGAATGTTTGGTGAAATGTTCCAGAAGCTGAATGAGGCAAGGAATGGAATCTTCCCTCTATCTTCTGGAGGGAGTCCAGCTCTGCTGAATCTTTGATTTCAGACTTCTTGCCTCCAGAACGTTTTTCAGGTTAGATGTTCTGCATGGGTCTCATGGGCTAAAATCAAGATGTTTGCAGAGCTGCATCCCTTTTCGGAAGGGCTAGAGAGACTCTGTCTCCTGGCTTATCTAGCTTGCTGGCAGATTTCAGTTCCTTGGGGTTCCTGGCTGTCAGCCAAGTGCTGTTCCCAACTTCTAGAGCCACATGCCTTGGCTCATGGCCCCCTTGCTCCATCTTCAGTGCTAGCGGTAATGGCAACGTGGGTCTCTCTCCCACTTCCCATCTCTCCTGTCTCTTCTTCTCGTGTCCCAAGTTAGGGCTTAAATCTCAATCTACCTGATGCTGAAGCCTATGTTCTTGTTCTTTACATGCTACTTCTCTACACTTCAGTTTCCTTATATCTATAAAATGGGCATAATATATATGTAAGTGCATGTATATATGTGTATTTATATGCATGCATGCATATATGTACACATATCTCACAAAGATATTTTCAAGATTAACTTATGTGAATATATATTTTTGTAAAATATATAAAATTCATATTTAACACATGTATTTATTTTGTAAAAGTATATGTGTGTGTGTCTTTGTACTTGAGACGGCATTATTCAAGTAAAACCAAGACATTGTTATTAATTGAAGTAATTATTCATTTGAATCTGTCCTCAGGCTGTTGGAGCTCCTGACCAGGAATTGATATCTGGTGATGGAGGGTCTAACCAATAACTGTTGGGTAGTGGGTATAAGTAGCCTGGCCTCCTCCTCCCTTGGCTGGAATATTTCTGAGGCAGGAGTTGTACACAACTTCCCATATATTCCCGGAGGAATGAGGTTCTGGCTGTGCTCTGTGGTTACTGAATGTGTAACACCCTCCTCTTTGTCTGCCTTCCTCCTCCCGTGTCACCCTGCCATTGCCCCACCAGGATCTCTGTGCCTCTTGAATAAATAACATGCTATTGCTTCTCTTCTTAGGACTTGCTTCTGTAAGGACCCAATTTTAAAAAATGGGCCTGAGGGCACAGAATCTTGGAGGCAATATCTTTAGAACTCTCCCTGGCATTCACAAAGCAAGTCTTATTACTTTTTATTTCAGGATCCAGTCAATCTCTCCAGGTAGGAAACCAAACAGAAATGCAAAATCAAAGACCTAACTGTAGTAATAAAGAAGACCCCTCACCCTTTTTATACCTCTCTTAGAACTGGCAGTGAACCTGAGGGGGCACCTCATTGACTATCTTGTGCTTTAGAGAAGAGGGTCAGCAAACCTTTTCTGTAAAGGGCCCGCTAGTAAAAATTTTAGGCTCCACAGGCCAGACAGTCTCTGCTGCAACTACTCAACTCTGCCACTGTAGTGTGAAAGCAGCCGTAAACAATATGTGAAATAATGGCTGTAGTTATGTGCCAATAAAACTTTATTGACAGAACACAGGCAGAGGGCCAGATTTGACCTGTGGACTGTGGTTTGCCTGTCCCTACTTTAGATCCTACCATTTTCATCTGTTTAGTATTCTTCTTGCATTTATTTATTTTCGCATACTTTTTCCTTAGCCTTCCTCTGTCCCTTCTGCCCATCCTTCTCATTTGTGTTTTCTGCTTGTACTAAAAGGTTCAGCCCAGGGTTTCTTCCTCTGGAAATTCTTCCTTGACCCTCCAGGCTGGGTTAGGGGCTTCTCACCCATGCTCCTCTAGTACCTAGTGCCAACCTTTGTCTTAGTACTTACACCTGACTGATTATTTTTACATTTACATATTTTTTAGTGAGAACTCTTCAGTTGTGACAAAAACCTCTCAAAGTAGCTTCATTGCAAAAAGTAAAAAATTAGTAGACATTAATTGGCTTCATAATTCAATTTCAAATATAAACCTGAAGCAATTTTATTTTTCTAAAATCTGTTAGCAGTTGTGTTCTCTGGAAGCCCCTTTCCTTACGGGCATAGTGACATATGTCTATATTTGCCTGGGGTTATTCTGGTTTACACCTTTGTCCTCAAGCAGTTATAAATAGTGCCTCTCATTAGTGCCCTGGAATTTGCAATAAATTATATAGTCACCTACTTAATGACATCCTAGTCAGATTTTATAACTTCTTGGTCACTTTCAAGGGCTAATATTAAGTCCTCTTTGTTCTACAACTCTTTTTTCTTATTTTCCCCCACCCCCACAAGCATAGGTGAGTTTGGCCCCCATTGGCATAAACAGGAAGGGAGCTGAGGTTCACATATTACTCTTCCGTATGATCATTTCTCTGCCCCGTCCTTACTTTGCTGGTCTTGGGAATGGGAAAGAAAGTGACAAAAAGATATTTCCTTAAATGGCTGTTCATGGATGGTTTTTAACAGCCCTTTTCCCTTGATTATTGCTATTATACTGACCTTAAGTCCTCTCTATGTCACAGGAGTCCAAACATTAGCTCTCTTGTAGGGGTACCTCTGTATTATACTTTGGGGAAGATCCCAGGGGCTCAATCTTGCACATTCATCTTCTTTGAGAGAGGCCTGGTTGAGGCTCATCCTCCTCCCACATCAGCCACCTTCTTGGGTGGTCAACCTCACAGCCCTTCCTGCTGGATCTATTTAGCCTTGTGTACAGCCCTCTTGGGGATACTAGTAAGATAGTATCTTCCCCAGACAACTTCTGTTGTATCAGCTCTACCCATGGAACTGTCATCTCTTCCTGCCAAATAGAGGTAGCATTGGGTCCCCTTGGCCTTTCTTTCTTGGCTTCACAGGTCTTCTCCTTTCTTCACATCCCAACAGCAGTGGCCTCTTTGCCAGTTTAGTGGTTCAGAAGATTTCATAAAACAGATGGTCAACAGCTCCTGAGTACTGGTGGTGGGAACATCATGTTTTGTGCAACTACATCTTATAGGAAAAAGGTTAGGGGCTGAGTTAAAGCGAAGGTTCTCCTCCATGTGAGGGGCAGTGGGTAGAAATAAGAAATGGTTGATTTTCAACAAATTCTCTCTTCTTTTAAAAGGCAGGCTCCTTCCCTGTCCCTAGCCCCTATCTGACATCTTAAGGAAAGTAGAAGAGTACTATAAAAGGGGGATTTTATACCCCAGCCCTTCCAGGTGGTTGTGGGAGAACTTAACATCATTTTGTTATAGTACTTCGGCTGTTGATTTGATCACAATTCATGGAAAATGGAAACATCTCTCACTTAATACTTCAAAATACCATGTTACAAACCCAAAGCGTAGACAGGCCACCACAGAGCTGGCCTTCAGCAAGGGTGACAGGGGACTTGTTTGCTGGCCTCACTGTCTTCCCATCCCTTACTTCCTCTTCTTGTGTGTTGATCTCATTCTGTTTGTTTGTTTGTGGTGAAAACACTTAAGATTTACCCTCTCAGCAAGTTTCAAGTATATAATACAGTATTGTTAACTATAGTCACATCACTATACCTTAGATTGCCAGACCTTATTCTTCTTGCATAACTGAAACTTTGTACCCTTTGGTACTGGTCTCATTCTGTTCTAGAGTTTGTTAGCTTCCTCCATGTGGTGGGGGAGAAAGTACATGAATAGTGGACATTCCAGGCTTGTATTATTGCAGTTGCCAACCTAGAGAAGAGAGCAATCTTCTCTTCTGTTTCATATATATATATATATTTATGTATATTTATTCATAAACTTTTCCTGAGAAAATATTATATGCATATATTATTATATATACATATAATATTAATAGGTAATACTATATTTTCCCTGGGAGATATACATATATGTGTGTATGTATATATATGTGTGTGTACATATATGTGTGTGTGTGTGTGTGTGTGTGTGTGTGTGTGTGTGTGTGTGTATATATATATATATATATATATAAAACTGGTCTTGCTTGTGTCATATATCCATACTTTGGGCCAAACAATGTGGCCAAGGAGATGAGATACTTAACTTGCTAGTCCCAGGCCATGAATTTATTTCTGTGATAGAGGGAGGAGCTTACTGTGATTGGAAGCCCTCCACATCCACCAAGAACCCTATGGATTTTTTAAAAAATTAATTAATTAATTTATATATTTTATTTTTGGCTGCATTGGGTCTTTGTTGCTGCGTGTGGGCTTTCTCTAGTTGTGGTGAGCAGGGGCTACTCTTCGTTGCGGTGCGTGGGCTTCTCATTGTGGTGGCTTCTCTTGTTGTGGAGCATGGGCTCTAGGCGCATGGGCTTCAGTAGTTGCGGTGCACAGGCTTAGTTGCTCCGCAGCATGTGGGATCTTCCCGGACCAGGGCTCGAACCTGTGTCCCCTGCATTGGCAGGTGGATGCTTAACCACTGTGCCACCAGGGAAATCCCTCCTATGAATTTTTTAATGGGGAAGTAGCAATGTCTCCAAGTGAAAGAGTAGCAGGGACAGCTACCTGAAGAATAGAAGAGAGAATGATGAGTCATTCCAGTTTAATCCAACCTAGATCAGTTACTTGCTGATCCATGAACTAGTTACAGATCCATGAGTAAACCCAGCGGAGATCAGTGAAGATCAGAACAACTGCCCACCTGAGCACAACTTAATTTTCTTTTAACCCATGGAATCATAAGCTAAGTAGCCTGTTGTTTTGGAAAGGCTTGTTACTCACCAATAGCTAACTAATGCATGTACTGAGTTATTACTTGACAGATGTGCTGCCAAATCTTGATCAATGTATAGCTTTTATTTTTGTCATCACTGAACACACACAAACACACACACACACATGTATACACCACATATTATTGCAGCAAGATCTGTCCCAAAGTGTTAAGCTCTGTAGGTTGTGGAATAAGGCATAGAGTGGGTACAGCTTGAAACTTGAGGCAAGAGGCATAATATAATGAAAAGTTGGCACTGAAGAAAGAGTGCAGGCTTCCTAGAACCTGCACAGAACTCTTGCTCATGAGTAGAAAAGAGAACATGGGCAGAGCAGTAAAAAGTTCATTAAAATCATGACATGAGACTGAAGTGTAATCAAGTGACTAGTGCACACATTGTGGAATTTTCCATAAAATTTTAAAAATGTGTATTGTTTTACGCTGCTAATTTTGTGGTAATTTGTTACACAGATATGGAAAACTAATACAGGAGAAGAAAAGTTATCACAGGGGTCCACCATTACTATTCTTGGATTAAACCGTGAAGTCTCTCTGTCTAGCATGATGGTTAACTGCTTGAACTCTGGGAGTGAATGCAGGATCTGCCACTTATTAGCTGCATGACTTTGGGTGACATACCTCCGTGTTTTTAAATCTGTAAAATGGTGATAATATTATCATGGGGATTTGGAGCATTAATTATAATAGTCCATGCTCAGTACAGTGGTTGTGTTGTAATAAGCACCCAGTAAGCATTAGTTTTCATATTCAGCTGAAATCATTATTGTATTTGTAGCCCTTAGCATAGTACATATCTTTATATGCACTCAGTATATATTTATAGAAAGCAAGGGGTGAATGGGTGAGTGAGTGATGTAAAGGATGGCTGGAGAGATGGATAGGTGGTGACTTGCTACCTGCGAGAATTGATTTACATTTCTTTTAAAAGTCACTGCTCTTTAAATTGAAGCCCATCAGAGTGCTGGGATGAATAGACAAAGGATGGCAGAGCTTGCACAACACATGTCTTGCTCTTCAGCAGCCAAGACAACAGAAGACTCAGGTGCTCAGATGCAGTGCCTGGCAAGTCGCACAGGGACCACATCTGCAAAGTGCCAGGCTAGGAGGCACTTAGGATGCATCATCCCTTACTCTCCTTTTCTTTGTTTGCACTTGCTTTGTTCTCTTGCTGCACTGCTACCTCCCTGGTTAACTGTAAACTCATACTTCTCTTCTCCCCCCTAATCTGCTCCCCCAACCCTGCCTACCCCAAAACATATTTCCTCTAAGCTGCATGGAAAGGATAAACTTGCTGAGCAATAGCAGGTGCAGATTAACTACATGAAGTATAATTATTTCACCTGCCTGGCATAGGAGGAGGGGAAACCACAAGGAATGTTTGCAGTGCTGAGTTAAAACTCTGAGAACGTGATCTAGAATATGAACCAGTGAAATGATGCCTGTTTAATAAATATTTAAGAGTCTGGGTGCTTCAGAACTTACAGAACAGTTCTGGGTCTTTGTGAAGTTTTGTTTTAATGAGGCACAATTTTGCTTCCTCATGAGAGGCCTGGGATGCAGCTGTGGAGTGGTGAGAAGGTGCAGATCTGGAGTCAGAAGCCCTGGGTTAGAATCCCACCTCCAGTTCTTACTGTTTGTGTGGGGCTGGGGAAATTGCAGACTGTTTCCTCATAATGTAATGTTACGATGACACAGGACAAACAGAGTTACATGTGTGAATGAAAGTAAAAGTGCTCTGAAGACTTTCAAAAAATTGACTTTTGCTGAGTCCTTTTCTCTTTCTAGGACTCAGTTTCCTCAGTTATAAACTGGGGATTGGTTCAAACCAGTGGTTTTCAAACTGTGCTCCAAGCAGGGGGCCATTCAGTGGGGAGGAGCCAGGATGCTGCTGAGAGGCCAGACATGACTCCTCCCAAAATTTATAATGAAGGAAGCTGAGTCCCATTTGGATCTATCTTACATAATAGGATTCTCAATAAAATTTATTTTACAGATAATGATCTAAAAAAGAAAAGAAAGAAAATCGCTATACTGGGTGGTGGCTGAGTTCCCATGGCAGGCACCTTAGCACAGTCTTCCACAGTCCCCAGGATGTGCGTGATTGCATCAGGGAGACAGGAAGTTGTATAGAAGACAAAGACAACCACACTACGGTGTCAAGTTTGTGCAAGTGGGGGTCAGGAGACAGGCTCTGCCTCGTTATTGGCTACCCGCATTGCCACTGTTGGCTGCTCAACCTTGGTCTCAGTTCCCCAGTGTCTAGGGTGCGACTGTAATACCCAATTTTCACAGGTGCTCAGGAGGTCTTGGAGAGAATCTCATGAAAATGCTTTGCCATCTGGTCAGCAGTGTGGAAACAGGTGGAATTTTCTGGGACACTGAACCTCTTGTTAGCTCTGTTATTAAATACCAACTCCTGCTGGTCGGTGTGCTATAAGCTGATATTAAAAGCACTTAGAGAGATGTTTGGATGCAGAATACTTCAAATATATATATCCCTGCTGTTGCTATGCTGACTTACGAAACACATCGAACAGTACTCCAACTGTGGTGCCTGTTGAAAAAGAGGAGCAGGTAAGCTCCCCCAGGCATCAGAAAGAAGGGCCTAATAGCTTGTGTTTTTGCTGCTATCCAGCTGGTTTATGCATTTGGCATTTAGCCTCAGCTCTTTACGTGGTATTTATCACTGCGATTAAGTAAGGGGCAGAGACATTTGGAATGGCTTGGCCGAGAAGCCACCTGAGCCTTGTTTTTATGTTGCAATTACGGAGCACAAGCATTGTGTGTTCCTACTGATCTTGGGCTGGCCAAGATTTGCCATTTAGATGACAGGAGGGAAGCAAGTCTGCAGTGCTAACAAGAATATCCCCAAGGTTAGAGCTGAAGTCCTCACAGTGCCTTTTCCCCACCCCACTGTCCACTGAACTCTTTATGATAGTGTCCATTAATTAATAGTCACTCATGGAAAGTCTTCTGTGTGTTGGGCCCTCACCATATCTTAATTGTCTCAACATTCCTATGTAATGAGAAATAGCATTATTTCCATTTTGTTTAAATGAGCTGAAGGAATCCCAGATAGTCTAAGATTGTTTATAGTTTAAGGGGTTTAGTAAAGATTTAAGATGTGTGGACAAAGGGCTGGATTTTGTGGTATAACTAGGAGTTGATGCGCTGAAGGGGATGGAAAACCTTCAAATAAAGTCAGTGACCACAGTCTGTAAACTTAAAGGGCTGGGAAAATATTAAAAGGCATCTCAGGGAGAGAGAAAAATGTTCAAAAAAAATCTGTGAGACACCGGAGTCCTGGTGTCTTGTCCTAGCTCTAGTAATAGTTAGCAAGTTTCTCATCTTCTTTTTTAACCCCACCCCCGTCATCTCTCCAATGGAGAGAACACACCTGTTCTCCCTTCCTCTGGGCGTGATGTACTATGCTCACTGTTTACATGATATAGAGTGAAAGTGTTATAAAAAGCAGAAAGCATTCATCAGATGCAGCTAGTATCTCGTCAGCTCTGGCTCTATATTGGCACCGTGAACCCAGTTCCATGATCTTATCGTTCATGTATCTATACAACAAAGACCTCTTTGTTGTACAGAGTCCTACAATCTTTAATGCTGAGACAGTTGGGTGGAAACTATTTGCAGGACTGTTCTGTCAGTTCAGTTCACAAGTTTTCTGTCAGTAGCCTACCAGCTGTCCTAGGATTGTACTAAGTGTGTGTATGGGTGGGGAGGTGTGTGAGGATACAGGAAAAACAGGGTAACATTTAAAAGGAAAAGGCAGCTGCTTCCACGAGACCATCAGCTCATGGTATTCCTCCTTCTCACTGTTCTTTCTCAGTCTCTTATGCCTCTCTTTTCCTGCCCACACTGAGATGTTGCAGCTCTGGGAGCCTCATTGTTGGACCTTTTCTGTTCTTATTCTGAACTCACAGCCATTACCTTGAAAGAGTGGACCTCCCTGGAGTACAAGAAAAGATAACTTTATTTCCCTCCACTTTCATATCTGCTGTCTGGGTCTTGTTCTTCCTAACCCTTGAATGAAATCCAGGGCAATCCCACAATTTTTCTGATCACTCTGAGGTTTGGGCTATAGCATCCATTAAAACCAAGTATCGAAATTAACTGAACTTAGAACCAGACACTTCAACTGTTGTATCACAAAGGATTAAAGCAAGATTTTTTAAAAGACACATATTTGACCAGTGTGAGATGATATCTCATTGTAGTTTTGATTTGCATTTCTCTAATGATTAATGATATTGAGCATTCTTTCATGTGTTTGTTGGTAATCTGTATATCTTCTTTGGAGAAATGTCTGTTGAGGTCTTCTCCCCATTTTTGGATTGGGTTGTTTGTTTTTTTGCTACTGAGCTGCATAAGTTGCTTGTATGTTTTGGAGATTAATCCTTTGTCAGTTGCTTCATTTACAAATGCTTTCTCCCATTCTGAGGGTTGTCTTTTCATCTTGTTTATGGTTTCCTTTGCTGTGCAAAAGTTTTTAAGTTTCATTAGGTCCCATTTGTTCATTTTTGTTTTTATTTCCATTTCTCTAGGAGGTGGGTCAAAAAGGATCTTCTGTGATTTATGTCATAGAGTGTTCTGCCTATGTTTTCCTCTAAGAGTTTGATGGTGTCTGGCCTTATATTTACGTCTTTAATCCATTTTGAGTTTATTTTTGTGTATGGTGTTAGGGAGTGTTCTAATTTCACTCTTTTACATGTAGCTGTCCAGTTTTCCCAGCACCACTTATTGAAGAGGATGTCCTTTCTCCACTGTATATTCTTGCCTCCTTTATCAAAGATAAGGTGACCATATGTGCATGGGTTTATCTCGGGCTGTCTGTCCTGTTCCATTGATCTATATTTCTGTTTTTGTGCCAGTACCATACTGTCTTGTAGCTTTGTAGTATAGTCTGAAGTCAGGGAGCCTGATTCCTCCAGCTCTGTTTTTCTTTCTCAAGATTGCTTTGACTATTCGGGGTCTTTTGTGTTTCCATACAAATTGTGAAATTTTTTGTTCTAGTTCTGTGAAAAATGCCAATGGTAGTTTGATAGGGATTGCATTGAATCTGTAAATCTACAAACAATAAATGCTGGAGAGGGTGTGGAGAAAAGGGAACCCTCTTGCACTGTTGGTGGGAATGTAAATTGATACAGCCACTATGGAGAACAGTATGGAGATTCCTTAAAAAACTGAAAATAGAACTACCATATGACCCAGCAATCCCACTACTGGGCATATACCCTGAGAAAACCATAATTCAAAAAGAGTCGTGTACAGGGCTTCCCTGGTGGCGCAGTGGTTGAGAATCTGCCTGCCAATGCAGGGGACATGGGTTTGAGCCCTGGTCTGGAAAGATCCCACGTGCCGCGGAGCAACTAGTCCCATGAGCCACAACTACTGAGCCTGTGCTCCGCAACAAGAGAGGCCGTGATAGTGAGAGGCCCACGCACCGCGATGAAGAGTGGCCCCCGCTTGCCGCAACTAGAGAAAGCCCTTGCACAGAAATGAAGACCCGACACAGCCAAAAATATATAAATTAATTAATTAAAAGAAAAAAAAAGTCATGTACCAAAATGTTCATTGCAGCTCTGTTTACAATAGCCAGGACATGGAAGCAACCTAAGTGTCCATCAACAGATGAATGGATAAAGAAGATGTGGCACATATATACAGTGGAATATTACTCAGCCATAAAAAGGAACGAAACTGAGTTATTTGTGGTGAAGTGGATGGACCTAGAGACTGTCACACAGAGTGAAGTAAGTCAGAAAGAGAAAAACAAATACCGTATGCTAACACATATATATGGAATCTAAAAAAAAGAAAAAAAAAGGTCATGAAGAACCTAGGGGCAAGACAGGAATAAAGACGCAGACCTACTAGAGAATGCACTTGAGGATGTGGGGAGGGGGAAGGGTAAGCTGTGACAAAGTGAGAGAGTGGCATGGACATACAGACACTACCAAACGTAAAAAGCTAGTGGGAAGCAGCCGCATAGCACAGGGAGATCAGCTCGGTGGTTTGTGACCACCTAGAGGGGTGGGATAAGGAGGGTGGGAGAGAGGGAGACTCAAGAGGGAAGAGATATGGGGACATATGTATATGTATAACTGATTCACTTTGTCATAAAGCAGAAACCAACACACCATTGTAAAGCAATTATACTCTAATAAAGATGTTAAAAAAAAAAAGATTCAGCTTTACAGCAAAAAAAAAAATAAAAGACATATTTGTTTTCATTTGTTAAAGGATAATTTTCAAAAAATACAAAAACATGCTGTCATACATATATAAAATGAACGTGTGTCAAAGATTTTTTCTGGTTTATTAATGAATGAGAGAACCCATTAGATGATTAAAGAATTCAAAGGGAAATCTGAAGAGTAGACATATGTACAGGCAATCGAGAATGTTAAAATCAATTTGCTAATATTTACAAATCTGATTAATATCCTGTAAGGCAGCAAACTATTTTTCTATGGGGCAGAAATCAGTTGTACCTCTACGAGACAAAATTCATTTGCATTTCTATGGATAAAAAATAATTTGCCTTATCATCATTTCCTTACAATTTACAGAGTTGTAGAACAGCCTCGTCCAAGACAGCAAGGTGCAAAGCTCTATAGAATCAGATAACCCTGAAGGGTTTGCTAGACAATGCTCAGCATTCCACTGAAAGGATACCTAGTAATCTTTTGCTAGACATTTCAAAATCTTTTATAATTTTTCTGATTGCAGTGCTCTCACAGAAGTATTAGTCATATTATTTTTAGTGATATATATAACTGAAGATTTTGGTTATATTAGTAAGTAAATTTAAAATGATTTTAAAGCAGTTTTCATTTCATTTCTATTTCAGATCTTTACATTTTATATTTTTGTCTGTGCTTTTTTTTTTTTTGCGGTACGCGGGCCTCTCACTGTTGTGGCCTCTCGCGTTGTGGAGCACAGGCTCCGGACGTGCAGGCTCAGCAGCCATGGCTCATGGGCCTAGCCACTCCACGGCATGTGAGATCTTCCCAGAACGGGGCACGAGCCTGTGTGCTTTTTAATGTATGCAAAGCGATGGAACGTGTAAATACTGTATACAAAAATAAACATAAATATATATATTAAATATTTGTGATGTAAGAAAATCATTTACCAGTGAAGATGTACTGTCACAACGTTTGGTGATCACTGTTCCAGAGACTAAGATAAAAGTTCTCAATATCTACAGAGATAGAGTCTCTTGGTGAGAGCCCCAAAGCTCTGTTTTCCCCTTGTCAACTACACAGGCTATATCCCACGGTACTAGCTGACCTATTAGTCTAAAATGGTTAGCATGCCCAAGAACCAGTCACCAGCATTGAAAGCTGGCTTCCTGAAAATATTGCAGTAAGGGAGATCATTACGTTGATAGAGTCTCAGCAGATTTATTGGAGGAGAGAAGGCAAAGGACGATATGTTTGAGGATATTGGGGTCTGGTTTAATGCGAGTCATTTGATTCAGGGGTTTTATTGGGTTGGGCAAAGAGTTGACAGAATAGTTCAGGATCCGTGGCCAGAGCTAGGTGATAGTTGCCAAGTAAATCTTGAGGAGACAGTTGTTTGATACTATTTGTTGCACCAAGAAGGGGTTTTTCACTCAAATAAGGATAAATTGCATACTATAGTGTCAGATTAATGGGTTTTCAATAAGTCCCTTATATTGGTTTCCTGAGGCTGTAGAACAAACTACCACAAACGTAAAACAACAAATTTATTCTCTCACAGTTCTGGAGGCCAGAAGTCTGAAACCTAGGAGCTGACAGGGTCACACTCCTTACAGAGGCCATAAGGGAGAATCCTTCTAGCCTCTGTCAGTGTCTGGTGGCTGTCGGCATTCCTTAGCTTGTAGCTGTACCTCCCTCTGCTCCATCATCATGTCAGCTTCTCCTTCATGAATGAGTGTGTCTCTTTGCCTCTCTCTTATAAGGATGCATGTGATTGCAATTAGGGTCCAGACCCAGATGATCCAGGATAAATGCCTTCTCTCAAAATCCTTAATTTAATCATATCTTTTGCCATCTAACATAATGTCCATTCTTTTGCTGTATAAGGTAATATTCCCAGGTTCCAGAGATACAACATGGATATCTTTTGGGAGCATGTACTAGGTTGAATAGTATCTCCTCCAAACTTCATGGCCACTTGGAACCTCAGCATGTGACTTTATTTGGAATTAGGGTCTTGGCAGACATAATTAGTTAAGATGAGGTCATACTGGGCTAGGGTGGGCCCTAATCCAATGACTGGTATCCTTATAAGGAGAGAAACAAAGACAGAAACATACAGGGAGGGGAAAACAGAACACATTGAGATGATGGAGGCAGAGGTTGGAGTGATGTGTCTACAAGCCAAGAAATGCCAAGGATTGCCCAGAGCCACCAGAAGTTAAGAGAACTGCATTGAACAGATTTTCTGGAGCTTTGAGGAGAGCATGGCCCTGCCGACACCTTAATTTTGGACTTACAGCCTCTGAAACCATGGGAGAATATACTTCTGTTTTTTAAAGCCACTCAGTTTATGATAATAGGTTACAGCAGCCCTAGGAAACTAATACAGTAGGCTATTTCTCAACTTACCACATTTCAGAAAAAGTTTCATCTTCCTGGGCAAGAGTTAGTGGAAAAGTCAAGTCATGTTAATAAAGACTCTTGATTTTTAATCCAGCATCTGTCTGACTGGTTCCAGTTCTCACCTCACCTGAGGTGTCACTCAGAAGCCTCTACCTCTTGCAGGCTATTCTTTTTATTTATTTATTTGCACTGGGTTTTAGTTGTGTCAGGCGGGCTCCTTAGTTGTGGCATGCGAACTCTTAGTTGCGGCATGCATGTGGGATCTAGTTCCCTGACCAGGGCTCAGACCCTGGGCCCCCTGCATTGGGAGTGTGTGGTCTTAACCACTGTGCCATCAGGGAATTCCCTCTTGAAGTCTATTCTTGATCCTGCTCACCAGATCCAGCTTTCTCAGATGACTAAGCCAGGATGACTCAAGTCATAATTTGTTTGGTCTGTAACCTCTTGGCCTACCAGAGGGCACCTGCAGCTCTGGTGGGAAGTTCCTGGCTTGCTGATAGCTTGCCCCCTCCAGGCTCCTTTGACTCCTCTTGTCTGCTGGCTTCTATGGCATTTGAGAGCTTCGTCCAGCATAAGCAAGAGCATGGAAATGCCTTGTGGGAACAACTCTCAACCAGTGGAGAATAAGAGTTGGTGGGTTGATGCCCCGATCTCTTTGCCCCTTAGTGGGTTACTTCTGAAATGTATTCAGTACAATTTTTCAGTTTTTTTGACTTTATTTCCTGTTTTACTTTCCCCACTTCCTCATTTATGTCTCCTGTTATCACCTCCCAAGTAAGCTAGCACCCCAAGTCCTCATCTCAGAGTCCGTATTTGAGGGAGCCCTGATAGGAACACGTAGCATTGAACTCTGCTGGGTCCAGCCCTCACTCTCTCCCTGGCCCTCTTCCTTCTCTCTGGAGTCATGAGCTTCTTTGTCCCCAGCAGTTGCTCTTGCTCTGCCCACTGACATGCCTCCCCAGATGCCCAGGCCCCTCCACATCATTTTATAGCTACTTTTGTAGAATTGGAGGCAACAGATAAGAGAGAGGTGGCTTTTGAGGAATAACGTCTGTATCACAAAGCTCATGCACCATTTCCCCTTTTCCTTCTGTTGGATCCAGTCAGGCAGGAAATTAAAGAGACTCTCTGATTGGATGACATTTCCAGCCTCTTGGACATGCTACAGTTTGTATAATCATGTTCCTAGTGAAGGTTCTTGAGAAGTCCTATTTTTCAGCTTGCTTCCATCCTTTTTTCCACATTCACCTTAAATCCAGATAATATAGAGCAGAGACCTGGGTTGAAGAAGGTGGCAACATGCTGCTTCCCCATTCAAATCCACCCTTCCACCCTTGTCCCTTGCTCTTTGTCCCCGGAGCCTGAGCACATGACTGAATTACCAGAATCAGTGTTGGTTTTCCTTCTTTCTTCCCCCTTTCTGGCTCTCATGCAAGGAGCCATGGTTAAAAGAGGATTCCCAAACATTGAAAATAAGCATGTATCTTGTCTCCTGGCTTAGACAAGGGCATTGTTTTTGTATGTGGATGCATGTGTTTGGCTTGGTTTCAGCAGCAATTATTTTGACGCCTTCTGTTGTCCTACCTAAAGTCAGTATTTTCACACTATACGTAACCTTGGCCCATTTTCCTTCCGGTTGGGAACCTGCCCTTATTCAGCCTGGTGTAAATGCTTGGGAAAGCATGCCATCTCATCCAGTGGGAAAGGAGCCACATAGAACTGGGTGTCTGTTGCTCCATTCATTGTGGAGGTTCAAGTGTGTATCTGTCTGTAACACCAGCCTGCTGGACATAAGTTACACCCTAAACCCTGTATCTCTGTAAATTACCCCTGGCAGTTTCATTACAGCCTGGGGTACCCCAGCTAACACTGGCAGCTAACTTAACACCAATCAATCTTTCTAATGCATTTCATTAGGAGCTGAGGCCATCATTCATTCCGTGCCTGCTTGGCCAATGTTGATTTGTGTCTCCTTTTTGTGTGGACGAATATGCATCCCCAAAGACCTGAGATTTCCTCAGGAAGACAGTGCTGCTGAGTGCTCCCTATTTATTGCTTAGCATAAGAATATATATTACCTTTTATTACATGGCCATTAGAGAGTAAAGTCTGGGGAGGGATTTCCATTGGAGTGTAGTAAGCATAACTATAAATTCAGAGATGATGTGAAACATGCCCTTGCTAGAATATTCACTGAGTTATCATACAGGGTTTTCTTCCGGTGGCACCAATTAATTCATGCCCCGTGTGAGACCGTGATACTCCCGCTCCTCCTTGTTCCCGCTTTCCAGGCTTTGTTTATCCCTTATCTATGTCCCTGTATCTAGCCGAGAATTGGGCAAATTGAATGAAAAAGAGACTATTCTAGCTCTCTGGTAAAACCTCAGCAAAACTAGTGTCTCTCTGTCATTTTTGTGTAGGATCTGAGGTGAATATCCAGGTCTTGGGGGAGAGAGGAAGTGGAGGAAGTGGAGGGAATGAGAAAAATGCTTCTCTGACAGACAGACCAGGAGCAACTTTATCCAGCTCAGCACAAATACCTGCACCGTGGTCACCTCAGCCTGCCCCCTACACTGCTCCCTTATTAAAACTGTGGGTGAGAAAACTTGGTGCTTAAGTTAAAGCTTCAACCAAGCAGTTTTTGATTACGTAGCCAGAATTTGCTCAGCAGATCCTCATGGTTCATACTAACCTTGGCAAGGTCTCAATGGCCATATTTCAACTTATTTTCAATAAGTTGACTTATTCTTGAATAATTTCTGCAACAAATTAGGCATAGAAAGCTTTTCCTCTAACCTCAGTCATGCATATTTTTTTGCCTCTACATTACCCCTAAGCCTCTTTGGAACTTTTATCATAAAGGCCATAGGAGAGACCATTCAGCTTTTTTGCATACATTTGTGTGTCCACTGTGGGCATCAATAGGTGGACTGAAATGAGCTTACTAAGGTTCATAACTGAGTGGTAGATGGAACCCAGTCTTCCCAGCTGTGTCCCTTCCACCCACCTGCTCCCTTAGCTTGTGTCAGCAATAAACTCGCCCTTACCTACACCTCCGTCCCGTCCAGATCCCTAGTGCCCTCACACAGCCAGCTTTGTTCATTACTCTTCTCTAATCCCTTGCCTCTCTGTCCATCACACACACAAACCTTGATTTGCCTCAATCTTTGCACTCTGTACGACAAAAAAAAACCAAAATACAAACAGGCAACAGCAACAAACCCAGTCCGTTTGCTTTCTTTTTCTTTTTTTTTTTTTAACATCTTTATTGGAGTATAATTGCTTTACAATGGTGTGTTAGTTCCTGCTTTATAACAAAGTGAATCAGTTATACATATACATATGTTCCCATATCTCTTCCCTCTTGCGTCTCCCTCCCTCCCACCCTCCCTATCCCACCCCTCTAGGTGGTCACAAAGCACCGAGCTGATCTCCCTGTGCTATGCGGCTGCTTCCCACTAGCTATCTATTTTACGTTTGGTAGTGTCTATATGTCCGTGCCACTCTCTCACTTTGTCACAGGTTACCCTTCCCCCTCCCCATATCCTCAAGTCCATCCTCTAGTAGGTCTGTGTCTTTATTCCCGTCTTACCCCTAGGTTCTTCATGGCCTTTTTTTTTTTTTTCTTAGATTCCATATATATGTGTTAGCATACGGTATTTGTTTTTCTCTTTCTGACTTACTTCACTCTGTATGACAGACTCTGGGTCCATCCACCTCACTACAAATATCTCAATTTTGTTTCTTTTTATGGCTGAGTAATATTCCATTGTATATATGTGCCACATCTTTATCCATTCATCCGATGATGGACACTTAGGTTGCTTCCATGTCCTGGCTATTGTAAATAGAGCTGCAATGAACATTTTGGTACATGACTTTTTCAATTATGGTTTTCTCAGGGTATATGCCCAATAGTGTGATTGCTGGGTCGTATGGTAGTTCTATTTTTAGTTTTTATGAGGTATCATCTCACACCGGTCAGAATGGCCATCTTCAAAAAATCTAGAAACAATAAATGCTGGAGCGGGTGTGCACTGTTGGTGGGAATGTAAATTGATACGGCCACTATGGAGAACAGTATGGAGGTTCCTTAAAAAACTGAGAATAGAACTACCCTTTGCTTTCTGAACCAGTGAGTGTGTGTGTATATGTGTGTTTGTGTATGTGTGGGTACCTTAGGGTGATAGTGAAAAAATAAAATCATAATCTGTAGTAAGGGAGTATAGCTTGAGAGACCATATTCAGTGTTGTGATTTTACGTTTAGAAGACAGAAAAAAACCCCCACAAAAGTCTTGTTTTATTACACAGTGTAAACAAGATTTGACAAGACCTGGAGAAGACTCCAAGAAAATGTCTTCTTTTGTTTTATGAAACAAATTACTCAATGTAAATCCGACTTGGAAAAGCTGGACAAGAAGGAAAAGTAGTCCCTGCCGTTACACAAGGGAAGGTGTTCTACTGCCTTGATGAAGGGATCAAACTATGAGGGAGGGTTATAAGGATTGTATTTGTTCGTTTCACTCATTGGGTCTGTTTGGTTAATGAGTTACCCCTCTACCATATCCTGTTTGTAGTGAAATCTTGGTAACTTCTACTAACAGAGGAGTTTGATGCTAAGGGTTGAAATACCAGAAATGGTGGCAACTTGAGCACTGAGCCAGTTTTCTGATTTGTTTCCTCAGGGAATAAGTTTTCTGTCCCATGCTCAGAGCTGACCAAAATGTAAACATGTGTCTTCCTTTCCTTGGTTTAAGATTTTTTGCTCCTGCTTGAAATGAAAGTATCACTAGGAGCTGTAGTTCTTTTAGCCAAGTCTTAGTCACTATCACCTAAGAACAAAAGTAGGTTGATTTTTTTGCACCACACCTCTCTGCTCCTTGTATCCATACTCTTTGCCATGTAACATAGTAGTTCTTCCCTTAAAAGGATGAGGTCAGGGGAAAAGCTTCATGATGCTGGATTGGGCTGTGATTTCTTAGATATGACACTAAAAGTGCAAGCAACAAAAATAGGTCAATTAACTTCACCAAGATTTAAAAATTTTGTGTGTAAAAGGATACTGTCAACAGAGTGAAAAGGCAGCCCATGGAATGGGAGAAAATATTTTCAAATCAGATATCTGATAAGGGATTAATATCCAGAATATTTAAACAACTCCTGCAACCCAAAACAACAACAAAAAAGCAAACATCCCTATTAAAAAGTGAGCAAAGGACTTGAACATTTTTTCAAAAACGGTGTACAAATGGCCAGTAAGCACCTGAAAAGATGCTCATGATCACTAATCATTAGGGAAATGCAAATCTAATCCACAATAAGATACCCGTTAGGATCATTATTGTTAAAAAAAATAGAAAATAATAAATGTTGGTGAGGATATGGAGAAATTGGAACTCTTATTTAGTGCTGGTAGAAATGTAAACTGGTGTGGCCCCTTTGGAAAATGGCATGGCAGTTCCTCAAAAAATTAAACAGAATTACCCTATGTTCCAGCAATTCTTCTTTTGGATATATACCCCCAAACTGAAAACAGGGACTCAGATATTTGTGCACCTATATTTCGTAGCAGCATTATTCGTGATTGCCAAAAGGTAGAACCAACCAAAGTGTTTATCAGTGGATGAATGGATAAACAAAATATGGTAGAAACGTACAATGGAATATTATTCAGCCTTATAAAGGAAAGGATTCTGACACATGCCACAACGTGGATGAACCTTGAAGATATTATGGTGAAATAAACCAGTCACAGTACTATGAACTTTAAATTTTATGTTATGTATATTTTATCACAAAAAAGGGGTGGGACTAGCCATAGAAGAGGAGGAAGTGATAGTGTGTCAGGGCTGACCCTAGGCTTTGTGAGGCCTCCTGTGCTTCTACTTGCTCTTTTGAGCTTCTGTCCTGGCCTGGGGAGGGGCTTCTCCATAGCCATTCAGATGCCCATTCAGACCGAGCCCTAGAATGAGTTTAACACACATGGAGCAGATCTGAGTCCAAGCCTCAGCGAGAAGCCAAGATCTCTGCATCCACAGTTTGAGGTGGAACCACCCAGATGAGCCCTGCCTACATCAGCCAGCTCTCTCCATAACCCATAATTGGTTTAATGAGGTTAGTAATTATTATTGAAACCTCTGATTTTGGAGTAGTTGTTATACAGCCATGTTGGGAAGCAAGAGTTAAGGTGGGGAAGAAAAAGTCTAGTAGGGTGCTCCTTGAAAGACCAATAGTTTTGGCCTCATAATTCTTCCAGTGGCCCGCTATTTGTCGTCTAGTCGAGATAGTTTAATTAGGGTTATTGGTGAGGATCTCTTAAATTTCCCTTATTGCTTCTTCCATCGTAGACTAAAAACAGACCTTAAGTCTGTCAGTTCTGTTTGACTCCTATGTACCAGCCACTAGCTCTGTCAAAACACTGTTTAAGTTGTTTCACATGGCTCTTCATTGCTCTTGGGATAAATTCCAACTTTTGTGACACAGCTTTTAAGTTTTACTTGCCCAGTGACTTCCTCTCCGGCTTCACCTCTTACTGCAGTCCCTCTCATTTTTATTCCTTCTGTAATCTCAATCTGTCTCTCTGTCTCTGTCTCTCTGTTTCTCTCTCCTTCCCTGCTTTTCTCTCTCACTCTCTCTTTCTTGTGGCTTTCAAATATGGTACCTTTCTACCTGGAACATCCCTCCACTCTGATATTTTACCAAACTGGTTCCTAATAATCTTTCCAGTAGGTCTGAATTTAAGTGTTACTTCCTTAAAAGGGTCTTGCATGAACCCTCAGACCAGCAAGATGGCTCACACTGTGTGCACTCCCATTGTACTCCTGCAGCATCCCGCCTTTACTTTATGAACAATATGCTTGTGCTCAATGTGTCTGTCTTGTTCTCTCCATCCTCTCGTTTTAGCTGGTATCAAAACATAGTGGGAGTACAATACACTTTTGTTTAAAATATAATCTAATGAGTTAATGAATCAAAGTTGTGGCTCCAAGATCACTGTGTTCTCTTGTCAAGATTCACTAATGGGTTCTGTTAGTTAAAATTTCACCTCAGCTTATAGAAAGTTAAATTGAATGAAGACTTAAAGATCACATAGTTCAATTCCAAATGAGCAAACTGAGGTTCCTTCAAAGATAATTTCCTGAGAGATATTTCTGTTGGTGGGCTCTAAACTGGATGGTTCTAAGAGAATTATAAAATAAGTGTTTTGCCTCTGACCTCTGGGTTTACTAAATAGAGCATTTATTCTTGAACTTGCCTTTTAACTGAGTCCATGGAAGTCCAGGGCCCATAGAAAAGGAAATTTATGGGCTTATGAATCTTCATTTGCAGTTCTTGAGAGGGTAATGATGACTTCTGATTTAGACATTCCCCAGAGATGCAGCTGAGCTGGTGCTAAAAACCCTCACCTGTTTGCTAGGATATCAGTCCTTCTCATCAGGACATTAATTCCTAGGAATGCCTTAGTCCCTCGGTGATTTCCATCACTCATTCCATGACTAGCAATTAATATTGGTTAAGGGCCCATAGGACACCTAATTCTCCCCTATACTGGGCATGTATCTACTGGGAGCAAGAGAATTTGACTTGAAGCACAAAGTTTTACTTTAAATTCTAGGTCATCTTATTAAACATTTTTTTTTCAATTTAAGCCAACTGTTTTACACTATGACCTGATACACACACATATACTCACATACACGCATTTCCACTCAAAGGGTACTAACTGATATATCATTGTATTCCATTATTATTCATTAAATAACATATTATTTAATTGCATTATTATATATAAATAATAAATATTAAATTACACTCATTAAATAAAAATATACTGTATAGGAAAATACATTATAAAATCTAAAGAATAATATGAATATTTCATGGAAATTCTCCTAAGAGCATAAACTTTTTTTTTGTTTGTTTGTTTTTTGCGGTACGCGGGCCTCTCACTATTGTGGCCTCTCCCGTTGCGGAGCACAGGCTCCGTACGCCCAGGCTCAGCGGCCATGGCTCATGGACCCAGCCGCTCCGCGGCATGTGGGATCTTCCCAGACCGGGGCACAAATCTGTGTCCCCTGCATTGGCAGGCGGACTCCCAACCACTGCGCCACCAGGGAAGCCCCGAGCATAAACTTTTTAATCAAATTCAGAAATATGAGGAAAAGTGGGCCTTCAGGACAAACAAACTGATCTGATTTTGTCATGCCCTGCTTGAGAACTCTTCAGGGGTAACCTTGGCATTGTAGGGGAGGCCCAAATCATCTTTCCAGACTTACCTCTCCCCCACCCACACCTTGTACCTTTGAGTTCTCACTCATCCTCTCCCCTCAGTCCAGGCAGCTTCTCTATCTAGTAAACTCTTGCACATTCCTCAAGGCCTAACCCCAAGTCACACTGTTCGTAGGCCTGCCCTCCCCTGAATTCCTGGTAGAAGGACTCCTTCCCTCTGTACATATTCATAGCACAACATATGCAGTACTGGGACAGCCCCTCTCACATCATGACAGATGTGTCTCATTCATCTTGCCATTCCCCAGTCCCTCCCAAAGAATGGCTACTCAACAATGATAGTTTCCTCCTAGCTTGCACCATTATAACCAACAACAATGCACATCTCCTTTCAGAGATGGTCCCTTAAGCCTCTCATTGGTTTCAGAGCAATGGACCAGAGTGAGACTGGCCAGGGTTTGATCTAGGTTGGCCATTCTCATATTGCAATGGCTCCAGGATTTTGGGACTTTAGGGAATGAACAATTCCAAGAGACAGGAGAGGACACTGTATCCCATCTGGATATAAACTGCCTTGCAATGCACATTGACCACTGTCCCCCAAAGAGATTTGGAAAGATCTACTGTCATCAGCCTTTGTGGTCCTCCCCATGGCCTTCCTAGTGTGGTTGACTATGTTTCCACAGGTACCAAACCTTCCCCACCTGGAACACAATCACTCCTGCAATGACAGTACTCTGAGCCCTTCTCTAGAAATGAGGAGGAAAGGAAAATATCATTTGTGGAGCATGTGCTGTGTGTGTTTATGAATATCAGCTCATTAATCGTAACATTCGACAGATGAGGTAACCAAGGTGCAGAGATAAAGGGGCTTGATTAAGATCACATACCCAGGGAGTGGTGGGAACTCCAATCTGTATAACTCAGTCTCATCTTTTTTCTACCCCCTTACCTTTGGAGACATGTCTTGTAAAATTCCACTCCATTCACTTGATTAAATCTCCCTGGAAACTTACCCTGCACTTTTATGATCCAAAGCAAAATGACAAATGACTAAAGGGGAATAGAAATCATCCTTTAATCATCTTCAAGGCCATAAGAAGCACATAAATGCCTTTCTGGGGGGGAGTAACAAGTGCTTTCAGAGGGCAGTTTATATTCTGGCTGAATAATATCAACAACAGTAACAATAAAACAGAAAGCAGGGACCATGTGGAAAAGGCTGGTGAGGGCTTTGACACAGTCAAAAGTTCACATTCAATGAGGGACATAAATATTTCATATTCAATTCCTTTATTAGCCTAGACACCCGAAGGTCATTTGGAGAGATTTTTCAGTTTACCAGCTTGGCAATCTTTATTTGGAGAAGAGACATTGGGGATTTCCAAGGTGAGATAGAAGATATCCTCCAGGTAGCCAGATATGATGGCTAGCTAGGGATGGTACATAATATTTAGCAAGCTCATTACCACCTGCCATTTCAGAACTGCATATCAACCCAGATTCATTTGATGTTCAGTCCCTTCTTGTGAACTGAAAGAGAAAAGGTACTGATATTTTTCTGAAGGCCCACCTAACATTGTGACATCAGTGCGTGTGTGTGTGTGTGTGTGTGTGTGTGTGTGTGTGTGTGTGTGTGTGTGAATTCCTATTCAATTGAGAGCTGCTCAGGTGGGGGCTGTGTCTTATTTTTAATTATGCTGAGAGTGGAGATTAATCAGTTAAACAGGATTTCCTGGGGCTCTTCTGGAATGCAGAATATTGAAGAAGACAGTGGAGGCAGCAGGAAGCTCAGCACAGGACTTTTAAATATTTTATAAGGAAATATGAAGTGTTCTTTAATAGCAACGCCTCTACAAGTATTGAATTGGTGAGATATACACGTACGTGTTCATATGACTTTGCTCATGGTTGGATTGTCAGACGCATGATCAGAGTTGGTGAGATACAGCCATTCATGGAGTATTTGTTGAGAGACAGGAAAACCTGGGAAGATGACTGGAAGATGAACATTAAAGGTGAGTTGTGGGGGAAAGGAGAGGCAGCTCATATGTCTGCTTGTCTGTTTATCTGGAGACAGAAGGGTAAAAATTGGTTGGCTTTTGGACCCTCTATGTTGGGAAGTTTGGAAGACTAAATGGACTGGCTCTAGCCCCTGAGATAGTAGAGGCTGGCATTCATTCTAGCTATGATTTAGTCTTTGAGTAGACCAAGAAATCACAGTGCTCTGCATGCCACATGTTTCCTTCCACCCAGACAAGTACTCTGGACTGCAAGTTCAGTAGTAGAGGGTTCATTTATTCACCCAGTCATTCATTTACTCACTTGCTCCTTCTGTTTTTCAACACATATTTTATTAGTAAACTATTATGGACAACTTACTCTGTGCCAGGTATATAGCATTAGGTCCTGAGACACTGAAATGAAAATTACACTGTCTTGGCCATAAGGGAACACAAAGGCTCTGCAGATAACATGGGAATTTCAATCTATCTGGGGAAAATCTCCATAACCAACTATTCTTCTGGTGTCTTCAGTAATAAAGGCAAATAAGATATGCTTCAAATGCATAATTTCTATGATCTCAGGCCTTCATTGATGTTGTTCCCTGCCTGGAATATCTTCATCATCCTGCTTATATGCCAGAATCCTCATCTGGCCCTGTTCCCTCCACAAAGACTTCTGACCACTTGGATAAGACTATTTCCATCTCCATTCACTGAAACTAGTTCTGATCAGTCTTGGCTGTGAACTGCCTTGCATGTGACTTAATTGCTTTACAAGATTATACTCTGGACAGCAGAAATCACATCTAACATTATATTTATGCCTTACAGCACAAAGAGCTTGTGACATATTGTGATGGTTTTAAACTATGTCAGTGAATTCTTTGACTCTCCTCTCTTCAAGGTGGTGCCTAATTCCCTTACCCTTGCATGTGGGCTGCACTTTGCCTCTTGCTTCTATTAAAAAGAATAGAGCAGGAGTGATGGTGTGCAATATCAGAGACTAGGTGATAAAAGACATTGTGGCTTATTGCTAGTTGTCTTTTGGGTCTCTCCCTCAGGGAGGACCCGCAGCTATATCATGAGGACACTCAAGCGGGCAATGGGGAGGCCCACACGGTTAGACACTAAGGGCTCCTACCAACCATCAGACTAATTTCCCACTCATGTGAGTGGGCCACATTGGAAGCAATTCTTTCAGTCCCACTCGAGCTTTCAGATGATGATGCCTGAGCTGATATTTTGACTGCAATCCCATGAACAGTTCTAAGCCAGACCACTCAGTTAAGTCATTCCTGGATTCTTGACCCTCAGAAACTGTTGAGATAATAAGGGTTTTGTTATTTTAAGCTACTAAATACTGGGGTGATTTGCTGCATAACAATAGATTACCAATATCCAATACACATGTGTACATAACAATAGATTACCAATATCCAATACACATGTGTACTTGCTCATTAGGCCACCAATGACATCCATGTTGCTGAATCCTATGGATACTTTTTAGTCTTCATTTTATTTGTATCGCAGCAGCACTCAACACAGAAGTTGAACATGTCTTCCTTCTCTTTGAAAAAATATTATGAAATATTTCCAGGATGGCCCAGATGGGCAGCAGGCAACGTAGCCAGACCAGCTCCATCCCGCAGAAGCCCCAGACCAACAAGTCTGCCTACAACAGCTACAGCTGGGGGGCCAACTGAGGCCCTGACTCTCTTCTGGTCCCATCTTCTGAGAGGGCTTCTCAGCCTGGCAACTATGGAAACAGCATTAAAGAGAGGAAGGAATGTGGGGGGGTTCCACTGCCCCCAACCCCAGCAGCCCATCCCATGCCTCAGCTTCATGTCTGTCCCATTCCCATACCATCCCCACTCTGTTGTATGTATTATAGGATTTGTATTTCCTTTTTTTTTCTTCCTTTCCTCTCCTCCTCCCCCCTTGCATTCAAGATTATGAAACTTTGCTGTGGGCCCTGCCCTCCCTTCTCCTCCTCCTGTTCACCCTAGTGGTATGTAGGTGAGGTAGGGAGGGGGGACCCCCAAATATATATCAGCCCAACAGCCCTAAGTCTCCTCCTTTATTATTAGGAAACAAAACAACAACAACAAAATGGCATCATGAATATGAACAGCATTGTCAGATGAATTAGTTGAAGTGTTTTTTTTTTTTGTACTGTGTCCTCAAATTTAATGGATTAATGTGTCTTATATATATAAAAAGAAAACCTCTAAACAAATATATATATATATTTCCAGTATAAAATTCAAGGGTTTCATTAAACCCATTCTCCTTCTTACCTCCCCAGAAGTAATCATGATGTCTTTCTGCAGCTTGCTTTCTTGTGAGTTCAGCATTATTATCTTTATTTAGATTTATCTATGTTGACATATGTAGAACTAGAACATTCATCCTAACTGACATCTAGTATTCATTCTATGACTGTGCCATAATTATTTATCCGTTCTCCTTTTAGGGTATTTAGGTGATTTTCAGTTTTTCACTCTTATTAATACCACTATATTGTCATTCTTTAGATGAATACTTAATTCCATATATAAGATTTCCCTAGGGTACATATTCACCTTTCACTTTCTAGTTATTATCAAAATAGTTTCCAGAATGGTTGTACTAATTTATGCTTCTATCTGATGTACATGGGAAGTCCTATTTTTCCACATCCTCACAAGCCTTTTATATTACAAGGCTTGCTTTTTTTCCCCCTCTGTCTTTCCTTCCTTCCTTTGAATCTGATATAAGTTATAGTTTTTGTTTAATCATTCATTTTGTGTTTCTTGGCCACTTACATTTCTTTATCTGTGACTTATTTATATATATTAGCCCATTTTTGCCTTTGCTCATTTGCATCTTTTGGATTGATAAGAATTAGTTGCATATTCTATATACTAATATTTTCTTAAATAAATGTTTACCTTGTCTGAGACATTTTTTTAAAACTGTTGTATTCTATAAATGAAAATTAAAGATTTTATAATGTAGGCAATTGTAAAATCTTTTGTAGTTTAGGCATTTTGTGTCCAGTTCAAGAAATTATATAATCCATGGCATGAAAAAAATGATGGTATGAAATATCAGAGGTTAGGTCATAATTATTATACATTTTTATATATATACATTTACAATTGTTATACTTTTTGGTATACATAAATTTTACTTCTTCCTATTTAGGTGTTGACATATAACTGACATAATTGACATATAACGTTGTGTAAGTTTAGGTGTACACGTGGTAATTTGATACTTCGCATTTAGGCTTTTATATCACATTTAATTGTTTGGAGTAAGGTGTGATGTAGAGATCTAATTTCATTTTTTAAATAGATAGGTCATTTCCCTAAAACTATGTATCAATATTGTATAGTCCATTCTTTCCCCACTGATTTCTCATATTCAAGTATCAAAATATTCATGGGTTGGTTTCTGAACTCTATTTTGTTCTATTGGTCATTTTTTTTCTATCACTAGGCAACTGTCATATTGTTCTAATTGTTATAGATTTATCATAAATTTTGATATCTTATAAGTCATATTCGTCTTATCTAATCTTGATATTTTCCTTTTACAAATAAGTGTTAGAAACAGCTTACCATGTTTCGTAAATAGCGCTTTGTGATTTTGTTTGGAATTGCATTTAATTTATAGAACACTTTGGGGAGGATTGACATTGCTGTAATATTGGGTTCCTCTAATAAATACGGTTATCACCAATTTATTTAGATTGTTTAAAACATACTTTAAGTTTTGTAAATTTTTCCTTAAAGATCTTGAAGAACTTATACTAGAAATGCTATTTCAACTACATTTTAAGCTTTCAATTTCTGATGTAACCATTTTATGACATCACAATTTATATTTTTACGTCAGACTTTGAGTTTGAGGTGCTTTCTTATTAATTCCAAAGGTTTGAAATATTCAGAGATTTCCTACTTAAATTGTTTTATTGTCTGCTAAAGTTGGCAGTTTTATTTCTTCCTTTCCGATCTTTATACTTTTTATTTTTTCCTGTTTTGTTGCACTGGCTAGGGTCACCATTACAATGTTGAATGAAAATGACAGAATTTGAATTTGCCTTATTTCTGACACATTTCTAATGTTTATCATGTAGTATGGTGCTTTCTGTAGGCTTATGGTAGATATCCTTGATCAGTACGTTATTTTCCTTCATAAAATTTGACTATATACTTATTTTTTACATTATTGGTTTAGTATTTGTAAGTATTAAATTTGTAGCTATTAAATAAATAATTATTGAAAAAACAAATGAGTGCTCTCTAACCTGGTCTCTCTACACCTCCACTGAAGTTCAGGTGAAGTTATTTCCTCAATCTTATCCCCTGTCTTTAACTATGGCACTGAATTTCATAGTTGGAAGGGACCTTAGGTACTGTCTTACGTAAATCAGAGAAGTTAAGTGACAAGGATACTCAGACTGAGATGTTCAAGAAGGCTTATGTCCCTTCTTGAGACGGTCCCTCCCTACCTATACAGCCTCATTTTCTGGATATTCTGTCTTGTACTTCTGTGAGCTGCTTCAGTATGCCATGGTCTCTGTTTTGTCTTGGTTTCCATACTTGCTTTGTCCTCTTCCTGGAACAATCTCCCCCTCCCACCCACTCACCTGCTTTTATTCACTATCTTTTGATTCCTCAGGTCGTAGATCAAGGTTCACTTTTTCTAGGGAATGTCCCATGACATGCTTACGCTAGGAGTATCCATGAAACCTGTACCTCTCCTATCATAGCACTTATTCTGTTTTAAGCTGTTACTTTAAATATCATCTACCAACACACTGGACTTGAAAATTCTGTGTGGAAAGTTGCCACACAAATCTGACTCAAACTATTTTCCAAGAACCTAGCCCAGCATTCAATGCTCAATAAATAAGCTGGCAGTGAATATACTTTCAATCAGTGAATGCATATCTTTTCCCTTATAAGCACAAAATGTCCCTGCTTCCATTAGACTGGTAACTGTTCAAAACTCTGGTTGGAGATAGAGGTGGGCCTTGCTTGGTAAGGTAAATGTGTTTCTGAAGGAGTAAATTGAATTACTTTTAAATGTTCTAAAAGAGATTGCCATTTAAAGGATCCATTTAGTAGATCTTTTCATGAAGCAAAGAATGTGATTATAAAAGTAAGCATTGCTTGTCCTTCTGCAACGTCAGGCTTTTAGAGTGTGCAGGACCTTGGTGTGGGGGTGAGTGCACCTGCTTGGGGTTGACGGGGTGTGAGAGCAGCAGTTCTTGCTGGACTCGGGAGAAGATTAAACACAGGTTGATCATTAGCCTAAGTAGTATATTTTTATAAAACCAGACAGAATTTTGACCTCCTTTTAAAGAGACCCAGTATTTCAATCTTTTTACTTACTGATGAGGAAACCGAGACCACTTACTCTTTTCCTTGGAAGAGATCTAGTATTTATGGGTAGTCCCTAAAATGACCACATCACAGAATGTCAGGACTGAGATCAACCTGTTCAGCCCCCTCATGATAAAGATGGGGAAACTGAGGCCCAGGTGGTAAGTAACCTTGCCAAGTCCAAACGATTATTTATTTTTTTATTATTCTAAAAAATATATTTTATTTATTTATTTATTTATTTGGCTGTGCCGGGTCTTAGTTGTGGCACGTGAGATCTTTTAGTTGTGGCATGCAGTATCTAGTTCCCTGACCAGGGATCGAACCTGGGCCCCCTGCATTGGGATCGCAGAGTCTTAACCGCTGGACCACCAGGGAAATCCCTCCAAACGATTATTTATTGATGAGCTGGACTGCAACATAGACCTTAGGTCTTTTAGCCCAGTGCTTTCTCTATGAGGTGATTTTCTGTTCAAAAGTTAACGGCTCCAGGATTCAGATCGCTTAGAGTAAGTGCAGCATCCTGGTTGAGAATATACAATTTGGAATCAGAAAGCCCTGAATTTCAGTCCAAATTCCCCTGCCTAACATCTCAGTGACTTTAGGTAATTTACACTCTTGTAAGAGCCTCAGTTTACTTATCTGCAAAATAGGGACAGTTATGGTGCTACCCTATAAAGTAGTTATGTCTCTTATAAGGCAATGCACGTGAGAAGCTTGCATGAGGGCCCAGCATATAGTGGGAGCTCAGTAGCAATGATGATTGTAACAACAATGACGATGATGATTTTAACGATGATGGATCTCTTTCCCTTGTTACTTCTTAGATAAAAGGGCATAAGTCCATTTTCTCTAATCTAAGAATCGGCTAAAATAACTCAAATAATCTAAACATGGCTAAAATAACTCAAAAATGAACCCAGAATGAAAACAATTGGCTAGGAAGAGGTGGTTCTAACTCTTGAATAGAAAGATATTGACTGCATTTAAACTTAAACGTTAATGTGCTGCTAACAGCCTCCAATCTAACAGAGCTGCTGTCTAGCTCCTGCATCAGAAAAACTACTGAAGAGAGACTTACATGTTTTTCTTCTCTTTCCCAGTTCTGTTTTCACCTCTGCCTTAAAAATAAGCCTATCTCCAGCCCCTAAATTAATAAATAAATAAAAAGCAAAGTAAAGCCTTACTTTAAATCCAGCTCCCAGCAAAGGTGAGAGGAACATTCTGTAGGTTCCAGAGTTAAGGATGCTCATTTTCTGACTTTCTTCTCCTCTGTCTG
Organism: Grampus griseus; assembly: GCF_964374135.1. Taxonomy (NCBI): domain Eukaryota; kingdom Metazoa; phylum Chordata; class Mammalia; order Artiodactyla; family Delphinidae; genus Grampus; species Grampus griseus. The sequence continues at coordinate 13,280,771 of NC_139011.1, read as the reverse complement.
CCAGCTTTGAATGCTAGGAAACAGAGGGACAGAGAGGAGGGTGAGTTTTGCAGCTTCCAGGCAAGCTGAATCCTATGGGCTTTCTGGTTCCCAAGAGATCATATTCTTAAGATCACTTTATTTTTCTTACATAAAATCCCTATTTCTGCTTCTATACATTTTAAAGGAAGGTTTACCCTCTTGGCTGTTTCTCATAAACCATCAGCTCACAACACAGAAGGGGAGGGTACTACCTTGTATCATGAGATGAGATTTGAGCATGACCACCGTCATTTGGAAGAGTATCACAAGTATTAGTAGAATGATCAGTGATAGCACTTAGGCTATGATAATGAATACCTACTTCGAATCTGGAAAATGTTATGAAGCGTTAAATGGCTTATGTGCTATATGCCATTCAGTGTGACCTCAGATGAGAAAGACATCATCCAGGTTAAATACCCTGTAGTCACATTGTCATTGCTAACCTGGCTGAATTCAGTGGTACTTACTCCTTCAGCTTTGGCATCACCCCTGCTTGGATTTTGGCATCTTCTTTTATTCTGTCATGTTGTCCTTGACTGTCCATAGTAACACTGCTGCTTGGGTGGAGAACGGGTCCCATTGCTGTCTTTTAGATGCTGGTGCTGATGTTTCTTGGTTGTGGTTTGATTCCTTAGTCCTACAACATGGCAAGTGAAGCAGTGCTCTGTGCCCAAGCTGCCCCGTACTTTTCTCCATTTACCAAACGTGTTGTCCTTAACTCATCTACCATGTTATTCGCCCTTCTACTTTAAAGGGCACCAGGACAGGCCTCTTTCAGGGGCTCCACTAAACAGACAAAGGATGCATTTCAATCTAAGGGAAACAGACCATGGGGTGACCAACAAAAAATTGGAGTTTTGTTTTTGAAGATTTTGCAGAATGAAACAGGCTGTTTGCATGTTTTCCCTAGAGAGTTTTGAGAAGGGAAAGGTTGTATGGATCCAGAGGTCTAGGGTTGGGGGTAGGTCGTCATTTTAAACCATGTGCAACTGATGAATAAGTGGAATGATATTTTGAGCAAAACTAGAAAAGAGCAGGCAAATGTAGAAAGGCAGAGGTGACATAAAAGACAAGTGAATGGAGAGCTGCCACTTGTGCATTAGAGACAGAGAAAATGGCCATACTCCCCATGTGTGTGTAGCCCCCTGGAAGTCCAGGAGTCAGACTCTACACTTTCAAACTCTCTTTTTCCTCTCCTTCCCTCCCCTCCATTGCCTTCCCCTCTCCTTCACTTCTGTCCTTCCTTTTTCTTTTCGTTCCTTCCTTTTCCTTTTGGATAAGTTAAATAGGTTTATTTTCCTTACAATTACAGTAGTCTTTCCAAGCACACATGCCATATGCTTCCATGTGCCATCTCTTTGCATATGAAGTTCCCTTTGGTGTTTCTGCCTGTCTGCCTTTATTACCTGGAAAACCCGTATTCACCCTTGAAGAGTCTGTTCACATGTCAATATTGCAAAGCTTTCCTCAGCATCCCCATGCAGGGTGACTCATTCCTTCCTCTTGTTTCTATTGCAGCATTACTCTGCCTTGCAATTTTCTATAAGTCCCAGGCCCAGGACCCTTCACTTGCTCTTCATGTCCTACTGCAAATTTGAAAATAGTCCCCAATCCTTTTCTTGCATATTCTCTAGAGAGGGAATCTGATTGATGGACTAGAGATTAGTTCCCAGTGGTCAGATTTCACGCTCAGTGTGCCCTCTCCTCTCCTCAGTAAGCTCTTCTCGTCTCATCCCTGTCAATATAACCACGCCTAGCACTGGAATTAGCATAGCTCAGGTGCTCACCACATGCAGTGAATGAATGCTAGGCCCTGTGGGGGAATAAGAAAAATGTACCTCAAAGTTACCATTTTCTTTAAGCTTAAAATTTCTTTGGGGGAAAATTCTTTGCATATATTAAATAGAAATCAATACAAGCAGTAAAGAGAAGCATATGATAGATGATATTCATACAAAGAAAACATTGCCATCCTTACGATGATAAAACTTAAATATTGGCAAGAGAATCAAGTTTTACAGTTGTTTGTATTTACCACATCAGTGAAACCATTTATAGTAGAAGTATCTACCTCCTGGATCATTTTTCTTGGATCCCACCACAACTATGTGTTTATTGTGGTGGCTTCTGGTGACAGTACCTCAGTTGGTTGATGAGGTTGGGAAATATATCGTAAGCTAGGTCAATCAAAATTTTCCTCTGAGAGTATTCTGACTTCCCAAGGGAGGAAAAACAGTCATTCTTTTTGGGCACAGTTATAAGAGGTGAGGTCTGAGAGTCTCCAGCCACCATATTTCATCCATTTTTTATTTTTACCTCTGCCAAAGGATAAAGCTAGCTTGAGAGATTAAAGATGATTCTATTGCAGGAGAGAGAAGCAGAAATGAGAAATGGAGGTGGCTTGGCTTCCAGTTATTCCTGAGACCCGCTGCAGCTCAGCCCTTTATGCATTTAAATGAAGTTTCCAATCAATTGCCCTTTGTGTTAAAGGTAAACCTACCTAAAGTTGGGTTTCTGTCACTTGCCACCAAGTATTCTGGTAATGTAGATGCTAACTACACCACTCCTCGGTGAGGACTGACTATGCCTGATCTCCTTTCCCAGAATCGCAATCCATTTCTCACCAACTCAAGAACACATTTTAGAACACAAGATAACCACTAATATTAGTAATATTTACCTTACTTTTTGAAAATCTCACAGTCGATCATGATAAGTTATTATGCTGTGGCAATAATGGTTTAGACCCTGCCACTAACTACATGTGATAACCTGGGCCAAGTCACTTCTCTTACCTGGGCCTCTGTTTTGTCTGTAAGATGAAGTGTGAGGATTAGATGCCATCTGTCTCCAAGTACAAGTTTTCATGGTATTAAATGAGACTATTTAAGGACTAACAAAGGTTCAAAATCTAAACCAGAGATTACCAACGGTGAGGCACCATACTCTCCAGGGCTGGAGGTATGGAGGAGGCACAACAAAGAATCTGAAATATTTGCTTTCTCAAGCATGCCTTCCTCTTATCCCTCACCCATTTTGATATGCCCAGTGCTGGATATTGGGAAAGAAGTTTGAAACAAACACAACAATTTCAGGCTAAAAACGTGCTCCTGGAGCAGGGACTGAGGTAGAGGAAAAGGCTCTGGAAGTAATAAAACCAGATGAAACAGCCTTTGTCAGCTCAGATCAATGTTGCTGTGGTCTCTCGGCATATCACGTTACTTTGGATCCATCCCAGTTTATCCTTTATACGGTTACCAGGGTGATATTGCTGAAACACAAATCCTATTGCAACATCATTTCTGCTTAAAATTCTTCTGAGATTGCTTCTGCCTTCAGGAAAAGCCCAGACTTCTTAACAGGGCATTCAAAGCTACGAGGCCCCATCACGGTTCTCACTGCTCGCCATGCCTGTCCCCTCCCCCCAGATACCTCGTGATTGCTGAACAGCTTCCTGCTTATGAACAGGCTAGGCTGTTCCTCACCTCTGTGCCCTTGAACATGAGCAGTTTCCTCTGCTTGAGACACTCCTCCTCCTTCCTACCCTCCTCTCGCCTTCTTGCCTGGCAAACTCCCCTCCATCTTTCTTTGCTTCTAATATAGCGCCTTCCCCATGGGACAATCCCTCACCCTCTCCTCTCTCAAGAGGTTAGTCTCTGCTTCTGTTTTCACACTTCCCCTGGTTTATTGTTTTTATTTATTTGCATCTCTGCGAGCCTGTCAACAACTTGAGAGCCTAGTTCATAGTAGGTAGTCAAAAATGCTCATTGATAGATAAATGCTTCTGAGCTACAGGATGAGCCTAATTGTCTTATTTATCTAAAAAGAAGGAGGCTAAAAATTAACAAACATGTTGGTTCCCTAAGGAAATCTCGTAAAGAAGCATCAGTAAATGTCAAGAATTTGGCTTTGGGGTCACGGACGAGGACCAGAATGTATGTTTTTGGTTTTCTGGTTTTTCAGACTCCTGGGGCCAATGATTTATTGAAGCTGAGCTATTTGACTAAATTAGTAATGACAGCACATCACCTGGTGAAAATCAAAAGGCTGCAAGTAACCTCCGTGTTGGTAGTGTTAGAAGCGCTCTTTCTTACAAGTAGGATTTATGAAAATCTTAAAGGACTGTGGGAGAGGCACACTCATTGTGTGAGTGATATTCAGGCAACATTTTCAGAAGATCATGGCACTTCTGTCAGTCACTCTGACACAGTTTAATGGCCTCCACCCTCTTCTTGCTACCTTCCTGTCTGATACGTAGATAAAATACAGGATGGAAAAGAATAATATGATGTTTCCATTGCTCTGAAAAGAGGAACATGTCTTTTACCTAAAAATGTCGTCATTTGATTGCACCTTCCTCCTGGCACACAGGGCCGGCTGGTCTCCCTCAGTTGTGCTCTCACAGTACTGTGTACCTTTCCTTCATAGCTGTATATCCAGTTTGCAATGTACACTCATCAGTGCAAGCATTTACTTTTCTCTTCTGGTGGACAGTATGCTGCATGTGGGCAGGGGCCACATTCCCAGTACCCAGCACTGCCACTCAGTCAAGTCTTGCTGAATAAAGCGATGGGTAAAAGACTCCCTTCCGATAGCATGTGTGTGTATGTATATGTTGAAGTATGTGTACACACATGGAGTGGGAGGTGGGGGCGCAGGAGGTGGGGCATGTGTCAGTGAAGTAAGAGGCTGTATCTGTTCCATTCTGGCCCTTCAATGCAGTCAACAAGCTTCTTCACCCCAACTCTGCCAGTTTTCAAAAGCAAGCTGCAAATGCTCACTAATATTCTTGGCAAATATTCCTCAAACTGCCCTTTCTGCATGAAGAATACCCCACACTTTACTTTCTGTAGTTTATGTTATGAAAACAATGGATTTTGTCAGTGGTTTTCCAGTAAGAATGTATAGAATCATTTGGAATGTGCTTTTAAAAAACTATACAACTACTGGTCTCTTCCCTGTTCCCCTGAAGACATAAAACAAGTTCATGACAAGGGATGCCCTCTACTTTACTCGTTGAGAATCACTATTTCAGTTAATTGCTAAAGGCAAGCTCCAGACTCCTCAAGGGCAGGGACAGTGCTGCCTTTGCTTACCATTTCATCCTGGGTATGATATTTAGAACAGTGCCTGACACATGGCAGATGCATAGTAAATATCTGCTGGATGAATCACTGAATCTCCCTCTTAGTGACTATATTTGTACCTGCTTTGAGTGGTTTGGTTTGAATTCTTGGCTCTGTACCTTAACAACCCTCCCTGTCTCCCTAGGACTTGACTCTCATCTTGGTTTGTTTCTTGTCAGTATACACCTCAGCACTCTTTCCTGTGGTTTAATCCATCTGTCTGTACAATCTTGGCGTCTTCCATCATTTTGGGAGAGCGCTCCCTGCCTCAGCTCCCTGATTTCCTGGAACAGCTATCTGCTCCTGCCTTTTGGCTCTTGTCTAAATCTGATCGTCCCCCTTTTCCCCTCGAGGCGAGAGATCTGGAAAATATTCATGCTGCTGGAGCTATACAGTACACACAAGTGATATTTGCCTACTTAACAATTGCCCTTAGTGGCATTTGCAGTCAGGTCATTAGATGTTGAAAGGACACTGGATATGAAGGCCCAGGACTTGAATCCTAGTCTAAAATCTTCTCCTTGGGCAGTGTATTAGTCGGAGTTCTCCAGAGAAACAGAACCAATAGGATGTGTATATATACAGAAAGAGATTTCTTTTAAGGAATTGGCTCATGCAATTATGGAGGCTGGGAAGTCCAAAATCTGCAAAGTAAGCTGGAAACTAGGGATGAACTGATACAGTTCAAGTCCAAAGGCTGTCTGCTGCAGAATGCCCTCTTGCTTGGGCAAGGTCAACCTGTTGCTTGATGAGACTTTCAACTGATTGGATAAGGCCCACCCACATTATGGAGGTCAGTCTGTTTTCTCAGAGTTCACAGATTTAAATGTTAATCTCATCCAAAAGCACCTCACAGAAACATCCAGAATAATGTTTGGCTATATATCTGGGCACCATAGCTCAGCCAAATTGACACATAACATTAAGCATCACAGGAAGTCTACAAATAACCCTGGGTCTCAGTTCTTTCATTGAAAAATAAGAAAGTGGGACTCTGTGTCTTCCAACTAAAATAATGAATTCTGTGTTTAGGAAGTAGACTGACCGGACAGAGTTCAGGATTCAGGGACAGAGGCTGTTCAAACACTTCTACCTCTTTTGATGTGTGATATCTAACACGACCTGGTGCCTCGCTGGGAATCACTAATGATTTGAGGATGGGGCCAGAAGGTCTGGCTTTGAAAGGAGCCCACTTTTTGCTAAATGTCAGTGGGTGTCATCTTCCTGTATCAAATGAGAAAAAAATCCTAATTTTAATTTTAGACACATTGAAATGATTACATCGCCATTATTATTCCTTGCCTTTTATTTTGCTCATTAATTTTCACATGACTTAATTGGCCTTTTGGGCTTTGAAATCAATTTGGCATTCTGTACCCCGGCCTCTTTAAGAAATGGTTTTCCTGGAGCAGTTGACTACAGATTGCCCCCTTGGGGCCTGCCACCTTTTGGTCAACCCTGCTACGTTCAACAGAGAGGACAGTTTTTTTTTTTCCCTCCGATTTTGCATTTTCATAGAAAGTCTAGCATGTGACAAATTGCCAAAGCAGTGTGGCTTCTATTAAAATATGGACCTTGTGACTCTCCAAGAAAAGAAAAATGACGCATGATAAATAATGGAGTGTTTGTCCAGCATTCAGAAGAGGCTAGAAGGGAAAGTTAAAGTCTAAACACCAATGATCTGTTGAATATTTGCACAGCCCTTTGTAGTCAACCGATGCCACAGGGCAAGCTTGCAGATTCAGATACCTAGAGGGCTAGGCAGGGAGCATAAACTACTGGCTGGGTGGGGTCTTTGGCAAACTAAAAGCAACAACTAAGCTAAATAAAAACTCAGTTGTTGCTAGGTGGGAGTGGGAGCCCAATGCTGCTGGATTTTTCAATCAAAGCCTGAAATCTGGGGTTCTATATAAAGTATAATTTTTAAGGGCTGGCAGTTCATTCAAATCGAATATGGGAATCCTGTGAGAATCAACACATCATGTCTGTAAGCAAGGTCCCAGCCTGCCGGTGGCCGGTTTGTGGCCTCCCTCTGTTTTAACACTTTACAAAATTGAGATAATATGCTAGTCTGTGGTAAAGAAACATTCCAAAGATGTTTGTTCCTTTTCAGCATTTAAACAGGATGCTAAACCTGGGACTCTGCTGTCCACCTCTGTGTTGGCAGGGAGGGAAGACAGGATTTATCCTGAAGTTGATGAAGCTGAAGCTTCAGGATTCGTCCCTCGCCAGCCCCCTTCCAAGGCCCTGGGAGAGCCTTGGCAATGAGATTATATGATTACATGTTCTTGCAGAATTTGCAGAAGTAAGATATTCTAGCTGCAATGCTTTAGGACCATGGTCTATATCCACTCTGAGTTTTCTCCTTTTCACATTTCCTCCGATATCCAGTGGTGGTATAGCAACTGGGGGCATATTTTGGAAATCCAACTAGCAAGATTCAACTCTCAAGTCTTCTCAGTCTTGGCACTCTTGACATTTTGGGCTGGATAATTCTTTGCTGGGGGGATTGTCCTGAACATTGAAGGATGTTTGCAGCGTTCCTGTTCTTTATCCACTGGGTGTCAGTAGCAACCCCCAAACTGCTCCCCCCGCCCCCCCCCCCACGGTTGTGACAAAGTCCCCTGGGGAGGGAGAGTTGAACCCCATTCACTGAGAACCACTGAACTAGTGGGAAGTTGATTTGTGGATACATCTAGCTTGTGTTGGAATATAATCTTGTGGCCCAGGGTCATATTTGTGTCAAGGTTTACAATATTGCTGACAGTGTCAGTATGGGCATGTCTTCCACAAATACACAGACTGCTCTGAGTGCCAAGTCACCCGGCCTCATGACACATAGGTGCAGGACTAGGATGACAGATCCCAGCATGGAAGCACATGGGATGGGGTAGAAAGAAAAGTTGGAAATGATGGAGTTAGAGGCCAGTCTATAGAGATTTCTTCCAAATCTTACAACTCATGTATGAAAATAACTTGATGGAGATTTCCCAATTATGACAGCAGATCCCCAAAATATATGTGGTTTATTATGAATTTGAAAGAAAATTATCTAACATATCAATAATAAAAATAAATTCTAGAGGAAAGACTGAATCATCTTTCTTTTTCACACTATTGAAAATAGTACAAAGTTATCTTTTATAGAGGGAATCAAAGAGTCTACAGCTAAAAATACAGAAAAAAAGTGTTACAGAGCAGGGTCAGGTAGTTAATAACAATATTATTTTTCTGAGTTTTACGTTTGTAGTATTTGTCAGCTTTTTAATTTTTTTATTTTGTTGTGATTTATTGTCTAATTCAAAATAAATATTCATTTTGTACTTAGTTTTGTATTCATAGTTTTATATTTTTGTTGGTAAAGAAGACACATCTCCACTTAAATTATATAAACTTCAGGCCCCTTGAAACCTGGATGTGCACCTGGATTTTAGATATCAAAGTGAGTTGGGAGATAGAAATCCCTGGAGTATATATGGAAGTAATTTCCTCAGAGAGCTCTTGGAGCGCCATGAGTCGTTCCCCATCCCCTGCCAACCCCACTCCCCAGCCAGTCACCAAGGTGAGGGAAAAGGATGTTCTGCTTTTTTACATCAAATGAAAAGGGGACCACTCAGAAAATTTGATGTTTAGCTCCTGCAGCTGGTGTGACAACAGGACCAGTATCTGATTTTAGGCTGGAACCTAAAAGGGAGAGTCCGGTACCTAGCTGTTCAGGCAGCTACAGCCAAGGAGAGGCGACTGCATTCAGCCATCTATACTCACAGAGTTTATTAGGGGTAAAAATGCCCCAGAGTTTCCCATGAACCAGAGAGGGACTACATGCAACTCTCTCAAATCCTGCCCAGGAGGACCATGCAGAGGCCCAGTGGAGCTCCACGGAGAGAGTCCATGTGGAGTGATCTGCTGAACAACCAGGGGCTGAGAAGCTACCTCTGGCCAAGGAAAATGTGTCAACACATCACAGAAAGTCCAGCTAAATGTTCCCAGGGGAGAAATCTGAAGACCCTAAAGAGATACCAGCAAGGCACAGTGACAACCTTTGAACACCAGCCACACATCTGAACGCAGCCCATATGTGTGAGGCAAAGTTAAAATAGGCAAATATCACTTGTGTGTACTGTATAGCTCCAGCAGCATGAATATTTTCCAGATCTCTCGCCTCGAGGGGAAAAGGGGGACGATCAGATTTAGACAAGAGCCAAAAGGCAGGAGCAGATAGCTGTTCCAGGAAATCAGGGAGCTGAGGCAGGGAGCGCTCTCCCAAAATGATGGAAGACGCCAAGATTGTACAGACAGATGGATTAAACCACAGGAAAGAGTGCTGAGGTGTATACTGACAAGAAACAAACCAAGATGAGAGTCAAGTCCTAGGGAGACAGGGAGGGTTGTTAAGGTACAGAGCCAAGAATTCCTCTGTACTCAAGATCAACTAGACAGTTTGGAAGGAGTTAAGGAAGAAAGAAAGAGGAGGACACGCTACTTTCCATACTGAAGGCAGCTAGCAGCATAGCAAGCCTGACTGCTTATCCTTAGAAAGGCCTGCTTGTAAGACTGGTCCTTGGCTGGTGTCTGGGAACTTGGATTTCAGGAGGGTTCCCATGTTTCCAACTCACTGGAGTAGCTCTCTGGGTCTAATCTGTTTATGCAAACAATATGCTTTATGCTGAACTCCTGCTTTCCTTCTGGGAGTCCTGAATTTTGCTACACATTAGGCAAGGGTACCCACGAAGTAAGCCCCCAGTAGAGATCCTGAATGTGGTGTCACTAATAAACTTCCTTGATTGGAAAACTTTCACACGTGTCATCATATCTCATTGTTGGGGGAACTAATTTCATGCTGTGTGACTCTACTGGAGAGGACTATGGAAGCTTGCATCTAGTTTCCCCCAGATTTTGCTCCGTGTGCCTTTTTCCTTTGCTGATTTTGTTTTGTATCCTTTTGGCATTGGTACGACTATATGCAAATCCTATGATTGCTCCTAGGAAATCACTGAACCAGAGGGGCTCTCGGGGATATCTTGACACAAGGTCCTGGGTGTGAAAATAGAGGGGAATTTTACTTTCGAATGAAGCTCAAAGCTCTGATTATTGGACAGACTAGACACTGAGTGATTGAACTGACACTGTAGTTTTGGCTTAAAGTGAATAGAAATGTCATGAGATCAATCAGGTTTTCATGCAGAGATAGAATAGCCAACCCTATGTAATAAGCCTAATGAAGTAGTAGAAAGCAAAAATAAAATTACATTCTGATTACATCCTATGAGGTGGGTTTGTTCCACATGTCAATGCCATGTGTATTGTTCCACTGTGTATTGTTCCATGTGTATTGTTCCACTGTTCCACTGAATTCTCCTAGTAACCAATGGAGACAGGAAGGGCTTTACAAACAAAGAACCCAGTGTAGACAAGAGTTGAAAAGACATTCCGAAGCTCACATGGCAATGAGTGTATGAACCAGATATTGCAGTTTGGCACTCTGCTTCTAAGATTTGAACTTTTTCCACTTTGCCACATTGACTTTGGTGCTTAATGTAGAGTGATGGGATCAACCAAAAGTCTATAAGTTCTCACCTCTGAAAATACAAATGACTTTACTGGTCTGTGGACTCTCTCTGTTCATATCCATTAAACAAGTCCTTTGAGATATATTTATATCCTATCTGGGGGCTTAGTTTGAACTGGCTCATCTGCCCTATTTGAACTAATGACCTTGGAGTAAACCGGCCCCTAAGAGAATAGAGCCTGCACCCTTGATCTTGTAGACTCAGAAAAGCTCTGGGTGGTGGCCTGTGTGTGTTTGTGTTTATACATGCACAGACTGGGGTATAATTCTGTCCCGCCTGAATGACATACTGAATGTGTCACACCTGCTGTAATGCTCATCGATAGACACAAAATCTAGTCTTTCCTTAAATGCTGTCAGTTTTGGCCTCAGCTGGATGAATTAAATAAGAGCAAAAGCCAAACCAAACTTGCTCAAACTTCTGCCTGTCCAACGACTGAGCACTCATTTCACCAGACGCTGTGCTAGATATGAGAGATGCAGAAATGAGGACAACAGAGCTGCTGGCCTGAGGAAGTTCTGGGTGTAGTGGGGAAGTTAGACAAGAGAATCAAATAAAATTTCAGTGGGATGTACTATAGTAGAGTCAGGTGGACAGGCAGACTGTTTAGATAGACTGCTTGCTTTGGGTTACATCCTATCATCTATTTTCTAGCTTTGTGATGTTGGGCGAGTTGCTTAACCTTTCTGTGCCTCAGGTTTATCACTCTATGTGAGGCTGTTCAAGTGAATGTCAGCCAGTGAAACGTGAGGCTTTGGGTCATAATTGTGATGGGATCAATTCTTTACTTTTAGGAAGTTCCCCTTCTATTGGGGAGATGCACAAGCAAATAGGCAGCCATTATAACCAAGAAAAAGTGCTTCCATGGGGGAAATTCAGGGCAGTGTGGGAGCATATCACTACTCAAATGGAAAGGCTGCTCTTTGTTCACTAATTGTTCTATCCAGTTATAGGCCTCATATAGAAAGAGAGACGAGGCACCCTAAATCACATTCAGAGGAGAGTCAGCAGGATGGTGAAGGGGTGCAGAACCGGGTGACATGAAGAGCAAGGGAATGAATTAAGGAGGTTTGTTGAAACTGAGGAAGATAAGATTCTGGACATGAGGGCAGATTTTCGTTATCCGAAGGTCTGTCATTTGAAGTTTTCTTGGTTTGGGTCCTACTCCCACTCCTCACATACAGCAGTTTCTGGGAGACTGATCTTACCACGGCCCTCCCTCCATGCTTTGTGCCCATCCCACCCTGTTGCCTCTCTGGCCTTCCTAGTGTCCTCTCCTCACTTACCCTGCCCTGGCCACACGGGCATCCTGTTTTTCCTTAAATACTCCAGGAACATTTCCTCCTTAGGATCTTGGTGTTTGCTGAAACTGCCCTGTTCCCAGTTACCTGCTGACTGACTTACGTCTTTTGGAACTTACTCAACATCATAGGTCTCTCTATTGCCCTCTTCTGTTTTTTCTCCATAGAACACATCTCTTCCAACCCAGACCAGATATTTTGCATAACTCTATTGTCTGTCTTCCCCAACTAGAATGTAGTTCCATGAGGGCAAAGGCATTTGTGTAATTTATTTAATGCTGGGTCCCAGAGCCAATGACAGTACCTGACAGTGGGATGCCCTCAGTTCATGTTTGTTAGACAAAAGCACATGAGAATGATGCTGTAACAGCCAGTGCTTTTGAAAGGTTGAACTGGAAGCCTTGGGATAAAGTGAGAGCACTATCATTGGAGGGGTTTAGGCTTAGGTTGGACAAACCTTGGCAGTGATATTGTAGACGGTATTGAGAATTGGGTGGTAATTAAATGCTTTGTTCTTTTGAAATACTAACTGTGTCTAATTAGATGAAGGATAACTAGCATCATATTTTAAAAGAGCAATGCTCTTCATCTCTGGATCTCAGATTGTGCTGCTAACAGAAAGGCACCTAATTGCTTTTTCGGTTGAATTTAAAAATAATTAGCAATGATTAAATATTTATAATTTATTTTAATGCATGTTCATTATTAAATTACAGTTAATGACTGAATAATTTTACTAATCAAATACTTTTTTAATAATTAAAAAATTAAACTGTGCTGGCTTATTTCAGATAAATCACACCATCTTAAAGCCAGTCTTTAGGGTCATGTGATCCTAACACAGACATTATTCACCCCTGGTGGCATTTTACCTTAATTGCATGACCCAGTCTTAAATAGGCATCTTGAAAACCAGAGATATAAATTACACTGGCAAAATAATAACAAATATGTCAGTCTGCATTGTGCATTCTGAATAGCCATTCTTTTACATATTTTATTTTCTTAATGGACAGGCCATACTCATTTTTAAAAGTACATTACATTGTCAGGAAGATAGGTCATTTAATCATATTTTTTTTCTTAGTTTCAGATTACTTAAATTTTCTTCTTTTCCTATACTTGCTATGGCCCCACATCCCTGGCCCCTTATTTCATACCCTTATAGCATGGGTATGAAATTAGGGAGCTCCTCCCAATTAAAAATCTTCAGCATTTCCCTACTACCAAATGACAGTAAAGTCTACTGTTAGTTTCCTAGGGCTTGACTCACATACTATATTTACTGTAGCTCCCTCACACCCATCTCTCACCTGTGAATCTGCATAAGACCTCTTGTGTGCAAAGACAAGAATCTAAGACTCTATAGAATTTTAATTTTTTGGATTTTGGAATTCTCAAGAGTTTTACATTATCTGTAATTTATCGTTGTTGATGGTGTGTGTATGTGCGTATGCAAGTGTTTTAATCCCATTCTAATTAGTTTAATGTTTGAAACACCTTAATAGACAATATAAGCTCTAAATTAGTTAGCCTTTGAAAGCTAATCAGAAGCCCACAGATTAGCAGTTCTTTTAGAAGGATTCAACTTTCTTTTATCAATTATCAACACCAGAAAGTTTGTTAATTAGTACAATGGATGTTAGACATGATTTTTAAATTGGTGCAATGACTGGGTCCAAGATACATAGATTGTCCAGATGGCTTACAAGGCCTTTTGCCCTTGCATGCGATAAAATCTATTGATAAAATTTCTTCACTTCAGGATAAAGCCTTGGCCTTGGGATTCCATCAGGGTCTGTGTGTAGCTCCTGATGCAAGATTCCATCACCTCGTCTCTACTGGAGTGTTAGCTGAATCCTGCCACTAGACTATTGTGTACCTGCCTCAGGAAAGCCTTTCATCAAATGCATGTGTCAGAGTATAGAAAAATGAGAGAGCAGAGATATTATCAAGCTTGCACAATTTGTTAAATGACTGTTTGGTTGCTGCTTTACTAGTAAACATTTGAATACCTGACCAAATTTGCTCAGAGGCTAGCTTTTGTGAGAACATGCCAGTTGGTAGAAAAACTGTCAAGGAGGATACCCATCACTCCAAACTCCAACCATGGAAGCCACTCATATCTAATTGTTAATTGTCAACAACCATATTGGCATAAATATTGGTGTAAATGCTGATTCCTTCGTTTAAAATTCTGTAAAGAGGATATTATTTTTTCTCCAGTTTGAAAACAAAACAAAAATCGGATACATCACATGAAACATGGAAAGCAACACATATGGGTGAATGGAAGTTCTTGAGTCCAAAACTCAGGGTCTGTGCCATGATGCCATGCTGTTCTTCACTGCATTAAGTTCTTAACTTTATCACCAAACAGGCCTCACATCTAAAGGAAGAAAAGATCTATCAAACTTAACCTCAGAAGACCCAAAATTCAGTCACTTTTTAGCTTTGGCAAGTTGAACAGTGGGTGGGGTGGCGGTTGTTGATTGTTGTCTTTGTCATTGTTACCAAATACCACGGCCAGACTGAAGCTCCATTTTAAATGACCCAAGTGTCCAATTGAAACAGAGGATGACCTTGTCATAAGCGAGGCTGGGAGTAGGTTCTGTGCCTGCCGACCAACAGTTCCAGTGGTTGTTGATGTAGGAGGGTCTATAAAACCCACGGAACATAATGCCAACCCCAGTGCTCACATGCTAATGCAACTAATTAACACACCAACAGTTCTGGGCTTTTTTTTTCCCTGAAATAAAGTGCTAAAATTCAAAACAAATGGCCAAATGCATTTTGTATTTGAGTCTGTCTAGTTTTTACTTGAGCATAAATGAAATCTTTCCACACATGCTGATGGAAACCAGTTTTGATTTTCTGTTTATCTCTGGGTTTGCTTCCTGGAAAAGAAAAAAAAGACAGGTTCATTCTTTGTCATCAAGGGTAGTGATTACAGGAAATCAAATCCAAAAGTTAATAATAGCGATTCATTGCTACAAGTATGTATTGAATGGTGCTCATTCTTTCAACAAAGATGTATCAAGCACCTATTTTATGCAAATCCCTCTGAGGATACAAGTATGAATACAACATAGACTGTGTCTTCAAGAATTCCAGACTTTAGAAAAGGAGGTGAAGAAATTCACTCAAATAGCTCTAATAGTGGGTAGAAATGAAATCTGCATCATAAAAGAAGTACAAATAAAATGCTAGTGTCTGTGGTGTACTTGGAGTTTAAAAAGCAGTGCATGGGCTTTGGGGTCTAAAATATCTGGGTTAGACTCCTGCCTTGGCCATTTTTTATGACATTGGCTACATAATCATGCTGAATCTCAATTTCCTATTTGTAAAATGGTCCAACAACACTTATCTCATCATCTAAGGGTTAAAGGACATAATGTATGTAAATTGCTTACATGGAACTAGGCAGAGATTGATTTTATAAGAGATAAAGAGGTATTTCAAGCTAAGACTGTTAGGAAAAGTTTTATGAAAGAAGTGACGCTTTATCTGAGTCTTAGAAGCTAGGTGGAAGGAATGACATCATCAAAAAAGCTGAGGTGACAGGGCACTTGGCACATTCAGGGAACAAAATGTTGCTCAATTTTGCAGGAGTAATATAGTACCTTGGTGGTGAATTGGGAACAGTGAAAGCTAATGATGAAGAAGTGGCTGGATTCTGAATGGGAATTAATTTGGATGTTGGACTAAAAGGCTTTAGACCAGGGAGTCAGGAAATTACAGCCCACAGGTCAAATCCAGCCTTTCACCTGTTTTAGTATGGCTCATGACCTAAGAATGGTTTTTACCTTTTTCAGTGGTTGGGGAAAAATTCAAAGAAGACTATTATGAGCATTATATCAACTTCAGTTTTCAGCATTCATAAATAAAGTTTTATTTGAACATAGTTAAGCCCATTTGTTCACATATTGTCTGTGGCTGCTTCTGCACTGCAATGGCAGAGGGCATGTTTGAATAGTTGTAGCGGAGATCATCTGGCCCCAAAAGTCAAGAATATTTATTATCTGACTATGGAGAACATTTGCCAGCCTCTGGTGGAGCAATGGGAATACAATGAAGGTTTTTGAGTAGGAAGATAATGAACAAAGAGATGTTTACAAAATTAATTTTGCAGTGGAATTTGAGTTGGGAAAGGCGAGTCCATGACACTTCAGATGAAGGTGATAAGAGCTGGCCAAGAATGGGGCAGGGGGGATAAAAAGGAAGGGAAATACTAAGGAAACAAGGCAGCTATAAGCCTGATCACTCCCTATTTCTGAGTGTCTCATTTTGGCATTTCAGGTCAATTAAAAAAACCTATATTAAGATCTTTCACTCACCAAAAACTGACTGAGCATCTACTAGAAGGATGAAAGTGGGACAGAATTCTGTTTACCCAGGAGTGGAGAGGACCCGAATGGGTTTACTGGTCCAGCTTGGATGACCAGGTATATTATGGTAATGACCCTAAGCAGGGGGAGAGATGGGGAGATGGTCCAAAAGTTGAATTACCTGGCTTATTTCCCTCTACATAGCAAACTGGAATTAGTCCTCTAAACAGACTTGCTGTCCTAGGCTGCCACTATCTATCTTTTCTCCTCACAGGACAAAAAACCCTTTGAGAAAAACGGGTATTTATTTCAATGGAACTGCTATAACCCTAGATGAAGAGGGAATATTTTGGGATCTAGGTCTTGGCTAAAAAGAGGCCAGCACCTAGCCAGCTCATCTCTGTCCCAGTGTTAAATATTTCAGAGACACCAGACACTGGACAGCATTATTTACAGACCATTATCAGTAGCAGCCAGAAGAAATCAGAGAAGGCTTGTCAGGCTGACGTGTTTTGTTTACGACTAGTCATTAAAAAAAATTATAATTGCTTAAAGGCTTTCTATACCTTTTGCAGTTTTTAAATACAACAGTGTTGCTTTACCATGAACAAATATCAGTAATAATAAGATGGGCTAAATGGCACATGAATACTTACTATTGTGCAGATACTGTTACTATATATTTATAACACGGTTGACTCATTCAAAGCAAATGGCTTCTATTGGCATGGTATTCATATGCTTTGGCTATTCCATGACTTTCTGGATTTCAAATGTTGTTTTCATTTGTCTTGATAAGTTCACTATTCTTTCGACCAAGTGACCTGACTTTTCTGTTGGGTAGATATGGTTATAATGCATCTCTGGGGTTATAGTTGTCAGAACTGATTTGTTGGGTTGTAATAAGAAGAATTGCCTGATAATGTGGTTTTCTAAGTTGCAGAAATTGGTCCGAGGTTCTACAAGTTTTTTAACTGATGCAATGCTGGCCCCGGCACTTGTCAAGAATTGGGCTTTGAGCAAATGGAGTGGACCTACTGGCTGCCTATTTCGTCTATTCTCTCTTCTTCCCTCTTATAAGCACCCTATTTTTGTTCACATATACACCTCTCACGTTCATGATTCAGAAGAAAGTGGCCCCATCCCCAGCTCTAGAAATGGTCCTTGTTAGTTTTAGCATCCCAACACGCGACATCCTTTAGCAACAGTTATTGATTCAGGAGTTATCATATGACCTAAGTTGTCCCTGGCAGCTTGAGGCAAAGAACAGATAGCCTACATGAGGGAGGAGAAAGGTTCTCTCATGCTGGACAGAAACAGGGAAGCATGTAGCTCAGATTCTCACTGTGACGCATCTTGTCTGAACATCAGGTGGTACAGATACAGGGTGGAGCTGACACTGAAGACAGAGAAAACAGGTCCTTGTGTGACACCTGGAAGACTGCTGGCCACTGCACTCTCAGTTGTAGGCTGTGATGCATTTCCTTGTTGATCAGGTTTGAATAGGGATCTCTGGTACTTGCAGCCAAAGCATTTTGGTGGATGGTTAAATGTCCTGAAAACTAAGCTCACTTGTCTCTAAGCATCCACCTCATAGGCCTTTCATAAGGATTGGTTGAGGATAAGTGCTCAATTAATTTAGCAAGTACGCTTTTATGTCCCCTTAGTAGATACTATTGTTCTGGGCCCAAATAATAGATACTTCTTCATATTTGTTGATTCACAGTTTATGTGAAACCTGCTCTGTTTGCCAACTGCTCACTTGGCTTTGTTTTGCTTTTCTTTTTGTTTCTACATTTGCTTCAATAAATGATGGTGTTAAGATTGGCTTTTAGAAATGAACGTTCCTCTTACTTCCCAAGCCTCTCTCTTTTGCCCTTTTTCTAATCTTTAAAATGAGATAGAAACCTAGAAAAGAGAGGTTGATTTGTCCAGGGTCTAGTGGAAGAGCTAGTCATATGGGAAGATAGTTTTTACATTTTGTTTTTTATCAGTGAGACTTTTTATTTAGCATCACTATTGGGAGCGGAGTTAAAGCTAGAATCCAGCTCATACCCCCTTGCCCTGTTTTTGGTCTACTTTTGTTTTATAGTTTGTTTCCCCACCTTATGGATTCTTAAAATAATTCAGTGCTGTAAGGGATAGCTCTAACAATAAGTTATTGTTAGTTTTATTAATTTGAAGAATGTACAGTTTGTTGGCTTGCATATGTTAATCTGCCGTTATAATTCTCTCCTTGTACATGTTGTCTTTTTTGTATTAGCATTTGTTTGCTAATCAACACCTGGGGCTGACTGTGGGTGTGTAATTGAGATGGGGTTATTAGATTTTGCTGGTGTAGGCCACAGGAACCCAGCTGGCAGTTTTGGGTAATGTGTTTAATTGCCTTATTAAATGATATATATCTTTTAGACCTTTCATTAAGTAAGTTCCTTTTGTTACATGCTTACAACAATTGCTCTAGGCCAGTAGATTTCAAATGCCATTACTCAAGGGAACTTTAGAGGTGCTTTGGGGAGTCATAGACTAAAATGAAGAGGAAATCAAAGTTGTGGGATGCAGGCTTCTCTCTGATAGTGGTTATGAGGGGATTGGAACCAAAATAAGATCTCTTTACCATTCTAGGTATAAAATCATTTTAAAAAGGCATCTGGGAGTCTGGTTAAAGGTGAGAAGGACAGGTGTAGGAGGATAACAAGGGTTCAGAGAAACCTGGCTGCAGAGTTCTGACTATAGGGGATAGTAACTAACCTGTACTTGGTATTAATTGTGGGGCAGACATTGCACTAAGCCTTTTTAAAACATTATTTCATTTGGTCCTTGTAACTATCCTACAGGTAGGCATTATCATTTCTCTTTAAGTTTCAAGGAGGTAAGCCAATGTGTTCAAGGCTATATAGCTTATAAATAAGGGAACAAAGGATAGGTCTGCCTGGCTTCAAAGCTTGCATTGTTTCTTTTACAAGATCCTACTATGTTCTAAATGTGAGGAGTGGAGTTTGTTGGCTTCTACTTTCTGGAGTGAGAAATTATTGGGAGAAGGGCCTGGGAAATCACAGAATGGAATATAGATATAAGGCACAATAGGGGTCAGCTTAAGTTGAGAAATAACTTATCTAGAGATCAATTGCACGCTCTTTCTCCTTTACCATGAGCCACAGAGGCTGGTTGATGTCAACTGGCCAAGTCACTCTGCCCGCTTGGTTGTTAAGCATCACTTCCATGTTGAAGGCTCTCATGGGCATTAACTTGCAATTAAAAAGTGGTCCCGTTTCTTGTCCCTGGAATTGGCCCCATCTTCATGCCTCTTTTCCAGATCAGTGGGCTCTGATTCTTAATCTTTCTCTTTCAGACCCCTGACCAGCCAGCCATGTCATTTTCCTGCCCAAGTGTCCATATATTTCCTTATCTCAGGCCACGTCTCTTTCAACACAAAGTGGATAATTGGGTACATGTACCAAAACTCTGCTCACATAGAAAATTAAGCTCCCCACTGCTCCGGGGGCGGGGGCACTGTCAGTGTGTCTTCAGTTCAGAAGTAGACCATTTTCCGCTTCAAACCACATGCCAAGCCAACCCATCACTGAATGAAGCCTAGCTGTTTTCTTTCTCAGCCGGCTAGTCATGTAGTGTGACCAGATGAAGAGGCACCAGTGCAGTAGTGGTGGGTGACATGAAGAAATGGACCACCTCCTTAGAGAGACTACTTAAACCTCATGAACATTTAATCTTTGCATGTCTTTCTCAAACTGTGAGCTCTTTGAGGGCAGAGAGTGTGACTCTGAAAACCCAGCCCCTTGAAGAGATCCTGGCACAAAATAGGTCTTCCATAAATGCTTATTGAAATGAAGTTAATGATTTGTAGGTGACAGAGACAGGATAAAGGGCCAGGTGTACACACTTAGTTCATGGTGTCTTCCACCACGTCTTCCAGAATAATGAAAATGAATAATGAAAGGGCTGGGGGGCAAAAAGAGCGATGGATGTAGTAGTAGCAGGGGCGTTTCTGTGTGAGGCCTTGGTGATCATCCTAATTGATCAAATGACCTAGTTTTCACTCTGAGGTTCCTATTTCTCTCAATAATAGCTCAAATAAACCCCCCAAAACAACCACAACTTCTGCTTTTTTTAGGTCTCTTTGGAACCCAATCTCTGAGAGGCTTCAAGACCAAAAAGAGCCCAAGCCATATCTTCCTCCTTTCCATTTTCTTTTTATTTCTTCTGTCTTTTTAAATTTCTTCCCTTGTGGAGTATTGCTGAGAACACAAAGACTGAACAAGTTGCTACATAATTTAATTAAATGCTCTTAATTTCTATAATAGAGATTGAATGTTTGATAGTATATAGTGAGAGGTAGTAGGATTAGGGGAGTCCTCCCCAAGGAGACCTGAAGGTTAAGAAGACTTTATTAGGAGAAGTGCAGACATACCTACCCTGAGGTAGGGAAGGAGTGTGACATTTTTGATAAAGTGCACAAAATAGCTGAAGTCTAGAGACAGAGGAGGAGATGCACCCAGTGAGGATGGAGAGATAGGTTGAGGTCAGACCATGGAGAGCTGTTAGGAAGCTGTATGAATTTTTATCTTTATTCTTAAGAGTGTTGAAAAGACATGAAAGTGTTTTAAGGAAGAAGTTACATTTTTTAAATATCAGATTTAAGGTGTTTTTTTTTTATCATTATAACTAGTGTGGAGAATAGACTGGAGGGAGACTAGAGAAACTGGGAGGGGTCAAATTAGGAGGCTATTGGCAAAGGAGCAAGGTGGCTCAGATTAAGTCTGTGGCATGGGGAGAAGTTGAGCGATTCGAGAGAAATAGATTCAACCTGATAATTAATTGGAGCTAAGCCACAGGGAGAAGGAGATATCAGTTTTAAGTTCCAGTTTTCTGGCTTGAGTAACTAGTTGGATGATGGTGCCAGTTACTGAGCTCAGAATATAAGAAAAAGGAGCAGATAGAAGGAACAAAACATGAGATTGTGTATCTTGCTCTATGAGAGAGATTTTTCTTAATGAGAATTTTTATGTATTCATTTTTATTTTCTCATTGGCTCTTATTGTAAAATAATAATTCTGGAGCCTAAGAATGAAGAAGATCTTCATATTGTTTCATGGAAAGCTATAACATTTTGTCGTAACATAAGTTGAAAGCATTATCCATGAAATCACAGAAGTTTCTGACAAAATTGTTTGCATACCTAGGGGTTCCATCCTTGTGCTTCTGCTCTGCATATCTTCCTGAGCAAATGTATCTGCCCCCATGTTTTCCACTATCACTTATATTTCAATAACTCCCAAATACTTATCTACAGTTTGTACCTCTCTTTTCAGATCCTGAATCATATATTAATGGCTTACTAGACATCCTTACCTGGTTGTTACTCCAAGTATCTTAACTTCAAATATGTCTATTCATGAACAAATTATCCCTCCTCATCTACTTTTCTACATTTCCTAGTCTGTGAAAATCTTTGCCATCTGCCCAGTCACCCACATCGATCTTGGAGAACTCTACTCTCCCCCTCCATTTTGCCACCTACATCCAATCAGTTACTAAATCCTGTGGATTTAGCCTCCTAAACATCTTTCTTCTCAGCCTCTTCCTTTGCATTCTCACTGTGATCATTTTGACTGATTTCTTGTCATTTGTTACCTTAGTGACTGCAAGAGTTCTCACTGGTGATTCCCTGGGTTTCTCTCTCCCGTCCATTCTTTGTACCACCACAATGATCTTTCTAAGATGCACACTGGTTGAATGTTACTCCCTAGCTCCCTGTGGCCTACTGGATAAAACTCAGAGCCCTTATTGGGGTACACACACCCTCCTGTGGTTCATTTTGTTTCATTCTGGTCCAGGTTTCTATCCAAGCGTGAGTCCTAGGGACTGTGGAAGCTGTCCTGATTAAGCTGCACTCATCATGTCTTTGCAACTTCACACATTTCTTCTGCTTCAAATGCCACTTCCCTTTTCACCTCTGGATTAGTTTCCTAGAGCTGCTGCAATAAGTTACCACAAACTGGGTGGCTTCAAGCAACAGAAATTTATTCTCTCAAGGTTGTAGTCAGTAGAAGCCCAAAGTTAAATGCTGGCAGGGTGATATTTCTTTTGAAAGCTCTAGGGGAGAGTGCTTTCTTCTTCTTCCAGCTTTTGGTGGCTACAGGAGTTCCTTGGCTTATGGCTGCCTAACACCAGTCTCTTTCTCCATCTTTACATGGCCTTTTTCTTTGTGTCTGTGTCTTTTCTTCTGTCTCTTATATAATGTCATTGGATTTAGGGCTCACCCAGTTAATCTAGGATAATTTTGTCTCAAGACCTTTAACTCAGTTATACATGCAAAGTGTATTTTTCCAAAATAGGTCATATTCACAGGTTCCAAGCTTTAAGGTATAGACATATCTTCTTGGGGGTCATCATTAAACATAGTACAATTTCCCTAGAGAATTCCTAACTATCTTTCAACACCCACTCAAGAGTCTTCCTGCAGTGAAACCTCTGGACCTCATCAGACCACAAATCCACATGAAACTCTCCCACCTTTGGTGCCAATGCTGTTTTTGTAGAGTTGTATGTTACAGCACTTGCCACAGTTGACTGCAGTTTTTGTTTATGTCAGTCTGCCTTATAGGCTTTGAATTCCATGAAAGCAGAAACTCATCTTCTTTTTCTCTGTGTTCGCAGAAACAACCATAGCATATGCTCAATTAGTAATGAATTAGATGATAAGAGAGGGGATGGTGGGGCATTGGGGTCTCGAAGCTATGTACTCAGACAAGAGGAAACAGTGAGTTAAATCTCTTGTGTAGAAACCTCAGTGAGGTTGAGTCAGATTTATAATGTCTTCTGAGAAGACTCAGTTCCTGAATTTGCTTTCAATGGCTGAGACCTTCCCACTCAGTCTACTTCTCAGAAGAGGCCCATATACCCTCAGATCCCTCTCTCAGTTGCCAAAATCCCACTCCACATACCTGTTTAGGGTCCACATGCAAATAACTGTGAAATACAAAGATCTTGGTAGTCAGACAACCAGAGATTTGAAATGAAGTCTCCCTGGAATCCTCAATGATGAACTAAAAAGCATTAGTTCACCTTTACTCACTGTATGGCCTGGAGGAAGTCATTCATTATCATCTCAGTTTCCCTATTTAAAAAATGGAGGGGAAAAACCGATAACATTTCCTTTTTAACTTAACTCTTAGTATCCTCAAGAGCTTTATTAAACAGTCTGGACTACCTATTATGGCATCCCCTATCATGCAGCCAGGAAGTGGCAAAGTCAGGCCTTGAGTCCAAGCCTATGTAATTCTAGACACTAAACTCTTTGGATTATTTTCTCTGATGCTCTAGCAAACATAACAGCGAAGACATCTAGTGGACAAGATAGCTGAAATGCATCGCAAGCAGAGC
This sequence comes from Grampus griseus, assembly GCF_964374135.1. NCBI lineage: Eukaryota > Metazoa > Chordata > Mammalia > Artiodactyla > Delphinidae > Grampus > Grampus griseus. The sequence continues at coordinate 13,257,018 of NC_139011.1, read as the reverse complement.
AAGTAGAGAGAAGACCACCAGCAGGGTCATAGATTTGTATAATACAGAGTATGTTGAAGGAACAATGAGTAAAGAAAGATAGGAAGTCATCCGGAAGTGTTCCGTCCAGCCCCTGAGCTTGGCATTTCACGTTTGTGTCTGATAGATTTGCCTGGATTCTATTTTAGAGTATCCTGGGAACACTGGGACTTCTTGCTTTGAAGGGCATTACAATGATTTCTGCTTATATGATTTGTTACTCACTGTTCAAGTATGGTCTAGGCATGTGAGTCTGTGGAATTATAACATCACATCTGATTACAGTACAGTAAGTTCCCAGTCAGGCACATGGTGTACAATAGCCCTCAATTTGTTTTTATTCAGTGAATATTGCTTTTGATTTATATAGGCTTAATTGAAGGGGCAGGTGGTAGTATGGTAGGGGAGTGGAGGGAGGGGAGTCTATAAAGATATATAATTTGATTTCAAGTTTGCTTTGCTTTTTGAGTTTAGGTGTCTACTCAGTCTAAATTTCAGGGTGTAATTGACGGCACCATGAATAATAGGGGATAATTTCTTAACACCAGCACAAAGGCATTAGCAAGCAGGTAGGAGGAAAATAAGAAATCAAAGGTTACTTAAAACAACCTCAGACTATGTCTAGTTTGGAAAATTCAAGCTGTTTTGTAAAACCCCTGATGATATACTTTCAACTTTAGGCTAGAAAACCCTCCTAAAAAGTGAAACCAAGAAAAATCAACAGAGCCATAGATTTCACAAGAGATAGGAAAGAATGTTTATTGACTTCCCCAAAAACCATACTAATATTTTGGAATGCATTCTGAGATTGTCACTGTATGTGAAGGCATTTGAAAATATTATATACAAATGCATCTAAAGAAAGATGTGTCTCTGCTTCTGAGAAGTGTTTACAGTGATTTTTTGCGCATTCCAAAACTTTAAAATTGAGGTAGTATTAATAAGATACACTATTTATAGAGTTTTTATTATAGGCTAGACCCTGTACTAGACTCTTCATAAACATTAACTCTATTTATTTAATTCCTTAAAATAACTCACTGTTGTTGATATGATTCCTCTCAGTCAGTCTCATCTCTAGAATATGTCAAGCCTGCCCTCAGTTTTACCATCCCCCTTCACTCTTCCTTGCACTCATTTTGCCCTTACTATCTCTGACTGCACATCTCATACCTCCCCTTTCACGTTTCATCTCAGCATCCGGCCCCACTTCCACCTCCTCTTGTTATTTATAGCTATAACCCTAGTACCATACCTACTACCCTAGGTGTGCAATTTATTTGTCAGGTGGATGTCCATTTGAACACGCTTGATCTTCATCATTCCTCTGTGGAAGGAATACTTAGCTCCCTTACTCATTGCTTTAGGAAAGAGCAATTCTTGCTTTCTCCTTTATGGACTAAATGTTCTACAAGCTCTGGGCAATTCTGCTGTAGCCTCTAGATAGCCCTTGAAAGTAGTTGGTAGAGGCATCATTGGCTTTTCTTTGAAACATTATCTGTAAAGAAATTACAGGATGGGTAGGAGGCCGAGAGCATAGCTCTGCCGGAATCCAGAGGAGAGGTAATGAAGAGCTGAGCCAGGGAGAAGGCAGAGGGCCAGTAATTTCCACTGTGAATGTGGCTGCCATTGGCATTTAGAGTGTGAGGTGGTACAGATGGAGGAAAGGCCAAGGAGACAGTCAGGGCAGAGTTCAATCTCAGGTTCCTTAAATGCCAACTTAGTCAATTCACTCATCCCTAAGCCTCTTGATGCTCATCTGTACATGGTGATAGTCCTTTTTCATAGGATTGTTGATAAACCTTTAAATTTTTATATTTATAAAGCATTTAGCACAGTGCCTGAGCATATAGTAAGTACTTAATCAATATCAGCCCAGAAAATAATTTCTACATAACAGGTTCTGAAACATGAAAGTAAATAAATTCCCTTGGCACTTATCTTTCTAACGTAAATGTTTATTGAGTACTTACTATGTGCTAGGCACAGCACTAGGCATCAAAGCCTCAGCAGGGAATAAACCAAAATCCCTAGTCTTATAGGAGGGGCCAACATTCTAGTGCAGGAGCTACAGCCAAAAATAATAATAATAATTAGTTATATATTTTGTCATGCAATGATACGTGCTAGCAATCAAAATTAAGTAGCCTAAAGGTGCAGACTGAAGGAGAGAATCTATTTTATTTATTGTTTTTGATATTTAAAAGTTTTAAGGAGTATGGAAAATGACATTAATTTTTAAAATGTGAAATTATGTATGGCATAGGACCACAGGATCGTAATGTTGTAAAATCAAGGGACGAAAATGATGCATAGCAGTAAGACTATTATCACTGAAGGAGCTGGTCAAGCCCTTAAAATATTTGTAATTTTCAAAATTTCTATCATGATCCTGTATACACTTTATTTTAAAATTTTTATTAAAATGTCTCTGTTTTAGTTTTTAATTTCCAACATAAAATATCTCAATAGTGTGAGAGGTAAACAGTGGGGAGTGAGTCTCTTCATGTTGGACACTTCATGTTGGACTCTTCTCATAGACAATGGCAATTCTGGTGTGTCCTTCCAGACATGTTCTCCATGTGTATTACTAGTATTTTTATTTACAGACTATCTCAAACTTACAGCAAAAGTTCAAGTGCTGAACACAGGTTTTTTTTTCCTAAACCGTTTGAGAGTTGCCAATCTGTTGCCCCATCACCCCTGAAATTTTATTGTGCATTTCCTGTACACAGGGTATTTCCCTACACAACCGAGTCACAACCATCAACATCAGAGGTAACATTGATACATTACTGCCGTCTGATCCTTAGACTCCATTCAAATTTCTCCAATTGTCCCAATAATGTCTTTCTAGCCAAAGGATCCTGTCCAGAATCACATGTTGCATTTAGCTGTTGCATTTGTTTGGCTTCCTTCGGTCTGGAACAGTTCTTCAGCATCTCCTTAACTTTTATCATGTTGACACTGTTGAATGTCTCAGGCCAGTGATTTTGCAGAGTGTCCTTCATTTTTGATTTGTCTGATGTTTCCTCATGATTAGATTCAGTGTTTGCATCTTTGGCAGGAATGTAGTAGAAGTGATGCTGTGTTTTTCTCATTGCACCTCATCTGGAGGCACATGATATTGATTTGTCTGGTGATGTTACTGGTGATGTTAACTTAATCTTTGAATTAAGGTGGTATTTGCCAAGCTTCTCACTGTAAATTTTTCTTTTCTTCTTTGTTGTTAATAATTATGTTTGAGGAGGTTGTTTAAACTAAGTATTCCATTGTTCATCAGACTTCTATTCATTTATATATGTATTTATTTATTTAGGTTCCAAATTTATTTACTGATATATTTGTGGACTTGTGGTTTCCTGTTTATTTAGTGGGCCAAATCTGTACTATCATTATTTATTTTGATCTGCAGTTGCATCCAGTTGGGCCAATGGGAGCTCCTTCAAGCTGGCTTCCTTTTGACATGTCCCCATCATTCTCTCAGTACCTCTGTACTTTCTGTTGCAAGATATTGCAGGCTCGTTTTGTACTTTATGCTCCCTCCCTAACAACCATTTCTCCAAGGATCCCTAGTTCGTTTTAGGATAAAACGATATTGACAAACAGGCCCTGGGTGTGCTCACTGCTATTAAGGCATTGCTGCTCCCAGACACACTCAGCAGACAGATATCTTCGAATGCTCATCCCTGCAGTCAGTGATAGACTCAACTTCTGTTGAAATTGACAGCAGGGAAGGGTTTCCTCCAGGGACACTCATGGTACTGTTGTCAGGAGAAGGAGAATGTATGTTGGACAGCATCAACAGCAAGTGTTTGTTAAAGCTGGAGCACTGAACTTGGAAACTGGATCTGTTTGATGCAAAGAACAATGACCTTTCCATCATTCTGGGCTGCCCATAGTAACTGGATCCCTTAAGACCTAGCTATCTACTCTAGAGTCATACACTCATATAGATACACATCCTGATTATTTTTCCTTTTATAGAGTAGCAAACGCACCAAATCACCTAGACTAGGTTATGCAGCTGCACTCAGAAAATCCAGGTCAGCATTTTTGTAGGACGACACAAGAGGCATCACTTATAAACCTAGGTAGAAGAATGAATCATGCCTATTTCTTTCTCAACAGTTAACGGTTAACCAGGCAGCATCCCCAACCAAATGTTGGTGTGGTACTTCTTGTCTTTCAGGGTCCTCAGGGACTTAAAGGTATGTGTGGCATCAGAAGAAATGAACATATTATGCTGATTTTTTATACTACACTGTAATTTTAATTTATTTATTCACTCATGTATTCAACTAGTATATATAGAGCACTTATTATGAGCCAGAAGTAGTTCACATTTATACAAGTGAATTAACATTAAAACAACATTATATAAAATCAACTATATAAAAATTAATTTTAATGTATACTTATAATTAACTATATAGTATTTAATAGTTTATAATACTTGTATAATATTTAAAGATATATTTACTTAACTTCTTATAAGCAATTGTTGACTTTTAAGCTATATTTATAGCTAACATGTACACACATTATCACTAAACGTATTTTTATTACTATCCCCATCTTACAGACAAGGATATTGAGATTCATAGACTATAAGTGAATTTCTTGGTCAAGCTATTATTAGTGACTAAATTCAATCTTTTTTATTTTACTGAAGTTTATCAGTCATCCCCTCATCTAAGGTCTGTAAGGTTTAACATTGAACTAAATCTTAGGACTGTCTAATTCTAAATTGTGTGCCCTTCAATCTAGAAGTGGCCATCAGATCTCCGGTTCAACCTGTTGTATAATTCTCATTCTCTATCCCCCATTTCTTCTTCTTTTTTTTTCCATTTCTTCTTTTCTTTCTTTTCCTCTTTCCTCTTACTCTGGCAGCTTAGCTGATATTCAAAGTCCCCCGAAATTCCAACGCAGATTTTATTTCTGTTAATAAAGCAGTGTAGAGTTTGAAATGATTTGAAAGATAACTGGCATCTTGCACAGAGATTGTAAGAAGATAAAAGCATCTAGGAAGTGTCTATAGTAAAAGGGAAAAACTCGGTTTTGATTTTAAATTCACTGTGTTTAAGGAGGACAATAGTTGCCTGTCAAAACATCCATTTCCTGGCATTAGCTGTTCTTTTCCAATGACATAATTCAGTGGCTAACCTACTACTGGGCACAAGTTAAGTTCTCAGAAAAAAATCAGTTGCTTGAATGACCACACCATAGTTCAGGGGTTGGCAAACTTTTTTCTGTAAAGGGTGAAATACAAAATATTTTGGTCTTTGTAGGCCATGCAGTTTCTCTTTCAACCCCTCAGCTCTGCCACTGGAGCTCAGAAGCAGTCATAGACAATGTGAGGAAGTGTGTCATTCTTGCAGAGGAAGTCAAAGAAGGCCAGTGCGGCAGGGACAGGGTTGGAGAGAGTGGTTTTGATGGGTAATGCATCTGGAGAAGTATATGTAAGGGACAGATTGCAGGAGATTTTAAAGGTTTTGGTAAGAAATTTTGACATTTTCTCCAGAGCAGTGGGAAGCTACCCAAGGTTTTTAAGCGTATATGTGACATAATTGGGTTTGTATTTTAAAATAGTAATCCGGTTTGCAGCGTGGAGAGCAGATTAGAGCAGAGCAAGGGTAGACTCTGGGGAGTCTTTGGAAGGCCTGATAGCAGCTTGGTCTACACAGTGGTAGTGAAGATGGAGAAAAGTAGGTTAATTCAAGAAAAATTAGGAAATTAAATTGATTGGACTTGGTGATGGATTCATTATGGGGGATGAAGGAGGCCTCAAGGATTGCAGGGACAGTTTTCTGACTTGCACAACTAGATAGGGGGCGGTGCCATTCACTGGGAGAGATTAAGGTGGGGTAATTCTTGAGTTCAGATTTGAATATGCTGATATGGGAAAGTGGAATGGCTTGCTTTTGCCACATTTGAGACACTAAGTGAATATGTTCATGAGTCAGGTATAAGTCTAGGATTCAGAGGTATGTTCTAGGCTAAAGATAGAAACTTGGCAGTCATTGGCAAGTCATTGGTTAGGTAGCCAAGATATTGAAAGATGGAATTTCTTAGGGAAATAATATAGAGAAGAGAATACACACATTTGTGCTTCTCCAAATGGGGTACAAGTACCCCAGAGGAATATCCTCTGTGTCCAAGAATGGTCAAGAAGGGTAGGCAGATTTCAAGTTATAGGAACCACTCAAATTCCTGCAGCAACAGTTTCATTTGAATCTTTGGAATGGGGAATCCTATGGGGTAGAACACAAAATTCACAGACATCAGACAACAAAAAAAAGATAATTAAGCTATATGGTTGAAGCTGTTGCCTTAGGCTAAAACCTCAGTTCCCCAACCCAGGGTGTGAGAAATAACCAACTAAGCAGTTGGATCACAATTGTAGCTGCTTATTAAACAGTAATTCCTTTTCTTTCCTTTCCATGTGTATAGTTACTGATTTAAACAGGGAGAGAAGAACGTCCTGCTTTTGTGACATCTGCTTGGTGACTCCAAAAATAGAGTTTGTGCACCTTAGTAGGTGAGAGAGGGGGGAAATTGGCTGAAACGCTATGGCCTAGCAAATGAAATTTTAATTTATTTATTTTTATTTTTGGCCGTGTTGTGTCTTTGGCCGTGTTGTGAGGGCTTTCTCTAGTTGCGGCAAGCGGGGGCCACTCTTCATCGCGATGCGCGGGCCTCTCACTATCGCGGCCTCTCGTTGCGGAGCACAGGCTCCAGACGCGCAGGCTCAGTAGTTGTGGCTCACGGGCTTGGTTGCTCTGTGGCATGTGGGCTCTTCCCAGACCAGGGCTCGAACCCGTGCCCCTGCATGGCAGACAGATTCTCAACCACTGTGCCACCAGGGAAGCCCCAAATGGAATTTTAATCCAAATGCTTCACAAGTAACAGGACTGTAATGCGTTGGGTAAGTGAAGGTTTAGCTGAGACCACATTACTTCTTTGGAGGCACTAAGTAACAAATAATAAGGAACTTGCACTTAGTATTAATGATCATAATTAACATGTATACAGCTCTTCATCTGTGCCAAGTCCGGTTCTTAGTTCTCTACTTATATTAATGCATCTGCTCTTCTAACAACCCTGTGAAATATATTCTGTTATTTTCCACATTTTCCAGATGAGAAAGCTGAGACACAGGGAGGTTAAGTTAAGTGTCCAAGGTCACACTAACATGTATCAGATCCAGACTTTGAAACCAGAAAGTCTGGTTCCACACCGTGTTCTCTTAACCATAACAAGCAATAGACTCCTTAGTCATCCCACGGGGTTAACCACCTCTGGATGACTCAGGGACAGACTGCCTTACCAGAATGAAAAAAGGGCGAGACAGTCACCAACCAGCTAAGTGTTATTGCTTGTCCCACTGCTTAGCAATCTTCATTTACAAGGAATATAATTATGCCCCTCTCTCTAGTCCTCTTGTATTCTCTGTAATTACAGTTCCTCTGCGCCATACTTTGTACCTACTACATCATGAAAAACCTCAAAGAAAATGAAAAACAAACAAAAACATGCCTTTGGATATCAAAGTCAGTTCAGCACTTGTCATACTAAACAACATGAGGCTTCCAGTGATGATGGGTAATTTTCAGGGCTGAGGGAGGGGAAAAAAAAGAATTAGGAGCATACAGACACCACCTCTCTGTGTCATTAGAATAAGACCTTTTATCATAGGAAGACCAAAGCCTAATCAACATGCATTTTCAGGATTCTGACAAGTAGCTCCTGTATCAGATGATTGCTGAGTAAGTGAATTGTTTCTGCCGCCTCCTGATACTTCATCTTTGGGGTAATGTGGCACATTAACAGAATGTTGATGGATAACAGGAATTCACGTGCTACTGCCCATTCTCCCACTTCAGGCTCCTTTCCCACCCAAATACACACATCATCCCTCTCGTATATAATTTTGCTTCAAATCACATAACACTGTAATTCCTAAAAGCAACTGCTCTGAAGAGCAGAGCCACAAAGCTACCCCATACGCGATGAAGTAGCAGAGGTGTACATCAGAGCGGTATTCATTTGGAGTCGGGTAACAGCAGCTTCAAGATTTTTTTTAAGCCAATACTTTCATAAATCTAATTCAAAAGACAATAGGGAAAATATGCCCGATCTAAAAATGATGTTATTGAGGCATGTTATTCAAACAGAATAAAGTCAGTGAAGATAAGATTCAAATTCAAACTGTGATAACAATCAGTCTATAGCAATGAGTAAGTCTGTTGACTCTAGAGTTAGATTTGTCTGGGTTTGAATCTAGACCTTGGGCACATTACCCTTTCTGTGCCTCAGTTTCCTCGCTTGGAAACAGGGATGCAGAGGAATGCAAAACAAGGTGTGCACAGGAACCTGTAAGAGTTCAACACTGTAGTAGGGTAGCAAATATACCTACACCTGTGTACGCACACGTGTGTGTGTGTGTGTGTGTGTGTGTGTGTATTCATGTGAGTGTTGAGGCTGGAAAGATAGGGGAAGGCAAGATTGTAGAGTACAGGTGGGAATGGCATCTTGAAGATGTTGTATTCAGTACTGAGGACTTGGAAGTTATCCACTAGGCTATAGTACACTGCAGTGCCATGAACAAATTTTAGTTATGCCAAGGTAATCACGCCCTCAGTCTTCAGGATGACTGGGTGGGACCTAGAATAGTCACAAATCATTGTAGATAACCTCCAGCTGTAAGCACCTTTGTCCTGTGACCACAGTGAACCATACTAGTGTTTTATTCAGTGCTTTGATGTGAAGAGTGGGAAGCACCGCTATAGGCAGTAGGCCCCATGGAGGACATTGCAAAAGAGTGTCACGTTCAGGGAGGCTTATGTGACATGATGTATATAAAGTGTTTACTCAGCAGTGTCTGGTTTATTGTCCGCGCTCAGTTACGGTGTTTATCTAGCTACCTATGTGCTAATTCAGAGAATATACATTAAATAATATTAAATAATACTTGCCATGGATTCAGAGAGTTAAATGAAATTGCATTTTGTTAATCACAGTAAATTAACAAACACAGTAGATTATATAAACATTTTATAGCGTTTTATATATGAGACATGTTAATGATTTGATTCTTTATGCAATGCTTAATGTGCATACAGATTTGAGGGACTCTCAATAAATCTCCAACCGCTTTGGAGTTCTAGGCCTTAAGTTTAGGATTCATTGCTAAAAAACTGGGGAACCAACCAAGATGTCCTCAACAAATTCTTCCAGCACTATACCATTTCTTGACCCTCTAATAAAGATGGTAGAAAATGGGAAATTTAAAGACAAATCAGAAATAGTCATTTTCCCTAAGAAGTTTAAATTCTAATAGGGGAGATTAGATATATACATAAATAATTGTAATGAATGATAGTGGTAAGTTCTGCAAGACAGCTACAGAGAGAAATGCTATAAGAGTATACAGAAAGAAATACTGTAAGAGAAGAGAGAAATCAGCTCTAATTGGAAGGATCGAGAAAGACTTCATGGAACATGTGTCAGTAAGGGCTTTGTTAAGTCATTAGCAACAGAACCCAAATGAAAAAGGACTTAAGCAAAAGAGGGAAGATATTGGTTTCCATAACTGATATCCAGGGAAAAATGGAGCTTCAGGAAAATCTTGATCCAGTGCCACACAACTGGGACCAGTCTCTCTCCTCCTTTTTCAGCTTCGCTTCCTCTATGATGCCTGTGTTCTCAAACAAGTTCTCCCCTCACTCCTGTACCCTCCCAGGTTCAGGTCCAGTGGAATGGAGAGCATTGTTTCCTGGTGGGTCTCACATAAGTCCCAGGATTCCTGTGATTGGATTGAATACTCTCCTTGCCTTACATCTAGTCACATGCTTTGCTTCTGAGCACATGAGCTGAGGAAGGGGCATTTTTTCAAACAGGAAACTAGGGTCCTGTTTCCAGAGAAAACAATATTATTTGCAGGATGGCCACCAAAGGATTTGCTCTTTGACCTGGACCTTGGAGAATAGGTGAAGTTAGAAATACTGAGATTAGAGTGGAAGGAAGTAAATAAGTACATTATTGCCACATTCATCCTTTTACAAAGTTTCTTCACTTTATGTTCAGCTGATATTCTCCTTGAATACTGTTACAGTCATAACCTTTCTCCAGGGACACACTGAAAATGCCTTTCATTCTTCCACTCCCCTTTTCCCCATTTATGTCATAAGGGGTAAGAGCAAACTCTTGACTTGAGCCACACAAAATTCCAAGAAATTTATTGCAATTTAGAAGTGGGTTCTTTAGGCTTAACTGGTCTGCCACTTAATGGGACAAGATCATCCCTGGAAGTTCCATATTTCAGGAAGAGAAAGGTGGATTGTGCGTCATGTGCCTCTCTTATGCCTAGCCTATTGTTTAATAATGGTAAAAATGATAATGATAACGACAGCAAGGAAGAGTTTTAGAGCGCTTAGGATGTACCAGGTACTGTGCTAAGTGTTTTACATGGATTATTTCATGAAGTATTTATAACACTACAAGGTAAGGGCCATTGCCATCTCCATATTATGGATGATGAAACGGAGACACAGAGAGGCTAAGTACATTGCCTAAGGAAACACGGTTAAAGGTTGAATCGTGGATCCTAAAATGAACTCTGATCTCTTTACCTCCTCTCCACCAAGATTCTTGGTTCTTCCATAGCCTTAATCTCAGCATCTCTACAAATCCAGGAGCTCTAGCCAGAAACCCAGAAGTCATCCTTAATACCTTCTCCTTTATCCTGTGGAAAAATTACTCTGTGTTCACCAAACCCCATTTACTCTTCCTCCTGGGCCTATAACTGGACTACATTCCCCCAAACTTCTAGCAGTTAAGGACTATGGGACTGAATGTTGGCCAAGAGAATTTGATATACACTTCCCCTGTGATTCTCCACGCCTCCTCTGTCCCCATCTGAATGGAGAGGGGTCCAAGGAGGCAGAATGGGGCAGGGGTGGGATTATGCTGGAAGATGACAGGGTTCCCTGGATGACAGCCTGAGGCGAAGCCACTTTGCCAAGGTGCGAGAAGTAGACTTCTGTTATTATGAAAGGGTACTGAGATTTTGAGGTTCGCATGTAGAGCAGTTAGCCTGCCATGATTAATATACTCCCATCAAACCCATTCCCAACGTATCCATTAAATGTATACATTCTCTTAATTTCCGTGCTTCCTTCCTAGTCCAAGTCACCGTCAACTCTTGTCAAGATTGTGACAACAGCCACTTAACAAGTTTCTCATCACTACTCTTGCTCCGACCACATTTTCCACATACTTTGAGTTAGTTCGGTTTTAAAATAAACATATTATAGAGTGGTGAAAGTATTCTGTATGATTCTACATAGAATCATTGTCATGTATGAAACATGACAATAGGCCTTGTTAAAGCCCATAGAGCTGTTCCACACAAAGAGTGAATCCAAGTGTAAACTTTGGACCTTAGTGATGATAATGTATCAGTAGTAGTTTATAAGTTATAAAAAATGTACCACAGTAGTGCAAGATGTTACTAGTAGGGGAAACTGGGGGGGAGGAGGGAACAAGGGATATATGCGAATGTGCTGTACCTTCTGTGGGATTTTTTTGTAAGCCTAAAACTGCTCTTAACAACTAATCTATTCACTTAAAAAAATCTGATTATATTCCTTCTCTGCATAACATCCTTCAGTAGCCTCCCACTGTTCTGAGAATAAAGCATGTTCTGTACGAGGTCCTGGTGGTCCAGCCCCTCACCATGCCTCCAGGCTCATTTCCCACTACTTCATCACCCTTAGTGTGTCTCTGACATAGGAGCCTTACATCAGTTCCTCAAAAGTAGCCAATATCTTCAACCTGTGCTGTGCACTGTCATGTCCTCTGACTGGATATTTTATCTCCCTTAAGTCACCTAACTACCTCTCATCCCCTCAAACTTTGGCTTTCAGATCCAATGACACTTTTTCCAGAGAGGTGTATTCTCACATTGAGTAAATCAAATCACCCCACAGCCTCATTCTTTTCTCTCACATCTCTCTTCCCCATTCCATTATAATATTTGTTGTGACCTACAGAATGAGAGATAGTGCCTGTTGCATTCCCTTCCAATATGCAGCACTTATTGTGGGGGTTGGAATAGGCAGGTACACAGGAAACATAACAGTAAAAGCAAAACTTACGTAGTGTTCACAATGTGCCAGACACAGTTTTAATCATCTTACCTGTGTTAACTCCTTAAATCCTCTAGCAACCTTATGAAATAGATGCATTATCATGCCCACTTTACAGATGAGTAAACTAAAGCCAGAGAGCTTAAGGAACTTGCCAAAGGCTTTACAGCTTGTCCATGGTGGAATGGAGATTTGGTTTTAGTTACTCTGGCTACAGCATCTACACTTTGAACCACTATACCATGCAGCCATTGTCAAATGAATTAATAAATGAACGAACCAGTGAACTTTGGTGTGTCTGACTCAAGGCTGTCCTCCTAACCCTTTATTATACTGCTCTCCCTGTTCCCTGATGTTCACCAAAATATTCTTGACCATTTCTTCTTATGTTTTTTGCTCTTGTTCATCAGTTTTCTTCTGAGTCCAAAACTGAAGTGTCTTTATTATCATTACTTCAAATCCTCCGCTTATCTTCCTTTTTATTTAATTTTTTCAAAGGGCAGGTGCTTTTGAGGTCATTTGGGTAAGTGCTAATAAAGATACTGCTTTTCTCTCAGCAAAGAGTCCTGGCTGGGTGATGTTCTGATTTTAAAAGTGATCAATTGACTTTAGAAAGTACCAAAAGAAAATTCAGTGTGTCGCATATTCAGCTGCCCTCTTCAGTGGGTTATTAGTGAAAGATCCAGATAGATTAATGAGAAAAAATACCCTCTAGATAACACCAGTGTGTTACCACATTTTGAGTCAGTGGAGTGCATTTCTCATTTATTAGCTTTGGGGCTTTCTGCTCGTAGTCTGTACTGACAATGTGGGCAAAAGGAGAGAACAGAAATAATCAAGAAGATATAAAATAGTTGGTGTAGTACTACTGCAAAAGCTCCTCTGTAAATTTAGTTGTAGAAACACAGGCAATAGCATTCAAAGAGGGATCAACTGACTCAGAATAGTATGATCCATGGGCTTAACTAAGAACTTTGCCACAGGGAAGTCATACATGTAAGTGGTTACTATATAGCCATGATTTGAATTGTTGTTCTGCTCTGGGGGCCCAATTGGTATTTAAAAGAAACTGCAAGAGGGAAGAGATATGGGAACATATGTATATGTATAACTGATTCACTTTGTTATAAAGCAGAAACTAACACACCATTGTAAAGCAATTTTACTCTAATAAAGATGTTAAAAAAAAAAAAAGAAACTGCAATTGCTTTCCATTAGCTTACAGCATAGAGGCAATAGCTTCTTTAAAAGATATATCTAAATATGATGCCAAGATGGTACATGCTTTTAAAGGAATGTTGGTAGAATGTTCAACACAGCTACGACTCTTTCTGGCACAATTCAATAGAAATTCTTAATTTTCTTTGAATTGAGAAATTCTCAATTTTCTTTTAAGTATTCAGTATGCAAAAAACCCACACTCTATGGCAGTGACAAGTACAGTTGCCAGATGGAAGCGATGTTTTTAGTTATGGTTTTAATATGTTAATTTGGACTTTTAGTGGTGGATGACTTTCCTGGTTAGTTCATTAAACTTATATTGTTAGAATGTAGACTTATTGTCTGTGTTTCCCTTTGGGCATCTACACAGATTATCACAATGGAGATGGTGAAAGGAAGGTCAAACGTGAGCAAATTGGGGTTAATGTTTTTTAAAAGAAAATGGACGGGGAGGTAGGAGCTCTGAACTGTAATTTTGGTACTGATCGAGGAGCGGTTCGATCTTAGATAAGTGACAGTTTTTCTAGTCCTCATTTTTATGATTTACAAATAATAAAAACTAACTCTGTTGTTGTAGGGTTTGATGTAATAATATGTATATAGATTTACTAGCTGTAACCTTGAGGAAATTACCTTTTTTATTTATTTTTTGAAAAATCTTTATTGAATCCTCACTATGGGCCAGGACTGTGCTTGGTATCAGGGATATGATAGTGAACAAAGAAATACACAATAAGGCCTATTATTGTGCTTACAGTCTGTTTAACGTGGAAAAACACAAACAACTAATCCTGCTCATAAAGGTATAACTACATTCTGAGCTTAAAGCTTGGCAGTAAAAGAGTATGGTCCTCTAAAGCGTGACCAAAGGTACTGACTAGTACTGGGAAGGCAGGGAAAGCTTGCCTAAAAAGCTGTCCTTGAGCTGTGATCTAAGAGAGATAGCAAAGTGAAAGAGAGAATAGAAGCCCAGACTGAGGAAACAGCATATGCAAATATTCTGGGGTCTGGAGAATGGTGGCTTTGGTAAACTGGAAGAAGGCCAGGGTGGCTGGAGCAAAGTGTGAGTTGGAGGAAGTATCCGGAGGAAAAAAGAGAGGAAAGCAAAGCAGAGTCTTGCGGGCAGATCTTCAGAGTTTTTGTTGTCTTCCCAGTGACAATAGGAACCTCAATTTCTTCACTTAACAGTTGTGAGGATTAAATGGGACAGAGCAGGCCAAATGCCCATTCAGGGACGTACCATTAGTATTCATTAAGTGGGATCTACTTATAATTATTTCAGGAATCCCTGTCTAAAGGATTTAGACAATGGGGGAATTATTATAAGTGGAAATACTGCCTTAATAACAAAATGTTGAGAATAAAGTTCTAGAATCATGAAGGAGTCTAACCAATATGAGTATTTGCTGTCTACCACAAGCCAGTACTTAGAAAGCAGATTCGGCCCATCCAAGAACCATGTCCTTGACAAACAATGAAGTCAATATATGGATGCTTAAGCACCTTAATCGCCTTGAGTCTTCCATGCTTTCCTCCTGGTTTTGGACAATGTTCTGTTCTGTTCTACCTATCTCTTGACCCTTGGGATTGTCTCCTGGTTTCTGCAACACTCTTGCTCTTCGGGTTTTCAAACCCATCTTGATTTTTACAGATTGACATTTGCTGTTTTCTGTGCCTAAAATTGCAGTTTTCTCTGCAAGTGACTCCTATGCCTGATCACCTTGTCTAGGGTCCTTTGTCTTAATTCTAGCCTACCACATCCAAAACTCTAAAGAGAATTCAGATAGTCATTATGCTGAGCATATATGGGGCACTCAATATATAGATATTGATTGGCATATTGGCTGCAGATTGGAATCATGGTAAACAGGAATTAGTGGAAGCCTAATAATAGATTACTGCAACAAGGTCATTGGAGTGACCCTTAGGAAACTGTTTGCTTGGTGTATCATTGATTAGAGAGGGGAATTATTACAGCCTCAGGATAGCTGTGAAGGGCTAATTCACACAATGCTGTCACATTTCTCTGACTCTTCTGTTCATGGACCATATTCAATCAAAATTCTTCCTGCACTACATGCTGATGCCAACAAGATCTCTGAGTCTGTCACAGAGCTCTCCTGTAAATACAGTGAATTTAACGACCTGGTGTCCATCACTACTTAAATGACCTACAGACAGATGAAATTTAACATGTCCAGGGTACAACTTCTTGTCATGTCCTAACCATTTTTCTTGTATTACCTAACTCCTATCAGAAACCTGGCTATAGTCTTTGATACCTTCCAACATTCACCCACCACATTCAATCGATCACCAATGGCTGCCCATCCTATCAACTAAATAGTCTCTTTAAAATTTGCCTACTTCTTGAGAGGACCTTCAAGATGGTGGAGAAGTAAGACTTGGAGATCACCTCCCTCCCCACAAATACATCAAAAATACATCTACAAGTGGTACAACTCCTACAGAACACCTACTGAACGTTGGCAGAAGACCTCAGATTTCCCAAAAGGCAAGAAACTCCCCACGTATCTGTGTGGGGCAAAAGAAAAAAGAAAAAAACAGAGACAAAAGAATAGGGACAGGACCTGCACCTCTGGGAGGGAGCTGTGAAGGAGGAAAGGTTTCCACACACTAGGAAGCCCCTTCGCAGGCGGAGATTGGGGGTGGCGGAGGGGGGAAGCTTCGGAACTGCGGAGGAGAGCGCAGCCACAGGGGTGCAGAGGGCAAAGCGGAGAGATTCCCGCACAGAGGATCGGTGCCGACCAGCACTCACCAGCCCGATAGGCTTGTCTGCTCACCTGCCAGGGTGGGTGGGGGCTGGGAGCTGAGGCTCGGGCTTTGAAGGTCAGACCCCAGGGAGAGGACTGGGGTTGGCTGCATGAACACAGCCTGAAGGGGGCTAGTGCACCACAGCCAGCCGGGAAGGAGTCTGGGAAAAGTCCGGAACTGCCTAAGAGGCAAGAGACCATTGTTTCGGAGTGCGCAAGGAGAGGGGATTCAGAGCACCACCTAAACGAGATTCAGAGACGGGCGTGAGCCGCGGCTATCAGTGCAGACACCAGAGACAGGCATGGGATGCTAAGGCTGCTGCTGCTGCCACCAGGAAGCCTGTGTGTGAGCACAGGTCACTATCCACACCTCCTCTCCTGGGAGCCTGTGAAGCCTGCCACTGCCAGGGTCCTGTGATTCAGGGACAACTTCCCTGGGAGAACAGAAGACAGGCCTCAGGCTATTGCAATGTCACGCTGGCCTCTGCTGCCGCAGGCTCGCCCCGCATTCCGTACCCCTCCCTCTCCCTGGCCTGAGTGAGCCAGAGCCCCCACATCAGCTGCTCTGTTAACCCCGTCCTGTCTGAGCGAAGAACAGATGCCCTCAGGTGACCTACATGCAGAGGTGGGGCCAAATCCAAAGCTGAACCCCGGGAGCTGTGTGAAGAAAGAAGAGAAAGGGAAGTCTCTCCCAGCAGCCCCAGGAGCAGCGGATTAAATCTCCACAGTCAACTTGATGTACCTGCATCTGTGGAATACCTGAATAGACATCAAATCATCCCAAAATTGAGGCGGTGGACTTTGGGGGGCAACTGTAGACTTGGGGTTTGCTTTCTGCATCTAATTTCTTTCTGGTTTTATATTTAGTTTAGTATTTAGAGCTTATTATCATTGGTAGATGTGTTTGTTGACTTGGTTGCTCTCTTCCTTTCTTTTATATATATATTTTTCCTTTTTCTCTTTTTGTGAGTGTGTATGTATATGCTTCTTTCTGTGATTTTGTCTCTGAGGCTTTGCTTTTACCATTTGTCCTAGGGTTCTGTCTGGCTTTTTTTTTTTTTGCTTGTTTGTTTTAGTATAGTTTTTAGCAGTTGTTATCATTGGTGGATTTGTTTATTGGGTTGGTTGCTCTCTTCTTTCTTTCCTCTTGTTTTTATTTTTTATTACTTTTTTATTTTTTTATTTTTAATACTTTTTTTAATCTTTCACTTTAATAACTTTATTCCTTCCCTTCCCTTCCCCTTCCCCTTCCCCTTCCCCTTCCCCTTCCCCTTCCCCTTCCCCTTCCCCTTCCCCTTCCCCTTCCCTTTCCCCTTCCCCTTCCTTCCTTCCTTCCTTCCTTCCTTCCTTTCTTTTTTCCTTCCTTTCTTTCTTCCTTCCTTTCTTTTTTTTTTCCCCTCCCTTTTCTTCTGAGCCATGTGGCTGACAGGGTCTTGGTGCTCCGGCTGGGTGTCAGGCCTGAGCCTCTTAGGTTGCAGAACTGAGTTCAGGACATTAGTCCACCAGAGACCTCCTGGCCCCACGTAATATCAAACAGCAAAAGCTCTCCCAGAGATCTCCATCTCAACGCTAAGACCCAGCTCCACTCAACGACCAGCAAGCTACAGGGCTGGACACCCCATACCAAACAACTAGCAAGACAGGATCACAATGCCACCCATTAGCAGAGATGTTGCCTAAAATCATAATAAGTTCACAGACACCCCAAAACACACCACCAGATGCAGTGCTGCCCACCAGAAAGACAAGATGCAGCCTCATCCACTACAGCACAGACACCAGTCCCTTTCAGCAGGAACCCTAGACAACCCACTGAACCAACCTTAGCCACAGGGGGCAGATGCCAAAAACCACAGGAAGTACAAACCTGCAGCCTGCCAAAAGGAGACCCCAAATGCAGTAAGTTAAGCAAAATGAGAAGATGCAGAAATACACAGCAGATGAAGGAGCAAGGTAAAAACCCACCAAATGAAGAGGAAATAGGTGCCTACCTATAAAAGAATTTAGAGTAATGGTAGTAAAGATGATACAAAATCTTGGAAATAGAATGGAGAAAGGACCTAGAAGAACTAAAGAGCAAACAAACTGATGAACAACACAATAAATGAAATTAAAAATTCTCTAGAAGGAATCAATAGCATATTAACTGAGGCAGAAGAACGGATAAGTGACCTGGAAGATAAAATAGTGGAAATAACTACTGCAGAGCAGAATAAAGAAAAAGAATGAAAAGAATTGAGGATAGTCTCAGAGACTTCTGGGACAATCTTAAATGCACCAACATTTGAATTATAGGGGTCCCTGAAGAGGAAGAGAAAAAGAAAGAGACTGAGAAAATATTTGAAGAGATTATAGTTGAAAACGTCCCTCATATGAGAACAGTAAAAGTCAATCAAGTCCAGGAAGCACAGAGAGTCCCATACAGGATAAATCCAAGGAGAAACACACCAAGACACATATTAATCAAACTAACAAAAATTAAATACAAAGAAAATATATTAAAAGCAGCAAGGGGAAAACAACAAATAACATACAAGGGAATCCCCATAAGGATAACAGCCGATTTTTCAGCAGAAACTCTACAAGCCAGAAGCGAGTGGCAGGACATATTTAAAGTGATGAAAAGGAAAAACCTACAACCACGATTACTCTACTCAGCAAGAATCTCATTCAGATTCGAGAGAGAAATTAAAACCTTTACAGACAAGCAAAAGCTAAGAGAATTTAGCACCACCAAACCAGCCTCACAACAAATGCTAAAGGAACTTCTCTAGGCCGGAAACACAAGAGAAGGAAAAGACCTACAATAACAAACCCAAAACAATTAAGAAAATGGTAATAGGAACATACATATTGATAACTACCTTACATGTAAATGGATTAAATGCTCCAACCAGAAGACACAGACTGACTGAATGGATACAAAAACAAGACCCATATATATGCTGTCTATAAGAGACTCACTTCAGACCTAGGGACACATACAGACTGCAAGTGAGGGGATGGAAAAAGATATTCCATGTGAATGGAAATCAAAAGAAAGCTGGAGTAGCAATTCTCATATCAGAAAAAATAGACTTTAAAATAAAGGCTATTACAAGAGACAAAGAAGGACACTACATAATGATCAAGGGATCAATCCAAGAAGAAGATTTAACAATTGTAAATATCTATGCACCCAACATAGGAACTCCTCAGTACATAAGGTAAATGCTAACAGCCATAAAAGGGGAAATTGACAGTAACACAGTCATAGTAGGGGACTTTAACACCCCACTTTCACCAATGGACAGATCATCCAAAATGGAAATAAATAAGGAAACACAAGCATTAAATGCTACATTAAACAAGATGGACTTAATTGATATTTATAGGACATACCATCCAAAAACAACAGAATACACATTCTTCTCAGGTGCTTGTGGAACACTCTCCAGGATGGATCATATCTTGGGTCACAAATCAAGTCTTGGTAAATTTAAGAGAATTGAAATCGTATCAAGTATCCTTTCCGACCACAATGCAATGAGACTAGATATCAATTACAGGAGGAAACCTGTAAAAAATACAAACACGTGGAGGCTAAACAATCCACTACTAAATAACCAAGAGATCACTGAAGAAATCAAAGAGGAAATCAAAAACTACCTAGAAACCAATTACAATGAAAACACGATGACCCAAAACCTATAGGATGTAGCAAAAGCAGTTCTAAGAGGGAAGTTTATAGCAATACAACCCTACCTCAATAAACAAAAAACATCTCAAATAAACAACCTAACCTTACACCAAAATCAATTAGAGAAAAAGAACAAAAAAAACCCAAAGTTAGCAGAAGGACAGAAATCATAAAGATCAGATCAGAAATAAATGAAAAAGAAATGAAGGAAACGATTGCAAAGATCAATAAAACTAAAAGCTTGTTCTTTGAGAAGATAAACAAAATTGATCAACCATTAGCCAGACTCATCAAGAAAAAAAGGGAGAAGACTCAAATCAATAGAATTAGAAATGAAAAAGAAGTAACAACTGACACTACAGAAATACAAAAGATCATGAGAGATTATATGCAAGCAACTGTATGCCAATAAAATGGACAACCTGGAAGAAATGGACAAATTCTTAGAAGAGCACAACCTTCTGAGACTGAACCAGGAAGAAACAGAAAATATAAACAGACCAATCACAAGCACTGAAATTGAAACTGTGATTAAAAAATCTTCTAACAGACAAATCCCAGGCCCAGATGGCTTCACAGGCAAATTCTATCAAACATTTAAAGAAGAGCTAACACCTATCCTTCTCAAACTCTTCCAAAATATAGCAGAGGGAGGAACACTCCCAAACTCACTGCATGAGGCCACCATCACCCTGATACCAAAACCAGACAAAGATGTCACAAAGAAAGAAAACTACAGGCCAGTATCACTGATGAACATAGATGCAAAAACCCTCAACAAAATACTAGCAAACAATCCAGCAACACATTAAAAGGATCATACACCATGATCAAGTGGGGTTGACTCCAGGAATGCAAGGATTCTTCAATGTATGCAAATCAATCAACGTGATACACCATATTAACAAATTGAAGGAGAAAAACCATATGATCATCGCAATAGATGCAGAGAAAGCTTTTGACAAAATTCAACACCCATTTATGATAAAAACCTTCCAGAAAGTAGGCATAGAGGGAACTTACCTCAACATAATAAAGGCCACATATGACAAGCCTACAGCCAACATTGTTCTCAATGGTGAAAAACTGAAACCATTTCTACTAAGGACAGGAACAAGACAAGGTTGTCCACTCTCACCACTGTTATTCAACATAGTTTTGGAAGTCTTAGCCACAGCAATCAGAGAAGAAAAACAAATAAAGGAATCCAAATTGGAAAAGAAGAAGTAAAGCTTTCAGTGTTTGCAAATGATACGATACTATGCCTAGGAAGAATCCTAAAGATGCTACCAGAAAACTACTAGAACTAATTAGTGAATCTGGTAAAGTAGCAGGATAGAAAAATAATGCACTGAAATCTCTTGCATTCTTATATACTAATCATGAAAAATCTGTAAGAGAAATTAAGGAAACACTTCCATTTACCATTGCAACAAAAAGAATAAAATACTTAGGAATAAACCTACTGAAGGAGACAAAAGACCTGCATGCCAAGAACTATAAGTCACTGATGAAAGAAATTAAAGATGATGTGAACAGATGGAGAGATACACCATGTTCTTGGTTTGGAAGAATCAACATTGTGAAAATGACTATACTACCCAAAGCAATCTACAGATTCAGTGCAATCCGTATCAAACTACCAGTGGCATTTTTCACAGAACTAGAACAAAAAATTTCACAATTTGTATGGAGATAGAAAAGACCCTGAATAGCCAAAGCAATCTTGAGAAAGAAAAACGGAGCTGGAGGAATCAGGTGCCCTGACTTCAGACTGTACTACAAAGCTACAGTAATCAAGACAGTAAGTACTGGCACAAAAACAGAAATATAGGGCTTCCCTGGTGGCACAGTGGTTGAGAGTCCGCCTGCCGATGCAGGGGACACGGGTTCATGCCCTGGTCCGGGAAGATCCCACATGCCGCAGAGCTCCTGGGCCCGTGAGCCATGGCCGCTGAGCCTGCGCATCCGGAGCCTGTGCTCTGCAACGGGAGAGGCCACAACAGTGAGAGGCCCGCGTACTGCAAAAAATAATAATAATAATAAAAATAAAACAGAAATATAGGTCAGTGGGACATGATAGAAAGCCCAGAGATAAACCCACGCACATATGGTCACCTTATCTTTGATAAAGGAGGCAAGAATATACAATGGATAAAAGACAGCCTCTTCAATAAGTGGTGCTGGGAAAACTGGACAGCTACAAGTAAAAGAATGAAATTAGAACACTGCCTAACACCATACACAAAAATAAACTCAAAATGGATTAAAGACCTAAATGTAAGGCCAGACATTATAAAACTCTTAGAGGAAAACATAGGCAGAACACTGTATGACATAAGTCACAGCAAGATCCTTTTTGACCGACCTCCTAGAGAAATGGAAATAAAAACAGATATAAACAAATGGGACTAATGAAACTTAAAAGTTTTGCACAGCAAGGGAACCATAAACAAGACGAAAAGACAACCCTCAGAACAGGGCGGGGGATATATTTGCTAATGAAGCAACTGAGAAAGGATTAATCTCCACAATTTAGAAGCAGCTCATGCAGCTCAATACCAAAAACTAAATAACCCAGTTGAAAAATGGGCAGAAGACCTAAATAGACATTTCTCCAAAGAAGATATACAGATTGCCAATAAACATATGAAAGTATCCTCAACATCACTAATCACTAGAGAAATGCAAATCAAAACTACAATGAGGTATCACCTCATACCAGTCAGAATGGCCATCATCAAAAAATCTACAAACAATAAATGCTGGAGAGGATGTGGAGAAAAGGGAAGCCTCTTGCACTGTTGTGTGGAATGTAAATTGATACAGCCACTATGGAGAACAGTATGGAGGTTCCCTAAAAAACTAAAAGTAGAACTACCATACGACCCAGCAATCCCACTTCTGGGCATATACCCTGAGAAAACCATAATTCAAAAAGAGACAGGTACCACAATGTTCACTGCAGCCCTATTTACAATAACCAGGACATGAAAGCAACCAAGTGTCCATCAACAGATGAATGGATAAAGAAGATGTGGCACATATGTACAATGGAATATTACTCAGCCATAAAAAGAAACGAAATTGAGTGTATTGTAGTGAGGTGGATGGACCTAGAGACTGTCATACAGAGTGAAGTAAGTCAGAAAGAGAAAAACAAATACCATATGCTAACATATATATATGGAATCTAAAAAGATGGTTCTGAAGAACCTAGGGGCAGGATGGGAATAAAGACACAGATATAGAGAATGGACTTGAGGACACAGGGAGGGGGAAGGGTAAGCTGGGACGAAGTGAGAGAGTGGCATGGACACATATACACTACCAAATGTAAAATAGATAGCTAGTGGGAAGCAGCTGAATAACACAGGGAGATCAGCTTGGTACTTTGTGTCTACCTAGAGGGGTGGGATAGGGATGGTGGGAGGGAGACGCAAGAGGGAGGAGATACGGGTATATAGCCACACATATAGCTGATTCACTTTGTTATACAGCAGAAACTAACACACCATTTTAAAGCATTGTACTCAACAAAGATGTTTAAAAATGAAAAGAAAGAGACATGGGACAGTCAGGAGTAAATCACTTTCACTGAATTTCCTTGTCCTTAGGAAGGCAAAGTGTGTTATTTTGATGGACAGTTGAAGAAAATGGTAAGTTTAACATTACCATGGAAGACTGTGTGTAAACACTACAAGTAATAATTCTGTTTATTAAAGTAAAACAATAAATTTGCCTACTTCTCTCCGTATCCACTCAGTTTTCTCAGAATGCATAATTTCTAGTCTGTAATAACACATAAGACTTCCAGCTGACTTGCTTGTTTTTTAAGTTGATCTCTTTATCCCCACTCAGGCATCCTCCATCCTGCAGTCAAGGAGGAGTTTCTGAATTGTATACCTGATCATGTTACTTCCCTGCTGAAAATTCTCTCATGGTTCCTTCTTGCCATTTGAATGAATTCAGGCTATTAATTCTTTCATGATTTTCCCCCTGGTGGGCCACCACTTTATGAATCTACTCTCCAGCTATTCTGAAATATTTGCTTTTCCACGAATATGTCATTTTCCCTTTCATTTCTGGACCTTTGCATATACTCTGACCTTGACACAAAACATTCTCCCTGCCATTACCCCTTTCCAGGCTAGTCCTAGTTTTCCTCTGATTTCCATGTCAATATCAGCTTCTCCAGGAGAAGGCTAGTTGTCCTTCCCTTTTGCCAGTACTGTATACTTGCTCCATCCACCCAATTGTTGACTTTGTTGAGATTTCTTGTTTACCTGTCTTATCTCTCTCTCAAGGGCAAACTGGTTAAGAGTGGAAATACTGTATCGTATTTCCATTTTATCAGTAGCATCAAATACAATACATTGCTGAGAACTAGATTAAAACACATTTGTTGAATAAACCAATAAATCCATGAAAAGTTAACCAAAGATGCGCTTATAGGAAAACATCCATAAATGCCATTTTATTCTAAGATGATGGTATAATAGATATCAAACCAAAAGCATCTCAGTGTATTTTAAAAATACACAGTTATTCAAGTTTGTCCTGGAAGAAACATCATCTGGCAAACACTAGATCATCTGACAAACGCTAGATGCTAATGGGTTGCATTGAAGTAAATACCACATTCCAGGCAAGTCATGTTTTCCGTGTGTCATGTACAGAGAGGACATCACTGACACAATATCATTCATTTTATTCTTTCCACAGATACTATTTTCAGCAAAAAATCCAAAGACTATAAAATTTGAGTTTTTTTTCCATTTCTTGGGAGGCAATGCTGATTTAGGCATGGAGTAATTTTTGCTATCTCAATATCTATGGCTTATAGGTAGCTAGATTAAAGGAGAATGTAGCTCTAATGTATGGTAAAAAGTATTAGATTTGGAATCAAATGCTTCGGCTTTGCCACTTACTAGCTGAAGGATAGCCTATCAATTCTATCACCAAAACCATCTTTAAATCCTTCTCCTTCTCTCATCTTTCTGTTACTAGCTGAGGCCAGACTACCATTATTTATCACTTAGTCTCCTCACTGGCCTCAGTTCCCAGTTTTCTCATACCCCAATCCGTTCTCCATTCTTCAAATGGCCAGGGTGATCTTTTCAGAGGGCATGTTTGGTCCTGATATCACTCTGCTTAAAATCCTTCAGTGACTTTTCATTGGTTTCAGGATGAAATTCAAACTCCTGATTATCACCTAGAAGGGTTTGCATGATTTGCTTACACTTTTCCCACCATTTTCCTTCCATCTAATACCACATTTTCTCTTGCTGTTATTTTTTTTTCCTCCAGCTACACTGGAGTTTCTCGGGGTGTCATCTGAGCAATGCTCAGAGCTATTAATATCCCCTGTTGTTTGTGAATAGGCGAAACCCCTTGTTATGTAGTTCACTGTCTTCTCCAGGCAGAACATGGAGCTTCTACTGCTCTCTGCACAAGCCCTGCATTCTGGGAACTTGGTGAATTGTAGAGTGCACAGCTCTGAATGCGGACAGGCCTGGGTTTAAATACCTAAATAAATTGAGTAATTACAATAATAAAAATAAGGAGAATAAAAATATTCACTTAATTAGTGTAGGTACTATATTAAGCTGGTTTTCGTGTATCACCTCTTTCAGACTTCAAAAAAAACGTACCATATCATTATTCCCATTTTATACATAAAAAGTTAATATTTAAATAGGATTAGTATTTTCCCAAGTCGTAAGTAGTGATTTAAAGCAAAGTCTTGTGATTTTAGATCCAGAACTTAATTTCTGTCTCATTCCTTGTACATCATATACAGAAAATATGATATAATCAGTACTTAGCGTGGTGACTAGCACATATTAACCTTCTATAATAAATAACTCTCCCTGTTATTCTTCCTTTATAGGAGGAACCAACCCTTCTCCCTCTCTGTCTAACCACATTCTTTTCTATTCTTCAGTACTAGGTTCAGGCATAGCTTTTCTCAATCCCTGGTGTCACCCTGAATCCACCACTCATTTTGGCTTTTTCTCACTCACTGTGCAGGATCATAAATTCCTGCAGGGCACTGGTTGCTTTTCATGTTTTTGTGTCATCCCTCTCAGCACCTTACGCAGTGCAATGTAATTGTAGGCCAATCAATAAATGCTTGTTGAATGAATGCATTAAACCTCATGATCAATCTCCTGACCTTGAACTCAGTGTCATCTGAGCATAACACATAAAAATTATATGTATAATATATATGTGTTATATATATGTGTACTATAAATATGTATGTATTTTTTTAAGGAGAACTTTGTGATCCCAGTTATTGGTTAGCCCAGTAGTTCTTAACTGCGGAGACTTCCCCGGCAGAAGACATTTGGCAGTGTCTGGAGACATTTTTGGTTGTCACAGTTGGGGGGTGCAACTGGCATCTCTTGCATGCGTAGAGATCAGGAATGCTGCTAAATATTCTACAATGCGCTGGACAGCCTCCCAGAACAAAGAGTTATCTAGCCGCTAATGTCAACAGTGCTGAGATTGAGAAACCCTGGGTTAGATAAGGCTATCAAAAGAGATAATAAAATTTACATAGAATTTATCAAACAGTTTATAAATATGTACTATGCATCTGTTTTGCATGTGATTTTGGATCGTGTAAAATGCATGAAAAATAGGACAAAATCTCTACTGTTAAATTCTTTTTGAATCAAAATTTCAAAGATACTAGAGGAAAAGTATGTATAGTTAAACTTCACTAATTCAGAAGAACTTGAGGGAAAGCCATTCCTTACCATGTGAGTTATATAAGAGCAGCCAAGTTTATTATTTGACATAATATACAATAATTAAATGTGGCAACTAGCAAAGCGGCGCTCATCAAGAGGTTCTTAAGATGGCCATGAATTGTCTGTAATTTATATGTGTTTATATTCAAAGTCCTGATGATAAAGAATTTTTTAAATTTTGGAAAATTTTAATAATAACATTAACATTTCCCTCTCTCACACCTTTATAATCTCAACTAAGGATTGCAACCTGTGCATCAAATATCAAATTCCAATTAGAAGCATCCAAATTAACTATTTGATGACAAGATCATAATCACATAGTTCTTATACTGAAAGATATTTAAAGCGCACACACACACACACACACACACACACACACACACACACACACACACTCATAACAGCCAGAAACTAGGAACAGAGCTATGTATAAAGCAAAAAAAAAAAAAAAAAAAAAAAATAGCAATAAGATAACACAAGCTTATTTGGGGTATAGCTTATGTATCTGCAAGGAAAGTGCTTTTATGTCAATTATTCTAACCTATTTTTAAATAGACTATTTTTTAGAGCAGTTTTAGGTTCACAGCAAATGAGCAGAAAGTATGGAGATTTCCCATGTATCTCCTGCCCTGACACCTGCACAGCCTGGCCCACCATCAACGTCCCCCACCAGAGTGTTACATTTGTTACAATTGATGAACCTACAATCCTACATCATTATCATCCAAAGTCCATGGTTTATTTGAGGGTTCACTCTTTCTGTTGTATGTTCTGTGGGTTTTGACGAATGTATAATGAGATATATCCAGCATTATAGTATCATCCAGGGTAGTTTCACTGCCCTGAAAGACTTATCTAATTTTTAAAGTAAAAATGAGGGCTCATAAAGTTACTCATTACCAGGAAGATAGTTTTCACATTAAAGAAAACATGTCTTTCATAGGTTATTTACACAAAGAGATTCCATTTCCAAAGGAAAACTGGAAAGTCTGTAACTAGAAACCAGATATAGAAACACTTGCACATTCAGCCCTTAGTTTTCCTTTTAACCACATTATCCTTTAGAATACGAAGGAAATCACTTTATAAAAATTTCCATTTCTGAAGGATAAAGTTGTGAAACTTCTGACAATGATGAGAAGACTGGTTATAAAAGAAACTTCTTGTAAAACAGTGAGTTATAACCATGATTCTTCCAATTCTGAATCCCTCAAGACCAGGGAAAACTTGACAAAATGAAAATGTTAAAACTTTCAGGCAAGCTAGATAAACTTGTAAAAAAGATACTTGCATCCCTCTAAAAGAACCTGCTACAAAAACGTATAATGGGGGCAGTTTGGATGAAACATGAAATTAAACACATGCATGAATATTACCAGCAAAGCTAAAATAAAATGAAGCAGATGTCCACATGCTTAAATAGGTCATCTCTGTGTCAGGAATTAAAGACTGAGCTTGAGAAATAACAACATATATGTCAGGCTTAATCGCTAAACTGTATTGTTCAAAGAATTCAGTCACTTCCATTACAAGTGGAATTTCTTAGTAACTTTGCCTGAAATATCAGAGACTTTTGAAAGTGAGACTAATTCTGATAGTATCAAAAGCACGTTTCCAATGTCATAATACTTTTTTTTTTTAAACAAATATTAGGAAAGGCATGCGGGTGCCATGTAATGAGTAATGGATTAAGGGTAGAGGTCAGACAACCTGTGTTTATTCAGCCCTGCTATTAGCTAACTGTGTGGGCTGCCACATAACTTC
Organism: Grampus griseus; assembly: GCF_964374135.1. Lineage (NCBI taxonomy): Eukaryota > Metazoa > Chordata > Mammalia > Artiodactyla > Delphinidae > Grampus > Grampus griseus. The sequence goes on along the minus strand of NC_139011.1, from coordinate 13,228,646 downwards.
TGTGATCAACTGTTTTCCCATTTAAAATGGGATTGAGAATGGTCATTCACTTCTGATGTTCTTGACTGAGAGAATGCTTGCTTAGATCCTAGGGGCAGGAAAATGGAGAACAGTTGGTGATGAGGGATTGACAGGAAGACAAAGACAAGCTCAGTGTTGGAGGTGACATGTAACATTTGTTTTGGTTAGCAGGAGGATTAATCCAAGATGAGTTTCATTTCCTCATAAAATACAATTTTGAAACTTGATTAGATATACTGCTCTTATTACGAAGGTGTGGGGATGAGACATTCACTGGGAAGAAAATACGTGCTAGACTTCAGTAGACTGTCTGATGGAGGAATTAAACAGTGAACAGTACATGTGGAGTGTCTGCCTATACTCATCTGCAATATTGCCTATACTCATATCTTTGAGTGTAAGTGGCTACTAGCCACATCTGTATATGCATATGGTTGTGTGGAGAAGAGAGGTGAATGGGTCTTTTGATTTGGAAGAGCTTGTCTTTTAATTATTTGATGACTATCTTCTATTCCAAAACTTACCAGACTCCCTCCCATTATAAAAATAATAGTAATAATTGCCATTGCGTGTTGGTCACTAGTCACATATAAATTCACAATTTCATAAGGTACGTATTATTACTTGCATTTTACAAATGAGCAAATCTATATTCAGATTGGTAAAGGGATTTGAACCAGTCCCCACAACTACTAAGTAAAAGAAGCAGGCATCATCCCTAGGTTTGCCTGCATGAAAATCTGAATTTTCCTGGTATTCTTTTTATGGAAACATGTGGCTTTCTTTTATAAAACTGGTGAGGCCCTTCATGCCCAGGATGAACTCCAGGCCTGCCATTGTTTCTAATGATGAATTATGGCTGTGGTTGCCTTGTAACCCAAGCTTCTCAGAACACTAGCTTGGCAACCACCTGGCTAGAGTGATTTACTGAAATGTAGCTGTTCTTGTTTCGATGCACATAAGTGCATCTCCAGTGCACCTTGGGGTAATTATACTGTGGATGAAGAACTGCCATGGCAACCACCCATGGAGTTATTTATGTCCTGGAGCTGCAGAGCATGGCCCCCCAGAGGGCTCTTCCTCCTGCTAAGGTTCGCTGTGGGCGTGGAGGTCAGGGTGGGGGTGGGGCATGAGCACTAACATATTACCATGGAGACAGGGATGCTGATAAAGAGCAGGCATCTTAAGGATGAAGCATCTAGAGTAGCAGTATTGCATTCTTCAGAAGGTCCTGGTGGAATTAAACAAAAATGCTGACCTTTTTCAGAAGGCCCATAAATAATTTACAACCCACCTCCTAAATTTGTTCCCTCAACCTTTTTTGCTTCAAACATTCAGCAGTTTATGCCACATTCAAGTTCCAGTTCAAATATATAATCTAAGGTAAAAACATTTTCACCTTAATAGGCTCTCTGATTGAAATGAAGGGATGATATGGCTCATCTACCTTCAATAGCAGGAGTGGACATTGGTAGATTTATCTTTACATTTGAATTCCCTTTGAATAGCACTTGTGGTTCTTTGAATAAAAGCTTCACCAAAGAGCCTCTATTTTTAGCTGTATTTAATTAAAATTTTAAGAATAGGCCTTCCCCTCTACATTGGAACTCAACCAAATTTTGTGGATAAAAAGTAAAGAAGAAAGTTAACTAGTATGTATAGAACAACTTTTTTTTTTTTAATTTTATACGAGTAAAATGAAAAGGCAATACTTACCTTGTAGAGCTTCTTCAAGGATTAAGATGTGTTGCGGGTCTGGCAAATTCAAAAGTCTGCAGGGGCCAAGAAGACCATGTACATGGGCAAATGGGCTGAGTGCCAGGCAACAGGGCAGGGTGGGGCCTGAAGCAAATTGGAGAGTGCATGTATAGCCTAAAGTAGGCAGTTGCTATTCAGCTTTGACATTGTTTAAAAAGTGAAGACATAAATGGGGAAAATGGTGACATTTCCTCAGTTTTAAATAAAGACAACTAATATAAAAATATTAAAACGTCTATAAGTAAAAAACATGCAGACACACAAAAAATATGTCATAGACTGCCAATGTGAGGCCTCAGATGATGTATGTTAAAAGCTTAGCACAGTGCCTAGCACCTAGCTCTCAATAAAGGTTAACTATTCTTACTTGCTTTACTTGGAGAGGTGCTGAGAGGTTTGTACTGTTTTATTTATGGATGGGAAATCTAAAGCTCCACGACCTGAGCTGGATGTGACAGAGCCTGACCTAGGTCTGTCTGATCTCAAGCCTCAGCTACCTACTCAGTAGTGGGTATTCTTAAGCAGCTTATTTTTTTATGCTGACCTAATTCCCATGATATTTATGTACGTATGTATGTATGTACGTATATATGTGTTGGGTTGGCCAGAAAGTTCATTCGGTTTTTTCCGTAACATCTTATAAGGAAGAGGACTCATGCATAGAAGTCCCCATTAAAAATTTGTTTTTGGAAGTCCAGAGTGGTATTCTGGATTCACTGCTTCTAGGCTGAATTACTTTCATTGTGACAGCCGCAGGGTCTGAATTCATAGCTGTAATACCCCTTTCTTATATTCAGAGAATGAGACCCTTTGTGGCCTCAGCCTAAATGCTAGGTTCTCTAGTGTTTTGCCACTTTTTTTTTTTGGTCTATAAACATCTTTTTTCTCTTTTTTTTGACATCTTTATTAGAGTATAATTGTTTTACAAAGTTGTGTTAGTTTCTGCTGTATAATAAAGTGAATCAGCTATATGTATACATATATCCTCATGTCTCCTCCCTCTTGTGTCTCCCTCCCACCCTCCCTTTCCCACCCCTCTAGGTGGTCACAGAGCACTGAGCTGATCTCCCTGTGCTATGCAGCTGCTTCCCACTATCTGTTTTACATTTGGTAGTGTGTATATGTCCATGCCACTCTCTCACTTCGTCCCAGCTTACCCTTCCCTCTCCCCGTGTCCTCAAGTCCGTTCTCTAGTAGGTCTGCGTCTTTATTCCCATCCTGCCCCTAGGTGCTTCGTGACTTTTTTTTTTCTTTTTTTAGATTCCATATATACGTGTTAGCATACGGTATTTGTTTTTCTCTTTCTGACTTACTTCACTCTGTATGACAGACTCTAGGTCCATCCACCTTACTACAAATAACTCAGTTTCATTTCTTTTTATGGCTAAGTAATACTCCATTGTGTATATGTGCCACATCTTCTTTATCCATTCATCTGTTGATGGACACTTAGGTTGCTTCCATGTCCTGGCTATTGTAAATAGAGCTGTAATGAACATTGTGGTACTTGACTCTTTTTGAATTACGGTTTTCTCAGAGTATATGCCCAGCAGTGGGATTGCTGGGTCGTATGGTAGTTCTATTTTTAGTTTTTTTTTTTTTTTTTTTTGCGGTATGCGGGCCTCTCACTGTTGTGGCCTCTCCCGTTGCGGAGCACAGGCTCTGGACGCGCAGGCTCAGCAGCCATGGCTCATGGGCCCAGCCGCTCCGCGGCATGTGGGATCTTCCCAGACCGGGGCACGAACCCGTGTCCCCTGCATCGGCAGGCAGACTCTTAACCACTGCGCCACCAGGGAAGCCCTATTTTTAGTTTTTTAAGGAACCTCCATACTGTTCTCCATAGTAGCTGTATCAATTTACATTCCCACCAACAGTGCAAGAAGGTTCCCTTTTCTCCACACCCTCTCCAGCATTTATTGTTTATACATTTTTTGGTGATGGCCATTCTGACTGGTGTGATAAAGAGATTTTAAGATAAAGAGATTTCAAACAGACAGAGGTCTCTTCCATTCTTGATATTGCTCATAAAGCAAGAACTATGAAGGTAATAGTTCTTGTTTTTGCTTCTTTGTTTCCCAGGTTCAAACATGTCTTCCTTCTAGAAGGAGAACCAAAAAGCAAATTAAGGTCAGTTAAGAGATGTGAGCTAATGATTCAGGAAGTTGAACAAAGTCAGTGAGTGGAAAGGTGAACTTTTTGATGCAGGAAGTAGGACTAGATCAATAAAACAAAAGTGAACTCATGTCCCAGGAAGTAGAAGGTGATCTGTGAGTGGAAAGGTGAGCTTGTGACCCAGAAAGAATAGAATCAGATAGGCAAATAAAGGAAGAGTGAATTAGGTAGAAAGTAGCTCTTGAAAGCCAAGGATGATGGGTTTTTTGTTTTTGTTTTTTAATTTTTCTGTCTTTATGCCAAGTGAAGGCTAATAGCACCAGGGGATTATTTGAAGAAGAATGACCGATCCCCTTCAAATTGGACTTTGTAGGTTTTCTGCCCCTGCAGCTGTGAGGCTTTTACGTAACCTCTCTCTGTCTCAGCTTCCTCATCTATAAAATTGAGATAATAATCCTGCTTGCCTCACAGGTTGTTGTGAGAGTTAAATGATCTATGTAAGTGCTTACTTAGTATGGTGCCTGATACAGAGTAACTACTCAATAAATATTATTGTTACTATCACTATTATTCTCATTTTAAATGTTTCAACTTGTCTTTCTCCTTAATGAGCATATTCTCTCAACTACTGGAGTGTCTCTCTCCCTTACCTACTGGTTTCTTTATTGCACTGAAGCATCTACTAGTTATTAATTAATAGTCAGTGAGAGGGTTTTTGTGTGTGTGTGTGTGGTATGCAGGCCTCTCACTGTTGTGGCCTCTCCTGTTGTGGAGCACAGGCTCCGGACACGCAGGCCCAGCGGCCATGGCTCATGGGGCCAGCCGCTCCGCAGCATGTGGGATCTTCCCGGACCGGGGCACGAACCCATGTCCCCTGCATCGGCAGGCGGACTCTCAACCACTGCGCCACCAGGGAAGCCCAGTGAGAGGGTTTTGGCGAGACAGGCTCTTTCGCACTATTAAATGCTATCGAGATCACATCTGCTAATTCTGTAGCACAGAATTCCACAGTCCCAGGGCACTCTCTCAGTGTGAATCTATGATAAATAAATTGATAACAAGTGAGTTGTTTATTTCCTGGTAAAAGGATTGTCACGGGGAGTAAGAGAGATTGGTTTTGTATTGTAGAACAGATTTTCATACAAAGGATATCTTTAAATCAGAAGGTCTGAGTTTGGTACATATAGTGCCTTGGGATGGAAAGAGAAACCCCTTCTTGATTTCTTAGCATTACCTGTCAGTTGAGTGGAAATTTCCTTTCTATTGTATGGACATAAGTATGATAGAAATCATGTCTACCTGGCTTGAGGTTCTTACAAAGATGAGTTTGGGTAAATGCTACATAAGTAAATATTTAAAAAAGCACACTGAATTTCTTCCCTCTATCCTCATGAAGATATGCTTTTCCCTCTAGTATCTCTTTCTGTTATTTCCTTCTTGCTTTTCATTGCTCATTGATGTGCATTTTAGTAAAATACTGCAAAATATATATTGCTTATTATAAGGTATAATTATAGGTCCCTGGCAAATAAAGGTCCATATTAATATGCTGTACATGTCCAGTGTTAATAGCCTGATTTCCATTGATTTGCTTGTCACTTAAACCACTGAACTGTTATCATAGCAGGACAACTATACATAGTGTGTACCTATTCACTCCAATTTTCCACATTTCACATAAAATGGCTTGGGAATGTCATTTCTGCAAAACCATAACCACTCTTCCTGTGTGCCTAGTGCTCTACAGTTTCAAAAGGACTTTCCCCTGCATTTTGCTGCTTGATTTTCATAACAAACCTGTGAGTCCAGCAAGGCTTTATGAATTCTATTTTATATATAAGGAAAATAAGCCTGAAAGAATACAATCAGTTCATAAAAGAACAGAGTGGAGATTTGAACTCAAGAATACATGACTACAAGGTCCTTGCTTTATCCAGTATTCACAGGCCGGGAGAGGTGACTTCTCAGAAAACTCCCTGTTAGTTAGAGTGCCTCTTTTTTTTTTTTAAAGGATCTGTATACCAAAAGAATGCTTAGAGGTGCATTCAGAACGGTGAAATTCAGTCATTTTTATCCAGGGTGCCTCTGATCCTGTTCTGGTTCTTTACCTCTTCAAAACTGTCATGATAAAGTCACAAAGGAGTGTAAATTCTTTCTGAATTTCAGGTTTATAGGAGCAAGAAAATCATCCATGGGTCAATGATGTCACTTGACACTGGTGAGGTAGCACCAAGAAGTGAAGGGGAATTAGACCTGATTGTGTATACTGGATCCACCAATTTCTAGCTGTATTATCATGGACATTCTCTCTGAGTCTCAATGTCTTTGTCTGGTAAATGGGAAAAATAAGAGTAGCTGCCTTTTATGGATGGCATGAAGATTGAAAAAAACATATTTCCTGTAAACTATTTAGCAAAGAACTTGGTGTTGTAGCCTCATAAATCAATAATAATTATGGTTACTATTACTTATACTAATTTTACCTTTGCTCTTTGGATGTTATAGGGAAATCAGACTTTTGGAAATTTCTTAAGTATATTTTGCCTTAGATATCTTACAGGTCTTTGGTTCTTCTGACCCAAAAATGTTGAGTAAAGAAAACGATGAATAATACGTGTTCTGCACTTATGCTTTCTGTACCTCATTTCAACTTCTGCAAAGAATGATCATAACACCACGTTCCTTTCAAAAAATTCAATCCAATTTAACAAATGGTATCTGAGGGCCTACTATGTGTCCAGCACTGTGCTAGGCATATGGGTGAGGGGTGGACACAACATGGTCTTCAGCTTCAAGAAGTTTTTGGGTGAATGAGGATGATGGAAACAGATGTCTTAAAATTGTACTGCAAGATCTATGATAGCTATATGCCCAGAATGGTATTAAAACTATAATAGGGCCACTTAAGCTATCCTGTAGCTTAGAAGGCTGTCAGAGGATTCTTGGAAGCATTTTGGTATTACCATATTGTAAAGTTAAAATCAAGAAGAGGTGGAAGACAACTTTGAAGAGGACTTCTGGAGCCAGGTCATTGGATCCTATTGACAAGGTGGTGGGCTTTATCTTATAGTTTAGAAGTCACAAAACAGCATACCATGAGCCCTATATACCCTATATAACCCATGCAGATTGTTTGATATCCTGGGTCTTTTTAAAAATGAATTCACATAAATATAAAATATGATTTCACTTACAAATATCAATGACTACCTCCTGGGGAAACCACTCAACCCACATTTCCAGGTAGTGTCAGTTAACTGGAACTGAAGTATGGCTGCGTATAAAATACTAGGCAGGTGCTCTCAGATTTTCCACAGTCCCTGCCAGTCCCTTTTAATTGCATTTGGCCTGCTGCACTCATTTTTGTTACATGTTTGACACCTACAGGCATTCCAGACTGCTTTCTGCTTCCTCCACTGTCAATCCTTAACAAAGTTAGGAAACTGCACCTATCATAAAGCTGGGTGTCAATTTCTTTAATGCTTTGATAGTGCCTTTCAAAGAATGAAGAAACAGTCCACTCCCCAGACACCAACAATCTCATGAAGTCATTTCTATCTAAATCCAGCAACTTAAGGTCAGAGTGGGAAGCAGGAGGCAGCAAATTAATAACCAAAATACTGGTACTACTATTTACGTCTACCAATAATGGGTAACATTTACTTAATCCTAAGTGCCAGCAATTATGCTATTAAGTTTACATGCATCATTTCAAGTAATAGTCTTACAAGAACAATTCTGTTAGTGTCCCTGTTTTACAAATAGGGAATATGACATTCAGAAATGTTGATAAAATGGTCAAAATTGGACTATCTTAAACACATACTCTTCAACAGGCTGTATTGCTGCATACTGGAGGTATGATCTTTCTAAGCGGTGTTATGAGTAGAAAGGGAAAGCTAAAAACAGGAAAAACATGATGGAGTACATATACTGGGATTTATATGTTTCTTAGTCTATATTTTTATATGTTCAAAGGAATTATCTTTCAGTCTAATTAAAACCTACTCAAGGAAAACATACTAAGAATTGCCTAAAAGTTGTGCACATCAAGCTGCCATCCAGGTATAGGTCTCAGTCTAACACTTGACCAGACCTGCAGTTAAAAGAAAGCAGAATAATAGTGATCTACTAACTTTGTCAACAAGTTTGGAAAGATTTTCTCCTTAAATAACAAATGAACAGGAAGACCAGTTTTAATAGCTTTTTGGGAAAATTGCAGGATAAAGAAAGGGGAACTTTATCCAGAAGACTCAGAAGAATGACAAGCTTATGACAGTTTTAGAAACCAGTTGGTATAAGAGTGTAAGGAAACATTGCCTCTTTGAAACAGAAGCAGATCATCATAATAAAGGAACACAGGCTGAGATAAATGATATTAGGATATGATGAAAATACAGATAAGTGTTGTAAAAGATGATAAGGAAACTAAAAAAAGAAAAACAAAAAACTGCAATTGCACAATTAAAATAATCCCTGGGGAGAGGGGGAAGAAGGAAGAGTCAGAAATCGTTCTTCCTGAATGACAGACTGTTGTTCCAGTTGACTTCCTGCTGAGAAAAAAATGGACAAAATCTTTACAAAACTTAAAAAATACACATTTATACACATACAAGGTAATATGATATAAAATCAAGACAAACAACAAATAAAAAAATAAATCCAGAGGTAGTCCACATAATAAAGCTAGAAAGTACAGATTAAAATCAGCAAACAACTGTGCTAAACATGTGCAAGTAAATAAAAAACAGAACTGATGATTTGACGAGACCTTGGAAACTATAAAAGGTATCAAATTGAACTTCTAGAAATAAAAACGTATAATAACTAAGAATGATAACATAATGTATTGTGTTAAAGAGCAGATTAGACAAAGCCAAAAGTAGAATTAGTTAACTGGAAGATAAACTCAAAGAAAATATCCATAATAATGCATATAACAAAAGAATAAAAATACAGAAAAAATGTGTAACATACATAGAGAGTCCAATAAGAAAGTCTAACATGCATATAATTGGAAACCCAGAAGGAAAAGAGAGAGAGGGAAAAAGGCAAAAAGCAATACAAGTTTCCAAAAAATAGTAAAAGAAATTGAGCTGCTGATTCCAGAAGTCCTATAAACCCTAGGCAGGATGAATAAAGAATACTATGCCTAGGAACATCATAAAAAAACTGCTAAAGCTAAGAACGAAGATAAAAATCTTAAGTGCAAAGGGGAAGTGGGGAAGGCATATTATCTTCTGAGGAGCAACAATAAGACAAGTAGCTTACTTATCAGTAGAAACTACAGAAAGCAGAAGACAAAGCAATGCTATCTTTAAAGTGCTGAAAGAAAATGATAGACAATCTAAAATATTAATGTAGAAAAAAATCCCTTCAAGAATTAATGTGAATTTAAGATATATTCAAACAAACAGAAACCAGAGGAATTCATCACTAGCAGAACTTCTCTAATAGAAACACTAAAAAGAGTTATTCAGTACCAATGAAATATTTGCCACATGGGAACAGAGAAATGCAAGAATGAACAAAGCACATCAAAATAGAGTAAATATGTGGGTAAATATAATTGCAACATATACACAGAATTTATAGGAAACTCTACAAAACAATGAGAAAAAAAGACAAACCAATAGGAATATGTACACAATTCTTTAACCAGTCCCATATGAAAGAAGACTTCTGTGGCCAAAAACCACGTGAAAGCATTTGTCCTCAGTAGTGATCATGTGGTGCAAATTGAAATAAAAATGAGGTACCACTAAATGCTCACCCAAGTACTGAAATTAAACAACTGGCAAAAGCGAATTGGTAGTAAGGTTGTAAAACAACAGAAAGTCTCATATGCAGTTGGTGGAAGTTAATTTATTAAAGTTAAATTATTAGAGTCATTAAAATTGAAGAGTAACATGCCTTATGACACACCAATTCCATTTCTTATATTTATATCAAATCAGCATGTGGTCACCAAAAAAAACCTTCAAGAAGGTTCTTAGGAGCATCATTTGTAAAAGTCCCAAGCTGAAACAATCCAAATGCTCATGAACAGCAGAATGAATAAATAAACTGTGGTACTGTCACTCAAGAGGGTACTATAGATTAGGGGGTTCAACAAGTTACAGCCCATGGGCCAAATCTGGCCCACTGCCTGTTTTTGCAAATACATTTTATTAGAACACAACCAAGCTCATTCTTTTATGTATTGGCAATAGCTTCTTTCATAGCAGTAGCTATGACAGAGTTGAATTGTTGCAGTAAACACCATCTGGTCTGCAAAGCCAATTTTTTTTTAAACATCTTTATTGGAGTATAATAGCTTTACAGTGGTGTTAGTTTCTGCTTTATAACAAAGTGAATCAGTTATACATATACATATGTCCCCATATCTCTTCCCTCTTGCATCTCCCTCCCTCCCACCCTCCCTATCCCACCGCTCTAGGTGGTCACAAAGCACTGAGCTGATCTCCCTGTGCTATGTGGCTGCTTCCCACTAGCTATCTGTTTTACATTTGGTAGTGTATATATGTCCATGCCACTCTCTCACTTTGTCCCAGCTTACCCTTACCCCGCCCCGTATCCTCAAGTCCATTCTCTAGTAGGTCTGCATCTTTATTCCCATCTTGCCCCTAGGTTCTTCTGACCATTTTTTTCTCTTTTTTTAATGCAAAGCCAATTTTTAAAAAAATATTTTGCCTTTACAAACAAAGTTTGCCAATCCCTGCTACAGATCAGTGAACATAAAGGGACTACAGCTACATTTGTTAACATGTATGAATATTAGAAGTAAAATCTTGAGCAAAAAGAAGCCAAACCAAAAATAAAATTTACATAAATAACATTCTTTAAATTGTGTTTCTAAACTCCTTTCTCTACTTTTCCTAGAATTTTCTCTGTGTTAAAATTTAGCTCTGTCCTTCCAGTTGCTCAGGACAAGAATCTGTGTTCTCACATCCAATCTATCAGAAAGTCTTATTGGTTTTACCTTTGAGGTACATTAAGTGTTCAACCACATCACCACCTTGTTCCCCATCATTCTGGTTCAAGTCACCATCATCTCTCATCAGGACTATGGCAATAGCCTTCTCACTGATGTCTCCCCTTCTGCCCTTTGTCCTATTCACAGCAGACGGAGTCATTCTATTAAAAAGCAAATCAGCTCATGCTACCCCTTTGCTCAAAACTCTTCACTAGTTTTCCTTCTTAGAGCAAATGCCAAGGTTCTTACTATTACCCATATGGCCTCACATGATCTGGCTTTGGATTACCTCACTGGCCTCATCTCCTACTACTCCCCCCGTCCCCCTTGTTCACTCTAGACCAGGCACACTGGTCTCTGTGCTCTTCCTTGAACACACAATAGTCTGGGTCATTGCACTTTGTATTGTTCTTCTTTTATACATCCTTTTGTTTCACTCTCTCACCTACTTCAAGTCTTTACTCAAATGTTTCCTTTGTAGTAAGATCTTGCTTTCCCATCCTATTTAGAAGTGCAACTTTCCCCATCCCTGGCATTCACTTTCCAGCTTTATTTATCTCCAAATTATTTATAAATATCTGAAATACGCTATCTCTGTTTTCTTTTGCATTCTCCACAAAGGCAGGGATTTTTGTTCCTCTTGTTCACTCTTGTATCCTGAACACTTAGGACAATGAGTGGCACAGAGGAACACTTAATAAATATCTGTCTTCTAAAGAAATAAACTGAGGAGTTCTTCTGGGATTCTAAGAAAAAAAAAAAAGTGAGAAAAATAACAGAAATGATAGATACGGAGGGCAGAGAAAGGAGTTCTACTTAAACATAACGAGTGTTCACAGGAAAAAAATCAGAGTAACTACAACGTAGGCATCAACAATATAATTTTTTAAAATCCTGATAAGTAATTAGATGAGAAAGTAAAGACAAAAGGGTTCTTGCTTCTCTGATGAAATCAGTGGAAAAGAACTGACAGAAACATACCTTGGCAAAATTTATGATGGATCAGAATAAAGGAAACTTTGACAAGTACTCAGGTAAGGGGAAAATTTTAAAAAAAGAAAATGAGTTATCAAAAACACAAATCAGTCTGGCTTAGACTTCATTACATCAGGAGTTAGGATGTAAGGAGTGACAACTGATGGATTTTAATGGAAGAAGGTTTTGATCCAAAATCTTTACACACATCCCAGTTATCTTTCATGTATGTGACAATGGAAACATATTCTCAGATATGCAACAACAAAGAGATATGCCACCAGTGTATTTTTTCTTGAAAAAAAACCCCAAAAACCTGAAGAGATACTCCAACTGACTGCAAAATAAATCCAGATTTTTTAAAAAATCAAGAATGGATAGGCAACAGATTAAGCATACTAATATATTTTGTTTTTATCACCAGAGTGCCTAATATTGGAGAAGGAATATATGGTACAGCAGAAAGAACTTACTATGAAACATCTGGGTGTAAATCCCAGCTCTTTCACTAATTAACTTTGTGACTTTGAGCAAATCACTCAAACTCTTTGAGTCTTAACTTCTTTACTTATAGTATTAAGATAATGATACCAAGCTCTCACAGGTGGGATAAGTAGATGAAATTAGATAAGGCATGTAAGTGGGATTAGTAAATAACTCTAAAAATGTTAGTACTTATTATTACTCACTTACAGGTTTATGCAGCTTCCAGCTGAATTATCAGAGTAGCTTTGTTATGACTGAGTGTTTGTGTCCCCGCCCCCAACATCCATATGTTGAAATGCTACCCCTTGATGAGATGGCATTAGGAGATGGGGACTTTGGGAGGTAATTAGGTCGTGAGGGTGGAGCGCTCATCAATGGTATTGGTTTTCTTACATGAAGAGACAGGAGAGCTTGGCCTTGCTATCTGCTCTCTTCCATGTGAAGATACAGCAAGAAGACAACCCTCTGTGAATCCTGAAGCATGCTTTCACCAGACACCAGATCTGCGGGTCTCTTGATCTTGGACTTCCCAGCCTTCAGAACTGTGAGAAAAGAATGTCTGTTGTTTAAGCCACCCAGTCTATGGTATTCCTCTGTAGCAGCCTGAACGGACTGTGACAGGCTTTCAGTTTTCTTTTCAGGGGATAACCATTTCCATGAATAAGGGATATGTTGTGGAACCGTGAAGATAGCTAACTGTATTTGGAAACATAAATCTTGTTATTATAGGTCTCAGTTACCACAGTCCAGATCTAGCTACATAATAACAAATATTTCTTCCTTCTACAGAATTCTATAGAACTGCATCTCATTCTTAAGTCTTTGTGATCTCTTATATTAACCAGTCAGGTTACTCTCTTAATAGAAGCTAGAGTCCCTATCCTGAGCAAGCTCATTTCTTATCAGGATATATGTACATCCTTTAATTCTAGCCAGGGCTGCCTTGATCGTGTGTCTTCAAATTCCTTTTCCGCATGAAGGCTTTCCTCCTATCTCCAGACATCCACTCCTCCTATCTCCAGGCATCCACTGTCTCTGGTCACTCCCTTTAAAACTTTTAGTGTGAATTACACAACCACATTATTTACAGATTAATTATATTTAGGATTGTGATTTTAAGATTGTAATGGTTACATTTCACACAAACATTTATGTTGAAATTCTAACTGAACTATAGTTAACCGATGTCCATAAAAATCTGTTCAATGATAAAACAATGTACCATTACAAAAGAAAAGGAAGTAAAACTTATGTGTACCATATGGTCTACACTATGTAAAAATGCTAGCAAAAAGATTAGAAAGAATTGGACTTTGTATTGAGAGTGGTCTTGTCTGGGGAGTTGGATTAGCACGTTATTTCAGAAAATTGGCTTTATGAAGCGGTGGCTCCCTGAGATGTTCCAGCTTGTCAAAATTTTTAAGAAATTCTACAAGTGAAACCCTCATATCAGAAATTCACATCATAAGTAAAATTATTAAGTGATATGATACATAATTTAGTGAAAAAAATACCTTTAACTGTTTTTACCCCATATTCACAAACTTATTTGGAAGGAGAATTCTTTAAATTTACTATCAAATACAGTTCCCTGGAACACCCTTTGGAAACTAAACATTCTAAAATGTCCCCAGTGGACATTTTCTTCTTTTAATTTTTCTTTTTTGTATTAACAACGTAACATACCCTTCTTTGAACCAATAAAACAACGTAAAGTTGTATTTAAAAATTAATGATCTCATCCCATTGCATTTTCATTTCTGTCTCCCAAGGTAACACGTTAACAAATTGATGTGCATTAATCCATTTCTTTTCCTGCAGAACAAGTATATACATTCATATGAACAAATGCTTAGGGCTAATGCTATTATTTACGCATCAATCATTTACAAAAGTAATATCATACTTACACATTATTCTGCCATGTTAAATTTTCATCTAACTGAATATAACTCTCTCTCAAAGTCTAATTCAGCCTTTTGACTAGCTGGATAATTTTGCAAAGAACAGATATACCATAGTTTATTCAGACATTCCCCTATTGAGAGATATTTCACTTGCTTTCATTGTTTGCTAACACAATGATCACCTTTGCACAAATATATTTATTTAGAGGCATTTTTTATGGGATTAATTCCAATAAGTAAAATTACTGAATCAAAGAATATATATTTATTTTAGTAAATATTGCCATTTTACTTTTCAACAATATTGTAGCAATCATATTTCCCCCTGGTAAATATGACCGTGTCTCTACAACTTTATGTAGAGATACTTGCTAATATGATTTTTTTTCCTTTAGTGGTATATTTCCTTGATTTCCTTAATAATATTGCCACATACCTCCATAGCTGTAAAATATATAATTCTTTGTTTTCTTTGTCTTTAAACTTGACAGAATTGCATCATGCTACAGTTAAAAGCAACTTGCTTTTTTATTCCACTTCATGTCTTTAAAATGCATTCATGTTGAAAAATGTAGCTACAATTCTTTTTTTCACAGCTGAATAGTATTCTATTGTGTGAATATATTTAATTAATTTATTCATTTTCCTTTCAGTGGAATTTGGGCTTTTTCTATTTTTTTCTACTTATTTCTATTAGTATCAAGACTACCATAAAGATCCTCCAAGTATCAATTGATATATATACACATACATGTTAAAAATTCCATACAGTTTCATACCTACGAGTGAGATTACTGGGTTAATAGGATATGCAAAATTTCTACTTCGTAATTTTATTTACCAGAATTTTTCTAATGAATTGTCATAAATTTATATATTAGTCAGAGTTTTATATGAGTTCTCATATCTCCAAATTCTTGCTTATATTTCGTACTGTCAGGTTTTTAAAATTTCTAACAAACTTGTTGGTTTCTAATGGTCTATCACTGGCATTTCACTTTATTTTATTTTTTTAAATTTTTTTATTTTTTGCGATACGCAGGCCACTCACTGTTGTGGCCTCTCCCGTTGCGGAGCACAGGCTCCGGACGTGCAGGCCCAGCGGCCATGGCTCACGGGCCCATCCGCTCCGCGACATGTGGGATTTTTCCGGACCAGTGCACGAACCCGTGTCCCCTGCATTGGCAGGTGGACTCTCAACCACTGCGCCACCAGGGAAGCCCTGGCATTTCACTTTAATTTTCATTTCCCAGATTAAAAATAAGATCAAACAGATCATCCTTTTTTGTGTATTAGCATTTTATATTTCCTCTTCTTGGAAATGTCTATTCAAGGCTTTTGTTCATTTATCTAATAAGATGCTTGCCGTCTTTTACTTACTAATAGTCTGGAGAATTCTTTATTCTTTTATGGAAAATATTGGTTAACTGTGGGGCTTGTCTTCACTTCCTTTAACGACTTTACCATGGGGTTACTGTTATGATTTGTTAAATTAACATTTGTTAAGTAGAACCTCAAGGTGATGGGTGATGAGCTATGGTTCAGCAAAAGACCACAAGAGAAACTGAGATAGAGAAGTTTGTTACTCACAGGTCCTGGAGGAAGTACACAGCATACCTTGACCTACATGGGAGGTCAAGGCAGGGTGTAGGCAGAGAGAGAGGCAGGACCTGAGCCACATTTCTTTATTAGGGCCCATGGATAAAGTGCTTTGAGGTTCCTGGGCTAAGGCCCGTTTGGTCAGTTCAAACCAAAAAATGCTGGGTTTTGGTAAGCTCCAAGGGGTCTTACCTTAGGGGCACACAGGCTGAAGGCCTAGAGGCAGGGGAGATTGCTTCTCACAAGGGCTGTTGGGGGAGTCATATCAGGAGCTTACATTTGCTTGTGCCTCTGTGGGCTGTTATCTAGGGCACTTGCTTGTGTGAGAGGGCTAGTGTCAGGTTAAGCCCCCCTGGCCACTTGCCAAACAGAATGGAGGCCGAGGCAGCAATACCATGGAGTAGCTTAGCTCACCTCTGGACAGTTACCAACTCTCCTGATTTGTTTGAGACTGAAGGGTGTCTTGGGGCACAATATTTTAAAGTGCTAAAACCTGGAAGGTCCCAGGCAAATAGGGCAAGTTTGTTCCCTTTTTTCAATGATTATAAATTCTTAACTTCAGTAAAACTGAATTTACTAGTCTTTGCAATAATGGCTAGGGCTTTTGTTTGTGTGTGTTTAAAAAACGTTTCCGTTTTTAGATCAGGAAAATTTACTCCTGTATTTCATTGTAAAAGTTTAAAAGTTTGTGTTGTGTATAAGTCATCTGGAATGCTTTAACTTTGTAAGTGTTGTGATATAAGAATTTAATTTAGCCTTTTTAAAGCTTATTTTATGAATGTTTACATACAGCAATGCCCATTCATCTTAAATGTAGTTTGATGAATTTTGGAAATTGTGTACAGCACTATAACCTCTGCCATAACCAAGATAAAAAAGTTTCCTCACCTTAAAAAAAGGTTTCCTGTACCACTTGGCAGTTGATCCACTCCCCAATCCAAGCAAACACAGATCTGATTTTTTCCCTTAGTTTTGCTTTTTTAAGAGTTTCATTTCAATGGAACATGCGAATGTAGACTTTGTGTTTGACTTATTTTACTTAGTACGTGTTTTGAGATTGACCCATAGTATTTTGTTCCTTTTTTTATTGCTGGGTGGTGTTTCATTGTATGCATATGCTAAATTTGTTAATCCTTTATTAGGTCATTAGTTGGTATCATTTGAGATGAGTTGTTTCCAGTTTCAAACAATAATAATGCTACTATGAACGTTCAATTCAAGAGTTTGTGTGGACATATGCTTTGGTTTTCATTTCCTTTATGTAAATACCTAGGAGTGGAATTGCTAGGATATATGGTAAATGCAGATTTGACTTTTTAACATAAGGCCATATTGTATTTACAAAATGGTTGTACCACTTTTTTTCTTTGTAGCAACAGGTGTATATATATTCTTTTTGGATCAGTTTAGGAAATATTTTCCTAATCTCATGTCAAAAATTTTTTCTTCTATAAGTGTCATAGTTTTAGCTCTTACGTTTAGATCTCTGTTACATTTCAAATTAATTTGTGTGTGTGGTATAACTGTCAAGATTTATTTATTTTCCAAACATCTATACAGTAGTTTCATCACTACTTTTTGAAAACACTGACCTTTGACATACTTTGAAATGATCTGGCACCTTTGCTGAAAATCAGTTGACCATAAAAGTGTGATCTATTTCTGGACTCTCCATTCTTTCCATTGATTTATGGGTCTGTATTTCAATATCTCTCTGTCTTGACTATTGTAGCTTTATATTGCGTTGAAATCATGTAGTATGAGTCGTCCCCCCCCACCCAACTTTTTCTAAATTTATTTTGGCTGGTCTAGATTCTTTGTCTTTTTATATAAATTTTATAATAGGCTTATCAGTTTCTTCAAAAATACTATTAGAATGTTGATTGGAATTGCATTGAATCTGTAGATCAATATGAAAAAGATTACCATGTAAACAGTGTTGATTCAAACCTCCCAGTCACTATATATATATATATATATATATATATATATATATATATATATATATATATATACTCAAGTATGGGACATTTTCAAGCATCGGCTCCCTCCTCACCCGGCTTTGGTCTGACTCTCCGTGCCCCATGCCAAGTCCTCCCTGCATTGAGTCACTCATACAAGGAAGACCTTACCTTGCTCAGGTTCTCACACTACATGCTGGGCCACCCCTCAACAGGTTTACCTTCTTCACCCTGCTTGGAATCTCACTGTCAATATTGCCTCCCCTCTCCTCCTACACGGATACCTGCCTCACCCTGCTCATGTTCTGACACTCCACACAGAAGTCCTCCTCAATCTACTGTCTAATTGCTCTGTCTAAACTGATGGCTTTACAACTACATCATTCAAAGAAGGTACATAAAAGGAAAGGAAAGCATGAGAGAATGAGGGGATCTTTTCTATATTTTCTGGAGAGCAGGTGTTTTACATATGTTGTATTACCTTCACTGTGTGCTGCATTCTGGATAATTTCCTTGATTTTATGTTCCAGTTCTTTGATACTTTCTTCAGCTATGTCTCCCATGTTAGTTTTTTATATTTGTTGTTTGTATTATTTTATTTTCAATTTCCTGAACCACCAGTGGGGTTGAGCATATTTTATTATTCTTTAAATACTTACTGGATTTTTCTCTTCTGTGAATTACTTACCCATATTTGTTGTCCAAATTTCTATTGAGTATAACAACATTTTAACAATGGTTATCTCTGAATCACTGCATTTTGTTTGGTTTTATTTAATTATTTATGTGTCTCTATTTCCTAAATGTTATTTAATACTGCATTACATTCAGCACCAGAAAATCAATTTCAGAGCAATTAAAACGTAGTTCTTTGATTTATTTTATATACATATATATGTATATTTGTGTGTGTGTGTGTGTGTGTGTGTGTGTGTGTGTGTGTATGTATTTTACCAAAAAAATGGCAAATGGTGAGAAATGAGAGAGGATGGGATTGATGTTTTATCTCCTAATTAACTGGATTATCTAGGTACGACACATCACCTCCATAAGCTCCAATGTTTTGAAACTCAGTAATTTATTTTTATTACTGATTTAGAGTAATAATTAAAGCCATTTAAATATTCTATATCTGGATTTAGAGGAGGGTTGATTTTCATGAAGTCTTAGGAGAAAGCTGCTGTCAGATTGCCAGTGAAGTGTAAGCCAGTTCGTGAAAGGTATTATATTTCATGAATTCAGTTTCTTGCCCTTTGTATTTAATAGATTAATTTTGCTTTTATTGGTTTCCCACCAACACCATTCTCAATGGCGTTGTATACGTAGGGCTGTTTTGCTTCATTCTCTTCGTTCTGTACACCTTATTGGTCACACGTACCCACAGACTGATTGTACGATGGATGTAGCCCTTCTAGACATCATACACAGACACAAAAACATCCAGAGGCATGAAAAGGGCTACTCCTCTCTTCTTGGGCTCCTCTAGCAGAATTCCCATATGTCTCCATAGTCAAGCATTCCAGTACATGCCCATGCTGAAACCAGTCCCTGGAAGGACCTCCAGAATTATTCTGGCTAAGCAGGACCTATTCCCTGGTGCTGGGACCAATCTTCTCTGAATTATGTTCCTTCATGGAGGAGGGAGAAAGCCAAAATGAAATTCTGTTTGAGAGGAATGGGGTGGGGAAATGGGGTTTGAGTGTGTTACAGCCTCTAATTGGATTCTCTACTCATTGCTTCTATTTTTTCACTGCATATTTGACTTTGCTGCCATTCATCCAGAGAACATTTGTTGAGTATCTACTCTGTGCCAGATACTGATGGATGAATTTCCCTAAGACACAAATCTGAACATATTCTCATTCAGTCTGAAAGCTTCAGTGTTTCCACTTTGTTGCCTAATTAAAGATCCACTTGTAGCTTGTCATTCAAGGTCCTAATCCTGTATTCCTTGTGACTCACACTGTATTCAGCCAAGATGCACTCAGTGTTTTCAGAGCCTTAACATTTTCTGATTCCACCTTTGCTTATCATGTTTCCCCTGCCTTGACCACTTCCATCTACCATGCCCATCTCCTCCTGTCAAAATCTGAGTTCATCTTTCAAGGAGTAAAATGCCACCTACTACATAACAATCAACCAAATTTTTCACAGCAACAATATTGGCTATTCCCTATTTTGTCTGGTAGATTTCTAGGTATTTTATATGTTATCATTTATTCCACACAAAGAGCACAGGAAGTGAGTATAATTTTCTCCATTTTCTAACCAAGAAACAATCCAAGATGCTTACCTGAGACTCACATTCCTAGCAAGTTGGTGAGCTTGGACTTGCACCTGAGATTTTATTTGCAAACTAAAGTTATGTATCATAATGTTTAAACACACATACCTGAGAGGCAGACAGATCTAGTTTCCAAACTCCATTTTCCTCAGCTGGGTGGCTTTGAGAAAATCACTGAACCCTGTTGCTTATCAGTAGCCCATTGGTTCTCTGTGCCCTAGCCAAACTGGAATTCTTTTTGGTTTTTTTTTTTTGAGAAAGGAGGATTTTATCTCCTTGCTTCATTCATATCTACTTGCTCTACATAAATTTTAAAAAATAACAAAGATTAAAAAAATAAAACATCTTAATAACAAAACATTGAAGTGTATGGTTTGCTGTAATGGACATAGAAACACCTACTATATGTACGTACTCAGTTTACAGACTGAAATGGAAGAGAGAAATGGGAACACACAGTATACACATACGTTGTTGTAAAGGTTGCAACAGACATGAGTTTGAAGGTATTTCGGAGAATTTGATAACATAAATCACTGTTGAGAGACAGGCATACATTCTAAATATTGTAAAACTCTAGAAATAGTCTCCAGCAGATTTTCAGTTTTAAGAAAAAGAATATTAATGAACCAAGGGACTGAAAGGCATAGGAGATTACTTCAGGGACAAGTGCATGGTTCATTTATGCTTAGTGATACTGAGCAGTCTCTAGGATTCTCAGGTATAGGTGTCGGGGATGGAAAGATAAAAGATGGCTGAAGTAACTCAAAATTTTAGGCTGGAATAGCTGTAGTAAACATTGCTATAATGGAGCAAAAATAAGAAACATACATGAAGACTATGAATAAAAATCTATGACAGGTGCTTCCCTGGTGGTGCAGTGGTTGAGAGTCCGCCTGCTGATGTAGGGGAAACGGGTTCGTGCCCTGGTCCGGGAAGATCCCACATGCCGCGGAGTGGCTGGGCCCGTGAGCCATGGCCGCTGAGCCTGCGCGTCCGGAGCCTGTGCTCTGCAATGGGGGAGGCCACAACAGTGAGGCCCGCGTACTGCCAAAAAAAAAAAAAAAAAAAGGAGATGTAAGAAACATCTATGACATACATGTATGTTTGACATAAATAAGAAAAAATTTGTATCTGCTCAATGGATAGCCTTACTGAATTAAAAATAGAGGAAAAACACTTCAAACAGAGATTTATAAACAGTGATGCTCATTCTAGGTACCACCACCTTGATGATATATCTTCCCTATTGTGGTCTCTCTATAAGAGTATCCTAGAGTTCTTGAACTTGCAACTTTATGAAATATTGTGTAATGAGAATTTTATGCATTTCACTCACGTGTATTTACTAAACAATGATAGTGCCTGAGTTTAGATATCAATCTCACTTTTCTTTCCACTAAACATACTGTGATTCAATGCAGTTTTCCCTAACGTCCCTTTATGATAAGATTTAGTAGGGGTACTTTTTTTTTTTTTCAAACACACACACTGTATTTTATTTTTACAAGAGATAAATAGACTGACATCAAGCATTGTAAATGGATGACCAGAACAAAAGCAACAATGATTGCAATTACCAAACATGAAACACACTCACAATATGTCATAATATTGACATTCAGTCCAGTAATCCTCCACTGTAACAGCTCCTTTACTCTGCAGTGAAAATTGATTTGTATATTTTTTGCCTCTGAGTCCTTCTGGGATTTTTTTTTTAATTCAAACAGAAGGTCACAAAAATTATAATCATCCTCATCAGTTCACTCAGTCCCATGTAATTAATATTTTTTCAGCTTGATCTTTTGTTACCACTTTTATGAGTTCATGAGTTTTCCATTAGAGTTCTGAAAATGCTTATTCATTCAGTTCAGCAGTATAGTCAGTTACCAGAAACCTGTACTTGTCAGAGTCTTTTCCATGAATTCCTTGAAGATGAAACCCTTTTATAGGAACATTTTTGCAAAAGCATCAGAGTACACCCAGAACTGTCTGTAAATGACAAAAGACTTAAAAATGACCATGGTTAAAGATTTGATGAAAGTTCATAATAACGCAATTGACAAGAAAATTTAGTTATTTCTGAGATATACATTTTAAAGTAATAACTAGAATTATGACTTATAACATACCAGAACATATAAGATTTTTAGAAATTTCATGTAATGTCTGAAACATTTATATTAACATATTTCCATACAAATAACCCAAAGAAAGTTTAGTATTAGTTGTCTTGTTTGTTTGTTTGTTTTATACTGCAGGTTCTTATTAGTCATCAATTTCATACACATCAGTGTATACATGTCAATCCCAATTGTGCAATTCAGCACACCACGATCCCCACCCCACCACAGTTTTCCCCCCTTGGTGTCCATACGTTTGTTCTCTACATCTGTGTCTCAACTTCTGCCCTGAAAACCGGCTCATCTATACCACTTTTCTAGGTTCCACATACATGCATTAATATACGATATTTGTTTTTCTCTTTCTGACTTACTTCACTCTGTATGACAGTCTCTAGATCCACCCACGTCTCAAAAAATGACTCAATTTCGTTCCTTTTTATGGCTGAGTAATATTCCATTGTATATATATGTACCAGCACTTCTTTATTCATTTGTCTGTCGATGGGCATTTAGGTTGCTTCCAATACCTGGCTATTGTATATAGTGCTGCAATGAACATTGGGGTGCATGTGTCTTTTGGGATTATGATTTTCTCTGCGTATATGCCCAGTAGTGGGATTGCTGGATCATATGGTAATTCTATTTTTAGTTTTTTAAGGAACCTTCATACTGTTCTCCATAGTGGCTGTATCAATTTACATTCCCAACAACAGTGCAAGAGGGTTCTCTTTTCTCCACACCCTCTCCAGCATTTGTTGTTTGTAGATTTTCTGTTGATGGCCATTCTCACTGGTGCGAGGTGATACCTCATTGTAATTTTGATTTGCATTTCTCTAATAATTAGTGATGTTGAGCAGCTTTTCATGTGCTTCTTGGCCATCTGTATGTCTTCTTTGGAGAAATGTCTATTTAGGTCTTCTGCCCATTTTTGGATTGGGTTGTTTGTTTCTTTAATATTGAGCTGCATGAGCTGTTTATATACTTTGGAGATTAATCCTTTGTCCGTTGATTCGTTTGCATATATTTCGTTCCATTATGAGGGTTCTCTTTTCATCTTGTTTATGGTTTCTTTTGCTGTGCAAAAGTTTTAAAGTTTCATTAGGTCCCATTTGTTTATTTTTGTTTTTATTTCACTACTCTAGGAGGTGGATCAAAAAAGATCTTTCTGTGATTTATGTTAAAGAGTGTTCTTCCTATGTTTTCCTCTAAGAGTTTTAGAGTGTCTGGTCTTACGTTTAGTTCTCTAATCTATTTTGAGTTTATTTTTGTGTACGGTGTTAGGGAGTATTCTAATTTCATTCTTTTCCATGTAGCTGTCCAGTCTTCCCAGCACCACTTATTGAAGAGACTGTCTTTTCTCCATTGTATATCTTTGCCTCCTTTGTCATAGATTAGTTGACCATAGGTGCTTGGGTTTATCTCTAGGCTTTCTATCTTGTTCCATGGATCTATGTTTCTGTTTTTGTGCCAGTACCATATTGTCTTGATTACTGTAGCTTTGTAGTGTAGTCTGAAGTCAGGGAGTCTGATCCCTCCAGCTCTGTTTTTTTCCCTCAGGACTGCTTTGGCTATTCGGGGTCTTTTGTGTCTCTATACAAATTTTAAGATGATTTGTTCTACTTCCGTAAAAAATGGCATTGGTAGGGCTTCCCTGGTGGCGCAGTGGTTGGGAGTCCGCCTGCCGATGCAGGGGACGCGGGTTCGTGCCCTAGTCCGGGAAGATCCCACATGCCGCGGAGCGGCTGGGCCCGTGAGCCATGGTCGCTGAGCCTGCGCGTCTGGATGACTGTGCTCTGCAACTGGAGAGGCCACAACAGTGAAAGGCCCGCATACCGCAAAAAAAAAAAAAAAAAAATGGCATTGGTAACTTGATAGGGATTGCATTGAATCTGTAGATTGCTTTGGGTAGTATAGTCACTTTCACAATGTTGATTCTTCCAATCCAAGAACTTGGTATATCTCTCCATCTGTTGGTATCATCTTTAATTTCTTTCATCAGTGTCTTATAGTTTTCTGCATACAGGTCTTTTGTCTCCCTAGGTAGATTTATTCCTAGGTATTTTATTCTTTTTGTTGCAGTGGTAAATGGGAGCGTTCCCATAATTTCTCTTTCAGATTTTTCATCATTACTGTATAAGAATGCAAGAGATTTCTGTGCATTAATGTTGTATCCTGCAACTTTACCAAATTCATTGATTAGCTCTAGTAGTTTTCTGGTGGCATTTTTAGGATTCTCTATGTATAGTATCATGTCATCTGCAAACAGTGACAGTTTTACTTCTTCTTTTCCAATTTGTATTCCTTTTATTTCTTTTTCTTCTCTGATTGCCATGGCTAGGACTTCCAAAACTATGTTGAAGAATAGTGGTGAGAGTGGACATCCTTGTCTTGTTCCTGATCCTAGAGGAAATGCTTTCAGTTTTTCACCATTGAGAATGATGTTTGCTGTGGGTTTGTCGTATATGGCCTTTATTATGTTGAGTTAGGTTCCTTCTGTGCCCACTTTCTGGAGAGTTTTTATTATAAATGGGTGTTGAATTTTGTCAAAAGCTTTTTCTGCATCTATTGAGATGATCATATGGTTTTTATTTTTCAGTTTGTTAATATGGTGTATCACATTGATTAATTTGCATATATTGAAGAATCCTTGCATCCCTGGGATAATCCCACTTGATCGTGGTGTATGACCCTTTTAATATGTTGTTGGATTATTTGCTATTATTTTGTTGAGGATTTTTGCATCTATATTCATCTGTGATATTGGTCTGTAATTTTCTTTTTTTGTAGTGTCTTTGTCTGGTTTTGGTATCAGGGCGATGGTGACCTCATAGAATGAATTTGGCAGTATTCCTTCCTCTGCAATTTTTTTGGAAGAGTTTGAGAAGGATGGGTGTTAGCTCCTCTCTAAATGTTTGATAGAATTCACCTGTGAAGGCATCTGGTTCTGGACTTTTGTTTGTTGGAAGATTTTTAATCACAGTTTCAAGTTCATTACTTGTGATTGGTCTGTTCATATTTTCTATTTCTTCCTGGTTCAGTCTTGGAAGGTAATACCTTTCTAAGAATTTGTCAATTTCTTCCAGGTTGTCCATTTGATTGGCATAGAGTTGCTTGTAGTAGTCTCTTAGGATGCTTTGTATTTCTGCGTTGTCTGTTGTAACTTCTCCTTTTTCGTTTCTAATTTTATTGATTTGAGTCCTCTCCCTCTTTTTCTTGATGAGTCTGGCTAATGGTTTATCAATTTTGTTTATCTTCTCAAAGAACCAGCTTTTAGTTTTGTTGATCTTTGCTATTGTTTTCTTTGTTTCTATTTCATTTATTTCTGCTCTGATCTTTATGATTTCTTTCCTTCTGCTAACTTTGGGTTTTGTTTGTTCTTCTTTCTCTAGTTCCTTTAGGTGTAAGGTTAGATTGTTTACTTGAGATTTTTCTTCTTTCTTGAAGTAGGCTTGTATAGCTATAAACTTCCCTCTTAGAACTGCTTTTGCTTGCATCCCATAGGTTTTGGATCGTCGTGTTTCCGTTGTCATTTGTCTCTAGGTATTTTTTGATTTCCTCTTTGATTTCTTCAGTGATCTCTTGGTTTTTTAGTAACGTATTGTTTAGCCTCCATGTGTTTGTGTTTCTTATGTTTTTTTCCCTGTAATTGATTTCTAATCTCCTAGTGTTGTGGTCAGAAAAGATTCTTGATATGATTTCAATTTTCTTAAATTTACTGGGGCTTGATTTGTGACCCAAGATGTGATCTATCCTGGAGAATGTTCCATGCGCACTTGAGAAGATAGTGTAATCTGCTGTTTTTGGATGGAATATCCTATAAATATCAATTAAATCTATCTGGTCTGTTGTGTCATTTAAAGCTTCTGTTTCCTTATTTATTTTCATTTTGGATGATCTGTGTATTGGTGTAAGTGAGGTGTTAAAGTCCCCCATTATTATTGTGTTACTGTCGATTTCCTCTTTTAGAGCTGTTATCAGTTGCTTTATGTATGGAGGTGCTCCTATGTTGGGTGCATATATATTTATAATTGTTATATCTTCTTGGATTGATCATTATGTAGTGTCCTTCCTTGTCTCTTGTAACATTCTTTCTTTTCAAGTCTATTTTCTCTGATATGAGTATAGCTACTCCATCTTTCTTTGGATTTCCATTTGCATGGAATATCTTTTTCCATCCCTTCACTTTCAGTCTGTATGTGTCCCTAGGTCTGAGGTGGGTCTTTTGTAGACAGCATATATATGCGTCTTGTTTTTTTATCCATTCAGCAAGCCTGTGTCTTTTGGTTGGAGCATTTAATCCATTAACGATTAAGGTAGTTATTGATATGTATTTTCCTGTGACTATTTTATGAATTGTTTTGGGTTTGTTTTTGTAGGTCCTTTTCTTCTCTTGTGTTTCCCACTTAGAGAAGTTCCTTTAGCATTTGTTGTAGAGCTGGTTTGCTGGTGCTGAATTATCTTAGCTTTTGCTTGTCTGTAAAACTTTTGAGTTCTCCATCGAATCTGAATGGGATCCTTGTCGGGTAGAGTCATCTTAGTTGTAGGTTCTTCCCTTTCATCACTTTAAGTATATCATGCCACTCCCTTCTGGCTTGTTGAGTTTTTGCTGAGAAATCAGCTGTTAACCTTATGAGAGTTCCCTTGTATATTATTTGTCATTTTCCCCTTGCTGCTTTCAATAATTTTTCTTTATCTTTAATTTTTGCCAATGTGATTACTATGTGTCTCGGTGTGTTTCTCCTTGGGTTTATTCTGTATGGGACTCCCTGCACTTCCTGGACTTGGGTGGCTATTTCCTTTCCCATGTTAGGGCAGTTTTCGACTATAATCTCTTCAAATATTTTCTCAGGTCCTTTCTCTCTCTCTTCTCCTTCTGGGACCCCTATAATCTGAATGTTGTTGCATTTATTGTTGTCCCAGAGGTGTCTTAGGCTGTCTTCATTTCTTTTCATTCTTTTTTCTTTATTTTGTTCCACAGCAGTGAATTCCACCATTTTGTCTTCCAGGTCACTTTTCCGTTCTTCTGCCTCAATTATTTTGCTATTGATTCCTTCTAGTGTAGTTTTCATTTCAGTTATTGTATTGTTCCTCTCTGTTTGTTATTTAATTCTTCTAGGTGTTTGTTAAACATTTCTTGCATCTTCTCGATGTTTGCCTCTATTCTTTTTCCAAGGTCCTGGATCATGTTCACTCTCATTATTCTGAATTCTTTTTCTGGAAGGTAGCCTATCCACTTCATTTAGTTGTTTTTCTGGGTTTTTATCTATTTCTTCCTCTGATATATAGCCCTCTGCCTTTTCATCTTGTCTATCTTTCTGTGAATGTGGTTTTTGTTCCACAGGCTGCAGGATTGTAGTTCTTCTTGCTTCTGCTGTGTGCCCCCTGGTGGATGAGGCTATCTAAGAGGCTTGATGGGAGGGACTGGTGGTGGGTAGAGCTGACTGTTGCTCTGGTGGGAAGAGCTCAGTAAAACTGTAATCCACTTGACTGTTGATGAGTGGGGCTGGGTTCCCTCCCTGTTGGTTGTTTGACCTGAGGCAACCCAACACTGGGGCCTAACTGGGCTCTTTGGTGGGGCTAATGACACACTCTGGGATGGCTCATGCCAAGGAGCACTTCCCAGAACTTCTCCTGCCAGTGTCCTTGTCCCCATGGTGAAATAGAACCACCCCTCGCCTCTACAGAAGACTCTCCAACACTAGCAGGTAGGTCTGGTTCAGTCACCCCTGGTGTCACTGCTCCTTCCCCTGGGTCCCGATGTACACACTACTTTGTGTATGCCCTCCAAGAGTGGAGTCTGTTTCCCACAGTCCTGTCGAAGTCCTGCAATCAATTCCCACTAAGCTTCAAAGTCTGATTCTGTAGGAATTCCTCCTCATGCTCCGGTTGGACCCCCAGGTTGGGGAGCCTGACGTGGGGCTCAGAATCTTCACTCCAGTGCATGGACTTCTGTGGTATAAGTGTTTGCCAGTCTGTGAGTCACCTACCCACCAGTTATGGGATTTGATTTTACTGTGATTGCGCCCCTCTTACTGTCTCATTGTGGCTTCTCCTTTGTCTTTGGATGTGGGGTATCTTTGTTGGTGAGTTCCAGTGTCTTCCTGTTGATGATTGTCCAGCAGCTAGTTGTGATTCTGGTGTTCTCGTAAGAGGAAGTGAGAGCACATCCTTCTACTGGAATTCTTTTAATTCTTAACAAAGTGTTTTTCAGAGTACCACATCACAGCTCATTAGTTGGTCATGACCAATTATTGTTAACAGGTTTATTAAGATATAATTCATATTCCACATAATTCACCCATTTAAAGTGTAAAATTCAGTGACTTTTGGGGTATTTGTAGAGCTGTGCAACAATCACTACCATGTAATTTAGAATATTTTATTACCTACAAAAGAAACCCTGTACCTTTTAGCTATCACTGCCTCATCCCCACCTCACAACCATTAATCTACTTTCAGTTTCTATAAATTTGACTATTCTGGACATGTCAGATATATGCTACCATATAAGGTGGAGCTTTTTGTGACTGGCTTCTTTCACTTAGCATAATTTTTCGAAGTTCATTAATGTTGTAGCACATATCAGAACTTCATTCTTTTTCTTTTTTGGTCAAATAATATCCCATTGTATGGATATTACCACTTTTTGTTGATCCATTTATCAGTTGTTGGACCTTTGAGTTGTTTCCACTTGTTCGTTATTATGGTAATACTACTATGAACATCTCTGTGCAAGTTTTGTGTGGACATCTATTTTAATTTTTCTTGGGTATATAGCTAGGAGTGGAATACTTGGTGAAATGGTAACTCTATGTTTAACTCTTTGAGGGACTGCCAGACTATTTTCTAAAGCAGCTGAATTGTTTTATATTTTCTACCAGTCGTGTATGAGGGTCTTGATTTCTCCGTATTCTTGCCAATACTTGTTGTTGTCTTTTTGATTATAGCTGTCCTAATATGTGTGAAGGGGTATTCTGTTGTAGTTCGATTTGCATTCCCCTGATGACTAATGATTTTGAGAATCTTTCAAATGCTTATAGGCCCTTTGCATACCTTCTTTGGAAAAATATCTATTCAGTTCCTGTGCCTATATTTTAACTGGATTGTCTTTTTATTGTTAGGTTGTAAGAATTTTTTATATATTTTAGATTCAATTCCCTTACCAGGTATATGATTTACAAATATTTTCTCCTGTTTGTCCTTTTGTCCTATTTGTCCTATTTGTGATTTGTCCTTTCATATTCTTGATAGTGTCCTTTGAAGCACAAAAGTTTTAATTTTGGCAAGGTCATATTAATCTTTTTCTTTAGGATGTGCTTTGGTGTTGTAAGTAATAAATCATTGCCTAATCCAAGGTCATAAGGATCTAACTGTATGCATTCTTCTAGAGTTTTGTAGTTTTAGCTCTTAGATTTATGTCTCTGATCCCTTTTGAGTTGAAATTTTGTATGATGTAGGAGTCGAACTTCATTCTTTTGCATGTAGATATCCAGTTGTCCCAGGATCATTTATTGAAAAGGATATTCTTTTCCTAATCAATGATTTTGATGCCCCTGTCAAAAATGAATTGAAAAAAATATGATATGCATATTATATATATAATATAAATAAAATAAATTGACTCTCAATTCCATTCTATTTATCTGTATGCTTATCTTATGCCAGCACCACAGTGTCTTAATTACTGTTGCTTTGTTGCTTCGTAATAATTTTTGAAATCAGAAAGTATGAGTTTCAACTGTATTCTTCATTTTCAAGATTGTTTGAGCTATTTTGTGTCTCTTAAGTTTCCATATTAATTTTAGGATCAATTTGTCAGTTTCTACAAAGAAGCCAATTAGAATTCTGACAGAGATTATGTTGGGTCTGTAGATTAGGGAGTGTTGTCATATTGACAATATTAAATCTTCCAATCCATAGACTTGAGATGTTTTTCCATTTATTTAGAAACTCTTTAATTTTTTCTTTAATATATTTTAACGTTTTACAGTTTTCAGAGCATGATTTTTGCATTTTGTTAAATATATTGCTATGCGTTTTATTGTTTTTGATTCTGTAGTAAACAGATTATTTTCTTAGTTTCATTTTTGGATTTTTTTTTTTTTTTCGGTACGCAGGCCTCTCACTGTTGTGCCCTCTCTCATTGCGGAGCACAGGCTCCGGATGCACAGGCTCAGCGGCCATGGCTCATGGGCCCAGCCACTCCGCAGCATGTGGGATCTTTCTGGACTGGGGCACGAACCTGTGTCCCCTGCATTGGCAGGCGGACTCTCAACCACTGTACCACCAGCGAAGACCCATTTTTGGATTTTTTATTGCAGGTGTATAGATATAAAATTGCTTTTTGATCTTCTCTCTTGTACCTTTTCCGATATTGCTTGTTAGTTCTAATAGGTGTTTAGTGGATTCCTTAAGATTTTTATATGCAAGATAATGTCATCTGTAAAGGGAGATAGCTTTACTTCTTTCTTTCCAAAATATATGACTTTTGTTTCATTTTCTCACCTGATTGTCAGGACTAGAACCTCCATCCAGTATAGTATTGAATAGAAGTGATGAGTGCAGACATCTTTGTTTTGTTCCTGATCTTAGAGTAAAAACATTCAGTATTTTACCATTAAGTTTGATATTAACTGTGGATATTTCGTAGATGCCCTTTATCAGGTTGAGGAAGTTTCCTTTTATTTTTTTAGTGTTTTTATCCTGAACAGGTATTGGATTTTGCCAAATGCGTCTATTGAGATGATCACGTAGTTGTTGTTTTTTAATTCAGTTAATATGGTATATTATATTAATTGATTTTGAGATGTTAAGCCAACCTGGCATTCCTGGTAGAAATTCCACTCGGTCGTTTCATCTATCTACCTATCTATCTACCTACGTACCTATCTATCTATCTATCTATATGCTGGATTTGGTTTTCTAGTATTTTGTTGAGAATTTTTGCATGTATATTCATAAGGTATATTGGTCTGGAGTTTTCTTGTAATGTTTTTGTTTGGTTTTGATATTAGAGTCATACTGATATTAGAGTAATACTAGAATGAGTTGGAAAGTGTTTTTTCCTGTTCTATTTTTTGAAAGAGTTTGTAAAGTATTGGCATTTTTTTAAAATAAATATTTGGTGAAATTCACCAGTGAAGCCTGAACTTTTCTTTGTGGGTAGATGTTTGGTGTTGTAGTAGTTGTTGTTTTTACTAATTCAGTCTCTTTACTTGTTATAGGTACATTCAGATTATCTATTTTGTCTTGAGTCAGATTTAGGAATTTTTCCATTTCATCTAATTTATCTAACTTACTAGTATATAATTCATATTCTGTGAGTATTCTCTTATAAAAAGTTTTATTTCTGTAAGTTTGGTAATAATGTCTCCTCTTTCATTTCTGCTTTTGGTAATTTGCGCCTTCTCTCTTTTTTCCCTTGGTCAGTTCTGCTAAAGGTTTGTCAATTTTGCTTATCTTTCCAAAGGACCACTTGGTTTTGTTGATTTTTTTTCTCTTGTTTTTATATTCTATTTCATTAGTTTCTGCTCTAATATTTATTATTTCCTTCCTTCCTTCTTGCTTTAGATTTAGTTTGCTTTTATTTTTTCAGTGTTTTAAAGAGAGAAGTTAGGTTATTGCCTTGAGATATTCCTCCCCCTCCTCCTCCCCTCCCCTCCCCTCCCCTCCCCTCCCCCTCCCCTCCCCTCCCCTCCCCTCCCCTCCCCTCCCCTCCCCTCCCCTCCCCTCCCCCTCCCCTCCCCTCCCCTCCCCTCCCCTCCCCTCCCCTCCCCTCCCCTCCCCTCCCCCTCCCCTCCCCTCCCCTCCCCCTTCCCCTCCCCTCCCCTCCCCCTTCCCCTCCCCTCCCCCCTCCCCTCCCCCTCCCTTCCCCTCCCCCTCCCCTCCCATCCCCCTCCCCTCCCCCTCCCCCCTCCTCCCCCTCCTCCTTTCTTCTTCTCCTTCTCCTTCTCCTTCTCCTTCTCCTTCTCCTTCTCCTTCTCCTTCTCCTTCTCCTTCTCCTCCTTCTCCTCCCCCTCCTCCTCCTCCTCCTCCTCCTCCTCCTCCTCCTCCTCCTCCTCCCTCTCCCTCTCCCTCTCCCTCTCCCTCTCCCTCCCCCTCCCCCTCCCCCTCCCCCTCCCCCTCCCCTCCCCCTCCCTCTCCCTCTCCCTCTCCCTCTTCATAGGTATTTATAGCTCTAAATTGCCTTCTAAGAACTGCTTTAGTTGCATTCCATATGTTTTGGTATAGTATGTCTTAATTTTTATTCCTTTCAAAGTATTTTATAGTTTCCCTTGTGATTTCTATTTTGAGCCATTGGTTAATAGGAGTGTGTTGTTTAATTTCCACATATTTGTCAGTTTCCCACATTTCTTTATGTTACTTATTTCTAATTTCATTCCGTTGTTCTCAGAACGAAGTTTATATTTAATTCCTTTTACATTTATTGAGATCTATTTTATGGCCTAGGATACGGTCTTTCCTGGAGAATGTTTCATGTGCACTTGAAGAGGATGCATATTCTGATGTTGTTGGGTGACATGTCCAACAGATGTCTGTTAGTGCTAGTTGGTCTGTTGTGTTGTGCTGTCTTCTGTTTCCTTACTGGTGTTCTGCCTAGTTGTTCTGTACAATAGTGAAAGTGGCATATAGAAGTCCCCAAATGTTATTTGAATTTTTTATTTTTCCCTTTATTTTGGCCTGTTTTGCTTCAGGTATTTTGGTGCTTTGTTGTGAGGTGAGATCGGTAATTTTTTAAATAAGAGAGGATAGAATAGAAAATATCAGAATTCATTTTTGCAATAAGGTTAACAATAATTCAGTAAGTCTTGTTTCACGTGTGTCTGAGTCTGTGTATATGTTATGATATTAGATGTATTTCTTATCATAAGTTGTAGTCAAAAACATTTGAAAGCTGTAACTTTGCCAAGCCCCCATCTTAGTGCCTTTGGACTTTTACAGGCTGGATTAAAATCCCACCCACTTCTCCCCTCTACTTGGCTAATCACCACTATTTTTATCAGCTTAAGTTTAGATAATACTTCCTTGAAGGGGACTTTACTAATTCTGTATGACAAGAGAAGTTACTTTTGCTGCATGTTCCTGTAGTCACTGTACTTCCTATATTCTGGATCTTATTGGAATGATTTATCTCCCTCTTCCTTCCTGTACTGTAAGGCTTGTAAGGGCATGGGTTATACACATTTTATTCACTACTCCATCTATAGCAGCAAGCAGATGCTTGGAAAGTTGTCCACGTTCAAGAAATAATTACTGACCATATAATTAAAGCACAGTGGGACAGTGCTTTAAAGGACAGTGGGAAGTCATACCTAATACTATACCAAAGGCTTATAAATAAATATATCTATGAGAATTTATTGTATATTAGACATGAATGATGTACTATAGTGAATTCCATTATATAGAGAAGCAAACTGAGCCTCAAATAGAGAAAGTAACTTCCCCAATGTTACACTGTCCTGTCTAAGTAAGGAACAAACAAAAGTGTTATAAGAATTTAGGAAAAAGAGATACTCGTAGACTGCAAAGGTCAATGATGGCTTGTTACAGGAGAGGAAGCCACCCTAGGCCTTGAAAAATGCTGGAATCTGGGGCAAGGTTGATGAGTAAGGCAGGCAGCGTTATGTTCAGAGGTGGGGAATGGGAAAATCAGAATTCATCTCACGGTTTGCATTTGAAAATATTCAAACTCTCACCACAGCATCAACAGAAAAAAAAAATTAGAAAGCTCCTTTTCAAGTTAAAGCAAAGCAAAGATGTATTAGACTCAGCTAAAAGATCATCAGCAAGTAAGGCTGGCAGCCGGAATGACAGATTAGGATAGCTATCCAGTAAGTGTCCCTTGTAAAGGACTAAATTCCCTTCTGGGTTTCAGTGTTAATGAAATGTGAACATATTGCGTCATCTAGTGGTTTTATTGAACACACATCTATATGAATCTGCTTTCTTGGCTGGTTTTCACTAATATTACCTGATACAATGGAGACTAGTTTGCTGAAGGTTTAGGATAAACTTTGTCTTTTAAGATTCTCAAGGACTAATATCTGTTGATAAAATAGAGCAATGACTTTCAGACACTATTGTGGCTGGAGATGCCTTGAAAGATCTGTTTTATTCCTCTAAACACTTGGAAAATCTTAGGTAGATTTAACAAGAAAAATCATTGGAAATGAATTCAAGAGAGATAAAATTTCCAAGTGTTAGAAACAAAGATATCTTAAAGCCAAAGTTGTGAGCCTCCACTCAAGTCAGATTCTCTCAGGTTATGGGAACAAATTTCATCATCTGCCATTTCTGGGTCAGTTTTGATGTATTGGTTTATGTTCTCTTTGTAGTTATTATGCTACTTTTGCATTCCTGGTCATTTTTGCTTGGATGTCAAACATTGTGAATTTTGCCTTGTAGGGTCCTGATGTTTTAGTATTCCTATAAATATTCTTGAGCATAGTCCTAGGACCCAGTTAAGTTACTTAGAATTATCTTAGCCCTATTGAGTTTTGCTTTTAAGCTTAGTTAGGTGGTACCAAAGCAGTGCTTAGTTTAGGACAGGGGCTTTTTTTGTACTACCTGTAAGCCAATAATGGTTTTTACATTTTTAAATTGTAAAAGAAAAAAAAATATGCAACAGAGACTGAATGTGGTCTGCAAAGCCTAAAATATTTCCTATCAACCTCTTCATAGAAGTTTACTAAGGTAATTTTTCCCCAGTACTGAGGCAAGACCTTCTTAGTATTCTAATTGATGCCTTATCTATTATGAGATTTTTCCACTCTGGTTCTTGGTCAGAAATTCTGCTTCAGTGTGTTGTATGTCACATCCATTGGCCTGCCATTAACCAAAGCAAATCATAGGCCATATTTGACAATGGGATGGAGCTTAAGTTCCCAACAAGGAAACACTTGTTGTCATGTCACTGCATGTCAACAGATAGGATCGTTTTTCTGGAAAAAAGAGTGCATGATTGTAAATCAAATCTAACATACACACCTAGACTAAATAAGATAGATGTTCTTTCAAGGCGGTACTAACTCTGAGCCTTTATTTGTGATTGCAGAATTTCTCGTATTACTAATGAGTTCTCAAGAAGGTCTTTTGTTTTCATTTGTGTATTCAGTGAGTATTATAATCATTTATATAAGCTTATTTGAAAATATGAAGGAAAGTCTTGAATTTAACTATTATTAGGAGATTTCAGAGCCCATATTTACATTCACGTTTCCACAATTTTGATGAGAAGGGATGGAGGATACAAACAAACATACAAATGTATTTGGGTGTCTGTGATCTCACAAGCACTGTTTACAGTCTGTATATTTGCTCTCTCTTCTCATCCTCATCGAAACTCTCCATGGTAGGTATTAATAACCCTAATTGATGGACAAGGAATTTGAGTTTTACAATAACTAAGTTGGTCGTCCTTCAAAATGTCAGGGATTAGAGCTCAGGTGTGTCTGACCTCAAACCTGCCGTCTCATGTGTCATGATACATAGCTCCCCACAGCAATCAAGGAAATCAGCAGCCATGCACAGTCAGCAGCTTATACCCCCAACAGTTCTTCCCTGTTCATTCATGTGTGGTGGCCATTAGGAAGATGAGATCACTTTTGATGAGAAAGAAGTCCGAGACTGCTGGCCCACAGTAACTCATGATTTTCCTTTGGAGAGCAATCCAAATTTGATGCTTACACTTCCTGATTTACTAAGGCTGAAAGCAATGATCCAGTCAAACCAGTGCTTTGGGGATGGTCCCTTGATTAACACCAGTGCCACTGTGAAAAATTAAATGCTCTGTATTCTTAAATATTTGAAGATTCTCAGAAGAAATAATTGCTTATGAACATCTTAAACTGATCTAGTTAAATGGCAGTTGTTCTTGCTGTTAAAAAATTTAAGCATGAAGCATAATAATCCTTTGTGTAATTTGTCCATGGTTTATTCAATCACTCCCCTGTTGATGGACATTTGAGTTGTCTCTAGTTACTTGCTATTTATTACAAATAATGCTTCCTTTGTATCAGCTTTTGCTACAAAATACCATGTAGTAAACAACCACCAAGACTTAGTTGAATATAAAAATAATTATTTATTGTTTACATCACTTAAAGCTCAGCTTTGGGACTGGCACACTGTCACTTCCACTCACATGCCATCATTCAAAGCAAGCCACCTGGTCAAACCCAACATCAAAGGTGGGGAATTGCTTCGCTCATGATGAGGCCATGACAGAGTTGTGGGTACAAGGAAAGCTGAAGAGTTGGAGAGAAATATATAATCTACTGCAGCCTTGTGTAAAATTTTGTCAAGGTATTATTATTATTATTTTTTTGTGGTACACAGGCCTCTCACTGTTGTGGCCTCTCCCGTTGCGGAGCACAGGCTCCGGATGCACAGGCTCAGCGGCCATGGCTCACGGGCCCAGCTGCTCCACGGCATGTGGGATCCTCCCAGACCGGGGCACGAACCCGTGTCCCCTGCATCGGCAGGCGGACTCTCAACCACTGCGCCACCAGGGAAGCCCTGTCAATGTATTTTTGAAATACATTCCTAGTAGTGGGATAGTTGGGACATGGATTAAGTACACATGTATTTTTTTCTACATATCACCAAATTCTCCTTCATAGTAGTTTAAACATTTAAAACCATTCTACAATCAATATATGATATTGCTTTCCCACAGTCTGTTTTGTCAGTCAGTATAGTTTTACCTTTTATTTCTCTTACTATAAGCAAAGTTGAGGATCTTTTAATGAATTTAAAAGCAATTTGCATTTCTTTTTCTTCTGCGAACACTTTGTATTTGTTGGAGGAGATAATTGAGAGGATGTGACTGCCAGTTGACCTGAATGCTGGGCCAGGCAATTGGAGGCGCCTCGCCCACCCCTGTCCTTGGCATGTACACTCTGCCCACCGTTCCCACAGTGAGAGCTGTTTTCAAGGATGCAGCCTTGAGAAAGTGAGGTGTTGTTGAGACACTCTGAAAAGTGTCCGTGACTGAACCCAGTTAATCCCTCTATATAAACTTTTAAGATTCTGGTGGGCGGATGCCAAGATCTACTTGTCTTTTGTCTGACCACAACAAGTCTGGTGTGTAAGTTCCCTTGCTTATTAAACCTGCCACCTACCAATTCGGAGTGGCTGCCCTTGTCTTTGTTTCTTCAGGCTCTCCTTACCCTGTATGTGGATAAGTTTCAGATTTTTACCCAAGAAGCTTCCGGGTTTGTGAACCAACAAGATCCCTGCCCACCCCCCGCCCCCCAACCCCCCTTTTGGTAAGGATTTGGCCATTTATTTCTCTGTCTTTAGAAGTTGTTTATACAACAGGGAAATTACAAGTTTGTAAATATTTTTTTCCTGATTTTTAACTTGGCTTATTGTGTTTTGGCATATAAATGTTTTAAATTTTTATTTAATCAAATTTACCAGCCATTTTCCATTTCGCTTCTGGATTTGGAGGCATAGCTAGGGAATTTTCCCCCATTTGTGAAAAAAATCTACTCATGTTTTCTTCTTGAACTCATATAGTTTTTTTTTTTCATACTTAACTGTTTTATACATTTATAATGTATCCTATTGTAAGCAGTGAATCTGATTTTAACTTTTTTATACAGGCATACCTCCTTTAATTGCACTTCATAAATATTATGTTTTTTACAAATTAAATATTTATGGCAACCCTGTGTTGAGCAAGTCTGTCAGTGCCATTTTTTCAAGAGCATTTTTCTCACTTCCTGTCTCTGTGTCACACTTTGGTAATTCTCACAATATGTTGAACTTTTTCATTATTATTATATTAGTTATGGTGATCTGTGATCAGTGATATTTGATTTACTATTGTAATTTTCTGGGACGCCACAAACTGTGCCCATATAAGATGACAAACTTAATATATGTGTGTTTTGACTGCTCCACTGACCAGCTGTTCCCCCATCTCTCTTCCTTTCCTTGGGCCTCCCTAGTCCCTGAGACCAAGCAATTTTGATATTAGACCAATTATTAGGCCTCTGAGTGTTCAAGTGGAAGGAAGAGTCACACATTTCTCACTTTAAATCAAAAGCTAGAAATGATTAAGCATAGTGAGGAAGGCATTTGAAAGCCGACACATTGAAAGCTTAGGCCTCTTGGGCAAGTCAGCTAAGTTGTGAATGCAAAGGAAAAAAAAGTTCTTAAAGGAAATTGAAAGTGCTACTCCAGTGAACACACGGATGATAAGAAAGCAAAGCAGTCTTACTGCTAATATGGAAAAGGTTTTAGTGGTCTGGATGGAAGATCAAACCAGCCACAACATTCCCTTAAAGCCAAAGCCTTATCCAGAGCAAGGCCCTGACTCTCTTCAATTCTATGAAGGCTGAGAGAAGTGAGGAAGCTGCAGAAGAAAAGTTTGAAGCCAGCAGAGGTTGGTTCATGAGTTTTAGGAAAGAAGCCATCCAGCAAGTGCTGATGTAGAAGCTGTAGTAAGTTACCCAGAAGATCTAGCTAAGATAATGAATGAAGGTGGCTACACTAAAAAATCAAAAAGATTTTCAGGAAAGATCAAACAGCCTTATATTTGGAGAAGATGCCATCTAGGACTTTCATAGCTAGAGAGGAGAAGTCAATGCTTGATACAAACCTTCAAAGGACAGGCTGACTCTTTTGTTAGGGGCTAACGCAACTGGTGATTTATGTTAAAGCCAATGCTTATTTACCATTCCAAAAATCCTAGAGCCCTTAGAATTTAGAATTATGCTAAATCTACTCTGCCTGTGTTTCATATGTAAATGGAACAATGAAGCCTGAATGATAGCACATCTGTTTACAACACGGTTTACTGAATATTTTAAGCTCACTGTTGAGACCTACTGCTCAGAAAGAAAAAAAAAAAGATTCCTTTGAAAATATTACTGTTCATTAACAATGCACCTAGTCACTCAAGAACTGTGATGGAGATATAATAAGATTCATGTTGCTTTCATGCTTGCTAATACAACATCCATTCTGCAGCCCATGGATCCAGGAGTAATTCTGACTTTCAAGTCTTATTACTTAAGAAATACACTTCATAAGACAATACCTGCTATAGACAGTGATTCTCTGTTAGATCTGGGCAAAGTAAATTGAAAACCTGGAAAGGATTCATCATTCTAGATGCCATTAAGAACATTCATGATTCATGGGAAGAGGTCAAAATATCAACACACAGGAGTTTGGAAGAAATTTATTTCAACCCTCATGGATGACTTTGAGGGGCTCAAGACTTGAGTGGAGGGAGTAACTACAGAGGTGGCAGAAACAGCAAGAGAACTAGAATTAGAAGTGAAGCCTGAAGATGGGACTGAATTCCTGCAATCTCATGTTAAAAATTGAACAGATGAGAGGACTTCCTTCTTATGGATGAGCAAAAGAAAGCAGTTTCTTGAGATGGAAACTACTCCTGGTGAAGATGCTATGAAGGTTGTTAAAATGACAAAAAGAAATCTAGAATATTACATAAACTTAGTTGATAAAGCAGTGAAAAGGTTTGAGAGGATTGACTCCATTTTTGAAAGAAATTCTGCTGTGGGTAAAAGGCCGTGAAAAGCAGAGAAATTGTTTGTGAAAGGAAAAGTCAATCGATGCAGCAAACTTCATTTTTTCTTATTTTAAGAAATGGCCGCAACCACCCCAACCTACAGGAACGACACCTGATCAGTTAGCAGCCGCCAACATCAAAGCAAGACCCTCTACTAGCAATGATTATGACTCACTGAAGGCTCAGGTGATGGTTAGCACTTTTAAGCAATAAAGTATTTTAAAATTAAGGTACATACTTTTTTTTAGATATAATGCTATTGCATACTTAACAGACTATAGTATGGTGTAAACATAACTTTTATATGCACTGGGAAACCAAAAAAATCTTGCAACTCCATTTATTGTGATATTCACTTTATTGCTGTGTTCTGGAACTGAACCTGCAGTATCTCTGAGGTGTGCCTGTATAGGTATTCAGTTATCGCCATACTACTAATTTGAGATGCTCCCTTTTATTATATTAAAAGTCACATGTAACTGGATCTATTTCTGGATTTCCTATTATGCTCCATTTATATGTTTGTCTATTCTGGTGTCTGAACAGCTTTTAATTATAGAGACCTATTATGTTTAAATTTCCAGTGGGCTAGTCTACCCAGTACTTACAATGCTTACTCATTTGTTCAGAGTTTACTGTATATTTGCATTAGTTATCTATTATTGTGTAAAAATTACAACAAACTTAGTGACTTAAAACAGTACTCATTTATTTTCTCATAGTTTCTCATATTTTATATATATATATAACATACTTTAGAATATATATATATACACATACATGTATTCTGTTATATGTATATGTATATTATATGTATACACACACATATCCTCTACTTCATTGATTATGTGGTTATCCTTGTTTGGATTCCCCCAGAGCAGACCCTAAGACAAGGGCTAGCATTGTCCAAGTTGTCTACTTACAAGATCACCTCTGGCAGCAGGAGTGAAGGAAGGAGGAACAGTCAGTATAAGAGTGTGTTATTGGGGTACCACTTGGTGAAACTGGGGCCCGATGCTCACCCAGCGTCTCTGAGCATTTGTCATGCTCCTCACCGTTGTCCGCTTTGGTTTGAGTGATGGAGCAGTTATCTCAAATGTTGTGGGCTATCATTAGAGGCTTTTGTTTCCCTTTGCTTTGGGGCTGCACATATGTGCTTGCCAAGTTGGCTCTTGCCAGTGTCTAGATGTAGAATTTCTGCAACAGAAAGTGAAAGATGGGTGGAGATAGAAGCCTGAAGCAAGGCCCTGTCAGGAGGAAGTGAGTCAAACCCCACCTGGAACTGCCTACCATATGGCAAAAATCAGAGGTGAGGCCCAGAGCTTTGCACTGGGACACTGGCAACATCGGGTGCAGTTGCTTATGTCTTAAACATACTAGTTTTTGTTGGCTTCATCTCTCTTGAATTGAGATGTGTGCTA
This sequence comes from Grampus griseus, assembly GCF_964374135.1. Lineage (NCBI taxonomy): Eukaryota > Metazoa > Chordata > Mammalia > Artiodactyla > Delphinidae > Grampus > Grampus griseus. The sequence continues at coordinate 13,187,469 of NC_139011.1, read as the reverse complement.
AAGTCTCCAGTTATTAGTCTATGTATTTTCTCTTTTGTCTCATTTAGACAATGATTTATGAAAAGTGTTGCTATGTTATTAGATGAACAAATATTAACATCTATAATCGCTTTGTTGTAAGTTGTTGCCTTTAGCCTTATAAAGTGACTTTTAATACTTTGGGATCTAAATCGGTATTGTTAATCATAAAGGTTGTGACCGTTGCTTTCATTTTTTAAAAAAAAATTCCTTAGTATTATCTTTACCTAGCCTTTTATTTATTTATATTTTTAGTGGGCTATTTTTAGAGCAGTTTTAGGTCCACAGCAAAACTGAGTAGAGAGTGCAGAGATTTCCCATATACTCCTGCCCCCGCACTCCCACAGTCTCCCCGTTATCACCATAGTGTGTGCATTTGTTATAGTCGATGCACCTACACTAACACATCATAATCATCCAACATCCATAGTTTACTTTAGGGTTTACTCTTGGTGTTATGCATTCTATGGATTTTGAGAAATTTCTAATGACTTGTATCCATCATTACTCTGTTGTACAGAATAGTTTCACTGCCCTAGAAATCCTTTGTGCTCTGCTGATTCATTCCATCTCTTCTCAACCCCTGGCAACCACAGATCATTTTACTGTCTCCATGGTTTTGCTTTTACCAGAATATCATGTAGTTGGCATCGTATAGTATACGCAGCCTTTTCAGATTGGCTTTTTTTTTTTTTTTTTGTGGTACGCGGGCCTCTCACCGTTGTGGCCTCTCCTGTTGCGGAGTACAGGCTCCGGACGCGCAGGTTCAGAGGCCATGGCTCACGGGCCTAGCCACTCTGCGGCATGTGGAATCTTCCCAGACCGGGGCACGAACCCGCGTCCCCTGCATCGGCAGGCGGACTCTCAACCACTGCGCCACCAGGGAAGCCCTGATTGGCCTTTTTTTTCACTTAGTAACATGTATTTAAGTTTCCTCCATGTCTTTTCATGGCTGATGGTTCATTCTCTTTTGGCACTGAATAATATTCCATTGTCGGGATGTACTATTCTTTAATTTTTAATTCTTTAATTTTTAATCTTTCCGATTCTCTTTGTATAAAAAGATGCCTCTTATACACAGCATAATAGTGTATTTTGCTTTCTTACCCATTCTGAAAATCTTTTCCTTTTTATAGGTGATGTAAGTCCATATATATTTATTGATACAGTGATAAAATGAAATGGTTGGTCTCAGTTCTGACATATATATATATATGTATATATATATATTTCTATAATATATTCTGTATATATTTGCTGTATCTATTTAAATATGTAACGTTACGTATATAACGAAGGTGTATATTTGTATATGTTACATATAAAATACATTTATTATAAAGTACATATTTTAGTTATTTTAATATGTAGGATATGTAATTATGTATAATTAAACAGAAAAGATCCAATATTTTATATGTTTAATTAGCTCTCTCTTTCGATAAAGCTTTTGTTATTTAGGAAGATGTATTTATTTGTGATAATGATTACTTTTGTACTCATGTATTTGTATAATGCCCTTAGTGTCTTCTTTTTCTTAGCTATTATTTATTGATTTTGTCCTATGACACTATTTAAATTAGCTGGTGCCATCTTATTTTCCTCAGCATCTGGATTAAAATAATACTCTTTTACCCCAGATACTGTAGAAGCCTATCAGCAAGCTTAATCTACGCTCCATACATGCTCCCATTTCCTCTTTTTCTGATAGTTGTACCGTATCTATGTTGCCAGAACATGTAGTCATTACATGCTCTACTGTCTCATTTAATTATGTAGTCTTACCTCTACAAGCATTTATGTGTGTATGGTGTGTGTGTATAGATACACATATGTATGCATGTACACAAATATACTATACGTGCATACACACACACACACACACACACACACACACACACACCCATATACCGTCTCTCAAATCCAGGCATGTAAGGACCAATCTCTCTGTTCTTAAACTCTGTCTTTAGCTTTGTGATAGTGTATTGATATTTAATTTGGAGGACCAAACTATGAAACTTTTTCTGTTTTCAGAAATTCCTTCTCTGTATCATATTGCCCAGATAGCACATTCCATTCCTGTCAACTAAATCTCAGGGAATTCCTTCTAACCAACTGGGGTATGACCCCCTTTCTTGTCTTCCTCGCTCATTTAGCTGAAGTCCCCTGACTATCACCTTATTTAAAAAACCCAAAGAAAGTCCTTTGTTTGTCACATTTGCTGTTCAGCGTATCCCTATTTCTTGCATTTTTGTCTGTAAAGCTAGGTAACTTTTGGATTACACAAGGAAATCAAAGTTTTGCACAATTACTGGTTAAATTTAGTCATGGCCATTATAATTGCTAACCGTTAAACAAAATCATGATTGTGGCATCTGGAAACTGTAAAGATTATGTGAGAGGAAAGAGAATTAAGTAATCTAGAAAAGAGCTAGCAGACAAGAAAGCAGTACAATGTTTTAGAGGGAATAATAATTAAAATTATGCATATTTGCACATTCCTTTAGAGAGAAACTATTGTTGTGAGACTTGACATCTACTCTTCTATAGAACTTTATTGTTTGAAAGAACAAGTTCAAATATTTAAATATATAAAGAATCTTTAACATGCCGTCATCAAACAGATTTGAATACCAAGTCTTATGATCTCAGTGTCCCAACTTTGGAGTATTGAATTTACAGATTTATCTATTTATTTTTTTATTTTTAATTTATTTTTAAAATAAAAGACCATTAATACGAGAAGCATTATTTGTATATGTGTGTGTTGAGTGATACAGAAATGTAAGAAAATGTTAGTGATACAGAAATGTAAGAAAACGTTACTGTATCCAAACCATTATCTGTCCAATTCAGCACTTGTCAAAAGATAGAGCACAGAGAAGGTCGAAGCATAACAGCAGTTACTCTGGGTTTTACTACTCACTTGATTGAATGGCTATACCAAGTACCGTTTTCTTGACCACTGTTGAGAAATGCATGCATATTTTTTAACCAGTAATGTGATTTACTTGAGAGTTTAATTTCCAGTGATGATAAGGGGGATGAAATAATTTTAGTTTGCCACAAGGGGGATTTTCTTTTTACTTATAGGAAAAAAACTTTTGGATCAGATGAGGTTGATTGCACCCAAGGGTGAGAATACATTATAGAATGGACTTGCTCCACTTTACAGACATAAACCTGGGAAGATCCAGAGATCAATATGTTCTCTAGCTTATTAGAAGCTACAACTTCCCATTTTGCTCTCACTGAATGCAGGGTTGGATTCCCAGCTCACCTAAACCCAGCCATCTGTCCATTCACCAGGCAGTGAACAAATCTTTCAAGGTCCATATGGAGGTTTTTCTTCTAAACCCACATAGGGCTACATTCTTGCTCTCTGCCATTCTTATCATCACAATTACTGTATGATGAAGGTACTATTACTATCTTCCTTTTATGGATGAGACAGTGGCTACAGAGAGGTTAAATGAGCTGGGATTTGAACCCAGACGGTCTGCCTTCTTTGCTCTTAACCACTATTCTGAACCACCATGGGAAAGTACCACACAGGGTACCTGGCATACAGAAGATAGCCAATAAATGTGCAGCTCCCAAAAGAGTAGTTTAAAAAGTGCTGCTGAATAGCTAGAAAAGAAATCTGCATGCTGTCGTGCAGAGTTTTGTCTGTGGGCCGCACACGTCAGAGTATTGGACTTTATTTTACACCTAGAGAATCAGAAATGCGGAGACAGGCGCGAGAGTGTTCATTTTTGATTCTCCCCTCTGGCAAATGTTTTGAACACCAAAGCTTGAGGCTACTAAAAGTGGTTAAAGGAGTAGGATCTGGGAGGTAAAATATCTGGGACATTAATATAATATCTGGGGCATATTATGTTATTGATACAATCTGGGACAGCTGTCTCTAATTTACTACTTGTTTCTATGTGTGTATTCAAAGTCATTTAAAAATATGTGTGTGCATATTCAAAATTATTTAATAGAAAAATCACAGGGAAACAGCTTATAGCCAGCTTCTACGTACAGTTGCTGCAATCAGAAGAATGGTTTATGGTGACAAAGAAGAAATAACCAAATGATACGTGACTGACAACCATCCTTTCTGCCGGACAGTAGCTTTGTGGGGCCATGGCCAGTCTCTCTTGCTCCCTGTGTATCCTACACTAAGAACAATATTTTATGCCCATGTATATCTGACATTTAATAAATTGAGGAAAACAATTCCGTACAATGGGGAAAGAGTTTTTTGACCAATACCCAATCTAACTATTACACTTTTCTTGCCTAAAGCCAGGAAGGTCTTTAAAATGCTTTTCATCAGAGCCAGCATTTTTATAGTGGCTTCCACAGGCAGAAGGAATTTATCAGAGCAAGTCAACACTGGAAGACCTCCATCCCTTCTAAAGTTTCTGAATTCATCCAGATTTTGCATTGCCAAATTAATACAAAGACAGAAGTGCACAATTATGCAAAGAGATTTCCAAGAGCTCCCTGTCATCAGCATGTTAGCTCTGAGATAAGGAAGTGACAGAACTGATGCTGGATTATACAAAGAAAAAGAACGAGAAGAGAGGGCATTCAGTCGTTTTCCAGAGGAAGAAGGTGGTGTCTTAGTAAACTGGTCAGGAGGCTTGGTAGTTGACACCACATCTACGCTTCAGTTAGTCCTGAAGTTATATGGATTATAATTTGCTATAAATATGGGCACAGATCAGAGGTGTGCAGGAGCAGTTATTTCTATAAGTTTAACTGAAGAACTGCCCATTTTCTCTTTAGCCTAACTCAGAACAGTAAGTAAGGAGGGGAACCTGTCAGCCCTGATAATTTGATTATCCCAACAACCTTAATGAAGATGATGTCAAAGAAAATACTACCAAGTAAATAATATATTTCAAAGAATGGTACTTTTTCAATCCCCTCAAAGCTGTTTGATCTTCGTTATTGTCTTGTTGTAGAGGTGGGAAACCGAGACTTGGAGGGGGTCAATAACTTGCTCAAGGACATACCTAGTAGGGGAATACATAGTATTCAAAAAAGAGGTTTCATGGCAGGGAGTCCTTGGACCACATGCAATTCCTGTTTACAAGGTAAATGACTTCACTGAGTGAGGCTCTTCATCCCCACCTTATTCATCTTTAAATGAGTGGAGTGGAATAAATCAACTCTAACATTCAGTGCCCTTTCTGTGTTACTGGTCTGAGTACCAGTTGCCAGCAGAGGGTGCCAGAGCCCTTTGAAAGTTGTTTTTTGTCCGTCTCAGTCCTGGCGTTCAAATTAGCCAGTGTGAATCAAATTATTGCTTGGGGGTTGGGGGTTGGGGGTTGGAGCTGTTGTGGAGTTATCTGACTCCCTCTTTCACTTTCTTAAAGAGGGAAAAACAACCTTTTCATTAAATTGTAAGAGATATGCCGTTACAGTGTTACTTGTTAATCAAAACAGGCTTCCCAAATCCAAATGCAATTAAAATTGAGTTTTCAGACCTTTATCTCCTTCCTCTTGGGTGTGTAGCCTGCTCTGGGGACTCCTGCTGGGAATATTGCTTTGAAAACACTAATGTGTATAGCAGGCCCGTGGGTATGGCACCAGGGAAAGGGGAGGAGGGAAGCTGTCCTGTCAATTAAAGTGAAAGGAATCTGAAAGATGAGGACAGATGTAGGGGCATTCTGTGGTGACAGAAGTCTCTGCAAGCCTGCCCCAGAGACCAATAGCAGAGTCATTCTCTCTTGTGGTCTTGGGCTGAAGAATTGCTACCCCAGATTCACATGCCAGTTTCATGGAGAGTTTTTTTTTGGGGGGGAGAGGAGGAGGTGAGGTGAGGCACTGTAAAAGAGACGTGATGTGTAGGTTGAATTCATGTCTGATACCTTAGAAAACATCTACAGCAGCATTATTTGAGGACTTTACCTGAGACATTTCCAGTGATATAAATTACCCCATTGTAGAGCAATTATACTTGCAGCATCTTAGACCATCTTATTAGATATTTCTGACTCAGTTGAGTATTTCTGAGAATAATTGTTTGAGGAAATAAAAATGTCAGGCTCTTCAGTCTTTGCTGATTTAAATGTTCTTCTTCTATTAGACTGAACTGGGAGAGATGACCTCAGAATGAGTGCTTTCTAGTTCTGCTGTCCACCAAGCTAGGTATAATTTGACATTTGCAATACTATCCCTTTTCTTTCAAAGACTGGTTTTCAAGGATACTATGGGAGCAAGAAAGAATGTCATTGCCCCAGCTTGGGGAACAAAAAAGGGGCCCCAGGGAAGTGGTATCTAATCTGAAACTTGAAGGATGAGTCAGTTCTAGTCAGGCATGAAGGGCTTTGGGATGTGTGTTTTGGACAAGAGGAAGGCTCAGAAGGGAGATCATGCTCTTAAAGCATGTTGCCCGTTTTTCCAGAAAGCAACACAATGGAAATTATCACTGTCCATAATACTGCTGTGAATTAAGAAGAATAATTAAATTCAGTTCATTAACAATATCAAATATGAGCAATGGAAGAATTTTGTCAGGTCGAACTTGTTTATTCCAAATCAAGAATTGGGTGTTGGATCAGGTCTAGGAAGAATTTTCCATTGCACTGAAATCTTGTGGGTACAAGAGACTTGTATCGGATTTGAAAAGAGCAATATATATTTTATCCTATGTTTCTGTGAAAGCTGATAGAATGGAGAGAAGAGAAAGAACACTGACCTCAGTAGGTTTAATGGGGACATATTTGACTGAATTACCCACAATGCCAGCTCATTTCCAATGTAATTTGTTTAAATTGAGATGTTCCAGATCTGTTGTTTTATACATGAATGGCTATTGGATGATCTTCCCCAAGCCTAGGAGCATATGCCATGTTTGTGTTGAAATGTGCCTTTTCTTGTCACCTCAATTTCCCAACAACACTTAGCGAAGATGTCAGTAGAAAAAAATCCAAGTTTGAAATTCCTGTTTTGTTTCTACTTTAATCACCTGGCTAAAGGGCAGTCTACAAAGCAGCTGAAAGGCCACTATCACCAAAGGGATGCAGTATCGAGAAAGACGTGATAAAAAGTCTCAGGAAAATAGAGCTACATACATTCATGTGGTTGTCAACTTTTGTGTTTGGAGTCTGAGGAATTGGTGTGGGGTGGAAGTGAGGAGGTTAAGGGCTATCTTCTAGGGGAATCTGGAGGACGTGAGTTCTGGTAATGTGAATTCCCTGGCTCCAGAGTGCAGTATTTGAGGTTAAAAGGAAATGCAGGTGTCCTACAGTTTAAATCCTAAAAGTGGTAAAAGGGGAAATGAAAGCCCAGATAGGTTAACCAAGAGGGTTAAAGATGTTTCATCCATTATTTTCAATCTTAATTCCAAATATATCACTACCTCAGTCCCTAATATGTTCACAACACAGATGCTTTGGAGACACAGTGATGTTTCAGACATGGCCACTGTCTTCAAGGAGACAGTACACAGAAAATTCATGAGACTAGGAATCATTTGATGGCAGGAATTTTGTCTTATTCTATTTATCCTGAATTTGGCATTGGAAAAATGCTTCTTGAATGAATGTACTGGGTAGTACAGAAGGACACAAGGGATATATATCCGTGCTGGCGATTCAAAGATGGCATCAGAAATGGCTTCACAGGAGTTGTTTTAGCAGAGCAGGAAAAGATAAGAAAACATTTCCAGATAGACAGGGCAGGGAAGGGCATGTCAGAAAGAAGAATTAATATGTACATAGCGCTTGGAGCACTGTCAAGATGCCTCACAGAAAAGGGGTAAGATATAGGAGTCCAGAAGGTGTTGGAAGAACCACAGATGCAGACCAGATAATGAAGGATTTGGGGTGAAGTCTTTGGACTTCATCTTGTAGCACCGGGCTTCTCAAACTATTTATGGTGAAAGACCAGTTGGTTTTTATTCCCCAGTCTTTCGCAGACCAAAAGGAGGATGGAGTTTGTGATACAAATGATTCACCACATGGGTTCAGCAGCACCCTGTATTTACCCTGTTCAGTGACACAAGTCCACTCATCACATGCTTGGATATCATGGCAATATCAAATGTCTATAAAGTTTTCAAGCCCTTGCTCTCCCTTTCTGCACTTACCTTATCATGAACAGGAACAAAGGTTGGCTCGCCTTGACTGTGGACCACATTTTTTTTTTTTTTTTTTGCGGTACACAGGCCTCTCACTGTTGTGGCCTCTCCCGTTGCAGAGCACAGGGTCTGGACGCGCAGGCTCAGCGGCCACGGCTCACGGGCCTAGCCGCTCCGCGGCATGTGGGATCTTCCCGGACCGAGTCACAAACCTGTGTCCCCTGCATTGGCAGGCGGACTCTCAACCACTGCACCACCAGGGAAGCCCTGGACCACATTTTTGAATGGCACAGTTGAGGATGAGGAACCACCAGGAATGATATAATCAGGAAAATGCCTCGATCAAATTTGTGTCCTGGGAAGGTCATGCTGGCAGCAAGGTGGAGAAAGGCCTACAAATGGAGACTGAGTCAGGAAGATGATTCAGGAAATTGGTCAGATAAGAGGTGGTAAAGATCTGAACTGGGGTCATGCATATCCTAGTAGGAAATAGATCATGCATTTAAGAACCATTTCCAAAACAAAAATGCCAGGACTTGGTGACAGGAATATGTGAGGAGGCAGAGGGAAGGTTAGAGATTTCTGCAAAACTAGGGGTTGTTGGGATCCAGTTAAGAGAGGTTTGAGCCAAAAACTTCGAAAGGGGATCCTGAAGACTGTCCCAGGGAAGGGGACAGCTTCACTATATAAAGGAAGGGGTTTTTCTTAGGACAAAACAAAGATAACACTCAAACTTTAAGAATCAGAACCAGCTCTAAACAGGCAAATTGGCCTAAACACATATACGTAAAATTTAAACTTGGTTGTAGCAATGCAGTTTTGCAGCAGAACATTCCTCTCCTCTAAAGTCATGAACGAAATTACAGATTTGTCAGTGTAACCCTATCCCAACTTCCTGTTTGAAAGCTTCCTATCTTTCCACAGACTCAAAAACAAGCTCCAGCTGGCCTGATAAAATAAAAATTGCTCTTTAGGTGCAAAGAGCCACCGGTTCTGCTGTGCTGCCCAGAATGTAGTTTTGCTGCTGTGATTTACGGGGCAATTTGGTGGGGACATGGGGGTGGAGGGACTTGTAACCTGGGACGCTAGCTTCATGTCTCCTATTTTTTACCTAATAATGGGGAGAAGTAATTCTGAAGGTCTTTCCAGTTTGCTGATATGTGCTCAAACCTACCACCTCTATTCTTCATACAACTCAGATGCTCTACCCACTTGTTATTTTCCAGATGTGTGTGTTTTCTTTCCTGTGATAACTACCAGTCCCCCAGCCCTATTGCCTATACAAGGCCTGTTTTAGACAGACTGAATAAAGTCTGGCTTGAACTTCCAGTACTATGTTGAATAAGAATGGTGAGAATTGGTATCTTCACCTTGTTCCTGATCTTCGGGGTAAAGTATTCAGTCTTTCACCTTTAAGTATGATGTTGGCTGCAGGGTTTTTTTGTGTATTTTCTTTATCAAATTAAGGTAATTCTCCTCTATTCCTAATATGCTGAGAATTTTTATCATAAATAAGTGTTGGATTTTGTCAGATGCTTTTTCTGTATCAACTGATATGATCATATGATTTTCTTCTTTAGTCTGTTGTTACGGTGGATTACATTAATTGATTTTTGAAAATTGGACCAGGTCTTACATACCCAGAATACACTGCAGTTGGTTGTGACATATAATTCTTTTTATACATTGTTGGATTCAATTTACTAATATTTCACTGAAGATTTTTGCATCTAAATTTATGAGAGATATTGGTATGTCATTTTCCTTCTCTTGTACAGTCCTTTTTGTGACTTAATATCATGGTAATACCAAATAAAAAGCATTGGGAAGGGTTCCTTTCTATTCTGTTTTCTGGAAGGGATTTTGTAAACTTAGTGTTAATTCTTCTTTAAATGTTTGGTAAATTTCTTCACTGAAACCATCTGGGCCTGAAGATTTCTTTTTGGGGAGCTTTATATTACAAAGTAAATTTCTTTAGTGGTTATAGGACTCTTCAGCAGCCTATTAAATCTTGGTTGTGTGATGGTAGTTTGTGGGTTTTGAGGAATAGGTCCATTTCTTTAATGTCAAATTTATAAGCACAAAGTTGCTTGTATTACTCTCATATTATCCTTTTAATGACTGCAGAATCTATAGTAATATCCCCTGTTTTATGCCTGATGTTGGTGATTTATGTATTTTCATCTTGTATCTTTGTCAGTACTGATAGAGGTTTATTAACTTTATTGAAGATACCAGCTTTTTGTTTCACTGATTTTCCTCTATTGTCTTCTTGTTTTCAATTGTATTTATTTCTGCTCTTATCTTTGATATTTTGTTTTTTCTTCTTGCTTTGTGTTTATATTGCTCTTAGTTTTCTAGGTTTTTTTTTTTTTTTTTTTTTTGGTGAGAATCTAGATTATTGATTTGAGACCTTTTATCTTTTCTGATGTCTTAGGTGCTATAAATTACCTACAAAACTATAATGTGTATTTGTCTGTTTCTCCTTTCAGCTCTATCATTTTTTGTTTTGTATATTTTGAGGGTTTGTTGTTTGGTGCATATGTATTTAGGATTGCTGTTTTCTTGGTAGATTGAGCCTTTTATCATCATGTAATACTCCAGTCATTCACATATATGTGTGTGTGTGTGTGTGTGTATATGTATATATATGTAAGACTAAACGACCATATATATATGTAAGAGTAAAATCAAAAGAGAATAGCTTACATATACTATTACTATATATAGTACTATTACTTATATAATTCTGTTTCGATTTTACTCTGCTAAAACTCTGTTTTCATTTAAGATACTGTTATCATTAATGTTTCAGTTGATGTATGGCTATACAACAGGATTTTAAAAAGTGCTTTTGGTTGCAGGAGTCACACTCAATGGAAGGTAACTTAAGCAACAAAGTCAGAGTTAATAAGTTTACATAACAAGAAGTTAAAGAGTGGCCATTCTAGTTTTGGACATAGCTGAATTCAAGGGGGAGAAAAATCATTCTCTCTTGCTTTTTCTCCCCTGTCCCACCTCTGTTTTCTGTTTTAACTTTATTCTCACTCATACTTTTTCTACACAGTGTCTAAGATTACTACCCACAGTCCTTCACATGATGTTAGTTGTTTCAGGTAATCTAGATAGTCTTTTTTTTCCCCCAGTGGTTTCAGGAAAACATCCTAGGGTGGCTTTGATTTGTCTGGGGCCTGTGTCATGTCATCATGCCTAAATCAATCATTGTGACCAGGGCAATGAGATGTTCTGGTTGAGCAGTTTGGATCATGGTCTTGACTCTGCGAGCCATATAATTGACTGACAAAAAGAGCAGGGTGGTGGTGGTGGAAAATATTGTGGTAGGTGAAGAGTAACCAAAATCTTTTACAGCATCCTGAAGTCAGAAGATACTGTCGCCCAAAATATATGTCCCCCACTGTATACTTCAAGTAGAAATGATTTGAGAACGTGATGAGGCAACAACAGTGCAAAGCCAAGTTGTTTCACAGCCCTGGACATGTGACTTCCCTGAAAAGTGTTTACCAGAAAAGTGAACCCCTTTTATATAGGCATTTTAACATCCATATTTATTCTCTTGCTCATTGTTAAGCAAAAATTAATGGACGCAAACATCCTTGCCCCATGTGTTGAAAGATAAGTTTAAAGATAGGGAGTAAGAGGAAGATAGGATTTTAATGATGGGTGGATTAATATACTGAAAACACTGGAGAGGGCATCCCATATGTCAAGAATGAAATAGGTACAGATGTGAATAGGCAGGAAGCCTATAGGAGGAAGGAGTAAAATAAGGATGGAATTGTTGAGAGGAAAAATAAGAAAATGTTGGAAAAAATTCAGAAAGGGAACAGAGTACCAATTAATATGTGTATAAGAAGCAATGAAGGACCACACAAGTACAAATGTAAAAAACTTGTGGCAAGGAGACCACTTTGCACCTTGGCAGCCTGACCTCGCTTTTTTTTATTGCTGCCCTCCAGCCTCCCCTTCTTCTTTATTCTCCATATTCAGCCCCGGTCTCATCCCTCCTCTCTTCAGTCTCAGTGTTCACAGTAGGCACAAACCTCCACTGTAGCACATATGCCACTGTATTGTAATTACCTGTTTTTGTGGCTCTCTCCACCTTGTTACTATTGAATTCCTCAAGGTCAGTGACTGTACCTTATGTATCGTTGTGAACGTGGTGTAAAAAAGCCTTTGGAGCTGATCAGCACATTATGATAGGAAAGTTTCAATCTCATTAATTGTAATAGTAGAGGCGGTCATTTCTCCTGATCAACTATTCCTTTTGATTAACAAATGTCTCAGTTTCAGAGAGAACTAAGCTTTCCCTTTGAAAAATAGTTTCTTTTAATTGGCTGATGTACAAAAATATGATCATGAAATCCTAGTCAAACACGTAGACCTCTAAATTCAGTGAGCATCAGGGACCTCCACAATCTACTTATCTCTTTGCTTTGCTTTTGGGAAGAGGTTCTGTTGTTGGATATCAGGCCTGTGATGCAAGCAGTCAGGATGAGAACTGCTGGCCTCGTTGGAATGGCATTCTCCCCCAGAATTCATAATTGACAGGCTCAGCAGCTATACTACACCGCTGCCTGCACCTTTCAACATTTTAATGACTGTTTCCAGGGTTCCCTGGCCTGTGAATTGTCCCTCTCCTGTTACTCATCTCTCATGAGCAGTACTGACATTGTTTGAGTCCAGACATTCCGGATCACAAAGTGTCCCCAATCCCATACTCCCTAGGCTGGTCTGCTGGGAGTTGGAAATCTTCTCCTATCTCATTCCACAAAGGAAGTGATATTCTCCCAGGAGCACTAGTCCTGGCCACCCTGGCTGCTGATAACAAGACTCCCTGTCATCCACGGGGCGAGGGCCCCTCCTGCCTCCTTTCTTAGTTTTTAGTAACAGCAGCAGCTGCCTCAAGTCATACAATTTCTCCTTGTTGTTCCTGATCTCTTTCTTCCTTCAAAAAAAAAATTTTTTAATGGAATCTTTACCTTCCTCAAACTGCTTTCCCAATGTGAGGCCAAGAGATTAAATCGTCTCGGGGTAACTCGGACCCACCAGCTGTTGCTGCTGGCTTGCCATGATTGTCAGTGAGTTCATTGAAAACGTATGTGTGATCTTTCAACACATCCACAAGTGAGGGGTGAAAGAACTTGCTGCTGGAAAAAAGTTTCCTGATGTGTCACTAAGTGCATACACATGATGAAACAGGATCTCAGGACAGTCATTTCAAATGACTCCCTGGCCCCTCTGCTTTCCCTTCTTTTGATTTTAGCAGCCAGATTCCAAAGCTTTGCCACACAGAGAGTTGGGTCTTTTAGCTGTGCAAGCATGGGGTTCTGGAGGAAGGCAGGAAGTGTGAGCAAGGCCTGACCACCCACTCAAGGCTCATGTCAGTGCTTTCAGCAGTTCAGTTACTGAGTTCCAAGCAACTCTGTGTCTAAGAGTAATCTCAGCCTGTTCAGGCATTCTTTTAGCAAACAGACACTGGGTTAGGTCCTGCAGATGGAGTGGCTTCTCTCAAGGAGCTTACAGTCTAGTGGGGGAATGGGATATTGCCCAGGTAAATATGACTGTGAAATGTAGAAGTGTTGGCTGCTATGGGGAATAAAACAGGATGACTTACCTCATCTGGGATGGAGGAGAGCCAGAAGTGCTCTTCGAGGAGAGGCCGACTCTGCAGTTAAATTGAGGGCATTCCTTCATTCACTCAACATTATTGAGTTTTTACAAAACCAGTCCCTATACTATGTGTTATGAATACAAACATTAATTTGACATGGCACCTACCCTCCCAGCCTCTCCATGGTGCAGAGATATATAAATATTCAATTAAAATATATTTCACAGTCCTATGGTAGAGCTAAGCCAGGGGCTATGAACACACATAAGAAGAGGCAATTTCTCCAATCTTCCCAGACCTCCAAAAGTTATATTAACTGTTCTTATGTGTGTTCATAGCCCCTGGTTTATTTTTACCATAGGACTGAAACAACAGTAATAACAGCTAATAGTTATTGAGGCCTTGCATGTGTCAGACAGTGTTCTGTTTGCTTTCTGTGTATTATCTCATTTAATCATGGCAACACCTCTATGATGTAGCTACTATTGTTAGCCACATTGAACAAGTGATGAAATTGTGACTTTGAGATATTAAATAATCTGCCCAGGTCATGCCAGAGGTAAAGAGTGCATGGAGCCAGGATTCCAATCCAGGTTCTAACTGTTCTGTTCAATTGTCTTCCTGGAATCAGCCAGAAAAGAAGGGAGAAAAAGCATTCTAGATACTGTGATCAGACCAACAGCAAAGGTACAGAACAATGAGAGGGCATGGCCACTCCAGGAGTTATAAGAGTTTGGTGTTCTGAAACCCATGGTGCATCTGGGAAATGTAGGAGGGTATGAGGCTGAGGAGTGGGTGCATGATAGATTTTGGTAAACCTCTTTTTCTGGGATTTTATTCATGATCATGGCTGCTATTCAAAAAAATATCAGTCTAGTGGGGGAATGGGAGAAAAGAAAAGAAGGAGAAAAGAAAATGAAGAAAAATTCCATGCATTAAAATAAATCAGGAGAAAGAGTGAAAAACAAAATTGCATGGACCAGAGAAAAGGAACTAATATAGGATAAACCCACACAAAAATGGGAGCTCCATAAGTGTTAAATAATAATAATACAAAATTGTTTTGTATTATTTTGAAAACAAAATTATTGAATAATTTTGTATTACTATTATTACTGTTGTTATTATTTTGGTCTATTTTATTCACTGATGCTTAGAAAGGTGGAGTGGTGCTGAATTATAGTAAGTACTCAAATATTTGTTGACTGACTGGGTGAATGAATGAATGAGGCTGATAGGATGACCTAGACCCCCATCACTGAGGCATTTATGTACTGTCTTAGTAAAGATTTTAAATTTCTGTTTTCCTTTGAAGAAAGATTTTGAACAATGATTTTTGAATGGGAATAATGATATATGTGGACCTAAGAAGAATGTCTTTGGTTATCATGGGCACTACGGATTATGGCCAATTTTGGCAAGACTCCAGAAATGGACCACTTAAGGGATCTTTGCAGAAGTAGCACAGAGTGTGATGAAAGCCATGCATTCCTCTTGAGACGTGTGTGAGGAGGCCATCTATATGGAGATGTCCAGTAACAGAAGGAAGGAGAAGAGAGAACAGACTTTTGGGGAATGCTTCCATAGCTGGTCAGGAGACCTGGATCCAGGGAAGAAAACGGTCAGAAATGCTTCAGAAAGTGCTCAGAATAAAATGACCAAAGGGGCAATGATACTTCAAGCAGATGGGAGTCACCAGGGCTAAATGCCTCAGAAAGGAAAGAGAAGTAATGTGAGGACTGAAGAAGATTCCTAGAATTTGTCACTAAGACGGCCATTAGTGACCTTGGAGAGAGCTATTCATCTGAGGGGCTAAAATTAATTCCTGTGAGTCCAGGAGTGAATGGGAGAGGGTTTGAGAAAGTGTTAGATATGTTTGGGATGTTTAAAAAGAAGAGGGTAAAGGGAGTGAGAGAGAATAAAAGTAACAAAGTATTGGGTTGGCCAAAACGTTCGTTTGTTTTCTTCCATAAGATGGCTTTAGTAGCACTTCGTTGTTTTTAACTTCATTCAAAACAATTTTGTTACCTGTCATGTCAGAGTGCATTTTTTAAAAGAAGTATCAAAATTGGTGAATTTTTCTGTAGCCATTTTAATGCTGAATATGGAAGAAAAAACCCAACATTTTCGGCATATTGTGCTTTATTATTTCAAGAGAAGTGAAAACGCAACTGAAATGCAAAAAAAGATTTGTGCGGTGTATGGAGAAGGTGCTATGACTGATCAAACATGTCAAAAGTGGTTTGCTAAGTTTCATGTTGGAGATTTCTCTCTGGACAATGCTCCACGGTCGGGTAGACCAGCTGAAGTTGATAGCAATCAAATCAAGACATTAATTGAGAACAATCAACATTATACATGCGGGAGATAGCCGACATACTCAAATATCCAAATCAAGTGTTGGAAATCATTTGCACCAGCTTGGTTATGTTAATCACTTTGATGTTTGGGTTCCACGTAAGTTAAGTGAAAAAAACTTTCTTGACCGTATTTCTGCATGCGATTCTCTACTTAAACGTAACAAAAACAGTCCGTTTTTAAAACAAATTGTGACGGGCGATTAAAAAGTGGATACTATGGGCTTCCCTGGTGGCGCAGTGGTTAAGAATCTGCCTGCTAATGTAGGGGACACGAGTTCGAGCCCTGGTCTGGGAGGATCCCACATGCCGCAGAGCAACTGGGCCCGTGAGCCACAACTACTGAGACTGCGCGTCTGGAGCCTGTGCTCTGCAACAAGAGAGGCTGCGATAGTGAGAGGCCCGTGCACCGTGATGAAGAGTGGCCCCCACTTGCCACAACTAGAGAAAGCCCTCTCACAGAAACGAAGACCCAACACAGCAAAAATAAATAAATTAATAAACTCCTACCCCCAACATCTTCTTTAAAAAAAAAAGTAGATACTAAACAATAATGTGGAACAGAGGAGATGGTGGGGCAAGTGAAATGAACCACCACCAACCACACCAAAGGCCAGTCTTCATCCAAAGAAGGTGATGGTGTGTATATGGTGAGAGTGGAAGGGAGTCCTCTATTATGAGCTCCTTCTGGAAACCCAAACGATTAATACCAACAAGTACTGCTCCCAATTAGACCAACTGAAAGCAGCACTCAATGAAAAGCATCCGGAATTAGTCAACAGAAAACGCATAATCTTCCATCAGGATAATGCAAGGCCACATATTTCTTTGATGACCAGGCAAAAACTGTTACAGCTTGGCTGGGAAGTTCTGATTCATCCGCTGTATTCACCAGACATTGCACCTTCGGATTTCCATTTCTTTCAGTCTTTACAAAATTCTTTTAATGGAAACAATTTCAATTCCCTGGAAGACTGTAAAAGGCATCTGGAACAGTTCTTTGCTCAAAGAGATAAAACGTTTTGGGAAGATGGAATTATGAAATTGCCTGAAAATTGGCAGACGGTAGTGGAACAAAGTGGTGAATATGTTGTTCAATGAAGTTCTTGGTGAAAATGAAAAATGTGTCCCTTAGTTTTACTTAAAAACCAAAGGAACTTTTTGGCAAACCCAATAAATATTAATGCGTGAGTTTATTTTATTTTATTTTTTTGTATGGTGTTATGGAGTGTTCTAACTTCATTCTTTTACATGTAGCTGTCCAGTTTTCCCAGCACCACTTATTGAAGAGGCTGTCTTTTCTCCACTGTATATTCTTGCCTCCTTTATCAAAGATAAGGTGACCATACGTGTGTGGGTTTATCTCTGGGCTTTCTATCCTGTCCCATTGATCTATATTTCTGTTTTTGTGCCAGTACCATACTGTTTTGATTATTGTAGCTTTGTAGTATAGTCCAAAGTCAGGGAAACTGATTCCTCCAGCTCTGTTTTTCTTTCTCAAGATTGCTTTGGCTATTTGGGGTCTTTTGTGTTTCCATACAAATTGTGAAATTTTTTTGTTCTAGTTCTGTGAAAAATGCCATTGGTAGTTTGATAGGGATTGCATTGAATCTGTAGATTGCTTTGGGTAGTATAGCCATTTTCACAATGTTGATTCTTCCAATCCAAGAACATGGTATATCTCTCCATCTGTTTGTATCATCTTTAATTTCTTTCATCAGTGTCTTATAATTTTCTGCATACAGTTCTTTTGTCTCCTTAGGTAGGTTTATTCCTAGATATTTTCTTCTTTTTGTTGCAGTGGTAAATGGGAGTGTTTTCTTAGTTTCTCTTTCAGATTTTTCATCATTACTGTATAAGAATGCAAGAGATTTCTGTGCATTAATTTTGTGTCCTGCTACTTTACCAAGTTCATTGATTAGCTCTAGTAGTTTTCTGGTAGCATCTTTAGGATTCTCTATGTATAGTATCATGTCATCTGCAAACAGTGACAGCTTTACTTCTTCTTTTCCGATTTGGATTCCTTTTATTTCTTTTTCTTCTCTGATTTCTGTGGTTAAAACTTCCAAAACTATGTTGAGTAAGAGTGGTGACAGTGGGCAACCTTGTCTTGTTCCTGATTTTGGTGGAAATGTTTTCAGTTTTTCACCATTGAGGATGATGTTGGCTGTGGGTTTGTCATATATGGCCTTTATTATGTTGAGGAAAGTTCCCTCTATGCCTACTTTCTGGAAGGTTTTTATCATAAATCGGTGTTGAATTTTGTCGAAAGCTTTCTCTGCATCTATTGAGATGATCATATGGTTTCTCTACTTCAATTTGTTAATATGGTGTATCACATTGATAAATTTGCATATATTGAAGAATCCTTGCATTCCTGGCATAATCCCCATTTGATCATGATGTATGATCCTTTTACTGTGCTGTTGGATTCTGTTTGCTAGTATTTTGTTGAGGATTTTTGCATCTATGTTCATCAGTGATATTGGCCTGTAGTTTTCTTTCTTTGTGACATCTTTGTCTGGTTTTGGTATCAGGGTGATGGTGGTCTTGTAGAATGAATTTGGGAGTGTTCCTCCCTCTGCTATATTTTGGAAGAGTTTGAGAAGGATAGGTGTTAGCTCTTCTCTAAATGTTTGATAGAATTCGCCTGTGAAGCCATCTGGTCCTGGGCTTTTGTTGTTGGAAGATTTCAGTTCAAGTGCTTGTGATTGGTCTGTTCATATTTTCTGTTTCTTCCTGGTTCCGTCTTGGAAGGTTGTGAGTTTCTAAGAATTTGTCCATTTCTTCCAGGTTATCCATTTTATTGGCTTATAGTTGCTTGTAGAGACCTAAATGTAAGGCTGGACACTATAAAAGTCTTAGAGGCAAACATAGGCAGAACACTCTGTGACATAAATCACAGCAAGATCCTTCTTGACCCACCTCCTAGAGAAATGGAAATTAAAACAACAATAAACAAATGGGACCTAATGAAACTTAAAAGCTTTTGCATAGCAAGGAAACCATAAACAAGACGAAAAGACAGCCCTCAGAATGGGAGAAAATATTTGCAAATGAAGCAACTGACAAGGGATTAATCTCCAGAATCAAAAAAACAAACAACCCAATCCACAAATGGGCAGAAGACCTAAATAGGCATTTCTCCAAAGAAGATATACAGATGGCCAACAAACACATGAAAGAATGCTCAACATCATTAATCATTAGAGAAATGCAAATCAAAACTACAATGAGGTATCATCTCACACCGGTCAGAATGGCCATCATCAAAAAATCTAGAAACAATATATGCTGGAGAGGTTGTGGAGAAAAGGGAACCCTCTTGCCCTGTTGTTGGGAATGTGAATTGGTACAGCCACTATGGAGAACAGTATGGAGGTTCCTTAAAAGACTACAAATAGAACTACCATACGACCCAGCAATCCCACTACTGGGCATATACCCTGAGAAAACCATAATTCAAAAAGAGTCATGTACCACAATGTTCATTGCAGCTCTGTTTACAATAACCAGGACATGGAAGCAACCTAAGTGTCCATCAACAGATGAATGGATAAAGAAGATGTGGCACATATATACAATGGAATATTACTCAGCCGTAAAAAGAAACGAAATTGAGTGATTTGTAGTGAGGTGGCTGGACCTAGAGTCATACAGAGTGAAGTAAGTCAGAATGAGAAAAACAAATACCGTATGCTAACACATATATATGGAATGTAAAAAAAAAAAAATGGTAATGAAGAACCTAGGGGCAAGATGGGAATAAAGACACAGACCTACTAAAGAATAGACTTGAGGATACAGGGAGGGGGAAGGCTAAGCTGGGACAAAGTGAGAGAGTGGCATGGACATATATACACTACCAAACATAAAATAGATAGCTAGTGGGAAGCAGCTGCATAGCACAGGGAGATCAGCTCAGTGCTTTGTGACCACCTAGAGGGGTGGGATAGGGAGGGTGAGAGGGAGGGAGACGCAAGAGGGAAGAGATATGGGGACATATGTATATGTATAACTGATTCACTTTGTTATAAGGCAGAAACTAACACACCATCGTAAAGTAATTATACTCCAATAAAGATGTTTAAAAAAATTAATGCGTGTTTGTTTTTTGAATGCCAACTTTAAAAAATTGAATAGTAAAGGATTAGCCAAAGGGGAGAAAGGAAGAAGTGTGAAAATGGATATCAAATGAAAAGGATGAGACTGGAAAGGAATGCATATGAAGGAACTAGACTTGCAAAGAAATAAGAAGCTTTTCTTTCTTAGACATTAGTAGATTGAGTTTGGGAGAAAGTTTGAGGAAGGGAGAAATATAATAAAGATCTGGGTGTTCTTGTAAGATCATTTCAATGAAGGAAGGAAGGAAGGAAGGTATGAACAAGTGAGTCTCAGGCTTCCCTTAGTGAGAGTAGCCTCCTTGGAAACTGTTAATCTAGCTTGTGGTAGAGAGTGAGTGAATATTTATTAACTGAGTGAATTAAGACATGTATGAAGAAAATAATTCATTCGTGCTGAGAGGGCAGGATTGGCATAACTGCTTCGTGTGTGGAAAGTGGGAACTAGGTGTGACTAACAGAGGTACCGCTCAGCATTCTGATTCCAGCTGAGGCTGGATATGAATTTATGGTGTTGCTAAGTGTTTTTCTCCTATCAGTACTCGAAGGCCTGGAACTAGAGGGTGGAAATTGGAAAGGCCGATAACATGGAAGGTCAAGAAGAGAGAGGAGGGGGCTCGCACGATTGCAGTTAAAACAGTTCCCCCATGGTCTCCAGCTAGTAGAGGACTCAAGAAAGGTAGATCTGGGGAAGTGGGAGGGATTTAGGGATATACAGTCGGAAATAAGGCCGAAGAGAAATTTTAGTGGAAATGAAGAAGTGGAATGTGGAGGAATAAAAGTTTGCTTGCCTTTTTTTAAGTTGGCATTTATCAATTGCTTATATTCCAGGATTTCTTGTACTTAATACTGCCATAAAGAGATGAATGTCCCGATCATTCCTAATATTGCAGAAGTGGAAACTGAGGTGTATCAAAGTTATTTGTTCAATGTCATACAGCTTATAAATTTCAGAACGGAACTAGCACCCTCAGCCATCCAGTTCCTGAATCTGAATTATTTGCCTCAACATTATAAAAGCACATCAGGTTGTATAAATGCATGACTTTCAGAATCTGAGATATTACCATTGGTTTTAGCATTTGGTGATCATGGTATCTCAGGGACTAGTCTTGTGTGTTCGGTGATTGAAGGGCAGTGAAGGTGAAAGTTAAAGTCTTTATTTCTAGGTACTGGGTCAACAATAGGAACATTAAAATTTCCCTGGTCAACTGCCAGAAAACCTTGGGCATGTGGAGTTCGTTTAGACACGTTCCTTTCCCTTTGTAATCATGTGTGTGCACACACAGGTTGATTTAAATTTTCAGAAGATGAATTAGCATCTGTGTTTGGGAAAGTTGCACAAGATGCTGTGAAGTTCATTTTCCTTGCCTTCTGGGTCCTGAGTGGGTTCCCCAGAGAGGATCAGTTGTATTTCAATAGCACAAATAGGTTCATTTATACTCATGGCTGAACATGTTTTTGGAAAAATAAGGACTAATATAATTCTGTCTGATTTTTAAGTCAACTGCTAATTGGCAATTAACCTGGAGTTTAATGGACCTTGTTCTTCCTTATCATTAGCCCAACCACACTCTGATAGATTTGTCTTCTTATTGAAAGTGACATATCCTGGTCAGACACCTATTACCAAAAGATACCCAGGTTTTGCAGAGAGTTGTGAAGGCACTTGGAGCCTAGGAATTGGAAAAAAAAATCCTCTGCATAATCTACCCAAGTTAAATAGGTTTTTAAAAGAAATGAGATGGGTGACACCTCAGTAATCACGTCTTCATTTTACAATTGAAGAAACCAAGGCTCAAAGAGGCAGAAGTTTTCCTTCCCAAGTTTACAAAACTTAAAAAAATTTATTTTAGCTAATCCATTGATGACCATGACAGAGATTATCTATAGCTGAGCTCAAAATCCATTCTCCCTTTTCATTTAGCAACAGGCCCAAATATTTACCTGGGCATATTGCTGCCAAATTTCCCACCTTTCCTTACAACAGGGTGTGGTCATGTGACTAAATTTTTGGCCAATGTTGTATCAGCAGTAGTGTCATTGGGATCTTCCTGGAGTTTTCTTTAAAAGAGAGGAGGGGTGTCCTTAACTCTTTATTTCCCTTTAGTTCCTGGAATATGCAATAGCTAATTTCAGAAAGAAATTTGTATCATGTGGGTATTTTGGGAAATGAAAGACCAAATACCACAGGGTCCTTGTTGCTGACAGTGGGGAGCCCATGTATCAACTGTGAAATGCCTACCTCAAGACTTCTTAAATTTGAGAATGAAACTAACTTTTTCTTTACTTAAGCAATAATTTTCTAGGTCTCTTTTACTCACAGCAGAACTTAATCCTAATGAACTCAAATATGTATGATTTTCTATCTTGGAAACACCATTCCAATGCCACTTGGACCTCTGGTGTTTGAGTCAATCCAGAGGTACTTAGTGTTCCCACCTACCTTTCTTTTGGAATCAGTAATCTTGGGGCCCTGCAGCACTGGCAGGTTGGCATATTCTCTGCTCCTAAATCATTCATTGTGATGTTTGGGCCTCTCCCACTTCTGAGGAGTTAAAGAAAACCAGGATTCTTTGTGGCCAGGTAGATATTGAAAACCAAGATTACCGTGATTTGGGGCCTCCCGTTCTGTTCCAGGGATGTTAACAATCAGGGTTCCCTTGGGGCTCTGGGCTTTTCTGACTCATCCTAGCTTCAGTGGTGCCTCTGGAAACCCTAAGACTTGTTGCTGACCAAATTCAATCTAATCTTTACCAAAGGAGGCATTTTCCAGGAATGACACATCTTCACATATGGCTCTAGACTGGACCCCTTGCAAGAATGAGTGTTAGAAGGAATTTTGCAAGGTTCTAGATTCTTTATCTGGACATATCCCAATAACCATAAGCTGTGTGGGAGAAAGGACTATGGCAGTGCTGTTCCATCAGTGCTTGGCACTGGGTACACCCTTTGATGAATGAGTTAAAAAAGAGAGAGGAGGAAAAGAAAGAAAAAAGGAGCGAGAAAGAAAGGGAGAGTATATATTAAAAAAATGGGGAGAGAATTTTATGCATAAATGTCAAAATGACATGTAAAGTGTGTGTGTGTGTGTGTGTGTGTGTGTTTTAGGTAAAACTCTTTGTAAACTAGACTCTTGCATTTCTCATCCAGTTTCTCTCAGTTAATTAGTGTTTTGCTAATGAGGATGTCCTCTTGAATGTCAAGGTGTGAATACCCTTCACTCAATTAATCTCCCAACTAGGAGTTAACTCTGATGCTAGTTTTAAAAGACCTCAGGCTATTGACCACACATGTCCTCAGAGCAGTTAGCTTTAACCTCTCCAACCTTTGTTTTCCCGTTTGCTGCCCCCATGTGGTGGAGATTTCTGCAGCTTCCTTGACCTCTGCTGTAGGGAATCTTCTTGAGGAAATGGTTTTCATGAGGAGCCTTGGGAGATTTGTGAGTTTCTATGAACACTTGGCGAGCCCAAAGTAGCTGGCCCGTGACATGGAGATTCCTCTCTTTTAGACTGTCATTGCGAAGATCTTCGTTGAAGAAAGACAGGAAGGCTCCGTCTAGGCCCCTGGGCTCCTGTGAAGTACTGGAGATGATGAGCTCATGGAACTGAAGGAGGTGATGGGACGTCACCAGCTGTCTCATGAGCAGGAAGGAACAAGGTTAATGGTAGGTTTATGTGTCTCCAACTTAACTGTAACCTATAGGTGTAAAGCTACTTCTCTGAGTCTTCCAGCAGCTATCCCAGTGATAACACTATGTACAAGATAAACCAATGAGGTTACACTTTAAAAACCATGTTATTGAGATATAATTCCGATTTAAAAGTGTATAATTCAGTGTATTTTTGTATATCACAATCAAATCATTCGAAGAACTGCTGATAACTATTAAAGATCTCATCCAGGTGAACCCTGATTCAGAGGGCACTGACACTGCTCAAAATGTGTTTGAACATTCCTGAGAACATTCCTGAGAATGTGCCTTCGGGGCACATTCTTTTGAGTCTTCCCTAAGGTGGTGAATCTTTATCCTTTGAGGGTGGAGTTGATTCTTTGGAAACAGACAGCTGTCATTTAGATCCAATTCTGTTGAATAAAGTCTGATCAACCTGTGTAATAATGTTTGGGGTCAAAAACCAAAGGGTGGATTTAAAGTCTTTATTTACTTTCTTGTGTGGCTTGGAAGCAAGTCCTAAATGGAGTGAAGAAATTATTTGACTTTAATCTCTCTCTCTAGCATTGTTCCATTAATTGGCCAATTTTCCTTTAAAAGGGATAAATCAATTTCTTTCCCTTATAGTCGCACTTGTGTGTGAAAATGATATCTACACTAGAAAGAGGGGTGAACAGACACTGGACCAGGAAATAGAATATCAGAGGAAAAATTCAGGTCCCATCACTTACACACAAGTATGCCACTTAACTTCAGCAGGTTTCCATTTCTGCCCTGTAACTGAGGCTAGTACCATCTACCTTGTATATTATGTGAAATTGTATATGTGAGTCTGCTCTGTGTACACTATGTTGAAAACTGCTGTACACATGAAAGGGAGAGTATCTAGTCTAAAAATGCTCAGTGTTACCACTTCAAGAAAAAATATCTTCCAGAGTTGGAAGTCCTGAGTATTAAGGATTGGGTAGAGGTTTTGCTGGGAGGCATCAGTTTATAATAGGGCCAGGTCTGCGAGTGAGTAAATCTGAGTCTCTTTTTGTGGCTCAATAATCTTGATCAATTTGTCCTTGAGGAACCTTTAAAGTTCACTTAAGATAGATGTTTTTGTGTTTCTTCCTACTCTCCACCTAGTCAACCTTCAGCCTTCATATTTCAGTTTAAATATCACTTCCTCATGTATTTCTTCCTGATCTCCTCTTTCTACAACCAGGCAATGTTCCCCTGACACATGGTTCCATAACATGTGTGCTTCTATTCTATGCAAATCTTTTTTTACTTACAATTATTTATCAATATTTGTTAATGTCTCTGTTCAAGTCACCTGTATATTCCCAGCACCTAGCACAGTACCTGGCATGAGTCAGGTGCACAGCAAATATCGACTGAGTGTGTTTACAACCAGATTCTTCTTTCCTTAATATCCTTAAGCTTGACAGGATATTTCACACAGGAGCTCATGCTGTATTTTTCTAAAAATTATCATGGGGTAGTAAATTTGTAGAGGAGATATTTATTTAATGCTCATATTCTGCTGAGGGGCAAACTGAGGCTTTAAAAAGGAAGTTGTTTATTGAATGTCAGCAAACTAACTAGGGATAGAAGCTGGACCAGAGCTCACCCTCATTGTTATCAGTTACACTTTGTCCAATAACCATTTCCTAGTCCAGTGGTCATTTTCTATGAGCACATTGTACGAATAGCATTTCCAAGGTTTCCTAGGGTCAACTCTGTGTGAGTCAGGATTTGCTTTGACTATGTGGGGAAAAAAACACCAAAATACGGTTTTGGTTTTGTTTTTCAAATTGAGGTTTATTTCTCTTTTAGGTAAGGTCTGAAGGGACCCATATTAGGGACCATCTTCCTATCTTTTACTTTTTACAAGTGTCTTCCATTTCTAAGTTCATCTCAATCTCCAAGATGGTTGTTTTTTCAGCTAGCACTTAAGAGGAAAGGGGAAAGGCAAGAACAGCCCCCTCTGGTTAAGGATATTTCCAGGAAGTTGCCCACATTCTGTTGTGAACTCATCACATTCTATTGTGAACTCATCACATGACCATACCTAGTTGCAGTGGAGGCGGGAGAATGTAGTGTTTGTCCTATGCAGCCATGTGCCCAACTGAAAAAGCATGCCCCTGTTACTGAGGAGGAAGGGGTGAATGGATATTGGGGACAACTCCTCCAAACACTTAGATTTCAGAGGAGCGCTGGCCTGCCTATCTATCCATCTAAAAGCTCGGAATAGAATTGCCAGTGCTAGAAGAAAAATAAGAAGTTTACAAAATACTTTGAGCATTCTCCTGTGGTTATGCATATAGAAATGTTATGAGAATAAAATATTCTGGAGTTGTTCCTTCAGATAGACTAACTTGAGGAGTGAGGAGATATGTGGAAATTGAAAATTCCCAGAGGTGGTCTTAGAAAATAGTTCATTGTTGTTTTTTTTTTTTTTCATTTATACATTAATTCACTAATTCATCTATTCATTCACTGAACACTTATTGAAGGCCTGCTAGGAGTCAGGCACAAATTCAATTTCCAAGTGTTGTCAAGACTAGGATAAACAATCCTGATTCCACAACTCTGCAAGCCCAATGCTTTAACTGAGGACTAATGGAGCCATGTAGCTACCATCTGATATATTCCAAAATCTCAATGGTTTACCTCAGATCTTAAGAATAAGACAGTATTTTCCAAGAGACGATCATTTTGTTTCTTTACATGCTGCCCCTACAAAAATGCTGTCTTCCTCTCAAGGACCTTATTGCAGGATAAAGGACTTTAGGGTGATGTGTATTTCACCTAGAGCTGGGCACAAAGCTGACTCACATTCAAAACCAGCATGTTGTTTTATTTCTCTAACACATGCCAGGCACTTAGGCATATGGAATCACATTGAATTGTCAAAACAGCTCTGTGAATAATGACTGTGCTGTTGGGGTAACTTGAGGAGGCCTGAGTCCCACCACCTCATATAACCTACACCCGTGCTCTCACTCTAGACTCCTTAAATACATACACAATCTAAGCAAATGCACTGTGCTCGTGGCTTGCTAACTTCACAATCACACATTCAAGGCAAGCCCCTCAGGCCATCTTCCAGTCAGATCAATAATATAGTCATAAAATTTCTAGACCCACCACTGCCTTTAAAGATGTACCATTGTGACAGATTTACAGAGGAAGTAAAAAGGCTCAGAGAGGTGACGTGTTTTTCTCAAGGCCACACAGTGTATAAGTGACACAGTCAGGCTACCAGCCCTTGGCCCAGATCCAATTCTGTTCATGGTATAAGCCCCATGAAGACTGTGAATGAGTGAGAGCTCTCACTGGATGAGATGAGAGCTCTCCCTCATCTCACTGAATGAGCTCTCGGAAAAGAATGTGGATGCTCAGGTCACACCATGGGAGCCCCCTTGAAGAGCTGCGTCGTGGTTCCTACAGAGCGAAACTAAGTGCTCTTGGGGCAGGAGGCTGATTGCTAACATCTATGCACAGCCAAATGTCTCTGGAATGAGGCAGTTGACCTCTTAGAACTTTAGAGCAGGACCTTCTTTCAAGAACTTTCTAAGTCCTTGATTTCACAGTTGAAGAAAAGGAGGTCCAGAGAGGTATGACTTCCCATGAGTTAATGACGGGAGTGAGATAAGAGTCCAGGTCCACTCCCCGCTGCTACTGAAGACACTGTTTATACCTCACTACATGGGGAATGAGTAAAGAAGGCGGTGGATTCTTAAGGCAAAGGATGTGTAATCATGTAGTGTGATGATCTTCTGTTCACTGTATTTAGAGCTTAATGTCTGAGAGCTGTGGAAAGAATGAATTAGGACTGACTGGTAAATGATGGGGGAAAGGATAGCCACTTAAATCATTTTCCACCCCCTCTCAGAGTGTGTTGATATGAATAAAACCACTTACTCCATTCCCACTGGAAGAGGTTCATTCCTTAGCTGTTATCAGTTACACCTTAACTACCCTATCCAGTAACCACTTAATAAGGATTAGTGGATAATCAGTTGAGTGGAGGTAGATGATGTCAGAAGGAGGATCATGGGGCCCGCCTAAAAGTGTACTTCATAATATTTCCTTGGTGCTGTTAATATTTCCCAAAAAATTCATTTGTGCCAATATCATATGGCAGAAAGTGCACTTAGATTCGAATCCTAGTTCCACTGTGTGCTACACTCACCCTAGGGCTTGGGGCACGGGTTAAACCCAGCTTCACCTACAAGAACTGATGCCCCCTGTGAGATGTGTTATGATAGGGGCCCCATCAATCTGTTCATTGATGTGTCCTCAACACTGAGTACATGCTGGATATAGTGAGCCTTTAAATGATAACTGCTGAATAAACTGAGACTTGTGAAAAGTACTCAGAATTAAAAGGGTACTAGGAGTTGCAGTGGGACTATTTAGAAGCTATTTTCAAAATAAGAATTAGGAAGGAAGAGGCTCATTGCCCAGGGCAGAAAACAGAATGTTAACAGTGAAGAGTGAAGAAACATTGCTGTATAAGTTGGCCTCTCACTGCTGTGGCCTCTCCCGCTGCGGAGCACAGGCTCCAGATGCGCAGGCTCAGCGGCCATGGCTCACGGGCCTAGCCACTCTGCGGCATGTGGGATCTTCCCGGACTGGAGCACGAACCCATGTCCCCTGCATCGGCAGGCGGACTCTCAACCACTGCGCCACCAGGGGAGCCCTGCTGTATAAGTTTTATAAAATTATGTCATCTCTGTCAAGGGCAATGATCTTCCAACTGGAAAAGGCAGAACGTGGAGAGGAGGAGACATAAGGAAATACTATGGAAGCACAGAGGTCAAGATGCAGAAACAAAATAAGTGGATCACCACAGGGCAGGGACAGACCTTCATTAAAGGACACGTCAGGCACTGCATTAGGTGTTTTTAGGTATGCTCTTGAATTCCTTTCTCATAGCAACTCTGGAAGACATATATCCATTTTACAGTTAAAGAAACTGGAAAGAAAAGAAATCATTTGCTCCAGGTCACCACCTTGAATAAATGACTTAATAGAAAGAAGATTTGAGTACACAATTGTAACTCTAAGTAATCTTCTAGGAATTTCAGAGGACAATTCCAGAGGACTGAAGATGTGCAAATTATTCAATACTAAATAAGAAGAAAATATGTGTTAGAATTTACATCTAAATTTGATATCTATCCCCAAGAAAACTCTATAACTGAGAAATATATGTGTATGTATAAATATATATATATATGTGTATATATATGTGTGTATATGTATATGTGTGTGTGTGTATGTATATATATATGTACATACATATAATTTTTTCTCAGCACTTAGAGAAGAAAGCAATGACCACTGGGAGCTCGTATGGCTTACCTAAGAATAAGAGAGGTGATGACAAATTCCCTTCTTTTCTTTTCTGGTAGGATTGTTAGACTAGCAAAGCACTGGGTGCCTTGATGCCATGTGTGTCAGTCTCAGCAAAGGACTTGGAAGTTTCCTTCAGAATATTTTGGAAGAAAAACTTGAGAAATGAAGGCTGGATGATAGTAATTTTCTATAGCTACATACTGCTTGAAGAACAGAGTAATCTTTAGCTACCTGCATACCTGTCTGACTTTGGCCTTCTCTGTAAACATTTAATTGATTGTTTAAAATGAAGACTGAGTTTGTTAAAATGTCTGATGCCATGGTGTCAGGAAATATTGCTGGTTAGGGACCTGGAATCAAGACTTCAGTCCAAGAATAAACAAATGTTTTTTATTTAACCAGCCATTAAAGCAGGGTGGTTTTAAGATGGGGACACACTGAGGAAATGGCCAGAAGACCCAGTGATGAGCCGAGCTACAAGCTGGGAAATTGGGCACAGGGCAAGGGGTGTGATTGTAATGATGCTGCATAAGTGCTGAGCTGGACATTTTTGCGGTACGCAGGCCTCTCACTGTTGTGGCCTCCCCTGTTGTGGAGCACAGGCTCCAGATGCACAGGCTCAGCGGCCATAGCCCACGGGCCCAGCCGTTCCGCGGCATGTGGGATTTTCCTGGACCGGGACACGAACCCACGTCCCCTGCATTAGCAGGCGGACCCTCAACCACTGCACCACCAGTGAAGCCCAGCAAACTTAGCTTTAGAGGAAGTCTCCTGATCACTCCACACTTTAGTTATGGACAACATCAGTCACAGGGTTTTAAAGGAGAGTTGAATCCACCAATTGGCAGTGTGTGTGTGCATGTGTGCACACGTGTGTCTCTGGGGAGAGTCATGTGACTGGATATGGGGAATGGAGCTAGGCAGAAGTGGTATTTAAGCTGGATGGAGAAGAGAAGGATTAGAGGAATTTATTAGTCATCTTCAAATAATCAGTGGGCTTTTTATGTGGAGAATTCATGTGCTTCTTTATTTTACTTATATACAGTTGCTTTTTTTTTTTTTTTTATACATTTGCTTTTCATGTCTTTCTTCCAAAAAGGTTTTGAAGACACTAAAAAGTATTCAGAATCAACTCTGAGTAACTTCAGAAGTCAGAACTAGGACAAATGGCAAATATCATAAGGAGCCCATCCTATAACCACTTGAATTACAAAAGAGTGGAGCGGCCTGCCTGGGCCAGTGGTGATCTCCCATTCCTGGAAATGTGTGAGTGCAGGGGACCAGAAGTGATGTGTGAACACATACACACATATACACACATGAACACATACGTGCACACATACAAACACACAGAGACATACACACACACACTGAGTTGGTTCAGTTGACTTGTTAAGGTGTCTTCCAGTGCAGTTTCTGTACTTATTTATTTAGTTAAGTTGGATCCTTCTCTTATATGTATTGCTTTATTTTCAAAATTTTCTTTATAAAAACAAACACACCATAGTTGCAACAAACGTTAGGCTCTGGCTGCATTTATTATTGTCCTGCACAGCTAAAGCCAAGACTGTGAGGGTGAGCTCCCATTGGGAAGATAGTCTTTTGGGAATATAGCTAGTCAGACCTATCTTCCTGAAATACATAATGATCATGAGTTTATTAATAAATCATTTCCAGTTAGTTTGGAAAGAGGACTAAAAACTGTGGTAGGGCTGGGGACATAATATACAGCAAGACTTTTTCTCCAACTTCCAGCCCCTTGCTCTGTGGGCAACACTATTCTGCATATACAGGCTTTTCATTTTCCCTCCTCTGTGCTCTTATAGAGGCTTGCCTGCCCTTGACTACTCTTTGGCTTCTCGGGGAGGGGGCACTATAAGAGGCTATTTACATGACCAAAAGAGGCATTTCACATTTCATCAAGGGAGTTTATGTTCAAAGAAAGAAAAAAGAAATAGAACACGACTCCCTGCTCCCCGCCAACCAAGGACAAATCAAGCAGGTATGAAATTACAACCATCAGACTCTTTCTGTTGTCTTTAAAGTTATGGCCAGAGGAATATGGGCTCTGCTATTTCTCCAGGAGTCAGGTTTGCAAACTCAGGAAAGCATATAGCACTTCCTAGGGAAGCCTTTTGTGGTCTCCCCCAGAAATGTATCCTTTCCTTCCTCTAACCATTCCACGTGCATCTTCTGTGTTGTCATTTATTGCCACGTTTGTCTGCCTTTATGAGGCAAAGTAACAGAAGGCTTGGAGCACACACCCTGGAGCAACACTGCTTGGGTTTAGATCCTGCGTCTGCTACGTACTGATTTTGTGGTCTTGGACAACTCACTCATTGGCACGATGAGAATATCAGTGTCTATCTCATGGGGTTGTTTGAGCACATCCTGAGATCCTGAAGTGTGCAAAACCCTCAATAAAATGAGCTACTGTGATGGTGGTGGTTAATAGAATAGGCTCTGGAACCAGACCTGCCTGGGTCCAAGTTCTTCAGGTTTGTTACAATGCTCCATCGTTAATCTCTTTTAGCTTTAGTTTTCCTCAGCTGTAAGATGGGAACAACCACAATCTCTGTCTCAAAGGGGTTGTTGTGAGAGAGATGCAGGGAAAGAGCCTGGCTCATAACACTCAGGAAAGGCTACACACCAGACTCAGATTTTTCCTGGCAGTGACTTGTTCTAATTCATCTCTGTACTCTTAGCACCTGGCCTGAGGTTGGCACACAGTAGGGACTATTGAATCTATGGACCCTGGCTCTCTTGACTAACCGTCCCCCTTATCCTGCCCTCTGCCAGCACACACACACACACACACCACACACCCTGATATATATATACAACATACACACACCACACCCACAGACACCACACCCACACATACACACTACATGTACAATATACACAAACATCACACGTACCACACACACCACACACCATACCACATACACATACCACACACACACACACACACACACACACTCTACATATACAAACCACACCCAGAAACACGACACCCACACATATACACATATACAAAATACACACACAAATAGCACAATATCAACACACAAATAGCACAATTCTCACACACAAATACACAAACATCGCACATACCACACGCACCACACACCAAGCACAAAGGTACAAACACCAGACACCTTCCCTCCACTCACCCCACCATACCACACACACTCTCACATAGGTACCACACACACATCACAAACACATATACCACAGCCACACATCCACACACCTTTGCCTTCTCCCTCAGCTGCTCTGTAGCTGAAGGGAGCTGTGTCAGCTTCAAGGATGTGATTCAGCTTCCAGGGCTTGTTGCTACAAGCACAAAGTCCCTCATCAGCTGTGGCCACCTCCCTGGGAAGGCATGCAGGGTGAGTTCCAAATTTGCATTTTGGCCTGAGGAAAAGGGTGTGGAGTTATTTTTTCCCCCTTCTGATTGTCAAGTACATCTGCCCAGGCCAAGAGACCATTTCTCCAAGCAGAGGTATAGTTGAGGCTGGTTATTCTTTCCGAAATTCCACACAGCTTTAATGAATGCCATATGTGTCACAGTTAACGGGCATTTCTCCCTGAGAAGTCAGCACTGCAGAAGATGATAGATTTAATGCCACATTTCAGAAGCACAGGACGTCAGGGCTAGAAGGCTTATTGGAGAGTATCTTTCTTGTCCAGTGGTTCTCAAATTTTACTGTATGTTTAGAACCCCTGGAACTCATGTTATTCATACATGTCACCAGGCTGCAACCCTCAGAGATGATAATTCAATGGGACTAGGGTGGTGTCCAGAAATTTGCCTTTTAAATGAGCAGCCTAAGTGATTCTGATGCAGATGGATGAGTACACAGATGAGAAACACTGGAATCTCTTATTTAATAGTTGGGGAAAACTTGAGCCCAGTTATCAAATAACTGACTCGTAAGGTTAGTTAGTGGCAAGGTTAGGACTAGACCTCAGTCTTCCTTGCTTCTAGTCCAGTGTTTTTTAAGTATTTAACTTGAGTCCCTTAGTTCATCCTGTCTTTACATCTCCAAGCACTTTAGAGTTAAGCCTTTGCCAGGAAAAACCCTGCATTTGTGTCAGAGGGAAACAAGGCTCCTCTGTGGCCGCAGTCTCTTTCTCCCTGCAGACCGTTTCCCCAACAGAATCCCCTTCTTGGCTGTCAAGTGCACTGGTTATCACATCGTTCTTAACCAAGGCTATCCAGATTCCAGTTGCTGAGTATGACAAGAAGGGGAAGTTAAGCTTCTGAGTTAAATTGGCCTAAGCCTCATCCTACTCAGAAGCCAAACTTATTCTCCAAAGCAACAGAGTTTGAATCTCTAGGGACTTCTTGATTCTTTAGGGCAGTTGTCAGAAAACTACAGCTTATAGGCCAAATCCGGCCCACCATCTCTTTCTGTAAATAAAGTTTTATGGGAAAACAGCCATGGACATTCATTTATGTATTATCTATGGCTGTTTTTGTGCAAAATGGCAGAATTGCAATAGAGACCATATGTCCTGAAAAGTCTGACAAATTTACCATCTGGCCTCTTACAGAAAAACTTCATTGACCCTTGGCTTAGATTGTTACTTGGGGCACTCCCAGGGGCCATGGAACATGTAATGTAAATTAAACCTGAACACTCACAACAAAGGACAGCAATAAGCACTATGATATACTTCATAATGTTCCTCTGCACCTTACAGCGTAGCCTTCATTGAGGATGAAATCACAGCACCTAAAGACTATCATGCTGAACAGTGTTGGTCGTTTCAGAAGCTTATTTGATAAGCAATGAGATTTTCAAGATAAAGTGATTTTTTACTTTCTGGAGTTTGTGGAAGAGTCTGTTGTGTCAAAGAGTAACCTAAGTTAGGCGTGATAAGATGATTGCTTCTTTATTAAGTACCAGGCATCTCTTCTCCCCCTAATCTCCTTCACTGTTAACCACTACTAAACATGGTTAGTTTGATTCATGTTTGCGTGGTATGTCACTTCCTTCCTGGATCCAGCATCTTTGTGAAAGCAGGTCTAGATGGGATAGACCCAGAGCTGAGGGATGCTCACAGAAGCAATTTCTTTTCCATTTTTTGTTGTTGCTTAGCAACAATTTGAGAGGGGGAAGAGAGATTTCAAGATGTGGTGTAAAATGATTTGTGAGCCATGATTGAGAAATGACCTGTGAGTAATATTTTTCACTGCATGTCTCAGATTCATAAATGCTTATATTCACATATATAAGCATTCATAAATGCTTATATATATTATATATTCACACATCTTTTAGCCATTCAAAAAATTTGCACCAGAAGAAGAGATTTGGGGCTTCCCTGGTGGCGCAGTGGTTAAGAATCCACCTGCTAATGCAGGGGACATGGGTTCGATCCCTGGTCTGGGAAGATCCCACATGCCGTGGAGCAACTAAGCCCATGCACCACAACTACTGAGCCCACATGCCACACTACTGAAGCCCGCGCTCCTGGAGCCCGTGCTCTGCAGCAAGAGAAGCCACCGCAATGAGAAGCCCACGTACCACAACCAAAAGTAGCCTCCGCTCGCCATAACTAGAGAAAGCCCGTGCACAGCAACGAAGACCCAACACAGCCAAAAATAAAAACAAATAAATAAATTAATTTAAAAAAAGAGATATGATGTATAAGCTCTTCACCAAAGACTTTTTACCAGGAGATAAGAACAAAGCGTAACAAAAGGCCATCATTATGATGTGTGTTCCTATAGGAGACAAAATGGCCAACTGCTTTTACAGAAGACTGGGCTCGTGCTTATACCCATGGGATTTGGAGTTAGAGTGCCTGGCTTGAAATAATAATAGTATCTACTTTATAGGGTTGTGTGGATTAAATAAGAACATTTATATAAAGTCTAAGCACTGCAGTTGGTGGTCCATGAAACCTATTTTTTGTTGTCGCTGCTGCTGATGATGTTATTCCCAGCAGGGATAGAATTAGGTAGGGCATTACAGTTATACTTTCCTGAGGTCCACCAGTCAGATGGAGAGTTTGGAGAGTGGTAAATCAATTGCATTGATGGGCTTACTCAATGGCTTCTCATTATTCATGCTCTTTATTCTGTAACTAGAAGCCCATCTTCCTATGAACTTTGGACTAAGGCCATACATTACTTTAGCTACTAGGATGCTAGAAAACATGCCACAAGTAGAAGCTTGAAAAGCCCTTGAGTGTCTCCTCTTCTCTTGCGTGATTGAGTTTTCTTGAATATGGAATCCTACCAACTGCATGGGACCAAGCCTGGATTAGCCTGCTAGAGGATGAGAGATCAGACAGAGCTGAACTGTCAGAAAATCATCTTGGACCAGTCCATCCTCAACCATGTGACACAGAAGCTCAGCCAGGATTAGCTGAGCTGCCTACCTAACTCAGCTGACCACAAACACGTGAGCGAGCCCAGTCATGATCAACCAAGCTCAGCCCAGATCAGCAAAACTTCCCAGGTCATCTATAAGCTCATGAGAAAGAATACATGGCTTTCATTTAAAACTACTAAATTATGGAGTGATTTGTTAAACAGCAATAAGTAACTGGTAGGGAGAGTATAGAATATTTACTCATTAAATGATTAGTAAATGATTAGTTCATGAAAGAAGTTGAAGTGTGAAATGTTCTGGGGTCATCAGATGCTTTCCTTCCCTACACAAATGGTGGTGGTCTAGAAGCCCCAAGATGAAAATCATGCTCAAATTAGCACCTATTTCCTATGTTAAAATACCAACCCAGGCTGTAGAGACGGCTAAAAAATAATATAATTGCTAATAAGTTAAAATTGAGGATGCATGCTGAAGTATTTTCCACTGCTTGCAGAAAGGAAGTCTCCTGGAAAGAGACACACCTAATTCAGGTTAAAAATAACACAGCTAAATTTCTGGGAAAGAGGACAAGAATTTGGAGGGAAAAAAATTCATCAAAAAAAGTATACTTTTATGTAGATGTAATGGGCTTCCTGAATTCCTGTGTCAGCTTGTTCATGATAAGGGAGGCTGAGTGAGATACTATTATGATTTAAAATACAGTAAGAGACAGAATTAGTTTATAAAGGAAGAGCAGAGAAGCGTAAAGAGAAGATCGTGGGTGGAGGGATGCTATCACCCGGCTCTGATGCCATATGCTTAGCAGATCATTTGGCTCTGGGAGATAGGGTTGAACAGTTCTGCAGCTCCCTGGACAAATTTAAGTGTCATCAGCATTGGAAAATCAAAGCATTGAGGAAGAGCTGCAAGTATTCTTCAACTGCAGGCCTGCAGCAAAATTCTGAGGTTCAGATTGCTCAAGCTGGTAGGCAACTTGTGTTAAGGAATCAGAGCTAGTTATGGAAAGTATACAAATACATGTCATTCATTCATTTATTTATGCAATTCTAAGGTATATTACAAGCCACATGTGTGGTATAAGATTTTCATCTATCCATCCATTCACTGAAGATATTCACTGAGCCAGTAATGTGATAGACACTGGAGATGCAAAAATGAAAAAGAACGTCCCTGTCTTCCAGGAATGTACAGGCTAGGGAGAAGAGAGAAAGAAACTGCTATTGGCCGTACTGAAAACCATCATGAAGGAGGTATGAGGTACTGCTTGTTTCCTCTGTCAAGTTCTGAGTCAGTTGAGAGGCACAGGGGAGAAACACATGCACAGCAACATGTCAGTTCTATTAGTGATAAAAAGTGGATTAGAGAATGTGATACCAGATCACATTGAGACCCAGAGGTCTCACTAATAACACTCCAGGCCAGAACTGAACTTACCCCTCTGGCTTCTGGTATAATGGTATAAGAGCCTAAGCTTTTCCCATAGAGAGAAGTTATTACCACTTAATGGAGAGCAGAACAGAATGCATGTCAAGCTTCAGGGGGTAGAGAAACAGGGAGAGAGAGAAGAAAAGAAGAGGTCAGGATAAACTTGCTCAGCCCCTTCTCTCAAATCCAGGAATCAGATACCTTACTCTTCCTTCAATGAGAATAAGTGAGTAAAGAATGAAAATAGAGAAACCGGGTATGTCTCTTTCCCAGTGGTGTCTGTTTATGGAAGGAGGGAGCCAGAGATAGAAGAAGGTCCTCCCCTAAAGCTTTGGGATAACACAGAAGGAACCCTTAACCTAACCTGGCCTTGAGGATCAAAGAAAGTTTTTCCAAAGAGTTGACTCATTTGTATGGCTGAAGAGTAGCTGTATAGGTGAGGAAACAGTATTTATTGGGTTTCATGAAAGACAGCCATTCAAGAAACTGTTCACAAAGATGTATCTAAAGTGGACCTTGGTTGGCCAGTATATTGCAATAAGTGGAGGGGTTTGACAAGCTCACTTGATATAGAAGAAAACCCCCAAAAAACAAAACCTTAGCTGCCGTATAGCAACAGGAAAGCCCACATTCAAGGAGAAGGAGCTGCCAACTTCAGCAGGTCTGTAAAGGATGAGTTGGAGTGCAGGAGATAAGACATGAAATGTGTTTGGGGCTAAGTATTGGAATGTCTAGGATGCCAGGATGCCAAGATGGAATGTGAGCCCGTTTTCTTTATACTCCATCACACTTGCCTGACTTCCTGCCCCAGTGAGAGGTAATGAGGTCCTGTATGAAGTAAGGCAGGGATAGAGAGAGCAATAAATAAGGATAAGATATCATGGAGACCAAGAAGGTAAGAGTCTGTGGGAACCAGCATGGCCAGGATTGGTGATTGAAGACCCAAATATAATAGTAAGATGTTTGAAGAAAGCGTGATATGAGTAGAAATTAGAAAGTCAATGCCATGGGGACCATTCAGTTCTCTGAATGTGTGGTTTGAGGAACCAGCATTCTCCCAAGGTAGAAATGCCCAACAACAGTTGGGAAAATGGGCAAGATAAGAAGAAAATGTTGAGTCTAGATTGAAAAATTCTGGCTAAATGCTGAGAGTAGATGAAATCACACACATATAAAAAAGTAGTGAAGGGAAAAAAAAAATAAGGCATCCAAGGAAATAAATTGGGAGAAACACCTCTGTTTTAAGGGTCAGGAGCAAGAAGAGCATCCCTCAAAGAAAGAAACATAAGATACAATCATGTTGGAAACTTTCCAAAGTGTAGTGTCACTAAAGAGATGGATATTTAATGTGGGGCTAATTTTATTTCTGACTTTCTTCATTTTAGTCTTCTTACCTATAAAATGGGAAACAAAAAATTACTGGTCTAGCATTTGGTGACTGAGAATCTGGATATTTAAGGATAAAAAGCATGTTATTTTAGATATATGTTAATTGATTTTATTTTAATTTTCCTGCTTCCTGATACCCTGCTTGCCAGTACAGCACAGGGAATGGGGGGTTGGTTGATTGCCTTTGGGAAGGAAGGGAAAGGCGCTCTCTCTCTCTCTCTCTCTTAACCTAGAGAACCAAGAAAGAAGTCAGGGATGGGAGAGAAAGGCAACCAGGGATGTAACTGCACCTCCCACTCTGGAAGGGGGAAGGAGATGTGTTGGCTAGATTGGGGGACTATATAGGGCAAAGAGCTCTGGTCCACCTTCCTGCTGAGGACTCGAGGAGGACACCATGATGCAGAGCAGCCACAAGCCAGTAAGAGGAGTCCCAGCATGGTTTAAGAGTGTATGGTTTGGCCTGGAAAGAGGGTTTTGTTGTCAGTCTTGAGATTTCCTCGATTCCAGTACAACAGATGAGACGCTGGGTTTAGAGCCCTTGAGCCTGCAGTGGGGCCAACTAAAGCGGAGTTGAGGAGACTCTTCAACAGAAGCCAACGGGTGGCTTCCTGAGCCAAGTCTGGAGAGAAGGAGTAGCACAGACTTAAAGAGGTCTGTAGTGTCAGTAAGAACTAAGGAGGTTCTTGGCGGGGACTTACGGGATAGAGGCATCTGACTCAAGCAGACTGAGAAAAGTTTATAGAAGAGTTCATTATTCATGGATGTCAGCATCAGCGAGTGCCCAGGGATTAAGCAAAATCAAGGATACTTGATGAGATGCTGCCCAGCATACACTCAAATATCCAACCTTAGGAAGGACCTTCCACACAGTTCCATGGGGTCATGTCAGCCATCCTCCCACATAGCTAGATGAGCAGAGTTGAGGAGGGGACCAAGAAAAACAGCAATTATTTCAAAGAGATGTCCTTAGATACTGATTAGGTTCGTTTCTCAATTTGCATGGACTAAATTTTTAAATATCGTTTCCTTAAGTATTTAGCGAATTGCAGTTCATGTGAAGAGAAGTAAGCTAACAGATATGCTCTTTGTATATCAAAGTTTAATTCTGCTTTGGATCTTCAGTCTCTCTGATTTTCCCTGATTCATTCATTTGACTGTTTGCCTAGCCTACCACAATCTTGTGACTAGGATGGTAAGCGCTGTTGAAGGTGGGTGCATTTTGTATTGCATGCTGCTTGACTTGTCTGGGGAATAGTAGGTATTTGATAAATATTATGAAAAATGAATGTTT
The DNA here is from genome assembly GCF_964374135.1 of Grampus griseus. Lineage (NCBI taxonomy): Eukaryota > Metazoa > Chordata > Mammalia > Artiodactyla > Delphinidae > Grampus > Grampus griseus. The sequence goes on along the minus strand of NC_139011.1, from coordinate 13,147,775 downwards.
CCTTCTACTGTTTAGCATATCCAAATTGTAATCAAGGGTCTTTGCAAAAGTGTGAAAGGGTTGACATTTGGTTTGGGGTCATTTCCATATATTTCTCAGTCTTCTCCAACTAATTTTAAATTGGAAGAAAGGATCAGAACCTCATTTACACTAACACATGGCAGATAACAATGAATGTAATATGTCATGTTTCTTACAGACATTGGTTTATTAACTGATTCTAATCCTTGGCCTTGGGATGGCTTTCCCGCAGTGGGGTGCGACCTATGGGAACAGTTGGAAGAGAGATCTGAGGTTGAGAAACTCTTCACATTATAGCACTGGGTTATTCTGCTTAAGTGAATGCCCCTGCTGCAAGAGAAAGCTTTGCCTGTAATAACTAAACAGTAATGCAGAGATTTTCATGGGGGACAGAGACAACACTCTCTCTTAATCCCCAAAAAGGAAAGAAAATCTAGGCTTGGAGTTTAAAAAAATCCACCGAAAATGAGCTTTTTAAGTTTGTTTTCCGTTTTGTTTTTTTTTTAAGTCCAATTTCATTGCTTCCTCCTTGTGAATGAAATATGAAACAGGCATGGATATCTGAAGGTTATCTATAGCTTTTCCTAAAATGGTTATAATTGGAGAAATGAAATAGTGCTAACTGCCCGGTCTGAATAACATTATAACATTACGCAAAATAAAGGCACTTTAGAAGAATAAAGGAACGATGACAATGCAAATCAGAGCCAGTGAAGGTCAGATGTTTTGCATAAAGTGCCTTGCAGTCTAATTCATGTGAACTTAGCTGGAGGAGAGAAAAGTGACTTATTAAAACACAATACTTTTTAAAAGAGCATTACTGCAGAGCTCTGGATCTGCTTACAAGTCTCACAGGCTGCTGCAGGGATTGGGTGAGGAGCTGGGTACAGACATAGCCAAGCTGAAATTATAGAACCTTTGTTCAGAAATAAAATATCTCAACCTTGTGATTGCACTCAAGCTGGCTTTCTTAACCATCTGATGGCTGAACTGAATGGATGTTTCTTAGGGAACTAGGCAGTTGTTTACAGTTATTTATAGGCTATTATGTTTATTATCTCCTTTTATTCTCAGAGCTTTTGGGAGCATAAGGTTTTATTCTTTTTACAGTTGAGGCTATTGAGGCTCAGAAAGTTAAAGGCATTAGCTTATGGGACCCTACTTATAAATTTGGAGCTGCCATGCAAACTCTGTTAGACTCTGAGTTCCAAAGTTAATTCACTATATCATACTGCCTAGAAATAACTGCTGTCTGTGTCTTGAAAAGATCAAGTCCTTGTGCATAGTGTGAGGTCTTACACATGGTAGGAAGATTCTTTAGCTCGACTTCATAGAATCATAAATCCCCTGACAGCTAATGGCTGCCTTTGTTTCTCCTTCTATATCAGATTCCCTTGCTCTAAGACAGAGGTACAGGCCGATCCTGGGCTCTAACTTCCCAGCCTCTTTTCTGGCTCAGTAGAGAGAATAATACTTCAAAATGCCATTGAGAGACTCCAATGTCTAGAACATGAAACACGATATAGAGAAAACGAGAGACCAAGGGTCAGACTTCCTGGATTGGACCCCTGGTTCCACCATTTACTAACTGTGTGACTTTAAGTAATTTCCCTTCTCTGTAAAATGGGGTAATACAAATACCTAGCTCAGACAGTAGTGTAAGGAAGAAAGGAATCAGTCATTAAAAGTTCTTAGTGTAGTGACTGTCTTTGTAGTGGAGGTTCTATAAGAGGTTAGCTCTGTTATGTTTTACAAAAGCCCCTAACACACTTACGGCACACTCAAGCCTAGGACTGGAATAAATTCTCCATCGTGACTGGAGCCAAGAAAGAATTTCTACTCTTCCCTCAAAAAGGTCATGTAGGGCTTCCCTGGTGGCGCAGTGGTTGAGAGTCCGCCTGCTGATGCAGGGGACACGGGTTTGTGCCCCGGTCCGGGAAGATCCTACATGCCGCGGAGCGGCTGGGCCCGTGAGCCATGGCCGCTGAGCCTGCGCGTCCGGAGCCTGTGCTCCGCAATGGGAGAGGCCACAACAGTGAGAGGCCCGCGTACCACAAAAAAAAAAAAGGTCATGTAAGTGGCCAGTCTTGCACAGACCATCCTGATCATTACAATGGGCTGAAACTGCTGGGTAAACATGTGGAGACTGTCTCATCTTAGAACTGCAATCTGGGCTGCACATGAAAACTTAAGGAGGTTTTACAAAGAATACTGGTGTCTGGGCTCTACCTAGGTCCCACCCTAGGCCAGCTAAACTAGCTAGGATAGAGAACCAATGTACCATAATTGTAACAAACATTCCTTATTCCTTGATAAGGCAAGGGCACTAAGGTCAAGTCTTCACTGAGAAGCTTTCCTTATGCCCTGGATATAAAACCCTGTAAAGAAAGCTCACTTGGCAAATTATATATGGTTGGAAATAAAGGACAAGGGTAACTTGAAGACCTTCCTGACCCTAGGAAGTAGAACTCCTTTTGTATAATTTACACAAATAAATAATTCATAGAGTAATATAGGAGAAAACAGGGGCTTTGGCAATGCTCTGAGTTCCACGGGAATTCAGTAGAGAAAAAGAGCACGTATGTGAGAGGGGAGAGAGAGAAGGTCTTTGACTCTAGATAGAGTTGAGTTCACATCAATGCTTCACTGCATACTGATTGTGCAAAAATTACTATATGATGAGGGATGTAACTATTTGGTGGGATTATTTGAGAATTATAAAAAATACTTCAAATTTAGCCTAATGTTTGGCTTACAGCAAATATTCAGTGATTTCTGTGGGAGGGTTTCTGTGGGATAAAATCCTCAGAGATGGCATCCCCAAGGGGACCATTCAGGACAAATTAAACCCAGCTCTTAAAAATGAGAATGCTTTATATTCTATTTGTGTTAAAGGCAGAAGGGGGAAGAAGAGACAGAGCACAAGGGACTGAAGGTGGAGGGTGGTCATCTGATGGGACAGAGGTGTCAGTTATCTGCTGAATGTCCACCTCCATCTGCTCCTTGTTGCCAACAACCTCTGCAATGTGTACAGTCCCAGGCAGCAAATCATAATTGGTCGAATTCAGTCATGAACACGTTTTCCCTTTGCAAAAGGCATTTTTCTTGCCTTCTTCAGCTAGGGGAGATGATGTAATCCAGTTCAGACCAATGAGAGTTAAGGGAAACTTGGGTTAAGGTTGAGGTGTTTTCTTTCCAGACAAAAGGGACAGATAGATAACTGCTCTCCTCTTTCTTTCTGCCTTTATTGAAATTTTGTTTCTTGGAGCTATGGGATCCATTTTGTAACCATTAGACAAGGCAATGAGGAAGAAAGGTCGATTTATTAAGGATAGTGAAGTTGAAAGATAGAAGGAATGGATGTTCTTGACCTTTCAGTGGTACCTTACCCTTGAGCTGCCATATTACTTTAGGATTATTCATCTATACATTTCTTGATGTATGATGGAGAAAAAACTAATATTTGCTTAAGCCTCTGTTAGACTTTGTTTCTCTTATTTGCAACCCAAAGCATTCTTAACTGATATACATGGCTAAAGCAGTGAGAAATACTGCTTCCTTTCCCCTCTCTAAAAAATGTGGCCTGTTGATCCTTTTCATATAATTACACTCACAGATCTAAGAGAAGAAAGACCCCGAAGGAGCCTTTTTTTTTTTTTTTTTCTTTTGATAGATAGCTGAAAAGGAGATTTTGGTCACCTAGGGTTTTTCTTCCAGGGAATACTTCTTGAACATTTCTATTTATAGCACATATTTCTTCTGCAGCTTTTAGGAAAGGCCACCTGGTGCCCAGCCAAGTTGGCATGATCATTACCTGATTGGGACAAATGATTCACACAATTTCTGGAAATCACAACCATACCACCCAAAACAAGAGAGCCGGTCCATTGTTTCAGTACAATGTGAAGCATTCCCAACGGTTAGCTCAGTGTTTTTCATCAAACCATAAGAGTTAAATTCTTCCTGCTGAAACCTAAGTGCATTTGAGCACTCTGAGAGGACTGGAGTCACATTTTCTAAAGGTAGATGATTCCTTTGTCACTTCAGGTATAAACTGTTATACATGAGCATGGCTATTAGTACAAAATCTGCTTCTATCAAGTTTCAGGGAATATAAGGATATGAATCATACCAAATTGTATATCTTCATGAAACCACCAATGTGTTTGGTATTACACAGTGCCCGTTTTGCTGATTAATGAAAACAGATGTCACCTACAGATTCAGCGTAAGTTCCTGTTTCATTTAACCAGGGATCCGCAATGTAAGGGAGACATCTTGTCATGGCTTCCACTCTGGAGCCTTGGATCCTGATCAGGTCCAAAAACTGAAGGTGACACTCTCTTCCCAGATTGGACCCTGCCGTGTTGAGAAAGCAGTATTGAGAATGTTCATTGTTGGGGAAGGACTTTATGACCCTAGAACCTTGGGGGAGGGATTTACCTTTACTTTACCAACCTGGGCATTTCGGTTTAAGGGAGTGTTTGCAAACTTTAGGCTCTCCTGGATGATGAACTGAACTCAGGAAGGCCATATTCTCCTCATGGGGAGAAACAGAGTGAGCACCAAAGTGTCTTTCCAAAAGTAATATACCTGCATCTAGCTTTCCAGTGCTTCAGAAAGCTTATTTCCTCTCATTTCTCCCCTGTCCCCCGCTCCACCCCACTACTCTGCTTCTATCATTTTTTTAATGGATGATTTCAGCGTTGAATTTGGCCCAAGAACACAAATCCATTTTCCTACTCACTTCCACTAAACTGTTAACGGTGGCGGTCGGGGGAAGGGTGGGGATGGGAGCTGTTGGGGGAAGTGGACAGGGAGAGGGCAATCCATAGAGAGGGACTTTCACTTGTTACTCCTTATAATTCTTGATGGTTGGAAGTTTTTGCAGTGAGTAAATATTCATGTATTAGTTGCCTGTGTGTGCTTTTTACCTAAAAAGAAAGTTCTTATTTTCTTCATCATAGCATCTATCTTTGGAGGTTGACTTTTGGCTGGTCAAACAGAAAAACAAGAGGTGATGTTCCATAGCTCTTTTTAAATTGCAACAGAATAATTTTATTTCTTTAAAAATTTTTTCGAATGCAAATTTTTACATACGGAAAAGTAGACAGGATATTGTAATGGATACTTATACCTGGATTTAACACTTACTGACATTTTGCTGCATTTGATTTATCCTTCTTTAAAATTTGCTTAGTACTTTAAAGTAGTTTATGTTTTAAAGCAAATTACAGACGTCTTGGCATTTCACTCCCAAATATTCTATAGCACATCTCTAAAATTTAGGCTATTATCTTACATAACAATAATGCAATTACCATATCCATCAAAATTAACAGTCATTTCCTAGTGCCACATCATGCCCATCCAAATTCAAATGTCCTCAGTTGCCCCAGAAATTTCTTTCATAGATGATTTGTTCAGACCACACAGTGCATCACTGCACTGGGGAGTCTTTTGTAGCTTTTTGAAAGGCATTTGAAGGGCATCAGGATTAGGAAGCCTGCCTTGATACCCAGTTGGAAAGAGGCCATGATGGAGAATAGCCTTACCTTCCTTGGGTGATGGCTTTGCATGGCAGAGGCTACAGCACGCAGCGTTCTTGCTTAATGACCAAGAGCTAGAACAGGAACTGGCCTGTGATTACCCACTGACATGAGTTTAGGATTGGGTGAACAGGATGGAAATCACATGCAAATCTAAGCAAACTTTACTAACTTCTAGCAAAGGGGTCAATGAGAAGAGTCAGGCATGAGGATGATTACATCTATTAGGAAAAGAGAATACGTTCTTAAATTTGTTGAATTGAGGCTTTGTTGCTTTATAGTGGTATTAACTCCATTTTCCCTCTTCAGAGAAGGAAATTTAGCCACTTATCCATAGCTTTCTGCTTAAACATTGAAACTTGAATTATTTGTGTTGAGTGGCGAATCTCCTTAGCTGATCAGTTCATATGCTGCCCCTTGATTGCCCCAAGAGTCCCAAGTTCAAGTCCTCATTCTGCCAGTAACCCCATGTGATTTTCATTTCAGCTTTAAAAATCACTCAAATATGCAGGAAAATGGGGGACTTAACCCAGTATTCTTTAAGATGATTTTGGTTTTGAAGTTCCAGGTATCCCTGAAAAAGTCTGACTTTGTTGATTCCAAATTTCTCTTTCTGGCATTCTCTGGGGATTGAGATCATACATATTCCTTTAGCATGGGGAATAAAATCCCATTAATTTTATTAGCTGTCTTCTTATCTTGTAATTTCCTTGCCCAGTTTCACATCTTATTTATTTATTTGTTTATTAGAGAGACTGTCAATAGGGCATTTATATGTCTTCATCTAAATTGGAGTTTTGCTTCCTTTGAAGGATCTTAAACAAGCAAAGGCTTTTTTGAAAAGGCTCGTGGGTGCTCTGTGAGAGAACTTGATAACTGGACCTTGCTTAAGACATCAGAAAAACCAAACATCTTCAGAGATGGAGGCTGAGTGAGGGGACCTGGGTGTTCAGAGATTGTATCTGGTTTCCCTGTACAACTGCCAGCTTCTAATTTTGAAAAGGGGAAGGAGAAAACATTTCCTTGAGCCCCTAATATGGGCCAGGCACCATATTAGCATATAAACATGGCTTATTTAATCTTCACTACAAGTATAAGAAGTACAGTATTATTATTACTGTTTTCCAGAGAAGGAAACCGAGGTTTAGAAAACAGTTTTAAATAATCTTCTCAAGGTCACATAGAGAGGAGGAATCAGTGGATCCATGTCCGGACTCGATGCCAAAGCTCTCTGTCTTCTCCTTCTCATTGCCAGCTACCCTGTCCTTCATCTGTACCTCTTAGAAGGATAGATATTGCCAGTGGCCATGGCTAAAACCTTGGAATGCATATATGACAGAAATAGCATTCAAAAGGTTGTATCTATGAGTGTATGTGTTGGTTGGAGAGCTTCAGTTTTCAGGAATCAAGCACTATTCTTTCATTTAATATGAAATTAACTAAGTTCTCAATTAATCTCAGGTCTTCACCCCTAGGAAGACCTCTGCTGGGATGACCCCTCCCCTTCTTTACCTGAGTTCTTATCACCTCCTTCCCATCCTCCTTCTCTTGCCCTTCTCAGAGAGCCTTCTCTGACCCCTCAGACTAGGTTGGGGCCCCCCAGTACCTCTCTTAGCTCTCTGGCCACCTCCTTTTGGAGCACATTATTTATATATATTTAGTTGTTGCACATAGTGAGACGGGTTAGCATAGAGCTTAAGTAACTGGCCTCCAGAACTGATCTGTCTGGGAACATAACCCTGTCCGCTTCTACTTATTAGCTGCACAGCTTTTAGCCAGGTTACTTATGTGCATATGTGCCTCAGTTTCCTCATCTGTAAAATGGGGTAAGGCTAGTACCTAGTAACCACTGAATAGCAGTGATGATCATCAGTCAATCCAGGTAAAGTCCTTAGAACGGCACCTGGCACACAGCAAGCACTCAACCATTGTCTTGTTTTGTTTTGTTTTTGTTTTTGTTTTTTTACTTTCTCAATGGATAGTAGTTCCAGTGGGGACAGATGCTATATGTGTCTTATTTACTGTTGTTCTCCCAGTGTCTCCTCACATTGTGGATACTCAAGAAGTATTTATTGCATGCTGTATTTACTACCTTTCTAAACCACACAGCTCTGAATCCTACTGAATACTTGCTGCGTGCTGGGAATTTTCATATATATAATTTCTCATAACTCTGTTAAGTTCATTCTTATTGACATAACAATTTTACTGATGAGGAGAGTAAAACTCAGAGAGGTAAACTGCTCTGCTCCAGGTCATACAGTTACTAAGTAGTTGAGGTAGTATTGAAACTCAGCTCTGGGGAACTCTGGGCCCAGGGCTCTCGCTCCTTTCTCTTCCCTAGGCTGCCTCTTTGTGCCACAGAAAGAACAATGAACCTTATGTAAACCCTATGTAAATAGGAAGTTCTGGTTTCATGAAACTGAAGCCAGAGCAAAGTAAGCAGAAGTTAACAAAAGAGTCACAGTCATCTGATATTTTTAAAAAAACCCAAACCTCTTCCTTGTTTCCTAGATACCAAAATGGATGTTGATTCCTGAGTAGAGATTGAAAATCATTAAGGCTTCTTCCTGGAGGTCACAGATTTCTGTATGGAGGACTAAAGAACCACTTGCTAATGCTGATTTATAAGTAACCGTTATATCCTCTCGGGCTGCACCAAATTGTAATAGTTCCCAGCGTCGGACTGCTAGGCTGGAAGTCTGTTGGGGAGCTGCGGCTGTTTGCACTGAATTAAGGGCAGTTGGTGCCAGTGCTTCTCAAACTGTAATGTGCACGTGAATCACCTCGGAGGCCTCATCACAAAAAGCACATTCTAACTGAGTGGGTCCGGGGAGGGGCCTGAGATTCTGCATTTCTAACAAATTTCCAGCTGATGCCAACGCTGCCGGGTAACGGACCACCCTTTGCAAAGCAAGGGTTTATAGGGCTCCCGTGGGCTATATTTTAGCCGAACACAGAGACTCCAGTAAAGGGTGGCCTTTGCAGTCAGAGAAAGCGCAGGGGTCTGTTGGGGGAGCCACTGGCATTCAAGTCTAACTCTGCCACTTGATGGAAGTAGACCCATGGGCCAGATCCTCTCTCTTGAGGTGTGGGTGTCCTCACCTATAAATGGGCATGCTTAGTACGGGGAAGGAACAATGATTTGCTGCATGTTACCTCTAAGGCCCCTTTCAGTTCTAAGATTGTATGACTGCCTGGCTCATTCTGATGCTGGCATTGAAGTTGAAATTCCTTTTTTTTTCAAAAAGGAATTGGGGAAGGGGGGGACTTGGGATCTTGTGACAGTAACCTCCTAAGCAGTAGCCTCAGAAGCCAGTCGATGACCCCTGAGACCCATGTCCAGGGTACAATTTCTCCACTCCTTTCTGCTGCTCTGTGGTCAGTGACTTCTGCCAGGTAGCCAAGAGAATTTTGTCACCACAATACACTGGTATTTGGTCTTTAAATTCCCTGACCATGAAGGCAGAAATATGACAGTGACCTTTAGTTAGAGCGATATGGACATGGACTTCAGAGCTGGGGTGAAGCTTGGAAGACACAGAGCCAAAAGGCCCTATTCCAGGGGAAGAGACTAATCCAAGGACACACAGTTAGTTGGAAAGAAATCTGGGCCCAGAGCTCCTGCTGGCCCACTGCCAGCCCCACATTTCCCCTGCAGTGTAAATGAATGTAATGTGCAGGTTTTAATTATATGCCCTGGACGTCCTTAGGCAACTGTCATAAAATGAAATAACACTCCAATGTGAGGAACACTATCTGTGTTTTCCAGTATCTCATGGTGTTCTTACTCTATTTGTTTCTTTAGGCATCCATAATTTAAAAATGAAATTCCTAATACTCGTTTCAGGTATTAGGTATTGTTGGCAGTAATTAAAGACACTGAACTTGAAAGCTCCTTTCCTTCTCCTATCATATGTGAGGAGAATTAGTCATGTTCCCCAGGGACTGATGCTGCCTTCTTACTCCATGTATGCTGAACACTGAGAAGTGATTTTTATGTTAGAGAGTCAGGAGAGATCAAGGTTGGACAGAAAAGACAAGAAACATAGAGGAAAAGACCGTTACACTGTCCATGGCATCCTGGAAAAAACTATAAAACACACCATCTTTCACGCTTCCCATCTCCCTGGGTCCCATACTTTCAGTGGAATTTTCATTCTTTGGCTCATTCAGAGCTTTTAGAATATTACTATGAGCAGAAAGAAAGAGGAAGGAGAGTGGGAGGAAAAAGGAAGGAACAAAAGCTTACTGTTTATTAACATAAAACTATGACAACAAGCTTTATCATAGAGTATTATTGGCGTTGGCTTTCTTCACATGAAGTGAGATATTAGGACTATTATGATGAGAAAGATGTGCTTCCACAAGTAGATAGAGTTCGTATCTCATGGGGGAGATCATCCCACTGACCACCGGCATTGACTTCTTTGGACAGACCATTTGTCAGCAAATATTGAGAGCTGATTTGGTGTCAGGGGCCATGGAAGGTATCATAGGAGGTACAGGTACACATCATATGTGGAACCACGTCCCCAGTATGGTGAACTGTCAAGGCCTCTCCAATAAGAGAGCTGCCAGAACTATAATAAAAGGCATATCCTTGCCTTGTCAGCATTTCAGTCAAGCATTTCTCCTCCCATCCCTGCCACTGTTCCCAGTGTCAGCCTTGAACCTCAACCCCCTTGTCCCTATAGCCTAGCCCCCCTGCCCTTGATCTTCCTAACTTCTTACCTTGCTGTTTGCTCTCCGTACTGTGTCACCCTGTCATTCTGTCTTCGTGCTCAGAATGATGGTTCAGGCTCTGCTCACCTTTCTCCTCCTTGACTTGTCAGGTTACATTATCTTTCTGGCTGTGCTATTCCAGGTCATCTGAATAAACTCTGTAAGTCATCACTGTCCCTGGGAGCTCCCCCATTATATAACCTCAAGGGCCAGTGTATTAGTTTCCTCTTGCTGCTGGAACAAATTACTACAAACTCAGTGCCTTAAATCACAAATTAATTATCTTACAGTTTGGAGATCAGAAGTCCAAAATGGATTCACTAGGCTAAAATCAAGATGTCAGCAGGACTTTTGGAACTTCTAGGGGAGATTCTGTTTCCTTGCCTTTTCCAGCTTCTACAAGCTGATCACGTTCCTTGGCCCAAGGCTCCCTTTCTCCATTTCCAAAACCAGCAATAGCCTGGTGAGTTTTTCTTATGATGTCATCTCTCTGGTTCTGATCCCTCTCCCTCACTTTTCCCCATCAAACGACTCTGTGATTACATTGGGCCACCTGGATGTTCCAGGATAATCTCCCCATCATAAATACAGCTTATCCAAAGCCTTCATTCCTCTTGCCACGTAATATAACCTATTCACAGGATCCAACTTACACTTTGTTTCCTGGACTTGGGAGACTATACTACCTAGAGGTGGGCAGGTGATGGCTTGGGGAGACAGTTGGTCAGAGAAGACAAAGACGGCTCAGATTCTTGCCACTTTACTACACAGCTTGCTGTTACCTACCTCAAAATTTTGCCAAAAACCATCGTATCTTGCTGAAATTGTGCTGATATTAATCACTTTGAGACTACAACAGAAATTCAGTATGTAGCTATTGTCATCAAAAAGACAAAACAAACAGGCATTAAATACTTAAATACCTAAGGAACATCTAATATTAAATATAACATAAGTTATCAGTGCAATAAATAATAATAATAGTCTCAGACATCTTTTAAGACAACTTTGTCAAACAATGAGCTGAATACTTTCCATGCAGATTCTTTTAATTTGTGAAACAGCTCTATCAGGCAGGTGCTATTGATATGTGCATTTTAAAATAAGGAAATATAGGCTTAAGGAGGATGAATGAGTATATTGCAGAAGGTCGCACAGCTAGTATATGGAGTGGAGGGATTTGAATCTGGGTTGGATTCCATTTCCCAAACACAACCACTATGGGACACTGCCAATTTAGGTGTTCAGGGGAAGGGGCAATCACAGTGAGATGTGCAGTAGCTAAGAAATGCTTCCTGACGGTGAGCATCCGTGAGCTCACATTTAACAGTTTGCTCAGTGGGAATCCCCTTAAAATTCCTCTAAGACTGTAGGGGAAATCAGAACTTACTTATACTCTAGCTACGGAAACAAGTTTACACCAAGGGTTCACCTGTGCTGTTAGGGCAACGTGCATTTATGACCCATTCTCCGTTTATTTTGCCCTCCCTTTCCCATTTTGGCAAGGTTATTAAAAGAGAAGTCAGCCTTGCTGCATTTAGGTCTTAGCTTGTCCTCTTCCCTGTAGCCCCTGAGGGGACATTTTTTGCCACAGCCAGATGAGGGCATGCTTGGGTGTGGGGGAAGGACTGATGGAAGTACTGACTGTGGGGTGTACTCACCCGTGTGCTCTAGAGACTGTTCTAGGGACCACGAATCAATATGGTAGACTCCCATTAGAGACTACAGACCACACATGTCATTCATTCATTCATTTATTCATTCCTTATCAAGTATTCAATTTGTATGCAATATGGATAAAGAAATGAGCAAGACATGGTATCTCCTTTTAAAGATCTAAGAATGCATAGGAGAAAATAAAAATCATTTTCTCTTAATAAATAAATTTGGACTCAGATGCAGCAAATGAGGATTAAGCACAAAGTGTCCGGAGTCTTATATATATATTACTATATTCTAACATATTGCTATAAATATTATAACTTCTACTAGGGTGAGATCTCTTTGAAGACTAGGGCTGTTTTAGCCACGTTTGTTCCTTTAGAGTGCACCACATGAATTCTCACCCATAGGAAAAGCTTTAATAATGATAGTGTTGAAGCAGATGTAACCCACTTTAATACACCAAGGAGATTCCGTGGAGATGGCCATGCCTATTTGTTTTGTTTTGCACCAAGTCACTGATTCTGAGACAGAGAAAGACATGATATTGCTCCTTGGCATGGTTTTTGAAAGGGCTGTCAAATTTCAGGGGTAGATGAGTTTTCAGGCATCACAGCTCCTGGGCATGTGAGGTAAGACAGTCTGATGCTTAAGATCCTGAGCTTCAGAGACAGAGAGATCTGGCTCCTAAATTTGCTTCTGACTCTTCTTTTCTGGGAGACCACGGTTCATAGGTTAAAATATATCCATGATGATAATGATGGTGTTTATTATGACAATGATGCAAAGTTCGCATTCACCGAGTTCTTATTATGGACAGATGCTACCAGTTAGAGAGCCCACATGTGTGAAATCATTTCATTCTTGCACTAACTCCTAAAGGTAAGCAATATTATCCCCGATTGTTAGATGGAAAAATTGAGGCAAAGAGAGGTTAAGTAATTTGTTCAGTCACCCAGGTAGGCATGGGATTCAAATCAGATAAGCTGGCTACAAAGCCTATACAGTATTATTATTAAAATTCTTATGATATTTGTGACTTTTCCGGGGGATTGTGATTTCAATAGAACTGGGATGGAAGTTTTTCAAACCTGAGTTTGGAACCAATGATCGCTCTCTCTTTTATCTTTTCCTTCTAAAATTATAAGCACTGTAAAAGTAGAGACCACATCATCTGCTTGTGAATTTGTATTTTTATTTTTAATTCGTTGAACAAGTGGTTGGTGCTGCTAGCGAATTGAATTCCTCATCACACCTCTCTGGTCTTGCATTAGCAGATGTCTCCCTCTGGGCTGTCTGAGATTTGTTGTGCTATAATGGTTAAAAGGGGGTCGGGGGTAACAGCTGTGTGTTCAAAGGAGAGCATCCATCAGGGCAAGAAGATTTGAGACGGTGGCTGTACGCTGGTGGTTAGTGTGCAGAAGAGAAGACTCAGGGCCCATGCTGGCTGGCCCTCAACCGCATGACAGACATTTCCCTGGGGCCATAGAGCATCATGGTTAAGACCTTGATGCATGGCGTGCTGTGGAGTGAGAATGATCTGGGTCTTACACCCAACTCCACACTTCTAGGCTGTGTGCATCAGGGAAGCTAACTTACGAAGCCTCACTTTTTTTTAATTTGCAAAATGGAGATAGTATTACAAATCCAAAATGCCTCATTCGCATTTCTAAAATCCCCAAATATCTGAAGACAGAAAATATTTTCATAAGCCCGTGGCAAACTCATTTGGCAGCTAAACGTGACCCAAACTGACATGGGGCTTGTTGGGGTCTTTCTTTATCTCACTTTTTGTCAATATGCATGTATTTTGCTGCTAAATATTAATGTGTTTGATTAAAGCACATTACCCCAAGACTTGCTGATGGTGTTAGATTAGATACAATATATGCACTGTATTACTTTTCTAAAATAATAAAAATAGTTATAAATATCAAAATTCACCTTGCCCCAAAAGTTTTGTATAAGGGGTAGCAGATCTGTACTAACTGCCTCATTAGGTTTCTATGTGGATTAAGTGGAATAAAATATGGCAAGGGTTTGGCACAGTTACTGGCATGTTATAAATCAACAAGTATTTCATTTCCTAAATAGTTATTGCACTCTATGTATTAGGCACATTAGTTAAGCAATTTTGTTGTGCTGTCAATTCTATTCTTTTTATAACAACATTATAATACAACATCGTTTAAGGGTGCTCCATTATTATCTCCAGGATTTTTTTTTCCAAGATACCTTTGAACATTTTGATGTTGGTACTTCTGTGATTTTCAGAAAATTTCAATTGTTAAGTTTTTTTAGGGCACAAAGGGGACTTACGCTCCTTATTCCAAAGGCATCTAAATGGTTTGATGACTGAAACATTGAGAGATTGCAGTTTTCATTACACCACCAGGAATAACTAAGCTCACACATACACAAGCAACAACTATGTCACATCCACTGCCCAGCCAATCACCGTCAGAAGATGTTAAGTCAGAAAATGTTGAGGCACTCCACGTTCAGAGATAAAACGGAAACAAATATGCATCTTAGAATTGATGAACGGCAGTATTGTCCCATGAAGAGTAGAATTTAGGTGGAGTTCAGGGAGGTGACCTTGAACATGCTCTGAAAAACCAAACAACAAAACTTCCGCACAAACTGATTTGTTCAAAGATGGCCTGGGCTACCTTGGGTTTTATTAAACTCCAGTTCTCTGGCAGTGAGGGAGCTGAGCCTGGACAGATGCTGTTGGGGATAGTGTAGCAGGACTTCAGATTCCTCAAAGTGGTTGCATTAGGTGACCTGTGAGAACTCTTTGGATGCTGAGATTCTGTTAAACTCTAGGAGGAAGAGAGATAGTCCAGGTGTGTTC